>NC_062544.1:100688310-102009644 GCF_016906955.1 Phacochoerus africanus | reverse complement strand
CTTCTCTCTCTCTCTCTCATCCTCTCTCTCTTCTTCTCTTCTCCTTCCTTCTTTCCTTCCTCCTTCCTTCCTTCCTTCCTTCCTTCCTTCCTCCCTCCCTTCCTTCTTCTTTCGCTGCAGCATGCAGTGGCTTCAAGGTGGGATCTCACTTCCCAGACAAGGGATTGAACCAGGGCCAGTTTGGCTGTTCATCAGATATACCACTGAGGAGTTCCCGTCGTGGCACAGTAGAAATGAATCTGACTAGAAACCATGGGGTTGTGGGTTCGATCCCTGGCCTCACTCAGTGGGTTAAGGATCCGGCGTTACTGTGAGGTGTGGTATGGGTTGCAGACTTGGCTCGTATCTGGTGTTGCTGTGGCTGTGGTGTAGACTGGCAGCTATAGCTCTGGTTCGACCCCTAGCCTGAGGCCCTCCATATGCCACAGGTGTGGCCCTAAAAAGACAAAGACAAAAAAAAAGATATGCCACTGAGGTTTATGTGCATTTATAACATTTAACTTTAGATTCCTTTCTCTAGAAAACTGTAGAATGGAGTCTTGGATGTCTAGAAACAGACACTTCCAGACAGGGATATTCATGTGCAAGTGATTTATGAGGGAACCTCTCCCAGGAGAAGCTGGAAAGGGAATGTGGGAAGCCAAGCAGAGCTGCGACTTCAGGGGGAAGTCCCTGCCTAAGCCTCATTCTGAGGGTTCTCCGGAGTGTTAATCACACAGCGGAGTTCATCAGCCTCAAGGCAGGGAACTAGGCTCTTAGACCCCTACACCTGTCAGTGACTGGCCATGGGCCAATTTTGGGGGATATAAACTCCTGGGAGCCTCTGGTTGTATATTAACGTGTGGCCATGCATCTCCAGTAGCCCAAGAGTAGTTCTTAGAAGAGATCTGCAGGTGTAAAGCATTAGGAGTAAGGCTGCAGAGCCTGGGGGAGGGGTGGGCCTTGCCAGTGAGAGGCTCCAGGGCATCTGGGTGGAGCATTGAATGCAAAGGTCCCCTTGGAGTCTTATTTAGACTCTTACTTATCTTAGACTTATTTAGAGTCTTATTTAGAGTGCGTGGTGACTGGAGGCAGCTATAGCAGGGCTTACCATTGGACAGTCCTTTCTATTTTGTCCTCTCTCTCCTGATCTGAGGTTGTGTCCTCTTCTCCACATCCATGAAATAAAAAAGACACACTAACTTTATGTTGCTTTTATATTTGTGTGGTTCCTCCAGAGAGAGGCCATCAGTACACTGCTTCCTTTTATCTGCAAGGTCATAGGGCTGCCCATTTCACCTCTCACTGTGTCAGAGTCCTGGCTTGTAACAGATGAGCATATTTCTTGTTTTAAAATATATATAAAATACATTTACAAAAAATATTTTTATCAGAAGGTGATGATTTAGGTTTTTGATTATCCATGCAGTTTGATAACCATTTTACTTTTAATTATCATTTTCTTTAGGGGATTAGGAGGTGAAAAGAGAGACACTAAAACTCAAATGTGTCTAAAATTCAAATAAGCTTGGCTAGTAAAGGTTATTATTATATATTGACCCCTTCTACATGGTGTTTGCATTAATACGACTCATTTAAAACAGGATACATTTCCCTGAGAGTAGTTATAATTTGCAGGAATGTCACTGGTAAGTTTCTTATTGATTTTGAATGATGAGAGCAAAGGCATATTATTGATTGGTTCTGAAGCCAAAATTAGTAGCTGAAGACAGTGGACAGGTGACTCATTTCCTGTCTGGAGTGAGGACTTCAATCTTCCCACCCTCGCCCTGCATCTTGTCCTCCTTCCTGCCTGTGAACAGGACATTGACATGGTTGGGCTGATCCATCCAGCCCAGTCTCCTCTCCTGCCTGGCACAGTTTAGTCAATGAGGCATTTGTGGCCACTGCCTTTGTGGTATTTCAGCTTCCTGATCCCCATCATTCTGGATATCAGGTGGCCTGCAGCAGCTAAAGCAAACACAAGTTAACATATGTTATCTTGCCACAATTCTAATGCAAAAATTGGCTATTCTTTCAAAGACTTATCCAGAACAATATGGGGTTTTAAGAGGTGTTTTGTTTGGTTGTTTGTTTGTTTAATTTTAGGAAATCAGACCTCATGTCAAAATGTTGCTAGTATGCAGTTCTCAAAAGGCAGTTTAGGAGGGGTGGATCGAAATGGTGGAGGAGTAAGATGTTGCACTCACCTCCCACAAACACATCCAAAAAACACACCTGCATGTAAAATGACACAAACAGAACATCTACCGAATGCTGGCAGAAGAACTTAAACCTCCAAAAAGGGCAAGAAACTCTTGATATAACCAGGTAGAGCAAAAGAAGAAAGAGAGAGAAAAGGAATCAGGACAGGACTAGCATTCCTGAGAGTGATCTGTGAAGGAGAAAAGGAATCCACACCCTCAGAAGCCACCTAACTGAAAGATTAGCCGAGTCGGAGGGACCTCAAAGTTGCTGAGAAACAGCAGTTGCTGGACTGAGGAGGGCAAAGTAGAGTGAGAGCTACACAGACCGTCTGAACCACTGGCCTGGACACCACAGCCTGAGATGCTCAGGTGGGGGGTGGGCACTGAGACTCAGGGTCCAGAGGTCAGTCCCAGGGAGAGGATTATGGCTGGCTGTGTGGGGACAGCCCAAGGGGCTAAGGAGCACTGTGCCATGGGTGGGGGAGTGGTGTGCTATAGGCTAGGGAGTGGAACACCATGGCAGAGGGAACTTGGGAGAAGGTCTGGACCTAGAGGAAAGCAAGGTGCCGTTGTTGGGGAGGAGGAGGAGTGGAACACCATAGGAATCCCCCTGTGCACACACACTCAGGCTCTCAGAGAGCAGGATGCCTCTGGTACAGGCTATGGGTGGTGAGAAGCCACTTTCTTGGGCTATGGGAGACTGGGTGCTTCTTGTGCAGGCTATGGGTGGCCAGGCACCTCTTCTGTGGGCTAAGGGCATCAGGGGGCTAAGTGCGACATGGTGCCTCTTGCACAATCTACAGGTGGCAGGGACAGACTGAGATAGTCATCTCAGAGGCCAGAGGAAGACATAGCCTGCCACCACTGGGGGCCTGAGTGGGCTCCACCTGTGGCCCCAGTCACCTCAGGGGTCAGCAAAAAAAAAAAGAGGGCACTGCAACCAAGCACCACATGTTATTGCTCTCACCCCCTGGGAACACACCTGCCCTGCAGCTGCCACTGCCAAATGCTCTGGGCAGCACCCAGACGCTTGATCACTGTCCCTTCCAAAGACCCTAGGAGCAGCTGGTGCAGCACTGCCTGTGTGGGCTAAGTGGGAAGGGGTGCTGCTTGTGTGGTCTGCAGGTGGCAGGGGCAAACCACCACAGTTATCTTAGCTCCAGAGGTGGGCATGGCCTGCTACCACTAGGGGTCCATAAACAGGCACCACTGCAGCACCAATCACCTCAAGGGCACCACAGAGGAGGGCATTGTGACCAAACACCACCTGTTATTGCTCTTACTCCCCTGGGAACACACTGGCTGATGCCACTGCCAAATGCTCTGGGCAGTGCCCACATGCTTGATTTCTGTCATTTCCAGGATCCTGAAACTAGGAACAGACTGTGCAGCACCTCCTGTGTGGGCTAAGTGAGACAGGGTGCTTATTGCATGGCCTGCAGGTGGCAGGGTCAAGCCAAAGCAGTTATCACTGACTCCAGAGATGGGCATGGCCTGCAGTTGGCAGTGGCAAACCACGGCAGTTATCACTGACTCCAGAGATGGGCATGGCCTGCTACCACTAGGGGTCCCTGAACAGGCAGCACTTGTGGCTCCAATCACCTCAGAGGAGGGCACTGCAATTGAAAACTACCTGTTGTTGCTCTCATTCCCCTGGGAAATCATACACCCTGCTGCTGCCACTACCAAATGCTATGGGCACCTCCTAAATCTGCCTAAGGCTCATTACCACTTCCCAGGGTGCTGCAACTAGGAGTAGCCTGTATCACCTTCCTGCAGGTCCTTACTGCTATTAAGAGCCAGGCAACCAGGCACTGACTACTAGCCCTACCCATTGCCTCCTTCTCCCTGGAAACACACTCAGCACCCTGGGATAACAGCCTGCTCACACCAAAGAAAGAGATAACAAATGTTCAAACTCCCACACCAAAAATAAATAGTACCCCCCTACAAAATACAAAGGGGTGCTCTTGCATAGAAGTAGCCCTCCAAGACTACAGTTTGGCTTCCCTAAACTCACAGAAATAGAAAAACATAAGCAAGATGAAGAAGCTCAGAAACATTCCCAGTTAAAGGAACAGAATAATTCACATGAAGCAGCAAACAATGAAACAGACCTCTGCAGTCTGTCAGACATTGAGTTCCAAAGGGAGATAGTGAAAATACTGAAGGAGTTAAGGCTGAATATCAATGAATTAAGAGTAGTATGAATAGCAATGCAGATTCCTTTAGAAAGGAACTAGAGGAGTTCTCGTCGTGGCACAGTGGTTAATGAATCTGACGAGGAACCATGAGGTTGCCAGTTTGATCCCTGGCCTTGCTCAATGGGTTAAGGATCTGGTGTTGCCATAAGCTGTGGTGTAGGTCACAGACATGGCTCAGATCCCGAGTTGCTGTAGCTCTGGTGTAGGCAGTGGCTACAGCTTGGATTGAACCCCTAGCCTGGGAACCTCCATAGGCCGTGGGAGTGGCCCTAGAAAAGAAAAAAAAAGAAAAAAAAAAAGAAAGAAAGGAACTAGAAAATATAGGGCGGAACAAAGAAAAATTATAAAACTCACTTGCAGAGAAACAAACTGAGCTAAAGGCACTAAAGAGCATAATGAATAATGCAGAGGAACAAATTAGCGACTTGGAAGAAAGAATAATGGAAATCATCCAATGAGGACAGAAGACAGAAAACCAAATGAAAAAACATGAAAGCAATATAAGAGATCTATGGGATAATATAAAGCAGGCCAATCTATGCATAATAGGAATTCCAGAAGGAGAAAATAAAAGGCAAAGGGGATTGAAAATATATTTGAAGAAATTATGGCTGAAAACTTTTCAAATCTAAAGGATACTGATATCAAGATACAGGAAGGACAGTGGGCCCCAAACAAGTTGAACCCAACTAGGCCCACACCAAGACATATTATAATAAAAATGGCAAAATGTAAAGAGAAAGAGAGGATTTTAAATGCAGCAAGAGAAAACTGTTAATTATAAGGGAACCCCCATAAGGCTATCAGCTGATTTCTCTACAGAAACCCACAGGCCAGAAGGGAGTAGCAAGATATATTTAAAGTTCTGAAAGGAAAAAGATTTGCAGCCTAGAATACTCTATTCAGCAAGAATATCATTTAAAATAAAAGGGCAAATAAAAAATTTCTCCAACAAACAAAAGCTAAAAGAGTACAGAAATACTAAACCCATTCTAAAAGAAATACTGAAAAGGCTTCTCTGAATAAAAAAGAAGTAAGAATAAATAGGATGGAAGAAACCACAATTGGAAAGCAATTACATAAATAAGCCAGCATAGAGGTCTAAAAGAGGAAAAAAAACCCCTACTGTGAAAGCAATGATAAACACAGGGAACAGCAAAAAAAATACACATGAAGATGTTAAAAAAGGACTACAAAATCATAGAATGTGGGGAAGGAAAGTAAGAAAATGTAGATTCATTTTTTTTTAATGAATGTGTTTGAGCCTATATGACTATCCAGCTAAAGCAAGCAGATACAGGAAGGAGTTCACATACATAAAAAACAGGGCAACCACAAATCAAAACCAAACATTACATTCACAAAAACTAAGAAGAAAACCACTCAAGCATAAAATAAATGGAAATCATCCAACCCAGAAAAGAAAGGAAGAAAGGAAAAACATAGAATCAACTGGAAAACAAGGTTTAAAATGGCAATAAATACACATCTATCAATAATTACCTTAAATGTCAATGGACTGAATGCTCTAATCAAAAGACACAGAGTGGCAGATTGGATAAAAAAGCAAAAACCTTCAATCTGCTGTCTATAAGATACTCACCTTAGGGCAAAGGACACATATAGATTGAAAATGAGGGGATGGGAAAAGATAGTTCATGCCAATGGACAAGACAGGAAAGCAGGAGTTCCAATACTCATATCAGACAAAATAGACTTTAAAATAAAGACAGACAAAGAAAGACACTATTTAATGGTAAAACGATCCATTCAAGAAGAGGATATTATGATTGTCAATATATATGCCCCTAATATAGGAGCACCCAGATACCTACAACAAATACTAACAGACATAGAAGGAGAAGTTGATGGGAATACAATCATAGTAGGAGACTTTAACATCCCACTCACATCAATGGACAGATCCTCTAGACAGAAAATCAATAAGGCAACAGAGATCCTAAATGACACAACAGAAATATTAGACTTAATTGACATTTGCAGGATATTATATCCAAATACATCAGAATATACATTCTTTTCAAGTGTATATGGAACATTCTCAAGGATTGACCATATATTGGGGCACAAAGCTAAGCTCAACAAATTTAGGAATATAGAAATTATTTCAAGTATCTTCTCTGACCACAATGGCATGAAACTAGAAATCAACCACAGGAAAAGAAATGAGAAAAAACTGACTACATGGAGACTAAACAACATGCTACTAAAAAACCAATGGGTCAATGAGCAAATCAAGAAGGAAATTAAAAAAAATACCTTGATCCAATCATCTGTCGATGGACGTTTAGGTTGTTTCCATGTCTTGGCTATTGTGAATAATGCTGCAATGAACATGCAGGTGCATGTGTCTTTTTAAAGGAATGTTTTGTCTGGATATATGCCAAAGAGTGGGATTGCTGGGTCATGTGTAGCACTGGAAACTATGTCTAGTCACTTATGATGGAGCATGATAATGTGAGAAAAAAGAATGTACACATGTATGTGTAACTGGGTCACCATGCTGTACAGAAGAAAAAAAATAATAATGTATTGGGGAAATATGGAGTTCCTGTCATGGCTCAGTGGTTAGCAAATCTGACTGGGAACCATGAGGTGTGGGTTCGATCCCTGGTCTTGCTCAGTGGGTTAAGGATCTGGCATTGCCATGAGCTGTGGTGTAGGTCACAGACTGGCTTGGATCCCACATTGCTGTGGCTGTAGTGTAGGCTGGTGGCTACAGCTCCAATTGGACCCCTAGCCTGGGAACCTCCATATGCCTTGGGTGCAGCTCTAAAAAGACAAAAAAATATGTATTGGGGAAATAAAAAAATAAATTAAAAAAATACCTTGAGACAAATGATAATGAAGACACAATCACTCAAAATCTATGGGAATGCTACAAAAGCAGTGTTCAGAGGGAAATTCATAGCAATAGAAGCCTTCCCCAGAAAAGGAGAAAAATCTCAAATTGACAACTTAACCCACCACCTAAATGACTTAAAAAAAGAAGAACAAATGAAACCTAAAGTCAGCAGAAGAAAGGAAATAATAAAGATCAGAGAGGAAATCGATAAAACAGAGCTTCAAAAAGACAATAGAGAAAATCAATAAAACCAAGAGCTGTTTTTTTGAAAAGGTAAACAAAATTGACAAACTTCTGGCCAGACTCACCAAGAAGAGGAGAGGGAAAAAACCCAAATAAACAAAATAAGAAATGAAAAAGGAGAAATCAGAACAGATACTGCAGAAATATAAAACACCATAAGAAAATACTATGAACAATTGTATGCCAATAAATTTGACAACCTAGAAGAAATGGACAACTTTCTAGAGACTTACAGCCTGCCAAAACTGAATCAAGAAGAAATAGACCAACTGAACAGGCCGATCACTAGAAATGAAATTGAAAATGTCATAAAAACACTCCCTACAAATAAAAGTGCAGGACCAGATGGTTTCACAGGTGAATTCTACCAAACATAAGAAGAGGAACTTATACCCATCCTCCTTAAATTTTTCCAAAAGACCGAAGAAGCAGGAACACTCCCAAAGCCATTCTATGAAGCCACCAGCACCCTAATACTAAAACCAGATAAAGATACCACCGAAAAAGAAAACTATAGGCCAATATCTCTGATGAATATAGATGCAAAAATTCTCAACAAAATTTTAGCCAACCAAATTCAACAACATATAAAAAAGATCATACAACATGACCAATTGGGATTCATCCCAGGTTCACAAAGATAGTTCAACACATGCAAATCAAACAACATCATACACCACATTAAAAAAAGAAAAGTCAAAAATCACATGATCATATCAATAGATTCAGAAAAAGCATTTGACAACATCTAACATCCATTCATAATAAAAATTCTTACCAAAGTGGGTACCAAGGGAACATACCTTAATATAATAAAAGTCACTTATGACAAACCCACAGCAAATATAACACTCAATGGAGAAAAACTTAGAGCCCTTCCACTAAAATCTGGAACAAGACAAGGATATCCATTCTCACCATTGCTATTCAACATAGTATTGGAAGTCCTAACCCACAGTAATCAGACAAACAAAATAAATAAAAGGTATCCAAATTGGAAGAGAATAGGTAAAACCGTCACTGTATGCAGATGACATGATATTATATATAGAAAACCCTAAGGACTCAACCCAAAAACTACTCAAACTGATCAACAGATTCAGCAAAGTAGCAGGATATAAGATTTACATTCAGAAATCAGTTGCATTTCTGTATACTAACAATGATATATTAGAAAAGGAATACCTTTTAAATTTGCACTCCAAAAAAATAAAATACCTGGGAATACACCTGACCAAGGAGGTAAAAGACTTATATGCTGAGAACTGTAAAACATTCATCAAGGAAATTAAAGTGGATGCAAAGAAATGGAAAGATATTCCATGCTCCTTGGTTAGAAAAATTCATATTGCAAAAATGGCCATACTACCCAAAGTAATCTACAGAGTCAATGCAATCCCTATCAAATTACCCATGACATTTTTACAGAACTAGAACAAACAATCCAAAAATTTATATGGAACCACAAAAGACCCAGAATGGCCAAAGCAATCCTGAGGAACATAAACCAAGCAGGTGCATAACTCTCCCAGACTTCAGACAATATTACAAAGTCACAGTAATCGAGACAGTGTGGTACTGGTACCAAAACAGACATACAGACCAATGGAACAGAATAGAGAATGCGGAAATAAACCCAGACACATCTGGTCAATCAATCTTTGACAAAGGAGGCAAGAACATAAAATGGGAAAAAGACAGTCTTTTCAGCAAATGGTGCTAGGAAAACTGGACAGCCATATGAAAATCAATGAAACTGGAATGCACTCACATATCATGCACAAAAATAAACTCAAAATGGCTTAAAGTCTTAAATGTAAGACAAGACACCATCAAACTCCTAGAAGAGAACATAGGCAAAATATTTTCTAATATCAACCTTACAAATGTATTCTCAGGTCCAACAGAAATGAAGAGAACATAGGCAAAATATTTTCTTTTTATTTTATTTTATTATTTTTTTATTTTCCCACTGTACAGCAAGGGGGTCAGGTTATCCTTACATGTATACATTACAATTACATTTTTCCCCCAGCCTTTCTTCTGTTGCAAAATATTTTCTAATATCAACCTTACAAATGTATTCTCAGGTCCAACAGAAATAAAAGCAAAAATAAACCAGTGGGACCTAATCAAACTGACAAGCTTTTCCACAGCAAAGGAAACCATAAAAATCCCCAAAAAGACAACTTACAGAATGGGAGAAAATAGTTTTAAATGATGCAACAGACAAGGGCTTCATCTCTAAAATATACAAACAACTTAAACCACTTAACAGCAAAAAAGGCAACAATCCAATTGAAAAATGGGCAAGAGACCTGAAGAGACATTTCTCCAAAGAAGATGTACAGATGGCCAACTAGCATGAGCAAAAAATGCTCAATGTCACAGATTATTAGGGAAATGCAAATCCAAACCACTATGATGTACCACCTCACACCTGTCAGAATGGCAGTCATTAATAAGTCCACAAATTACAAATGCTGGAGAGTGTGTGGAGAAAAGGGAACCCTCCAGCACTGTAGGGGGGAATGTAAATGGGTACTATGGAAAACAGTATGGAGGTACCTCAGAAAACTCTGTATAGAACCACCAGCAATTCCATTCTTGGGCATATATCCGGATAAAACTTTCCTTGAAAAAGACACATGCACCTGTTTGTTCATTGCAGCACTATTCACAATAGACAAGACATGCAAACAACCTAAACGTCCACTGAGAGATGATTGGATTAGGAAGATGTGGTATTTATACACAATGGAATACTACTGAACTTTAAAAAAGAAGAAAAAAGAGCATTCTAATCTTCATTGGTCTTACCTTTCTTCTCCTGGAGCAACATGGATGGAACTAGAGACTCATACTGAGTGAAGTAAATCAGAAAGAGGAAGATGAATACCATATGATATGACATATCTGGAATCTAATATACGGCACCAATGAACATTTCCATAGAAAAGAAAATCATGGAGTTCCCGTCGTGGCGCAGTGGTTAACGAATCCGACTAGGAACCATGAGGTTGCGGGTTCGGTCCCTGCCCCTGCTCAGTGGGTTAACGATCCGGCGTTGCCCTGAGCTGTGGTGTAGGTTGCAGACTCGGCTCGGATCCTGCGTTGCTGTGGCTCTGGCATAGGCCGGTAGCTACAGCTCCGATTCAACCCCTAGCCTGGGAACCTCCATATGCCGTGGGAGCGGCCCAAGAAATAGCAATAACAACAACAACAACAAAAAAAGACAAAAAAAAGAAAGAAAATCATGTACATGGAGAACAGACTTGTGGTTGCCAAGAGGGAGGGGGAGGGAGTGGGAGGGACTGGAAATTTGGGGCTAAAAGATACAAATTATTGCCTTTGGACTGGATAAGCAATGAGATCCTGTTGTGTAGTGCTGGGAACTATGTCTGGTCACTTATGATGCAGCATGATAATATGAGAAAAACGAATGTATACTTTTATGTGTGACAGGGTCATCTTGCTGTGCAGTAGAAAATTGACAGTAAATCAGCTACAGTGGAAAAAATAAAAATCATTATGAAAAAAACACAAAACTGAAGCCTAAAAAAAAAAGTTAGTTTAAAGGAGTGTCTGTTAAGACATAGTAAGCGTCTATGTTTCCTTTACAATAAGGTTAGCAACGTCACATTATTAAAATCTGTGTTAAATATGTAACCCGATAAAATTTCTTTGTTTTATGTTTACTGCTGTTCTTCTTTATAATGGGATTAGCAGATATAAATTATTATATGTAGGATGGATAAACAAGGTCCTACTGTATTCAATACCCTGTGATAAAACATAATGGAAAAGAAATGTGAAAAAGAATGCATATATATGTATAACTGAATCACTTTGCTGTACAGCAGAAATTAACACATTGTAAATCAACTATACTTCAATAGAATAAATTAAAAAAAGAGAGAGAAAGAGCCCTATGCCGGCTTCTCAGATCCAGAAATGACAGAACATCAGGGAGGTTGTGGTCTCACAAGGCAAGCAACCACTGCTGTTTCTGCCTAAGATGTGGAGAGGAGAATATTTATCAACAAATTGAAGAATCTTCCACAATCTTCATCGGTCTTACCTTTCTTCTCCTGGAGCTACCCAGGTATAGAATACCAGAAGAGGTCTGTGCCTTTATACCACAATGTTTCATATTTGAATTTGGTTCACATAAAGAGCAAAAATATATCATAACACATTGAATGAATGTAAGCTAAACTTTTCTAAATATTTCTGATTCATGTCCTCTTGCTCCTTAATTTTTAAAATATATGAACAACTCAACAACAACAACAACAACAACAACAAACTCAATTGAAAATGGGCTGAAGATCTAAATAGACATTTCTTCAAAGAAGACATATGAATGACCAACAGGCACATGAAAAGATGCTCAACATCCCTAATTATTAGAGAAAGGTAAATCAAAACTACAATGAGATACCACTTCACACCAGTCAGAATGGCCATCATTAAAAAGTCTACAAATAGCAAATGCTGGAGAGGGTGTGGAGAAAAGGGAATCCTCCTATACTGTTGGTGGGAATGCAAATTGATGCAGTCAGCATGGAAAACGATATGGAGGTTCCTCAAGAAACTAAAAATAGAGTTGCCATGTAATCTAGCAATCCCCCTCCTGGACATATATCTGGAAAAAAACCTCTAATTTGAAAAGATAATGCACCTCTATATTCACAGCAGCACTATTTACAACAGCCAAGACATGGAAGCAACCTAAAAGTCCATCAAGATGAATAGATAAAGAAGATGTGGTATATATAAATATATGTATACACACACACACACACACACACACACACACACACACACACACACACGCGCGCGCGCACACACACACACACACACACACACACACACACACACTGGAATATTACTCAGCTATAAAAAAGAATGAAATAATGGCATTTGCAGCAACATGGATGGACCCAGAAATTATCATACAAAGTGAAGTAAGCCAAACACAAGTATCATATGATACTGCTTATATGTGGAATCTAAAAAAAGTGATAAAATGAACTGATTTATAAAACAGTAGATACAGAAAGAAAACTTTTGGTTACCAAAAGGAAAAGGGGGAAGGATAAATTAGAAGTCTGGGATTAACATATACATTCTACTATATATGTAAAATAGATAATGAACACAGACCTACTGTACAGCACAGGAAACTATACTCAGTATTTTGTAATTACCTGTAAGGGAAAGGAATCTGAAAAAGGATAGATATACATGTATATGTATAAATGAACCACTTTGGCATACACCTGAAACTAACACAACACTAAATCAACTATACTTCAATTTTTAAAAATGTATTTAAAAAAGGCATCAAGGAGTTCCCGTGGTGGCTCAGAGGAAACGAATCTGACTACCATCTATGAGGACACAGGTTCAATTCCTGGCCTTACTCAGTGGGTTAAGGAGCCAGCATTGCCATGAGCTACGGTGTCGTTCGCAGATGTGGCTCAGATCTGGTGGTGTTGTGTCTGTGGCATAGGCTGGCAGCTGCAGCTCTGATTCAACCCCTAGCCTGGGAACATCCATGTGCCGTGGGTGTGGCCCTTAAAAGACATGAAAAAAAAAAGACATCAAAATATAAAAAAAGCTTGTTTATGTATTTTTTTAAAAAATGAGATTATAGTTGGTATCAAATCACATGATACATAATTTCCTTTATAAATCTTTAAAGGAGTGATGTAATGGTCTGGTTTTAAAAATATCAGTACTTATTATATCCTTTGCAATTCTTTAAGTTTATGAAGAAAAGTGTGTGATTAGATACAGTGTTTTCCAAATTTCTCTTAGGGTGTTGTGACTAAGAAGATCGAAGACTGCACCATAGACAGATGGAACAGGAGGATATCTTAAAGGCTCTTTGGTACAAAGACCCTTACAGACCCTGAAGTTCCAAGTCCAAGCATTGTTCTGCTTAATGAAAGTTGGTGCATCTGATTTGCTTTCTGGGCTTGCTTCACAATGTCCCACCCAAAGATTATATCTTTGCCTCCTGATCTATTAACAATAACACAAAGGCAACATTTCTTATGAAATCTGGCATGAATGGAAGGGAATGGCTTAATTTACTTAAGAAAGGAGACATTTTGTATGTTCTGTATCAGCAAACGTATGTTCCATCTTTTTTTTTTTTTTTTTTTGCTTTTTATGGCACCACTCACCGCATATGGAGGTTCCCAGGCTAAGGCTCGAATCAGAGCTGTAGCCACCAGCCTACACCATAGCCACAGCAATGCTAGACCTGAACCATGTCTGCCACCTGCACCACAGCTCACAGCAACACCGGATCCTTAACCCACTGGGTGAGGCCAGGGATCGAACTTGCGTCCTCATAGATATTAGGTTTGTTTCCACTGAGCCATGATGGGAACTTTCCCTATGTTCCATCTTATCAATTTCCACATTTTCAATATTAAATGAGACCAGCTCCATTAGAAAACTCTAAGACTGAGGATCTTTAAGTGGGGCTTGTGGACTTTGGGGCCTTTTGTGCGGGTGAAGGCTGCATCCTACTTACTATCCAGGATAAACATGTCCACTTCCTGAAATATCAATTTTGCTTAAATACTAAATTAAGCTTGAACATACAATGGAATAGGATGCAGGATATATAGTAAAGATTTAAAGCTATCACACAAGATTTCCAGGAAATTCTGAAATTATGGTATGAGCCAGCTGCCGTGCTTCCAGGACCACTGGGTGTTGAGTTCATCATTTTTGACTATTATGGAGTGTTTAGTGAATTTCTGAGAAACCTGCTCTAAGGGCTTCATCTGTTTGCAGTGGTTCAGTTTGCCATGGGGCAAGAAAGGACTCCAGGATCATTAATGCCTGTGTATCGCATCATACAGATATGGCCCTTGTCATCTGGTAATGCTGCTCACCCTGCCATTGAGGCCATTCCAGATATGGTGTTTGAGAGGTGTTTGCAGAGTCTGCAGGATTCCAGTGGGTTTTCTCCTTGGCTGACATTCAAAGGGGAATTTTTTTTTGCTTGGGTTACTAGGAGGTCGATATCTCATTAACAACGATGACAGATTGTAGGAGCTCCTCATGCCAAATGTGCAACAGCCAATATGTTTATGAAATCATTTAATCCATAATCATAGCATATAATGAAAGGGGCTGGTGGGTTGGCACTGGCATTTACAAGGCCGACACCGTGATATGTTTCTCTGAATTATAGATTCAGCAAACTGTGTAATTTATGAGTCGTGAGAAAAAAGGATCCATCTGGGCAAATCTTGAAGCTTGTTGAGGCAAGGTGATGTCTTTAATCAATCTGAATGTAAAAATTATCCTTTTGAGTTATTTTGCTTTTCTGTGCAATGCTATGTTCCTCTGATCCTTAGCAGTTTCTGAGGGATTTGGGAAGCAGAGGGGGTAACAAGTCTTTTTGGTTTTGCTGTTCACAAATTTTTTATTTTCCAAAGATGCTACAGATGTAGTGCAATTATTTTCTGTTGCAATTCGGAGCAACAGAGCTCTGAGTGTGCTGCTTGTATTGACCTTGAGAAATTACTTGACTCACCGTTCATCAGATAAATCAAGAGCCATAATTTGGCCTTAAACAAAGCTGCAGACAGAGCATCTGTGCGATGTCTGTGGACTCTGGGGTTGCTCATCATTTTCCATGGGGTAGTACCACCCCTCTCTGAACTCTGGCTGCACTGATCTCTATTTCAATGGGTCATTAACTGTGCTCACAGACACTTATTCCTTTACAGCCGTCTTTGAAAGGCCCCACGTGGCAGCCTCCACGGTTGTGTATCTGTGTTGTGTTTGGGACTGTAGGTCAAATTTAATATACATTCAGTAAATCCAGGCTTACCATGATCTTGGTGCCTTTGTCTGGAAGGTGATGATAATACTAGAAATTTTTATAGAGGTCATGAGGATGAAATGGCCCCAGGTGTGAAGCACCAGCACACATGCACAATCAACGTCAGTGTGAGTGCCTTGTTCCACAATATTATTCAGTTGACAGGTTCCCCAGGGCAGGGAAAGGGTGCTGGGGTGTTAACTACACACTCCTTCAGCTTTAATGGGGGTGGGGAGGTGGCCTGAGCTAATCATACCAAGAGTGGCAGCTTGGAGGATGTAAATCTAAGAAACCAGATAAATATTGGCTGCATGGTGTTGTCACGTGGGTTTCATGCGCATTTTTTCTTGCTAGTCCATATTCTTTAAAACCTAGATTTTGAAGAAGAAAGGTACAATTTTGCCTGTTAAATTTCAGCCTCTCTTATGGCTCTCAAGTGCACTGTTGTCTGCAGGAACATTTTATCTATACAGTTCTGCTGGATTTTAGTATGAGAGCTAAGATATATGTGCTAAAATCACTTTCTGTGAGTAGCCAGAATCCACAGAGGGAGAGGCTTGGCCATAGGATCCGGTTCTGTCTTTTCATTACATCTGTCTCCTCCTTACATTTTTTTCCTCATACATTTGATATGTTTGTGTGATTTTGGCTGTAGTGAGATGTGGCCAGGTGACCAGAAGATAATACTTAACAAACCCTAGCATGACCTCAGTATTCACAGATATACCTCTTTTTGGTGTAAGAGAATTGTCTCATATTTACTACCTAGTCCTGGGATTTATAAAAATGGAAATATAGAGGAGTTTCCTGGTGGTGCAGTGGGTTAAGTATCCAGCATTGTCACTGCAATAATGTGGGTTCCATCCCTGGCCTCCCTGGCCTGGGAACTTCCACATGCCATGGGAGCAGCCAAAATTAAAAAAAAGAAGAAATATAAGGACAATTATATTTTTAGAAAGAGCCATCTCCCTATTATCTCAGAGAAATAATCAAGGATATGTGCATAGATATGTCAATAAGAAATGTTCACTACAGCTCTGTTTATAAAAGCAAAAAGAATATATAATTATTCATGATGGTTAGGGAGACATCAATTTGCTTGTAACCTTTACACACATACACAAAAATAATTCCACTTCAAATGTTAGTTGAGAAGAAAATTCTCTAAAGCTCCTTTAGTCCTGCAAAATTTTCTCAACATAAGAAAGGCTTTAGAAAAATGGCCAGTGGCAGGGCCAGAGGAAAAAGCCATATTTATAAAGTATGAAATCTACTCCTATCAACAGGAACCACTTTAAACAATGGGAAAAAAATCATAGAGCTGTGTCTCTCCAATATTCTCTCTTTTTCTCTTTCTGTCTCTTTTTTTTGAGGGCCGTACCCATGTCATAGGGAGGTTCCCAGACTAGCGGTCCAATCAGAGCTGTAGCCGCTGGCCCACACCACAACCATGGCAACATGGGATCTGAGCTACATTTGCAACCTATACCACAGCTCACGACAATGCTGGATCCTTAACCCTCTGAGCAAGGCCAGGGATCAGACCCATGTCCTCATGGATACTAGCCAGGTTTGTTAACCACCGAGCCACAACGGGAACTCCTCTCCAATATCCTCAGTAACAGCCAGAAGAGTGAATGGCCACACCTGGGGGGCCACGGGGGTGAAGTGAGGGGTTGGGATCAGGAACTATGCTGATATTTCCTTCTGAATTTCAAAATGTCCTAGAAGTCTTGGGTTTCACCTTTAAAAATTAACATACATTCTGTATTTTACTCTACAATAATCCATAATTTTTACTAATATTTAGGAAGTTTGACATATTGCTATTAAGTAAAATTGATGCCCCAAGAAGCTATGTCAAGTTTATCCTGGGCTTTGAGGAGCCTGTGACCTGCCAAGGGTCATTTACCCAGTTTGAAGCCTGAAGTTGGGTGCAATGTCTCCTTTATTAGACACATTCTCTGCCACCCTATCTTAGAATTATCTGCTCTGGTGGCCCCTGAGGCAGGTGTAAATCTTAGTGAGGTGGTAACGCCAGTAATGGAGACTGTCAGGAGCAAAGGGCAGATGAATAGGGCAGGTGGTGGGGAAGCCTCAGGAGAAGCATGGAAACAGGCTGGACATGGATGTGTCTGTGGTCCTGGTGAAATCCCATCTACACAGTGATGTCTCAGCAGGACCATGGCCATTCTCCTTATAGCCAGGCATAGACACAGTAGAGGGTTTGAGTCCAGGCCAATAAGGCAGGTATAGCACAGATCAAATGTGAAGGTCGGTTTGTTTGTTCTGGCGGTAGTCATGTCTGGGATGAGGAGAAAGAGGTCCCAGTCTGGACACTGGGCTGTCAGTCCTTCCTTCCTTCCTTCCTTCCTTCATTCCCTTCCCTTCCTTTACTTCATGCACGTACTTCCTTCCTTCCTTTCCTTCCGTCATTCTTTATTTCTTTATTTCTTTTTCTTTCTTTCTTTCTTGCTTTCGTTCTGTCTTGCTGTCTTTATTTAGGTCTTTCTTTTTTCTTTTGTCTTTTTGCCATTTCTTGGGCTGCTCCCATGGCATATGGAGGTTCCCAGGCTAGGGGTCAAATCGGAGCTGTAGCCACCGGCCTACGCCAGAGCCACAGCAACTCGGGATCCGAGCCGTGTCTGCGACCTACACCACAGCTCATGGCAACGCCGGATCCTTAACCCACTGAGCAAGGCCAGGGATTGAACCTGCAACCTCATGGTTCCTAGTCGGATTTGTTAACCACTGAGTCATGATGGGAACTCCTTTTTTTTTTTTGTCTTTTTAGGGCCGAACTGGAGGCATATGGAAGGCACATGGAGGCATATGGAAGCATATGGAAGTACCCAGGCTAGGGGTCAAATTGAAGCTGCAGCCAAGCTATGCCACAGCCACAGCAATGTGGGATCCGAGCTGCATCTGCAGCCTACACCAGAGCTCATGGCAACACCAGATCCTTAACCCTCTGAGCGAGGCCAGGGATTGAACCTGCGTCCTCATGGATAGTGGTCAGATTCCTTTCAGCTGAGCCACAATGGGAACTCTGCGGGCTGTCTTCAAGGAGGTGGAAAAGCAGGGCTCTGTCAGATGAATAGGCTGGCCTTATAGTGGGAGAAGGGCTTCCTACCTCACAATGAAAAGCTGGAAAAGATGGTCTCCTAACTCCATGGGGAGACATTGGACATGTCTGGTTTTAGGAGGAGGCTTCAAGGATGACACTGGTGCTGAGACCACAGACTGACGCTGTGTGCAAGGGCTAATGGGGGCCAGCAGAAAGGGGAAGAAGAGGAAAGGAGAACAAATACTAAAAGAAGAACACAATCTCAAAGGGAGAGGGGGTTTGAGAATAATCAGTAGCCAAGGAGTAAGAATAGAATTACTCAGAACTGACTATATTCCTGGCACTGCATTTTGTCAAAGGAAAGTGAGAGGTTGGCTAGGTTTTCAGAGTAGTTTCAGCTTGGGCATAATGAGGCAACATTTGGTTAAGACTAAAATTGTTCAGGCATAGATTTATTGTGAATGAGTCACACACACATGATCAGCTTGAGGTTGAAAAGAGGTCCAGGATTTTTCACAGCTTGATAATTCATTACAATGGCTTACTTTCCCAAGGAGATAGATAATTCCTCATTTTTTTTATGAGAAGAGAAATATGGATTTGTTTTTGTACAAGAGGCCTTGTTCCCTTCTCTCACTGTCATTATTTTTAAAATGAAACATAGTTAGACAACTAAAATGGGATGCAAGAGATAGGTAGGCAGAGGCTGAGGAATTTATGACTTTATGAAACTCCTTTGAAGTCACATAACTCTGTCTTTCAATTTTATATAATAAAACTGACTATACAAGTAACTCTTTTGGGGGCATGGAAAATTATTTAAGACCTATGTATAATACTATGTGAAAAGGACTATATTATTCATCTAGAAATATTTTAATGGATTCATTTTGTTTAAAATGGGATATTTTGGAGACAAGCATAAGAAAAAATATTTGTATGTAGCTAGGTTTCTTGATGCTGACTAAGAATGTCTAAATGAATAATTCTCTCGTTCATCCTCATTTTCTAGTCATGGGAAATCTAACACCTAGCTCCAGGATGAACGCTGTAACCTTTATGGGACTAATCGAGTGGAATTATTTGATGGTCCTGAAGAAGAACTGGACTGTATCCTCTGCAAGAAAAGTCTACTGGTTACACAGATGTCTCATCTCAGCTCTTTCAGGGCTGGCTTAAGTTTGGAGAAGAGGAAGCATACTCCTGAAGATGTCCAAGAAAGTCCATATGGTTGAATTTCCCATGTTTGCATCATGTTGGAAGCTGGTAAAACAATTTGCTATACTCTGATGTGCATGGAGGCTTCATCATCATCATCAAGTGTCATAACTTTAAAGACTTGGCAGATTCATTTACTCATGTATTTATATATTGATGTAGTACTGTGTTAGATATTGGACAGCCACAGAGTCAGCTTTAAGTAGTTGCCATCACTGTAGGGAAGATAAAAGTCAGGCAAGTCTGTGAGTATATCAAACAGAATATGTTTGGGGCCAGGTACATGCCTTGAGCCGGCTCAAGTGCTTTCTAACCATAAGCTGATACTACAAACAAATAAACAAACAAAAAATCATCGTAGCAAAAGATGTACAAAAAATCCTGGGGATTCTAAGACAAGTAGGAAAGATTATAGCATGATGGTGTTGTCTAGGGGAGAAATCAACTCTTCAAGCTTGTGCTAAATCATTGATTAATATCAGATTTTAGAAACCCAAGGGCAACTTTGCATGAGACTGTTGGTTGTATTGCCATATGTCAACATCTTGCTATTTCTATGCTCAAAAAAAGTGATCTTTTAATAAACCAAGGACATTTCTCATATTTCAACCTCCATTTTACATGCTCTGTTATATATAAAATTGTCACCTTATTCCAAAAGTATAGCTGATGAATTATTATAGCCATCTCTAAAGATGAGATGAACCAGGGGAACATACCAGAAATGAGTTTGAGCTGAGTAATTTTGTACAAGTTAATGTTTTTGAGCTTCAGTTTCTTCCTCTATATAATGCCTGCTTGGTTCATCAAGTTTATTACATGAATCAAAGGATAATAAATGTAAATGCATTTGGAAAACTGTAAAGTTGCATTTAAATGTGAGTGTGATTATGTCTATTTACTCTTGTAATTTTGTAGATATTTTAACATCCCTCATTAGTTTACTTAAAAAAATCCTTGAAGATTCTCTAGATTAATTTGCAGTTATTTGATTAATCTTTCCAAAATATTTTATAGCAACTTTAATGTGATTGTATTTTTTATATTAATTTTGGAAGGATTGATGTCTTGACCACAACAGGTGTTTTAATTTAGTAACATGATATGTTGATCTACTATTGATTCATTTTAGTGTATTTATTATTTCATTTATTGTATTCTTCAACTCTATTTTCTAACCTATTGTTCAAGTTCTCTTTTGTGTTCATCCATTCTTCTTCCAAATACGTTGAGTTTCTTTATGCTCATTACCTTGAACTCTTTATTGGTAGTTTGGTTATATCTACTTGTTTAGTTATTTTTATGAGGTTTTGTCTTATTCCTTCATTTGGAACATATCTAATTTTGCTTAATTTTCTGTGTTTATTTCTATGTATTAGATGGGCTTGTTATGTTTCTCAATGTTGGAGAAGTGGCCTATGTGGAGACATTTTAGGGGCTGAGCAGAACACTCCCCTCTGGTTACCAGGGCTGTATGCTGTAGGAGTGCTCCCTCTGTGGGCTGTTGGGTCCTTCTATCATGGTTTAGTGGCTATTGTGGGCATGCTGCTAGGTGGGGCTGGCCTCTAGCCTGGTTGGTTGCCAGGCCCTGTGTTGTGCGGTAGCTGCTGGCCCACTGGTGGGCAGGGTTGCATCAGTACTGCTGGCTTGGATTTTTAGACATCTTTAACAGGAGGGTCCATCTGATTCACTTAAACTTTTATTATAAGCAGTTGAAATTCCATTCAAGCTTTTAGAGCATGAGATGGCATAATTTGGTATCAAGTTAAAAAATATTGCATTAGCTGTTGTGTGGATGTTGGACGCAGGGTAAGAGCAGGAGCAAGGAGACCAGTAAAGAGGCCTGGCAGTTAAACAGATGAGAGGTAAAGGGGATTTGGGCGAGGATGGGTGAGATGGAGAGAAGTTATATAGATTTATTTCTGAAATAACGAAGTAGATTTATTTCTGAAATACCAGGACTTTATCTTAGACTATAAATGATTTAAAAGGGTGGCTTTAAGGGTGACTTCTATAATTTGGCTTTGGTAACTCAGTGGAGATTGTACCATTCACATTACAGAAATGTAATGCTGCTAACTTCCACACACAGTAAAAAGTGGGTATGTCAAGAAAATGGCTGGATGTGAGCCCAGAATTCAGGGGAGAGATGAAGAGATGCAAATTTGGGGCTCTTCAGCATAGAGGTGACACTTAGAGCTAGGGATGGGTTATATAACCTGGGGAGAAAACATGAGAAAGAAGAGGAAAGGTCTGGGACTTCCCTGAGGAATTCCAACATGCAAAATTCAGGTGGAAGAGGGGGAGTCTTTGAGAGAAAATATGAAAGACTTGTTCAGGGAGGTAATAGGAAAATCAACAAAATAGGGAGCTGCTGAAAGAAAAGATGAACTGAAGGAGAATTGAGAGGCTATTTCAAAGGATTGTAACAGATCAAGTAATTAATACAAGAGAAAATATCTATTGGACTTGTCAGCATAGACCTCTTACAAGACCACGGCAAAAGCGCCTTTCTGGGAGGGATGTAGATTGGAGTGAGGTGGAAGCAAACAAAAATAACTTTTGTAAATATCCCCTACAAAGGGCATGGCTTCACGTCCCTGGCTGCCTGTTATTACTTCTCTGACTTGTCATTGTATCTCCTTGGACTTGTTATAACGGGACCTGGGAATGCTTGCCTTTGGTGTGAGATGCTTCCAACTCTATACATGGTGGGGAATGAAGCATGCGAGCTCCTCAGTTCAAAAATGAACTTTTATTCTCAAAAGCATTTCATATTAGTAAGTTAGTTCAACAAAAATAGACCTGATAGGTGAAGGGTTATTAACTGCCATGATTGTGGACATCAGAAAAAAGAGAGTAAGTGAAACTATTTAATGACTCTTTATCAAGCTTTCCTATACACCCCCCTCCTGCCTCATACCAGGGTTATTGCAACTATATTCTAACTCATTTCTCCACTTCCAGACTTATACACTACTTTAATGTCCTTAAAACAATGACTTCATTTCACCTTTTGACTGAGGAGAAACTTAAATGGGTCTCCATTTAGCTAACACTGTCCTTTGTACCTGACAGTATGTATGTCATTGTAGGATGAAGTAGTAGAAAAAAATTCCAACACTTACTAGTAACATACTGTCCCTCAAACTTCACACTTATCTATAATTATGATTTTTGACATGACTTCTTTTTTATTTTCAATGATTTTTATTTTTTCCCATTTCTATTAATAAAAATAAAGTCAAGAGGGTTCACATGAAAATGTGCTTGACATTGGTAATTACTAGAGAAATGCAAATCAAAACTACAATGAGATACCACTTCACACTGGTCAGAAGGGCCATCATTAAAAAGTCTACAAATAAAAAATGTTGGAGAAGGTGTGGAGAAAAGTGAACCCTCCTACACTGCTAGTTGGAATATAAATTGGTACAACCACTATGGAAAACAGTTGGAGGTTCCTCAGAAAACTTGAAAAATAGAACTACCATATGATCCAGCAAATCCACTCTTGGGCATATCTCCAGACAAAGCTGTACATGCAGCCCTATGTTCATTGAAGTACTATTCACAAGAGCCAAGGCATGGAAACAACCTAAATGTCCATCAACAAATAAATGGATAAAAAAGATGTGGTACATATACACAATGGAATACTACTCAGCCATAAAAAGAATGAAATAATGCCATTTGCAGCAACATAGATGCAACTAGAGACTATCCCACTAAGTGAAGTAAGTCAGAAGGAAAAAAACAATGTTAGCATATGATATCACGTATATGCAGAATCTAAAATATGACGCAAATGAACCTATCTATAAAACAGAAATTGACTCATAGACAGAGATCAGACTTGTGGTTGCCAAGGGGGAGGAGGAGGGGGAGGGATGGATTGGGAGTTTGGGGTTAGTAGATGAAAACTACTACATATAGAATGAATAAACAACAAGTTCCTACTGGATAGCATAGGGAACAATATTCAGTATCCCAGAATAAAGCATAATGGAAAAGAACATAAAAATGAATGTATATATGTGTATAACTGGGTCATTTGCTGTACAACAGAAATTAATACAACATTGTAAATAAACTATACTTCAATGAAAAATAATTTAATAAACTTAAAAGAAAGAGAATGCATGGTCTTAGCATAATGATTTTCTTTATTGCCTGGAGTGGGGCTCAGCAATTTTTTCCTATGAAGGAATAGATAATAAATATTTCAGGCTTTGAAGGCCATATATGGTTTCTGGCCTCTGTCACATATTCTGCTCTTTCTGAATGACTCTTTAAAAAAAATAAAAATGATTCCTAGCTTGCTGGCTGTACAAAAACAGGCTGTGGGCTGGATTTGGCTCACATTCCACAATTTGCCAACTCCAGATTTGTAATGATAAAAAGGGTCAAATTTCAGAGTTTAAGTAAACAACTTTTTTTTTCAGATTTCTTGCATGGTAGTTCGAAATAGGTGATTTTGTTTTAGGTTTAAAAAGCTACACAGAATTCATTCATTTATTTGCCAAGTAATGACTGACAACTTGTGCAAAAGGTATAACTCATTTTTCCTTTTCTTTTTTTCTTCTGAGCCATGATGCTTTGCATGCTTTCCTTCTAATGTAGGCGAGGTTCCCCTGCCTATAACTTGGGCTGAACTCTTTGAAGGCGTGGGAGAGGGAAGCTGGAGGGAACAGTTATGAATGTACTCAATAATTTCTCTATTATGGCAAAACAACCAACTAAGTAAGTATTACATGAGACAGAACAGCCAGAAATGTGCAGAACATGCCAATAATGACATAAATGGACTACCTTGGGGTTTGGGATCAGATAGACATGGGTCTGTGTGTGCAGTGACCTTCATCTAGCTGCATGACCTTGAACAAATCACTTAACATTTTAGAGTCTCAGTGTCTTTGACAATGCAGGTAATAATAAACAACCAGATGGCTGCAAGGGTAAACTTTGGTCTTGATCTCTTATAGCAGCTCTATAGTGTGGACTTTCTTTTCTCTCCCTTCGTTTAACATTACCGGAACTGCAGAAATTCTTATGAGTGTTATTATAAATTACGTCAGAAAAGCAAGTATGTACCCATTTCAGAGGTGAAGATAATGGTGGCAGGCTGTTTCTACGATGAGGATACTAGTGGAATTCAGGAAGTATGTTTAGAGGAAAATAGCCCTCTAGGCAGTCTGGTTTGGGAATGTCCATTTTTAGAGCATCCCAGGTAATTCTGTTGCACATGGACTGTCCTTTGAGAAACACTGTCCTGTTATTAAACAGCCCCATGCCACCTTTATAAGTGCTCGACAGACACAGAAAACAAACCCATGGTTTAAAAGGGGAAAGGTGGAGGGAAGGGATATACTAGGAGTTTGGGATTTACAGATACACACTACTGTATATAAAATAGATAAACAACAAGGACGCACTGCGTAGCACAGGGAGTTGTACTCTATACATTACAATAACCTATGTGGAAGAGAATCTGAAAAGAATATATATATATTCTATCTATATATGCACATATATATTCTTTTTTAGATTCTTATATATAAATATATATTTATAATATAAATTTATAAAAATACATTTCCTTCATATATAAATATGTATATATTTATATATACACACATATATGTATATATACAACTGATCCACTTTGCTGTACACATGAAACTAACACAACATTGCAAATCAACTCTATTTCAATAGAAGCTTTTTAAAAAAGTGTCTGTCAAACTAGTAGTCTCTGGTTTGCCCCTCAGATTCCTGCTTCTGTTTGAGCAAAACAGTTACTGCTCCCATGGCACTCCTGAATATACCCATGGGCACAATTCTTGAGTTCTTCCTTGGAATCCTGTTTGACCTCTTGCTGTGCCTCCAGTCTCTTTTCCCCAGCAGGCTGTACTCCGCTCTAGATTGCTTTGCAGGGCAGAGTGTCAGCCGATGGCTCAGAATGTATCCACTCTTGAGGAAGTGTAGGTCTTACACATGACTGGTAGTTGGGGGCCTACTTGTGTAGCAACTGTTTTCTAGGGTGCTGGGGTTGAGAGTCATGGGCACAGGCAGATGGGGGAGAGAGAGAGAACATGCCAAGGCCCAAAGTGGTAGTTGAACGAGATGGAGACAGATGGGGCACCATTCAGTGCAGTGCAAGAACAAAATATTTCCATGAAAGCCTTTTCACAGGACTCAGTGATTGCAAACAATTCCCAGGTCGGAGTAATGTCCTCCACTTCTTGTGTCTCTGGTGCCTTATGGGGATTGGGGCTATGTCCCATGTGTGGACTGATGCCTACACCCCTGGATCTGCTAGGTCGTCACAACAATACTGGAGCTTTCCAGCTGTGGGTCTGGCTTCAGCTGTTCAGGCGTGAATTCAGAGTCTTTAGAATACATTCTGTTCCTCCTCGGGGGCAGAGAGTTTATCCCTGTGGTTTCTCTCTCTTTTGTTTGTTGGTGAAAGCATGATGTGTTCATGTTAATTGGATTTGTCTGACTGAAACTGTTTTCTGCTGTCATTATGAATGTAAAATGACAATTATTATTTACGAGAATTTCAAACCAAAACATACTCCTTATAAATGAATGTAAAGTTAATGTTGTATGGAAGCAGCAGAATTTTTAAAACTTAAAACATGAACGTCTGTCAGCTCTTTTGCCACCTACATGGTTTTGGAGGCATTAGGCAGTTAAATGCTTTGTCCCCGGTATGCTAACTTTTCACAGGCCTTGGTGTGAAGTTCTGATATTCAAAAAAGGTTGTGCTTGTCAACCCTGGGTTTTTGCAGAATGAAGTACTGGCAGGCAAGGTTTTCAGGTCCTATAGACCAGTGCTGTTCAAAGGGTGGTCTGAGGGCCTTTCTAGTTGGCCAACTAGTTGTGACAGGCCCATGAGGATGTGAGTATGGAAATGGTTAACGCATGTTTTAGAATCGTGATAGCAATTTGACACTGCTGCCACATCCAAGTGCTGACCAGCAGCTTTGTCTTTAAATGGAATGTAGACCAGTTCTGGTGGTGAACTTCATGGTAAATTACAAGTGGTGGGAGCTGCAAATGTCTCATGCCTGGTAGGGCCACATGAAAACTTGCAGATGCATATCCTGCACTTGCTGAAATTGCTTTAAACTCTCTCCTTCCATTTCTGTCAACATATTTCGGTGGGATTGGTTTTTCGACTATGAGTCTATGAGTCTTACTAAGACAAAAACAGAAGTCATTTAGATATACCTTATTTCCTGTGAAAAGCATTGGCAATCCAATTTAGGATAGCAAATGCCTAGGAGGAGAGCACTAGTCTGGACAGGGGAGATGAAGCCAGCAAGTCAGGAGCAGGTGGGAACAGCAGTGGAGCTGGGGTCAGGGACTGAAGTGAAGCTTGAAGGTGAGGAGTGGGGCACCCAGTGCTGCCTCCTTGTTAGGGTGTGGGCTAATGGAGAGGAGGTGGGGAGAGGGAGCAGGGGGAAAGAACCTCGTCGAGTAATACCTTCCATATTTTAATCCTGCAAACAGAACCATATTTGTTCCAATCTAAGGCTTCGAAATGGATAAAAACAAGTGCATACGAATCACAGCATGCCCATTATCCAGTGAATAGAACACCTGGATGTTAGCTGTCTTCTCTAGGGAATGAAAATAAAGGTTTTTCTGGCAACGTGCTTATGCCAACTGCTACCCATGGTGCAGTTAGAGCTTAAAATAGCAGAAAGAACTGCTGGGGGCAGGAGGGGGATTGCATTGAAGTTTGATTGTCTTTGAATTATAGTTAGAGCCACAATAAAATACAAGGAGGGAATGCTTTGCAAAAACCAGGAAGTTAAAACGTATTTTTATTCTAGAACAGTTCAGTTGGTGCTAAAATGTCAATTAAATCAGCAGATGGTTAGCTATTCCTTTTCTTTTTTTTTTTACAAGTTCAACCATATAATTTCAGAATTAAAAAGACTGACAAATTCTGTAGACATCTATTGCATTTCTTCATTTAGAGATATGAGGTGTCTTTAAAATATATATATATAAAGTTTATAAATTTTTAAAGTACTTACCTGCTGCTTCCTAAGCCCTCTATATTCTTGGCAATGGAATATCCATGTGACCTTGGGATCTGAGGCACTGGAATGACTTTATATGGTTTCTTTTGGTTCTATTGGATTATTAGCTCATCATTTCCAAATGATGGGTAATGTATTTTTTAATAAGGTTGAAAACGAAGGAAATAAAAACAGAACACTTGTCCAAAGTCACGCAGGCAGGTACTGGCAGGGCTGGAGCTGGAATTCAGGCTCACTTTTTCACTGAATGGGACTGACGTGGAGTCTTGCTAGCTACTCTCATTCGCTGCTTGAATCATCAAGTCACAGAAAATCATTTCACAGTCACTAGGCAAGTCAGACATGAACAGGACACTTTAATAGAAGCCAGTGTGTCTTATTTATTGCTGTTTAGACCTAATCTGGAGATAGAAAGAAAGCAATAGAAGCCCTTATCTCTGGCAGAGGAAGGGCAGGGCAGGCCAACAAATTATGATAGAGATAGAAACAGCAAGGGGCACTGGCTTGGTCTGGTTCTCTTTTTATTTATTCTTGACAAATGTGATTTATGAATCCCAGTTCTTTTGTCCCATTATAGAATGGGGCTATCAGCTTCATGCTCTGACACCATAATTTTGTTCTAAGCTGTTCTGTCTATTCTTTTGCATTTCCTGGCCAAATTTGTGCACCCGCTTGTCAGTTACATAAATCACTATAGATAAGCAAATCCTTCTCAACCTTTTGGAAAGATAACATGACCAATATTTTCTGAACATACTCTTGCCAGGCTTGCTTTGGGGAGATAAATGGGACTTGTCTTGATGGAGCATCACTAAACAATAGCATGATTTATGAGAGGGAATGGGGTTTGCTCATTATGGCTCTCCCAAAGACTTTTCAAATGTCTTGGAAGAACCATGGGTGAGTTGAAAGAAGACATAGTATAAGATTTTGACAAAGACTTTGTAATAGGATTTCTGCAGCTGTTTCTATACACCAAGGTGGGATACAATGTGAGGGGTTTTTTTCATTTTTAAAAGTTTTATTGAAATATAATTGATTTACAATGTTATGATAATTTCTGC
The DNA here is from genome assembly GCF_016906955.1 of Phacochoerus africanus. Taxonomy (NCBI): domain Eukaryota; kingdom Metazoa; phylum Chordata; class Mammalia; order Artiodactyla; family Suidae; genus Phacochoerus; species Phacochoerus africanus. The sequence goes on along the minus strand of NC_062544.1, from coordinate 101,980,878 downwards.
TGTATAGCAAAGTAGTTAAGTTACACATATACATACATCCATTCTTTTTCAGATTCTTTTCCCGTATAGATTACCACAGAACACTGGATATAGTTCCCTGTGTTACTCAGCAGGTCCCTGTTGGACAGTCATTCCATATACCACAGGGTGCATATGCCAATCCTAAACCCTCAGTTTATTCCTACCCCACCCTGATGTATCCCCTTTGGTAACCATAAGTTTGTTTGCTTTGTCTGTGAGTCTGTTTCTGTTCTGCATTTAAGTTCATTGTATCCTTTTTTTCAGATTCCACATGTAATTGATATCATATGATCTTTGTCTTTCACCATCTAACTTCACTTAGTATGATAATCTCTAGGTCCATCCATGTTGCTGCAAATGGCATTTATTGCATTCTTTTTTATGGCTAAGTAATAGTCCATTATATATATATATACACCACATCTTCTTTATCCATGTCTTTGTTGATGGAAATTTAGGTTAATTCCATTATCTTGGCTATTGTAAATAAGGCTGCAGTGAACACTGGGTTGCATGTATCTTTTCAAATTATAGTTTTCTCTGGATAAATGCCCAGGAGTGGGATTGCTGGATCATACAGTACTTCTATTTTCAGTCTTTTGAGGACCTCCATACTGTTTTCCATGATGGTTGTACCAATTTACATTCCCACCAAGAGTGTAGGAAGGTTCTCTTTTCTCTGCACCCTCTCCAGCATTTATTGTTTATAGACCTTTTGATGATGGCCATTCTGGCTGGTGTAGGGTGGTAGCTCATAGCAGTTTTGATTTGCATTTCTTTAATAATTAGTAATGTTGTGCACTTTTTTCATGTGTTTTTTTTTTCCATTTGTATATTTTCTTTGGAGAAATGTCTTAGATCTTCTACCCACTTTTTTGATGGGGTTTTTTGTCTTTTGATATTGAGCTACATGTGTTATTTATTTTGTAGATTAACCATTTGTCAGCTTCTTCATTTGCAAATATTTTCTCCCATTGCACTGGCTGTCTTTTTGTTTTGTTTATGGTTTCCTTTGCTATGCAAAAACTTTTAATTTTAGTTAGGTCCCATTTGTGACTTTTTGTTTCTATTTTCATTTTTCCAGGAGTTGAATCTGAGAAGATATTGCTGTGGTTTATGTCAGAGAGTGTTCTGCTTATGTTTTCCTTTAAGAGATTTACAGTATCCAGTCTTATATTTAGGTCTAATCCATTTTGAGTTTATTTTTGTGTATGGTGTTAGAGAATGTTCTAATTTCATTTTTTTACATGTAGCTGTCCAGCTTTCCCAGCACAGCTTATTGAAGAGAATTCCTTTTCTTCATTGTGTATTCTTGCCTCCTTTGTTGTAGATTAGTTGACCATAGGTATGTGGGTTTATTGCTGGGCTTTCTATCCTGATCCATTGATCTATATTTCTGCTTTCATGTCAGTACCATACTGTTTTGATGCCTGTAGCTTTGTAGTATAGTCTAAAGTCAGAGAGCCAATTGCTCCAGATTCACTTTTCTTTCTCAGGATTGCTTTGGTTATTCAGTGTCTTTTGTATTTCCAAACAAACTTTAAAACTTTTTGTTCTAGTTCTGGGAAAAATGTCATTGGTAATTTGATAGGGATTTTGTTGAATCTGTAGAATCCTTGGTAGTATTGTTATTTTTGATGATATTGATTCTTCCAGTCCAAAAGTGTAGTATATCTTTCTGCCTGTTTGTGTCATCTTTGATTTCTTTCATCTGTGTCTTATAATTTTGAGAGTCTGTACCAAAGACCTGTTCTTTGTCTCTTTAGGTAGATTTATCCCTAGGTTATTTTATTCTTTTTGATGTGATGGTAAATGGGATTGTTTCTCTAATTCATCTTTCTAATCTTTCATTTTTAGTATATAGAAATACAGTTGATTTCTGTGTATTAATTTTGTATCCTGCAACTTTACCAAATTCATTGATGAGCTCTATTAGTCTTCCGGTAGTGTCTTAAGCATTTTCTATGTATAGATAATGTCATCTGTAAAAGTGACAGTTTTACTTTTTCCTTTCCAATTTGAATTACTTTCATTTATTTTTCTTCCCTGATTGCCATGGCTAGGACTTCCAAGACTATGTTGAAGAACAGTGGTGAGAGTGGACATCCTTGTCTTATTCCTGATTTTAGTGGGAATTCTTTCAGCTTTTCACCATTTAGCTGTGGGTCTGTCATATATGGCTTTTATTATGTTGATGTAGGTTCTATATATGCCCACTTTCTGAAGGTCAGAAATGAGTGTTGGATTTTGTCAAAAGCTTTTTCTGCATCTACTGAGAGGATCATTTTGTTTTTATTCTTCAATTTGTTAATATGGTGTATCACATGATTCATTTGTGAATATTGAAAAATACTTACATCCTTGGGAAAAATCCCACTCGATTATGGTATGTGATCCTTTTAATATATTGCTGAATTCAGTTTGTTAGTATTTTGTTGAGGATTTTTGCATCTATGTTCATCAGTGATATTGGCCTATAATTTTCTTTTTTTGTGGTATCTTTGTCTGGTTTTAGTATCAAGGTGATGGTGGCCTCATAGAATGTGCTTAGGTGTGTTCCTTCCTCTGCAATTTTTTTGGAATAGTTTCAGAAGGATGGGTATTAACTCTTCTTTAAATGTTTGATAGAATTTGCCTGTAAAGCAATCAGATCCTGGACTTTCAGCTTTTTTTTTTTAGAAGTTTTTAAATCACAGTTTTAATTTCAGTACTTGTGATTGGTCTATTCATGTTTTCTATTTCTTTCTGGTTCAATCTTTGTAGGTTGTACTTTTCTAAGCATTTGTCCATTTATTCAAGTTTGTCTATTTTATTGGCAAATGCTTGCTTATAGTAGTCTCTTATTATCCTTTGTATTTCTTTAGCATCAGTTGTAAATTCTTTTTCATTTCTAATTTTATTGATTTGAGACTTCTACTCCTTTTCTTGATGAGTATGGCTAAGGATTTATCAATTCTGTAGATCTTTTCTAAGAACAAGCTTTTAGTTTCATGCATCTTTTCTATTTTTTGTTCATTTCTATTTCATTTATTTCTGCTTTGATCTTTATGATTTCTTTCCTTCTACTCACTTTGGATTTCGTTTGTTCTCTCTCTAGTTGCTTTGGGTGTAAGGTGTTTGAGATTTTTCTTGTTTCCTGAGATAGAATTGTATTGTTCTAAACCTCCCTCTTAGAACTGCTTTTGCTCCATCCCATAGGTTCTGTCTTTTTGGGGGGGTAGGGAGGGGTCCATTTCATGGCAAATGGAGTTCCCAGGCAAGGATCAAATCCTATACCACAGTTTGTTGCAATGCTGGATCCTTAACCTACTGTGCCAGGCTGGGGATTGAACCTGCATCCCAGCACTGCAGAGACACCACCCATCCTGTTGTGCCATAGTAGGAACTCTAGGTTTAGCATCCTTATGTTTTCATTGTCATTTGCCTCTAGGTATTTTTTGGTTTTCTCTTTGATTTCTTCAGTGATTCATTGAAGGAAAAGATGGAAAATAAAAAGAAAAATCTAGTGTTGAAAATATAATAATAAAATTACTGGAAAATTAATTGAGTAGGATTATGAAGAGAACACTATAAAAAATTTGGACCAGGAGTTCCCTTTGTGGTGCAGCAGAAATAAATTTGACTAAATTCCATGAGTATGTGGGTTCAATTCCTGGCCTCACTCAGTGGGTTAAGGATCTGACATCGCATGAGCTGTGGTGTAGGCCACAGACGCAGATGGGATCTCATAGTTGCTGTGGCTGTGGCGCAGCTGTAGCTCTGACTTGACCCCTAGCCAGGGGACTTCCATATGCTGCAAGTGCGGGCCTAAAAAGCAAATAAAATAAAATAAAATAAAATAAAATAAAATAAAATAAAATAAAACAAAACAGGACCGATTCCTTGAAAAACAATCTATCAAAACTCACATAGGTTTTGAGGTGATTTTTAGATAAAATAGTCAAAAAGACAATCAGGAAAAAATTTTTTTGGTAAGTTGGAATTCATTAAAATTAAAATCTCTTCCTGTGCCAAACATAGTTTTGAAAATGAAAAGACAAGCCACAAGTGGGAAAAAAATTTGTAAAAAAATTTATCAGATAAGGAATGCTATCCAAAATATACAAATAATTCTTAAAACCCAACAGTAAAATAATGAACAATCCAATTTTGAAACAGGCAAAAGATTTGAATAGATACTTCACCAAAGAAGACGTACAGATGGAAAATAAGCCTATGAAAAGATGCTTAACATTACCTGTCATTAAGGAACTGTGGATTAAAACAACAATGGTGTGTCATTATACACCTATAAGAATGACTGAAATCTGAAAAACTGATAATAGCAAATGCTGAAGAGGATGTATATTAATTTCATATGGATCCAAAACTGAATATAAGGCTAAAATTAAAAGTTTTAGAACAAAAGATCATAGGAGAAAATCTTCATCAATTTGGGGTAAGCAAAATTTTTTTCATGTAAGATGCAAATACAAACTATAGAAAATAAATTGGACTTTTTCCACTTCAAACTTCTTCCCTTCAAATAATACCATTAAGAACATGAAAATACAACTGCATTTTGATGATAATTCTGGGAAGGGATCACAGTATTTATATCTAGCAAATGATTTGAATCCAGAATGTACCTACATCTTAAAAAACCTTTACAACTCAATATTAAAAGACAACGAAAAATTTTTTTTCAGCTACACCCATGACATGTGGAAGTTCTTGGGAGAGGGATCAAACCCACACCACAGCAGTGACCTGAGCTGCTGCAATGACAACACTGGATCCTTAACCCATTTCACAACAGGGAAACTCAGAAGACAAACAAATAATTGGGCAAAAATTTTGAACAAAAATATATGCAAGTGACATATAAATGCATGAAAAGATCTACTTTGCTAGTCAGCAGAAAAATGCAAATTACAACCACAACAAAAAAATTCCACCACGTATTTACAAAGGCCAAACATAAAAAGGCTTTCAATATCAAGTGTTGGCAAAAAAGTGTAGCAACTCAAGACAGAGACCCAGGATAACATGAACTTGAAATGATAGAACCACATTGGGATGGTGTTTACCAGGTTTTTGAAAAGTTGACTATACACTTACAATATAACCCAAAATTCCCTCTCCAGGTATTTACCCAGGAGAAATAAAAGTCAATGCCCACAAAAGGATTCAGCATGACTCTTTACAACATCCTTATACACAATAGTGAAAAACTGAAAACAACCCAAATATCTACCAATAGGTGAATGAGTAAACACACCATAACAGTCACACAGTGGGATATGACTCTGCAGTAAGATGGAGCAAACTGGAACAAACTATTAAAAATCAACAACATTGGTGAACCTCAAAACATGGTGGTAGGTAAAAGGAAAAACAGCTAGACACTAAAAATTACATTCTGTATAAGTCCCTTTATATGACATGCCAGAAGGGGCAAAAGTAATCTATTGTGACAGAAGCATATCCATGTTCCCCAAGCCTAGAGGCAGTGGAGTGAATCCATGAGTATAAGAAAATGTTCTGTATCTTTTGGCAATCATCCACTGGTATATATTTGTCAAAACTCATCTAACTCTACCTGTAACTGAGCTAATTTTATCATATGTAGATTACATTTCAAAATAATACTAAAAAGTTAAACTTTTCCACAACTAATATTCAAGCATAAACAGATTCATTGATGAATAACTCCGATGTTTAAGGAAGAAATAAAACCAATTTTATAACTCTTGCACAAACAGGAAGACCTTGGGAAAAAAAATTCCCTCCTTATTTGTTAAGGCTAGCATAAGCTTGGTAACCCACAGGGAGTGTGCGAGGAAAAAAAAATCAGTCAATTTCTCTCAAGGGCTAAGATATAAAAATCCTAATCATAATATTAGCAAATTAAATTCAGAAATACATAAAAAAGATAATACACCATGACCAATGGAATCTATCCAAGAATGCAAAAAGGTACCAACATTCAAAAATCATTTTGTGTGATTCCCCACCTTAAGGGAATATTTTTAATGCATGATTATTTCAATGGATGCAGAAAAAGTAAAATTCAAACTCTTAGAAAATTATAAATAAAGCAAAAAAGTCTTTGATCTAATAAAAAGTATTATACAAGAAAAAAGTACTATAGCAAACAGCATCCTTAATAGCGAAATATCAAGTTTTCCCCTTGATGCTAGAAAGGAGGTGCTACCCAGTCCGACGGGCAATATCACCTTTCTATTCAACTTTGTACTAAAGGTCCATGCCATTGTAATCAGGCAGGAAAATTAAACAAAAGGTAAAAAGTGTGGAGAGGAAGAAATACCATTCCCTTATTATCTTTATTATTATTATTTCAAGTTTTATTCTGTTATTCATAGATGATGTAACTGTGCATGTAGCAAACTCAAAGGAATACACAAACTAATGGAATTAAAGGTGAATTTAGGGAATTCCCATTTGGTGCAGTGAACTCAATGAGTAACCATGAGGATGAAGGTTAAATCCCTGGCCTTGCTCAGTGGGTTAAGGATCTGACATTGCTGTAAGCTGTGGTAGACTGCAGACATGGCTCGGATCCTGCATTTCTGTGGCACATGTCTGCAGCTGCAGCTCCGATTTGACTCCTAGCCTGGAAAATTCCTAGAAACTTCTGCAGGTTTGTCCATAAAAAAGCAAAAAAGAAAAGGAAAGAAAAAGTGATTTTAGCAAGTTCCTGTATAGGAAGCCAATATAAAAAAATCAAACGATGGCTGTATAAGAGCAAGAAACAAACAAAACAAATTTTTAAATGATGCAATTTACAACAGAATCAAAAAAATATTTTAAAAGTTAATCTAATAAAAGATGTGCAAAGAACCTGCTTCATAGCACAGGGAACTCTACTCAATAGCCTGTGATAATATATATGGGAGAAGAATCTAAAAGGGAATGGATGTGTGTACATGTACAACTGAATCCTTTTGTTGCACAGTAGAAATTATCACAACATTGTAAATCAACTACACTTAAATAAAACTTTAAAAAATGAGAAACAAGATGTGCAAAGACCTCTAATAAAATCTACAAAACATTACTGAAAGAAATTAAAGAGGGCCTAAATAGAGATACACCAAGTCTATGATTAAAAAGACTAAATATTGTAAAGATGATAATTCTCAAGTGGTATGTAAATTTACGGTACAAGTAATCAAAATTCCAGAAATATTTGTGAAAATTAACAGTCTGGTAATAAAATTTGTATGAAAAGGAAGATGGGCAAGATTAGCCAAGATAATCTTAAAGAAAAAGAAAATTAAAAAATTTGTCTATGAGGAACCAGCTACAGTAGTTAAAACAATGGCTTCAGGATCAAGGGTAAACAAATGGACCAATGGGATAGACTTGAGAGTCCAGAAATGACTCTTACCCAGGAATTTGATTTAGGACAAAGGTGACAGTGCTTCAAGGAATGAAGCCAATAAATGGTATTGGGTCAACTGACTATCCATTTAGGAAAAACAAATATCTTGACCCTTAGCTTGCAACACACAGAACAATCATCTCCAGGGAGTTCCCTGGTGGCCTAGCAGTTAAGGATCCAGCAGTGTCACTTCTTTTGTCCAGCTTCAATTCCTGGCCCAGGAACTTCTGCATTTTTAAATGCTGTGGACATGGTAAAAAAAAATCAATTCCATATGGATTATAGCTCTAAATATAAAAAGTAAAACAATACAGCATTTGAAAGAAAACACAAGAGAACAAATTCATAACCTTAGGACAGATAGATTTCTTAAAACAAAATTGCTCACTACAAAAGAGAAAAGATAAATTAGACCTTATTAAGCACTTCTGTTATCAAGAGACCATTCAGCAATTGAAAACCCAAATCACGGTGTAGGAGGAAAATATTTTCTATATATACATCCAACAATGGACTCGTTTCAGATTTGTAAAGAACTCTTACACAGGAATAAGAGAAAGGCAATCCCATAGAAAAGTGGACAAAAGCTTTGAATGGGCACTTCAGAATGAGGGATATACACATGGCAATAAATATTTTGAGTCCTCAAATTCATTCTTCATCAGGGAAATCTGAATTAAAATTGCACTAAGTATATACCACATATGTGGAATCTATTAAAAATGATACAAAAGAACTTATTTATAAAACAGAAATAAACTCAAAAGATTTTGAAATTAAACAGGGTTACAAAGGGTAAACCATGGCAGGGGGAGGGATAACTTGGAAGGATGGAATTATCACATGCACACTACTATATATAAAAGAGATAACTAACTAGGACCTACTAGAGCACAGGTAGGTCCACTCAATGCTTTGTAATAACCTACAGGGGAAAAGGAATGTATATGTGTGACTGATTCATTTTGCTGTAAAGATGATGCCAATATAACATTAGAAATCAATTATACCCACAAAAAAATTAAAAAAACCCCAAACAAACAAACTTGGGATCATAAAACATAATCTAAAAAAAAAAAAAAGCTCACCTGAATGACTGCAATAAAATAAAATGCAGTAGAGCAGAATATACCAAATGTTGGTGGGGTACCTGGAGTTCTGATGAGCTGCTACTGGGATGGAAATTGGGAGATGCTCTGGAAAAGGTGACTAGGTGATTGTCTCTAATGCATAGGAGCTCCTGCTCCTTCCAACAGCCCCACACACCCCGTCCAGTGTTCCCTGTGGGTCAGGCAGCCCCCCTACATCTTGAAGTTATGCTCTCTGGGACATGTGGTCTATAAGGTTTCCAGAGCAAAGTGGGTAGAAATGTCTCAGGGGCCAGGCTCTGCCCACAGACCACTGACCACTAAGTCTCTGGCCCCAACTCAAGGGCCAGTGAGAACGAGGACTGGGAACAAATTGACAGTCATTTGGAGAAAAACACTCAATCTCTCTATCTCATACATTTCACTATAGTAATTTAAGATGAATCAAAAATATACAAGTTCCTGTTGTGGTTCAGCTGGTTAAGAACTTGATGCTGCCTCAGAGGATGCAGGTTTGATCCCTGACCTGGCTCAGTGGATTAAGGATCTGGTGTTGCCACAAGCTGCAGTATAGGTCACAGATATGGCTTGGATCCAGTGTTGCTGTGGCTGTGGTGTAGGCCTGTAGCTGCAGCTCCGACTCAATCCCTAACACAGCTGTGGCAACACTGGATCCTTAACCTACTGTGCTGGGCTGGGGATCAAACCTGCATACCAGTGTTCCCAAGATGCCACCAATCCTGTTGTGCCACTGCAGGAAGTCCTTGTTCTCTTCTCTTGTGGTTGATAACTATCTTTAGTGCTGCACTTGGATTGGTTTTTCTTATTTGTGTGTATCTATTACAGATTTTAGATTTGTGGTTACCATGAGGTTTTGATATAGGAGTCCATATATAGATATATGTGTGTGTGTGTGTGTGTGTGTTTGTGTGTACACAGGATTGTTTTAAGTTGCTGATGTCTTAATTGCAAATCCATATCCAGTATCCTGCATTTTTACTCTCTTCTTCTCATGATTGTAGGTTTTGATATCATATTTGTATGTGGATATTTCCTACATTTACTATATTTGCCTTTACTGGTGAGTTTTCTCACTTGTAGTTTTCTTCTTTGTAGTTGTGGCCTTTTCTTTTCCATATAGAGAAGTTGCTTTAGTATTTGTTGTAAAGTTGGTTTTATGGTGCTGAAGCTTTTGCTTGTGTGTGAAGCTTTTAATTTCTCCTTCAAATCTGAATGAGAGCCTTGCTGGGTGGAGTAATCCTGGTTGTAAAATTTTCCTTTCATCACTTTAAGTACATCATGCCACTCCTTTCTGGCCTGCAGAGTTTCTGCTGAAAAATAAGCCAACAACCTTATCAGGGTTCCCTTGTATGTTTTCCCTAGCTGCTTTCAATATTTTCCCTTTGTCTTTAATTTGTGGCTGTTTGATTAATATGTGTCTCAGGGTGTCCTCCTATGGTTTATTCTATATGGTATTCATTGTGCTTCTTGGATTTGAGTGAGTGATCCCTTTCCCATGATAGGGAAGTTTTCAGCTATTATCTCTTCAAATATTTTCTCCAGCCCTTTCTCCCTCTAGCACCTCTATAATGTGAATGTTGGTGCATTTAAAGTTGTCCCAAGGTTCTCTTAGACTGTCCCCATTTCCTTTCACTCTTTTTTTTTATTCTGTTCTGCATCAGTGATTTCCACCAATCTGTCTTCCAACTTGCTTATTCATTCTTCTCCCTCCTGTATTCTGCTATTGGTTCCTTCTAGTCAAATTTTAATTTTGGTTATTGTGTTTTTCATTTCTGCTTGTTTCATCTTTAAATCTTTTATTTCTTTGTTAAACATTTATTATTTTTTGATCTTTGCCTCTAGTTTTTTTTTTTCTCCCAAGATTTTGGATCATCTTTACTTTCATTACTCTAAAGTCTTTTCCATGTAAGTTTCTTCCTTCCTTCCTTTTTCTTTCTTTCTTTCTCTTTCTTTCTTTTTTCTCTCTCTTTCTTTCTTTCTTTTTTCTCTCTCTTTCTTTCTCTCTTTCTCTTTCTTTCTTTATTTCTTTATCTTCTTTCTTTCTTTCTTTACTTCGTCATTCATTCACTTCCTTCCGTCTTCCTTCCCTTCCTTCCTTTCCTTCTTCCGTCCTTCCTTTCTTCTTCCTTCCCCTTCCTTCCTCCCTTCTTTTTCTTTCTTTCTTTTCTTTCTTTCTCTTCCTCTCTCCTTTCTTGCTTGCTTGATTTTTAGGGCCACACTTGAAGCATATGAAAGTTCCCAGGCTCAGGGTCAATTTGGAGCTATAGCTGCCAGCCTACACCACAGCCACAGCAATGCAGGATTTAAGCCATGTCTGTGACCTGTATCACAGTTCACAGCAATGCTGAATCCTTGGCCCACTGAGACAGGCCAGGGATCAAACCCATGTCCTCATGGATACTAGTTGGGTTTGTTTCTGCTGAGCCACAATGGGAACTCCCTCATGTAGGTTTCTTTTCTTTTTTTTTTTATTTTTTTTGTTTTCCCACTGTACAGCAAGGGGATCAGGTTATCCTTACATGTATACATTACAATTACATTTTTTCCCCCACCCTTTGTTCTGTTGCAACATGAGTAGACAAAGTTCTCAATGCTATTCAGCAGGATCTCCTTGTAAATCTATTCTAAGTTGTGTCTGATAAGTCCAAGCTCATGTAGGTTTCTTATCTCCACCTCACTTAGCTGTTCTTCTGGGGATTTTGTCTCGTTCCTTTATCTGGCTCATATTTCTCTGCCTTTTCATTTTGTACAGCTTTTTGTGTGGTATCCTTTTTGCAGGCTACAGAGTTGTAGCCTCTCTTGCTTCTGGTGTCTGCTCCCCTTGTGGGTAAAGTTGATACAGGGGCTTCTGGTCAGCTTCCGGATGGGAAGGACTGGAGCCTGGTAGGTGTCACTGAGTCCTGTCCTTCTGGGGGATGGGGCTTTGTCTCTGGGTGTGATTAAAGGAAGTTGTGTGCCTGTGAGGACGTTAAGCAGCCTGTTTGTTGATGGGTGGGGCTGTGTTCCCACCCCATTTTTTGTTTGGCCTGGGGCTTATCAGCCTGGATGAGTGGGGCTAGATTTTTCCAAAATGCCAGCCTCTAGGGGAGCTCATACCAATTATTATACCCTGGGCCCTCCACCTCCAATGTCCTCCCTCCACAGCAAGCCACAGCCACCCCCTGCTTTCCCAAGAGATCCTCCAAGACCTGCAGGTGGGTCTGACCCAGATTCTTGTGAAGTCCCTGATTCGCCCTGGGGCCTGTGCACATGAAACCCTGTGTGCACCCTCCAAGAGTGGAGTCTCTGTTTCCCACAGTCCTATGGAACTTATGTGCTCAAGCCCTGCTAGCTTTCAATGTCAATGCTTTGGGAGCTCCTCCTCCCAATTCCAGAACCCCAGACTGGGGAACCTGACATGGGGTTGGGAACTCTCACTCTGTGGGAGAGCTTCTGTGATATAGTTATTTTCTAGCCAATGGGTCACCCATCATGTGGGTATGGGATTGCTTATATTGTGAAAGCACCTCTCCTACCATCTTGATATGGACTCTCTTTTGTATTTGGGTGTAGGATTTTTTTTTGGAAGTATCCTGTCTATTTAGTTGATAGTTGTTAGTAGTTAGTTTTGATTTTGTTGTTTTCATAAGAGGAGGTGGGCTTGTGTCCTTCTACTCTATCATCTTGTCTCTGAATCCCAGAATGTGAAAGTTTTAATACAGTCACTTGAATTATCTAGGTATTATTTTTGAGGGATGTGACATTTAGTTATATTTTATCTGTAGGTTTACATAGATTCTACCAAAAAGGTTTCAACCAAGAAGGCCCCTTCTAGACAAAGACACATATATGCAGTCTGCTTCAAGAAGGAAGGGAATTTATCTAAGATACAGGGATGCATACAGCCTGTGAGAAAAGCTATGCTTTACTATAGCATAGCCATGCCCTTGCACATCTAAAGAAAGGACATAGCAATAGAATGCTATGTCCAGCACAAATGTGAGAGATAGAAAATGTGTAGTGGTTGTGACACAGATTGACAAGGGATTAATCTCCAAAATTTATGGAATTAATTTGTGGAATTAATCATGGGTGAGTTTCAATCCCTATTGTTCGTGGAATGAACTGGAGCTCTATTGGGTACCCAGCTTAAATTCACCTGTCTTGCTTCTTGTTAAATAAAGGATAATGTTTTCATACTTCAGAGTGTCATAAGGATAAAAAGAGACATCCTGGCTTTCCATGGAACATTACCCCCCCTCCTAAGTATGGAGAACTTGACTCTTCTCATGATTATTCTGACTCCATGCACAGTCTCTTTTCTATTAATTCATTCGTTGTGTCTTTCATCTCACCTTCCCAATCCTGTGTCCTGCTCCCAACAGGTACCCACTCCAGGGAAAAATTGAAAGTATCTGAATCATGGGGTTCAAATCATCTGATCCACTGCCTTGTGCTCATAAGCTGGAGAGCTGAGTTTCAACTTCCAGGCTGTCTTTCTTTTTTTTATTATTACTCAATGAATTTATTACATTTATAGTTGTACAGTGATCATCACAATCCAGTTTTATAGGCCTTCCATCCCACAACCCCAGTGCATCCCCCCTACCCCCTAAACTGTCTCCTTCAGTAACCATACATTTTTCAAAGTCATTGAGTCTGTTTCTATTCTGCAAATAAGTTCCTTGTATCCCTTTTCCAGATTCCATGTATAAGTGATAGCATTTGATGTTGATGTCTCATTGTCTGACTGACTTCACTTAGCATGATAATTTCTAGGTCTATCCATTTGCTAAAAATGCCGGTATTTCATTCCTTTTAATGGCTGAGTAATATTCCATTGTGTATATGTACCACCTTTTCTTGATCCACTCCTCTGTCAATGGACATTTAGGTTGTTTCCATGTCTTGGCTATCTGAAAGAGTGCTGCAGTGAACATCGGAGTACATGTGTCTTTGCGAGTCATGGTTTTCTCTGGATAGATGCCCAGGAGTGGGATTGCTGGATCAAATGGGAGTTCTATGTTTAGTCTTCTGAGGAATCTCCACACTTTTTTCCACAGTGGTTGCACCAATTTACAATCTCACCAACAGTGTACTAGGGTTCATTTTTCCCCACACCTTCTCCAGCACTTATTGTTTGTAGACTTTTGGATGATGGCCATTCTGGCTGGTGTAAGGTGGTACCTCATAGTGCTTTTGATTTGCATTTCTCTAATAATAAGTGATGTTGATCATCTTTTCATGTGTTTTTTGGCCATCCGTATGTCTTTTTGGAGAATTTTCTGTTTAGATCTTCTGCCCATTTTTTGATGCGGGTTGTTTGATTTTTGGTATTGAGCGGTAGGAGGTGTTTATAAATTTTGGAGATTAATCCCTTGTCAGTGGATTCACTTGCAAAGATTTTCTCCAATTCTGTGGGTTGTCTTTTTGTGCTGTTTAGGGTTTCCTTTGCTGTGCAGAAACTTTTAAGTTTAATTAGGTCCCATTTGTTTATTTTTATTTTTATTGTCAATACTCTAAGAGGTGGATCTGAGAAGATGTTGCTGTGGTTTATGTCGGAGAGTGTTTGGCCTATGTTTTCCTCTAAGAGTTTGATAGTGTCTGATCTTATATCTAGGTCTTTAATCCATTTGGAGTTTCTTTTTGTGTATGGTGTTAGCGAGTGTTCTAATTTCATTCTTTCACATGTGGCTGTCCAGTTTTCCCAGCACCACTTATTGAAGAGGCTGTCTCTTCTCCATTGTATATTCTTGCCTCCTTTGTCATAGATTAGTTGACTGTAGGTATGTGGGTTTGATTCTGCACTTTCCTTCCTGTTCCACTGATCTATTTCTGTTTTTGTGCCAGTACCATATGGTTTTGATGACTGTTGCTTTGTAGTATAATCTGAAGTCTGGGTAGCCTGATTCCTCCAGCCCCATTTTTCTTGTTCAGGATATCTTTGGCTGTTCTGGGTCTTCTGTGCTTCCAAACAAACTAAAATATTTTTTTTTGAGTTCTGTGAAAAATGTCCTTGGTAATTTGATAGGGATTGCATTGAATCTGTAGATTGCCTTGGGTAGTATAGTCATTTTGATAATATTGATTCTTCCAATCCAAGAGCATGGTTTTGCTATTTGTGCCCTCTTTGATTTCTTTCATCAGTGTCTTATAGTTTTCAGAGTACAGGTCTTTTGTCTCTTTAGGTAGGGGTTTACTCCTAGGTATTTTATTCTTTTGGATGTGATGGTAAACGGGATTGCTTCCCTAATTTCTCTTTCTGCTCTTTCATTGTTAGTTGATAGAAATGCCGTTGGTTTCTGTGTATTAATTTTGTATCCTGAGACTTTGCCAATTCATTGATGAGCTCTAACAGTTTTCTGGCAGAGTCTTTAGGATTCTCTAGGTATCGAATCATGTCATCTGCAAACAGTGATAGTTTTACTTCTTCCCTTCCAATCTGGATTCCTTTTATTTCTTTTACTTCTCTGATTGTTATGGCTAGGACTTCCAAAACTATGTTGAATAGTAGTAGTGAGAAAGGACATCCTGGTCTTGTTCCTGATCTCAGCAGGAATTCTTTCAGCTTTTCACCATTGAGAATGATGTTTGCTGTGGGTGTGTCATATATGGCCTTTATTATGTTGAGGTAGGTTCCCTCTATGCCCACTTTCTGAAGGGCTTTTATCATAAATGGGTGTTGGATTTTGTCAGAGGCTTTTTCTGTGTCTATTGAGAGGATCATACAGTTTTTATTCTTCAGTTTATTAAGGTGGTGTATCACACTGATGGATTTTCAGATATTGAGGAACCGTTGCATCCCTGGGATAAATCCCACTTGATCATGTTGTATAATCCTTTTAATGTACTGTTGGATGCGATTTGCTAGTATTTTGTTGAGGATTCTTGCATCCATGTTCATCAGTGAAATTGGCCTGTCGTTTTCTTTTTTGGTGGTGTCTTTGTCTGGTTTTGGTATCAGGGTGATGGTGGCCTCGTAGAATGAGTTTGGGAGTTTCCCTTCCTCTGCAGTTTCTTGGAATAGTTTCTGAAGGAAAGGTGTTAGCTCTTCTCTAAATGTTTGATAGAATTTTCCTGTGAAGCCATCTGGTCCTGGACTTTTGTTTGTTGGAAGTTTTTACATCACAGTTTCAACTTCAGTACTTGTAACTGGTCCATTCATCTTTTCTATTTCATCTTGGTTTAGTCTTGGAAGATTGTACTTTTCTAAGAATTTGTCCCTTTCTTCTAGGTTTTCCGTTTTATTGGCCTATAGTTGCATATAGCAGTCTCTTATGATCCTTTGTATTTCTGTGATGTCTGTTGTTACTTCTCCTTTTTCATTTCTAACTTTATTGATTTGAGTCCTCTTTCTTTTTTTCTTGATAAGTCTGGCTAAGGGTTTATCAATTTTGTTGATCTTTTCAAAGAACCAGCTTTAATTTCATTGATCTTTTCTATGGTTTTCTTCGTTTCTATTTCATTGATTTCCACTCTGATCTTTATGATTTCTTTCTTTCTACTAACTTTAGGTCTTGTCTGGTCTTCTCTCTCAAGCTGTTTTAGATGTAAAGTTAGCTTGTTTATTTGAGCTTTTTCTTGTTTCCGAGGTGGGTTTGTATTGCTATAAACTTCCCTCTTAGAACGGCTTTTGCTGCATCCCATGAATTTTGGAGTGTCATATCTTTGTTGTCATTTGCTTCTAGGTATTTTTTAATTTCCTCCTTGACTTCTTCAGTGATCCATTGGTTGTTTAGTAGCATGTTGTTTAGTCTCCACGTGTTTGTGTTTTTTGCAGATTTTTTCTTGTTGTTGATTTCCAGTGGTATAGCATTGTTTTTGGAAAAGATGCTTGATAATATTTCAATTTTCTTAAAGTTACTGAGGTTGGATTTGTAGTCCAGGATATGGTTAATGTTAGAAAATGTTCCATGTGCACTTGAGAAGAATGTGTATTCTGTTGCTTTTGGATGGGATGTCCTATAAATATCTATTAAGTCCATCTGGTTTAATGTATCATTCAGGGCCTGTGTTTCCTTGTTGATTTTCTGTCTGGATGATCTGTCCATTGCTGTAAGTGGGGTGTTAAAGTCCCCCACTATTATTGTGTTATTGTCGATTTGTCCTTTTAAGATTTTTAGCAGTTGCCTTATATATTGTGGTGAACCTGTGTTGGGAGTGTAGATATTTAAAATTGTTATAACATCTTCTTGGATTGATCCTTTGATCATTATGTAATGTCCTTCTTTGTCCCTGAAAATATTCTTCATTTTAAAGTCTATTTTGTCTGAGATGAGTATTGCTACTCCAGCTTTCTTTTGATCCCTGTTTGCATGCAATATTTTCTTGCATCCTCTCACTTTCAATTTGTATGTGTCCCTAGAAGTGAGGTGGGTTTCTTGAAGATAGCATATACATGGGTCTTGTTTTTGTATCCATTCAGCCAGTCTATGTCTTTTGGTTGGGGCATATAGTCCATTAACATTTAAAGTAATTATTGATATGCATGTTCTTATTGCCATTTTATTAATTGCTTTGGATTTTGTTTTGCTGCTTTTTTTCTTCCATTCTTCTCATGTTCTCTCCTCTTCTGACTGTCTTCAGTGTTGTATTTGAGTTGATTTTTCTTATTTGTTTGTGTATCAATTGTAGATTTTTGGTTCGCAGTTACTCTGAAATTTTGATATGTGTCCATCTATCTATCTATCTATCTATCTATCTATCTATCTATCTATCTATCTATCTATATGAGATTGTTTTAAGTTGCTGATCTCTTAGTTGCAAGTGCATCTCCAGTGTCCTGCATTTGTACTCCCTCTTCTCATGATTTCTGATTTGGGTGGCATAATTGTGCGTGGACGATTTCATATCTTTACTGTATATATACCTTTACTGGTGAGCCTTGTCATTGTGGTATTTTTGTTTCTAGTTGCGGCCTTTTCTTTTCTGCCTAGAGAAATCCTTTAGTATTTGTTGTAAAGCTGGTTTAGTGTTGGTGGATTCTCTTAGCTTTTGCTTACCTGTCAAGCTTTTGATTTCTCCTTCAGATCTGAATGAGAGCCTTGCTGGTTTAAAGTAATCTTCGTTAGAGTTTTTTTCCTTTCATCATGTTAAGTATATCATGCCACTCCCTTCTGCCCTGCAGAGTTTCTGCTGAAAAATCTACTGATAACCTTATCGGGGTTCCCTTGTATGTTATTTGTTTCTTTTCCCTAGCTGCTTTCAAGATTTCTCTATTTGTCTTTAATTTTGATCAGCTTGATTAATATATGTCTCAGGGTATTCCTCCTTGGGTTTATTTTATATGGTACTTGGTACACTTTCCAGATTTGAGTGAGTGGTTCCTTTCCCATGTTAGGGAAGTTTTGGGCTATTATCTCTTGGAATATTTTTTCGGTCCCTTTCTCTCTCTCTTCTCTTTCTGGCACCCATATAATATGCATGTTGGTGCGTTTAATGTTGTCCCAGAGTTCTCTGAGACTCTCTTCATTTCTTTTCAGTCTTTTTTCTCTTTTCTGTTCCACATCAGCGATTTCCACTAAGCTGCCCTCCACCTCACTTATTCGTTCTTCTGCCTCCTATGTTCTGCAGTTGGCTGCTTCTAATGAATTTTTTATTTCAGTTATTGTATTTTGCCTCTCTTCTTGCTTAAATTTTATATCTTGTCTCTCTTTGCTCAGTGTTTCCTATAAGTTATCCATCCTTGCCTCCAGTTTATTTCCAATGTCCTGCATCACCTTCAGCATCAACAGTCTAAAGTCTTTTTCCTGGAGGCTGAGAATCTCCTGATCACGTAGTTGATTTTCTGGGTTTTTTTCTTTCTCCCTCATCTGAGTTATAGTTCTCTGTCTTTTCACTTTCATAGGTTTTTGGTGAGGTGACCTTTTTACAGGCAATAGAGTTGTAGCCTCTCTTACTTCTGGCATCTGCCCCCCTTGTGGCTGAAGTTGGTACAGGGGCTTGCTGTAAGCTTCCTTGTGGGAGGGGACTGGTGCCTGCCCACTGGTAGGTGGAGCTGACTCCTATCCCTCCGGTGGGTGGGGCTTTGTCTCTGAGTGGGATTAGAGGTAGCTGTGTGCCTAGGGGGTTTTTGGGCAGCCTGTTTACTGATGGGCGGGGCTGTGATCACACCTGGATTGGTGTTTGCCCTGGGGCTTCTCAGCACTGACTGATGGGTGGGGCCAGATTTTCCCAAAATGGCCACCTCTAGAGAAAGGCATGTTGCTGAATATTCCCAAGAGCTTTGCTTCCAATGCCCTTCCCCCACAACAAGACACATTCACCCCCTGTTTTCCCAGGAGGTCCTCTGAGAACTGCAGTCAGGTTTGACCCAGATTCCTATGGAGACTTTGCTTTGCCCTGGGACCCAGTGCATGTGAAAGTCTGTGTGCACCTTTTAAGAATGGGGTCTCCATTTCCCCCAGTCCTGTGGAGCTCTTGCACACAAGCCCCACTGGCCTTCAATGCCAGATGCTCTGGGGGCTCTTTCTGCCAGTGCCAGATCCCCAATGTGGGAGTTTGTTGTGGGGCTCAGAACTCACTCCTATGAGTGAGTCTCTTTGATACAGTTACTTTCCAGTCTGTGGGGCTTCCTACCCTGGATATATGGGGTTGCTTGTATCACATAATCGCCCCTCCTACCTCTTGATGTGGCCTCCTCTTTGTGTTCTGGAGTAGGATATCTTTTTGAAAGTTTCTGGCCCATTTGGTTGAAGATTGCTCAGCATTTAGTTGTAAATTTTATTGTTTTTATGAGAGAAATTGAGCTCCAGTCCTTCTATTCTGGCATCTTAATCCTATCCCTCCAGGCTATCTTTTTAATTTAATTCCATCCACAGAATCTAAAGAACACCAAGATGATAAACTTCAGTGTTGTCAGACTGAGGTTGGAACTTTTTTTCAGGATAAATAAACACACACACATACAGAGAGACATATGCTTTTCTTTCTTTTAGAGGACACCATGGGATTTTGTTTTTGTTTTTGAGAAGCCTTCACCCAATGCCTTTCTTATAGTCCTAGATTTGCAGTGATTTTAAAATATTGTTTGCTTTTTTCTTTTTCCTGTTGGAGTAAGGTTGTCTCTGATAAGGTCTTTCACACTCATTAGGGCATGGGCTGTGATGCCACTTGTCCTGCTCTAAGTCCATGAAGTTTCTTCCTGAAGTCCCTTGGAAGTGGATGATTCCTAGCCCAGTTCATCTTGGGTCCCTTGGAAGGAAAAAATGGAATATATATATATATTTTAAATCTCCCCTTTTTCTTTCTTAAACAAATGGAGTTCATGAGAAACTTTAGTACTCATTCTCTATTTCTGTTAGAGCATGCAGGGATTTCCTTTGGGGGGGCCTTGTTTTGACAGAGTCTTGGTTCTCCTCTCTTCTTCCAGGGTTGTTTTCTTGGAGTTGCAGAGTGCAATGAGATGTAGGAAGAATGATCCTGAGGGATGCTTGTACAGTACCCTGATTGCCACACCACCAGCAACAGAAATTTTGTTTACCTTGAGACTGTTAACAAGTAATGTTTCATTATTTTACCCTACAAGAGGACTTTTTTTTTTTGCCTTATATCTGTTGATATTTATGTTACCACCATGGATTTTTTCTTTAATATTTTTTCTCCATAATTTAACCTTTTTAACCATTTTATTTTAGGAGTCCTTATATGCAGGATACAGTTGGGTTTACCTTTTTACCCCATCTGAGAATTTTCTCCTTTCAATAGGGGAATTTAGCTCATGTAATTTGTGTTCTAATATAAATATTTAGTCTTGTGACAACTTTCCTTTCTGCTACTTCTCTTCATATTTTCTTTCTGTTTTAATTTCCCAGTCCCTTGTTAAGTGTATATCAAACTTTCAGTTTTGTTCTTACCATTCAACTTTTCTTAAACATTACTCTCTTCCCCCAATTTTAAAATTTAAGATAAATTCAATGACTAAAAGTCTTTCTTCTGTCATTTTTCAGATTAAGATTGATTTCCCCTTACCATACCATTTCCTAATCTTTAATACTTTAATTTGAGATTATAAGTCTGAACTATTATTACTGTTGAATAGTATTCCTGATGTTGCATCTGTAGTTTTGACTTTTTTTATGAATGTCAAATGAGAATTCAATTCTCATTTTTGTGTTTTTAGTTCTTTGCACAATTTCTCAATGACTTCTTTTCTAGTGAGATTTTTTTCTGAGTCCATACGTTACCCTCTTATGTTCCTAGTTTACATTACATTTAAAAGACAGAGTTGGTATGTTCTTGCATTTAATAAGAGAATAAGTTATATTCATTATAAAAATTTCTCTTGTATAGCAGCTTATTTCAGTATTTTCTATTTCTCTGAATCATGTAGGAAGAAGGGGAGAAGGCAGATGGAAGGTGGCTCCCAGATGTTTGCTGTAGGCAGCCATGTAGATGACACACCATTTTGATATTCCATTTCAGGTATGTGAGTTATCTCCTAGATAATTCTCTGATGGTATATTAAGTTTAAACTCACTGAAGATGTAAGTGTAGTTGTCACCCATATATGGGTCTTATTTAAAATCATAGGACTCTTGATCAAATGAGGATGAAGAGAAAGAAGAAAAACCCAGTCCTGAGGAATGCCAACATTTAGATTTTGAGTAAAAGTGCAAAAGTCATAAAGAAGCAGAGAAGTAACCAATTATGCAGGAGGAAAATTAGGAATTGATATGTCACAGAATCTGAGAAAGGACAGTGTTTAAGGCCACTCATTGGTTTTAGTGCAGCATGAAATTATTCCATTTAGACAATCTAGATTTGCTAACGTAAAATTCACCCAGCCAAATATCAAATTGAACATAAACTAGATGGAATAAAGTGAATAACCATCTAGTTAACATTTGGAATGTCAGAAAAAAAATTTACCTGCATACACTCTAACACAGAAAAGGAAATTATTGAATACTCAGAGAATCAGGCTTGGAGCCTCTAAAGTCAAGAAGAAAATCAAAATTCTATTCTCCAGGACTCCTCACTAGTACAGTCCGATGATGACTTGTCAGAGACCTGGTGCTCTGATCCCCCTCTGGTTTCCCAGGTCTGCCTGACAGTCCTCCTCCCCATGCTGATGTTCTGTCTGCCTTACTCAGGCCCTTGAGTTCTTCCTTTAGATTTAGCTTCACCACGTGGAGGAATCTGGATGCATCCTCAAGTCTTTGGTCAATATCATGTCCAAATAGAAAGGCTTGGCTTGAAACCACTTCAACACCAACATATTCTCTCTAACTCTTAACACTGCTGTTCACTGGCCACCAGAATGCTCATGGTCAGTCCCTCCTGTATGAATAGAGGACTTTCCTTTCTCCTTCCTGTCCATGTGTGTAGTCTTCTTGGCCTTTTTTTTTTTTTTTTTGCTTTTTAGTGCTGTACCTGCAGCACATGGAAGTTCCCAGGCTAGGGGTTGAATTGGAGCTGTA
This sequence comes from Phacochoerus africanus, assembly GCF_016906955.1. Classification (NCBI taxonomy): domain Eukaryota; kingdom Metazoa; phylum Chordata; class Mammalia; order Artiodactyla; family Suidae; genus Phacochoerus; species Phacochoerus africanus. The sequence continues at coordinate 101,958,961 of NC_062544.1, read as the reverse complement.
GCTGCCAGTCACAGCCACAGCCACAGCCACAGCCACAGCCACAGCCACAGCCACAACCACAGCCACAGCCACAACCACAGCCACAGCAATGCAGGATCTGAGCTGCATCTGCAACCTATACCACAGCTCACAGCAACAGTGGATCCTTAACCTGCTGAGAAAGGCCAGGGATTGAACCTGTGTCCTCATAGATGCTAGTCAGATTGGTTTCTGCTGAGCCACGACAGGAACTCCTGGCCATGCTCCTTTTAGCCAGGAAGTCTTTCCTAGGCATGGACATTTAGCAATAGCAACAACAACTTTAACCATTGGCTCAAGCCCCCTTGGAGTTTTCCTTTCATTCTTCTTCTGTGTATATGGTCACTTCATGCTTTTCTCCCACAGCAGTCTGGATCAGATACCCACCTAGGAGCCAATAATTGGTGGCTGGGGAGCTGGCAGTTTCAATTATGGTAAACCTAGGGGACTCATGTACACAGAGTGGTGGGTGGAGGAAGTGGGGGTGTTCGATGAAGGAGCAGATCATTTCTTATTGATCATTAAAATGGGGATAATTTAGTAGGCAGGAGAAGAGAGACTAGGTATTTATCAGCTTTTGCTGCAGTAACAAACAACCTGTTATCAGAATAAAACCCTTATTGTCTTTGGAAATGAAATGAAGCCTGTAGGTTGCCTGTGATTCTGGAGGGCTTTCCTGAGCTCAAGGCATCTTTTCATTCCAGCACTCAGGTTAAAATAGCAGCCTTCTTTTTCATGCCATTCTCATGCAAGAAGGCAAAATGCAAGATGTCAAATAAAGGAAGTGAGCACAAAGTTTCTGCTCACAGGTGGCAGATAATTATGTTTGTCCACATTGTACTTGACCCACTCCAGTCATATGTCCAGCAGGTCAGTTGGAGCAGCCTGGGAAACAGTCAGGTAGCAAAGATTGTGAAGGATGATCTCATCACTTATTCTGTAGGAGGGAGCAGGTAGTGAGCATGAATGGGACTGAGGGCAGGACCACATGTTCAGATTCCTCTTTCAAGAAACTTGGCATTTAGAGAAATGGAGATGTGATAAATTGTAAGGGTGAATTGTAGATCAAGTTTTAAAATTTTTAATGGAGGAGACTTTTCCACAAAGTCAGAGAAGACACAGGGAGAATACGATAAAATAACTTAATGTTTTTAACCAACATTTTTTGAGTGATTACTTGGTGTGGCCATTTTACATTTGTCATCTTATCAGTCTTCAACAGATTCATGAAGCAGGTACTATTATAATTTTTCTTTCACCAATGAGGAGAGTGAGGCCAGCGTTACAGAATTTGCTTAGTCACAGAGCAAGCAGAGTTGTACTTCAAACTAGTAGATGAACTGTAAAGTCTTAGATTATTTCTTATTCACTAAATAAAGATGGTAGAAACATGTTCTCCTTCTCCCCAACTCCCACCTCATCCAAGAAATCCAGTACACATGTAGGATTAGATGGAGTAGATGGCAGATGTTTGAGATCACCGAGAGGCAATATCACCCTGCTCACATGGACACTTTGCCCTCCTAACTAATTCCCAGCGCACTAAAGCTTCGTTGTGAATGCACTGAGCATTTGGTAAGGATTTCTGCCTCTCTGCTAGATGTAGCCAAAGAACCAGAACTTTTGGCAATTGTATCCAGATGTTCCCTGTAGTGAGAAAACAAACAGACTTTACCTCAGCCTCTTTCTGGATCCAACAGAAGAAGTTTTGGGTTTAGTGTACTTCTTGGTGGATTTGCTGAAACATTTATTTTTATTTGGGGCCAAATGTTCTGAAAGCAGAGCCTGCATTGTATTTGCCAAACATGCCTAAGAACACAAACAAAACTCATGTTTACAAGTCCCAAATAAGTGCTTCTTATGCCTTAAGTGCCTCTGGAAACCATTCAGCACCACAGTGTGTAAGCTCTCTGAACAATTCTTCATAATTTTGAATGCAAAGGATGTATGTTCACAATTGCATGAATGTCTCTAATTGCCTTTGATTACATGGCACGCTCTGTCCTACCCCCTTGAAATGAAGGTTCTTTATAAACCATTGGCTTCCTAAATTTAATATAGGTTCTGGAGTGGAATTTTGTACAATGGAATTTTCTAATTGGAGTTGGGATGAAAAGAGAGGGAGGAGAAATGGAAGGGGACACCGAATTCTAAACAAACAAAAGAAAAATCCAAGTGTAAATTATTACATCCCACTGCTTTTCTCCCAAATAACTCTGCAGGCAGAATAGAATTGGCTCCTTGGTCAAGTTCCTGTTGGGTGGTGGACTTTTGCAGCCTTAAACAGCTTCTGATGCTTCCTGGAGTCTTGTTGGGTAAATGTAAAATTCAAAAGGGTCAACCATAGGCAAGACAGAAGATGTGGGGGAAGTATGTTGCTTATTTTCTACTCATGCCGTCATAGTCCTTGATATCCATCCTCCCCATCCACACTGGGGGTGGGGAATAAACAAGACACATACCAAGGACACTAGTCATCAAATGGTGGTTGCCCATGTGGGACTATTTGGATAGGGGCTGGAGAGACTCTCCAGAATGACTTCACACTAGATGATGAGGAGTAATGGGTTGGCTGCTGGCAGTTTGTGATTCTTATCAGAAGGCAATGGAAAGGACAACTTAGCATAATCTCCATTTGCTCAAAACTCTTCAGTACTTATGTTGCAAAGCCGAGCTGATTCCTGCCTGCTCTGGGTCCACTGATGTCCCTTGGTGCTAGGCCTACTTTTTTGTTTATATATTTGCCGAGTTATTTCATATTGGAGGAAAACTAATCGAACATAACCAACAAGTATAGAGGTATGCTGTTTGGGAAACATTTTATAGGCTATACATTTTATCAATTATACCCAATTGCTGTTTTGCAGTAAATTTTTTTTTTTTTTGCTTTTTAGGGCTGCACCCTCAGCATATGGAAATTTCCAGGCTAGGATGTCGAATGAGAGCTGCAGCTGCTGGCCTACACCACAGCCATAGCAAGGTGGGATCCCAGCTGCATTTTTGACCTACACCCTAGCTCGCAGCAATGACAGATCCTTAACCTACTGAGTAAGGCCAGGGATTGAACCTGCGTCCTCAGGGTTACTACTCAGGTTTGTTACTGCTGAGCCACAACAGGAACTCACTCAAGCAGTAAACTTAAAACCAGCAGTGAAACACATCATAACCAACTTCCTCTGGAGCATGAAGTATACTATTGGCCACACAAATGTTAAAAAATATTATCTTTTTCTTAGTCATATTTCCATAGCTTAAATTTTTCTAATGTATTAAACCTAGATTTCCCATTTTGCAAAAGGCAACAAGAATACCAATCAAATGGAACACACACACACACACACCAGAAGACAGAACTGTCACAAATTCTCTGAGATGATGGATATGAAGTCCCAAACAAACACTCCCCACCACACATGGCCTTCAATGGCAGACACGCATTAGAACCAATTGGCAAAAAGCCCAAATACCACTTGGTGCTCAAAAGAGAAGTTTGTGGGGTGCACACCCGTGAACTTACTGGGTCTTGAGGGACTCGTCAGCTCATCCAGGTGTCTTTCTGCTCCACTGAGGGAAAGCAGAAGTCGACAGCTGAAGTTGGAAGCTGTAGAGCGGGAGAATCAGGAAATGTCCCCAAAAGAAATGATTTTGGCGGCTGCAAGGAACATCCCTCCAAACCCCACTTGGGGCCAGTAACCATGAACAGCAGCCCATTGCAGCAGCCAGGCACTGTCATGGCGGTGGCTCTCCTGGGGAAAAACACAGGAGCCAGATCTCTCGAGAGCTGGGCCAGATCTCTGGAGAGCCCAGCCTCACATGGGCTCCAAAAACTACCAAAAGTGGGTCCAGCTGCTGCTGCTCAGAAGCCAGTCAAGAGGCAAACTTGGTGGAAAGTTTGCTTTATTTTGGAGGCTGGCAACCTGAATGGGGGTTAGGGGTGAACTCATGTCTAAAGGCTGACTCCACCCACTGACGACCAGTGGGCAAGAGCTTTTAAATGGCAGTTTCAGGGGTGTATAGGGGGAGTGAAGGGGCTATATCAGAAACAGCAGTCAGCTCTTGAAATTGGCCGTGTGGTGGTCTGACCAGTGTCATCTTGATTGTTCTAAATACAGTTAATCTTCAGTTCCAGGGTCAGTTTGCTACCATTTCTTCGAGACCATTTCTCAGAATTATGGAGCTTATATAGCAACAGTCTGGTTATCATGTAGTTAACTTCCTCCACCTGGTGGGGGCTTCAGTTTCTATAAGACAGCTCACAGATACAGCTCAGAAGAGTATCTATAACCCTTGAAGAGGAACTAATATTATCTAAAGCCCTTGATTTGGTTACTGACTTAACTACTGTTATTTAATCTTGTTTGATAGTTTTCCTTTGTGTCTTCATTTTCTTACTTCTCTGATTAAACTTACTCTTTGTCTAAAGTTTTTCCATAGACAAAAGGCAGTCACGGAGGTCGGAGGTCACGATGGGGGAAGGATCAGAGGGCCTTGCTCTGTTTCAATTAAAAGCTCAGACTGTGGCTTGCAAATTCTCCATTTCACCCTCTCTTCTAACAGGGTTATCTTCCTCCCATTCTCCCCAGTTCTTGGTGTTTTTTAATATGTTTCAGAGAAAATTGCTCTATAAAAATGCAACTCTACTTTTCTTATCTGCTCTCTGGCCCACGGCTTTTTTGGTTAATATTTGAATATTTATGGTTTTTGTTTGGGTTCTGCAGTGGATAAGTTCAATCCAGCTTTTTGGAGTTGGGGGATGAAGTTCAGTGAGTGGGAGTGGGGAGCATAGATGTGTCTTTGCAATAAAATACCATTTATTGAGCTATGTGCACAATAAGCACTGTGTTAGGGGCCTCATGAAACATTTTCTCCTCCAACAGCCTTGCAAGGCACATATTATTATTATTGCCTTTTGTGTGTGTATGTCTTTTTAGGGCCACACCTGTGGCATATGGAAGTTCCCAGGCTAGGGGTCCAATAGGAGATGTAGCCCCTGGCCTATGCCACAGCGACAGCAATGTAGGATCTTAGCTTCATCTGACACTTACACCACAGCTCACAACAATGCTGGATCCTTAACCCACTGAGTGAAGCAGTGGGATCGAACCTGCATCCTCATGAATATTAGCTGGGCTTGTTACTGCTGAGCCACATGGGAACTCCCTATTATTGATTTTTAACCAATGGGGAGGCTGTGGGTTGGAACATCAGAAATTTTCCAGACCTTGAGTTCCCGTCATGGCGCAGCGGTTAACGAACCCAACTAGGAACCATGAGGTTGCGGGTTCGATCCATGGCCTTGCTCAGTGGGTTAAGGATCCGGTGTTGCTGTGAGCTGTGGTGTAGGTTGTAGACGCGGCTTGGATCCCGCATTGCTGTGGCTCTGGCGTAGGCTGGTGGCTACAGCTCCGATTAGACCCCTAGCCTGGGAACCTCCATATGCCGCAGAAGCGCCTCAGGAAATAGCAAAAAAAAAAAAAAAAAAAAAAAGAAAGAAAAGAAAGAAATTTTCCAGACCTTGGAATGTAACTGGATGTGTCCAATTGTAGAACATATTTTTCAGATAAGAGTCTGACTCATTTTGGAATTGCCAGGGTCTGTCTTCCTGTCCATTCTCCCTTAGATTCCTTTTCCATAATCTCCAGTGCTCAGTGACAAGTCCTAGTGTGATCCTCTAGTATATGGAAGACTGTTCTGATAGCAATAATTTATACTAATGTGTTACTGATGTTTCTATCTTGAAATGCATTTCAGCAACAGGGCTTTGAAGACTAGTTCCATGTAGAAGAACTAGTTATTCCCACAGGGCCTTACAGAAGTCCAAAGATGCTGGAATAAGATCTGCCAGCAAGGCTACTTACAAAGTTCTGGTGGACAAAAAGGAGACAATACTCCACAGCGGGACTGTGATGCCCCTCTAAGATCCCCTGTAATGAGCTGGTGTACCCTCTTTCCAGCTTCCCTCAACATTGGCTGCTAATGTTTGACAGCTGGAAAATCATCCTGGGCTGAGGGACAATACCTTTCCTGAAGAGCTTTGGAAGTGACCAATATGGGAGTATAAGTTCCTTTAAGAAGCGACACCTCTGGGGTATGGATGTTGCTCCAAGCCACTCTGTGGATCAGGACAAAGCCAGACTATACTTCAGCATCTTCCTTCTCTCTTTGTTTTTCAAGTTCTTCCCCTATGAACTAGGAATAACAATAGTACCTATCTCCTATGACTTTAGGGAGGGTTGAATGAGACAATGCATGTTTTTCACTCAGGGTTCAATTGGAGAAGGGTTAGGGTTAGGGTTAAAATAGGAAAGCTGGGTATGGCTGGAAACAAAGACAAACTGGAAGCCACGAGAATGAACTGGAAGCCACGAGAATGTCTGCCTCTCTCTACCTGCAAACGCAGTGTCACAGCTGGCATGCAGAAGAAGTTGGTGCCCTTCACCAAGATACCAGGATGCCTATGGAGAAGCTGCAGGAGGAGATGGAGCAGGAGGTGGAGGAACTGACAATGACCATATGAGCCAGCTGCCATAGTGCTTGGTGCCTCATACTGACCTTTGGAGAGCAGCAAAAATGGTGGCCACTTCACTTCCACATTTCAAGCCTCATGCAAAATTTCTCTTGTGACTTACACTGACCTGGAACCACTCAGGGAAGGGAATTCTGGGAGATGGAGTCCCAGTTTAGCTATGTTGTCAGAGTGCAAAGCCTACAAGCCACCACAGTGTGTTAAAGAACAAGTGTGTAGTATGATAATAAATGTTAACTATTGGTATGGCTAAATTATGAGAAGAAAGAGGCAGAGGGTTCTGGTCTGAGAAAACCAGCAACAGGAAGAAGAATGGTGGTCCTTCAGGGTCCACTGGAGGCGCACATTTGAGGTAGAGGGGATTACTCTTGGAGGTGGAAATCTCTCTGCTTCTTGCTGTCATGGTTACTGACACTGTCCCAAGCTGGCAGGGTGGACCTCTGTCTTCTCCCAGATGATCAGAGCACTCTCCCTCTTCTGATTTACAAGGGTCCTCTTTCTTAGCCTCTCTTAAGCTCTTCTTCCTCCTGAGAAAAGGTTGACTGAAGCCACAGGAACTCAGCTCAAAGTGGGAACTTTGTGTTTTGTGTGACAGGTGCCCCAGGGGCCCACCTTTGGAGTTCTGGTTTATCTGCTTGTGTGACATCACTGACTCAGACTCTTCACACAATTAGAGAACTCCCTGCCCAGCAACATCTATCCTCCCCCCATCATGTCCCCTAAGCCTACTAATCATGCAGGAGAATGGTGGGTTTTCTCCAAGAAACCATAACCACGCTCTTTGGGGATCTCTGCTGATAATCCATACACTCCCATGAAGCACTGGTCTTCATATATAAACTAAAAGTGAACAAGGGTGAAGGATCTGTAAAAAGCCTTCTGATTAATCATCTCCATACCTCTGTTTATTTGTATGGAAGATAAGGTTGTCAGCCACCTTCCTCAAAAGGATATTCTTAGGTTTTCACACTGGAGACTTGACATTTATTAACCAGTTTCATATGAGTGCCCTGATTTAATCTCCAGGAAAATGCTTTGAGTGTTTTAGTCATAGGGACCATATAAGCATAAAGAATTTTGCCCATGGCTCTTGAAGGAGGCTGTGGTCAGTCAACAGGCGTGCATGGGCCAATCCCTGGTATATTCTGTTTATAGTTGTGTCCAGACAAGTGAAGAATCAGAGGAGATCAGTATATACTAGTGCGGCTTATTACCTATTAACTGTTCACGTATTGAACAAAGATATTCTTAAAATACTTGCCATAGAATAGAATCCTTTTAGTCAGTCAGTTACAACTGGACAACAGCTTCTTAAGAGGATAGTACCACTGTTTTTTGATTGCTTGTTTTACTGGTCTTCATATATAAACTAAAAGTGAACAAGGGTGAAGGATCTTGTTTTGTCTTTTTCTGGGGCCGCTTCCGAGGCATATGGAGGTTCCCAGGCTAGGGGTCTAATTGGAGCTGTAGCTGCTGTCCTAGCCCAGAGCCACAGCAACACGGGATCCGAGCCGCTTCTGCAACCTACACCACAGCTCACGGCAACACCAGATCCTTAATCCACTGAGCAAGGCCAGGGATCGAACCCGCAACCTCATGGTTCCTAGTCGGATTTGTTAACCACTGAGCTACGACGGGAACTCCAGTACACTGTTTCCATTTTTTTTTAGGGCTGCACCTGAGGCATATGGAAGTTTCTGGGCTAGGGCTGGAATTGAGCTGCAGCTGCCAGTCTATGCTACAGCCACAGCAATGTGGGATCCGAGCCGTGTCTGCAACCTACATCACAGCTCACGGCAATGCTGGATCCTGAACCCACTGAACCAGGTCAGGGATTGAACCTACATCCTAATGGATACTAGTCAGGTTCATTACTGCTGAACCACAACAGGAACTCCAGTATAGTACCACTCTTGAGGGACAACAGTAGATATTTTTTAGCCTTTTGTGTGCCAGTCACTATACTATACACTTTCATATAAATATCTCCTTTAATTCTCTCAATAATTCTTCCAGGTGGGTATTATTATCTTTGAGGCTCAGAAAGATGAAGTGTTTGTCCAAGGCTACAAGCTAGGAAGGAACTAAATCAGGTTTCCAACCTAGGTTGTATTTTTAAAAAAATTCATGTTCTCTTCACTATTTTATCTAACAATAGTTGTCTTCTAGGTCAACAACTAGGCACTTACTATTATTGCACTATATTATTATACTATAAGCACTGTATTCTTAAGTACTTTTTATGTTCTTTTTGCAATGAAGTGGTAATATAAATAAAGATAAAAACATCTTTTAAGGAAAGATATTATAGAGTACACAATTATTAGTACAATAATAGTATTAGCTAATAACATTAGTATAGTATATAATTAGATTATTAGCATACCTAGACTTATGAAAAGTAAGTAATGTCACCATTCTTGTGCATTTATGAAACAGATTATTATGAAAGAAAGATTGTATAAGTGGAAAACTAGTAACATCTGAATTCTTGTAAAGGGGAGGCCAAATACATCCAGTTCTGGGAAGGAAGCTGCAGGGAACTGAGGAAAACATATGTAAAAGAGAAACAAGGAGCATTATTTTAAAAAAGCTTATCTTGTGCAGTAAAATCATGGTATTTCAGGCTGTTCAATTTCTGCTTTTTGGTCAGGGGTGTAATGTCTATTTCTCCAAGAGTAAACCATTGCCAAGAATCCCTCATTTTTTTCTTGTTTGCAGTGTACTGGAAAGATTACCTTCCAAAACAAATCTACTCACTGTAATTATCCAAATTTCAAATTAGAATCTCCCCAATCATCTTGTGACCAGCCTGAAAGGAATACATTCATAATCAAATGAGCATGCATTTCACTCACACCAACAGTCAGCTGAAGAGTTCCCATTGTGGCTAAATAGGTTAAGGACCTGACATTGTCTCTGTGAGGCTGCAGGTTCTATCCCTGGCCTAGCTCAGTGGGTTAAGGATTTGGTGTTGCCTCAAGCTATGGCATAGGTTGCAGATGTGGCTCAGATCCATTGTTGCTGTGGCTGTGGTGTAGCCCCCTGCTGCAGCTCTGATTCAACCCTTAGCCTTGGAACTTCCATACATGGCAGGTATGGCCATTAAAAAAAAAAGGAAACCAAACAACCCACAAAATAGATGAGATGCTGAAATAGTGAACTTTCAGAAGTAGGTCTTAGGATGATGACATGAATACAGTGAAGAGAAATTCCAGTTGGCTTAGCAATATTGCACAAACTGAGGTTATACAGCATCCTCCTGAGATGCTGAGGATGGAGTTGGTCCCCTAGGTCAGTTACTGGGGCAGAGGCCTGGAGGGGAGAAACTTTCACCACTGCTTTAATGTATTGTTGTAAATGGAGGCTTTCCTTGGTAGCTAAGGACGGTATTTTTTATTATTTATAATTTTAACTGTTGTCTAAGTCCTTCTTCAGAGAGGAGGTCTTGTCAAAATTTAGACCTCTTGCCTTGTTGAGAATTTGGGTGCATTTGTATGTGCACAGTGCTTTCCTGAAAAAAATGAGGTGAATTCAGAGTCCCTTAGGCAAGGCAGGAAAATGCAGAGAGGAGTGGGAGAGAAGGTGTGTAGAGGACAGAGAGTTAATGGAAAGTCACGTGCTGGGACTCCTCCCAGGATCGCCTGCTGATATCAACAGGTTGAGTTTACTAAACTCAGCACCTGATTCATAGGAGTGGATTCCTTATAAACAATGGTGAGAAAAACTGAGTTTTGTTTCCAATCTGAGGCAGTATACAGAAACAGCCTTTCTCTGTCTTGCAAGAGTACAGAAACAAGAGGTCAAAGAAGGTCAAGGAGAGCATAAGTCATTGAGAATTTCTAGAGATTGTGATGGAGGCTTAATTAGTTAATATAAGATTGGAGTTTATAAGGGCATGATTGAAACAATAACCAGGACTGGCTGCATGATTTTCTTTTTTGAAAAAATTTTTTTCAGCTTTATTGAAATATATTTGGTATAACCGTAAGATATTTAAAGTGTACATCATGATGATTTGATATAGATATACATTGTGAAATGACTCTCCCTATCCAGTTAATTACTCTCTTTCCTCCACCCAACCTGAGCTCTAAAAGCAGTAGAGATAGAAAAGGGTAGGTGTACAAAGGGGCCTTGTGGAGGCAGCCCTGTCAGCAAGTACCCTCTAAGTTGTTTTTCTGGAAGTGGTGATGGATCTGCCTTACCTTGTAATGGAGACTGGAGATGCATTCTCTGCCAAGGACAGGACAAAATCAAATCTCTAGTCCAGGTTTTGAATTTGATTTCTATCTTGCTGGGCTTTGCTGACCGATATAACAGGTTATAGGCAGAAATCATGGTCATCTTTTGCCACAACATGGATATATTAAAAGATAGGATTGTGTGCTGGCCATGATGAATGGGGTTGGGAATTTTTCTTAAGTCAATACTCATGGTAACTCTGAAGTCATTACAAAGATAGTGACTTTCTTCTCCAAAGAGATCCGGCCTAATATTCTACCCTCAAGGAGTTTAGAGTCTATTCACTGAAATAAATGTTAAAAAAAATTACCCCTAGTCAATCATGAAGTGATAGATGGCAATTGAGTGGTTCTGGCTGGGGCTGTGCAGTTTCAGAGGTTCTGAGCTTGGTCCAGGGCCACTGATCTTACGGGGCTTGCTTCTGTGGAGTCTGGGAAGCCACTGGAAGGTTTTAAGCATGGAGGCAACAGGATCAATGTGATGACGTAGGAAGATGATTCGGGCTTTGAGGTTGACTCTGAAGAAAAAAACACCAGTCTTGTAGGCAGCACAAACTTGAGCTGGAGCTGTGATGTGATTCTTATCCTACAGTGATTGCTGTAACTTTTCTTTCTTCTGTCAAAGCTCTCTGACCCAATATTGAAGTTTTCCAAGAATATTTTTAGAACTTCTTCACTTAAAACTTGTTCCTTTACAGTCTTCTCCAGGGAGTTAAAGACAATGTTTACTTAGGAAATAACTTGGGTGATTCATCCTAAATGTAGAAAAGGAAGCTGCAGTGGAGAGCTCTGGTTGGCCTTTCCTTCCTCCAAGCACTGGCACTAAAGAAGTGACTGGAGGTCCTTGCAAGGTGTCTCTCATTTTAATCCCACTGCTGCTTGCTCTTGACTTCCTTGTCTTTTAGAAAGCACATTAGCAAAAATAAATAGAACACAGATGACCCAAATGCTTTAAGCATTTATTTAGTAGACACATATTGAGCTTTGTACACCAGACAAGGCTTTTGTTTGCCAGCATTCATTGAACATTCATAAAGATTATTCACATATTAGTGCAAAAGACAAAATACCAATTACTTCCTCAAAGCATAAAATGGACCATATTTTCTGAAAATGGTTTTAATGACATACACATAAAACTAAAAAAATCTGACAGTAAAATCAAAGCTACAATTCAGAGTATTTTAAAATGAGTTTAAATGTGGTTAAAGCTGAACTTAGAGGAAAAGTCATAAACTTGGATTTTTTTTCTTAATAAAGAATGAAAATAAATGAACTAAGTATATTTCCAAAGAGCTGATTTAAAAGGAATAGTAGACTAAAAAGAAAAAAAAATCACCATGCAGGAAATCAAGGAGTCCAGTGAGTAATCTGAGAATCTGAGTAAATGAGGCCAGTGGAAGAAACCTAAAGATGATCCATTATTTTTCTTGGAAATAAGTATTATTATTTTCCAGGGTGTATTTTCAGTATTTCAGTATATCCTGACTTCCAAGAAGACATGGAAGATATTTAATAGTTGTTTAAATTTGATGATGAGATGATAAAAAAATCTGCCATTTTTTTATTTTTTAAAAAGAACTGTAAAATAATTATTATCTTGTTAATTTTTTGAGTTACAGTCCCCTCCCCTGCACAGCAAGATTGAGGACTATTTAAAACTTCGTATTGGAAGATAAGGAAAAAAACATATTCTAAGGGTCAAAAACACCAGGTGTTGTTCAAAAAACACAACAGAATAGCAACTGAGAACAATCTAAGAGATTGTTATGGGATGTCATTAAACTAGTTTTAATTTTTTGTCCGAGTTGTTTGTGAGGTGTTTTGTTTTATGATAAATCTGAGGAGCACACCTGCTCAATCAGTTTACTGGGGGTGCTATTTTGGGCAATGCTAAACTTTCATTTTTTTAGATTTATACCAGCCTACGCCCTGCTGGCCAGTATTTTGTTAAAGCTATTGAAGCGTGAAAAAGCTACTCATCCTCTTGAGTTTTTCATCTCCTGGGAAAACAGATCCCACTTTCTCCTACTCCCTGCAGACTCAGATTCCAGAGTAGATTGTCTTTCAGCCTTCATTTTTCACTATGGTTGTGCACTTTTGTCTTTTTCAATATTTCGTAGGTATCTTAGTGAGATATAGGAAGGGGCTATTAGGGAGAATTAGGGCTATTAGGTGAACCTGATATCATAAGAATTCTCTACCAAAGAATTTTCCTGTGTTCCCTGAAATGTTCCGGTTGATGCTAATAGGTGTTTCATAGTTCTAAATCACTTTATTTAAACCTAAATTTCTATTTGAGCACATACACTTTTCATGTGTGTGGCTCTAGGCTGGGGCCAACAATAGGTTTCCATCCTGGCTGTCTTATCCTTCGAGAAGCCAGTGATCTGTGGTGGTTTTGGATTTTTGTGGTGCTTTTTAAAAAACTTTTAGCGGTATTTGGCACTAGACTATTTTCCAACTGATTCTTCTCTCTTTAAAAAGAGGAGAAAATCATGTACTATCCCATGAGTTGCTCTCAATATGCAACACAGATGCTGGACTCTTCCTCTTGATGGGAGTGTGTGTGTGGTATGTAGAGCTGGGGAGGAAAAGTGGTCTGTGAAATCAATACTACTGGTAGCCAGCTAGACACCCACACATGGGCTTTCTTTGTAGACCCACTGCCTACATTAAAGGTGCCGCAAATGTCTGCTAGTGATGGGAGTGAAAGAAGTTCAGGTTTTTACCTCCTGGAGCCTGGATGAAGGTTCAATCAGTTCTTTATTTCGAATTTACCATGATGGAATCCAAATCCTACAGCATGGGTGGTGAAGTGTAGGGCACAGCTTCCGTGGTTTTGCTAGATATGTGCCATCCCTTAGTTGGAGGTGGTGGGAGGTGACAGGGTCCAAGGATGTCCCCTCATGCTGTGAAGAATGTCCTCAAGGCCTTTCTTCATCTTCATATTAACACTTTCCCCTCCTTCCCTGTCTCCTCACTGGGGTCTGTCTCCTGAGGTTGTCATCTCATCCCTCTTCCAAAACTGTGGTCCTTCTTCCAGCCATTGAGTTGTGGAAGCCTTTGAGACTTTGGTAGGTCATGGCAGTCCTTGTCCTTGCCATTTCTGTAGCCAGGCAGGAGGAGAAGCAAAGCGATGGCTCCTAAAATCTGTGTGTGTTTGTGTGTGTGTGTATAAGTATCCACGTCAATCTATGCCATCAGAAACATCTTGCTTTTTCTCTGATATCTGGATGAGTCCATATCTTTAAGGAACACTAGACATCTTGCATTTGGAGGGTTAACTACCCACCGATAATGTTTGCAAAACTTAAGAGCCATGTTGTGCAGAAAGTCTTTTTTCTCCTTTTGAATGCTGGCTCACATTACAAAGTCCCTCTTCCAGTTAGCTATTTTTGTATAACAAATCACTCCAAAACTTGGTGACTTAAAAAACATATTTATCTTGCTCATAAATCTTTACCTTGGTCAGGGCTCAGCCAGATGACTGCTGCTCTGCGACGTCTGGTTGTCGGGTGCAGTCATGTGTGTGTGGTCTCTCACTGGGTCTCTCCAGCATTGTGGTCTCAGAGTAGATAACTTTTGTGGTGGCTCAGGGTTCCAAGAGATCAGAAGGAAGCTTCAGGGGCTTTTCTGACCTTGCCATGAATGTTACACAGTATCACTTCCCCTGTATTCTAATGGCCACATAAGACCAGCCCTGACTCAGTGTGGGAGGGGGCTACAAAAGGCAAGCGTATCAGGAAGCAGGGATCACTGGAAGACCACCTTGGAGGCTGGCTGCCACAGCCTCCTTCTATTCAACTTCAAAAGGCAAACTGATTTTTTTAAAAAATGCAATTGAATGTGCATAGGATGTGACACAACTGTACCCCAAAGTTTAAGTGGATATTTTATGAAAAAGAAGAGATCAGGACACATGTTTTCTAGACTCCTTCCAGCCACTGTATTATCTTTATTAAATGGAATATTGAATTAGAGGCATTCCATTTTATGGAACGGCAGTCATACTATCCACGCTGGATCAAAGAATCCATCTTGACTTGTACACTCAGTTCTGCCTGTTGTACCAGAGAGGGAGGAAATTCTGGATGCTGGCTTTAAAATGAGAGTAAGGCATCCAAACTACTGTGAAACCAGCAGCCATCCTGTCTCAGCTCCTGACTTCACACTGAGCAGTAACAACAACAACAACAACAACAACAAAATAAATGGAGATGAATGATCCTTTGGTTTGGGAAATAATCCTTACATGCACAGGATGCATCCATGTAGGTCTTTTTAAAAAACCAATTGTTCTAATGATTTTATTGCTCTGTAACAAAATAAACCAAACTGACATTAATTCCAAGGTCATTGTGAATTGAAGTTTAACCGTATTAATGACTAATAGGAAGCAAGTTCGTATACTAGGAAGAGGCTTGAGGAGAAAGGCATCACAGTATATTGTATTCTTGTAAACATTAGTACCAATACAGAGTAACAGAGATTCCTCTAGCTGATGCTAAATAGGCCCCGAGTTTCTCTGCTTTCAGAGGGTTGAAGCATTAAGAATTCTTTTCCATTTTACACCTGCTAGGGCATAAGTGTCTGCCCTAAAGAAGAATGGATTCCAATTTGGCTACTTTTCTCCTAAAATGCTGTTTTTGCTTCTATGTTTCTGGTTCCCTGCAAGGTGGGCTCAACCTCTAAAAGGGAGTCCTACAGGATGGCAGGAGGAAAAATGGCCACCTCAATACAGAGGATGTAACATAAAGATCAAGTTCTCCTGGAGACTTCCTGCCATATTTGCTTACCCAGCTCTGTCTCCTTGGGGAAAGGACTTCACAACTGGAAAGGCTGTATAATCATCAAAAAATAAGGGCTCTTGACCCTACCTCACCCCATCTTGGCCCACTGTATCTGTGCCTCAGATCCCGCTGTCATCTTCATCAGCAACTAGAGTAGCAGGAGGGACAGCGTGACAGCAATCTCTGGGCAGATTAGGTCTTTGCAGTTGGTACCACATCAACTTAGCCCTCACATTTAATGCACACCCAGGACTTATCGGAGGACAGAAGAGACAGCATGATTGCCAAGTGAGGGGAGCATGTGGGGAGCACGTGGTGAGCACTGGAATGCTGGGGGCTGGGAAGCAGGGCTTCCTGATATTCTGCAGAGAGACTGCTGGGGTGTCAAGTGTGATGATGCTGATTGGTCTGTACTGGGGACAAAGGTCTAGAACCAGAATCCCGCTTGGCTGTACAGATCTGAATGTCACACTGGGGCCATATCCCAGCAGGAGCGCCCTCCAGCCAGTTAACTTACACCACATGGACAGGGAGGAAGTTGCATCCTGGGGGACGGTGGGCTCACTGCCCACCGGGTACGGTGGCACTTGGCTCTGCTGGCCGACTCTCTCAGCCTCAGCCTCACCCTCACCTTGGGCAGCCTGGATGTGCTGTGCAGTTGGCCCTCTGCCTTGTACCTCTTGCTCCACAGTCTCAGATCCTTGAGTCTTGTCTCACTGTTTCCTGGGTGGCCAGTCAGCACGGCAGCAACTCTGGGTTAACACAGTGTGAGATGGGGAATCACAGCAGAGCTTGCTGACTTCAAAAAGAGGAGGGGCCAGCAATCAGATGTTTTCTAGAACCTTGAGGGGGACGAGACCTCTCTTCTTTCCACTAAGGACTCTGATAAAGCCATCTTGTTCTTCTTCAGAAGTCACACAGATCTGAAAGAAAGGAAGAAAAAAAAAAAAAAAGAAACTTGTCAATGGGAAAGAAGCTAGAATCTGAGGTTTGAATCACTGCTGCCTGAAGTCAGCAAAACACCAAATTGGAAAAGGATTGGTTTAGGGAAATTGGGGCTTGGTAAGAAAAAGCTGTGATAAGAAGTTAGGTAGCACCCTGGGTTTGGAACAAGGCCCAGGCATGGAATATTTTCTGAGATTCAGCTTTATGAATGAAGATCCATAAAGTAGGACTGAGAATTCGGTGTCCCCGTGAAGAGTCCCTAGGACAATAGAGTGAGATAATGCTTATCATGGAGCCTAGCATGTGGCATGTGATGAGTCCTCAATGCATTATTTTAAAATCCAAAATAATGGCTAGCATTCAGAGGGCTTCTGCCATGTGCCTGGAAGCTAGGGGACACATACAATATCAGAAGGGTCAAAGGAAGCTATTTCATTTCTGGTCCCATGCAAATAGATACTAACATCTGGTATATTCCATTAAGTCTATGCTGGACTTAAAAAGGAGGTGGACAAAAATCCATCTGGAGACCTTTGTCATTTACCACATATAGGCCACTGAAGGGCATATAAAGTAAGCTATAAATAAGATGAGGTTTTGAAGAGCTGTTAGTGTGCTGTGAGTTTCTCCTGCTCAACCTGCTTCCAAGAGTGGTGGGTTATGTCTTAAGTTTATTTCCTAAAGACAGAGCCTGAGACAGGAATCCCTGTGCAAGTGACTTGTTACAGGAGTGTTCTAGGAGGTGGGGCATGAAGGAAATAGGATGGGGCAAGAGAAGGAGCAAGGCAAGCATGTGGTCTCCGCTGGAGATGAATCTTGGCCTGATCCCATGGTGAGCTCCAGAGCATTAACTGTATCATAGGATTTGAAGCAAGGGGTCTGGACTAAATAGTCACTGGCCACTGGCTGATCTGGAGGCTAAGAGGTATAACCTCTCTGATGAGGCAGCTCTTGTTCTATAAAGGGGATATCCTGGAGAAGAGTAGTTGACATAGCAACTGGAAGATGGGGGCTTCCACCTAGTGAAGGGCATAGAGGCAGTATACCAACAGAAACCAAAGGAGTGGGCTCTACTTTTACACACAACAAGGAGCTTTATTATGAAGTATGAGGATACTTAAAGAGCTTGATTTGTGACTCATGAGACACAAACTGGGACAGACAATGGACTGGTATTTCATTCATGTGTTAGAAATCTACTACCTGCTGGTTAAGTGTCCGTCTTGTCTCAGTCCCACTTTGATCCTATTTGGCTAAAGTCCTACAGTCCAACACACTTCTGGAAGCATGTATGCTAATACTCTCTAAGGTTTTCCCCTGTGTTGCCTCCATACTTCTTAAAACTTAAATGTGCTACCGTGTATAGAAAATGAAAAGTCATTTCATTTAAAAAGATTTACTGCCTACCAGCTTGAACTCAGTCTTCCCTTCAGAATACCTGTGAAAATACAGAGTTGTCCTAGTACTGAATGCCCAGACTGACAGCCATTCTAGAAGCTGAAATTTCTGTAAGACCTTTGGAACTGAACCCAACTGATGACTGAAGCAAGCTGTGCAGCTGGACCAAGGATAAGTCTACCAGCCTGAAAGGTGATTCCTCCTCCATGGTCTGTTCCGGTCTCAGGGATTTAGCATCTGCTCTGGGCAGAAAATTGGGCAGCCTTTTCTCTATACTATGGGCTCTATTTTCTGATGTAGCCAACATATGCTTTTTCCTTCCCATCACTTCCTCCCAATCAATGCCTCTTGACATTTATTGGGACACTGTGGTCCTCCAAGAAGAGGAAATGATAGGAAGCAGGGGGAAAATTAGAGGTGGCACAGGATATACACAAGTATCTTCTGGGAGGAGAGGTTCCAGCAAATGAAACACAGTGGAAGGGAATGGAGACAGGGGTCTTGCATGAAGGATTTTTATGTACTCCAGGAATTGAGAACAATGGGGAAAAAATGATGGAAGTAGAAGCAAGTCCTGATTCAGCCTGGAAGGCCAATATTGGATAAATTCTTCTTAGATACTATAAATTAGTAAAGGAGTCATCCATAATCACCTGAATATACCTGTAAGCCCCCAACTGGACATTGATCCAGGCCCACATGGATCCATTCAGTTGGGAAACCACAGCTCTGCACCGACTGCTTTTGGTGAATTATTTGAGGCAGATGCCATTGGTTGATATCAACAATCATTACTACCCTCTTCCCATGCTGCAGAGTCCTGAGTTTTTTTCCATTGTCCATTCCTACCCTGAGGGACTCAGGTAGATCCTAATTGGTTCAAATCTGTTTGTACCTTTCTTGCTAGTTATTCTCTTGGTGATTTCTATGGAACTATGGGACTGAGTTCCAGCCAATGAAACAGGAGGGAATATCTGCTAGGAACATTCTGGGGAGGTTTGTTTTCTTCTTAAAAGAGATGCACTAGGAAGAAAATCTCTTTCTTCTTCTGGCAAGGATTCTTGGAGTGGCTGAGGTCATCTGTCATGACTAGGGGAGGTGGCTGGCATTTCAAGGATAGCAGAATGGAGGGAGGGAGAGACACAGGTCCCTAAAATCATGGGATCAAGCCAAATTACAAATCTAAGAACTGCCGTGTATCCAAAGAACTGCTCTGTATCCAGACCTCTTACTGTATGAGTAAAATACATATTTTGAGGTTACCTCAATTGGAGTTTTGTGACTTGATAAGTATTAGTTCACTATTGTTGTCATAGAAAATTAATAACCAGGAGTTCCCGTCGTGGCGCAGTGGTTAACGAATCCGACTAGGAATCATGAGGTTGTGGGTTAGGTCCCTGCCCTTGCTCAGTGGGTTAACGATCCGGCGTTGCCATGAGCTGTGATGTAGGTTGCAGACGCGGCTTGGATCCTGCGTTGCTGTGGCTCTGGCGTAGGCTGGTGGCTACAGCTCCGATTCGACCCCTAGCCTGGGAACCTCCATATGCCTCGGGAGCGGCCCAAAGAAATAGCAAAAAGACAAAAAAAAAAAAAAAAGGAAGGAAATTCATAACCACAAACTTAGTGGCTTTTAGCAACACTATTATATCACAGTTCTGTTAAGTCCTATGTCTGGTGGGCTTGGCTAGTTCGCTCTGCTCTGGGTTTCACGAGGCCACTATCAAGGAGTCAGTAGGGTCCTATTCCTTTCTTCCTCTTCTGTTTCTCAAGGAGAGAATCCAATCCAGGCTCATTTAGGTTGCTGTCAAATTCAGTTACTTGTAGTTGAAGGACTGAGGTCCCTGTTTCCTTGCTGGCTGTCAGCTTAGGGTTATTCTCAGCTTCTAGAGGCAAGCTGCATACCCTGACTTGTGGCCCCTTCCTAAAGCTTCAAATTCAGCAAGGATGGGTTGAGTCCTTCTCACACTTAATCTCTTTCTGACCTACCCTTCTGCCTCGTCCCTCTCTGTCCTCTTCTGCTGCATCTCTGTCTCTAGCCAGCTACATTTCACTGTTTTTAAGAGCTCAGGTGATTAGAATTGGCCAATTTAGGCAATCCAGGCTATCCCCTGTCACAGGGCCCATAACCTGCGACATAATCATAGCTGCAAATTTGCTTTTGCTGTAACAAAATTACCACAAAGTTGGTAGCTTAAAACAACACAAATTTATTATCTTGCAGTTCTGGAGAACAGAGTCCTAAAATCGGGGTGTCAGCAGGGCTGTGCTCCTTCTGGAAGCTAAGAGACTTCTAGAGGCTAACTGCTTTCCTTGGCTCACATGCCTTTCCCTCTTCTTCAAGCTAGCAGCACACATCTTCAAAGCCCTCTTTTTCTTCCTCTCTCTCTTCCTACTTTCACTGTCACATCTCCTTTTCTGACTCTGATCCTCCAGTCTGCCTCTTATAAGGACCCCTGTGATGACATCACGTTTACCTGGATAACCGACATCTCAAGGTCCTTAACTTAACCATCGTTGGGTAAGGTTGTTACACTGCCTTCCACGGATGAAAGGATCAAGACTGGTACTATAAAGCTTTAACAAATATTGCAGGAAATATGTATATATCTGAAAGTTTTTCTTTTAGACATGTTGGATGCAGTAGTTTGAAGGAAAACTTGGTCTTGCTGTTTTAAGAGAGAATCTCTTGAGGTGAAGGGATAATGTAATGAGATGTCAAAAACAAAACAAAACAAAACAAAACAAAACGCTGCAGAGGGAAGGGGGCTGATTGAGAAAAAAACACTACAAGGAAATAAACATTAAATTAAGGTGAATGTTAGAAATGATGAAAGACTGAACCGAAACTTCAGAAAATTAAAGCAGGGACTACCTTGAAACAGTTTCTTAGGAAAAAGTGGAGTGATAAAGTGGGAAGCAATAAAGAGATTAAAACTATGAAGGAACTATGGTAAAATGAGATGATTCAACTAAAGAATTATTATCTTTTTTCTTTTTTTTTTGTCTTTTGTCTTTTTAGGGCCGCACCCTTGGCATATGGAGGTTCCCAGGCTGGGGTCTAATTGGAGCTGCAGCTGTCGGCCTACACCAGAGCCATAGCAATGTGGGATCTGAGCCACGTCTTCGACCTACACCACAGCTCAAGGCAATGCCGGATCCTTAACCCACTGAGCAGGGCCAGGGATTGAACCTGAAACCTCATGGTTCCTAGTCAGATTCATTTCCACCGCGCCACGACAGGAACTCCCAACTAAAGAATTATTAAGTTTCTGAAGGAAGAAGCATTAAGATCAAAAGAAATAACTAGGGAAAACATTGGCCACATGTAATAGACCAAGTGTATTTTAAAAATATTTTTTCAGTAGTGTAAGAAAATAAGAAAGTACATAAACAGATTATTCATAAAAGAAACACAAATGCCCGATACATATGTGATACAATTTCAACCTTCCTAACCATCCAGAAAATAAGGATTAACATTGTTGAAATGACAGATATCAAAAATAGTAATGTTTAGTTCTGGCAAGGATGTGGTTTTCTGAACATTCTCACTGCAGCTGAAGTGGGTGTGAACTGGCACAGACTTTTTGGAGGCAATTTGGCAGTATGTACGAAGAAGAGTAAAAACTGTTTATCTGTTTCCTTCCTAAATTCTAAAGCATATCCTAAAGAAATAATCAGAGTTATGGGAAAAAATTTAGGTTTAGAGGTGATCATTACAGTTGTCAGTAATAGTTTTGAAAAAGCTCTAAGCATCCGATAACAGAGGAATTACTTAAATACATTCTTGTCTATCTAGACTAGAGGCTGGCAAACTTCTTCTGTAAAGGACTAAACAGTAAATATTTTAGGCTTTGCAGGTCATGTGGTCTCAATTCCAACGATTCAACTCAGCTGTTGCAGCCACAGACAATGCATAACTGAATGAGTGCAGCAAGGTTCTAATAAGATTTCTTTGAAAAAACAGGGGCCATGGGAGTTCCCGTCATAGCTCAGCGGTAACGAACCTGACTAGTATCCGTGAGGATGCGGATTCACTCCTGGGCCTCGCTCAGTGGCGTAAGAATCTAGCATTGCCATAAGCTGTGGCATAGGTCGCAGATGAGGCCCAGATCTCAAGTTGCTGTGGTGTAGGCCGGCAGCTGTAGCTCTGATTCGACCCCTATCCCGGGAACTTCCATGTGCCCTGGGTGTGGCCCTAAAAAAGCAAAAATTAAAATGAAATAAAATAAAATAAATAAAAAACAGGGTCATATTGACCATTAGGTTATAGTTTCCCAACCTCTAATCTATATAAAGATATGTTATACAACTGTTAAAACCTGTGTTTTGATAAACATTTAATGACTAAGTTAAAAAAATAGTTGAGAAACTAAATAGACTATGATATCAAAATGTGAATTTGAAGCAAAGTTCAGTGGGAAATAACAAAAATATTTATGTTGATAATCATGTGAGGTTGAACTACCTATGATCTTTTTTTCTGCTTTATAACTTTCGGGGGTATTTTTCAAATTTTCTCCACAATAAATACATTTTAGTTTTGTAATCTAAAAATGATTTATCTACTTTCCTTTAAAGCTTTTATGGAATACAAATAATCAATTAAAATATTTCTATGGGGATGTCAGAACTATGGGATATTTAAAAAATTACTTTTATAGTGTTTAAGTCAATTTAATAAGTGTAGTGTTTAAATTTCGAAAATGAAGAAAACAGGAGTTCCTGTTGTGGCTCAGAAGTAATGAACCCAACTAATATCCATGAGGTTTCAGGTTTGATCCCTGGCCCTGCTTAGTGGGTCAAGGATCTGGCATTGCCAGGTGAGCTGGGGTGTAGGTCATAGTCCCTAGCCTGGGAACTTCCATATGTAGCCCTGAAAAAAAAAAAAAAAAAAAAAAAAGAAAAGAAAACATACTCTTGTGTCAATGCACAGTTGTGTTCACAAAAAAGGATAACTTAATTCTATGTGCAGCAAGAGTTCTGTGAAAAAACAAGGTTATAATGGTGAAAAATTAACCCCAGAGGCAGAAATGTGATTTAATCGAAGAGATATATTGCATTTGTTTTCAGAATCAAATTTTTTTCTATTTCCCTGCTAATAACCAGTTGTCTCTTTACATTTTTAGAGTTATAAATATCATGCTGGTTATTCTCTGATGTTTACTAAGAAATTTTAGGTGGCACTGGCTACGGTAGATGACTTCCCCATTTAGGCTTTTCTCTGAATGATGTTGGCAGCAAGGGTAATGACCTTGCTCAGCACCCATGGAGGTCGGGCTCTGTGCTTTACACACATGATACATTTAACCCTCACCTTCACATCAAGAGGTAGATGCCTCTGCTAATTTTACAGATGAGAAGGTTGACATCCAGAGATGACTCTGCCAAAATCACAGAAGATATAGATTCATTTCTTTATGATACTGGTAGAATCTGCTTTTGCTACTATATTGGACTATCCTAAATCAACACATATGTTTTGAACTTTTACACCTAAAGTAAGACATGAAAGTGGAGAAAAATGAAAAAAAATTCTCAATGACAGATTTTTATTTAAAAAATTTTTTTATTTTTATTTCTTTGTCTTTTTAGGGCCACACCCATGCATATGGAGGTTCTCATGGAAGAGGGTCGAATCGGAGCTAGTAGCTGCTGGCCTTTGCCACAGCCACAGCTACTTGGGATTGGAGCCATGTCTGTGACCTACACTACAGCTCATGGCAATGCTGGATCCTTAACCCACTGAGCAAGGCCAATGATTGAACCTGCATCCTCAAGGATGCTAATCAGATTTGTTTCCGCTGAGCCGCGACAGGAACTCCTCAATGACAGATTTTTAAATCGTAAATTGTCTTTCAGAGGGCTGATTTTTTTTTTTCCAAAAATTGGTTGCCACAGTGACAACAGAGACTGAGGATAGAGAACTGTGCAGGAATAGAGACCTCAGTGCCTTTTGTTGACCCACATGTAATGGGAAATAAAAATGCCTTCAGTTGTTACAGAACTACTATAGGACATAAAAGTGAGAGATGGAGATGAAGGTCATTCTTAAATTTTGGCTTTGATTGGAACACCTGGGAAGTCTGTAAAAAGAATGATTTTACCCTTTATCCTGAACATTTCTGCTTCAGCAGGTTTGGAGTAGGGAATCATAAATCTGCATTTTCAACGAGCTCCCGGATAATTCTGATTCAGGTGGCATAAAGACCACACCTTAGAAATACCAGGCTAGACAAATATCACAGGTTATACTCCTTTCCTAAAGAATCATGGGCAGATCCAGGTGGTTCCAGGTCCAGGCTGAAATGCTGTGCTGTGTCTTGAACGTGTTTAATTAAAGAGGCCAGCTTGTTTGTTTCATCTCCACACTGGCAGGTTGTCAGTGTAGCCATGAAAGTGGAGAACGTAGGTATGAACCTATTCCCAGAGAATACTTTTGGGGGAATACAGCCAAGGGATTGATAGAAGTCACTGAATGGCTGTTCTGTTTCTAGAAATTGATCAACTTGAGCAAATTTTAACTTGCCTTCTGGTTTCACTGATTTGTATTTTAATAATATAAAACAATGTTTCATTTAAAATGGGGAAGCACAAGATTATTCTGAGAAAAAAAATCAAACACGTTAACAAAATGATGTAATAACACTTTGTAAGTAAGGACGAACATTTCATTCAAAAGACTTCCCAAGGAGTCCTGTCGTGGCTCAGCAGAAACAAAATCGACTAGTAACCATGAGGTTGCAGGTTTGATCCCTGGCCTTTCTCAGTGGGTTAAGGATCTGTGCCTTGAGCTGTGGTGTATGTTGCAGAGGCAGATCCTGAGTTGCTGTGGCTGTGGTGTAGGCTGGCAGCTGTAGCTCTGATTTGACCCCTAGCTTGGGACCCCTTCATATGCCAAGGATGAAGCCTTTAAATAAAAAAAAAAAAAAGGAAAAACAAAAGACTTCCCAAATTTTTGGAACTGACTCCACTCATTCTGACTTTACAGTTGGGTAAACTTGAAGAAGTCTAAAGCACTGGCATGGAACCCAGCTGGGAAATGGGTCCATTTGCTTTGGGGTATGCATGGCATTAGAAACGGGGGTCTCAGTCTGATGAGGGTGATTCCATTGCCTGGAATCAAGAATGACTCTAGGGCTCCTATATGAGCAAGAACTTGTTTCCAAGGGGCCGTCTGGTCTTAGGACACTTGTACTGTACTTTCAAAGTTTGTTCTGCATTTCCAGGGCACACAGCTCAGTGGAAAGCAAAGACCTATATTTAAGTTCTAGCCTGTCCACTTAATAAGTTTCTGCCCCTTTGAGGAAGGCACCTCTCCTCTATGAGCCTTTGTTTCCTTATTTATAGGGCATATGTAGGATTTCAAATAAAATGTAGGTATATAAGTTTTATAAATATTAATAATATATGTGGTTCCCAGGGGAGACAAATGAGCTTCCTAACATTTTGGTTTTGTATGTTTAGATCCTCTACACTAACACTGGACTAAGAATATCTTTCCTCAGGGTGAATGCTTTGACCATAACTCCACTCATTAACTTTTTTTTGGGGGGGCGGGGAGGACTGCACCTATGGCATGTGGAAGTTCCTGGGCTAAGGATTGAGCCAGCACCACGGCAGTGACTTGGGGCCCCTACAATGACAATGTCAGATTCTTAACCTGCTGCACCATCAGGGACTTCACTGACTCCACTCATTCTGACTTGTATGTATTTCTATTTGTCAAAATGACTGTTAATCTATTTTGGTCGTACTTGGTGTGCATTCGTGTGCTTTACTCACCTGATTCTCTTTCAGTGTTATCTGCCCCTGTTCCTTACATCCAATGAAGGTTCTAACACATCTAAAAATCTTCTCATTTTGTTGTACTCTCTGAACAAAGTTGGCTGGAAAGAAGCCAATCCTGTCTTGAATTTTCCCCTGAAAGGAAAAAGGAGGCATGCATCCACAATTGTAGCATTTGTTATAATTATAGTTACCAAATGATTTTTCATAAAGAAAAAGAAATACTTACTTTCCACCAGTCTTCATTGGAGTCCTCTAGAAGAGTTATCATGTCCCCAGGCCTAAAATGAAGAATGAATGAGTTGAGTGGGGAAATAGAGGGCAGAAAAGAGAGAAAGATGGTACTTTAAAGTCAGAAATGGTAGTATTTCATTTATACAAATAATCCTAAAATAAAGAGAATGAAAACAAACATGCTTTTTACCTGTTCTCACCCATGTAAATAGTTTTCTTAGATCCTGAAAGCAAGAGTAATTTCTGTGCTATATTTAAAAAAATAACTTTTGGCTTTTTTTTGTTCTTTTCAGGGCCATACCCGCTGCATATGGAAGCCCCCAGGCTAGGGGTCGAATTGGAGCCATGTCTGCAACTTACACCACAGCTCATGGCATTGCTGGATCCTTAACCCACTCAGCAGGGTCAGGGAGTGAACCTGCATCCTTATGGATACTAGTCCAGTTCGTTACCACTAAGCCACAATGGGAACGTCTTCTTAATACCTTTTTTGTTTTGTTTTCTTTGGTTTGTTTTTTTATTTTGGAGGTTCCCAGGTTAGGGGTCGAATCAGGGCTGTAGCTGCTGGCCTACACTACAGCCATAGCAACACAGGATCTAAGCCACATCAGCGACCTACATCAGAGCTCATAGCAATGCCAGATCCTTAACTTATTGAGCAAGGCCAGGATTCAAATCCGCATCCTCATGGATGCTAGTCAGATTTGTTAACTGGTGAGCCACGATGAAAACTCCTCAGTACCTTCTTGAAACCACCTTTACTTAGTTCTATTTCCCTCGTCTACCACCTTTTAGGTTGGTATAATTTGGAATTTTGTGTGTGTGTCTGTTACATTCTCCATCAAGAATTACTTGGGTTTAGTTCCCTTGTGATTCAGCAGGTTAAGGATCTAGCATTGTCACTGCTGTGGCTCTGGTTACAGCTGGGCGTGGGTGGGTTCAATTCCTGGCCCAGGAACTTCCACATGCCCTGGGCATGGCCAAAAAAAAAAAAAGAAAAAAGAATTATTTGGGTTTAACTGAAGAGTTTTTTTTTTTTTTCCTTTTGCTATTGGTATTGTTGATATGGTGGTTATTTGCCATTTCTTATTTAAATTTCACATCCACATGAGTGTGTGAATGCATGAATGTGTCTTTTAATTCCTTCACCTGAGCACTACATAGTGCTTTTATAATAAGACTCATTTTTCAACTTGGGAAAATCTTATCTACAATTTTTTTTCACTGTTTTCTCCCATTCATTTTCTTTCTTCTTTCTTCCTGGAATTTCTAGTCAACACATATTGGACCTTCTGCATCAATCATCCATATCTTTTGTCTTTCTTACACATTCCCTATCTTTTAAAGAAATCTCTATGTTCTAAAATTTTGCTCAATTTAATCTTCCTGGTTGCTTATTATGTGTTTGGGCTTGTCTCTTCTATTATTTACTGTAATACTGAGGATTTTAGGAAAACAATTAATTTCCAAGAGTTCTTTATTATTTTCTCAAAGTTTCCTTTTCACATTTGTTACTTTATGTTATGGACTATTATGGACTACTATGATGGATATTTCTGAGGATAATATTATACATTTAAAACAATATTTCCTCCCTTTACTGAATAATTTGTTTCCTCTAGGATTAGTCTACTTTTTATCTTATTTCTTCTCCTTCATATGTCAAGGGATTTTTCTCCAACACCTGTGTTTCTCCATATTCATGACTGAAATCAGAGGGTATAAATAGTCGGACAAGTTTCTCACATACATCGTATCTGCAGTGTGTAAGGGCTAATTTCAGGCACTGTTTAAAAGAGCAAGGTGTGTCAATTGATGCATCTCATCTTTGGATACTTGAAAATATAGCAGACAAGCAATCTGGGGCCTCCTACTATCACCCCAATGGCTAAAACAAGGGCAGGTTTCTTAACCCTAGGAAGGGAGAAGATTAGTTTATGTTCCTCTAAATAGAGCTGCCTTTTCTTTCCCTCCCTCTCTGTAAAAGCTCTGGAGGTCCAGAATTTTCTTTCTTTCTCCATTATGTGGCCACACAGGTACTCTCCTTGGGCAGTTTCCCTTTCTTTAGAGTACAGGTAATAATTTAATTCTAGAGTCAAATGCCATTGCTGCATATTGCTCATTCTAAGTAGTAACATGGTATTATGAACACAGTTGCTGTGATAATGCTGTGTAACAAAAAGCCCCAACCTCACAGTCTCACTGACGGTCTTGGATGCTACTGGCTGTTAGCTGGGATAACTGAAGTGATTTTTGCCGTATTCCATGTTTCTCATACTCCAAAAGGCCAACTTGGACATTCCTGACAATGCCAGGGCAGCAAATGGAAACAAGCAAAACACATAAGGCCTCTAAGGTCTAGGCTCAGAACTGGCACATTATCATTTCTGCCTCATTTTATTGGGGAAAGCAACTCTGTGGTCAGAGGAATTGCTAAATCTCACTGCAAAGGGCATGGATATACAGGGATGGTAAAGAATTGGGACCATTAATGCAATTCAGCTGACATGAGTTCATGTTCTTTAATGAACTTGGTGTGAGTTTAGCATCTCTTTGAATGTGCTCATATATTTCAAATTGTTTTTTCCCAAGTATTCTTTGGTCTCTGGTCATCTTTGTTCTCTACTTGCTGTAGTCTCCCAAGAAATTCCTAAGATTTGTGGGTCTCTGATAGTATTATTTATTTTCTAGTACTATTATGGATGTATTCTTAAAACATATATTTTTTGACATTTTAAGGGATTGAAGCAAGAAGGGAAGTAGATTTGTGTGCTCATTTTGCTATTCTGGTTCAATCTCCTCTGCTGTCATTTTCAATTCTCGGTTAATATCTAACTTTGTAGGGGATTCCAAATATAACAGGCTTGTTGCACCTGAAGCATTAAACACAACTGGCATTTATTTATTTATTTATTTTTGGTGTTGTTGTTGTTGCTATTTCTTGGGCCGCTCCCGCGGCATATGGAGGTTCCCAGGCTAGGGGTTGAATCGGAGCTGTAGCCACCGGCCTACACCAGAGCCACAGCAACGCGGGATCCGAGCTGCGTCTGCAACCCACACCACAGCTCACGGCAACGCCGGATCGTTAACCCACTGAGCAAGGGCAGGGACCGAACCCGCAACCTCATGGTTCCTAGTCGGATTCGTTAACCACTGCGCCACGACGGGAACTCCGGCATTTTGGTATTTTAACAGTCACAGTTTCATGCTGATGCCACGGAAAGCGAGAAGGCTAAAAATCACTCTTTTCCCAGGTGAGGGATTTAATTAAGCAGCAAGGATGAAAGCTGATGTAGAAAAATCTTTCCAGCTCCAGCAGATTTTATTTAACCTAGTAACCTAAGAAACCATGTGTTAGTAACAACTACAATGGCTTTGCTGATGGTTTGATAGAAATTATAAGTAGAGAATCAAGCTGAAGATTGGGAAAAGCACTTTTTCTTAAAGGTGTGAAACAGTGCTGCCTGAATCCAACTTCTTTTTTTTTTTTTTTGGTCTTTTTGCCTTTTCTAGGGTCGCTCACATGGCATGTGGAAGTTTCCAGACTAGGGGTTTAATCAGAGCTGTAGCCACCGGCCTACACCACAGCCACAGCAACGCGGGATCCGAGCCGCGTCTGCGACCTACACCACAGCTCACGGCAACGCTGGATCGTAAACCCACTGAGCAAGGGCAGGGATCGAACCCGCAACCTCATGGTTCCTAGTCGGATTTGTTAACCACTGTGCCATGACGGGAACTCCTGGAGCTAATCTTCTAATGAGAAAGATGGATAATAAATAAGCAAATGCATAATTAAGTATTTAATAAATAATAAATATAGAAAGTGTATATATAGCTAACAAGTATATAACTGCAAACTGACTTCAGGGCTATGGAGGAAATAAACAGGATGCAGTCATAAGAAGAGTGGATATCATCTTATTCTGATATCCACTGATACCAGATTTCAGTGATAGGATTTAAATACTCTAATCATCAGGCAGAGACAGCTAATGTCTCTTTTTCACTTTGGGGAGGATCTTGCTCTAGGGCAGCTCTTGAATCCAAGGCAGCAACTCTCTAACACTTGGGTTAACAAACCTGTGGCTTGGAGGATTGTTTTCACTGCCCAAGTGACCCTGCTTGGCTTTGCCTAGCAATCTCTGCATCCTTTCCCACGCTGGGATACAGGCAGTCGATCAGAGTACACATGCCAGATGAAACCACTCTGTGTAATATAATATTTGCCATTTATTTTAAAATTATGTCTTGACGTCTTGAAACTCTGAGAAGAGATTGATCAGTTCCCCTTAAATAGATGATTACATCAACACTCCACAGCACTTTCCTTATTGGGCTCGAATGCCCTGGGAGCACCATGAACCAGCTCCATCCCTAAGTGCTCTGGGGCCAGGTACCAGACAAGAGGGACAGCCTCTATGCCTTGGAGCCTGTGTAATTATTCAAATTAGTTAATCCACAGGGAGCCTGGGAAACCTCACTAACTCCAGCTGCTGCCCATACATAAGCTGCCCCTACAGCTCCAGCTGCTATTCCCCTGACTTCCTGGTTGCTCTGTGTGGCCCCATGTGACCCCGTGTGGCAGCCTTTAACTCTCAACTGTGAGTTCACTTCTAACTGCACTCCACTTGGTTCTCTTTTCCTACCTGTGCTGTCAGTGTGCTACATTCTGTCATCAAAGAACTACACTCAACATTCTGCCCACATACTCTAGGAAGGGAGAGCCTTGCCATTGATCCTGGAGGAATGGAAGCATAATGCTTAAAATTCTTCTTCCTTTTGGTTGGTTCTAGGATGGAAACTGCCAATAAATGAATGGCTCTCTGCCTACAGCTCTTTCATGCCTTTGTGGCTGACCAGGCCCTTTTCCATGAAACAATTCTTTCTTATTTTGCATTATCACACTCCAGGCGCGAAGAAAGTCCTGTTCTGGTCTAAAAGGTATTTTCTTTCTTTCAGGTGACTTCATGTTCCTTTATGCATAGATTTTATGATTTAACACTATCTTTATTTACAAATTCTGGAGATGAAATCATAAGGCTCCCAAGTACTTAAAAAGAGGTTACCTTTGCTTAATTCAATTGATTATCCTAAGTTTAGGTAAAAATTCTGTATATTGTAACCCATAATTAAACACATTGATAGAAAGTTTAATGTACTTCAGAAACAATACAAGCATGAATTTCCTATTTGGAAGCAGACAGAACACCTTAGCTGGCCTATTCTTTTTGTTTGTTCAATAAAATTGGTCTTAAACCCAGAGGAAGATTTTCAGGTTGGTTATATCATGATTTATGGAACATCTTGAAATGATGAGGGAACTATAGGCTATCAACAAGAGTAGGAATAAAATAACAAAAGCTAACTACACAACCATGGTGAGGAGGACAGGGTTTACTTGTAAGTATTTATGTCTATGTGCATGTGAACTTGATGGCTGCTATCTGGGGTCGTTTCCAACAGTCCTCTGCCTCCTTCATTTCTTAATTTTCCAGTTGGACATAACAACTCATCTCACCCTCCACTAGGCAAACTGGTCTCAGGGACTCAGAGGGCACAGTGTACAGAGCATATTAATGATGCAAGCGAGCCTGGCCATCTATAGGGAACCCTTCTGCAAGATGGTATGAAGATGGTTTAGTCTTCAATGGGTGGGAGCTCCTGGAGGGTGGATTGTGAGCTGTCCTGAGGCTCCCAGCCCACCTCTCTCTGTTCCCCATATAAAGCACAGATTTCTAGGGCTGAATACAGCGACATCCTTTCCAGGAGGTCACCGCTTCAGAGAAATACATTTTCCACTGTCTGAGACAACCTGAGACCTCACTCCTGCCTGCCTATGGAAGCCCACAGACACAGCAGGATGCTCTGGGTGTTCTCGGCTTTCATAATGGGTTTCCCCCCCCACTTTAAAAAAGTTTTATTGAAGTATAGTGGGTTTACAATGTTGTGGTAATTTCTGCTCTACAGCAGAGTGATTCAGTTATACACATACACATGTCCATTCTATTTCAGATTCTTTTCCCACATAGCTCATCATAGGATATTGCATAGAGTTCCCTGTGCTATACCATAATGCTTTGGATGTACTGAATATATTTGACTACAAAGGAAATTTGTCTGTCTTTATCCCTCCATCTCTGCCTATTGAGCCAAAGGAAATTAGATGACATTCAAGGATTTTTTGAATGCTTATGTCGTTAAGTTTTCTTATCTGTCGAGTGACGATAATAATGGTAGCTACCTCAATTTTTATTTGAGGGTTCAATGAGTTAATATGTGTGAAGCATATTAAGATAAGCCCACAAAAGATGGTGGCTATTATGGTTAAGACACAGTTATAAATCAACTATACTTTAATAAAAAATAAACTAAAAAAATGCTAAAAAAAAAGACATACTTCCTGACCTCAAAGTGGTGGTGATCTCAAAGGGGAAAGATGTGTAAACTAGTAATTTACAGTAAATGTCATTGCTAAATGAGAAGAAATATGCTAGAGGGGCACAAATATGTGTGGAACTGACTCAAACAAAAATCCTAAACACATATGCTTCTTTGAGATTCAACTACCTCAATTATATTTACATGATTACATGCTATGCATTATATACATATCTTTATACACAGTGAACTACATCTACTTTGCAAAGTTACTACAGGAATTAAATGAAAATGCTATGTGGAATGCATTTAGTACTGTCGGTGATATACAATAAAGGCTTTAAAACTCTAATATCCTCCTAAAAATGTATTTTTTTCATTGGGAAATGAGAGGATTTTGTAATCAGTACTTTTATTTTATTTTTATTTTTTTGTTTGTGCCCACAGCATGTGGAAGTTCCTGGGCCAGGGATCAAACCTGTATCACGGCAGTGACCCTCCAGTGCAGCGACAATGCTAGATTCTTATCCCACTGCACCACAAGAGAACCCCCGCAATCAGTACTTTTAAATGAATGTCCTTTTAGGTTCTGGGAGGGAATAGTCTTTGACTTCTTGTCTTAAAGGGCTTCAGACACTGACTTTTGATGTGATTCAGAGCTTTGTAAAAGTGTTTCCCTCTGCTTATACCCACATCCCCCCATCTCTCTTGCCCCTGGACTCCAGCTAGTGACCAAAAAGTACGGCAGGGCCCAGGGTGGAGCAGAGATGCACGGGAGATGTTGGAGGGGTTGAGGAGCAGCCACAGAGGCTGGAGGGGACAGCATTGTTCTATGAATGAAGTGGGCATGACCAGTAGCATTTTTACAAAGAAAGAAGGAAGGTTAAGAGAGACTTTACCACTTATAGGCAGAGTTTGATTCTAGCACTAGCTCCACTAGATTATAGTGCCTCTTGTAACACCCAAACTCTGTGATAACTCATTAGAACTGTCCATTTTACTTTGCAACTATTTGGGGACATTTTTACATTTCTTATACTTACCCATTTATTAGGCAAAAAGAATCCCCAATCAAGCTTACATCAATCACCATCACTCAACCCAATCAGATCTCCTCAAAAAACCAAGCTAAGGGGAACAAAAAAAGGAGCCAGCCAAACTGCTCCATTAATTTTAGATTTACTGCTTGATTTTTCACTGGACCCATTTCTCAATTTCCATAGTTCTGGTCCAGAGTCTTTTATAGTCTGGCACATAGGTAGATAGCAAGGGACTCCTGAACTTTGCAGTCTGATTTTGTCTTAATCCTGGCATCCACAAGACTGCCTGTACCTTCTCAAGTCCAGAGACCAGCTCAGAGAAAAAGCATTTGGCTAAAGGGCCATTTGGAGGGGATTTGGTAAATGTTCCTGAACTGTCATGGATCACGCTCTCCAGAACCTAATTGAAAAAGGCATTTGAGTGAGAGGGAGGCTGCTAAACACATTAGTGACATTCGGGAAGATCTGGGTTTCTTGACATAGTGCAGCATCAGAACATAATATGCATCAGAGACTTTCCTCAAATAGACTTAATTGCATTTTGATGTCCTGGTGACTGTGAAGATTATTTTTAAATCAAATTGGTGCATTAGAATTACATTTAGTTTTAATTAAGTTGATGCATTTGCTAAGCAGTAATGTACTTAGAGAATGGAAACGAGACACCAAGAGAATCTTATTTTGTCTTGCCCTGTCTCAAGGGCTCTCCTTTTCTTATTTTATGGAGGGTTTATAAACCTTACAGAGTGAAGGATTACCAAATAAATCACAGGCCAAAACCCCAGTGCAGACCAGTGTACTGAGCACTGACTATGTATAAGGAAACCTGCATTTTGGTTTGGGGTTGGCCACTGGTCCACTGTGTATCTTTGGAGAAGTCAGATAAGTCACAGTTGTTCTCAAATTCAGCAGATAATCAGAATTCAGGGGGAACATTTACCATGCAGATATCCAAGTGCGATTTGACTTCTAGGTCTGGGTGCAGCCCAGGAATAATATTTAATAATATTCTCTAGGAGATTCTTATGGGTTGGTTGTAACATGTGGCTTAACCATCCTAACCATAATTTTCTCCTTTGCAAAATATTACTCGCTTGGATAACCTCATAGATTTGTTAAAGGAAGCAAGGGGCTGTCAGGGACAATTTGGAAGACTGAAATGGGCAAAAACAAGGACCAATCTGAGTGTCCTGTCTCACTTACCCCTTCTGGGTCACCTCCCTCTTTCACTGTCTTTCAGCTGTTGTACATCTGCAAGTTATAAACCATTGATGATAACGCAAATCATTCTTATCCATAGAAATGCAAGTAAACTGTATCTGGCAGAATGTAGTCAACTATTTCCCTGTGAATACTGACCAGTTTTGCATCTATTTGTAAATTTACATCAGCATTCCTAATTGCTTACATATGGGTAATGTGAATTTTTCTTTGAACCAGATGTGACTTCACACTGGTTCTCTCATTTATTAATGATTCAAATAAAAATTCTCCTATGTGCTCATTTTATATTTATACAATGGTTATGATTTTATCTTAATTTTTAAAAGTTACTCTTGACCAGGGGTGACTTTTCATGAACACACTCTGTAAACCACAAGCCTCCTATTCTTTCGAACTAGACTTAAAAATCCTAAGACTTACAAGGAGTGATGTGAGTGGCCAAAGTGGGATACATTATCTGAATCTGCTGATTAACATAAATTGTCAACCTTACCTGAGAGGAAACCTCATAGTTAAAGAAGGATGGAAGGGTTGGGGTAGGAGAAAAACTAGTGGACCAAGAGTCTCCCTTCCTGGGTAACAGCTCTGAGGCTCCACTTTCTACTTGTGGACTTGGTTCTCCCTCTAAATTCTAAAGGGTAAAGGACCATAAAAAACCACAAGCCTCCTATTCTTTCGAACTAGACTTAAAAATCCTAAGACTTACAAGGAGTGATGTGAGTGGCCAAAGTGGGATACATTATCTGAATCTGCTGATTAACATAAATTGTCAACCTTACCTGAGAGGAAACCTCATAGTTAAAGAAGGATGGAAGGGTTGGGGTAGGAGAAAAACTAGTGGACCAAGAGTCTCCCTTCCTGGGTAACAGCTCTGAGGCTCCACTTTCTACTTGTGGACTTGGTTCTCCCTCTAAATTCTAAAGGGTAAAGGACCATAAATTGTCTCATTGGAATATGAACTGAACAGCTAGGTGTCCCCTGGCTAAAATTTTACTTTATCGCATTTTAAGATGGTCTTTCCAAATGAGAATTGGAATGAATACAGGAATCTAAATATGCTTCTGCAATGAATTTCCACTACTTCTTTTGTAATGGGGTTTGCAATTGTTTTGCATTTGGCATGGGTCTCTTGTTCAATAGTTTAACTTATTCTTCTGTTATCCTTTCCTCACTGGAAAGAGAAAGACTTCTCACTAACCAAGCTGGTGGGCACCTATGTCCTCTCTTTCTGGAAGCTTTGGCTTGGCTGTGATGCTACCTTCTGCAAAGCCTTCCTTGACCTTCCAAGGATACTTCAATGCTTTCTTCTTCTTCTTTTTTTGAAGATTAAATGAAATGATGTATCGTAAATAATTTGATACATAGTAAATTCTCCCTAAATATTAGTTTGCTTCCTCCCTTCCTTTTAAGTTTTAGATCACAATCCTATTCTGCAATGGGATGATGTGGTTGGAAGCAATGATCCCTCCTAATTGATGTTTCAGTGCCTTCGTGAGGTACAGAAGCGCATCCTAGACTACCTCCCTGCACAGAAAACCTCACATTGGAGGTACTTTCTGGTCTACTCTTTTCATCTAGGGTTCCCCAGCCTTATGACCTCTTTGAGGATCAAACCTGTGAACTGTTCACCCTGCAGGGAGTACACATTCACACGTGTGATGAGTGGTGGGTAGGTAAAACAAATACTGGAAATAGCCACACAAGGGTTAAAATCCCTTTTAACCTGATTTCAAGTGGAGCTTTCAATAAATCAGAAAGAGGTGAGCTCAGGCCATCCCATCTCCAGAGGTTCTTGTGAATATTAGCTAATAAGACAAGTGGTTGCCTGGTTTTGTTTAGAAGTGCCCACGGAAAAATCCAGGACTCACTGCTTCCAAGAAAGAGTCTGGCAATTCAAGAATCTAAATCAAGAATCTAATTTGGGGTTACAGAAGATACGTTTTTCTTTTAAGCCCTGTAAACTTAGGCGTTCTGCCACACACATACTGAGTGGCAATTAATTTGCGTCTCTCCTAAAATGTAATAATATTCAAGAAGCAGTCCCCTAATTCCCTCTCTTGGCATATAGGAATTTTTTTCCTCTCTTTTTTCCCCTTATGAAACATGGCCATTATCATATAAATCTGTTTGGAGAGAACTAATAAAAATGAAAATGACTTAAATGTGGAAAACCAAAATGGATTCTTTGGAATAGTCACATATAGTCACTAAAATATGTATTTGGGACTCTGAGTCTCTTATTTACTCTTGATCTTTAATTTTCAGAGTCCCTATGATGTTTTGGGGGTTTGTACTTACTCAAAGTACTTATATCTGATTATTTAAGTTCTATGCCAACTTGGCAAAGCCACTGAAGTTATTCATATTGATTTTAAAAAGATGTGTTGGTGTGAATAGTAAGTGATGGTTCCAAGAATGTTTTGCAGACATCTGAACCCAGAAGCACTGGAGGATAATGAGGTTGGTTATGCTGTACATGTGGAGGGTGGGACTTATTTTCATCAAAAGGCTAAACATGCAAACTTTTGCTAACAGTGTGTGCATGTGTGTGTTTTTGTGTGTGTAAGTTAATATCTGAATGTGTGAATGAAAGTGTGTGAGTTTGTGTATATCTATGAGGAGTGTATGTGCATATGTATGTATTACACACATGTACTCATACATTTGGCCAAGAAATGACTGACACATGGCCTTTGTGAGTTCACCAGGCAGTGTAGGATGATAATGATGATGCCAGTGCTGACTATATGGAGTTCTCTAGTTTGTATTTCAGGTAGCATTTTAAAAAGCCTTGCTCATGAATTAAG
This sequence comes from Phacochoerus africanus, assembly GCF_016906955.1. Taxonomy (NCBI): domain Eukaryota; kingdom Metazoa; phylum Chordata; class Mammalia; order Artiodactyla; family Suidae; genus Phacochoerus; species Phacochoerus africanus. Next base: position 101,921,563 of record NC_062544.1, on the reverse strand, counting down.
TCAGCATTCCATAAAGTGTAATTTTAAGGGTTCATCAAAAACTTCATAATAAGGGTTATTGGTAAAAACTGTATAAGATCCTTAATGACAGAAGGTTATCTACTATACTAGGTCATTACTCTCAGACAAAGGAACCTGGGTGGCTCTTCAACATTAGCAGACCTCGAATCATCAGCAGCCGTCTGGAGATCCCTCCCATGATAGCATCACATCTCCTCTATCAGTGGTAAAATTCCACACCTGTAGCATGTCACGTGAGCAACTGAAAAACCTAGTGAGGAGATGAGGGGCAGTGTCACAGCCTCCTAATTCAAGACCAATTAGATAAAGTCTTCTTGAACATACTCAAAGGCTAGAGAGAGCCTTTAACTGTGTTTTATTTTCTATATATTTTTAGGGTAATTAATCAGCAGACTAGGAAAAAAAAAAGACACATTGTGAAATGATACAAATTGTGAAGAGAAGGTATATAAACTATATTGCATATCTCACTTTGTACTGGGCATGAAACTCACATTTAAAAAAAATTATCTTGAAATGAAGCCAAGCAGCCCAAGGCAGAACCCTAATTAAGAAGATATGGGAGAGATGGGATTAAGATGGCAGAATAGAAGGACTAGAGCTCAACTTCTCTCCTAAAAACAACAAAATTAAAACCAAATGCTGAGCAATCTTCAACCAAATGGGCCAGAAACTTTCAAAAAGATATCCTACTCCAGAACACAAAGAGGAGGCCACATCAAGAGGTAGGAGGGGTGATTATGTGATACAAGCAACCCCATATATCCAGGGTAGGAAGCCCCACAGACTGGAAAGTAACTGTATCAAAGAGACTCACCCACAGGAGTGAGTTCTGAGCCCCACATCAAGTCCCCATGTCTGGGGATCTGGCACTGGGAGAAAGAGCCCCCAGAGCATCTGGCATTGAAGGCCAGTGGGGCTTGTGTGCAAGAGCTCCACAGGACTGGGGGAAATGGAGACCCCATTCTTAAAAGGTGCACACAGACTTTCACATGCACTGGGTCCCAGGGCAAAGCAAAGTCTCCATAGGAATCTGGGTCAAACCTGACTGCAGTTCTCAGAGGACCTCCTGGGAAAACAGGGGGTGAATGTGTCTTGTTGTGGGGGAAGGGCATTGGAAGCAAAGCTCTTGGGAATATTCAGCAACATGCCTTTCTCTAGAGGTGGCCATTTTGGGAAAATCTGGCCCCACCCATCAGTCAGTGCTGAGAAGCCCCAGGGCAAACACCAATCCAGGTGTGATCACAGCCCCGCCCATCAGTAAACAGGCTGCCCAAAAACCCCCTAGGCACACAGCTACCTCTAATCCCACTCAGAGACAAAGCCCCACCCACCGGAGGGATAGGAGTCAGCTCCACCTACCAGTGGGCAGGCACCAGTCCCCTCCCACAAGGAAGCTTACAGCAAGCCCCTGTACCAACTTCAGCCACAAGGGGGGCAGATGCCAGAAGTAAGAGAGGCTACAACTCTATTGCCTGTAAAAAGGTCACCTCACCAAAAACCTATGAAAGTGAAAAGACAGAGAACTATAACTCAGATGAGGGAGAAAGAAAAAAACCCAGAAAATCAACTACGTGATCAGGAGATTCTCAGCCTCCAGGAAAAAGACTTTAGACTGTTGATGCTGAAGGTGATGCAGGACATTGGAAATAAACTGGAGGCAAGGATGGATAACTTATAGGAAACACTGAGCAAAGAGAGACAAGATATAAAACTTAAGCAAGAAGAGAGGCAAAATACAATAACTGAAATAAAAAATTCATTAGAAGCAGCCAACTGCAGAACATAGGAGGCAGAAGAACGAATAAGTGAGGTGGAGGGCAGCTTAGTGGAAATCGCTGATGTGGAACAGAAAAGAGAAAAAAGACTGAAAAGAAATGAAGAGAGTCTCAGAGAACTCTGGGACAACATTAAACGCACCAACATGCATATTATATGGGTGCCAGAAAGAGAAGAGAGAGAGAAAGGGACCGAAAAAATATTCCAAGAGATAATAGCCCAAAACTTCCCTAACATGGGAAAGGAACCACTCACTCAAATCTGGAAAGTGTACCAAGTACCATATAAAATAAACCCAAGGAGGAATACCCTGAGACATATATTAATCAAGCTGATCAAAATTAAAGACAAATAGAGAAATCTTGAAAGCAGCTAGGGAAAAGAAACAAATAACATACAAGGGAACCCCGATAAGGTTATCAGTAGATTTTTCAGCAGAAACTCTGCAGGGCAGAAGGGAGTGGCATGATATACTTAACATGATGAAAGGAAAAAAACTCTAACGAAGATTACTTTAAACCAGCAAGGCTCTCATTCAGATCTGAAGGAGAAATCAAAAGCTTGACAGGTAAGCAAAAGCTAAGAGAATCCACCAACACTAAACCAGCTTTACAACAAATACTAAAGGATTTCTCTAGGCAGAAAAGAAAAGGCCGCAACTAGAAACAAAAATACCACAATGACAAGGCTCACCAGTAAAGGTATATATACAGTAAAGATATGAAATCATCCACGCACAATTATGCCACCCAAATCAGAAATCATGAGAAGAGGGAGTACAAATGCAGGACACTGGAGATGCACTTGCAATTAAGAGATCAGCAACTTAAAACAATCTCATATAGATAGATAGATAGATAGATAGATAGACAGATAGATAGATAGACTCATATCAAAATTTCAGAGTAACTGCGAACCAAAAATCTACAATTGATACACAAACAAATAAGAAAAATCAACTCAAATACAACATTGAAGACAGTCAGAAGAGGAGAGAACACGAGAAGAATGGAAGAAAAAAAGCAGCAAAACAAAATCCAAAGCAATTAATAAAATGGCAATAAGAACATGCATATCAATAATTACTTTAAATGTTAATGGACTACATGCCCCAACCAAAAGACATAGACTGGCTGAATGGATACAAAAACAAGACCCATGTATATGCTATCTTCAAGAAACCCACCTCACTTCTAGGGACACATACAAATTGAAAGTGAGAGGATGCAAGAAAATATTGCATGCAATCGGGAATCAAAAGAAAGCTGGAGTAGCAATACTCATCTCAGACAAAATAGACTTTAAAATGAAGAATATTTTCAGGGACAAAGAAGGACATTACATAATGATCAAAGGATCAATCCAAGAAGATGTTATAACAATTTTAAATATCTACGCTCCCAACACAGGTTCACCACAATATATAAGGCAACTGCTAAAAATCTTAAAAGGACAAATCGACAATAACACAATAATAGTGGGGGACTTTAACACCCCACTTACAGCAATGGACAGATCATCCAGACAGAAAATCAACAAGGAAACACAGGCCCTGAATGCAGCATTAGGCTAGGTGGACTTAATAGATATTTATAGGACATTCCATCCAAAAGCAACAGAATACACATTCTTCTCAAGTGCACATGGAACATTCTTTTTTTTTTTTTTTTTGTCTTTTTGCCATTTCTTGGGCTGCTCCCTCGGCATATGGAGGTTTCCAGGCTAGGGGTCCAATCGGAGCTATAGCCACCGGCCTACGCCAGAGCCACAGCAACGCAGGATCCGAGCCGCATCTGCAACCTACACCACAGCTCACAACAACGCCGCATCGTTAACCCACTGAGCAAGGGCAGGGAGCGAACCCGCAACCTCATGGTTCCTAGTCGGATTTGTTAAGCACTGCGCCACGACGGGAACTCCTGGAACATTCTTTAAGACTGATCATATCCTTGGCTACAAATCAAGCCTCAGTAACTTTAAGAAAATTGAAATCATATCAAGCATCTTTTCTGACCACAATGCTATATGACTGGAAATCAATAACAAGAAAAAAACTGCAAAAAATATAAATATGTAAAGACTAAACAACATGGTACTAAACAACCAATGGATCACTGAAGAAGTCAAAGAGGAAATTAAAAAATACTTAGAAGTAAAAAAAAATATCTTGTTAAATACTCAATCTCCCTAAGAAAGAGAAAATTGAGGCTTTGAGAGGTTAAACAGTTTGTTCCAATTGATGTAGCTACTAGGTGTCAGAGCTGGAAGGTAGACCCAGGTCTGACTCCTGGACACTGCTCCTTTCTGCCTTGTGCCCTTGTTCTCTCCTATTCTCTGACCATGATGGTGAGAAGATAGAGTATTATCATGGTCTGTGAGTGCCACAGATTTGGGTAGGTAATAGCTGATGAATTTATTAAGGTAGTTTGCACTGAAACTGTAGCATAGCAGACTGTGACGCCTCTGCCTTTAGACAGCATTGGAGACTATGACAGGACCACAATAATTCTAAGAGAGTACTCAGTGACCTAAGAATAAGGAGGTAGCACCCTGGGCTCTTCCTTGGTGAGGCCCATTCCTCCATCCCCAAACTGTGAGTGTTTCAGTAAAGGCTTAGCAGGGCTTCTTCCAAATTGTCTTGAACCTTTCGTTCTCTGTGACTGTGACTATAGGCTACTTTTGGTCTCTTTTTCTACAACTCCTTCTTGACAAATCATACTCATCCTTGGCTCAAGGCCCATCTCCTCCAAGGAACAGGTCCTGGTTAAGCCCTCTGAGCTGGATTTGCTTCCTCCTTTATAGTTTCCATTATATTAACATGGGATGTATTTACAACATCAGTTCATTCATTTAATCTCTACAATACTCATTCATCCATCCATGAAATATATATTAAGCATCTACTATGTTTCAAGAACTGTACTACACTCCAGGGACATAGGGTTAGCACAAATAGATTTATTTTCATGGACTTTGCAAGATAAAGTTAACTAAATAATTCCAAAATACACAAATACGGTGTTCCCGTCATGGCACAGCAGAAACAAAACCAACAAGGAACCATGAGGTTGTGGGTTCAATCCCTGGCCTCACTCAGTGGCTTAAGGATATGGCATTGCCATGAGCTGTGGTGTGGGTCACAGATGTGGCTCTCAGATCCTGCATTGCTGTGGCTGTGGTGTAGGCTGGCAGCTGTAGCTCTGATTCGACCCCTAGCCTGGGAACCTCCATATGCCACGGGTGTGGCCCTAAAAAGCAAAACAAACAAACAAACAAAAAACCCAAAACAAAATACACAAATACAAGGTGAGCTAAGCGCTTTGAAGGAAAGAAATACGGTGTCATAAAAAGTATATAACGGAGGGTCTCACCTAGGTTGCGGGTGTCAGGAAAGGCTGAACAAAGGAAATAAAATTTGAGCTGAGATCTAGTGGGTGCAAAATAGTCAACTGGAAGAGGGTGTGTGTGTGTGACGGTGTGGTAGGAGGGGAGGAGCAGACTACAGGAAGGAAAATTCCTTGGAAGGTGGTAGTGTGGTTCTTTTGGGGAATAAAAGATGGAACAGACAGGTGAGGGGAACAGAGGTACAAGACAAACCAGAGAAGTCACCAGGGATGAGACTGTGTAAGTCCTAGAGGCTCCTATAAATATTCTGGTCTTGACCCAAAGGAAATGGGAGGACACTGGAGAGTTTTAAACAAGAATATGTGTGTCCTTGGAGAATAGACTTGTGGTTCCCCAGGGGGAGAGGGAGGGAGTGGGAGGGCACGGGAGCTTGGGGTTAATGGATGCAAACTATTGCTCTTGGAATGGATTTACACTGAGATCCTGCTGTGTAGCATTGAGAACTATGCCTAGATACATACATCATAACACAATAATGGGGGGAAAAAGTATGTTTACATGTGTGTAACTTGGTCCCCATGCTGTAGAGTAGGAAAAAAAAAAAAAAGAATATGTGTGTCATGAGCAGAACTAAGTCAAGAACAATAATTATCTCCTTTCACAAGTGTAGAAGCAGACTCAGGTGGCTTATGGAACTTAGGCTTCAGGGGGTTACCTAGCTAGTGAGTGGCTTGGCTAGGGCTTAAATCTACATCAAGTGATGCCCGCACTTTTTACTTTTAAATGTTCAGTGAATCCATGTTGATATGTTAATTCTCTCTCTCATTTCTTATGTATGAAAAGGAAACATTTACTATGGAGTATGAATATAAGTGATTGGAGCTAATATTATTTAACTTGTACTATGTACTGGATATTGTTATCTTAATTATTCACAGCATCCTAGGAGGGAAGGCCCTATTATCCCTATTCTCAAGGTGAGAAAAAAGGGCTTCAGAAAGTAAAATAACATTCCTTACTGTCAGAACATAGAGGAGCTAGGATATGAATACAGTTTATCTGAAATCAAAGCTTAGATGACTTCCAGTACACTGTGCTGTCATTGTAGTCTTCTCTCTACCCCAAATAAATGGGAAGGCAGGAGTGGTTATAAGACTAGAAACACAGACACCAGGTAGGGACTGCCACAATAATCTAGGGGAGAGATAAAGATGGAGCTGGATAAAATAGATTTTAGGCAAAGAGAACGAGTAGGAACTGAACATTAATTACATTCTGGGTATTAGGTAAACAGAAGCCTCAAGTGGCTGGTTTGGAGCCTGGGAAGATGGTGACATCATTCACTTTAGGGAGCAGGTTTGTGGGGGGGTGGGTAATGCTGCTGAGTGCCATGCATTCCTGGGGTAGGCAGGTAGGGATGTGATTACAGAAGTCTGTAGAGAGGTCTGGACTATTGGCTGCTGGCAGAAAAATCTTTATTATTGAACAGATATATAACAAATGCTTGCTGAAATGATGGTCCATCTGCTCTTGATCTATGACTGCTGGCTTTGCCAGTTGGCCTTTCTTTGCCCTCAAGCCCACACCCCTAACATTCCCTGTATTCTCACATCCTTTGTTCTCTTTCCTAAGGACAATACCCAGTGTACTGCCCAGGATCAGAATGCAGGTGGGTAAGAATGGTGTTTGGTTAAAAGGATTTTTTTCTGCCTTACGTTTTAAGGAGAAAAAGATAATTCACAAAGCCCCCAGTTCATTCAGGGAATGATACTAAATCCCCAAAGCACTGCCTCTCACATTCTAAATCAAGTGCTTGACTTTTAAAATGGGAACCTACAATCTCTCTGAAAAAAAAAAAAATGTAAGTATGATTTATTGCTCTAATCTTGCAGTCTATGCAATGCAGACACTCCACTCCTGGGAATGGATAGTCCTGTTTGCCTTGAAGCAGACTGTAAACGTTTGATTCGTGACCAGACAACTTGACTTTTAATGGCCTGTGACCGACTAAAAGAAGCACAAAAACTTATGACTGCCACTAGGCAGCCAGACTTTACTCCTCAGTACCCCCAAAACATTCTAGATTTCTCTGGAGTTGTATTTCCATCTGATGACTACAAAACAACTTCCTAATATAAAACTGTGTGACCCACACAATGAAGGGCTGTGAAGTTTTAAATTCTAAAAACCCAAATGATAATATCAGCAGATAGTTAGTGGTGGACTGTCAGCTGAGGGCAGGACACCCCAACGATGTTTTCTGATGAGCAGGTTTGCTATATCTTTGATGTAATAGGACCTCACCGGATAAACGCCATCTCCTCCTGCTGCACCTAAGCCAGGCTGTGCAGGTAACATTTACAACCCCAGTTAGTGATTCAGCATGGTGATTTTCTCCAGGATGAGAAAATTCAGATGTATAAGTGCCTAACTGTCTGAAGAAATCTAAGGAACCAGGAACTAGGCCTGAACTCTGCTCTGGAAAGGCCCCAAAAGAAGTCCACAGACAAACACAAAGCTGACCTTGGGTGTGAGCAGAGGGAGTTGCCAGACTCCTGCAGGACACCCACATCTGCTATGGAGTCTTGTTGAGTGTTATGTCACAAGGGGCAGCTGAGCTGCTGAGGTTGACCCCAATGGTACAAGGGACTGGGGAAACAGGCTGTTGGTAGATCTCTCCTTTAAGGGGCTTTGGGGAAAGGAAAAGAGGAGAAGGCTGATTTCACCAAATGAGAACCACATTTGGGTAACTACTAGAGGGGCCATGCAGAGGAAACAGCATAGACCTGAGATGTGGACAAGCCCACAAAGCATTCCAGAAGCCATATGCAAGGAATATCCGGTGACTGAGAAGGTGGCCTGCATGGCATTCAGACAAGTGGAACCTAACCCCAAATGGAGGCTATTTCCCTAATGTTCTGATATTTAGATGGTTTTCTGTGCTAAATTATCTCCCCATTCTCTTCTGAAGAGGAAAGAACTCATTTCTAAGGGTCCATTTGGTTGGAAAAGCAGCCCCTTGTGTCCTGCTCTAGGACTGAAAAACACCAAAGCCTTCTCTTGTGATTACTTGTCTTTTGGGTCATGAACAGAGGGAAGGAATGAGGTCTTTTCTTTGAGACAAGCCAATGAACACAAATACAAAAACTGTAATGACAACTAGTTTCTGAGTGTTTACAATGACTGTGATACACGCTTTATGAACCTTATTCATTTCATCCTCAAAAATGCTGTAAAGAGAAAAGGTTGTGATGCCTCTTTTATGAGCAAATAAACCAGAGTAACAAGATGTTTATAAATTACTTAAGGTCACACAGTAAGTAGGATGTGAACACAGGACTGACTCCAGAAGCACTACCCCTGAAACACAAGGAAACTATGGTACAGAGAAAGGTTCAGATCTCAGGAGGGCCCCAAGTATCTCTTGTTTTCCTATGTTTCAGTTACCATGAAATGGGATGTTTCCTGACACAGAAGTACCTCTGGGTGCGAGCTAGGGGTAGCTGCCAGTGTCTGGCAGAATAAACATGGGGTTTTAGTTTGATTCTTCAATCAATACTAATTTGCGAAATAAATAAATTTTTGGTCCCTATTAGATCCCACAGGATGCCAAGTGCATTTGAGCTCAATCTATGTATAAACTTCCAGTAGCAGCTCTATTGATGATCTGGTAACTGTGCTTCCTAAAGTGTGGTCCCTGGACCAGTAGCATCAGCATCACCTGCAGACCAGTCAGAAATGCAGATTCTCATGCCCCACCTGCTAAATCAGAAACTCGTGGGATAGAGCCCAGCAATCTGTTCACTAACATTTGAGAATCACTGATCTAAAGCATTTAGAGTTAGTACAAATAGAATTAGTTTTTTTTCACATGGAACAACACTGACTTTAAAGTTTTCTTTCACTCTTTTTTTTTTTTTTCCTTTAAAAAATGTTTACCTCATTTCCAAATCTTCATTCTCTTGTGGTATAAATCTGTACAAGGCAACATAGGTGTTCATCTGTAATGAGTCTTTGGAAGGAGGTCCCTGAAAGAGAAAATAAAAGAAAAATGAGAGAAGGAAGGAGGAAGAAATGGAGAGAAGAAAGAAAATAGGAAATGGAGAAATTAAATGTAATTCTAGCATATGGATCTTAAATGTTAAAATATTTGTTATTAAAGACCTTGTTTCAAATATGGGTTGGTTTTTAATTTCCTGGCTAAGTTTGATTTCATTACAAACTATTTGAAAACATTTCTGTGGAAGTCTTTGTCAGAAATACTACAATTTTCTTCAAATCAACTTTTGTTTTTTTTCTGGTCTGCACCCACGGCATATGGAAGTTCCCAGGCTAGAGGTAGAATTGGAGCTATAGGTGCCAGCCTACACCACAGACACAGCAAAGGGGAATCTGAGCTACATCTGCAACAGCTCATGGCAATGTCGGATCCTTAATTCACTGAGCGAGTCCAGGGATCGAACCTTCATCCTCATGGATACTGGTCAGGTTTGTTACTGTTAAGCCACAACAGGAACTCCCAAATTAACTTTTTTCTTTGACACAGTTGTTCACTTTATGAAAGTGATAGAGGCCTGGTCCCAGGCAAGAGAATATTCTCTCTATAGAAAGGGGTCATGTGGATGGTAGTAAACCACTTTCACTTCCTAAAATGGACTTTTTAATCAGTTAGCCTACAAATTGTTATCTATCCTATCCAAGGGACCTAGGTATATTCATCTGGAAATCGGTCCACCTATGTTGTAGAAAAATTACAGATGTTGGCATCATACTGATTTAATTTATGATATGGTATCACTACCTACAGGCTATAAAACTTTGCAATAGTGATAATAAAAGCTACTATTTTTGATAGCTTACTGTGCACCAGGCATTATGTTACATGCATTAGCATTCTTGAACCTCACAATGGTTACCTGTCAGGTAGATTCTACTGTGTCCCTGATTTTTAGACTATACAAGAATCTTAAAGGTGTTACTAACTGTTATTATTAACTATTATTGTTAATGTATAAATGTTTATGCTTTATAATATATAATAAATAAAATTATATAATATGTAAGAGATATTATGTATCAAATCATTATATGTAACATATAATATAAATCATATAATATAAATATATGCCATATATAGAAAACATAAACAAAGGCTGCATATAACTATATTCTTTTAATTTATGACTCACTCTGCTATCCAAATCTCAAGCATTTTATGTAATATTATTCTATTCTAATTACATCTGTACATTAACATAAAATATAATATATATTTATGTATTATAAAATATCTACACACTTGATATATAGAGTGTATATCAATTTGTATGTAACATACACAGCAAACAAAAGCATAAAGTACAATACTTATCCTTTTTATCTTGGATGAACTGTGATAGTTGTTTTACTCCATGCTGCCTATGCTACGTAACTTTATTCTCTAAAAGTGCTGGTCTGGGACTCAGTGAATTGATTTCATGACTCACTTGGGTAGTGACCTACGGTATGATCTAAGGACCCTGTCTGGTCAGTCTTTGGTGACGTCCAGAAATACCTGGTGGTTTATGTTCTTTGCTTGGTCTCTGAAGTTGTCAGTGCCATTTTCTGGATATGTGAACACTGAAGGAAACAAGAACAAACAGGAGCTTTATGAATCCAGTCACCATGGTTTAGAAACACTCTTGAAAGATGTGGCTTTATTTATTCCCAGCACCAGAGCTTTGACTTGACCTCTCCCTACCTCTTCTTCACCCTCGGTGACCCAGCTCTCCCATCATCTCCCACGTGACACTCCTCTGCCTCTCCTTGCAGCATCCTGCACACCCTCTCCGCACACCCACACCCTCATACATGGCTCCAGGCCAGCATGCACTCTCTTGATCTCATTTCACAGAGTTCTTCTCAGGAGCAGAAATCATGTTGTCCATCTTTGTTAAATGAATCAAATCATTTGCTGATGGGATGGTGGATGAGGTGTGGCCCAATTTAATTGTATCTGAATTCCCTTTTCTAAATACCAGATTCTTTTATCTCTATTCAATATCTTGATTCTAGTTTCTTAATGATATCTATATTCTATTTTGCAGATTAAACTCTAGTTTTAAACTTTAAAATACTTCCTCTATCTCTTATGGTCAGTGCATTGGGACTATTATTCAGAAAAAAAATTAAATGGTGATTTCTCATGTAGCTTATTCCTGGAATGTATAATTCTCGTCCCTTTGCATTTAAACAGTCATCTGTGGCCTTCAATTAAGAAAAATGCTTTTTAAAATGGGCAGGAGTTTTCACTGTCCACACACATAGCTGTGAGAGGTCCCTGGTGGGTATGGGGAGCTCTTCCTTAGCTATTTCAATCAGCCACATCTACCTCGGACACCAACATTCATGCATCTTTCCCAGACAAAAATAATGTGACAGATATTTCCAGGTTTATACAATAGGGCTGTGGTGCTGAAATTAATCTTTTAGATGACTTGACATTCAAAAATAACACTGCTGCTTTAATCTTCCCTTTGGTTCCCCTTTAGATTATCAAGGAACCAGAAGAGGAAGAGAAACACATCATGGAAAGCTCCATAACCTATTGCAGTTAGTGGACCGACAATCTCTACTGTCCTCAAAATGGACTTAATAGCTGGGAGGTAAAAAAAAACACCCTGTAAATGCACCAATGCTTAGCAAACATCTGTTGTCTACAGTTTATGGTTTCAGAGCTTTGGATGGAATTCCATTATCCCCAGGAAGCCAATATGTAGTCATTGGAGGAGCTCTGATTTGTGGGAATATGGAAAATTAAGGGACAACACTATAGACCTTGTCTAATTCAATATCTGGCTATGGAACTTCTGGTTTAAAAAGAGTAGAGACCAGCAACACTTTTTTCTGGTCTTATGTAATTACCTGAAATCCTGGCATAACACTTGATTCCATAAATATAAAACTGGATACATTTTAAAAATACTGAATTATTTGAAGGGAAACATACAAAGAGAATATTCCTAGAAAATTCTTGATTGGCCCTAACAGAGGGACTATACACTCAGTTTGACTGATTTTACAAGTTTGTAATTTCACATTATTTTAGCTTTTCCTTTCTTTTTTTTTTTTTGCTTTTGTCTTTTTTTAGGACTGTACCCCCAGCATATGGAGGTTCCCAGGCTAGGGGTCTCATCGGAGCTACAGCTGCTGGCCTATGCCACAGTCACAGCAATGTGGGATCCTAGCCGCATCTTCGACTTACACCACAGCTCATGGCAACACCGGATCCTCAACCTACTGAGTGAGGACAGGGATTGAACCCGCAACCTCATGGTTCCTAGTTGGATTCGTTTCTGCTGCACCACTACGGGAACTCCTATTTTAGCTTTTCATTGACTATCTACTATCCATCTGATACAAAATGTGTGCCATTTTTGTGAACTATGCTGAAAGTTATTTGAAGTGACTCCAAATGTGTTTTAAGTTCCATGGTTGCAAAGTAGAACTTGAATACTGCAAAGAATTTTTAAAAAACATTCTTTTTGGCTATTTCTGAGACTTTGCAGGGGAAAGGCATAAAGAAATACAGCTATTTTATAAAAAAATATATAACAACTTTCATGTGTGGTACTTCAAATACATTTTATTAAAAATAATTTATTGATTTCATTCATGGGAATAAAGTCTATGTGCATTACACAGGCATATTTTCTAATGTTACAGATAAAAACTAATCTTTAGTTTTTACTAGTCCCTGAAGGACTCTCCTCTTTCCCTTTTCCATATTGTCTTTCTTCTCTACTCTGCAATCCTGGAAGGCTCATGTCGGCCACAAGGTGATGATGTAGTTTTTTGTCTTTAACCTGGTCATACATGAGTTACATTACCAGCTTATTTGACATTGACTCACATTTGCATGTCTGGAATAAGTTCAACGTGGTAAATATGCACTGCCTTTCCTAAAATGTATTCTTGGTGTCAGTGTGTTAGGACGATTTTGTTTCAGATTTCTGCATCCTTACTCAAGAGGGGGACTATCCATTTATTTTATTTCTCATGCTGTTGTCCTTTGATTTTGAGGTATTATACTAGCCCTGTAAGCTAAATTAGAGAATGCTGCTTCCCTTCTTCCTGGGTACTTTTTGTTGTGCTAAAAGAACTTATGTAATCAGGAAATTTTATCTTAAATTTTTGGTAGAATTTACTCATAAAGTTGTCTGGGGCTGGTATTTAATTGTGCAAAAATTTAAAATATTGACTGTAGCATACTTGGAAGCAAGGTCAAATTCTCAATTTTTATTTCCTCAAGTTAGACTTTAGTCATTGATAACTTTCTTGGCAGCTGTCCATTTAAAAAAGTTTTAAATGTACTGGTATGAAGTTGGTCATAAGAGTCTTTCCTGGCAACCTCTGTTACATTTCTCCTTTTAAAATTATTCCTTTTTGTTTCATCTTTTGTTCTTTTTTTTCCCCATGCTGGTAGCATGCAGAAGTTCCCAGGCAAGGGCTTGAACCCGAGCCATAGGGGTGACCCAAACCACAGTAGTGACAACATAGAGCCCTTAACTACTAGGCCACCAGGGAACTCCTTATCTTTTACTCTTTAAAAATTATTAGTGAAAAAGAACCATTCTAAGAATTTGTTGACCTCTGCTATCTTTTTTTGTCTTTTTTAAGGGCTGCACATGCAGCACATGGAAATTCCCAGGCTAGGGGTCTAATCTGAGCTGTACGCAAGAGCCACAGCAACGCCAGATCAGAGCCACATCTGCGACCTACACCACAGCTCATGGCAATGCCAGATCCTTAACCCACTGAGTGAGGCCAGTGATCGAACCCACAACCTAGTTCCTAGTCGGATTCATTTCTGCTGCGCCACGACGGGAACTCCAGACCTCTGTTATTAAATACCTCTGCTATTTAATAAAATTTCTGCCCTTGGGAGTTCCTGTTGTGGCTCAGTGGTAACAGACTCAACTAGTATCCACGAGGACATGGGTTAATCCTGGCGTCACTCAGTGGGCTAAGGATCCCACGCTGCTGTGAGATGTGGTGTGGGTTGCAGATGTGGCTCTGCTCAGGCACTGTTGTGGCTGTGGTGTAGGTTGGCAGCTTCAGCTCCGATTCGACCCCTAGCCTGGGAACTTCCATATGCTGTGGGTGCATCCCTAAAAAAGACAAAACAAACAAACAAACAAAAAAACCCCAAAAAAACCCCTGCTCTTGTCTTATTATTGCCTTCCCATGGCTTTCTTTGGATTTGTTCTATTTTTCTGACTTCTTGAATACAATGTTTAGATTATTACTTTTCAGTCTTTCTTATTTTTTAACAGAATTTTTTTTTTTTTGGCTGTACATGAAGCATATAGAAATTCCAAGGTCAGGGATTGAATCTGAGCTGAAACTGCACCTATACTGTAACTGCGGCAATGCTGGGTCCTTAACCCACTGCACCGGGCTGGGGACCAAACCCACATCTCCAAAGCCACCTGAGCTGCTGCAGAGAAAATGCTGAATCCTTAAGCCACTGGACCACAGCAAGTACTACTTTAATAGAATAATTCTAAAGCTAAATATTCTAGGCACAGTTTTAGCTGCAGTCCACAAATTTTAATAGGCAATGTTTTCATTATCATTTAAATATATTTCATTTTTCATTATGAATTCTTTTTTATTTTACTTTTTTATACATAATGATTTTTTTTTCCATTATAGCTGGTTTACAGCATTCTGTCAATTTTCTGCTGTACAGCATGGTGATCCAGTTACACATACATGTATACATTCCTTTTTCACCCATGATCATGCTCCAACATAAGTGACTAAATACAATTCCCAGTGCTACACAGCAGGATCTCATTGGCTACATTCCAAAGGCAATAGTCTGCATCTATTAATCCCAAATTCCCAATCCACCCTGCTCCCTCCCCCTCCCCCTTAGAGAACAGACTCATTATGAATTCTTTTTTGATATCACAAGCCTTTTAAAAGTACGTATTTTTTAAAAAGCATTATTTAATATCCTAAATTATGAGTTTTCCTAGTATCCTTTGAATACTAATTTCTATCTTGTTTGCATTGTAGTCAGGAAGATATGTTCTATATAATTTAATTCTTTTGAAACTTGCTTTCTGGACCAGCAAGTGAGCAATTTTTGTAATAGTTCCATGTATTCTTAAAAAGAATGTGACTTTTCTATCTGTTAGATGCAGTTTCATGTTTATTTTAATTTGAATTTTATTACTTTATTGACATATAGTTGATTTATAATATTGTGTAAGTTTCTCATGTACAGCCAAGGGATTCAGGAATACATATATATATATATATTTAATTTTTTAATTTTTTATCTTTTTATTAAAGTAGACTGACTTACAACCTGGTACATATATACAATAGAATACTATTCTGCCATAAAAAGGACAAAATAATGTCATCTGCAGCAACATGGATGGAACTAGAGAGTCTCATATTAAGTGAAGTATATATATTCTTTTTAAGTGTCCTTTTAAAGTCAGTTAGATTAGGATTTTCAACTGTGTCCTTAGATTCTCCATGTCTGTACTGAATTGTTTTGTCTATCTGATTTAGCAATGGTCAGGAGGTATATTAAAATCCCTCATCATGAAGTGCAATGCCAATTTCCCAATAGTTTGGTCAATTCCTCCTTAAGTTTCTGTCATTTTGAGGCTATGGATTAGGTAGGTGCTTCTCTCTTTGCTTGTTACCTTGCTTCCAGTGGAGTTAAGCCAAAGGTGATAGATCAACAATTCTGCCCATGTATATTTCTATTCTTTTTTTTGTCTTTTTTTTTTTTTTTTTTTTTTTTTGCTATTTCTTGGGCTGCTCCTACGACATATGGAGGTTCCCAGGCTAGGGGTCGAATCCGAGCTGTAGCTGCCAGCCTACGTCAGAGTCACAGCAACAAGGGATCGGAGCCGCATCTGCAACCTACACCATGTATATTTCTGATACAATCAGGAATAGCATTGAAAACAACAACCAGAAACACTCAGACCTGCCCAAGAGCATTTATAATATAAGAGAGAAAACAGAGACTGCATTCTTGGCAGTAAAGACGTGAGTATGAATTGTACCTTCTGAGGTGGCTTTGGAAATATTCCTCAAGCACTCTGACATAACATCTGGCTGGCAGAAAAAATAACTCTGTGTCGGTGTATTTTTTAGAAAATACATGAAACAGGTAATGCGGAAGTGGAAGCTCTGTTTGTCCAGACTGGGAAAAGTCAAGTGGGAACTTGGAATAGATAAGCAGGGTGTTTTCTCAAAATGCACAGATAGACCATTAAATCCAAATCAAAGGAGTGTGTTTTGAGGCAAACTGCTGCATAATTAATCTCTTAGCTTTTAAGAGTGCATGTGAAGAAAGCTACTGCTGATCAAAGGAATAGTTAATAGATCTGCACAACTTTTTAGAGGTTTATCACTTGGTAAGTTCTTTCAACTGATTTCTTTGAATACAACTGAGGAAATGCCCCTCATTGTGAGAGATAGCAAATAATCAACTTTGTGTCTTCGCGTGTAATACACCATGTCTCAATTTCCTTATCTATACAGCATTTGTTGTGCTATGTGTATGTCTGTGTGTCTGTGTGTGTGTATGTTGGAGGAGAGGGGGTTGGACTAAATGTCCTCTAATTCTGCTTCTCAAACATATGAATAACAAGCATACCAATCACAGATTCATATGGAAATTCTGATTCTGCAGGACTGGGGCAGTCTGAGGTTCTTCATTTCTAATGGTCTTTCAAATGATGGCTGCTGGTTCATGACCCACATGTGGCATAGTGATGCTCTAAGCTGCATCTCTGACACTCTGGGACCTTATGATGTCATTAATAGCAACTGTGCTTCACATTGATGATTCCTAAATGCAGCTCTTCACATTCTAAAATTACACGACCACTTTTCTTTTCTTTTTCTTCTTTTTTCTTTCTTTCTAGAGCCGTGCATGTGGCACATGAAAGTTCTCAGGCTAGGGGTGGAATCAGAGCTACAGCTGCCAGCTATGCCACAGCCACAGCAATGCGGGATCCTAGTCGCATCTGAGACCTACACCACAGCTCAAAGCAACGCTGGATCCTTAACCCACTGGGCGAGGCCAGGGATCAAACCTGCATCCTCATGGATACTAGTCAGGTTCTTTACCATTGAGCCACAATGAGAACTCTCCCAAGAAGACCACTTTTTGAGTAAAGAAATCCCCAAGGAAAATAGAGACCTTAATTACTGAGGAATGGGTGACAGCATCCAGAAAGCTAGACCAGGATTATAGAGGCAGGGAGGGAAGTGGTGGCACATGCTGGGCATGGTTGTTAAAGCAACAGACAGGCGACTAGATAAGAAGTGTGAGAAGGGCGTCAAGGCTGATTTCAAAAGTCTTAGCCTGATCAACTAGTAGAATGGTATTCCTATGACTGAGCAAGAGAAACTGGGGAAGAACTGGTTGGCGGGGGGTGGGGGGTGGATGGGATGAGTGAGGGAGTCAAGAGTCCATCTAAGTGTGTTAGCTTTAAGATGCCTATTCTACACTCAGATGGCCATGTCCAGAGGCAGCAAAGATGCCTACTGCTAGAAATGAAGTTTCAGAGTCATTGACATATGGATAGTATTCACATTTATTATTTCATTTAAAGATCATTAACAGTCTATGGATTTAGTGTTATTATCATCCTCATTCTGGAGGTGAGGAGACTGAAGCAGAGAGAGGTTAGGTCACAGCTTGAAGGCCACATAGTTACTAAATGAAATCCAGCACTTGCCTCCAGAAAAAGAAGGGCCCAGGACTAAAGATTTCCAGTATAATGAGTGACGAGGGGCCATCAGCGATTTGGTGAGAAGCATCAGGGAAAGAGGCAGGCAGAAATCAGGCTTGAGGGACAGAACAGCTGACTGGATTTGAAGCACTGAAATGTAGGGAAGTCTGATTCATATACCAGCCTCTGATGAGTTTGGTCCTAAGATACTGACAAACTCCACAGTTGCTGATCACATTCAATGCAGGGTCTGCAATGCTGGACAGACTTGTGCTGGTGGTCAAGGGTTACTGCTCATCTGTAAGGTCCCCTGGCAGCTGGCACTCTCTAATTTGTCTCCCTAATGGCATTGCTAAGTGCTGGATGGATGTCTGTATTGATCTGAAGGTATAGTTTTCCCCATGTGACACGCAAGACTTCTTACCCTAGCAGTTTGCTTTAGTAGCTGTGGGCGGGCTTGGCAAGGGGGGCCCTGATGGATGCTGATGTTTAGTTAGGAAGGAGGGTCATGGGGTGCTGCCTGTGGGAATCACAAAGGCACTGTCCTAACCAGAGAAGCGACATGAATGAATTCCTAGAGTGGAGGAAGTGAAGTGGTACCTTGAAGGACAGCTGCCAACAAAGCAGCTTCAGGGTATTCAATGCATAACTTCTAGTTTCCAGTCTGGAAAAGATGTGGACAACTATTCAAGTGGAAAAGCTGGCCAAGGTGGCACATCCCTGTGCTTCATATGCAGGGATTAATGCTGAGAGGGATAACTTCTGCCAGGAAAAAGCATTCAGCCCAAGTTAACAAGTTAGGACCTGCAACCTTGCTGGGTTATGAGTGACCCAAGGACAGCTTGCGACCTAGGTAGCTCTGCTGGTGATAGTAAAAGCTTCATAAATATTTTCTGGATAAATGAGTAGAAATAAAGTAGTTGTTGCATGCATAAGGTGCTGCTTGTGTTCCTTTTTTTAAAAAATTTTATTGGAGTATATAGTTGACTTACAATGTTGTATTAGTTTCAGATGTACAGCAAAGTGAACCAATTATACACATAAACATGTCCATTCATTTTCCCCCTATAGGTTATTACACACTATTAAGTAGATTTTCCTGTGTTATACACTAGGTTCTAGTTAATCATCTATTTTATCCAGAGACTGTATATTATTCCCACTCTCCCAATTCTTCCCTCTTCCCAAAGGTTTTACCTATGATGGTAACCAAAAGATTGGTTTTGAAATCTGTGAGTTTGTTTCTGTTTTATTTATTTATATATATACATATATATTTTTTCTTTTTTAGGGCCACACCCATGGCATGCAGAGGAAGTTCCAAGGCCAGGGGTCGAATCAGAGCTGTAGCTGCTGGCCTACACCACAGCCATAGCAACGTGGGATCCCAGCCGTGTCTGCGATGTACACCACAGCTCGCAGCAATGCCAGATCCTTAGCCCACTGATCAAGGCCAGGGATTGAACCCATGTCCTCATGGATACTAGTCAGGTTCATTACAACTGAGTCACAAGGGGAATTCCCTATTCCTATTTTATAAATAAGTTCTTTCGTATGATTTTTATTAGATTCCATATATAAGTGATAGCATATGATATTTGTTTTTCTCTGTCTGTCTGGCTTCATTCAGTATGATAATCTCCAGGTTCATCTGCTGGTTATATTTCTTTAAGCTTTGGTTTAAGAGTCAGTTCTTTCTCAATGTTAGTGAGTGACAGCATGTAGTTAGCATTTAATAAACATTCTAGAAATTATTCTAAGGAGGGCTTAAGCGCTTAGAAAATGAAACGATATCAATAAAAATGTTTGGCAAGATTGTATAGATCAATTTTTGAGTCTTAATTACCTCTGCTGGGGAGGAGCCAAGGTGAGGCCCCCACTCCCTGGCACCACCCCCACCTGAATATGCTCTTTACCTGGAGTACGTCTAGGGTAGCATGGAGTGGCTTCTCTCTGGGATGGTTTGTCATCCAAGGTAGGTAAGTGGGGGGAAATGACATGTTAATTACAAGGTTTGGAAGTGACCTGAAACCCCAGTATAGCTACATCCTTAAGGCATGAGCACTCAGGAGATAGAACTCAAGGAATATTGTAGTCAAATCACTGAAGTTCACTAGTAATTATGCCCAGCTTTCCTCCAGACTATCAAACAATTGCCTAAACTGAATTCCAGGGCTGGCAGAGAAGGAGAGGGGCCTGTCCCTGCCTGCTGACCTAGATGACAGATGTGATTCCCGGGTGTGTGTGTGTGTGCCAGGCAGTGCCTGATCCTCGTGCCTGCACTTACCGCTGTTGCTGCGTTTCCGTAGGTCATACTCTCCTCCTGGCCCATCAGATTCTTCAGGAACCTCTACAAGATCTGAAGTCTGGAAAAGAGGGAACAACATGGAATGAGCAATGTCATTTCTGGCCAAATAAGCAGAGATCATGACACCAGAAGAAAAACTAAGGTAAAATTTGCACGACATTAAAAAAAAAAAATTAAAGTATAGTTGATTTACAACTGTCTTAAAAATTGTATCATCACTCTCTTTTCTATTTGGCTAATGTCAAAGAGGCTGTGTGTGCCCTTGTGGGCACTGTCCCTTCCAGTGTTCAGGGTAGGCTCAGGGGTTGGTGCACAACAGGTGCTCAGTGAGAAGTGAATCAATGCCTCAAATCAGACCACAGCTAGGCTACTTCCCAGGAAGAGACAACAGAGAGAAATGAGAATTCCTGCCCATATCCCGTCACTTAAAATTTTCAGTAGAAATATAGCTTTTTCTAGGTGAGTGTTAAATATTAATTCCAGGGAACAAGATGCATATTGAAGGAATGCATTCCTTAGGTACCAGTTAAATGCTCTTTCCACTGTTGCAAAAAGCAATTGTATTTGGAGAACCCAATTAGCATCCATGAGGATGCAGGTTCCACCCCTGGCCTTGATCAGTGGATTAAGGATCCATCATTGCCGCAAGCTGAGGTGAAGTTTGCAGATGCAGCTTGGATCTGTGGCTGTGGTGTAGGCCAGCAGCTGTAGCTCCGATTCGACTCCTGGCCTGGGAACATCCATATGCCTCGGGTGGGGTCCTGAAAAGAAAAAAAAAAGCAATTGTTTTTGTAGGACTTATTCTGCCTTTTTTGTATATATAAGAGAAGTCATAGTCATTGTTAAAGTTACATAAATAATAACAATGATAATAAAGCAGTGCTCTAAATAGCTAATTGTTACCGATCATTTATCATGTGCCTTTTTTTTTTTTTTTTTTGGTCTTTTTAGAGCCACACCTGAGGCACATGGAAGTTCCCAGAGTAGGGGTCGAATCAGACCTGTAGTTACCAGCTACAGCCACAGCAACATGGGATCTGAGCCAAATCTTCAACGTACACCACAGCTCATGGCAATGCCAGATCCTTAACCCAATGCAAGGCCAGGGATCAAACCTGCATCCTCATGGATACTAGTCAGGTTCGTTACTACTGAGCCACCATGGGAACTCCTATCATGTGCTGTTTTTAAATACTTTATGTGGATCATCTCATTTATGCTTCACAATAATCCTATGGCAGATTTATTTTTTGGACAGGAATCGGATCATTAGAGAGAATCAGGAACTCAGCTAGAGGTCTCACAGCTCATAGGTGACAGAGCTTGGGTCCAAACCCCTAATGCTGTCTCCAGAACCCACGCTTTTTTTTTTTTTTTTAAAGTATAGTTGATGTACAATATTGTGTTAGTTTCAGGGTATAGCATAGTGATCCAGTATTTTTGAAGATTATACTCCATTAAAGAGTATTACAAGGTAAGGGCTATAATTCCCTGTGCTATACAGTATATCTTTAACGCTTACCTAGTCTATGTATAGTAGTTTGTATCTGTTAATCCTATACCCTTAATTTTTCCCTTCTCCTTTGCCTCTCCCCTATGGTAATCATAAATTTGTTTTCTGTTAGTCTTTTTCTGTTTCTCCCTATATGTTCATTTGTATTATTTTTTAGATTCCATATGTAAGTGATGTCATACAGTATTTGGCTTTCTTTGACTTATTTCACCAAGTGTAACATTCTCTGGGTCCATCTTTTAAGCAGTGGGCTTCACCCAGCAATATGGCTGGACTAGCTCACATGGTGAGAGCCTTCAGGGTCATTACACTGGTAGCTTGAAATTGTGCATGGTGGGAGTATTTATACTATGCAAATGTTAAAAATCGGGGTCCAAACCCAGCGGATGCTTAAAGCATAGATGGCATCTTTCAAAGGGCCAGATGCCTTGCTTCTATCTGTGGGTCTCTTACATCTTTAAAGAATTTAGGGGGCCTTAGAGGAGAGTCACATTTTAAAAACTATTTTTTTCTTTTTACTGCCACACCTGCATATGGAAGTTCCTGGGCTAGGGGTCAAATCAGAGCTGCAGCTGGGGCCTATGCTGCGGCTGTGGCAACACTGGACCTGAGCTGCATCTGTGACCTATGCCTTGGCTTGTGGCAATGCCAGATCCTTTGCCCACTGATCGAGGCCAGGGATTGAATCTGCATCCTCATGGACACTATGTTGGGTTCTCAACCCACTTAGCCACAATGAGAACTCATAAAAACAATTTATTTATTTATTTATTTATTTATTTTTTTGTCTTTTTGCTATTTCTTTGGGCCGCTCCCGCGGCATATGGAGGTTCCCAGGCTAGGGGTCGAATCAGAGCCACAGCTACTGGCCTACACCAGAGCCACAGCAACGCGGGATCCGAGCCACGTGTGCAACCTACACCACAGCTCACGGCAATGCCGGATCGTTAACCCACTGAGCAAGGGCAGGGACCGAACCCGCAACCCCATGGTTCCTAGTCGGATTCGTTCACCACTGCGCCACGACGGGAACTCCTCCTAAAAACAATTTATTTATACCTTACCAGAGAGGCACAAGTTTGCCTTCCTAGCTCACCTCATCAGCTCTAGAGTAATTTACTAGTACCATTTTCTTGAGACTGATTTTTTGTTACAATTTAAGATTTATTTCAGCTATTCTTCCTTTCATGACACATCAGAAAGAAGAAGAAAAAAATATCAAAGGGTCTCTAAAACACTTGCATCCTGCTCCTCTGAAGCTCACTATTTCTGAACAAAAGTTGCTATTATTATGTTAATTTAATCTCCTGAAACAGAAGATCATCCCTATATTAGCCAACTAACTCTGAGAAAGCTTTTGAATTTGGTTTCTGCTGGCCTTCCTAAAGCCATCAAGGCTTTTATGCTCTAGAACATTTGAAAGCACCTGAGAGGAAACACAACAGTATTTAGAAGCAGCCGGGCAGTGACTTCCTGACAATGAAAAGCAAATGCCTCTACAGCCCTGGAAGAAAATAAACCTGTGGGACAGAGCCTTGCTATGTGGTAATATATTTGCTTTAGGACATAACAATACTGCGAGAATGGCAAGAGGCTGGATGAAGTTCATTACCACTGACCCTGCAGGAAGGAAGCAAAACCATTTTAAAGTAGTAATCAATTGTTTCTGTTTGTTTCCACTGAGGCAAGTTGGACTCTGGGGAAAGAATAAAGTGACATATTTAAGTACAATTTGATTTGTCTTTGTCTCCCTGTAGCTCTCAGAACAATGCCTTCACAGAGCAAAATTCCAAGAAATATTTACTGATGGAACCAGTGCCAGGAAGTTTAAATGGACTGTGATGAATGGACATGTTCTTGACATTCAGCAAACTAGAGGGTTTTTTTTTTGTTGTTGTTGTTTTGTTTTTTGTTTTTTTGCCCCTAAAACCAGTCTATAGTGTCCAGACATTGCTAGAAACAAAGCTATTTTAGACATGAAAGCAGACTGGTCATCCTTACATTGTGCCTGTGATGCTCTTCCTGATCAAAGCATCAGTCACAAAGGTAAAGGTGAAGACATTCACTGCCTAGTGAGGCCTATTTCTCAGGATGTTTCCTTGTCATGATGAGCAGAGCTCAGAACCGAGGACCAGACATTGCTGCTGATGCGGGTAGGTCAGGCCCATCCCTGGGGAGTCGTCTCTTGGCTACAGCTTTGCATGGCATCTTGGGCATTTATAGAAATTCTGGTTGGGACAGCCGGAGAGAGACGATGATGATACCGGGTCAGAAAGGAGCACAAACACTCATTTTAGATCAGGTGTGACATAGGAATACTGCTTCAGAGGGTGGGTGTCCTACAGTGTCCCTTTGGGGAGGGCAGTTTTTGTGTGAAACCAAAAAGTGGACCTTGTCTTAGAGAGAAAGAGCTGAAAAAAAAGTGAGAAGTGGCTATGTTGAGCTAGGATGTAGCTGTAAGGAGAACTGGACACAGTTGGGACCTCCCTGCTTCCACCCTTCACTTGGGTCAGACTTTCTGTGTTGGCAGATATGCTGTCTAACAGTGGTGGGAGGGTGAGGCTGGCGGGTACATAGGAGGAGTCAAGAGCATAAGGTCAAGAGAACGGTCTCTGAGGAGGAAAGCGAACAGTCTCTGAGGAGGAAAGTAGAAGGTCTCTAGTTATTGCCAACAAAAAGTTAACTGTTAGTAGCCCAAGGAACTTGGAGCTCCCTTTAGAGGCTGCTGGACTCCCAGCAGGCTACCCTCATGATGCATTTAGGTAGAACCCACACTCTGAGATGCCTGAGGACTGCCCTGCCCTGGGCCTGGGTGAGCTGAGGGAAGAAGGGGACAATTACAGAGGTTCTGTGAGGCGAATCGGATCCGCTGCCGGAGCTGCCCTTCTTTGTCCTCTGGGCCAGGGAGGTGCCGAAGCGGAGGGTCTCATAGACAGGGTCCACCTTATTGCCACAGGCTGCAACAGAAGAGAAAGCTCATTTGAGAGCAGGGTTTCCTCAATTCTAGGTCAGGGACGCAGTCAACCACCTATCACATCTCTTGGGTTCACAGCACCAAGCAGGTTCTGCATAACAGACCCACTAACTCCTGGGAAAATGTTTTTTTTTTTTTTTTTTTTTTTGTGGTCAAGCTTTTCTCACACATGTGCCCTCCACGACATGTGCCCATTTTCCACACCCCTCCACTGCATCAGCACTCTCTGCTCCCAAGCGTTTCCTGACTGGCCAGCTCTCCTCTTTTGTTAGCCATCCCCAGGACTCCAACGCCAAGGCTCTTCCCAGAGACCAGCTTTATTTCCTCTAGTGAGAGGTTCTGCTCACCAAGGCACAAAGTTTTAAGACACAAACCTGCAGTAGGAGGCAAGTGTTTTGAAAGAATTTGACATTGCCAGGCTTCCAGAATTTCTAATTAAGAACTCTCTAGTTTATAAATTTCTAGTGTAAAAATTTCTTGCATCTTCTGCCCCCACCACAAGGCAAACACAAAAATGTAGGGATTTTCAAAAAGAGAAAAATAGAAGTAAATTGAAAGATACTGTTGAAGAATACTTTCAAGCCAGAAATATCTTAAAATAAGAGATGATTTTTGTCTTCATTAAAGAATAACTTATCTTCACTGAGTTCCTTCCAAGCACTGGTCTATAATATCCACATATTTTTTTTTAACAAAAAATTATGAAAAGCTGTCATTGCTGTTTTCATTTTATAGGGTCCAGCTGGCTGAGTAAGTTGTTCAGACACATAGTTGGCCAATGGGGAAGGTGGGCATTGACCTAGGTCTATGGGAAGCCACGTGACATGTTCTGTCCATTCCACCACCATGCTGCTGACGGCTGGCAGAGCATAATAGCAGCCTTTGGGACCTGGGTATCTTTCAAGTTTCATCAGGGAGAGGACAAAAATTGAAGGAGCATTTGGTCCACCCTAAGCTTCCCCTCCAGGAAAACAAATTAGCTACCAAACAAACACACACACATATCCCAGTGGTACTGCAGCCCTGGGACCCCGAGAAAAACAGCCACCAGTGTGATGTTGTGGCTCCAAACCCAGCTTAACCCTTCAGTGTCCCAACTCACCAATGGGCATAACTTCTTTAATGCATCCAAACTGTTCATGAATGAGCAAGGGGGAGCTATAGTAACGCCGAAACCCCTTTGGCTGGAGAGAGAATAAGAAAGAGAAGGGCTTAATGTCATTGATGAAATGGAGAAAACCACGTGAGAACTCAAAAAAATGAAACCACTTGGTTTCTCTAGGGGCACCTTTCTGTCTGCCTTTAAGATGTTGACATGTCCTATAAGGTGTTCCAAGAGGGTGGGGTGGGGAGGTGCTGGCGTCAATAAGCAAGCTTCACGCCATCCAAAAAGCAAGCCCCTAGCCCCGTACTTCCCTGTTCTGCTTCTCCTCTGCAGGCTGCCCACTGCAGCCTCCTTCATGTTGGGCTCCTCATTATCTCCCAGGATACAAATGGACCATCATGTGTTATGTCATCACCTGGTTTATCAAGGTCATTAAAAGGCCTGGGCGTGGGCAGGCAGAACTCACCAGTAGACCAAAAGTCCCTTGTACTTCTGATGAGCTCTACTGAGAATCATCTGCGTTGTATTCTAGATTCTGTTCTGTTTTGCTAACCTCTCATCCATGGTCTTTGCCTTGGCTTGGGGAAATCACCATGGAAGGAGGAGGGCAGCAAGTGAGGCAGGGGTTTTAGAGAAGAGGACATTGCCTATCAGAGTAAGGGGATGCGCTCTCAAGAATACTGTCTTACTGTATTCCAGTTTTAGGAGGGAACTTAGTCATCACGCCCCCACTAGAGTTCCAGGATCCTCTCCAATGTTCCTGGCAAGTAGTTTCCTCTTGTGAATACTGCCAGTGCTGAGCATGTGGGTAGTAGGAACTCTCACTAAACTTGGAGGCAGGTCTTTGGTCACATTATCTGTGATTCAGCCTTGATACCTACTGATCCTAGGTCTTTTCCTTGGGGCCACAGAGGATGACAGAATTCTTCTTCTGTCTGATAGGTCTAACATTTCTTTGAAGACAGCTGTCATGCCTTAAGTATCTCTAGGGTAGATAGTCTTGGTCCCTTCTATAATTCTTTGGCCATTCTTATTTCAAATGTCCTCGAAAGTGCTCAGGTGGCTTTTTATCAATGTGTGGCACCAGCACTGAAGTTACTCCTGAAATGGGATGATCAGAATGGGCCAGGCTGAACCCACCTCCCTTGGTTTTGCCACCATGATCTGTTAAAGTGGTGGAGATTACTCTTTCCATTTCTGTGGGGCTGTTAATCTCTATCCCATTGTTGACATCACTGAACTGTCAGCCAATTAAGCGCTAGGGTGCCCAACCACCCTAGTTTCCTTGGGGCTGAAGAAGTTCCTGGGATGACTGACTTTTACTTTTAAAACTGGACAGTCCCAGGATGTGGTAAAACTGAGAACGTCCCACTACACCCTACTAAAGACCGTGAGTCTTTTCTACAAGTGAAACATGCATCTCTTAGGCTGACAAAGCTCCTCATTGCTTAATCATTATCAACTAGGAAGCTGAGTTGGCTGGCCAGAAATTTGGGGCCTACCTCTTGGGTGTCCAGTTCTCAGGATTCTTCCAGGAAGGAGTTAGAATAGAGTGATCCTATCGTGCAGGTAGGGGCCCTGAGCAGGGGGTTCTGGGACAAATGCCCAGCACAAGCCCTTACCAGCTTGCCCATGCACCGCTGGGGTGTCAGGCTGTCCAAGCACTTGTGGTGGATGCTCATCTTACAGGCCTTGCAGCGCAGTCCATGTTTAGCATTTGTTCCTGTAGGATGTATGATGAGCTTTGGTTAGTATACACCCTACTCTTTCCAGGCAACTAGTATGGAATCACTGAAAAGTGGTTATTCCCGTACGCCAGGTAATTCCTCTTTCCTGTGACTTTTATATGAAACTTTCAAAATGAATAAAATATTATGATAGATTATTCTATCTTCTTCCACATTTTCTTCCCCACTCCTTTCCTGTTCATTTCTCTAGAAAACCTCAACCTCCTTTGCTTTATTATCTCAATTCAAGCTTGCAAATCCCAGTTTCTTTGCTCTATATATGGTCATATTTCTGTTCTTCTGCATGTCTTGCTGAATAGTCCAAGACCTAAAATTCTGCAAATTTCCATCCAAATTCCCATCACAGAGTTTAAAATGTTGGGCAGACTCTCTGGAAAATGACCAATAAAAGGAGAACAGCATATGGTCTGTGTGAAAGTGGGGCTGAGGATATTCTAAAGTGGGTAAGAAAAGGCTCAATCAGGAGTTCCTGTTGCATAGCGGAAACAAATCTGACTAGGAACCATGAGGTTGCGGGTTCAATCCCTGGCCTCATTCAGTGGGTTAAGGATCGGTGTTGCCGTGAGCTGTGGTGTAGGTCACAGACACAGCTCGGATCTGGTGTTTCTGTGACTGTGGCACAGGTCGACAGCTGTAGCTCCAATTTGACCCCTAGCCTGGGAACATACATATGCCATGGGTATAACCCTAAAAAGACAAAAGACCAAAAAACAAAACAAAACAAAACGAAACAAAACAAAACAGAAAAGGCTCAATCAGACTCCAGCCCCTCCCAGGGAAGGAGGAAGAGGAGGTTGGCTATGAAACCAATCCTGCAGTGGGCCACTTAGTGTCCTGGGACGGGGGTATATGGGGTGAGAAGAAGGAAGGCATAGGAGAGGATGAGAGGCACTGGGAGGACAGACAAGTGGGTGGGAGGTGGGGACTTTAGAAAGACAGGTCACACCCATGGCACATGGAAGTTTCCAGACCAGGGAATGAATCCAAGCTGCAGCTACAAGCTACAAGCTATACCACAGCTGTGGCAATGCCAGATCCTTGACACACTGCACCAGGCCGGCAGTGACCCAAGCTGCCACAGAGACAATGCTAGGTCCTTAACCCACTAGGCCACAGTGGGAACTCCATCATTTGTTCTTTTAAGAAGTGGTTGGATGGAGGCTAGGAGAGGATGTTAAAATGGGATGTCTTCTGTCTCCATCTAGTCCAGGACAGGATACAGGCCAAGAGGTGCCATCTGTTCTGTCATATGAAAGGGAGGTGTAGGCTTCCAAGCAGGCCTCAAAAGTGAGGTGCCAAAATGGATTTTACAGATCTTAGATGACCAAGCATATCAAGCTTATTAGAAAAGGGGAAGGGAAGTGGGAGACTGGAGGGAGCGTTTCTTTGTAGAGTTGTCGCTATTAGTTTTATTCCTACTTCTCTACATAATGAGAAGAATGAGGTGCATTCTTCTCTTCTGTCTCCTCCTTCTGAGATGGGTTTTAAGGAGATTTGGACACATGATATGGCCATCCCTATGGGAGAATGTAAAGGGGTGACCTGTGGTCCTGTCAGCCTACTGAAGAGGGAGAGTCATACAGGCGAGGCCTGAACTCTGAAAGCTTGTCAGGAAAAGGATGTGTGACTACTTCCTGTGGATCAGGTGGAATACTGCCCAAGAAGACCACCTGGAAAGGCAATGGGCCTCCCTCAATGTCAGTAGAGGTGCAAGAATTAATATAATAGGCCCATGAACCACAATACATGAGGCCACAGGCCTCCCACCATACATCACAGCTGACTATAGACACAAAATGAGAACACCCAAGATACATAAAATCTACCTGCTTCCCCACCATTGCCTCCTCATCCAAACCATCACCATCCTTTGTATGGACTGATTCCTGATTGAACTGCCTTTATCATTTGTTTTTGCCTTCCTCCCACGAGTGTAGAATGACCACAGTAATCTTCCATGAATGCACTCAAGCCCCTTCCTTCTCTTGCTTAACCATCTTTCAGTACCTTCCTCCTGCCTTTCTGACGTCATACAAAAAATGCAAACCACAGGGGCAAGACTTTGAACATTTTGGTGGGAGTCCCTTTCTAACTTTATCTCAGGCCAGGCCCTCTTGTTCACTAGGGTCTAGTCACACGAACTTTTTCAACTTGCTTAAATGCAAAATCTATTTCCTCAGTGTCTTCACACATGCTGCTCATATGTTTGGAATGGTGTGTCTATTCCCTTTCCCTTGTTTAATTGCTCCTCACCCTTTGGGTTGCTTATCATTTCTTTAATGAAGCCTTCTTGGAAACATCCCCCCTTCCCTTGTCTAAATTATCTTTTTTCCTATTCATCTTTTCATAGTACTCTGCTGTTATCTTCACAGTATTTATCACAATTACTATTTATTTGAGAGGTTTTTTTTGGTCTTTTCCTCTTGACTATGAACTCAATGAGGCTAAGGCCTGGGCCTGTCCATTTGTCACTGTATACCCAGCTCTGGGTATGATACCCAATAAATATGTGTAAAGAAATTAATGAACAAATTCTTTTATAATCATACATGCACTGAAATCAGTGGTGACTGATTTAGATAATTAATGGAAGTCAATTTCACTAATGGTATAAAAATGACATTCAAGTGATGAAAGAGGACTTAATCACGCATGTGTATAATTTTATTTCACAGATGAGAAGCCTGAGGGTCCAAATAATAGAATGATCTGCCTCAGGTCAGAGGAAGTCCTGCCTAATTTTACTCTTTCAGTGCTTGACCCAAACATTTCCTCCTCTTATTTTGGTTGTTTAACCTACATGAGGATGTCATTAGGGATAATGAGATGATAAAATAGGAACTATGAGAACCTGGCATTCAGCTGGGTAAAAAGTAACAGGCAAACTCTTGACTTGACAAAGTCCTACAAACCGTTTAGGAAGTATTACCTGAAAACTCCCTTCACCACGACATCATTTAACACAAAGTGTGTCTGCTGTTAGAACCAAAGAAAGTCAAAGTGACATATAAACACACCATAAATTACTAGATATGTGTGATTGTTCATAAATGCTAGTTGGAAAGTCTCTTTTTTCTGAGAATAACCACTTAGCTGAAAGACTGCAATGCTTTCAAAAGACTGGACTTCAAAAGCAGTAACTTAATTTTTGTTTCCAAATTAGAGAATGCTATTTGTGCCCTATGTGAGAATGTAAGTAAAAGCTTCAAAGAGGAAAGTTATTTCATTGTGTGCTGGACTCTGAAATAGGGCCATTATGCATTAAGGTTTATTCTCCTTCAGACCTGAACACCATAATTTCAGTTTTACTTATTTGTTCTAATACACTCCACTGTATGAGTCAGATCACTGGCAATTACTTGGTTTTAGGTGTTCCAATTTCTACTGTGGAATAACAAGAGTGACTGGAGAGGAAAGCTTGTATTCTGTGCTCATAGAACAGTTCAAAGGAATAATTCACTATCCTAGCAGTGGCATGAGTTTGCTGTAGCAAGACATGGAGAAGCTATGGTCTAACTTGTCTTGTGACTGTGTACCTCCATCACAAAGATATCACTGAATGTGATCCTCATACCTCAAGAGGGTAGGAAAAACATAGTTTTAAATTTTAATCTGTCTCATGTATCTATAAACTTAAGAAAACTATTAATGTTTTTTCAGCCTCAGCTGTCTCGTCATCAATGGGAAGAGTACTAACTACTCTCAGGGTTGCTAACAGCATTAGCATGATAATATATGCAAAGAGGATGTCATGGATTTAAATACTTGGAAACATAAAGATATTAATGGATTCTGAGCAAACTTGGTGGAACGGCCACATGAGTTTCCCACTTATTCATACCAAAACCTCCCTAAAATTAGCAAGAACAAAAAGATGGTATAAACCCCCCAAAACAAGATTATCGGGAGGAGTCATGAGAGCAGAAGAAAATTCAGTGTATGTTTGGAAGACAGCAACTGGAGTTATGGTAAGCAATTTAGCAGGAGAGAGGAAGATTTGGATTTCCCAATAACAATTTGGAAACAGAAGGTCAGGAAGCTTCAAAAACCGTGGAATTTCAAAATTCTGAGTGAAAATAATTTCCAACCTAGAATTTTATACCCAGCCAAATCACCACAAGTATTAAGGCAGAATAAACACATATTCAGATCTTCAGGAAATAAAAATACTTTGCACATACCCTTTCTTAGAAAAATACTGAGGAATGTGCCTTAGAAAGATGAATAAATAAATTAAGGAAGAGAAACATATCAGATTCATTGTGTAACAGAACTACGCATAGGAAGGGTAAATGATACGGCCATGTGACAACACTGTAATAGCCCTAGACAGGAGTCACAAGATGAAGTAAGTCAGTAGACGTGGGGGGAAAAATGGAACTTAAATATGTATTGATTTTTTAAAGATTTGGTTATTATAAGAGATATGGCATTCAACAGATATATGATGGCATATAAAAAACCCAACCATATATGCATGAAAAGTCAAGGGACTGAAAAAAGCAATTTCCAATTTGAGATCATATAAAGCCTGGGTAAGGAAAGAAATTAATCATGGTACAACACCTGAAGCAGAAGTCAGCAATAGTTATAATAGTGTATAATATAAATTGACTATCTTGTAACACAAAGCTGTGATAATACTTGGGAAGATGAGAGAGCAAAGGAACAGCAAAGATTGTGGTCTAACTCTTGTGGGAAGGTGAGGATGAAGAAGAAGGGAACAAACAAGGATACCAGAGAGGTGACAGAAGAATTCTCACCCTCTAGAGCAGGAAGCCAAGACACATTTGATTAGTCAATAAATACTAGCAGAAGCACAGAATTTAGAGAATTGAAATAAATGCCAGAGAAACACTCAGAGGTCCCTTTCGGAAGTGAGTCTGGGTTATAGGATGAGACAGTTTCCATTCCAGTATTTTCAGTACCGTCAGTGCCATCTATAAACTGTTTTCATGTATCATTGTGATAAAAAGCAAATAAAAGATTAAGTTGCTAGAAACTGGGTGAAGCCAGCACCTTGGAATGATGTAGTCCTTGGAATATGCAGATGCAGAGAAGATATGGGGCCAGATCATCACAGAAACCATCACTTCCTCCCTGAGATGAGAATTGATGGGGTAATTCTAAGACAGTTCTGTGAGTTACAGTTGAAAATTGTTAAGAATGTGAGTTATGATATTGAGATGAAGTTTGGAATGGATCAATGCAAAACAATAAAAAGCTGATGAACTGTAGGTCACTGAGCTGTTTTAGGAGCCTGGTATCATTTTAGCAATATGGATAAGTGAGCTGTCCATAGAAAACTAAGTGTTGAAGCTCCAGGACATGAAGAAGTACATACTTAGATACTGGGATAAAATATTGAAGGAGTTATCTCAAAGTAAATGAGAATCAACTACATTAAATGACAGGCTTTAAAAATGATATTCATTATAGATATCTATAAAATAATTAGCCAGAATAATTTTTATAAGGTTTTGCCATCAAAGCATTGCTTACCTCTGGGTTAAATTTCATGTAGTATCTGAGTTAAAGAATAAACACTATAGTACAAATGTTTTCTTAGGCCAGTCTCCCAAGGCAAGAGAAGTAAAAACAAAAATAAATGAATGGGACCTAATCAAGCTTTTGCACAGCAAAGGAAACCATGAAAAAAAAATGAAAAGATCATCTATGGAATGGGAGAAAATAGCTGAAAATGATGCAACCACCAAGGGCTTAATCTCCAAAATATATAAACAACTTATACAACTCAAAAGCAAAAAAACCCAAACAACCCAACTGAAAAATGGGCAGAAGACCTACACAGACATTTCTCCAAAGAAGATATGCAGATGGCCAGTAGGTGTGTGAAAAGATGCTCTACTCACTAATTATTAGAGAAATGCAAATCAAAACTACAATCACATACCACCTCACACCAGTGAGAATGGCCATGATTAATAAGTCTACAAATAACAAATGCTGGAGAGGCTGTGGAGAAAAGGTAACCCTCCTATATTGTTGGAGGGAATGTAAATTGGTACAACCGCTATGGAAAACAGAATGAAGGTTCCTGAGAAAACTAAATATAGAATTACCATATGATCCAGCAACTCCACTCCTGGGCATATACCCAGACAAAACTTTCTGTGAAAAAGATACATGCACCCACATCTTCACAGTGCCACTATTCACAATAGCCAAGGCATGGAAACAACTTAAATGTTCATCGACACATGTGGATTAAGATGTGCTACATATACACAATGGAATACTACTCAACCATAAAGAAGAATAAAATAATGCCATTTGCAGCAACATAGATTCAACTAGAGATTCTCATACTAAGTGAAGTAAGTCATAAAAAGAAAGACATACCAGATGATATCACTTTTATGTGGGATCTAAAATACGGCACAAATGAACCAATCTATAAAACAGAAACAGATTCACAGACATAGAGAACAGACTTTTTGCCAAGGGTGGTGGGGGAGGGAGTGGGATGGATTGGGAATTTGGGTTAGTAGATGCAAACTATTACATTTATAATGGATAAGCAATGAAGTCCTACTCTATAGCATAGGGAAATGCAGTCTTCTGGTATAGACCATGATGGAAGATAATACAAGAAAGGGGGTGTATATATGTATATGACTGGGTCACACTGCTATACAGCAGAAAGTGGCACAACACTGTAAATCAACTATATTCTAATAAAAAGTAAAATAAAATCCTTCACTGAGATTCCTAAAAAAAAAAAATAAATAAAAGATAAACAGGACAAAACAATGGTATGCACTAATATCACATTCCTAAAGAAATAACATGGAGAATGAGTAAATATAAACTTGTATAAGAAAAGAAATACTTTTAACTCAGAGCACTTAACTCAGAAATGAACAGTGGTAACTGTTACTGATAATTAGTTTGCTTCCAGGTTGTACAACCATAGAATCACTCCTATAATTTACTTGGTTAAAATTAATGTAAATTAGACATTAAGAAAGACTCTATTATGATTTGGGAAAAAACTTTTAAAAATCTAGAAATATATATATTGTATGCATGAGTGTCTAGAAATAGATCCATAAATTTTCCTTGGATTATATAAAATATATATAAATCACTCAAAGGGAAATACAGAGGAGATGGTTCAAAGATGTTCCAGGCCCCTGTTCTTACAAGTTTAGCTAGTGGATGCCCTCAGCCTCCACCAGTATAGGCCATGGCTGGGAGAGGAGACTGCCTACCTCAGGAGTTAGCAGAGCATAGGCAGGCCAGAAGCCTGGGTCACACAAGGGCCTCAGAGCCAGAGAGATGAGAACAAAATCAATGGTGAGTGTTCAGTGCATGGGCAGACCAGATGCATTTAAGGGCTGGGGACTATGCAGACAGTAGTAAAGATGACAGAGTTAGTATTTTTAAACTAAAGGCTATAACAAAACCTCTGCCGGATAATAAAAATGGGCGTTACGATAGAGCTAGCATTATTCATGGGCTGTTTACCTTTGAATACACACTACCACAAGGAATGAAACAGAATTCCACAGGACCCCTGCCTACTAGGTTTCTTGCTTCATTTTCAGCATGCTCCACCTTGATATCCCCCTTGGTTTTATCAGATCACTTGTGGTTCCTGGTAAGGGTGGTGGGATCCTGCCGCTTAAGGGTTGCTGACACTATCTCCTCTGCCTCTTTTCTTTTTCTTTCTTTCTTTCTTTCTTTCTTTCTTTCTTTCTTTCTTTCTTTCTTTCTTTCTTTCTTTTCGTTCTTTCTTCTTTCTTTCTGTCTTTCTTTCTGTCTTTCTTTCTTTTCTTTCTTTCTCTATCTCTCTCTCTTTCTTTCTTTTTCCTTCCTTCCTTCCCTCCCTCCCTCCTTCCTTTCCTTTTCCCTCCTTCCTTCCTTCCTTCCTTCCTTCCTTCCTTCTTTCTCTTTTACCTTTAAAAATTTTATTGAACTGGAGTTCCCGTCGTGGTGCAGTGGTTAATGAATCCGACTAGGAATCATGAGGTTGCAGGTTTGATCCCTGGCCTTGCTCAGTGGGTTAAGGAGCCGGCGTTGCTGTGAGCTGTGGTGTAGGTTGCAGATGCGGCTTGGATCTTGCATTGCTATGGCTGTGGTGTAGGCTGGTGGCTACAGCTCTGATTCCACCCCTAACCTGGGAACCCCCATATGCCACCGGAGTGGCCCAAGAAATGGCAAAATGACAAAAAAAAAAAAGAAAATTTTATTGAACTAGTTATTTGACAATGTTGTGATAATTTCTGCTATACAATAAAGTGATTCAGTTATACATGCATAGACATGCATTCTCTCTCAGATTCTTTCCCCACATAGATTATCACAGAATATTGGGTAGAGTTCCCTGTGCTACACAGCAGGTCATCACTGGCCAATGATTCCATATATCTCAGTGTACATATACCAATGCCAAATCCCCAGTCCATCCCTCCTCGTCCCCACCTGTCCCCTTGGGCAACCATACATTTTAAAGTCTGTGTCCTCTACCTTTCTTGTTCAGCTGCTAAACAGATTCTCATCTTTTGGAAGCCCCTTTAAGTATTTTTCAAAGTTGTCCACACCACATCCTCCCAGCATCTGCAACCTTCAGGACCCATACTCTCCTCTGTTCTCTTAGTGTTCCTATGTATCTTTCACAACTGGCCCTTGACATGGAGTGATGATTTATTTACTTCTAGAACCCCTGCAGCCAGGAAAGTGCTTGGCCTCAGGAATGTCCAGTCTACTCAGACATGGGCCAGAGGAGCACTCAGGCTGAGAGAATTCTGGGGCTCCACTCCACTCATTCTATGGAAGGAATGAGGTGTCTTCTCATGGCCCCACTCCAGGAGGTGTGTGACTACTGGGTTCTAGTCAGTCTGCAGATCTTTACTGCCTGGGCTCCCACATGGCCTGTCTTGCTCTTCCTGTTTCCAATGTGACTGCATCCTGGTTTGTTGGGACCCGTAACTCTCCAAGCTCCTGAATGACCCACATATGGTTCCATCAGATGCCCGCCTGACTAGGAAGTGGGCTGAAAGGCCAATTCTGGCAATAACTCCTTCCATTTCTGCTTCTGGCTCCTCAAAGCAGATGCTGATAATTATCTGGACCTTTCCTCATGGTATGGTGTACTAGAAAGAGTTTGAGCTTTGGAATCAGAGCAGTACACCTTAAACTGTCTCCAAACTTCAGATACCACTCAATAGTTAGAAAGTTTTCTGATAAAGGGGAAATAGGGAACATTTTTCCCATCACAGCTGAACTCTACTTATGAGACCTTGATTAAAAATAACCCACACTATCTCTTCCCTACTATGAGTTCAGCAGAACAAGATGGTTTCTAAGTTTTCTGGGAACTTCACTATTACAGTTTTACCAGTGACTTGAAATGTCATTAAGCAAGTAGAAAGGACCATGAAAAATGTGAAGACCCCTGGGCCATATTTTCCTGCCTATATCCCCCACTCCTTGCAATAGTACATCTTTTCCAACCTCTTCCGAGCTTAAAAAAAATTAATGGCATTCATTGTTTATAAATGCCTCTGTTGATCTTTCCTATTTCGGTTCCTGACTCCTAGTGGAAAAACTCTCCCTGCTTCCCCCGCCCTGCACCCGCGCTGAGTTTCAAAAATAGCAATGGGAGTTGGGTTGGCTCAGGGCTTTGTGTTTGGAGTCCATAGCCTTTGCCCTTTGGGTCAACAGTTCATGTCGTTAACACCATGGCCAGCAAGCTTTCCTTCTGTTATGTGTCTATGGCTTGAAGTTTTGAGAAGAGGCATCTTTCTGAATGATCACTTTCTCATGACCATCTCAAACACCCCTGACCCCGTATTAATTATCTCTGCTGCTCTTCCTTCTCCTCTGAAGTCTGCAGTCTTCACAGGCTCATTTGCTTTTTTTCAGATCTGTTTTTCTGGATGAGGGTTCAAGAATTTGCATTTATCCTCAGCTCTCCCAAGAATGGATTGGTCAATATATGCTATATCCCTTCTCCGCATCCCCAAAGTGTTTTGGAGGAATCTGGCATGCTATTACTCTCGACCTTCATACATACAGATACCTTTAATCACAGTGAACGTTTTTGGGTTTTAAAGTCCACAAAGAACATTTACTTGTATCAATTTATTTAGTCATCAGTAAATCCCATGAAGCCTTTATTGTTATTTTCAATCTCACTTGAAAGACACTGGATTTGAGAGAAGGCAAATCAGCCATCCAAGGTTACTCCATCTACTAAGTGCAGAGCCAGAATGCAAATACTTCACCCCCAACCCTGCTGCACCATTCTGCTGCTCTCCTGGCCCTCTCTTGCAGTTCCGTATTCTGAATTTGTTTGCAGTGATCCACTTGTAGATGTTTACTAGTGCTACAGATGATGACTTTCAGGACAGCGGACTGTTTCACTTTTATAAATTTGATGGGACAAAGCCCTTTTGTCTTTGCCTTTGTCATGCACTGGAGGTTTTAGAATAAGCATCAAGATAGGGAGCTTGAGTATAATTCCTTGGGCAATCTGGTAGTGCCAGCATTCCTGAGAAAAGCAGGATTTTGATGTCAGTTTGCTTTCAGAAGAGTTTGGTAGAGGCATAAAGAGGATGAAGATGTAGAGATGGACAAAAAAATCATAGTTTTGGAAATTCTTGAAGCCTAGACTGAGGCAGAAGTAGTGGGGAGACAGGAGGTACCTGGCCGTGGAGAAGTCACAGAAAAGGAATTGACAGAGTGTGCTGCTCATGGGCAGGGTTTCTAGGGAGAGGGGCTGGGAGAAGCCTAAGATGGCCCTGAGGATCCGGCCAGGTAGCTGGGAACCATGTGCCCAAGCAGTAGAGGGGCAGGTTTTAAGGGGAAGGAGATGCTTTGTTCTACCGCAAGAATATTTAAGCATTTCGCATCTGCAAGGCATCTGGGCAACAGAGTTCTGGCAGCTGAAGTGAGAGACTGGACCTCGAGAGAGCAGGCCAGTCAGCACCAGCACGTACCTCCTGTGACAGCAGGACAGAAAGAAAAGGACAAGCGAAGAGCCCTGAACATTACTGCCACCTGGGCACCACTGCTTTCTGGCACTGTCTCATTGAGTCTTTATGCCACGTCTATTGGAGAGGTATTTTTATTTCTATTTTGTTTGGCCATGCCTGTGGCATGCAGAAATTCCTGGGCCAGGGATCAAACCCACGCCACTACAGGGACAATGTCAGACCCTTTAACCTGCTACACCACCAGGGAACTCTCTATTTCTATTTTTAAAACACGGAAATGGATGCCCAGAAAATGTCCCTTGAAATCTTTTAAAATAGGGCTAACAGGCTGATCTCACACAAAGTAACAGAGTCCTTCTTGGTCAGAGTCAGGCTGGCTCACTATCCTGCTTCAGTTTCAGTAAGTCATCCTTGTGACTTCTCTTTATGATATTATGGTACTTGGATCTTAGATAGTAAGGAATCAGCATGAAGCAGAAGTAACTCTTAAAACCATGTTCCTGCCATGTCATTTCCCTGAATGGAGGGGAAGTGTGTGTGTGGTGAGCACATGTGCACACAGATATATATTTTGCATGTCAGGTTGTTGGGGCAAAGAGTGCAGGGCAGCTATAGGATTTTCTTTCCAGGTAAACTTAGCATGTGATGGAATAATCTATGCTTTGTTTTTCTGGTTCAGCAACCAGGTAGTGTTTCACAAATCACAGAGAAAATGGGAGTTCCCATCGTGGTTAACGAATCTGACTAGGAACCATGAGGTTGCGGTTTTTTTTTTTTTTTTGGTCTTTTTGCTATTTCTTTGGGCTGCTTCCGCGGCATATGGAGGTTCCCAGGCTAGGGGTCTAATCGGAGCTGTAGCCACCGGCCTACGCCAGAGCCACAGCAACGCGGGATCCGAGCTGCGTCTGCAACCCACACCACAGCTCACGGCAACGCCGGATCGTTAACCCACTGAGCAAGGGCAGGGACCGAACCCGCAACCTCATGGTTCCTAGTCGGATTCGTTAACCACTGCGCCACGATGGGAACTCCGAGGTTGCGGTTTTGATTCCTGGCCTCGCTCAGTGGGTTAAGGATCCGGCATTGCTGTGAGCTGTGGTGTAGGTCGCAGATGGGGCTCAGATCTGGCGTTGCTGTGGCTGTGGTGTAGGCCAGTGGCTACATCTCTGATTCGACCCCTAGCTTGGGAACCTCCATATGCCTCAGGTACGGTCCTAAAAAGACAAAAAAAAAAAAAAAAAGAAAGAAAGAAAGAAAGAAAGAAATGCCTTAGTATTTCCCCCCCCCCCCCCATCCTCTGTCCTAGCTGGGTCACAGTGTACAGGTGTTTTCCATACACACACACACACACACACACACACCCTGCTTGATGCTTTGAGCCATCACTCCTGACATACACAAAGGGCTGTCCTTTTTTTTTTTAACTACTGGCCCAGTTCTATCATTTATGGGATATCCCCGCACAAGCAAAGGGACATCAGAGTAGGGCAGTGGAGCATTCCCTGCCCTGGCAGCTGAACACAGGTGCAGGATATACATCTTCAACAGGTCTCTGCCTTCAGTGTTTAAAGCTGGAGATGGCCAATTCCTGGAAATCCCTAGCTTCCAAATGCAGAATTAATCATGGGACCTCTCTACATTTGTCTGTCATGGCTTGGTCTGAACCTCAAGTAGGAAGGCGCAAATCACAACATCATAGTCAGGAAAACATCTTGCAGATACAAGTTTAGAAAATTCTTAAAGCATATCTAGAATTCACTGTCTACTTTCCGTCCACACAAACTCTACCTTGAATAATTTCTCCTCTTTTCCTTCTGCCCCAGGCAGCTTTTTAATCTCTTGGTAGATGGATGAACAAGGAGAAAATGTATGAAGCACAGGGCATCTCAGAAGAATACTGAAATATACATATATATTCAGAATATATTTGCTATGATATTACTAAATAGCATCTAGCTGGTGACCTAGAGGGAAGGACTAAAAATGTAACAAAAGACCACTTTAAATTCTAATTTTCCTGTCTGGCCAGTTATTTATGCGGTTAAAGTACTCTCCTGTACTGTCATTTCTTTCCACTAAGGTATGATTTTAAAAGGCTCCTAAAATATACATCTCTTCTTTGGGGCACAAAGAATATTACTGGTCTTGAAAGATCATCTCTATGCCATGTTTCGAAAAATCACCAAAACACTTGCAAACATCATGATGGATAATTTAAGAGGGACAGGCAGTCTTTTTCTTTTGGTGACCCCCCCCCATTTCCCCTCAAGTTTGACCAATTAAACTTTTGGTCAATTACTATTAAAATAAACAGCTCACAGGAATGAAGTTCCATATTTCTTTCTTACATTGATGAGACAGTGGCAGGGTCTGGCAACCTGAGAAGTTTTTATTTTCTGGAGAGCTGTATGCATATAAAGATTCTCTTGTCACCACCTGGTCCCTTTCTTATTCTTAATAATCATGAAATGTTTAAGGATGAAGTAGGGGGCAGTGATCATGTCTTCCTAATGTCAGCATATGTGGAACTTGAGAAAAACAATTTTAGGAACAGAAGTAGAAGTATGGCTAACATCACTGAGATGAACCAGACTCTAACAGATCTTCTGAGTTCCCGACTTTCCAAAACTGGTCTCTCAAATGGAATTCAAACATTCTCCCATTGGTGATATGGCTTTAGGACATCTCAGTTTGATCTCCTGAATGGGGGTCGGAGGTGCAATGGCCTGGGGAGGCCGGTGACATCATTAGAGACCCATTAAACCCACCTTGTTCACTGAACCTCACAGCGTCTGCATGGAAAGAGGCCCAACAGGTCTTAAGTTGAAAGAGTCAGGAGCTCTCTCTCTCACCTCTCCCTGCTTCTCAGTAATTCTGGTCCCTTTTCCTTTGCTACCTCTCAGTTGCCTCACTTGAATTAGTGAAGGTGTGAGACATCAACACCAAGCTGGCACACAAGTGGTGGTCAATGTTTGATGGATCCATGAATATTGAGATTATCTGCAGTTCTACCTTCTTAATTCTGAACATTTTCCTGTGTGTATAATCAAAACAATCACGGCCATAATTCTGATACTACTATTTCTCAATGGTTGAGCACTCATTCATCTGTTCATTCATCAACAAATGCATATTGAACACCTGTTACAGGAAGGATGCAAGGCTTAGCATGGAGGATGTTCTTTTCTTTCTGTTGATATTTAAGGCAGACTATTTTTCTTCCTACTCACACACCACTGTTCTTGAAATACTCACTATGTTCCAGATGTGTGCTATGCTGGCTGCTGTGGCAACAGGCACATTCATTAGACCAAATCATGTCTTCAAGGGCCTTATTAAGCTCTATGCTATCTGAAAAACGACATGAAAGTTTAGAGGAACGTGGTCACCACAGAGCTGGAGAAAGCATTTAAACTGGGTCCTGAGAGATTTGGGGCTGGTGGAGATAGAGAAATGGGCATGAAGGGCATCTCAGCTGTTCTAGAAGGAACAGCCAACTCCAGGGCACTGACAACGGGCTTGGAAAACATCAGGTCATCCACAGGGAAGAGTGCTGAGCAGGCTGGTAATATGGGTGATCTTTTCCACCTCCTATTGTCCTGTCTTTTGTCGTGGTGTCAGGTCAAGCGTTTTTACATTTTCAAAGAGATGCTAGGCAGTACCACGGGACAGCCCAGAGCATATCACTAGCCCCTTACAGGGGCTCCTTCCACCTCTGTGTGAGGCTCTAAGAGATCTCCTTCCTTGGAGCCTACCAACACCCATTTCTGCTCACTCTTTGCTGGAAGTAACGTGGTGTACTTTTTCAATGAAGTCATTTTGAATGAGAGATTTCTTAAAATACACAGTACTTGGCAGCAGGGGTAACATTTCAGGAAACTAACAGAAGATGCTAGCTGAAAAGTATTCATGCCCCTTTAGTTGAAAGGTGCTGAGTACAATGTTCCCTGAGAACACCAGACCTAAACTGGAATCTTAATAACTCTTTAATGAACTTGTTTTGCAGGCACTGGAAAGGCTTTCGGAATTGTATCTATTAAAGAGAGACACACCAAAGACTGTTCAGTAGCAGCCAATTGGAATTAAAGAAAAGATTTTAGGAGAAGAAGTCCTGAGTTACAATCCATTTGCTTCATTGCTTCTTCTCCACTGATAACACTGAGTTGTTTTCAGGATATCAGGACTTCAAAATGCTAACGTGTGCTGTGAATATCTAAAGGGAATGCAGTGTATAGGATTTTCCAAACACATATTTTACCATGGAAAATGCCCCTTTCCAAATCTAAGGTACCTCCTTCTGGGATTATTTTTAGAAGCTCTACCTTTTAGCGACTTGCACTCTGCTTCAATGTATCACTTGTCACTGTGCACTTGGGACTTCAAGTGAGTTTAAACCCTCTTCCAGATGAGGTGTCTTCAGCTATTTGAAGATAATGATCCCTAAGTCTTCTCCAGGCCAAGAATTGCCATCTCCTACAAACATTCCTCATCTGGTAAGGCCAATATCTCCCTAGAAGTGTGCTCCAGTTTTATTTACTTTCACTTAAAATTCTGTCCCCAGAATCAACACAATTCTCAAGGGGGCCAGATGAACAAGGAATACAAAGAAATTACTTCTGTGGGACTGGGCATTACATTGCACTTTTGTCCTCTAGTAGAAAAGTAGCAGTTAGATTATTGCTATTTTTTAAGCAATTAAGACAGCAGGGATTAACAATCCCATTGGCCAAACCACTGAGGTCTGGGTACTGCTTTTTAAGTTGGACACATACCACAGCCCAAAGGAAAGTATCTATTTGAAATTTAAGAAAAAGCTTTTAGAGAACACTTGTATTTTCTTACTTATAAGCTGTACAGCTTCTAAAATGATTGTCCAGCTAAATGATTGATGGCATCTCAGAGTTTTAATTCCATTCAGAGAATACACAGATTTGACACCCGCTTTTTCACGTTCCTTTTGATTTCGATTTGGCATTTCCCACCAAGACACAACTTCAATGGTCAGTATTTCCATTCAAGGTTTGATTCATGTTTCAATGTTTGACTTTTCTGAACAATTGGATGAGGTCAGAAAAGGTCAGGAAACAATTAAATTAATGCTCAAACAAAAGCCTAGTAGGAAGGTCCTGGACTCAGCGTAATGTAATATTTACTCATGTTACATATATTATTTACTATAATGGTAACACAACATTATAGGTACAACAATGCCAAGGTGCATCTGCATTTTACATTACTTCCTACTGGAGGATGTTTTTATATTGCATCCTGTAGCATTAATGCATATTTACAGAGACAGTGCTGCTCTTGGTGCCTTGCCCAGAACTTATTGTGCTGATGCTGTGCGGTATTGGCTGTTAATGGCTCGTAGGTGCCCCTTTTCAGAGAACTGTTCTCAGCCAAATGGGATCCTCCTTTCCTGGCAGGAACAGTAACAGGAGTATACAAAGGCCAGCCCCTTTGTCTCAGGTTGGGGCTACTGGATGATATGATGAAATCTGTGTTCCAGAGCTCCTGTGGGTGGGATCATGTGATGCCAACTCCAGCGGAGATCACATCCTTGTTTAGTTCCTTCCCCTGCTTCTCTGATTCCCCTTCTCCTGAGGGCACTCCCCATAATAAATCACTTTCACTAGGATCTCTATCTCTGGTCCTGTTTTAGGGATTTTTACCCAGGACAAAGCCATTATTATTTTTCTAGGTGGTTGCCACTTGGACAGTTTGAAAGTTAATGATTGTGCAGTGACTATAGGGAAACTTTAAATTTTAGAGAATGAAATCCAGCCTTTTTTTTTTTGCTAAATATTTGTTGAGAAAATATGTGTCCATTAATATGCTGTGTCTTCTAAGTGGATGCCAACTAAAAACATGTAGTTAATTTAAAAACAGTTTTGGAAACAAGGTATCTAGCAGTAAATAGAATAGAGTCCCTTGGAGAAAACCTCCTTAACTGATGGAGTGGACTCATGCATTGAGTTAGTTATGCTAATACTGCATGTTGATTTGCTTGATTCTTTGCAATTCCAATGAGATGCAGATGATCACAAAGATATTCAATGTACTCCTGAAATGAGTCATTGCAGACAGTTCCGTATAAAAGTA
Organism: Phacochoerus africanus; assembly: GCF_016906955.1. Classification (NCBI taxonomy): domain Eukaryota; kingdom Metazoa; phylum Chordata; class Mammalia; order Artiodactyla; family Suidae; genus Phacochoerus; species Phacochoerus africanus. The sequence continues at coordinate 101,876,946 of NC_062544.1, read as the reverse complement.
GGTACACAGTGAAGATGAGCCCCCATGCTAACTCCCACTGCCAGGGTCTAAGAATGGTAAGAGTGGATTGGCTCGGTGGGGGAAGTATGTTCATCTAACCAAGTATAAGAAGATTCTCCTTAGTCTAAGATTGGGTTTGAGTCACCTGACTGCCTATTTCTCTCACGTCTCCATGAAAGATTGGCTTGATCATATTTGGCATGCATATGTGACCACATTTTCTGGGAAAGAACAGTCTAACAAGGTGATCATAAAGGCTGGCAATGTTCTGGAGGCAAGACTAGATAAGCAGAGGGGCATGCCATAGTGCCAGCGTAACCGAAGGGGCTTGGGAGCCAGGTGAGCAGAGGGGGAAGAGTCTTAGATTTCAAGTGCAAGGTTAAGGGCAATGCTGGTACTTGGAAATGAATGAATGAGTGAAGGAGACAAGGAAATTATAAAAAGATGGGCAGGAAATGAGGCTGGGGTGCTGGTCTATTTTCATTGCCTCTTTCTTATGGAAAATGTTTAGCTTTTTCAGCTTTAAGGTTCAGGAAGCCAGGTGAGGCACACACACATCAGACCCTATAAACCTACCTCTGAGGGTCTGTTCCAACTTAGAAATCCTAGATAGTGAGGATGCCAGATTCCATTTATTTTTAAACAAATACCTATCAGCTAGAAACTGCACAAATGAGATTTGATTTTTCTTGGCTATCATTATGTAACCTTTGGTTCTCAGTTGAAAGAGAAACACTTGTTTTAACACGTTCTCTGAAATGTCATTCTAAGGAGATAACAGCAGGTGGTCTTTCCTTAGAATTTAGAATGTGAAGATGACTTGTGATTTGAAGAAAGCAAATCTTCAGGTGATGATGTGGAGGTAGGAGGTTAGCTTTGAGGAGTAAAGAGAAAGGGAAGATCCATGGTTCTTGATTATAGATGACAAGCCCTGTGCAGTGTTTCCAGATAACATTCATCAGCCTCAACTTCACCTTACTCTTCTTCCTCTCCTTGCTTCCTTCCTCTGCCTTTTCTTTGTCCCTGTTCTTTCTCGCTTCACATCACCTAAATTCCTTTCTCCTTTCCTAGAAGGAGCTTACCATTTGACTTATTTGGTTTTCATCTTTGAAAGGGCAGTGTGCCTTGTTGACTCTCTCTTTCTTAGATAAAAAGGCAACTACAATACACATTTAATCCTGAGAAAAGTATAGTGGAGCTTTCTTTAGCACAAAGCATTCGGTGTGTGATTTTCTTTCTTTTCTTTTTTTCTTTTTAAGGCTGTACCTGCAGTATATGAAAGTTCCCAGACTAGGGGCCGAATGGGAGCTGCAGCTGTAGGCCTATGCCCCAGCTATGGCAATACTGGATCCGAGCTGCATCTGTGACCTATGCCACAGCTTGCAGCAATGCCAGATCTTTAATCTACTAAGCAAGGCCAGGAAATGAACCTGCAACCTCACAGACCCTAGGCTGGGGGTTCCTGTTGCCACAATGGGAACTCCGTGGTGCATGATTTTTAAAACAGAATCTTTCAACATTATCACTGTACTTGAGGTGTATCTGGAATCCTCTTTAGGGTAATGATTGTGACATTCCTCAGAGGTGAAATCATTTCTGTTACTCATTTTAAAAAGACACGGGCTGTTTGTCTTTTCACGCTAGCCACAATGCAATTTAAAATAGAGACTCATCATCACCTGTTTAAGGGTTATGAATAGCACTGCCTTGAAAAGGTCTTGGTGGAAATTTGGGTGGAAATCGAAAGTGACACATTGGACTTAGAAGCCAGTTAGGCAGACACAAAACCAAAGCTGGAGGCCAAAGTGCCTAAGCATTCTGAGCATAAGACATGATGAAACCCCCTTCCAACCATGCTAATGGTCAGGTACCAGGTACAGAGAAGTGACATGGAAAGTGGTATAGCTCTAAGACTTATCAGCATTTCCCAGACAAAAAAGGTTCCATGACACAGAGGCTATCCTAAGCCCTTTGACAGACAGGATTATTAACAATTTTTCATCCTGCCCTTTGCCAGTTAGCTCTGCTGTTCCTACTACCAGAGGCAGACTGACTTCTCCATTGCTGGACAGAGGTTTAACCCATATCTGGGGGTACTGCCAACACAAGTGATAGTGTGCCACCTCTAACTGGAGGCCCTAGGAAGCCCTGTGTGCTTCACTTGTCCTTGCCATGAGAAGGACACGACATGGCTAGTCCATGGGTCCAAGGAAAGGGTAAGAGATAAGAAACAGAGTGAAGATGCAATAACTGAGCTGAGTCTGGATAAGCCAAGCTGCAACTGATCTGAAGAAGCCTGAGTAAGAGTAAAAGAAAGCCTTCACCTCCCTGGGAATGTACATATCCCACCATTGCCACTGGCATAGGGTTGGGCACTGCCTTAGCCCCTCTGAGGGTCACTGCCACTGCCCAGCGCCCTGCAACCAGAAGCAGCCTGCCACCTCTACCTCCTTGTGGGTCCTTGCCACTGCCAAGGGCCTGGCAACCAAGCATTGCTTACAGGTGCTGCCCATCACTCCCACCTCCCTGGAAGCAGGCACAGGCTGTACACCTGCAGTCCCCCTATTAAGGGGATAGCAGTTTGAACACACTAAGGAAAAAGACAGCAAGCATCCCCCCCCCCCCAAAAAAAAGTAAGCCCTCAGAAGCCACCCAGGGATGCTCTTACATATAAAATAGCCCTCCAAGACTATAGCAGATAACTTTTTTCCCTAAACTCACAGAATAATAAAGATACAAGCAAAATGAGGGACCATTCCCAGTTAAAAGAACAGGGGAATTCCACTGAAGGAGCAAACAATGAAAGAGACCTCTGTAGTCTAACAGATACTAAGTTCAAAGAAGAGGTAATGAAAACACAGAAGGAATTAAGAATGGATATCAACAGTAACACAGATTACTTTAGAAAGGAACTAGAAACTATAAGGAGGAGTCAAGAAAAATTAGAAAATTCATTTGCAGAGGTGCAAGCTGAATGAAAGCCATTGAAGAGTAGGGTGAATAATGCAGAGGAATGAGTAAGTGACTTGGAAGATAGAATAATGGAAATCAGCCAATCAGGACAGCAGACAGAAAGCCAAAAGGAAAAAAAAAATGAAAGCAATATAAGAGATCTATAGGTTAATATAAAGGGCCAATCTATGCATAATAGGGATTCCAGAAGTAGAAGAAAAAGAAAAGGGGATTGAAAATGTATTTGAAGAAATTGTGGCTAAAAACATTCCAAATCTAAAGGAAATAGATATCAATATACAGGAAGCACAGAGGGCCCCAAACAAATTGAACTCAAACAGACCTATACCAAAACATATTATAATAAAAATGGCAAAAGTTAAAGATGAGAGGATTCTAAAGGCAGCAAGAGAAAAACACAGAATTAATTTATAAGCCCCCATAAGGCTATCAGCTGATTTCCCTACAGAGAGGCTACAAGCTAAAAGAGAGTGGCAAGATATATTCAAAGTTCTAAAAGGAAAAAATTTGCAGCCTGGAATACTCTACCCAGCAAGATTATCATTTAAAATAGGAGAAATAAGGAATTTTTCAACAAGCAAAAACTAAAAGAATATAGCAATACTAAGCCCACTCTAAAAGAAATACTGAAAGGTTTCCTCTAAATAGGAAAGAAGTAAGAACATACAGGATGGGAGTTCCTGTTGCACCACAGTGGGTTATGAGCCCGACTAGTATCCATGAAGATGTGGGTATGATCCCTGGTCTTGCTCAGTGGGTTAAGGATCTGGTGTTGCTGTGAGCCGTGGTGTAGGTTGTAGATGTGGCTTGGATCTTGCACTGCTGTGGCTGTGGTGTAGGCTGGCAGTGCATCTCTAATTCAAACCCTAGCTTGGAAACTTCCATATGCCAAAGGTGTGGCCCTAAAAAAAAAAAAAAAAAAAGAAAGAAAAAATAGGATGGAGGAAATCACAATTGGAAAGTAATCACTTATGTCAGTATACAGATCAAAAAGAAAAAAAAAACAATTTGTGAGAGCAATGATAAACACAAGGAACAGCAAAAGGATAAACATGAAGATGTGAAAAAGGGCATCAAAATCATAAAATGTGGGGAAGGAGAGTAAGAAAATATAGACTATTTTTTAGAATGTATTTGAGTCTGTATGACTATCAGTCTAAAGCAAAAACTAAAAACTAGGTATAGGAAGGTGTTAACATACTTGAAAAACAGGGTAACCACAAATCAAAACCAAACAATATATTCATAAACACTAAAAAACTAACAAAGAGGATGCAAGCATAAAATAAGAGGAAATCATACAACAATAACAATAACAACAACAACAACAACAACAAAAAAGGAACAAAGGAGAAACACAGACTCAACTGGAAAACAAGGTTTTAAAATGGCAATAAACACATATTTATCAATAATTGCCTTAAATGTTAATGGACTGAAGGCTCCAATCAAAAGACACAGAGTGACAGAATGGATAAAAAACAAGAGCATACAATATGCTACAAACAAGAGACCCACCTTAGGGCAAAGGACATATATAAACTCAAAGTGAGGGTATGGAAAAAGATATTGCATATGAATGGAAATGACAGAAAGTGGGAGTTGCAATATTTATATCAGACAAAATATACATTAAAACAAAGGCTGTAAAGAAAGATAAAGGACACTTCTTTGGTCAGGTTTATTCCTAAGTATTTAATTTTTGGGGTGTGATTTTAAAAGGTATTATATTTTTATATTCTTTTTCTAATATTTCATTGTTACTATACAGAAATGCTACTGATTCCTGAATGTTAATCTTGTATCCAGCTACTTTGCTGAATTCATTGATCAGTTTGAATAGTTTTTGTACGGAGTCCTTAGGGTTCTCTCTTATAGTATCATGTCATCTGCATAGAGTGACAATTTTACCCCTTCTCTTCCAATATGGGTACCTTTTAAAGACTTATCTGCTGAAGAACTATAAAACATTAATCGAGGAAATTAAGAGGATTAAAAAAAAAAAGGAAGATACCCATGTTCCTGGATTGGAAAAATTAATACCATTAAAATGGTCATACTACCCAAAGCAATCTACAGATTCAATGCAATCCCTGTCAAATTACCTGAGAGGTTTTTCACAGAACTGGAACAGACAATCCAAAAATGTATATGGAACCATAAAAGAATCATAATTGCCAAAGCAATCCTCAGGAACAAAAACCAAGCAAGAGGAATAACTCTCCCAGACTCCAGACAGTATTACAAAGCTATAGTAATCAAGAAACTGTGGTACTGGTACCAAAACAGACATACAGACCAATGGAACAGAATAATGAACCCAGGAATAAACACAGACACCTATGGTCAATTAATCTTCAACAAAGGAGGGAGGAACATAAAATGAAAAAAGACAGTCTCTTCAGCAAGTGGTGCCGGCAAAACTGGATAGCTGCATGTAAATCAATGAAACTAGACCACCTCACACCATGCACACAAATAAACTCAAAGTGGCTTAAAGAGTTAAACATAAGACAAGACACCATCAAACTCCTAGAAGAGAACACAGACAAAACATTCTTTGACATCAACCGTAAAACGTTTTCTTAGGTCAGACTCCCAAAGCAACAGAAATAAAAACAAATATAAATCAATGGGACCTAATCAAACTTACAAACTTTTGCACAGCAAAGGAAAGAAAAAAAAAAAAACCAAAAAGACAACCTATGAAATGGGAGAAAATAAATTCAAATGATGCAACTGACAAGGGCTTAATCTCTGAAATATACAAACAACTCATACAACTCAACAGCAAAAACCCCCACAACAACCCAATTGAAAAACAGGCAGAAGACCTGAATAGACATTTCTCCAAAGAAGATATACAGATGGACAACAAGCACATGAAAAAATGCTCAACATCACTAATTATTAGAGAAATGCAAATCAAAACTACAATGAGGGACCACCTCACACCTGTCAGAATGGCCATCATTAGCAAGTCAACAAATAACAAATTTTGGAGAGGGTGTGGAGAAAAGGGAACCCTCCTGCACTGTTGGTGGGAATGTAAAGTGGTACAACCACTATGGAAAACAGTATGGAGGTACCTCAGAAAACTAAATATGGAATTACCATATGATCCAGCAACCCCACTCCTGGGCATACATGTGCCTCTATGTTCAATGCAGCACTATTCACAATAGCCGAGGTGTGGAAACAACCTAAATGTCCAATGACAGATGAATGGATTAGGAAGATGTGGTATATACATAACACACACACACACACACACACACACACACACACACACACACACAATGGAATACTACTCCGCCATCAAAAAGAACAAAATAATGCCATCTGCATCAACAAGTATGGAATTAGAGACTCTCATGCTAAGTGAAGTCAGAAAGAGAAATACAAATGCCTTATAATGACACTTACATGTGGAATCTAAAATTTGGCACAAATGAACCTTTCTACAGAAGAGAAAGAGACTCAAAAACAGAGAACAGACTTGTGGTTGCCAAGGGTGAGAGGGGAGTGAGTGGAAGGGACTGGGAGTTTGGGGTTAATAGATGTAAATTATTACATTTAGAATGGATAAGCAATAAGATCTTACTGCATAGTACAGAGAAGTATATCCAATCTCTTGGGATAGAACATGATGGAGATAATATGAGAAAAAGAATGTATATATATGTATGACTAGGTCGCTTGCCATACAGCAGAAATTGGTGGAACATGTAAATTAACTATATTTTATTTCAAAAAATGAAAAAAAAATTTTAAAAAAAGAAAGCTCGTTTTAAAGCACTAGAGTTTTAGAGGAGTTTTGACAGTGTGTTTTTGGAAATCTTTGACCAACACAATGCCCTGTTCCTAAATGTGGCTTGCTGGAAGGAAGAACATTAATAATAGTAACTAGAAAATGAGTGTGAATAGTTGATGGTTTTCTGAGGATGAAGACAGGCCTATGTGTAATGCTGTAAGAGGGGCTGATAGTCATTCCCCATTCTGAATATCTCAACCCTTAACTGGATCTTGGTCAAGGGCAGAGGGTACCACAGAAGCCTGCCTTCCTGGTCATAGTGGAAACTACTGATATGTCCACACCCCATGGTGAAAGACACTGGTCTCTTTGGGAAGCAGCAAACATTTCAAATCTCCCTTCAAATAATATGAGACAACTAATTAAGGAAAGACCTTCAAGATGACCTGAGCCAGAGAGAAGTTAAACTACTTGCTACTTCCATTACCAGCCAAGTGCATCAGTTAAATGGTTATATTCTCCCTGAAATTTGCTTTTTAATTTTACTCCTTGTTCCCAACCATTCTCCCTAAAGCCAGAGACTGGATCTCTTGACTTTTCCAACATGGCATTTTAAAACGGTTTCACATCCAAAGTCTTTTCCATGCCAAACTCCAGCCTTGACACCCCACTCACCATTCAGATCACTTTCTTCTCAACACCTGCTTGCTTGTCCACACCCCTCATAACATAGGAAATGCAGAACCAGAGACAATCTTTAAGGTGTGTGCAAAATATTGTTGTGTAGATGAGCAACTAATTACTTTGTGTTATATGGACATTATTTTTTCAATTATTTATGCCTGTAAAGTGTCAATTTTTCCTGTTACACTAATTTGGTTTACCCTCCAAATACCTTTCTCTGCCTCAGGAAAATGGCTATTTTCGCCTTTAATAATAATGATAATGATATCAATGCAAATGGTCTCCCTTTACTGAGATATATTAGATGTCTGGTACTTTCCCTCTGCCAACTAATTAATTTATTTAAAATCGTGAGGGTGCTGTTATCTCCACATTAAAATGAGAACACAGATTCAGAGAAGATGAGTCACTGGCACAAGGTCACAGAGATGCATGGGGCTCAAATCCTGGCCATCTGATTCTACACTCATGGTCTTCCTACCATCCTCACTCCCTCATCTCATCTTATCTGGGAAGAGAAAGGGCTAATTGTGGCAATGGAATAGCCAGGAGCAAAATATGGTTAGCCTTCTCCCCACTCTGTGTACCACATGGAAAGGTGCTTCTTTGCCTGCTTTAAATGAAGATGGCCTCTCCCTATGTGACATACAAAGCCATCAGCTGGAGTCACATGACTGGCATCAGAGCCAGTGTGTAAAGGAATCAACAGAGGCCAGCTTTGTCATATTAAACCAGGTTTTCTTTTAGTGCTGTGGGGGACACTGTTGATGCTCTGTTCAGATAACGTATACCAGGTGAGCATAGGCAGAACAATGGCCTCCTAAAGATACCTATGTCTTAATGCCCAGACCACCAGTTATGTTGTGACAAGGGGAACTCAAAGGTGCAGATGGAAGTAAGGTTGCTAATTAGGTGACCCTGAGATAGGAAGGTTATCCTGGTTTATCTAGGAAGGTCCAGTGTAATAACAAGGGTTCTGGTGAAAGGGGGAGAGGGAGCAAGGAGACGGCAGAGTGAAAAAGATGTGACCTGGTATTGCCAAATTTGAAGATGAAAAAGGCCACAAGCCAAGATGTAGGCAGCCTCCAGAAGCTAGAAAAGACAAGAACACAGATTCTTGCCTCAAGCCTCCAGAAGGAATGCAGCCCTATGACATCTTGATTTTAACCCAGTGAGACTCACTGCAGACTTCTGACCTCCAGAACTAAGATAATACTTCTGTAACTGTAGATAATAAATCTGTGTTGTTTTAAGCTACCAAAACTTGTGGAATTTGTTACAGTGGCAAAAATCCACACAAACACTTCGTGGTAACTGTGCTAGCTGCTCAAGGCTCACAGCTGCCCCCTTCTCCAGGAAACTAGTTTCAACAGAACATGAACCATTTTGCTCAGGGAGTCCGAAATGACCTCTACCATAGGAGGAGGAAGGAAGCCTGCTGGTGCCAGATACAAAAGATTGGCCTCAAGGTCGGTCCAGGTGGTACAATTCATGCTCCAGACCTCCATCAAGATCCACCTGAGACCATGTCCTTCCAGTTCCTCCCCTGCTCCATCCACTTCCCTCCCTCTCCTTTGTTCTGAGAGCACCCTCTCCATAAATTACATGCACTGGAGTCCCCATCTCAGGCTCTGCTTCTACTCTGCTTCTAGGGAATCTGCCCTGAGATAACTGTCATACTCAGAAGAGATGCCAGGCCATGAGAAATGGGTACTGAAGGGGAAACGAGGGGTTGGGAAGGAGGGGTAGGTGTCAGGGTTGAGGAGCTGGAGGATGAGATGAACATGTTAGGGCCACACCGGGCCCTAGCTCCCACTAGGGAATCTGAGGCTCTCAATCTTAAAGTGCTTTTCCCTTAAGCCTTCATGCTGTAAGTGAGCAGGAGGCACAGTATGGGCCTGATACTGGGACTTTGTACCTCTGCATCACCTCTCACTGGATACAGGCAGCCCCTGGGGAGGGGACATAATCTTTACCAAAGCAGCTCTTCCCATACCCCATCCCCTTCCCTCCCTCTCCCTTGTCCTGAGAGCATGCTCTCCACAAATCACATGGGAAGGGCTGTCTCACACACCTGTTTCCCTCTCTATTCTTCCAGGCTCTCTTGGATTTGCCTGGCTCCATATCTGCAGGATCAGCACTGTCTCCAGAAGATGGTTCCCAGCTAGGTTAGGCTTGCATCTTCTGATTTCCAACCTCATTTCCTCTCTTAATTCCAGCCTTCTGCCTTTCGACTTCTCCCAAGGTAGGTACATCCTAAACTCCCTCCAAGAGCAAATATGGGCTCACCTCCTTCTTCTTCTCTCTTGTTGTGTGGTGACTTGTTAATCACCAGGATATGCTGATATTCTGGAAACAACTGGTTTCAATCCACTCTGAGTCCCACCCAAAGTCCCTTTATGATTTCCTCCACCTGTTTGGTCACTGGGTTTCTGACACAGAACAGGCAGAAGAATGTCAACTGCAGAATTCCTGTGCATGTGACTCTATGTTTTCCTTTTAGCTGGGACATTTTGTAGGTCAGTTTCTTTACCTGGGCACAACCCCTAAGAGGCTCAGGCTATCACCATTTCTGAGGTACTAGGAGTTCTTTCCAGGTCCAGAGTTGTAATCACCATTTCAACTCAATGCCCTATCCTCCCTGAGGTCCCCTACTTTCCACACCTGCCTGTGGGTCATTCACCTGTGACTCACCAAGCAATAGACCCTCTTCCCAGGTGACTCCAGATGGACAGGGCCGCGCAGACTGGAATGGATGCTGAGTGATGCACCCAGACCCCTTGCCTATCTGAGGCATTTAATCTCCAATTGTCCAGCATCATGGCTGCCCCCCACCAACCCCTCTCTGCTAACTGCCCTTGGCTAAAAAGAGCTGCTTTGTTCAAGCCTCCTCAGGGGCTGCCCATATCTGGTGAGAGGTGATGCAGGGGTACAAAGCAAGATGAATATGCAGGGCTTGAGAGCTCCCTGGGGATAAGCTGAAGGCTTTGTTCCAGCTGTACCACAATCCAACTCCTCCCCTGCCTAGACCCACTTCCTTTTCCTTTTGACATATATTATTCCCTTAAATGGTCCCAAACATACTCCTGCATGCCAGACAGGCTCAGAATCTGTCCACGGAGACCTGGATCTAGGTATACCCCCCTCTCCTGGCATTCCAGGGATTTGAGGGTCTTGAGAAGGGTTCCAGGGGAGACCTTACCCACAATCATGTGGTTGCAGACATCACAGAAAGTAGGCTTCTTGAAGATGTGCTCCTGAAAGGTGTGGGCCTTGCCGCCGCCGCCTGGGTACAGGCTGGCCCTGGTGGGTGTGGACGTCAGGCTCCCAGGGGCAGGGAGCGGGCTGGAGCCGGGGCTGACCTCCGCCAGCATATCTGCCTGCAGCTTCACGTCGCTGTTGTTTCGCTGGAAGAAGTTGTCAGCACTTTTGCTCCGTAAACTCTTGGTCTTGAAAGAAAGTGACCGTTTTAGTTTCTGGAGCTGCAACGCAATGACAGAACAGACATGATCAATCTTGTACACGCTTGCTGTAAAGGGTTCAGCCTGCTCCACATACCGTACTGCTCTGTTCCTATGGACACCTTCAGCCTCTGGCGAGCCTCCCAGGTGTCTCTGTAGGGGTGGGGTGATGTCAGCAGCCCTCACTCCACCCCCCTGCTCCTCCTCCTTGCCTCACTGAACTCCCACCTATGCGCTGTCAAAATAACCTGTGGCACTGGGCTTTTGACATGATTTGCCTTTTGAATTGGAATCACTGGAAATATGAAGTGTAGGGACTCCTAGGCTTAAATGCTGGGTCCATCATGCTGGGGCCTGTGTTGGCCTTTCTCTATTGTGGTCCCTTGGCAGCCATCTGTCTATTCACATAGCAAAGCAGAGGATGCCTCTGTCTGACTGGAATCAGTCTAGCTTTAGTGTCTACACAACACAAAACAGAACGTCATAAGCCTGCTTGGGTCTGAGGTGCATGCGTGCATGTGTGCGTGTGCGTGTGTGTATTTGAGAAGGATATGGTGTGGAATCATCTGGTTGACTTTCTCTGCTCCTTCCTCTACTCTGCCTCTTGGTTTTGGCCATGGCCATTTCTCCTTTGCCTTTGAGATTTATGAAGTAGTACCACAGGGGGATGCAGGAGTCCTAAGTTGGTTTAGTCCAGTATGCACCTCCAATCTAGTCTTCACATTGGAGCTGAAAGGACCTTCTGGAAATACGCATGTGAGCATGTGAGCCTGTTGTGGAAAATCCTTCATGAAGTTTCCTTTGTTCTTAAATTTAAAGTAAAACTCCTTGCCATGGGCTCCGGAGACTAGCAGATTCTGGATCTTCATGATATCTCATACCACTGTTCACCTTGCTGTGTCCATCCCAGCCACCATGGCCTTTTTAAGGTCTCGGTATTTACTATGCTTTATCACCAACCCTTAATACAGAGTTTCCCCTCTGCCTGTATGAAAGAAATGAACCACTGAGTAGCCACATTACCTATAATATATCACTTCAGCACACCTCCTCTTTTTTGGCCATGCCTGCAGCATGCACAAATTTCCCAGGTCTGGGATCAAACCTAAGCCACAGCAGTGACAACACAAATCCTTAAGTGACAGGCCACCAGGGAACTCTAGTCACTTTACTTTTAAGACAATTTTCCTTTTGTAATTGAATATCCATGCCTGTTGCCTGGAATTAATCTCTAAGCTCCAAAGCTGTAGACAAAAATGGGCTCATTGCACTATGCCAATAACAGTCTCCATCAAGTGTGGAGAGACAACTCTGCTGGACATACAAGATACCTTGACCTGGGCTTGCCAAGTCTAGCCCCTCTGAGGGTAGAGCCTTGGAGCACTCTAATATTCAGAGATTGAAAAGATTAAGGAGGGCAAGTAAAGAAATCTGAGGAGGGGCTAGTGAGGAAAGAGAAGTATGAAAGAGGGATATTTTAGGAGCTAAGGGACAAAAATAATTCAAGGAAGGGAGAATAACCAGCAGCATCAAATGAAACTTTTAGGACAAGTACTATGAGGTGAAGCGGCTGGTCATTGCATTTAGTAAAGGGAATGTCTTTGTGGGACTTTAACAGCAGCCTTAACCAGACCTTAGGCAGAATCAGTCCAGTGGTGGGTATGAAAACCTAATTGACAAGATTTCAAGAAAGAATGACTGGGGGAGGGGATAAATTAGGAGTTTGGGATTAGCAGATACACAATACTATATATAAAAGATATACACCACTGAGATGCAGTCCCTGGAGGAAGGCCTGACTTTAGATTGCAAGGAGGTCACTTATCTCGAAGGAGAGAGACGCAGATAGATGTAGAACTGGTGCTGTTTAGATGTGGACCTTCTTTCTTGATTGCTTCTATTTTCTCAATGAAAACAGAAATAAGTCTAGCTCCTGAATGAGTGGAAAGGGGAGGTAGAGGTCAGATATGTTGGAAGTTGGAAAACAGAAAATGCGGAACATCTATTTCAGAGGGCAGAGAATGAATGGGTGAGAACAATGCACAGAAGGATGAGGAGGTGGCATAGAGGGTCCATTTCAGGATACTCTCCCATTTTACAGATGAAACAAGTGAAATCCAAAGTCAGATGGCTAGTACACTACCAAAAGAAGAGCCACATACAGATTTTTCTGAATCCAGTGTTGCCTAGTCCAAACAGACTTCCATGACATGGTTTCCCACCCTTCCTCTCCTCTGAATAAAATTCCTGTGCCTGGTGTGCTTTCTTTTTCCTGGTCTCAGCTGGAATTTTAGTAATAATCCATGCAGTTACCATGCTGAACAACACTTCTATGGTAATTAATTGGGGAAAGTAGAAATCAGGCATCAACAGAGCAATGGAACACGGAGAATGACAGTCCAGAGATGACTGTAGTGGCATGCATATTCACTTCCCAGTCTGTTCTGCAGAGGCACATAAAGTTAATTAACCAGCACAAGCTTGATCATTTCAGTGAGGGTCTAAAGTCTTCACTATGTGGGAAAGGGTTGGTTCCAGAACCAATGAGTCTCTGCCCACCTGAGCATAAGTCAGGAGGCTTAGTCTCCATGTCAGTTCAGTTTCCTGCTTGTTGAATTTAACCATAAAGTCGCCCCTACAGACATTTCCTTCACTATTTAAGACCACACCAATAATGCAGTGGTTTTGCTTCTGAACTGAAATGAGGTTATCAGAGAGCTTTTGACAAGTAAATGTTTTGTTCCTTCCTTCCTTCAGCCATGCCTGCAGCGTGCAGAAGTTCTGGGGCCAGGGATCAAATCTTTGCCACAGCTGCAACCCCAGCCATTGTAGGGACAATACCGGATCCTTAACCTGCTGCATCATGAGGGAACCTCTGTAAATGTTTCATCCTTGATGCCCATATGTGATCTCCATTTTTGATCTTAACATCAACATTTTTTTTTCACACCTGAACTTTTAAATAAGGGATATATTTTCAGTTCAAATGCTCATTCCTTTCTATTTTCCTTTTCCTGAAAAGGGTATTAATTCTATGGACAACATCTAAGAACTGAGGAAACACATTATTTGTCATGCTGTGATATAACAGCCCCCATGACTTGCCTCTGAAACCCAGCTCCCTTCACCCTCCATCAGTTATGCACTTCGTCTATTCCAAGTTCCTCTGATGCTATGGTGGTTTGTCACAGCTCTTCCCACACTCACCCCTAACTGTTTACCTGTGGCTCTACTGGCAGTGAGTATTCGGGTCTTGAGAAATGTAATGCCTATGACGACTGACTTTCTCACCAACATTTTTACCCATCCACAGCCTGATTTCTTTGAAGATAAGCACAATATATTCCAGGTCCTGATTTGCTTTAGTTTGGATGGCAACGTCAAAGTCAGAAATAGTCTTTTTACATCTACAGCTCTGTAAAAACCAGCTGCAAAAACTAGTTGTTCGTAAAAATATTAGTAAAGCAACAGTTATTGAATACAATCAATTAAAAGCTCTGACACCAATGAGCTCTGTGGCTTAGGCAGGTCCCTCAAGCTCCTCAGCTTGGGTTCTGTCAGTAAATGGAGAAGATGAGCCCAATGGCTGCTAAGTTCCCTTCCAGCTCTGATAATTCAGCACAGTGAGGGAATACAAAAGACTCTGAACACTCTGTGTATAGGAAGTCTAAAATCTAATTCTGGAGACAGGTAGCAATGCTGAAAACTATTCAAGGGTGACAGAAGACCCTATATTTATATGATCAAGTGATAAGTAGGTGTTTTGATCACTACCTACTCTAATATGTCAGAAAAGGGAGATATTAAGGAGGGGTGGATTAGTCAGCAACATTCAAACTTTGAAGAATGAATCAACTTTGAAACACATAATTTAATGGTTTAGGAGCTTTGATAACTCCCTCATATCTAAGTCATAGATTATAAGAGTCCCAGAAGCAGAAGAGAGAAAGGTCCATAAATGTAGTTAACGAAATCATGGCTGAAAATGTTCTTAACCTGAAAAAGGAAATAGAAATCTAAGCCCAAGAGGCACAGAAAGTCCCAAACAAGATGAACCCAAAGAGATCAACACCAAGCCATATCATAATTAAAATGTCAAAAGTTAAAAATAAAGAGAGATGCCAGCAATGTTAGGTTTATAGTAACCTAGTAAACGGTTTCTGGTTTAACAGCTTGCAGCTTTGAAGGCAGCTCAGCAAGTAGAATTCCAGCTCTGATGCTTCCTCTGGTTTTAACAATCTATTTAGTAAAAGGTAAGGTAAGGGCTAAGGGCAGTTTCCTTTGTCAAATGAACAGATTCTCTTCTTTCAGATGACTAAGAAAAAAACTCAGAGTTAGATTATACCAATGAGGGAAAAAACACTCCTGATTTTAAATATTAGCTATCAGGTGTTAGAACATTACTCTGAACTTTTCAGTTCCACAAAGCTCTGGATTGTTTATCTATGAAAGAGCAACCCAGGGAAAATTGTGTGACCTATTTTTTTGTTTCAACTATTTATTTAAAAATAATTTTAGTAATACAAAAATTGCAAAATAGTAGAGTCCCTATATACCTTTCGCCCACTTTTCCCTAATGTTCACATTTGACATAAGTACAGTAAATTGACTGTAACCAGGAAACTTAACACTGACATAAAACTTTTAGCTGAGCTACAGACCTTATAGATATTTCCAGCTGTCCCATAATGCCTTCTTTTCTGGTCCAGGATCCAATCCAAGATTCCACATTGCATTAAGTTACATTTCCTATTCTCTTCAGTCTGTATCAAGTCCTCAGTCTTTCTTGTCTTTCATAACCTTGACCTTTTTGAAAGGTACTAAGCAGTATTTTTGTAGAATATGCTTCAATTTGAACGTGTCTGGTGTTTTTCCATTATTACATTGAGGTTATATTCTTTTGGTAAGAACAGGACAAAAGTGATGCATTCTTCTCAGTGCAGCATATTAGGAGGATACTGATGTCAGTAAGTTTCATTACTCATGACATTAACCCTGGTCACTGGGTTAAAATGGTATTTGCCACACTGCTCTAGTGCAAAGTTACTATTTTACTCTTGGTAATGAATGAGTTCCCCGTAGGGGAACTACTTTGAGATGTTACAAATATCCTGTTTCTCATTACACATTTATCCTCTAATTTACTTTTGCCTAAAAAATTATTACCTAGTGTTTGCCTAATGGTGATATTCTATTTTTATTTTATTCTAACATTAATTAGTATTCTACTGTATAGACTTCTCCTCTTCATTATTTATTCAATCAAGTATTTATTTCTATTAGCATGGACTTATGGATATTTGCTTTATTCTATGTGTTACACTTTACTATTACCATTATTTTGTTGCTCAAACTGTCCCAGGTTTGGTCACTGGAAGCTCCTTTAGGTTTGCATCTGTGTCATTTTCAACATTCCCTGATTATCTTTAGATAGTACCTTCCTTTCTAACACCTCAGGGTTTTCCAGGCTTATATTATATTTCCCCTGTTCCAGTCTTGGAGCCAGCATTTCTCCAAAGAGCCCTGGTTAGTTTCACTGAGGAATGTTACTTATAAAATGCTATTTGGTTACTAAATGTGCTCATTGCTACTGGGGTGTCACTAACTTGAGCTGTCTCAGTGACAGAACTAGGAAACATATTAGTGAGTTCTTACAAGCCCATATATACATATCTATATTTTTATATCAATGTATCTAACATGATACATTTTACATGATACATTAACAACCATGAGTTTATACTGATGTACTTCCTTATTTATTAAAATACACTTGAAGCTTGACTGCTCCCTGGTTGATACATGCATGACTGAACCCTAAAGAAATTGGTTGGGAGGAAATATGTAGGATGAAGTAGAGAAATTGGAAAAAATCTGAGATATGGAGAAGCTACTTGAAAAGACTCATGCAGCCATTTAGTAAACACATTTTAAATTAAGGAAGTGGGAAGGTATTTTCACTTCAGCAAATATTTATTAATTACCTGCTGTTTGTCATCCACTCCTCTGGGACAAGGGCAGGAGATGGCATCTTCTTTGTCCTTAAGTTTTCATCTCACTTGGGGAGATACATGGACAAATCCATGATACTCATTTTATAGCACTAAACTCAGTCTTGTGGGGGGGGAAAATAAGAAAGTATGGGAGATTTAACTCATTTTTTAATTGTGGTCTAACAATCCATCAAATGGAGGTACTAGATTATTTCTCTTCTGATGGACAGTTGATCGTTTCCAGTATTTTCTTAAAGCAGAGATCTACATTTGTTCACCAAAACCCATTTTCTTTTCTTTCTGTGTATATGGTTAGATTACATTTCTCAAAGCTTTTGACAGATAAAGAAAGAAATAGGATTGCATTCTTGCTAATAGAAGAACTAGACCTTTAGCTGGTGTGTGTGCCTACTCCATCCTCTCTTCCCGTTTCACACCAGCTGCAATGTGGATGTGGTGTTGAGCCTGCTTCAATCATGGAGGTTGCAATACTGCCCTAGAGGAGGGGAGAGCAATTTCTTTGAAAATGGGTTCTTGAATGATTCCACGGAGTTGAGCTGCCCTGCTAATCTAAACAGTTTACCCTGAAACCTATGTGAGGGAAATATAAATGTCCATATTTTTTGAGACACTGAATATTTGTTGGGTTTCTTTGTAGAAAGAGTCTATCCTTATTTTCACTAGCATATTTTCTATTACAAACAATACTGGAAGGAACATTTTGTATGTATATCTTTTTAATACACATGCAAAGATAGTTGATAGTTAAGAGCTGTAGTGATGGAAGTCCATTTGCTTGTCCATATCTGTATTTTTAAATTCACAGGCAATTAGTTGGTATTTTTCTCTATACCTTGGTCAATACTTGCTTTAATTAATTTTCAAAATATTTGCCAATTTCACAGGTAAAAATGGTTACAAACTTTGAAGCTTTCAATTTCCTAATTATCAGTAGGGAAACATTTAATTTTTATATGTTTATGAGCTATTTTATGTGGCTTATATGGGCAGAACCTACCTGCTCAAAATTTAATTATTTTCCTAGGAGGTTATAGATCTTTTTATTGTTATGTAAATGTTTTGCAGATTTATAAAAACTCTGTCTGCCATTTGTGTGGCATATGTTTTTCTCAGTTTTTCATTCATCTTTAACTTAAATTTCTCAACATGTTTACAGATGATGAATTTAAAATTTTATGGAGTCAAACCGATCAACCATGCTGCCGATGATAATGGCCAACATTTATTAAAGACTTACTATTTGTGGAGTTCCCTTGTGGTATGGTGGGTTAAGAATCTGGTCACTGCACCAGCTTAGGTCACTGCTGTGTCTTTGGTTCAATCCCTGGCCTGGGAACTTCTGCCCATGTTGCAGGTGAGACCAAAACAGGTAAGCAAGCAAACAAACCAAAAACACCCCCAAACCAACCAACCAAACAAACAAAAAAAGAGTTACCATTTGCTTATTCTATATGATTCCCGAGGCTGCTGTATCAGTCAACTAATGATATGTATTTACACTGACCTCCCATCCAGCTTAAGATATAACACAACGACTCTAAAAGCAACTACATGAATACTAAAGTGATCATAGGCAACTTTACTATATTTAGGCAGAAATCCCAGATCTTGAAAAACTGTTTTCATTTAGAAAAGACACAATGGGAGTTCTCGTTGTGGCTCAGAAGAAACAAATCTGACTAGTATCCATGAGGACACAAGTTCGATCCCTGGCCTTGCTCAGTGGGTTAAGGATCCAGTGTTGCTATGAGCTGCGGTGTAGGTCACAGATGCAGCTTGGATCTGGTGTTGCTGTGGCTGTGGCGTAGGCCGGTGGCTACAGCTCCAATTCAATTCCTAGCCTGGGAACCTCCATATTCCATGGGTGCACACCTAAAAAGACAGAAAAGATAAGACAAGACACAATGTAAAACACAAACCAGTAATATGGTGCCTGTGAAAATCTCTAAAACATAAAATGAGTAAATATTATAACATGCAACATGCAGGTGGTAAAGGAAGACCATAGTTATGAAAATGCTTACTATTGGAATAAATAGTAAACTTTATATGTACTCTACTTTGTGCTTACGATGTATCTGGAAAACTATAATCTCTGCAAAATAAGATATGAAAGCTAAGATCAAACTCAATTATAAAGAAGAGATCTTGCTAGAGCTAAGAAAAGAATTTATAGTAACTAATAATACTGGAGTAAAATTTAAAACAGGAAAGGTAAAAGCAACAAGGACTAGCTCTGCAGAAGGGTGATCCTGCAGTGTGGGGGTATGTTTGAGAAGCTCTTACAAAACACAAAACTTATTGTAAAGATACAAGTTAAACAAAATCATTCAAGAAGATAATATTAGAGAAGATATGAAGAAATAATTGGATCCTGAAGATGTTAGAATGACTAGAGCAGAAGCATTATTCTGAGGTACAGGAGAGTTCCTAGGCTAAGTGAGGGACGAAGGCTTACATTTTCTTCATGAGGGAGCCAGCAAGTGTCAAGTCACTGGACTGAAAAGAGACATCTCTTTTTTCCTGCCAGCAGGTTTAAGTGTCTTGTCAGACTGTCAAGGTGTCAAAAGAAAAGGAGGGCATCCAAACACACAGGTAGGAAAGCAGGTCATCCATGAAGAAAGAAACCTTAAACTCACTTCAAGTTTCTTTTCTCCAGTGTGCGACAATGTAAGACAAAGTTATGAGTCAAGTATCCTCAACGCAAACCAATTACAGGAGCAGAGAAAACAAAAGCATTGGAAAATATGGAAAACATGAGGCAGAGAAGGACTTGTGTTTGAAACAATTTAAATATGGTTAAGTCAAAATGACTGGTACAAACAGTTCACAAAGACAATTCACCTGTTATTAATTAATACATAATGAAACAGGTGACACATTATTTAGAACAGATGACACATAATTTAGCTTTAATAGTAAGAAAAATACCACAAGTTGTAGTAACAAAACACAAGTAGTGAAGGGTTGGGGGATGGAGGAGAAAGCCAGGGTTGTGTTATGTATTGTGTTATGTATTCATTAATACATAATGAAACAGGTGACACATTATTTAGAACAGATGACACATAATTTAGCTTTAATAGTAAGAAAAATACCACAAGTTGTAGTAACAAAACACAAGTAGTGAAGGGTTGGGGGATGGAGGAGAAAGCCAGGGTTGTGTTAACTTCCTTATTTTAGGGGAAGAATTAACAAGGACAACAACTATGGTATTAGTTACAGGTGATACTTGAGTCCTTACAATGTGTCACATACTGTTTCCAGAATTTTACATGTATCATAATCCTGTAATCCACCCCATCAGGCAGTTACTGCGTTGCAGACACTTTACATACACTCCTCCATTAAACTCACCCTGCAACTCTGTGAAGGACTATTGTTCCAATTTGCAGATGATGCTACAGAGGGTCAGGGTGGTAGAGGACATGCTGTAAGAAAGCGGTAAACCCAAGAATAAGTTCTGCTTACTCTGACCAAGCCAGGCATTTGCAGCCAGTCCAATCTGACTATGTTCTCCATCCTCACTTGGAATTTCAGCCACAAGTGACCAAGCAAGATACACTTTCCTGCCTCTCGGCCTTTGTTCATGCTGTTCCTTGGCTGGGGAACACTCTCTTATCCTTCAAGAAAGCCATCTGCTAGGTCAGGATCGTCACAATTGGAGTTCATTTTATGTATTTGTTTATTTAATTCTCTCTTGTCTCTGTCCTTGATAAAATCTGAACTCTATGAGTGCTGGCAGGTTCTGTCTTGTTCACTGAAGAGATCTTGACAATTAGTGTTAAAATGCCTGGTACATAGGAAGCGCTCAACAGATCGATTAATATGCCTCCATCACTGAAATCAGAACTAATTGCTCCTTGGGGCTACCATAACATAATGCTTGCATTTCAAGTAGAGGTCTTATTTCAATTTATATTACATTCACTCTCTGTGTATCTCCCTACCCTATATTTGTAAATTCCTTGTAGATCGGATTAGGTCTCAAACAACTTTATATCTCCCTTAAACCAGTTCTCAACTTTTTCTTTTTTGTAGGACACTGCTTTTTTTTTTTTTTTTCCACTTCCCCTCATCCCACTGCCCCATGGCAGACTCTGTTAGCTATATACACAGCTTCTAGTCCCTATTTCTCTTTTTTGTACAAAACCTCCATTTTTCTTGGGACGGCAATGTACCCAGCTTTACATATAGTGAGAAGTGGGCTATAACATAGTTCTGGCCAAGGCAATGTGTACCTCCAATGTAGATTTCTCCGGAGAGTTTTGCTTTCCTGACAAAAGAGGGAAGATTTGGCAAGGCCTACCTTTCTCTTTTCTTCTTGTCCTGAACACAGACATGATTGTCTAGAGCTACAGCAGCCCTCTCACTATCTTACAACAATGAACAAGAGGACATAAGCCAACAGGCCAAGGTGGCAGATAAGAGAGAAGGAAGATCACATGCTTTGCTGAGTAGTTGAGCAAAGGCCAGACTTAGCTTCAGATTTATCTCCAGACTTCTTACTATTTGAGAAAAATAAACTCATACTTGTTTCAATTGCTGTAAGGTTTTTTTTTTTTTTTGGTCACTTAAGACAAAATTATCTTTAACTTGTCCAGCTGAGATCCTTAACTGGTACAGCACTTACATGATACACTCCCATGGATATACACAGAGTTTTGACAAACCTAAATTATTACTGCAGGAAAGTAAACACCACAAAAGTTTGAACTACAAGGAGACTAAGACTCAGAAATGTTAAACGCCCATGGTTATGCTGATGGTAAATAGTGGAGTCAAGAATCAAATGCAGGTCTCTCAAGACTGCAAAATCCATGCTTGTGCCCAGCCTGTGTCACTTCATTACAACGTGGATATGTGCAACCTGCAGAGCCACACTCCTTGGCCTAATGAAGATATGGGGACCTCTGAGCACTGCCTGTCAAAGACCTGACCCTGGAAGAACACTCTGTCCTGGGCTTAGCTGCCACGATCTAAATTCCTATGATGGGACTGTAACTTTTTTGAGCAAAATGCTGCCTGCCTGGCCTGGATACTTAAGGGCCACTTTAGAATATCCCCTACCAGTAGGTTCTGATCCTGGTCATCTTCCCAATCTGAGCTGGGAATATGTTCTGTGTGTTGAGCAAGGACAAGGAGCTTGAGTACCAATAATCGGGACAGACAGAAAGAGAGAGAAGGAGGCAAAGGATAAAGATAAGGTCACACATGCAGAGGCAGGCCCTTCAGGACCTGAGAGGCCTTGGGGAGGACTTTGGATTTATTCTTAGTGTAATGGAAAGTCACTGTCTGACTCTGAGTAATCTGTATCTGTAAAGGATTGCACTGGTTTATCTGTGGAGAAAGGACTAACATTTTCATAGACAGGATGGCTTAAGTGAGGGCCATGGCAGTGGAAATGGTAAGAAGTGGTGTGTTCTGGGCATGTTCTGAAGTAGAGCCAAAGAGTTTCTTGGTGAGTTGGGTGCGGGGTGTGAGGAAAAGAGAGTAGTCAAAGATGAGTCTGAGGTTTGGTCTCGAGCAGTTGCCTTTGGAGAAACAGCCATTTACTGAGATGATGGACAGCAGAAAGAAGCATGTCTGATGGGGGGAATGGCAATTGGGCAACTGGGTTTTTTTTTTTTTTTTATTTTGTTTTGTTTTCAAGATTCCACATATAAATGAGAACATATGGTATTGGTATTTTTAATTGAAGTATAGCTGATTTACAATATTATGTTAGTTTCAGGTATAAAGCAAAGAGATTTGGTTTGACAGGCTAATTTTGAGATGACTACTAGAGATCTGTGTAAAGATGTGGTGTAGGCTGAGCCTCCTTGTCTGCCCAACTTGCATATCTCGCAAGTGTCTTATCCTAATAAATCTATTTCTTGCCTATCAAAAAAAGATGTGATATAAAGAGAGTTCAAATCCCCTAAATTTCCAGTCTCAAAAGTCACATGATTTTTACCAGCTAGAGGCCAGATGGCAAGAATGAACCGTATGAGCTATGTTTGAAGAGGAAGACAAAGATCAATCAGGAATTACAAACACCCTGAGATTTTAGCTTTTCAATCTCAATCTGCTGCTGAACCTATCATTATGTTACCAAGAAGATGGATGCATTTGTGAGAAATGTACTTACTGATTCTATTTTAATGCAGATAATAGGGAAAACTAATCTTTAAGACTGTCTCCAAAACAAACACAAAATATAAAAATGTACATATAAACATGGTTTTTACACAGGATGGTAATGTAATCAAGTGGCAAAGGACTCTAGGGAACTGATTGCCCAAAATGGTCAAGCTGTCTGTATCTGAATCCTAGTTTTAATTCCTAACAGCTCAATTAACCTTTTCATGAATGGAAAATACAGGGTGTAGAGATAATTCAAAGAAACAATCCCCATAAAGCTCTTAGCACAAAGTCTGGGATATAAAATCAAACTAATAAATATTAGCTATTATTACTTACTTTCACAGAAGCATGTAACACAGACGTAGAGAACCCACTGAAAACCTATCTTCACACCTGTGCACTGATAAATACATGCTAGTCAATTCACAGCACATGCATGCATATATACATACAGAAAATGTCTTAAGTTTTCTCATTTCCTCACTGCCTGTCTTGTTGGCCTTTGATATGAAAACATTCTTTTTTTGTGATTTTCAAGAATGTAAGGATCTTTTTTCTTGCAAGAGCTGACTGTTACTCCTGATGCCTGCAATGGTTCCAGGCTGGCTTTCCTCTTGAACGAATGATAAATACTCTCAGCAAATCACTTTCCCTAAAAATAGACCACCCCAGATGATGTTTAGCTTCAATTCTCATTTTCATACACCTTGAAAGATGGAAAAGAAAAAATCCAACCTGTTTGAGAGACTTACTGCTGCTAATCTATCCCAAGCAATGTGACTCCACAAAAATGAAGAAAAATCTCGACTTTTACAAAATGCCCTAGTTTTGCCTCATCTGTTTATTGGATTTATATAAACTATAAATGGAAGGTGGATGGATTTCTCCATATTCTGTCTGTTGAATGTTCATTCGGTTTGGCTTTATGGAGACATTTTCCTTGAGTATTTCACCTTGATAACTTAATGCAGTGACTTGCCTTCTCTACTTCTTTCTCAGGATGCTTGTAAATGGACTGAGTGGATACAAGATAACTTTCAAGTTGTAGTCACTGTGTAGAAGCAGATGAATTGCTCTATACATTATAAGCCAACTAAACTTTTGATGGATGTGATTCCCCAAAAGTACATTTGGCCTTCTGGGTCAAGGACCATGGAGTTTATGTCATCCATAGTGCAGCAATGCATGTTTATGAAAAAAAAAATTTTAAAGAACATTTAGAGTGTTTAGAGTGCATTTTATATCAGAAAAAAAATCAATACTCTTGGCCTAACGCTAATAGAGTATGAGCATGAATTCTACCACCTCCTCATGGCCTTAGTATGCATAAATCAACTAAATTCTGATTTGGACCACTGTGATCTCTTGATTTGGATTGGAAAGGGGCATTCAATCAAGATCTCAATACCAAATTATTAACATCTCCTCTTGGCACACTTACTCTGGATTTTCAAACAGGGAGCACTGAGTCTGGAAATATGTCAAATCTGTAATTATGTCCTTCTAGACACCATTCAATAAAATCAAAAGCAATGGATTTTGTAAATTTCATGTTGGTAACTGTAGCATCATTCCTTGGACAAAGGTAGCTCATCTTTAAGTTAGTGATATTATTATTACTATTATTATTATTTTCTTCTTCATCATCATTAATATATCCAACTATAGTATGTGAACTAAGGAAACCATAATATTTCACACGGACTCACTCTGCTCTGGGCTGGGTGCCATAATTTAAGATTGATACCCTCCCCTGACCACATACAATCATTTAGGTACCTACACCTGCAAGCATCAGGAAACCCAGATTCAATATGGCTTAACATAAAGATACTGCTTCACATAGCAAGAGGCAGTAATGCAGGAGACACTAGAGATAGCTAATTCAGCAGCAGAAAGACATCACAGTGGATTCAGGTTCTCCTTATGACTTTGCTTTCTTCTTTCTTCCTTTCTTTTCCTCTTTCTTTCTTTCTTTCTTTCTTTTTCTTTCTTTCTTTCTTTCTTTCTTTTCTTTCCTTCTTCCTTCCTTTCTTTCCTTTTTTCTTTTTTCCTTTTCCTTTTTTCTTTTCTTTCTTTCTTTCTTTCTCTTCTTTCTTTTTTTTCTTTCTTTCTTTCTTTCTTCTTTCTTTCTTTCTTTATTTTCTTTCTTTCTTTCTTTCTTCCTTTCTTTCTTTCTTCCTTCCTTCCTTCCTTTCTCTCTTCTCTTTCCTTCCTTCCTTCCTTCTTTCCTTCTTCTTTTTTCTTTCTTTCTTTCTTTCTTTCTTTCTTTCTTTTTCTTTCTTTCTTTTTCTCCTTGTTCTTTTTTTTTTTTTTGGCTTTTTACGGACAAACCTATGGCATATGGAAGTTCTCAGGCTAGAGGTCTAATCAGAGCTGAAGCTGCCAGCCTATACCACAGTCACAGCAACAAGGATCTGAGCCATGTCTGTGACCTACACCACAGCTTACCACAATGCAGGATCCCTTAAGCCACTGAGTGAGGCCAGGGATTGAACTCATGGATATTAGTTGGGTTTGTTACACTGTCACAATGGGAACTCCTACTTTGCCTTCTTTATCCCAGCCTTAATGCTGGTTTCCCTCATGATCAAAAAATGATGGCCTATTTGCAAATATCCAACAGCAGAAGAGTGATGGCATCTCCCCTTATGTCTATTCTTATCAGTCTCCCTGGAAAACCTTTCTCTTAAGCTCACTATCAGACTTCCCTTCTCTTATTAGTCAGAACTGTAACCACCTGTACTTCCCAAACCATTGTCCTTCACTGGGATGGAAAATGATTGGCTTAGGCCAATGAGGATTTATCTCTTTGGTGCATGAGCTGAGAACAGTATTTCCTGAGGGACATGGCCTTAGAGAGATGGGTGGACACTATGGCAATATTGGCATTTTATTAGGAAGGATAAAGGAGTAAATGGCTCTAGGGCAGGCAGCCAATAAGGTGTTCTAGATGTTCATATGAGCCTCCTGGTGGAGAATGACTGGAGGAAATGGAGGAGGAAAAAGGGGGAGGAAAAGACAAGGACCTAGGGGAGCATGAGGATGTAATTCTCTCCCCTTGAGTAGGGCCAAGACCTATGACTGTGATGGGATAGTAACTTTCTTGGTTATATTACATTATATGAGAAAAACTCCATCCCTGAAGGCTGGAGATTGGCTTTGAAGAAGTAAGCTTCCTTGTGGGGGGAAGTGTATGGCTGTGGCAAGAATAGAGGGGACTTCTAGTTACCAAGAGCATCCCTGGTTTGCAGCTACCAAGAAGATGGGGACCTCTGCCATACAGCTGTAAAGAACTGAATTCTCCCCACAATCAGTGAGCTTGGAAGAGGACTCTAAGCTTCAGATGAGATTACAGTGCTGGCTGACACGTTCATTTCATCCTAGTCAGATGCTAAGCAAAGGAGCTCACTAACCTGTATCTAGATACCTGATCCACAGAAACTGTGAGACTAAATAAATAGGTGTTATTTTAAGGGGATAAATTTGTGGTATTTTTGTTATGCAGAACAGAAACTCACACACCCACTTTGGACTGTCATGTGAGGGAGAAATAAACTTATTCTTTGTGTTAAGCCATTGAACCGTGATGGTTCATAGCAGCATGTTACCATAACTAAATACAATGGCATAACATGATTGCTCATATAAAGGCAGTAAAAGCTCCCCCCAAGCCAGAAATGTTCAGAGGCTGTCTTCTCTGGAAATCTTGTCATGGAGGTAGTCTCCTGGGGCTGTACATGCTCATGAAAATGGAATTCTGAACAGCTATGGCATATTAGTTGTCACTCCCAAATTATAGCACTTTTCCTTTATGGGATCTGGCTTGCTCCAATTAATTAGAATCTGCACCAGGAATTAAAGCATGATAACTGTGAGAACCATCAGGACTGTCTGTCACATTTATGCCTCAGGAAAGGGCTTGCATTTCTGGCGGGGACTAAGGTGGTATTGTCTCTGTTTTCCAATAAAGCAAGCAATAGTCTACCCAAAGAGGGAAATAGATTCCAGCCTTTTTCAGCTATAACATGTCATAGAAATCCCACTGTATTGATTAGAAATTTAGGCTTGGAGAGGCTAAACAATGTACCTAAGATCATAGATTTTGAAGAGCAGAGCCAAAAATCAAACTCAAGTCCATGTGATTCACTCATCTATACATGATTTCATATGTCATTCATCCAAAATTCCATTTTTAGGCACCAGTGAATTTCCATGAATTTACTCAATATATTTTACTTAAAAATTCCCATCATTGATTTATCTTTTGATCTATCATTTTAATACTTTTTACATATATGAATTATCCTACACATTTTGTCCTGGGATTTGCTTCTTTCATCTCAGATTATAGACAGAAATAACTAATTTTATTATTTTTTCCATGCTATGGATATAGTATATTATATTTAATCGTTATCATATTGATGGGAATTTGAGGCTTCCCCAACTTTTGCTACTGCAAGCACTACACCAATGAATGTTATCATACACATGTCTGTATTCACAGGTACATTTAATAAAAGGAATACAATAAAAACATATTGGTGGGTAATACTATCGGCTGGGTTCCGGTAAGTGCTTTACATGTGTTACTTATTTGTTACAATTACACTGTGAAGTAAGTTTCATTATATTCCATAATACAAATGCAAAGGCTGCGGCTTAGAGATCTGCTACCAAATTCCCTAAGAAGGATGGTGGAATGGACTTGCTAGTTTTCATTTTTTAAAAAAATGCTCCTGTTATATGATTGGAATTAGCTTGAGTTTATGAGTGGATTGACATCTTTACAATATTGAGTCCTCTCATCTAAAAAATGTCATGTCTTTCCACTACTTTAGATCTCCTTATCTGTCTTTTCATAATGCTGGCATGTTTCTTCACAACGCATGTACATATTTCTTCCTGATATTCTTCAGCTTGCTTGTCATAGTTTTTGCTGGTGTAAAGAAAAATTAGTGACCTTAGAAAACTATACACAGAACTACCATATGACCCAGCAATCCCATTCTTGGGCATATATCCAGACAAAACTTTCCTTGAAATAGACACATGCACCCGTTTGTTCACTGCAGCACTATTCACAATAGCCAAGACATGGAAACAACCCAAATGTCCATCCACAGATGATTGGATTAGGAAGATATGGTATATATACACAATGGAATACTACTCAGCCATAAAAAAGAATGACATAATGCCATTCGCAGCAACATGGATGGAACTAGAGACTCTCATACTGAGTGAAGTCAGTCAGAAAGAGAAGGACAAATACCATATGATATGACATATCTGAAATCTAATAAATGGCACAAACGAACCTTTCCACAGAAATGAAAATCATGGACTTGGAGAATAGACTTGTGGTTGCCAAGGGGAAGGGGGAGGGAGTGGGATGGACTGGGAGCTTGGAGTTAACAGATGCAGACTACTGCCTTTAGAATGGATAAGCAATAAGATCCTTCTGTATAGCACTGGGAACTGTATCTAGTCACTTACGATGGAGCATAATAATGTGAGAAAAAAAGAATGTATATGTGTATGTGTAACTGGGTCACCATACTGTACAATAGAAAATTAAGAGAATGCTGTAAACCAGCTATAATGTTAAAAATTAAAAATCATAAAAAAAGAAAAATTAACAGATTTTGTGTTTTATATGTTGAGCTTGTTGTATATAGAATTGTCTTATTAGTCATAAGAGTTTCAATGGATTATTTTAAACAGACTTCCATATCAACAGCTTGTCATGGCAATTTTGTCTCTACATTCTAATATTTACTCTTGCTTATTTTTCCATCCTGGAACTTCCAGGGCAAAGTTGAGTAACACAAGCAAGAGTGAACTTGTCTTGTTCCTCACTTTAAAGGGACTGATGATTCAGGGCTACATGGGGTGGTTGCTGCAGTTTTCTAGTGGATACTCTTCAGCAAGTAAATAAATCCTAGCTTAATAGGAATCTTTTTGAAAATAGGAATTCCAATAGATTCTGCATCAGTGGAGTATTAGCAATTTTCTTCTTTTTTTAATCAAAGTAGGGAATTACATACATTTTAAAATGTTTTGCAGTCCTTGAATTTTGGTGATCCATTCTCCTTGGTTATGAGAAATTCATTTTTTAATATACTGATGGCTTTGTGAATGCTTTATGCAGGATTTAATTTGTACCTATGCTCTTTTGGGAGATATGATGACTTTCTTTTTTGGAGTCATTCTAATGATTTGATATTGGATTCCAAGCTGAATGTACTTTTCCCTCAGAATCTGAAACCACAGTGCCCTTGACTTTTACTCTCAGTCTGATGTGACGGATTCTCATTATGAGAAGGTCACCTGCTTTTCAATTTCTGGAGATATTTAGGGATTCTTCTCTATTATTGAAGTTTAGAAAGGTTATCACGATTCTGCTAATTGCGTATGTATAGTTCTTTCAATTTTATTTTTCATATCATTTTAAAATTTTTACTTTTACTGCTTGACACTTAATATTTGACTTTCATTCTTCAGTGCTTACTGGAGACTTTCAATTTAAAAAATTATTGCAACATAGTTGACTTACAAAGCAATTTCAGATCTACAGCAAAGTAAATCAGTTATACATATACATATATACATATATCTACTCCTTTTCTGACTCTTTTCCCATACAGGTTATTACACAGCATTGACTAAATTTCCCTGTGCTCTACAGTAGGTTCTTGTTACCTATCTATTTTATATATAGTAGCATGTATATGTCAATCCCAATCCCCTAATTTATACCCCCGCCCCCATCGCATTTCCCCTCTGGTAACTATACATTTGGTTTCAAAATCTTTGAGTCTATTTCTAAGTTCTAGTGTATCATTTTTATTAGATTCCATATATTAGTGATCTCAAATGATATTTGTCTTTCTCTGTCTGACTTACTGCATTTAGTATGATAACTTCTAGGTCCATCCATGTTGCTGCAAACGGCATTATTTCATGCTTTCTATTCCATTGTAGATCGTACCACATCTTCATCCAATCCTCTGTTAATGGATGTTTAGGCTGCTCCCACATCTTTAGCCTTTCAATTTGAACACATAAATCCAATTTCCTTCCATTTAACTTTTTATTAATTTTCTTCATTTCTTTTTCATATTTAAAAAAATCCTTGATTTTTTTCTATTTTTTTCTTTATCTTCTCACCTCCATTTTAGCAGTTTTATACTAGTAGAGATGATCCACTGGCCTACTGTTTTCACTTTCAGTATTTCCAGACTTTCGTCTTATAAATTACCTTTCTTTTTCTATCTCTCTTGGGGCATTACCCTACTTTACCTTCCATTTTACTGATTCAGTCTTTAGATTTGTTCATCCTATTTTTCAGGTCTTGCATTACTTTTTTAAACTTTGGAAATCTTATTTTTTTTCCCAAAAACTCATTCCTAGCATTGATTGTTCACTTTTTAAATTTTTTTATTTTTTGCTTTTTAGGGCCATACCCAAAGCACATGGAAATTTCCAGGCTAGGGATCGAATTGGAGCTATAGCTGCCAGCCTACGCCACAGCCACAGCAATGGGGGATCCGAGCCTCATCTGCAACCTACACCACAGCTCACGGCAACTCTAGATCCTTAACCCAATGAGCATGGCCAGGGATTGAACCTGCATCCTCATAGATACTAGTCAGGATCATTACCACTTAGCCATAATGGGAACTCTGGTTGTTTCCTTTTAAAAAAGAAGAAACCAATGAATGTGCGGGTGCATGTGTCTTTTTCAAGGAAAGTTTTGTCCAGATATGTGCCCAAGAGTGGGATTGCTGAGTCATACGGTAGTTCTATGTATAGCTTTCTAAGGTACCTCCATACTGTTCTCCATAGTGGTTGTATCAGCTTACATTCCCACCAACAGTGCAGAAGGGTTCCCTTTTCTCCATGTCCACTCCAGCATTTGTTATCTGTGAACTTATTAATGATGGCCATTCTGACTGGTGTGAGCAACATGGATGGAACTAGAGAATCTCATACTAAGTGAAGTTAAGTCAGAAAGAGAAAGACAAATACCAGATGATATCACTTATATGCAGAATCTAAAATATGGTACAAGTGATTCTATCTACAAAACAGAAATCAACCATGGACAAGGAGAACAGACTTGTGGCTGCTGCTTATGTCTGGAATCTAATATACTGCACAAATGAACCTTTCCATACAAAATCATGGACTTGGAGAATAGACTTGTGGTTGCCAAGAGGGAGGGGGAGGTAGTGGTATGGACTGGGAGCTTGGAGTTAACAGATGCAAACTATTACATTTGCTGTGTAGCACTGAGAACTATGTCTAGTCACTTATGATGGAGCATGATAATGGGAGAAAAAAGAATTTATACATGTATGTGTAACTGGGTCACCATGCTGTACAGTAGAAAAAAAATTGTATTGGAGAAATAACAATAAAAAAATAAAAAATAAATAAAAAAAGAAGAAACCAGTTCTTTTGATATGGTCACAATACTTTGTGGACTTTTCTAAAGATACCAACTTGAGAGTTTTAAAATTAGTCCTAATCATTGTGTCTTCTATTATTTTCCAGGGGTGGTTGATTTGATTGTGCACACTGGTCCTTCCATTCATGCTTTGATTTTCTGTTCATATTTATGGGTGAAGAACTAGCTTGACCGCACAGGTAGCTCGGGGGAGCTTCCTCTGCAGATAAGGCTGTGAATAGACCACTCTCTGGACCCAATTGAGCTGGGAAGGCTGATAGCCTGCCTCTGATTTAGGGTACATGGGTGGGGATCAAAAAGGCAGGATGGAGGCCCCCGCAAATGCCAAAATACAGGGGGTTTTACTTCGAGATTTGAATGCTTTCATATATATATATATATATATTTTTTCCCCTGGGTAGAGCTGCCTTCTGTTGATTATTTTCTTGGAGTTAGGGTTTTTCAAGTCAGGAATTATCTTGGGCTCTGTTCCTCTGTATCGCCCCTGAATCCATTCTGAGTGACTTTCTAGGCTAATGCTTTAGGTTGTTTAGACAAAATTCCAGAGGTTTAGCCTTCAGCAGAAACCTATACTTCTAGCTCTTTGCATTCTTGGGGAATGAGGAAGAATGACAGGATCTTTCTATGATGCTTAACTGCCCAGACCACACTTGCTCTTTGCATCTACTAAAGCTGAAGAAGTGGGGGTGGGGCTGGATCACCAGAGCTCCACTGGGAACATCTGCTCTCCTGGCTGTAACTATTACCTCCAGAACCTGCTTCAGACATGTTTTCTCTCATCTGGTTTCTCTATTACTTCAATGCTCTCTGCTTCAAATCAGTTTTCTCACAAATTCTGGCCTGCTGATGATATTATCATTTTTCATTTTACCACCATTATTGATATACATCTTTTAATGTATATTCTGTTATATCTATGGGATTTTGTGAGGAAAGGCAATTAAATATCTATACCTAGTCTAGATTCCAAATGATGAGTCTTTAATGATCTTTAAAGTGGACTGACAGTTTGCCTGGACAAGTTACTTTCTCAGGTTCAGTTTGTTCACTTGTTTGGATCAGATATTAACCCACCACAAAGGGACGGTAGTAAGGATTAGAAAAGGGATTCTAAGTGCCAAGGGGACCAGCAGGCAATCGGTAACCAGGGACTCAGTACCTGGCACCTGCTTTTACTATATGCACAACAGTAATTTCACTGTTTCTTCCTGGAGGGGACTATGTACCTGCCACTGGACAGAATGTGAGACTCAGCCTGACCCAGGACATAGCTGGCATTGCTTTCCTTACAGAGGAACATGAGCAAGCAGCCTTTAGCACTCAGCCTCAGCTACACAGAGTAGAGAAGCTAGGCCAAGTAACCAACAACTATAAGCTTCTGCCTCCTCATTTGTAAAGTGGGCATAAAAACAGGATCTGTTTAGGAAGGCTGTTGCGTGGATTAAATAAAATAAGTTCTAGAAAATAGCATGCAGTGACTGGTCAGTACATGCTGCTTTCCTCCTTCCTCTGCCCCCTTTCTCCCCTTTTTGCAAGTACTCTTCCTCTCCCTCCATCCTCCTCTTTCCTTCCTGTGTTTCCACTATTATTATTGTGGTGGTTGTTGAACCAGGATCTGGAGTATTTATTAATTCCTTCATTCATTAAAAACTTTATTGAATGTTTACTCTTTCCTTAGCCTTGTAGAGAATACAGTTTGAAACAGATCTAAGTGCTGTCCCCATAAGCTGTTACTACTTTAGGAATGTGGATGTGGAAAAGAAAAAATAAACAAGCAGCAGATCAACCAACAACCAAGCAAGGGGAACTGAGAGCCAGAACTGGGTTACAAATTTCAGTGCAGATGCCACATGACCCTGGGGGAAGCTGCTTCGTTTTCCCAAACCTTGACCTCTGAAGTCTCCTCATCTGTAAAATAAGGATGAAATGGAATGATGTACATGGATCACCTTGCAGAGCAAGTACCAGGGAAATGTCTGTCCCTTTTCCCATCCCCTTTCTCTCACTCAGTCAAACCCTGTAGAGGGGATCATGCTGCAAGACCGGCTTCATGGAGGCAAAACCTGTGTTTGTTTTAAACCCTGGGTTTGGTTTAATTCTATGTTGCTATGGAAATTCTTAAGAATGTTTGAATAAAGAGCACTTGTTTTCATTTTGCACTAGACCTGTATGTTATGTAGCTGGCTTTGCTTGCTCTGACACAATGCACAAAAGAATCCATATTCCTGTCTTCCTAGTAGGCAGGGAGGAAAGCGATTCCCAGGTGCCTGAAGGCATAGCTGTAGAAACCTACAACTGGCTGTCTATGGCTTCAGCTCTCCCAGTGTCATTTTTATCCAAGTGCTCTGATTTGACACACTTGCTATTTTCTGTCCAAGTCCTTAAGGTAGTTCTCTTCTTTTGAAAGTGATGCAACTTCTTGCCTTTTTGTTAAAGACTCTTTAAAGGAATGAGCATGTTTGGAGGATAAGGAAACCTCTAGGAATACGCTGGAAAAGGCAGGCTCATGCTGTGCACGGACTAGAGTATGTCCTCGAATGTGAAATCCCTGCCCAGGAATGCACAGCTGGGAGATGCCCCTGACTCCTTCCTGAATCTTCAGTTGGCCATCTGTTTCTTTATTACTAGAGGAGACAGAGATTGCTTTCACAAGTCAGTATGATTCTCCTCTCCTATTCTGCTTCCCTTCCTCCTGGTAAGTTTCTTCTGAGAGCATACCCTCAGTAAACTACATGCTTCTGAAACTTATGCTCTTCTTTGAGAGACACTGAAGAAAAAATTTAAAATGTATAAATTCAGCACCTTCTGCAGCTATAGCAATGTAACAGGTTGGAGTAGGCTTCCTCAAAGTTGGGCCTATATGATATGATGATTTTGAATACCGGGAATGAAGTCAAGACTGTTGCTCTCCCCACAGGCCTCTATCTCATAGCTGCTTCCCAGGGCCTGGGATTAAAGGGCACAGACCCTCAGAGTGAGATTTGAGCTCTCTCCATGCAACTGTCCAAGCAGGATATGGACAGACTTACAAAGAAAGGTCCAATTAAGAACCCAAAAGGAAAAAATAAAAAAGGAGTTCCCATTGTGGCTCAGTGGTTAACAAACCTGACTGGTATCCATGAGGATGTGGGTTCGATCTCTGGCCTTGCTCAGTGGGTTAATGATCTGGTGTTGCTGTGAGCTGTGGTGCAGATGAGGACCAGATCCTGCATTGCTGTGGCTGTGGTGTAGGCCGGAAGCTATAGCTCTGATTCGACCTCTGGCCTGCAAACTTCCATATACCACAGGTGCAGCCCTAAAAAGACAAAAGATTTAAAAAAAAAAAAAAAAAAGGAACCAGAAAGGGTCCTGCCATGAAACTAGATGACTTGGCATATTGCTCTTGGCTCCTGATATACAAGTTTAAAATATCTCCCATCTTCAATCTCATGATTTATTACAAATTAGAGTATCAGGTTTTTTACTTCCTGATGTCTGCCAAAGTCACCTATAGGCAGTCTAAAAATGAAACTTTGCTAAAATAATTCTAACCACAAGAACAAACAAATAGCATATAAAATCAAGTATACTGCTTTCTCAGACAAGTTCATAAAATTCAAGAGCACTTGGGTTATCAGAACGAGACTGGGTATTTCTTTTGGAAAAGAGACCATTCAGTGATTAAGAATCTGTACATTTGAGAGGCTTCAGGGGGTTGAGCTGTGGTCTGACATGAAGCCTCCTGATTACACATCATGTTCTCTCTTGTATTCATCATTAGAATCATAAGCCAGGAGTTCCTGTCATGGCGCAGTGGTAAACCAACCCGACTAGGAACCATGAGGTTGCGGGTTCGGTCCCTGCCCCTGCTCAGTGGGTTAACGATCCGGCATTGCCATGAGCTGTGGTGTAGGTTGCAGACGCGGCTCGGATCCCGCGTTGCTGTGGCTCTGGCGTAGGCTGGCGGCTACAGCTCCAATTGGACCCCTAGCCTGGGAACCTCCACATGCCGCGGGAGCGGTCCAAAGAAATAGCAAAAAGCCAAAAAAAAAAAAAAAGGAATCATAAGCCACGTATTTTAATTTTGTAGTTGGACTTTTTTTCTTTTGTTCTTTTTTTCCCTCAGTGACATAGTCATGGAACATTTATTTTGATCATGCCACTTCCAGCTACATACCTGAGAAGAGATAGCGTCCAGGAGAGCAATTAGAATAAAATCACTCCATAGAAAAATGACAATGATTTTGGAATTTATCTTTTCCTATGTTAACTGGAAGGTCAGGTCCATTGGGGATGATCACCAGCACATTAAGAATCCAGTAAAAATGCATTAATGAACAAAATGGATACCGGCAACTTCAGCTTAATCAATCTTTTATTTTATTTTTCTTCTTTTTATGGCAACACCTAAGGCAAATGGAAGTTCCAAGGCTAGGAGTCCAATCGGAGCTGCAGCTGCCAGCCTATGCCACACCATAGCAACACCAGATCCGAGCCACATCTGTGACCTACACCATAGTTTCCAACAATGCCAGATCCTTTACCCACTGAGTGAGGGCAGGGATGGAACTTGCATCCTCACAGAGACAACCTTGGGTTCTTAACCCACTGAGTCACAATGTGAACTCCTCAATCTGTCTTTTAAAGAAGAATTAAGAAATATCAAGCCTATCAGGAACTCAGCAACTAACTTCTAGAAAATGAAGCTAAGAACCAGGAAATGTAAGCAAAAAGTCTTATGAACTAATCACTAGGTAAAAATCACTAAGTAAAAATAAAAAATGAAACACTGAAAACCAAAAATTCTCTATTTACTTCCCTGAGAGTTCATTAAGTTCAATTTCTATTTCCTCTAAGGAATTCCAACTGATTGGATGATTTATTTTTCAATATAAAAGTAAACCTGAAGAAGCAAGTTAGAAGACTCAAATCTCCAGAGAAGGGATAGTCTTTTTTTTCTTTTTCTTTTTCTTTTTTTTTTTTTGCTTTTTAGGGCCACACCTGCAGCACATGGAAGTTCCCAGGTGAGGGGTCCAACAGGAGCTGTAGTTGCCGGCCTATGCCACAGCCACAGCAACACCAGATCAGAGCCGTGTCTGGGACCTATACCACAGCTCATGGCAAAGCTGGATCTTTAACCCACTGAGCGAGGCCAGGAATCAAACCCAAAACCTCATGGTTACTAGTAGGATTCATTTCTGCTGAGCCACTACGGGAACTCGGAGGGGGGATAGTCTTTGTGTAGGAAGAGTTAGAAAAACGTTAGAATCAGATACAAGAAGTAGGAAGGCACAGCAGTATAGAGTCATCGGCGCAAAAGAAAAACTCTCCTACATGGGAAAAGTTCAATAACTGGTGTTTAAAATGGTGATCCTGAGTAATTAGGAAAAAGAAATTACAAAAGCAATACAAGTGACTTAAAATATACAAAGCATTTGTAGCTCCGCTATATGTGAGTGCAATTCTATGTGGCATATTTTAGTTTTGAAAGCAGGGAGATATGAAGCAGATTACAGAAAGATATGCAAGCAAAATTCTCAACAAGGAAATGCCTAGACCATAAGAGAATATGTTCTCTGTTATCTAGAATGGCTGCCCCTCCAGCATGATTCAATTCCTGAGCATCCTTGCCTGAAAAGTTTTCTCTATACATTTTTGCAGTTGGAAAGATGGTGTAATCCTTGTGCAAGTCTTAGGAACAGTCACAGAAATGGGTGGTAACGTGGGAGAGAGTGGAAGACAAGATTTAGAGGGGAGAAGTTTAAGGACTGAAGAAGTCAGAATATTTGGAAGAGTTATATGGAAATCACCAATGTTTGTGACAGGGATAGGGTTGGAATGAGTGAAAATGAGTCTGGCTCTACCATCATGGAGAACAGAGACCTAGTCGGGTTGGTAGGTGACTGATGATGTTAATGATGTTAACATTGGGTAGAAGAGCCTGCATGCATAGATTTTTTTTTGTGTGTGTTTTGCGGCTGTACCCATGGCATAAGGAGGTTCCCAGGCTAGGAGTCGAATCGGAGTGGCAGCTGCTGGCCTATGCCACAGCCATAGCAATGTGGGATCTGAGCCGTGTCTGTGACATACACCACAGCTCACGACAACGCTGGATCTGGCATAGGCTGGCAGCCGCAGCTCTCCTAGCCTGGGAACTTCCATTTGCCACAGGAGTGGCCCTAAAAAGAAAAAAATAATAATAAATAAAATATATTGAGGACATCAAGAGAGGCTGTTGAAAATGTAGCTGGATTATTTGGTCTGGAGCTCAGAAGAGTGATATCTGTGTTGGATTCAGATTTGGGAGTTTTCGGTTGGTGGATGACATAAAAAGAATAAAAAGATGTCCCAGAAGGACACAGATTGAGAAGAGCTGAAGACTGAGAATAGAATTCTAGGAAGACCAACCCTTGAATTATGAGTAGAAGAGGATGTGACAGCTAGTGGGACAAGAGAGGAACTGTTACAGGAATAGGAATGGAATCAAAGGATAATGAGAGAGTTAAGGAGGGAGCAAGGAGGGATAAGGTAGAAACATGAACACTAGGATTTAACTTCTCTGATTCCAAATCCAGATCTAATGTACCCCAGTTATTTGGACATAGAGAACTACAGAAAAAGGTTTTCACAAGATAGGAGCACATAGGAAGCCTGCCAGAAAGGGTAAGGATGAGATGAGTTGAAAGAAGGTCCCAGGG
The DNA here is from genome assembly GCF_016906955.1 of Phacochoerus africanus. Taxonomy (NCBI): domain Eukaryota; kingdom Metazoa; phylum Chordata; class Mammalia; order Artiodactyla; family Suidae; genus Phacochoerus; species Phacochoerus africanus. The sequence continues at coordinate 101,838,778 of NC_062544.1, read as the reverse complement.
CTGCCCCGTAATAACTCATCCAGAGATATTATGCAGATTTAAATGAAATAAATAATTTTCTGGCAAAACACACACTAACAAACCAGATCCATGTCAATTTACAAAAAAAAGAGAACAGAAAAAAAAATGTAAAAAATGTTTTCAAAAATTATTTTAAAATAGGTAATCAGTTTCGATTTTTTTTTCTTCTTCTTTTTTTAACTTGGCAAAATTTTTTTTATTACTCAAATGAATTTATCACATCTGTAGTTGTATAGTGATCATACCAATCCAATTTCATAGGATTTCCATCTCACAGTACGATATTATTGTCCAATTTTTTTCAGACATTCAAAGTGGAGATCTAGGTTCTACAAACTTTCACAGAAAAACAAAACAAAACAACAAAAAACAAGAAGGACATGAACCAAACCATCCACAGATAGCTTCCCAGTAATTCTTTAAAACTTGGCATATCCTTAAAAATAAAATCTGACCAAGAACACAAAGTGACAGTTACAGAACAATCTCCCTTATGTATATAGATGTAAAAATAATAAAGTATTGGCAATCAAAATCTAGCAAGTTATTAAAAGAAAATCCCCATGGCCAAGTGGGACCTTTTCCAGGAATGTAAGAAGAGTTTAATTTAGGCTATCTATTAATATAAGCCATCACATAAAGAGGCCAAAGGACAAAAAAAAAAAAATCACATGATTACCTTGATACTTGCCAAAAAGTCAAATTTCCTGATGGAAATTCTTAGTAAGCTAAGAACATTACCCAAATTTAACATAAGAAAGACTGTCTCAGTTTAACTGCAAACATGAGTAGGAAGTCTGGAATTTATATAGAAGGAAGACTTAAGGAATGATTTAGTTGGAAATGAATTTGTCTTGAAGTTAAATTTGCAAACCACCACCTTATGTTCCTCAAGCTGAATGTGTAAATTTGCAGTGGCTTGCAGAATAATTTGAGATACAGGGATTTAAGAGTACCCCTTAGCACCAACACTGTACAGTATACACTTATAAACAATCTACACTTACAGCAAAACTTTAAATTAGGTAGGTACTAGCCTAATACCTCCACTAATATTTACTGTATTTTGGAATATCCAATATCCAATAATATTCTGTCCCTACCTGCCCCACTCCTCCATCCCCCGAAAAGAGAGAGAATTATAGAGAGGTAAAATTATTATTATAGGTATTATGATTAATAATAACAGCTAACATCGATTTACTATGTACCAGGCACTGTATCAGGCACTTAGAATACACTAATTAATCTAACCCTAATGACAGCTGCAGAGGGATATTACCATGCTCAGTATACAGAAAGAACAGTGAGGCTCAGGGAAGTGAGGGACGGAGAGGCTCATTAGGTGGCAGTACAAAGTGGCACAGTGGGATTTGAACACTGCTGCTTCTGACTCCAGAACCCACGCTCTGAACCAGTAAACAATACTTTACTTCTTTAGTAATGAGTAAGAAATGGAGTACATAAGATCTTATACTACAAAATTAATATAAAGTTCATTTCCTATATGTCAGCTCTCACCAGTGAGAAAATATCAAAGAAATGGTTCATAATAGTAACTCAGACTCTAAGACATTCAGGAAATAGCTAACAGAAGACTGGGCAAAAAGTACTTGAAGAAAATTCTTAAGCATTATGAGTGGATAAAAGATGTTTCAATAACTGAAGAGATACCTCCTGTATAAGACATTCTACTATGTGTAGAGATTTCACTGAAATGATATGAAAAGTTTCATTCAATACTCTCAAAATATTACATTTAGAGCCTGATGAAAAATCAAAAAGGTGAGTACAGCTAAATAAATTCCCAGGAGGGTACTTGTATCATTAATTATCAATAAAGCTACCATGATTAAAACATAATAGTAATTCCCAAGTACAGTACAGTAATAAATGTAAAATCATTAGAATATAACAGATGACTCTAAAAGAGAACCAAGTACACATTGCCATTTATTACATAACAAATGCAACACTTCACTTTAGTGAAAAAGTGAATTATTCAACAAATATTTATTCAGAAAAAATTAAAGTTCTTTCTTACCACATAACAACAAAAATTCTGGATAGATTAAAGTGATAAAAGTAAAAATATAGGAGTTCCCTTATGGTGCAGTAGGTTGAAGATACAACAATGTCACTGCAGCAGCTTGGGTCACTGCTGTGGCATGGGTTTCATGGGAACTTCTGCATGCCATGGGTGTGACAAAAAATAAAAAAGTATATAATAAAGATCTAGAGAAACATATAGATTAATTTTTATTTGCTCCAAGAGTGAGGAAGACCTTTCTAAATAAAATGTTTGAAAAAGCAAGGCATAGCTAAATAAACTCAAGACATTTAACAACACAATTTTTTTATGTCGAAAATGTAATAAAATTGAAAAAATTCAATTCAGGAAAACATTAGCAACATTTATTAAAAATCATAGTTTTAATATTTATAAAGAAATCTTTAAAAATCAACAGGAAACTTGACCCCCTTACTGTAGAGTGGGGAAAAAATAAATAAAAAAAAATCAACAGGAAATAAACACTCTATTAAAACAGACAAGGACATGAATATATAATTCACAAAGGAAAAAAGTTTTAAATATAAAAGTAACCATTAATAATGAATAAACGTAATTAAAACAATAAAAATTTAATACATCTTTGCCCTATAAATTTGCTGGTTAAGAGGCTATGAGGAGTTTCCATTGTGATTCAGCAGTAATGAACCCGACGATGTTACCATGAGGACTCAGGTTTGATCCCTGGTGTCACTCAGTGGGTTAAGGGTCTGGTGTTGCTGTGAGCTGTGGTATAGGTTGCAGATGCAGCTCAGATCTTGGGTTGCTGTGGCTTTGGCACAGCTTTATTTCTGATTAGATCCCTAGCCTACGAACTTCCATATACCACAGGTGCATCCCTAAAAAGACAACAACAACAAAAGGCTATGATGCTTTGCAAACAATGCAACAGACAAGGGCCTAATCTCCAAAATATACATACAGGTCATACAGCTCAACAAAAAACAAACAACACATTGAAAAATGGGGAGAAGACCTAAATAGACATTTCTCAAAAGAAGACATATGGATGACCAACAGGCATAGAAAAAATGCTCAACATCATTAATTATTAGAGAAATGCAAATCAAAACTACAATGAGGGACCACCTCACACCTGTCAGAATGGCCATCATTTAACAAATCAACAAATAACAAACGCCGGAGAGGGTGTGGAGAAAAGGGAACGCTCCTGCACTGTTGGTGGGAATGTAAACTGGTAAAACCACTTTGGAAAACAGTACGGAGGTACCTCAGAAAACTAAATATAGAGCTATCATATGATCCAGCAATTCCACTCCTGGGCATATATCTGGACAAAATTTTCATTCAAAAAGATACATGCACCCGTATGTTCACTGTGGCACTATCCACAATAGCCAAGACATGGTAACACCTAAATGTCCATTGACAGAGGAATGGGTTAAGAAGATGTGGTGCATATACACAATGGAGTACTACTCAACCATAAAAAGGACAAAATAATGCCATTTGCAGCAACATGGATGCAACTAGAGATTCTCATACTAAGTGAGGTAAGTCAGAAAGAGAAAGACAAATACCATATGATATCACTTATATGCAGAATCTAAAATATGGTACAAGTGATTCTATCTACAAAACAGAAATAGACCATGGAGTGAAGAGGAGATGGGGACTAACTGTTTAACATGTAGAGTTTCAGTTTGGGAAGACGAAAAAGTTCTAATGATGGTGATGACTGCACAGCAGTATAAATGTATTTAATGCCACAGAAAATCACATTTAAAATGTAACCTTTTAAAAATTGATATGATGGTAAATTTTATTTTATGTATATTTTACCACACACACACAGAAAAACCCTAAGAAGGCTGAATTTTAATGCCTACATAGTGTGTAGATCGGAAAAGAAAGAAAGAATGAAGTAGAAACAAATTCTTCACCGACTCAGGATGATGGAAAGAAATCTTAGTATAGACATAAGGTGGACAATAAACAAATATTTTCCTGGATATTCATAATCACAGATCTGCCTTCAAGAGATTTGGGGTTTAAACTTATACGACACAACTTGGTCTGAGGATCCCAAGATGAATAAAAGTAACATAAAATTAGATTCTCAGGTAACCATGCCCTGGGGCACTTGGAGGAAGCAAAGTCTGCAGTGGGATCTGTTATTGGAAGAACCAACAGTATGAGGATGTCTATTTTCTCCAAATGGATTTGTAGCTTTAATGAAACCCCAATCAAAAATCCTAGCAGGTATTTTTATGGAAATTGATTAGGTGATTCAAAAACACATCTGGAAATGTCAAGGCCCCAAAATAACCAAGACAGTTTTGAAAATGTAGAGCAAAGCTAGAAGGCTCACTCTGTCAGCTATCAAGACTTTTTAATAAAGCCATTATATTTAAGGCAGTGCTATATTGGTACAAGACCAGACAAACAGACCAGTGGTGCAGAACAGCAGCCTCCACATAAATGGAAAATATAGCTATCTAATTTATGGCAAAGGAGGCAATGCAGCACCATAATGAATCTTGGCCCCCTATCTCACACTATACTGAAAAAGCAATTTCAATTGGATTATGGACCTATGTGTGAAAGGCAAAGCAACAACACTTCTAAGCAATAATATAGGAGAATACCTTCATGGGGTATGCAAAGATTACAAAAAGTACTAACAACCTTAGAAAATTAATAACCTGATTACATTCAATAAAAATTTCTGTTAAGAGAAGAAGTAAGCCACAGAATAGGAGAAGATATTTGCAATACTTTTATCTTTCAAAGTACTCGGATCTAGAATTTGTAGAGAACTTCTAACAAATTAGAAAGAAAATGACAGATAATCTAATAGGAAAATAGACAAAAGATCTGAATAACTACTTCACAACAGGACATTTAAATGTCCCAAAGCACAAAAATGGCTAAACTCACGTCACTGGGGACACACAAGTTAAAACCATGGGACAATACCAATAATCATCTATGAGAATGCTTAAATGAGAAATACAGACAATACCAAATGTTGGTGGGATAAGGAAATGATGGAACTCTTATACATTGTGGGTTGGAGTATGAGTTGGTACAGCTACATCAGAACTTTGAAAATATCTACTAATGCTGAACATGTGAATAACCTACAACCCAGCAATGTTGCACTTGGGTATACACTCGGGGGAATATGGAATGGTCAAAGCAGTACCACTTCTAGCAGCCCAAACCAAGAAACAATCCAAATGTTCATCATCAACAGAGTGGATAGTCAGTGGTCTAATCATACAGTGAAACGCTATATAGCAAGGAAAGCAAAAACCAGCATTACATGCAATGGCATAGGTGAATCTGACAATATAATGTTAAGTGAAAGAAGCCAGGCATAAAAGAGTACACACTGTATGATTCCACTTACATATAGTTGAAAAATAAGGAAGATTAATTTATATTGTTAGAAGTCAAAACAGTATTTACCTTGGGGAAGGTAGTGACAGAAAAGGGTATGAGTGAGATTCTGGGGTTCTGATGACATTTTATTTATTGATTTTTGTGTTGGTTACATACAGAGCAATAATTTATTTTTTGAAAATTGATTAAGCTCTAATCTTATGTGTGTACTGTTTGGTATGATTCATACTTCAATAAAAAGTTTACCCCCCAAAAAGCTATGATAGAATCTTTCTAGAGAGCATTGTGTCAATGAGAAAAAAGACCTTTGAAGGGTTTATATCCAGACCTAGCAATTCTGCTTCCCATGAAACTAATCAGAACTATATTCAAATGTTTATATATCAGGAAGAACATTTTAATATTTTCAAATGTGTGAAGTTTGAAAAGAACCTAAATGTGCCATCAGAAGGGACTGATGAAACAGACAAAACAGATGAAAGATAAAATAGGCCATCTTTAATATTTGTGTTATTCATTATCTAAGGGTATAAGAAAATTGTTTTTGTATAACATTAGGTGGAAAAAAAAGCACAATATGCATTTATATATATACTACTTCAACTTTCGTGTGTGTGTGTGTGTGTGTGTGTGTATACAAGGAAACATAAATGAAATAAATACAGCCAAAAAGTTAAGAATCCTAATGTCTAGGCCATGGTATGACAAATGAATTTTTCTCCTTATATTTTCTATGCTTTCTAGTTTTCTACATTGAGTGCTTATTACTCTCATAATTATGAAAATAACTTAATAAAGACATAATCAACCTTGTAAATCCAGCTGCATCTGAGTAGCGCTTGGATTCTTTGGCAACGTGGGGGAAAGAGCAGGTTACTTTTGCCAGAGCCATTTCTTTGGACTGAAGGGTAAATGGGAAGTGAAAAAGAAGAGGAAGTAAAGACAAACAATTCTTTTGAGTACCTTGATTGGAAGGGGAAGAATCCTAGTTTTCTTTGACATTCTATAATTCTTTTAGTCTTGATCAGTGTTTCTCAAACTATGCTGCACCATGAAATCATTAAGGAAGCTTTACAAAAATACCAATGCTTGGAACCTTCACTCAGAGATTTCAATTTAGTAGGTGTAGCCTATGGTCTGGACTTGCCAGGGGATTTGAATGCAAGGCCAAAGTTCCATTTTCTTTCATCTTCTCCCCTGAGAACAATTAAATTCCTAATCAATAATAGCTTCATGTGTATGTATAGGGGTGAGCTGGGCACAAAATGGGCACTCCACAAATAGTTGCTACTTTGATGGACATGAAACCTTTCTGGGAGATGCAAGGCACGTCTGCATGGTTAGGGCTTTCTTCTTGCTAGCTTAGAACATGGTTCAGATTCAGAGAGAACCATCCAGGAATGAGGCAACCCCTTGGTCCATGGCTCCAGTGGGGCCCTGGGTGGCTTGTAATACCCTTTCAAAATCAAAGTCACATAAGAATATGGCTTATCTTTTGGGGGATGCAAAATAGCTAATTTGAAATGTCACTAAAATCAACAGTTAACTGAAAATCCAAAGGGAGGAAAACTCAAATTATATTACTGGAATGTCATTTTTGATTACTGAAATTCTTTCAGTGATGACATCTGCGATTGGCCAGTGACAGAGTCATCTAATGTGAAGCAGAAAAGAAAGTAAACAATGCTTTAGGCTTACAAATGCTTTCAATATATTGGGTGTTTTACATATTCTCAGGCCTTACAAAAAACCACGCCTATTAGGAATTAGCATCCCCATTAGGGGATTAGAGATTAAGAAGCCAAGGCACAGAGAGGTTAGGCAGCTTGCCTAGGACACAAAGATGGCAATTGATAAAAAGACCTCAAAACCTATAACCCCTTCACAGCATCAAAATGTGACAATGTGTTCTATAAGTGATGGCAAAGGGCATCCATACCAAACCTTCACATGAGACCCTAGAAGATTTCTATGTTGTCAATAAGTCAGTAGGAAAAAGGACATTCATTGCAATCAGAGATGCTGAAACATAAAATTTTTCTTAGTATTCAATGGTCTCCGTCAAGCACTTGGAAAATAAATTAGGGTATGGTCTTTTTGGGATACTTAGCAGAAAGATAGAGGGATGAGGTTCATTAGTGGCTTTCAAACTCTTTCAACTCAACTGATTTTATGAAAAATAAAACCACAGAAAGTACATTATGACTTGTGACTATGGGAATTTACTCTGAGGAAATTGTGTGGGCATTTTCAAAGTCCAAGACAGGGTTCCTAGACAGGAGTATTGGCATAACTCTCCGTGTGATCTTAGGCAAGTCATTACCTCTCTCTGGGCCTCAGTTTACTCAGCAGAGAAAAAAAAGGGGGAAGGGAACATTTAAACAACTGTTGAAAGCTATAAACACTCTATTGATCTGGTATAAGCTATGGATCCTTTCCCCAGATGATGCACATATGCATGTACACACGCAATTTTGAAAGCTCTGGTTATTCCCAGATATTCCAAAGACGATTTGTGAATCTCCAAAGACTATATGGACCCTTGATTTAAAACACCCGGAGTTTTGATAGTGGGACTGTAGTCATGTTTATAAAAAGAGTCCTGGAAGTTCCCGTTGTGGCTCAGTGGTTAACGAATCTGACTGGGAGCCATGAGGTTGCGGGTTCTATCCCTGACCTCACTCGGTGGGTTGAGGAGTCGGCCTTGCTGTGAGCTGTGGTGTGTGTAGGTCGCAGACTGGGCTTGGGTCCCGTGTTGCTGTGGCTCTGGCATAGGCCTGTGGCTACAGCTCCAATTGGACCTCTACCCAGGGAACTTCCACATGCTGTGGGTGTGGCACTAGAAAAATACAGAAAGACCAAAAAAAAAAAAAAAAGAGTCCTTATCTTTTAGAGATGCAACCTGAAATATTTATGAATGAAACACTTTGATGTTTGGAATTTGCTTTAAAAGGATCCAGTGTGTATGGAGAAGGGTGGTGGTAAGTGGTGGGCGTAACAGATGAACTGAGATTGTCCATGAATTGATAATTGGTGAAGCCAGGTGATTATGTACATAATGGCTCTTTATACTGTTTTCTCTGCTTCTGTGTGTTGAAATTCTCCACAATAAGTCGATTTACACAATAAAAATTATCCATAATTTAAAAAATACCCAGAATAGATCACCTCTAGTGTTCCCAATTCTAATAGTCTATGATTTAGCATTCCAAAGAATCTATAGAGAAAATGACTTGTGGAAACATTTGATGTGCTCAAGGTATTGAATCATTATCACCCTTCTCTCATGGACCTTCTAGACTAAAGGGTTTGTTGTAGCACGATTTTCCAGATGGTTCTGTGATATTCCATTTGATCACTTCCATAAACACACTTCTGGGGAAAGAGCAGCAAAATCAAAGGCAGAAGAACTGGACAAGAATTGGTCTTTAATCATTTCACACGATAATGTGGCTTCATTTATTTTCAAAAATTTCTTAAGATGAGAAGATAAAAATACTGTTGCAAATGGATTTCAGTGGCATATAAAATACTTGGTTGTGAGGTGAAATGGAAGAATGTGAAACAGTACACAGGATGAGAGAGAGCTGCATGATGGCTGAGAACGTGTCCTCCACAGAGCCATAGTGCCCGAGTTCCCATCCTTGCTGTGTCACTCAACTAACTATACAATTATGGGTAAGTCACCTAACTTTTCTGAGCCTCCAGATAGGTTCCTATGGTTTCCTATCTCTACCCTACGCATAGGGAAACCTAATTCCCTAACCATAAAATGGAAATAATAGCCCATTCTCCCTCCTAGGGTTACCGTGAAAGGTCAAGTTATGCCTAGACACTGACTACCGTTCTTTCAATTATGTAAATACAAAAGTCAATGAAAGAAGGCAAATACACACATACACATAAATAAAAGGCAAATACATGATCAAAATATTATCAGTAGTTGCCTCTGGATTGTGACCAATGGGTGATTTTTTTCTTTTCCTTATTTTTTTTCCTGGACTTTTCAAATTTCTACAAAGTATTTGTTATTCTTATCATCAGAGAAAAAAAGTTGTTTTAAAAATGTATAGTGAAATCTAATAATCAAAACAAATGAACAAATACAACAAAACAGAAATGGACTCGCAGATGCAGAGAACAAACTAGCAGTTGCTAGAGGTGAGGGAGGTAGGGGGATGGGTGAAAGAGGTGAAGGGGATTAAGAGGTACAAACTACCAGTTATAAAATAAATGTCACAGAGATGTACTGTACAGCACAGGGAATTGAGTCAATAATATTGTAACAACTTTGTATGATGACTGATCTATAAAAATATCAAACCCCTGTTGTACCTGAAACTAATACAATACTGTTAGTCAACTATGCTTTAATAAAATAAAAAGAAAAAATTTTAAAAATCAAGTGAGCAAAAGAATGTGTATATATACATATATGTATAACTGGGTCACTTTGCTATATAGCAGAAATTGACAGAATATTGTAAATCAACTATAATAAAAAATTAATTTAAAAAGTCTTTCTTGAGAAAGTTTACTGTCCAGAGGTGTCTGAACCTTGCCTGTCTCACACAGTGTTCTGACAAACAGACCCCTTCAGAAGACAGTAAGAGGGTGCGACTATTTGTCCACATTTTCTTCACCAGACATCCATCTCCAGGGTGCAAGATCCTTGTAAAGGGGGATGAGCTTTCAAATGTGGTGGTTGGGGTAGAAATGAATAGAGCCTTCCTCTGCTCCTGTCTCATGCCATTCTGCCCCCCTTACCACACATCTTCAACATCAATTTAGTCTTTTTGAGAAGCATGCGTCCCTTGGAGAGTATCAAAAACACTATGCCCCCCTCCCCAAAAATTTCACGTTCAGGCATATTATTTTGTATTCAATTTCTTGGGGTTCATGGGCCCCTCCCCAAAGTCCATCTCCACTAATTAAGAACACCTAAGCCATGACAGCAAATTTAGGAATGTATAAACACACTAAGAAAAACTGACTTGTACAAATCCGAAACCATAAGCCAGATAAATTGGTGGATAATGACGGGTATTGCATATGTAGTTTTTACTCTGCCAAAGAATTTACATTAGGATATCTATAAATAGCAAGCCCATACAGTGTGTTTGAACCATGCTGCTATATACCCAAATGCTAAGCCCTTTCCAGAACATATCTACTGCAGAGCAACAGGCCTAATTCAAAAGCTGAATACCAGTTTCACTCCTGACTTTAGCTGCATCCTTACAGTATTCTAGATGACCTTTGAAATGGCCACTACCTCATATCATCACTTAGGTCAATGATGGACAGTGATGCAACAGCCAGAAACTTCTGGCCAGAGGGGCAGTAGTCCATGTGTGTGGATTGTGAGACTGTTTGGGAGTGAGCCATGTGTGGTAAGATCGATCCCATCTCCTTATCTTAGGAAGGAAAAGGGTAAACATTGAGTCTTTGCACTGTACCCAGATGGACGTTAGATCATCTCACTATTTCTCACAATGATACTGGAAGGTGCAGTTTTTAATTTTCTTCTTTTGTCTTTTAGGGCTGCACCTGAGGCATATGGAGGTTCCCAGGCTAGGGGTCGAATCGGAGCTGTAGCCAGTGGCTTACACCCCAGCTACAGCAATGCCAGATCCCAGCTGTGTCTTCAACCTACGCCACAGCTCATGGCAACGCCGGATCCTTAACCCACTGAGCAAGGCCAGGGATTGAACCTGCATCCTCATGGATACTAGTCAGATTCATTTCTGCTGAGCCATGATAGGAACTCCTTGGGAGGTGGGGCTTTTGTTCTCATTTCCAAATGACACACATGTTCCAGGGCAGACGCTTACTAGAAAAATAAAAGAAAAGAAAAGCAATGCAAAGCTCTCTGTCTCAAATCATCATCTTTGATGGTTAATTCTGGAAGCTGGGATGTATACACTGGGCTGCATCACTTAAACTGAGAGTCACTTAGCTATGATTTTGATCCTGCTGATGTCAGTGGCTTCTAGGGATATGTGTGAAGGGAGATAAAGACAGGAGTCTTCTTTGCCCCATCCGACCTGCCCTCCAAACTGGCACCCTCTTTTCCCTCTTTCCTATACAGGGACTGACCCACATTCCAAAGATGCTCGGGGAACTCACAAGTGGATCTGGATAAAGAGCCAGGAGTCATGCACTTAAAAAAAAATCCATGTAACTGTGAACTCCATCTTATGGTTTTCACTCCCAGCAGAGATGCCATTTGGCATCACACTGTTAGCAGCCACATTTTACTTGCTCCTCTTCCATGATTTCCAAACATGTGCCTGGCACCCACACGAGTTTCAGAGGAAGTGCAACAGTGACAGAAGTGTTGCGGGGTTGGTTTTGTGTATGTTAGTGCAACCCTCACAAACCCAAGTCTAAGTTGGAGGATTAACTTCCACAAGAGGAACATCAACTTTCCCGAGAACGCAGCACCTCCTTTCTAGTTTCTCTGAAACGAGCAGTATCTAAACTTAGGGATGAGCCCTGTTAAGCACAGGGTCCAGGCCCTTGGGATATATACGGTCCTTTGATGGTCCCCAAGTGCCCCAGCTTTTCTGGAGGAGTATCCCTGGGCTCTTTGTCCCTCATCCTTAAGAAGCCGCCCAATACTTACACGCGCTTTGGGCACAAGCAAGTTCAAGGCACAGAACAACCACTCCACCACCACCCGAGAAAGCGATGTGAACCCAGAGTCAGTGTGAATTGCGGGTGATCGCAGGGTAGAAGCTCAGCGCAAAGCCTTGGGGCTATGTGCGCAAGAGGTCTGGGTTCCCAGGGATGTGGTCCAGTATCGGCAGCAGCGAGTCCTCCTGGACATTCAAGTCTCAAGGGAGGTACGGGTCCTTAAGAGCAACTAGGGACACATCTCAGCCTCCAGCGCCAGCACCAGTTGGAAAGAAACAAAGGTGGCCAGAGAGGAGAGGAGAGTGAGTTTCTGCTCTCTTGGGGCAAGTGTGCGCGGTACCTTGGATTCCTGGCTGCCGGTGGATGCAGGCGAAGGCGGCAGCTCCGCGCTCGCCGCCTCTTTGGGCAGCCCGTCCACGCCGTCCTCATGGGCGCCGCTCGGGGGGATCATCTTGGCGGCGCGGGAATGGTGTTGGGCTCCCGGAGGAACAGCGAGGCTCGCCTCCCTCCGGTGCGCCCTCCCGGCCGCGCTCTGGCTCGCTCAGCTCCGGAGGCCAGGGACTCCCATCCTCGCCGAGGCGACAACGCGCCCTCCTCTGGCCTCACCCCTCCCGGGTCCTGCCCACCTCCGCGCACTCCCCGCAGGCAGAGGGAAAGCGCCCGCTCCGCCCCACCCGGCCTTGCCTGCGGCCACCTCGCCAGCGCGCACAGTCGTGACTGCCACTCAGCAGCAGGCAAGCGGGCGAGGGGTGGCCCGCCCGCCAGAAAAGGGGTGGGGGCAGGCGGCGGCTCAGAGGCGGGGCTGCGGGCCCCTGGCCCGGAGCAGCGCGGGTGGGCGTGGGCCAGGAGGGGGCCGTGCCCTCTGGAGGCTCTATGGGAGGCTGGGCTCGCACAGCAGGGTAAACGTCTGGGGATGTTTTAGGAGGGAGGGGGAAAATTCAGACCAAACGCCAGTGAAGGGCCCAGCCTGCAGGGATCACCTGCAACAACTCTCAGGGAGCCAATGACTTAGGTAAGTTATTTATACGGTTTAGTGATGGAGGAAGCAGAATTGGGGTTCCCTGGCTTGAGGGCGCTTCTCTTTCTTCAGTTCAGCTTTGGACTAAAGCATACGCATACTGCAATGAGGATCCGTCCTAGTTTTGCTGTCCATTTATGTGCTAAGCCCTTCACTCTTTTTATCTTATTTCATCCTCAGAGATGCTCTATTAGGTTAGGTATTATCCTTCCCATTTATAAATGAGAAAACTGGGGTTTGAGGGAGGCGAAGTAATTTCCTCTAACTCACTGAAGTATAAATGGTGGAACTGGGATTTGAACCTATTTTGCCTTCAAAATCCTTCTTTTTGGACTGTAGAGCCTCAAATCTAGGCCAGATCTTCATAGCCGAGGAGCCAGTGGGTGTTGCAGTAGAGCAAGGAGGTCAGGGCTATTTATAGAGGGGCAAGCCAATCTGCCTTAGTAGATCTTTTATTTAATTTATTTATTTTGATTTTTAGGGCCACACCCTGGAGGTTGCCAGGCTAGGAGTCTAATTGGAGCTACAGCTACTGGCCTCTGCCACAGCCACAGTAACACCGGATCCCAGCTGCATCTTCGACCTACACCACAGCTCATGGCAATGCCGGACCCTTAACCTACTGAGCAAGGCCAGGGATTGAACCTGTAACCTCATGGATCCTAGTTGGATTTGTTTCCCCTGTGCCACGATGGGAACTCCTGTCTTCGTAGATGATTTAGAAACAGAGAGATGCCCCATGGGATAAAGGGGTGGAAGGGATTTAGTATCTTTTGAGGAAAAACCTCAGTGTGCAGGGAAAGGAACTACATCTGGATATTTAAACGGCTCCCCCCCCCCCCATGAATACCAAACTTATTTTTCTAACAGGAAACCATAAACTTACATTCAGATTTTCTTTATTAACTATAAATATTTGCAAATCCAGCTTCATGGTGTTACTAAATGCAAGTTCATGTGCCCAATGCACAGTGAAGCCAAACAAACTGAAAAGTTGGAGTCTGGAGCAGAGAAAGGTTTATAGCAGGGCTATGCAAGGAGAGACCATTCCCAAACCCCAAACTCCTGGAAGGGTTTTGGCAAATACGTATATATACATTTACATATACAAATACACACACATACATGTATATATATGTATATACACACTAATATATACACACACATACCTATGTATATGTGTGTGTGTGTATTTTTCCTTTTTACAGCTGCACTGGCAGCATATGGAAGTTCTCAAGCTGGGGGTTGAATTGGAGCTGCAACTGAGTCCTATACCACAGCCATGCAACACTGGATCTGAGCCATATGTGCAACTTACACCACAGCTTGCGGTAATGCCTGATCCTTAACCCACTGAGTGAGGCCAGGTATGGAACCCACATCCTCACAGAGACAATGTCTGGTTCTTAATCTGCTAGGCCCACAGTGGGAACTCCCAGCAAAGCACTTTTAAAAGCTAGGTGAGGGAAGGGTGCTGTTAGTTGTTGCAAACTTGTAGCTGTTAAGATCCTGGTCATGATGTTCCTGTAAACCTCTAACAAGGCAAATGTTATTCTCTGTTCTAAAGCTTTTTCTCTTTCTATGAATTGACTCTTAAGGGTCAGAGTCTTGAGAATAGGCTATCCTGTATATTTCAAGCTATAGACAACATTCTTTTACAAAGGGTGCAGAGTTGGCATGACTAAGCACTAGCAACAGAACATAAAGGTTCAAGTGAAAAGGAACAGGTCTAATATGAAGTAGATTTGTTCTTCCCTATTATAATGGGCATGTAGCCTGTGCAGTCACATAGGGCCCTGCACTTGGATTAATGCTCTTCTGTCAACATCTTGGAATTCTTAATACTTTCTGAACAAGAGGCCCAGAATTTTCATTTTGCACTAGACCCTGTGAATTATGTATTTGATTCATGCTTGCCCTAGCTCATGTCCTTTGGAAAACAACAACAACAACAAACCTATTACTCTTTCCATCCTGGACATCAGTTGAAAGCTTCTGTTCTAAGTGACAGCCCCTTACTTGGCACTTGGCTCTGAGTGCTCTAAATACTCCCGTGGTTGTTAGCCTCTCATGTGATTGGGCCATGCTGGCTAAACCGAATGATTACAGCCTTTTTCCTCCTCAAAAAAATGCCAGTTTTCTCAATAAAGACAAAATTCTAGTTGCTAAAATTATAATGGTAACAGCACAAAATGGAGGGAACAGCAGGATCAACACATCTTTATCAAGCACTATTCTATACTAGACATGGTGTTACAAACTGATGATACAGCAGAGAGAAAAACAAAGATTAAGACTGTCCTCCTGGAATGTGGAACCTTAGGAAAGATACAGATTAATTAAATCACACCCACACACAGATTTTTTCACAGACTGTGATAAGAGACAGTGCAGGACTCTAATGAGTGTGTACAAATACAGGGCCTGAAATAGTGTGGGACAAGAGAGGGGTTTCCTGAGGAAGTAAAGCCCCCATAGTCCATGGAAAATTCCAATCTTGGTGGGCAAGCACACTGTGGCTAACAAGACATTTTTCATCTTTGGCTTTTATTTTTTTAAGAACTGAAAAGCAGCTATAAGATGTCATCTTTCATTTTAGTAAATGCTAAACTTTGATTAACGCTAGTCATACTCCAATAGCAAATGTTTAAATGTTGTCCCCTGAGGGAAATATTAAAGGAGGTAGTACATCCTTTCTCCTCATTCCGCCCCCGTCCTCCTAACAGAAATCCTTGGTCTGATAAATAATAGCTGCTTTTCCTAGGAAACTGTGGAATTACCTGTAGCTGTCAAAACTAATCAAGCCTTTGCTCATGTGTTTCTCTCCCATAAATGCCTTCCCACCTCATTTTTTGATATTTCACTGAGTTATTTTGTTCTTCAAAAACACATCCACAAACATTTATTACTCTTGAACTCTCCTTCCCTAATTCTCATAGTCTGATTTAGATTTCCAAACTAACGCTGTGGTCTCATATCATCCTTCCCTGAGTAATCAGTGACAAAGCTGCCTGACCTTCCACTGGGCTCTGTGCTCCACTAGGACAGGTCTGTCCATCTTGTTTCCTCAGCCTCTAGTTGAGGGTGAAAGGATACGCTCTTATAGCTCTCTGAGCTCTAAGATGGCCCAGACATTTGTTATTCCAAGTGCTCTGCACATTCTGAATGGAGAAAGACCCAGGATGCTTCTAGAAAACAGTGGAATTTAAAATCAAACAAGCTCATTGATACTGAGAATTGTGTCTTTACTGGCCAAGATAGGATCTTAAACTGAGAGTCACACTGTTTTGTGAACATGGGATTTATTGGTTTTTGGAGGCATGGGGTTTGCACAAAGGACATTAGGTCCACAGCTAGTCTCTGGGAACCAGGGTGCAGGCAGACAGGATGCTGCTTTGTTAGAGTCTATTGGGAGAGGGCTGCTGGCAGAAATAGATGGCACTATATTTGTGTAGAATGCCTTGAGGCTTGGGTCACAGGCACTGCTACCTTGGGAACTATGTGACCATTCCTGATTCCAACTCCTGGGGTGATAGTCTTCTCACATTGTCATGAAAGCTGGCCCTGACGTGGTACTGAGGAGATGCTGATATATTGGTAGCAGCACCCAGAGGACTGATGGTCTCCAAGTACTGGGGGTTATGGATGATGGATCAGCAGAGTGACTCCCGGAGGATATCTGATAAAGCACTGACATCCCTGAGCAGAAGTGTATGTACCTTTTCATGGCCCCATGTGAGATACCCCTTTAGGACTCCCAGTTGTACTGGGGTGAGACCACATAGAAGACTGTAGGTCCTGCATTAGAAGCTGTGGTAACATTTCAGCTATGGCTGTCAGGATGTCCTCATTTCTATCAGAAGCTGGGAAAGTCAAGTGGCAAATAATTATCCTAAGTCTTGAGCCAGCAGTAGGACCCTGTGTTTTTATAGCTTTGCTTCATGGTCCATTTCAATCTGTTACTGGTTAAATACCAAGCCAGCAGAAGTGTGAGGTATGCAGAAATGTATCTTCACAAACTTGAACAGGAGGCTCCCTCTCCTAGTTCATTTACTCATTCATTACTTTGTAAAGAGGGCAAAGCTCTCCTGATTGCCTATGACTGCCTTTTGCAGGAACACTGCTCAGCAAGAGTGTATAATGCTTTCAACCCTCTCCTGGTGCTTTGCTCCAAGTTTGGATAAAGAGACTGGACTTTCATTCTATAGCCCCTGGCTTCTTCCAGAGCCATTTAGTAAAATGTTTTATCAAGACTACTTAATTAAAACAGCCATATTTATGAAAAGTACAAAAAAGAACAGCAAGGAAAGGTAAAGGGGAAGATCATCAGAATGTCCAGAAGGTGGAGAACTGACAAGGATAAAGGAGAGAGGGTCTAAATAAAGGAGTAGTTGTCAATGTCTTATCCAAGTCATCATGAGTAAAGAGATATATGAGAAGGGCATAGGGTTTGGCAATTAGATTGTTGATAATAATAGTGGATAACATAGAACATGTATTGGGTTTCTATAATATTTTCTTCTCTCTCTCTCTCTCTCTTTTTTTTTTTAAGGCCGCCCCTGAGGCATATGGAGGTTCCCAGGCTAGGGGTCGAATCAGAGCTGAGCTACTGGCCTACACCACAGCCACAGCAATGCAGGATCTGAACAACATCTGCGACTTACGCCAGAGCTCACAGCAACACCAGATCCTTAACCCACTGAGCGAGGCCAGGGATTGAACCTTGTCCTCATGGATGCTAGTTAGATACGTTAACTGCTGAGCCATGATAGGAAATCCAGATTTTCTGTGTTATTTCATTTAATCTCTACAAAACCTTAATAAGATAAATATAATTATCCTACATTCCATAGTGAGTGTGGGAACAGGATTTGAACACAGATACATCCTGCTTCTGGGCCAAGTTTTGGTTCTGCTTTGTTGACTCCCCAAACAATGGCAGAACCCAAATCTGGTGAAGAGGAAGCAAGCCTAAAAAGGAAGGAGTGATGAAATTTGGGAGCCAGAAGTATAATGGAAGACACAGAAAGTGTCCTTAAAGAATGAAGGGTTTCCCACTCCATTCTTTTATCGTAAGAGTCAATAATAACTACATCTTCACTTTGAAGGCAACAGCCAAGAAGTCAAGACATACTAGGCGTTCAGCCTGTAAAGGAGGACTGGGAATCCCAGCATTAACCGTTACCCTCTGGCTACCTTGTCTGGTGTATGTGCCTTCAAGCCCAGAGAAATAAAGTTCTCAAAGTCTTACAGCTAACAACACAAAAACAACAACAGGCCCTACTTTGAGCAACTGTTAACGCCAATCTGCAGTCCTCACACCAGCTTTGGACTGGTCTCTCCTCAGCACCAAAGTGAATCATTAAATTTGGAGACTCATATTGGCAGGGTAAATGAGATCCTGCTAAAGCATCCTTATCTTGCTTTTCTAAGCATAAATCAATAAGAATAATAGCAACACAAATAAGAGATAATATTTGAATAGCACTGTTTGGTGGAGTTGTAATCATTCCCTGCTGGAGTTGCTTAGAAAAGGGCACAAGGTCCTCACCTCATGTAGCTGTAGCTGTTTTCTCGTTAAGATCTACCTCTTTCTTCTAATGAGAGCGTGTGTGGGCTGCTTCTAACTGAGTAGGTTATAACTAACTCTGTGAGAAGAGGACAACTTGAATCTTTATTCTACATTTAGTAGACAGGCCATGAATTTAAACTCCAAACATCTCAGATTCTCCACTCAAAAGCAATGGGATCTTAGACAACTGATTTTATCTCTCTCTCAGCCTTGGTTTCCTCAAGTCCAAGATGGGATAATAATCCCTATTTCAAGGGATTTATGTAAGTATTAGAAGATTATATTAAATGTCTGGTCCTGCTATTATTATTATTATATTATCATTTGTCATATGATTTTGGTCAAATATTATTAGCTTTGAATTAGGTTATCTCTTCATTACAGCCAAATGCATATACAATATCAAAAGTGGGGAGTTCTCACTGTGGCTCAGAGGGTTACAAACCCTACTAGTATCCATGAGGATGAGGGTTTGATCCATAGCCCTGCTCAGTGGGCTAAAATAAAGATCCTCCTTTGCTGCAAGCTGTGGTGTAGGTCACAGGCGTAGCTCAGATCTAGCATTGCTGTGGCTGTGGATTAGGCTGGCAGGTGCAGCTCTGATTCGATCCCTAGCCTGCGAAATTCCATATGCTGTGGGCGCCCAACCTGACACCCAAAAAAATATATATCAAAAGTAAATCTTTTCCACATTTCTAAAGTTATTACTATCTCCTATCTGAAGAGTTTAGATGCAGCAAATAGCTAAAGTTTCTTATAGATGTTGGTCCTTTGGCTAGTCATGAACATTGAACTTTACATATCCTATCCTATGAATTAAGGGTAACAGGTTAGGAAGCACATGGTCTGGTTTATGCTGGCCTTTCTGTGCCTGGAAAATGCCTGGTCTATTACCTCTCCCAGCTTCAGTGCTTGTTGCTGTTCCCTGAAGCTGAGAATTCCCCACCATTATTTCTCATGGCCAATGGACCTCAGCGCCTATCAGCTGAAAACATCCGTTTTCATCTCTTTTAACTTGGTGTCTTTTAGAATGTAAGCTCCATGAAGTCAAAGACTTCATCTCTTCTCTTCATCACATATCTCTGAGGCTTAGGTGCTCATATGATAGGTGCTCAGTGAATATTTATTAAATGAATGAAAGATAAAATGTCAGTTCTGGAGAGGAACCCATAGGTCTAATGAAACACCCCCCACCCTGCCTTTTTTAATGGCCATACCCATGGCATATGGAAGTTCCTGGGCCAGGGAGTGAATCCGAGCCACAGCTGCGATTTACACTCCAGCTGTAGCAATGCTGGATTCTTTTTTTTTGTTTTTTTTTGGTCTTTTTGTCTTTTAGGGCTGCACCTACAGCATATGGAGGTTCCCAGGCTAGGAGTCCAATTGGAGCTGTAGCCGCCAGCCTACACCTTAGCCACAGCAATGTGGCATCCGAGCCATGTCTGCAACCTACATCACAGCTCATGGCAATGTCAGATCCTTAACCCATTGAGGGAGGCCAGGGATTGAACTCGCATCCTCATGGATGCTAGTTGGGTTCGCTAACCACTGAGCCATTATGGGAACTCCAATGCTGGATTCTTTAATTTTTATTTATTTATTTATTTATTCATTTAGTCTTTTTGCTATTTCTTTGGGCCGCTCCCATGGCATATGGAGGTTCCCACGCTAGGGGTCGAATTGGAACTGTAGCCACAGGCCTACACCAGAGCCACAGCAACGCGGGATCCGAGCTGCGTCTGCAACCTACACCACAGCTCACAGCAACGCCAGATCGTTAACCCACTGAGCGAGGGCAGGGACCGAACCCGCAACCTCATGGTTCCTAGTCGGATTCGTTAACCACTGCGCCACGACGGGAACTCCCAATGCTGGATTCTTTAACCCACTCCACCAGGGCCAGTGATTAAACCCACACTTCTACCAGCAACTGGAGCTGCTGCAATCAGATTCTTAACCCACTGTGCCACAGCAGAAACTCCAAACACCCATTTCTCATAGTGGAAAATGGAAGCTCACATAGGTTAAATACTTCTGCAGAGTCAACTAATACATGGCACAATGAACTAGTGTCTGTTTACTTGATCACCAATCCCAATGGTCATTGCTTTATTCAGCTTTGGAATATATGACCAAGCTACCAGCTGTACACTTTTTTCCCTCCAAGTCTTCAAATTTATTGTGAGATTAAGCACAGTATTTCTAAAGTTCATTTCCAAAACAATAGCTTTATCATTATTCAGGCAGTATTCAAGAAACACCAAAGAAAGGAAAAATATTTCAAAATTCCACCACAATTGGAAATAACTATTAGCATTTTGGCCTCCTTCTAGAAGCACATGCATATATGCATAATTTTAAATTTATGCGTATTTACATAATAATGATCTCAGGACTCTAAGTGTTTTTGTAACTTTCTTTTCCTCCAATAATATGTCACAAGATAGTTCTGTGTCAATACTATACATATACATGATCCTTTCTTTAAACAAATCTGTATTCCACTGTACAGATGCACCATGATTTATCTATGAAGGATCATTTATGAGGGACTATTAGAGGACAATTAAAAACTCATTCTTGGGAGTTCCTGTTGTGGCCCAGCAGTAATGAACCCAACTAGTATCCATGAGGACGTAGATTCGATCCCTGACCTCGCTCAGTGGGTTAAAGGATCCCATGTTGCCGTGAGCTGTGATATAAGTGGTAGATGTGGCTTGGATCCTGCATTGCTGTGGCTGTGGTGTAGGCCAGAGGTTCCAATTACACCCCTAACCTAGGAACTTCCATATGCCATGAGTGCAGCCCTAAAAAAAAAGACGAACCAAAAAACTTCACTCTCTCTCTTATTCTTAAACATCAACCTGGCAAGGTAAATACTATTAGACCCATTTTATAGGTGAGGTCACTGGAAGCCTGAAAGGCTTGATGACTTCCCTAATGGGATACAGAAAGTGCAGAGTGGAGATTCTGGACACATCTCCATAGTCTAAACCTCAGGTTCCTGACACATACAAGCAAACAGCAAAACTTAGTGTGATCACTGCTGTATAAGAAACATGCACATATTTGAGAGTACAGGCAGGAAGGATGGTGCCCACCAAGTGGAAAGGATGTTTAGGAAGTTTCCTAAAAAGATGACTTAAAATTTTTCTGGAAAGAATCTTTAGCAGAATGTGCAATATCCATACAGACATGGAAGGGTGCTTGTGTAGGGTCATTTTGGTGTGGTTCTTAGAAAAACTACAGCTTCTTTTCTTGGTGAGTAACATTTACTGATCATATAGACAATGCTCAACAAGAGAAAGGCTGGAAAAATTCTTTGAATTGTTATTAAGTACAAATGGCCCAGGGGGAAAGTTGCATATCAGTCATTGTAAGAGGAATGGTACTGATGAGTAACAGTGTGAGGAGGGAAGCACATAGGGTTTCTAGAAGGTTAAATGGGTCACCAAGTAAGAAAGACCACTCCTTAGAGAGTTCTGAGACATGTAATAGGGAATCTTTATGCCAGGCAGCCAGACACAGGGAGCTCTGGTTCCCTCTGAAGCAGGAACCCATTTGGTAGAGGGAGCCCTAAAGTCCAAACATACATGTAACTTGCACATTTACAATCTCTAAAGGATTAGGAATATTCACTTTATGCTCTTTTAATCATAATGTGTCTTAAATGACACCCCTAGAAAGTGAGCAGGACTGATGCTCAAAACACAGAACAAGAATCCAACAAAAACACATAATCACTCCGGCTCTTTATCCATAAAGCTTTGCACTTATTTTGAGATATGTTCTAAAAGCTTGTAGAGTCATGCTAGGGGGCAAATGAATCTCAAAAATCTCTTTACAGTGTTTTCCAGAGAGGGGTTATATTTCTACTTTGTCCTTCTGCCTCCTGTAACCCTCTGTGTTCCTCTAATAACTCACTCGGCAGCCCTGAGCCATCCATCAGGCACTTGACAATTGGCCTGGAAAAGATGACTCAGGCCTTAAGCCTTAAATGCCATTTTCTTCCCTCCATAGCCAAGGCAGACTTACCCACAGAGCCTGGACTTAGGAAATACACTGCTGTTTCATCTGTCTTTATTCTTGCAGAGTTGGCCAGAAAAATGGGGATTTTTGTCTCCTCAGTTAATAATGATAACTTATCAGATGCAGGGTACAGTGAGAGACACTATCAACAGAGTTGTTCTTCAGCAGACCTTTGGAAGTGGTTGTTGTCTGTATCTTATCCACAGTCATCCAACCCTCTAATTCCAGTCATTCCACTATGTGACATCCCCTGTCTTTTTTAAAGCATTCTCTACTCAGTAGCCAGGCTTCTAGCCTCTACTATAAGAAATAAAAGAAAGAAAGACCATGGAACTTAGCACCTGCAGAGAAAAGTAAAAAATTTAAGGACTATTTTTTTGTGGGTTTTTGGAGAAAATCATTTTTAATATGTCTGCATCTTTCTTCATAAAATATCAGCTTTGAGGTTGTTTATTTTCTTCTTCATAGATTGCTATCTCTTTGTGTTGTGCAGGTACACTCTTCATGGAAAGTCTTATTGGGAGCACTCGGCTATTTACATTATATGTCTGGGGAGATGTAAATGACAGACTGGGTGGATTATTCTTTTTTAATTTTTTTTATTTTTATTTTTAGGGCCACAGCTGCAGCATATGGAGGTTCCCAGGCTAGGGGTCTAATCGGAGCTACAAGCTGCTAGCCTGCACCACAGCCACAGTAACGCCAGATCCAAGCTGTGTCTGTGACCTACACCACAGCTCACGGCAATGCTGGATCCTCAACCCACTGAGCGAGGCCAGGGATTGAATCCGCAACCTCATGGTTCCTAGTCGGATTTGTTTCCACTGCTCCACAAGGGGAACTCCAGAATGGATTATTCTTAATTGTTATGATATACAACAAAGGAATTATGAGGCTAAAAGAGGAAATCATTGAATGGTCAAGAAAATACACCAGGAAATTTCAAGGCTTGAGGAGTTTTTTTTTTTTTTTTTTCTATTAAGGTTATAAATATAGACTTTTAAAGGAAATTTTAAAATATTTGAAGTTATTTTTGTTGAGCATCCCTACACTGTGGACCAATTCCCAAACTTATGAAAGCAGAGTAATTATACAGCAATTACTGACAATGGACAGTTGTTTTCATCACAGCATCTAAGAGAAGGAAGCCAAGACTTCCTGTACTTGCTCGAATGCCAGTAAAATTGCTTAGAGGTGTTGCAAACTCTTAGAAATAGGATCATTGTGAAAAACCAAGGAGAGAAAAGCACTGTCTCTCAACAAAAACACTATAGTTATGAAAATGGTGTACAATATGAAAACAATGTATATTTCATTATTTGGGGATTATCTGACAAAGCCACACATGTATTTAACTAAAGAAAAAGCAGGCACCTCAGAAAAGAGAGATGATTTACAAGTCTCACTCATTAGAAATTACATGAGAGCACTGTGAAACTACCACACATTAACTAAGAGATGACTCTGTTGTTTAAAAATCCATGTGACTATGAACAACAGTGGCAGAGGCAACAGTTTTTCCAGAATGTGCTAATGTAATTCCTTAATGTGCGTCTTCCTTTTTAATCATACACACTCTCTGATGATTTCCAGTCAATATTCTCCCACCTTTTACATGTATCTTTCTAGACTATTTTTCTCTGCAAAAATATTAGTTCTCCCCTAACATATACACATATCCAGTATTACTTCACCATTTCAACAGATGCTGGTAGAATGCAGTGATACCTCCTATTAACATCCCCCATCCTGAATTGCTAAAGCATGAACTAACCAAATATTAGCTCCCATAGATGACCACCTCTCAACCAGACCTAATAGCTGACTACCAAAGCACTATATTTTGACCTCTTCCTTGGTTCCGTTGTTCTAAGTGTTGTCATAATCTCCCCACTGCTTCCCAATTCATTTACAAATTGCTGTGTGTCTCCTCTGACTTAGCAATTTTGTTGACCCTTACCTACTAGGGGGTTGAATGGCCTATCTCCTTGTTTCCATTGCATTTCAGTATACTCTGGAATCTTATAAGAAAATTCTGACTAGTATCATTAAAAACAGTCTAGACTGCTGGTTAGGAGCAGAAACAGCCCGTGGTTTGGACAGTCTCTGACTCACTCTAGTCTTAACCTCACACTGTTCCTGTAATAGGCACCATCGCACTCTAAGTTTCACATTTTCAATGTTCCTTCCATTGTCAGTCACTCATACATTCTGGTAACCAGATGTAGGGTTGACCCCTGAAAAGGAAGCAGTTCTACACACATGATGCTTGCATGACATATTTTGCAGATGTGTTCAGGCACCTGAGTTGACACAGAACTCTGGCAGATGTGCTTAATTCCAGGCTGCATCTCCCTCAGCTTCTCCTTTCTTTCTGGGACTTATTTTCCCTTGACTCCACATGACATAATCCCAGACTATATAAGGCATCATATAATAACATTTGGTCTCAGACAACATGACATGAGATCACTCAGTAATTTCAACCTCTGTCTCAGATGAAGGTCCGACTACATTAATTACTGTAGCCTATCCGTAAACAGTGATCTAAGCCATGCCATTTCAATTAGCAAATATTCAGCAAGGGTCAAATGCAATACCCAATTGCAGCAAGTGTGTACTGAGTGCTTTTATGGACCAGCCACTGTTTCAAGTGTTTTTACATGCATTATCTCATCTAAGTACGGGAGGTAATAAGATTATTTCTACTTTGCAGATGAGAGCCCTGTGGCTCAGAGAAGTGACATATTTTGCCCAAGAGCACAAAGCTATTAAGTGAAGACATTCTGATTATAGAGTCATGCTTTTGTATGTTATACTGCCTCCAAACTGAGCACCCTGCTAGGATTCCAAATACAAGCAGGAAATTCAGATATATTCTTGTGAGTTAAGCACCTTATTTTATTTTATTTTATTTTTGTATTTTTGCCTTTTCTAGGGCCGCTCCCGTGGCATATGGAGGTTCCCAAGCTAGGAGTCTAATCGGAGATGTAGCTGCCGGCCTATGCCAGAGCCACAGTAACGTGGGATCCAAGCTGCGTCTGCAACCTACACCACAGCTCACGGCAATGCCGGATCCTTAACCCACTGAGCAAGGCCAAGGATCGAACATGCAACCTAATGGTTCCTAGTTGGATTTGTTAACCACTGAGCCACGCGCGAACTCCCTTAAGCACCTTAACTTTCATTTATAGGCACATATAATTAGGGCCTATGGTATAAGTTAGTTCAAATAAATTGGAGCAACTGATGCTACAAACAAGGCTCTTATTGAAAATCTCCCTTATTAATTGTCTTTGTGGCTGGCAATTTGGGTTTTGTATCCCTTATGCATATTCTTACAAACATTCATCTTCTAGGTTCAGATGGAACTCAGATTGGAGATACAATAATGCTGTTGTCTATCAGGAAAGAGCTGTTCATAAAGGCATTACTGAGTCTTCAGACTCTTTTGGTAGTTCTGTCATAAAGGATGAATCTGTTACCTTGAACAAGGTTTTGCATTTCAGGATTACTGCAATTGAGGGGAGCACTGAGGGTCATGTGGAGAGCCTGGTTCAAAGGTATGAAATACTAAGTTATAACTAATTCAAAAAAGGAAAAATTTCAAAGTATTGTAGAGTATAATTGCAGCTAGTTTAAATTTATGTCTATTTCTGACTTCCAATGGAATATAAATGCTCATAGCTATTTGATATTACTTGAAGTTACTTAAAAGAAATTAAATCTACATAATCAAAAAGGGAACATTCACATATTTTCCTAATTGTGTTCCATTAGGACACAATTTTAATTTTTTTGGAAATTAATTCCGTTAGATTTGATGTTTGAGATATAGAAATGGAACGAATTGAACCACTTAGCACTTAATTTTTTCAGGAGGCCATTAGCAAACCCACATATACTTCCTGTGATGTATTTAAGTATTATATTCCCCACGTTTCCCCCATGAATCAGGAAGATGTTATGTACCACTTGTCACATAAAACAGAAAATTCAGCTGTTCAAACTTTGTTGTGCAAAGGCAATGGTTAATAAAAAGAAAAAAGTTGAATTTGGGGGGAAAAGCCCACAAAACCATAACCACTTCAAATAGCATTTAAAAACCAAATAAATGATGTAAGAAACACCCAAATAAACTGGAAAATTAAACTAACAAAAAAATCACCATTGTTTATTTTTATTTATTTATTTATTTATATATATATTTTTTCTACTGCACAGCATTATGACCCAGTTACACATACATGTATACATTCTTTTTTTCTCATATTACATGTTCCATCATAATTGACTAGACCATTGTTTATTTTTAAAATGTCCCAGGAAATTTTATGGCTTTAATAGTCACAGAGCACACGGTATCCTATAGGGCCACTTGTGACCTCTGGAAAAGTTAAATTCTAGGTATAAGCATATAATCATATTATTAGTCACTATTTATGTATTTTACATGCATTATCTTTTTTTTTTTTTGGTCTTTTTAGGGCCACACTAGCAGCATATGGAAGTTCCCAGGCCAATTGGAGCTGTAGCAACATGAGATTTGAGCTGTGTCTACAGATCACAGCAATACCAGATCCTAAACCCACTGAGTGAGACCAGGGATCAAGCATGCATTGGAGTCCAATTGGAGCTGTAGCTGCTGGCCTACACCACAGCCACAGCAACATGAGATTTGAGCTGTGTCTGTGACCTACACCACAGCTCATAGCAATGCCAGATCCTAAACCCACTGAGTGAGACCAGGGATCAAGCATGCATCCTTATGGATACTAGTTGGGTTCGTTATCACTGAGCCACAATGGGAACTCCTTATATGCATTATCTTATTTGATACTCTCAGCAACCAAAGAGATAATTACTACTACGATTTTCATATTACAGATTAGGAAACACAAGTTTCAAGAGCTGAAATAAATTATCCAAAGCCACTGAGTGGCTGTTAGTTTTCACTCTGTAACATACCACACCCAAATTTAGTGCCTAGAAAAGCAACAGTTTATTCAGTTCAGAAGTCTGAGGTGGGGTGTGAGGTGAGTAATAAGGAGTTTGGGATTAACGCACTACTATATATAAAATAGAGAACTAGCAATGACAAACTGTATACTACAGGGAACTACACTCAATATTTTGTAATAACGTATAAAGGAAAAGAATCTGGAAAAGAAAAAATATACACACACATATATATTCTTCAACTATATATAGAATTATATTCAGTTATAAAGATATATAACTGAATCCCTTTGCTGTACACCTGACTCTAACACAGCACTGTAAGTCAACTATACTTCAGTTAAAAAAAAGTCCGTGGTCAAAAACTTGATGTAGAAACATTAATCAAGGAAATTAAACAGGATTCAAATAAATAGAATGATATAACATGTTCCTAGATTGGAAGAATTAATACTGTTAAAATAGACATACCACCAAAAGCAATCTACAGATTTAGTGTGATCCCTATAAAAAAAATCCATGACATTGTTCACAGAACTGGAACAAATAACCCAAAAATTTACATGGGACCATTGAAGACACAGAATTACCAAAGCAATCTTCAGGAAAAACAAAACAAAACCTCACAAAGCAGGAGGCATAACTCTCCCAGACTTTAGACAATATTACAAACCTACAGTAATCAACACAATGTGGTACTGGAACAAAAACAGATGTTATGGATCAATGGAGCAGAATAGCCCATAAATAAACCTAGACACCTATGGTCAATTAATCTTCAACAATGGAAGCAAGAATATAAAATGGGAAAAAGACAGTCTCTTCAGCAAGCAGTGCTGGTAAAACTGGACAGCTGCATGTAAATCAATGAAACTAGAACATTACACTCACAGCACGCACAAAAATAAATTCAAAATGGCTTAAAGACTTAAACATAAGAGAAGACACAATCAAACTTCTACAAGAGAACATAGGCAAAACACTGTCTGACATAAACTATATAAATGTTTTCTTAGGTCAGTCTCCCAAGGCAATAGAAATAAAGACAAAAATAAACAAACAGGACCTAATCAAACTTAAAAGCTTTTGCACAGCAAAGGAAACCATAAACACACACACACAAACAAAAAGACAACCCATGGAATGGGAGAAAATAGTTGCAAACAATGCAACTGCCAAGGGCTTAATCTCCAAAATATACAAACAACTCAATAATAACAAAAAACAAGCAACCCAATTGAAAAATGGGCAGAAGACCTAAACAGACATTTCTCCAAAGAAGACATACAGATGGCCAGCAGGCACATGAAAAAATGCTCAACATCACCAATTATTAGAGAAATGCAAATCAAAACTATAATGAGGTACTACCTCACACCAGTCAGAATGGCTATCATTAATAAGTATACAATAAATAAATGCTGAAGAGGGTGTGGAGAAAAGGGAACCCTCCAACACTGTTAATGTAAATTGGTGCAGCCACTATGGAGAACAATATGGAGATTCCTCCGAAAACTAAATATAGAACTATCATATGATCCAGCAACTCCATTCCTGGGCATATATCTGGACAAAACTACAATTCAAAAAGATATACATACCCATATATTCATAGTGGAACTATTCACAACAGCCAAGTCATGTAAGCAACCTAGATGTCTATCGACAAATGAATGGATTAAGAAGATGTGGTACATATAAACAATGGAATACTACTCAGGTATAAAAAAGAATGAAATGATGCCATTTGCAGCAACATGGATACAACCAGAGATTCTCATACGAAGTGAGGTAAGTCAGAAAGACAAAGGCAAATACCATATGATATCACTTATATGCGGAATCTAAAATATGGCACAGGTGAACCTAATTACAAAGCAAACTCATGGACATAGAGAACAGACTTGTTGTTGCTAAGGGTGGGTAGGGGAGGAGGGAGTGGGATAGACGAGTTTGGGGCTAGTATATGCAAACTATTACTTTTAGAACGAATAAGCAATGAGATCATACTGTAAGCATGGGGAACTATATCCAGTCTCTTGGGACAGACCACGATGGAAGATAACATAAGAAAGGAAATGTGTATATATGTGTGTATATATATACACGTGTGTGTGTGTATATATATATATAGGTGTATATGTATATATGTATATATTATGTGTATATGTGTGTGTGCACGTGTATGTATATATATGTATATATGTGTATATATTATATGTGTACATATTTGTGTATGTGTATCACAACACACATATATATACACATTCCCTTTCTTACACATACATACCTATATATACACAAATATGAATATATGACTGGGTCACTTTGCTGTACAGCAGAAATTGGTACAACATTGTAAATCAAGCATACTTAATTTTTTAAAAAGGGGGAAAAAAAAGAAATTGGGGTGGACTTAGCTGGCCGGTTCTACTGCTAGTCCCACTGGACTCATACCCATGGCCAAGGGCATCAGCCAGATCTCTGGTCCAACAGTAGGCTATTGGGCTGTGCCCTTAGTGCTCCTAGGAATCCAAAAAGAGGTCAGTCACAAGGCTCAAGCACTTATCAAGCTTCTGCTTGCATCACAAAACAAATGACTTGGCAGAGCCAGATGCAAGAAGTAAAGAAATACTTTACCTGACTGGAGAGGCTGCAAAATTACACTGTTAAGGGGAGAGGAAGGTTTTGGATGCTTTTTGAAAACCACCAGTCAGTAAGTGAAAGAACCAACCTTTATGCAGATTTCAAAACCCCTGTTCCTAATACTGATCCTACAGTGCCACTTAAAAATGGATTCCTTCATAGTTTTCAAGAACACTGCCCCACTTTTTGAAGGGATCGTGCCTTCTCTTTATTTTATAAACTCCTGCTATTCTCCAATCCCTGACAAGCATTAGTTCTCCCTGTGTACCACTGTTCTGTGCATCCAACCGCTAGAGCATTTATCACATTTTAATGAAGGATTTCTCATAATACGGTGCTTACTCTCTTGACTAGTCAGGGATTGTGTATAATTATTATTTATAGCCCTGATACTTCACCCAGTCTTTGGTACAGGATTTGTGCTCAAAAACAACTTGCAGAAGAAAGTCATGATAATTTCCCCACTTATAATCGGCCACTTCAGTCATAGCTGACAACATCACTAAATATTTAGCAGTGTTTGCTGCTATCTCCTCAGTTAACCATCCTCAAATCCTTTGAAGAAAGCAATGATAAACATTTAATTTTTGATTGCTCAATTTCAGAAAAGTTCTCTATTTCTTTGTTATTTTAGATATCTACTAGAATATCAGTAACATTAATTTTTTAAAAACTGTATTGGAGTATAGTTGACTTAATTTGTATTAGTTTCAGGTGTACGGCCAAGTGAATCAATTATACATCTACATATATCATTCCTTTTCAGAGTCTCTCCCCATACAGGTTACTACTGGTATTGAGTAGATTTCCCTGTGATATAGAGTAGGTCCTTGTTACCTGTCTATTTTATATACAGCAGTGTGTATATGTTAATCCCAACCTCCTAATTTGTCCCTCCTTCCAGCATTTCCCAGTAACATTACTTTTTTTAAATAAAAGAAAATTAGACACACAGAGCAAAAAAGGAATTTGGAACCAATTCCCCACCACCATTCCAGCTTAGTAACCTTAAGGATAAGGTGTGAGCAGATTCTCCAGTTTGTCTGAGCTTTTTAAGAATGGTACTTTCAGAACTCCAAGAGAAATAGGTTCTCAGAAGCCCCGCTTTCCTGGAAATTTGGCCGTGCCCTTGTGAAATACTGCCTGGAGGGCCCCTTGGCTAAATTTAGAACCACTGCTTTACTCTTGTGTTTTCCTTCCTTTTGGTAGCTGATGTAACTCCAGGATGCGTCTATGGCCATTTTAGTTCTTTTCTTCCCCAAACTCCACAAACTCCTCCATGTTGCTCCAGGCCTTACTCCTCATCTGGACTCTGCTGTTTGAGCATTCCTTGCATACTCTATAAGCACATAGAGGGGGGCACACTGGCAAGCATGAAGGAATGGGAAGTTGGTGCAATTCACACCAGGTGCAGGAGTGAAAGTGATTAAGTGAAAAATACTCATAGAGCAGTGACTTAACCTTTTTCATTATAGTTTCCAACAACCCAAAAGCTGGTAGAATGATAACTTAATTATATTCCCCAGATTAAAGGGACCAATATTTATTCTGTTATACACAAAGCACTTCCGTACCCGCTCCTTGCCAGGTGGGAGACCTTGGCAAGCTATGAACCTGTGAGCTTCAGTTTTCTCCCATGCATCCTATGGCTCACAGTATTGATGAGATTAGACAGATTATACATACAGAGCACAGAGCTCTGTGCCTAACTCGTGGGAAGTGCTTAATCAAATAGACGACTAATTATTACCGTTATTAGTATTACATAGGACATTGGCATTCCCAAGTAAATCTCACTTCTTAGTTTAACTTGCTGTATTTTATTAGTTAACATTTTTGAGTTAAAGATATTCCAATTTAAAAAACAGGTTAAAATACATAAAAATAAAAAAAGAATAACCCAAACTTCTACTACCATTAGCAAATCCAATTATTTTTATTTTCCATGATCCTATTTAGTCCTTATTCTTATACTTAAGTAGTTTTACTTCTAGTTGGAGTCATTGTGAAACAAACTGTTTTGGTGTATTTAAATTTTTTTCACTAGTGTTATATCCTGAAAGATAGTTCAGTTTCCTTAATTTTAAAGGTTCAAGCAACAACAGTCAGGTAGAATACCAGTGTTGTCATCCAGAGTAAGTTACATAGTTCTTTATGTTTACATAATGCTTCGCAATTTTTCATGCATGCATTTTTATTTAACACATTAATCTTGTAAGATTATAACAAAACATGAATTATTATAAATCACACCTTTAAGGACCTCCTATGTGCCAAGCCTACTCTAATCATTATTATCCCTATCTGACTCTCAAGGGAAGCCAAGTGTCTTATTCAAACTCACAAAACCAGTGAAATGTAGAAATGAGTCTAAAAATCCAGATCCTCCAGCTACTACTCCAGTCTTCTTTTCAATTTCTCATCTCCTTCCAGACAAACCCCAATTGCTGAGTGATGCCTTTGTGGCATACATTTCCTCTGGACACACATTCTGCCATGTAATTTTCTGTTTCTTTTTTTTCACTTGCATACTTTTAAAGCTTGCTTTAGCCAGACATCTTGGGCACAACCTCTGATCTGGATCAGTTGGTATAACCTGTAGGCATTTAGTGTCCTGAATCTTCCAAACAAGTCTGACCCCAGTGATTAAACCAAGAGCAGAACAACTAAAAGCAACTGTCTACCCTTTACTTTAAAGATGAATGCTCTTTCTAGTCATCATCATTCATTTCTATAAGTACATTTCTTTTTCCTGAGGCACACTAAGTCTAAGTATCACTGGGTCAGGAGTTTTTTCATGTACAGACTTTTCCTTTGGCATTATTAAAACCTCACTAATCAGCACTTGTCACTCCTGTTTAAAAGGTTCTAGACAGGAACCTTAAGGTTGTGATAGCTATTAACATTAAGTCAAAGATAACTGCCATGGCATGGTGGAACACATGGCAAATCTAGTGACTGACATGGGTCTTTGTTTGCTTTTGGTCAAATCAGGACCTCCAGTGAGATGTTCTTTACTATTTACTTACATCCTTCCTGCAATATGGTCCTATGTTTGTTTCCTGATGTATTCACCCATCCACATTACCTACTTTGTTAGCTGTCTAGTTGAAAATTTTTAAAATTCCTTAAGTGTCATCACAAAGAAATTCCCATGGGAGCATCCTGTGTACCCATTTGCCTATCACTATAACTACAGTAAAGTAGTATTGAAGGTTTTTAGACTTTCTCTGTGTTGGTGCCTAAAGTATGTTATTCAGTCACTGAATACATAAATTAAATATTAGCAAGGTTAAAATTATGGACACAGTGACTAATGCCCAGAGGAAAATATGTAACATAGCATAAATTTGAAAAGGGGATATAACTTCTAAAACTGAAACTAAAATGCTGACAAGTATTTGGCTTTGTAATTCCTACTTTATGATCCCTGGAGAATGGGAATTTTAGAATTTATCTTTTGTTTGCAAGAACTATGAGATCAAGAGATTGTCCTACTAAATTCAAAAGACTTTTTAAGCTTATTAATTTGAAAAAGATACATGTGGTACAACTGTGTTACAGCAATGTAATACGTTAAAATGACACATGGTTAAGAACTCAATGCTGCTAATACGCAATTATTTTATGCTTCAAGCATGTGTTAGCTTCTATATATTCTGTTTCCAAACTCAGTCCAAGTTTTGCAATCCCCAAATTCTGCAAAGAATTCCAATTTAAGATTTAGGAAATTGAGATTTAGTAACTAAAATATTTTTCTCAAAATTGATATCAAAGAGTAACTCAGTTGTCTTTCACAAAGTAATATACAGAAACATACCACTTGCTTAATTAACTGGTCATATTTTATTTTCTTGGAGGTGTTTTCTAGGTCTTTTCTCCCTCCCTCTTTTCCTTCCTTCCCTCTTTTCTTTCTGCATAAATGCAAACAAGATACATAACATAGACAGCAATTATAAATAAGTTTTAATTACAAACCCCCATGTACAAATGATCCAGCTTAAAACAGAGCACTATCAACACCTTCACTCTCTCTCCCTCAGCCCACTGCTATGGCTTCTGGGGAGTTTCCTAAGACCAGTTCATGGAGAAGGAAAATGGTGGTGTCTTAATCTATGTGTGCTGCTCTAACAAAAGACCACAATTGGGTAGCTTTTAAACAACAGGAATTTATTTCTCACAGTTCTGGAGGCTAGTTTCAGAGAGGGCTATACTACCCAATGATGATAAAGGCAGTTTTTGTAATCTCATGGATTCCCTACGTTACAGTTTCAAACTTTTCTAAACAAGAGAAAATCTTGGGTGGGTTAGGGCAAAAGAGGTGAGCGAATGGATGCATCAGCCTATTTATCTCTCAAAGTCCACTGTACCCTCGTCTCCTACATGTTCAATCTTGCTCTCTGCTCAGAAAGGCATGGAATTCATCAATGATTTCTCATCTATGATTGTCAGATAAAATACAGGGTACACAGTTAAAATGTGAATTTCAGATAAATAAAAAAGAAAATTTTAGTATGTCCTCTGAAGTATCTGGGATATAATTGTACTAAAACTTCATTTGTTGTTTATCTGAAACTGTAATTTACCTGTGTGTCCCATATTTTTAATTTGCTAAACCTGACAAGCCTACTTTCATCCCCTCTGGTTTCTGGCTAAGTTCTACCACTGGAGAACTCCAGTAGGAGGCTGATGGGAGGTAGGGGTGGGAGTTAAAAATATTTACTTTCCTGCCTCTTTTTGTGTGAGATCACTTCAGGCTGGCTTTGCTCCTTAGCTGAAGCCCACTGCTCCTTGAAAAGAGACTTTTTTTTTTTTTTTCTGTAGGACTCTCCTTCCAGGGTCCAGGTAAGTTCTTCTTGATTCTGTAAACCAAAAGATGGAGACAGCTCTTTTGGTATTACTAGCCTTGTGTTATGTACAATCCCTGAGATTCTCCTCAAATCTCATTATAGCTTTATAAATAGTCTCTTTGTAAATTAACCCTCCTTAAATTATGTTACTGAAGGGGCACCAACAAGACCAAAATCTAGGTACTTTCAAAAACTTGATTCTGTTACAGGATGAAAGGAAATGGAATTTAATCTTACAAATTTATTATTTAGTCCAATACCTTGCTTTCACTTTGGATCTATTTGAGTCCCTGATGTGTTTAAGCAGAGGGTGAGAACCCATTGTCATGGAACATATGATCTAATAAAGATAGTTAATGGGAAGGAAATCAACTTTGGTTCATCACTATGTTGGCTGTTTTATAAATAATCTCTTAAGTCATTCTCCTAACAGTTCAATGAAGAAGGTATTAAATTCACAGGAGGAAAATGAAGCTCAGAAAGGTTCAGGGGAAATTTTAAGCCTTTTTCTTCTTTCCCAAAGATTTACCACCACTGCATGCCAGAACCCTAGTTCTAATGAGGCTCACTTTCCAGGCACTGTTCTAGCCAAGATTTATGGAACACATACTATAAACCAGGCATTGTTCTAGCATTTTACATTTATTTACTAATTTAGTCTTCCCTAAAACCCTGTGGGGCAAGTACAAAGATGAATACTATTTTACAGCTAAAGACATTAGGCACAGAATGGTAATTTTCCTAAGTGGTT
Organism: Phacochoerus africanus; assembly: GCF_016906955.1. NCBI lineage: Eukaryota > Metazoa > Chordata > Mammalia > Artiodactyla > Suidae > Phacochoerus > Phacochoerus africanus. The sequence goes on along the minus strand of NC_062544.1, from coordinate 101,802,853 downwards.
TCTCAGGCAGGACAAGTGGTGGGGTCAGGTTTTGTGCCCATTCAGATGGGCTCCAGAGCTCGGGTGTCCACCCATCATGCCTCTGTGTCTTGCTCCTAATGCAAGCTGCTCTTGATCTTGTGGGCCAATCCTAAAAAAACACATGAGAGAAGCCAACTGACATGCACATCTGGAGAAGAGGTCTGCATGGTGCTGGGCAAGATGACTCTCTTCTGCACAGTGAGTTGCTGGGAGGTCCTGCATATGTTTGCTCCTAAGTTTGTCTGCATACAGGATGGATGTTCCCTAGTTCCTGAGAGTGCAACTGAGGATGTTCCCTCATTGCTGAAGGCCTTGTTTTCCTCTGGTCCATCAGTATCTTGCACAGGATGGGCTATTTCCTCCAGCTCTCCAAGCAAGACCTCACCCTCTAAGCTCATTCACCCTCTAAGCTTATTCTTCCAAATCTGGCTATAGCAAGTTTTCTGCTTCCCCTCAACCCCTGGAAGCCACCAAAGCATGGAAACTTAGAATTTTTCCCTGGACCTCAATTACTGCTGCTCCAACACAGACACAGTATTTTCCTTCTAACAATAGGAGACAGTTCAATTAAGGAACGTAGTTAGGTCAGAGAAAAGAAGCATGTAAGGACAGAGAGACATAGAAAAAAAAAATCTAAATACTAGTATTATTATTTTCAGGTAGCATAGTTCTCTACCTGTAAAGCACACTATTAAAACTCATTAGAAGAGAAGCAATGAGTTCCTACTATAGAGCACAGGGAACTATATTCAATAGCCTCTAATAAACCATAATGGAAAAGAACATGATAAAGTGTAAATATGTATAACTGAATCACTTTGCTGTACACCAGAAATTAACACAACACTGTAAATCAACTATACCTCAATAAAAAAACCCAAACCAAAAAATCTCATTAAAGAGTTCACTTGGGAGGTTGGTTATAAAATCAAAGTGTAAGTGGCAATAGGTTTCCTCTCTACACGTAATAAATGAGAAATAGAATGCAAACAAGGCCCCATTCAAACAGAATACTTTAAAAAATATTAAGATATGACACAAATGAACCTATCTACAAACTGACTCAGGGACACAGAATATAGACTTGTGGTTGCCAAGGGGGATTTGGGGGGGCAGTGGGATGGATGGGGAGTTTGGGATTAGTAGATGCAAACTATTACATTTAGAATGGATGGCCAGGAGTTCCCTTCATAGCTTAGCAGTTCACAAACCCAACTAGTATCCATGAGAACACAGTTTGATCCCTGGCCTCGCTCAGTGGGTTAAGGATCCAGTGTTGCCATGAGCTGTGGAGTAGGTTGCAGATATGGATGGCTTGGATCTGGCATTGCTGTAGCTGTGGTGTAGGCCAGCAGCTGCAGTTCAACTTCTAGCCTGGGGACTTCCTTATGCAGCAGGTGCAGCCCTAAAAAGACAAAACACACACACAAATAGAATGGATGGGCAATGAACTCCTACTGTGCAGCACAGGGAACTATAGCCAATCTCTTTGGATGGAACATGATAGAAGATAGTATGAAAAAAAGAATGTAAAATATGTATGACTGGGTCACTATACTATATAGCTGATACTGACACAACACTGTAAATCAACTATAATGAAAATAAAATTTAAAAAACAGTTTTCCAAAAAAATTAAGAAATAAGACTTACAAGATTATGCAGAACTTAAATATAATAAAATAAATAAAACAATAACAACAAAAGCCACTACATGCTTGACACATACATTAGGTACTTAGTCTGTAACTGTTGAATTAGTAGAGAGTAAAAAACTAGAGATTTTAATAGGTGGTGAGAGGTATCTTGCTTCTGAATGAGAAAACATATTACCAAATAGATGTTGAGGGTCACCAAAATTATCATCATTTTTATTTCCCATACTCTGATGTTTGAATCACCAAATTAGCAAATTTGAACTCAGACAAGTCAATAAACTCTCCTGAGTTTTCATTTCCTTATCTTTAGAAGTTGTCATCACATGAAATTGCCAAAATGACTAAATAACGTAATTGTCTTTGAAAGCTCTTTTTATATGTGACAGGTTATACACACACCATTTGATAATAGAAGTCAGACCTGTCAGTAGAGTCACACCACAGAAAGGGGTCACTCTGTTGGGGTCAACACTAATGTCTTGGTATTTACCCACCAGGACTCAAGCACTCATGTGCATTGCCACCTGCCTGTCCCCACAACCATGCAGGCAGCCAGGAAAACAGGTTTCAGGCTCAGGCTCCTTGAAACTGCTAAGAATGCCTGGCGTATGACATGCATTCAGTTTGAGGACAGCCTCAGGGATCTTTGGCCTGATGTGACGGTCCTTCAGCGTCTTGGACAGTAACAACTGCAGAACATTCTGCTGCTGCCTCATCACCCAGTGCACATTAAAAGGGAACTGTGACCCCCACAAAGTTATCGGGTTTAGTAGAAAGCATAGAGGAGTATGCTCATGTGCACAGACATTTTAAATCTTAACATAGGGAAAAAAATAGGCAGAAGAGTTTTATAGCCCTATGCTGGAGTTTACATGACACTTAAACTGTGCTAGCTGCCACCCCCCGCCCCCCCCACCCAGCTTCGGTCCTGATTCCTATCTCAAGATTTGAGATCACTCTACTTCCTTGCAGTGAGTACTTCCTTGGAATCTGCTGTGAGAAAGCAGCCACCCCTGGGAAAAAAATGGAGCACATCAAATGCAGGAGTGTTTCAAATTAGTCTTGAAGCTGGGAGCTGATAATGTAAATTGCCTTGGTAGGACCACCTAAAGGGAGCTTTCTTTGGAAAGTCTATTTTTAGCTCAGAGCCTGAGAGCAACAAAGACCCAGCAAGAAGACTGCTCTTGCTTGACATATGATGGCATGCACACACCCTGGTTGGCTTTCACTCCTTTCTCCAGCACCACATTCAGAAGTCAGAGGGAGCCTAAGGATTCAGGATGCCAGGAAAGGCTGTACAGCCTCATTCTCTGACGTGGTTGTGTTCCATTGCTTCTTAATTTCAGCGGCAGATTCTTTATTTTAAGGAATTGGGAAGGGGTGGGGAACTTCTTAGACAAAGCCCTTTCTAAGCACAGCACGCCCATTCCTGATATGTGGGCATGGCAGCTGCCCTTTTTTGTACCTCAGTGGCTCTCCTCATCAGCAGGTGAAGGAGGATGCCGTCTTTGAACAGCTGCACTTCTACAGTCCCTTCACCTGTCCTGTGACCCACCTATCTTCCCACCCTCTGTCTTCCTAAAATTAAAAAAAGAAAAAACCGTGAAGGAAAACAAGACAGGATACCCAACCTCCTCCTGCTTGGGACTATTAAAGTCAGCTCCCAGATGGGTTTTCTTTTTCTTGTCCTGCCCTTTCTTCTGAAAACTGCCAAAGGGTTATTTCCAAAACAAGCTGACTGTGAACCCCCTGCAAGTGTACAAGCTCCTCCAAGGAAGTAATCATCTCTGTGTCCTTGGCTCTGGATAGAGGCTGAACCAATGTTTGCTTAATTGGGACAGAACTGAAGGTCTGTCATTCATTAACATGCATGACCAAGCTTTCTCCTCAACCTAAGTGGAGGGCTGTGTGTGAGTATCCCCCTCCCTGCCCAAATTTCCACAGGCTTCATGAGCTCACAGTCCATAAAACACATTGTTCTACAAGTGTTTCCCTGTCAAGAAACTGAAATGACCTAACAAGGCCTAAGACAAGTGGAAAGAGGCATGCTGGAAAACCTTGGAGTCCTGTGTAACAGCATTCCACTAACCCACAGGAGATGCTCTGCTGAACAACCATTCATCAAAAGTGTGCCTTAAAGGCTGTTCTCAGAAATTGCTGACATTAGACATTTTATGACAAACAAAAGAGCAGTTTCACATAGTTCAGTATTTACTGAGAACCCACCATGTGCCAGGCTTGCAAGGGATATAGTCCCGCCTTCATGGACTTTAGAAGTCTTACATATAATACATGCATTGTTTGAGCTTTGTGACAGGGAAATGTAGGGTGCCTTAGGAATATATAACAGAGGGGGAGGAGAAGGGATCCCTGTGGCAGAATCTGCTACCTTTTCGCCAAAATCCAAATTCTCCTCTTCTTCCTGGGAAAGCAGCTGGACTATATTTCCCCACCTCCCTTGCAGGTAGGCACGACCCTATGACTAGTCAATGGAATATGAGAAGATGTGATGTGTGCCAATTTGGGGTTTGGCCTGGAAAAGTTTTCATATATACTCCTCTGGGCTCTTACCCTGATCTGGCTGACCAGGATGGACATCATCATGATGATCTTGGAAGCCATGTGTTGAAGAATGTGTGACCGCATGAGCCTGTGTACTTGAACTTTCCTGCTTTGGACTGCTACATGAGTGAGACATAATTCTACTGGGTTGAGTCATTCTTATCCTGAAGTCTGTTATAGCAGCTAGATTTACTCTAAATACTTCAGGAAAATACTACAGGAGACTATTTAGTTTAAGATCAGAAGAGGCCTGGAGGAAGTAACATTTGAATTGAGGCCTGCAATGTGAATTAGGTTATCTAGGCCATGCTTGAAGGGAAGAGTTAGCCAGGGGAGGGAACATGTCTTAAAAAAGGGCTGAGGAAGCATTTGGAGTATGGAAGGGAGTGATCTTTTTTTCCCTTTTACAAACAAATAAATACCCATTCTGATTCTAATAGCCTTTTCAGCATAATTCATCTTAACCATATGTTTTTGTAAATTTATTTCTCTCTATAAAAGAATTTCATTTATGATTGTTTCTTGTCTATCCTTTTTTCTTTTTTTCTTTTTTTGTCTTTACGCCTTTTCTAGGGTTGCTCCTGCGGCATATGGAGGTTCCCAGGCTAGGGGTCTAGTAGGAGCTGTAGCTGCTGGCCTATGCCAGAGCCACAGCAGCACAGGATTTGAGCCGTGTCTGCGACCCACACCACAGCTCATGGCAATGCCGGATCCTTAACCCACTGAGCAAGGCCAGGGGTTGAACCTGCAACCTTATGATTCCTAGTCGGATTCATTAACCACTGTGCCACGATGGGAACTCCTCTTGTCTATTCTTAATGCCCACCCCCTCAGGATTATTTTCCTGTATAATATAATACTAATATGATCCATTTTTGTGACAAAAACTATTAACTGCTAACTGGCCCCTGTCAAAGATAAACAAAGTTAAAATGGCAAGGACAGATTTTATTTTTTTTTCTTTTAAAAAATTTTTTGTTGAAGTATAGTTGATTTACAAGGTTGTGATAATTTATTTTTTTTTTCTTAATTGTAATCAATTGCTATTTCCCCAATACATTTTTTTTCTATTGTACAGCATGGTGACCCAGTTATATACATGTATACATTCTATTTTCTCACATTATCATGCTCCATCACAAGTGACTAGACATAGTTCCCAGTGCTATACAGCAGGATCTCATTGCTTATCCATTCCAAGAGCAATAGTTTGCATCTATTAACCCCAAATTCCCAATCCATCCCACTCCCTCCCCCTCCCCCTTGGCAACCACAAGTCTATTTTCCAAGTCCATGATTTTCTTTTCTGTGGAAAGGTTCATTTGTGCCATATATTAGATTTCGGATATAAGTCATATTATATGGTATTTATTCTTCTCTTTCTGACTGACTTCACTCAGTATGAGAGTCTCTAGTTCCATCCATGTTACTGCAAATGGCATTATTTCATTCTTTTTTATGGCTGAGTAGTACTCCATTGTGTATATATACCACATCTTCTTAATCCAATCATCTCTCAGTGGACATTTAGGTTGTTTCCATGTCTTGGCTGTTGTGAATAGTGCTACAATGAACAAACTGGTGCATGTGTCTTTTTCACGGAAAGTTTTGTCCGGATATATGCCCAAGAGTGGGATTACTGGGTCATATGATAGTTCTATATATGGTTTTCTAAGGTACATCCATACTGATCTCCTTAGCGGTTGTACCAGCTTACATTCCCATCAACAGTGCAGGAGGGTTCCCCTTTCTCCACAATCCCTCCAGCATTTGTTATTTGTGGACATGTTAATGATGGCCATTCTGACTGGTATGAGGTGGAATCTGGTAGTTTTGATTTGCATTTCTCTAATAATCAGGGATGTTGAGCATTTTTTCATGTGCTTGGTGGCTATCTGTATATCTTCTTTGGAGAAATGTCTATTCAGGTCTTTTGCCCATTTTTCCATTGGGACATTGGCTTTTTTCTGTCAAGTTGTATAAATTGTTTATATATTTTAGAGATTAAGCCCTTGTCAGCTGCATCGTTTGAAACTATTTTCTTCCATTCTGTAAGTTGTCTTTTTGTTTTCTTTATGCTTTCTTTTGCTGTGCCAAACTTGTCAGTTGATTAGGTCCCATTGGCTTGTTTTTGCTTTTATTTCTGTTGCTATGGGAGACTGACCTGAGAAAATATTTGTAAGGTTGATGTCAGAAAATAATTTGCCTATGTTCTCTTCTAGGAGTTTGATGGTGTCTTGTCTTATGTTTAAGTCTTTAAAACATTTTGAGTTTATTTTTGTGCATGGTGTGAGGGGTGTTCTAGTTTCATTGATTTGCATGCAGTTGTCCAGGTTTCCCAGCAATATTTGCTGAAAAGACTGTTTTTTTCCCCATTTTATATTCTTGCCTCCTTTGTCAAAGATTAGTTGACCAGAGGTGTCTGGGTTTATTTCTGGTCCACTGGGTTTATTCTGTTCCACTGGTCTGTATGTCTCTCTTGGTACCTGTACCACACTGTCTTGATGACTGTGGCTTTGTAATATTGCCTGAAGTCTAGGAGTTATTCCTCCTGCTAGGTTTCTGTCCCTCAGGATGGCTTTGGCAATTCTGCGTCTTTTGTGGTTCCATATAAAATTCTGGATTGTTTGTTGTAGTTCTGTGAAAAATGTTACAGGTAATTTGATAGGGATTGCATTGAATTGGTAGATTGCTTTGGGAAGTTCGGCCATTTTTACAATATGAATTTTTCCAAACCAGGAGCATGGAATATCTTTCCATTTCTTTGCATCTTCTTTAATTTCCTTGATGAATGTTCTATAGTTCTCACTATACAAGTCTTTTACCTTCTTGGTCAGGTGTATTCCCAGATATTTGATTTTTTGGGGTGCAATTTTAAAGGTATTGTATTTTTTTCCTTTTCTAATATTTCATTGTTCGTATACAGAAATGTGATTTCTGAATGTTAATTTTGTATCCTGCTACTTTGCTGAATTTGTTGATCAGTTCGAGTAGTTTTTTGGGTTGAGTCCTTAGGGTTTTCTATATACAGTATCATGTCATCTGCATACAGTAACAGTTTTACCTCTTCTCTTCCAATTTGGATACCTTTTATTTCTTTTGTTTGTCTGATTGCTGTGGCTAGGACTTCCAGTACTATGTTGAATAACAGAGGGGAGAGTGGGCATCCTTGTCTTGTTCCAGATTTTAGTGGGAAAGCTTTCAGCTTTTCTCCATTGAGTATTATATTTGCTATGGGTTTGTCTTAATTGGCTTTGATCATGTTAAGATATGCTCCCTCTATACCCACTTTGGTAAGAGTTTTGATCATGAATGGATGTTGGACTTTGTCAAATGCTTTTTTTGCATCTATCGAGATGATCATGTGGTTTTTGACTTTACTTTTGTTAATGTGGTGTATGACATTGATTGATTTGCATTATGTTGAACCATCCTTGTGAACCTGGGATGAATCCCACCTGGTTGTGGTATATGATCTTTTTTATATGTTGTTGGATTCAGTTGGCTAAAATTTTGTTGAGAATTTTTGCATCTATACTCATCACAGACATTGGCCTATAGTTTTCTTTTTTGGTGGTATCTTTGTCTGATTTTGGAGTTAGGGTGATGGAGGCATCATAGAATGTCTTTAGGAGTGTTCCTTCTTCTTCAGCCTTTTGAAAAAGTTTAAGGAGGATGGGCATCAGATCCTCTTTGTATGTTTGGTAGAATTAACCTGTGAAGCCATCTGGTCCTGGACTTTTATTTGTAGGAGTGTTTTTATGACATATTCAATTTCATTTCTAGCGATTGATCTGTTCAGTTGATGTATTTCTTCTTGATTCAGTTTTGGCAGGCTCTACGTCTCTAGAAAGTTGTCCATTTCTTCTAGGTTGTCAAATTTGTAAGCATACAATTTTTCTTAGTATTCTCAAATGGTTTTTTGTATTTCTATAGTATCCGTTGTGACTTCTTCTTTTTCATTTCTTATTTTGTTTATTTGGATTTTTTCTCTCCTCTTCTTGGTGAGTCTGGCCAGAAGTTTGTCCACTTTGTTTGCCTTTTCAAAGAACCAGCTCTTGGTTTTATTGATTTTTTTTTCTATTGTTTTTTGAATCTCTATTTCACTGATTTCCTCTTCTATCTTTATGATTTCCTTCCTTCTGCTGACTTCAGGTTTTATTTCTTATTTCTTTTTCTTTTTCTAATTCATTTAGGTGGTGGGTTAAGTTCTCGATTTGAGATTTTTTTTTTCTTTTTTGAGGAAGGCCTTTGAACTTCCCTTTGAGCACTGCTTTGGGGGCATTCCATAGATTTTGAGTGGTTGTGACTTCATTATCATTTGTCTTGAGGTATTTGTTAATTTCCTTCTTGATTTGCTCATTGACCCATTGGTTTTTTTAGTAGCATGTTGTTTAGTCTCCATGTAGTCAGTTTTTTCTCATTTCTTTTCCTGTGGTTGATTTCTAATTTCATGCCATTGTGGTCAGAGAAGATACTTGAAATAATTTCTATACTCTTAAATTTGTTGAGGTTAGCTTTATGCCCCAGTATGTGATCAATTCTTGAGAATGTTCCAGTGCACTTGAGAAGAATGTATATTCTGATTTTTTTGGATGTAGTGTCCTGAAAATGTTGCTTAAGTCTAACTTTTCTATTGTGTCCTTTAGGATCTCTGTTGCCTTATTGCCTTTCTGTCTAGAGGATCCATCCATTGATGTGAGTGGGATGTTAAACTCTCCTACTATGATTGTATTCCCATCAATTTCTCCTTTTATGTCTGTCAGTATTTGTTGTAGGTATCTGTGTGCTCCTATATTAGGGGCATGTATATTGACAATCATAATATCCTCTTCTTGAATGGATCCTTTTACCATTAAATAGTGTCCTTCTTTGTCTTTATGGCCTTCATTTTAAAGTCTATTTTGTCTGATATGAGTATTAGAACTCCTGTTTTCCTGTCTTGTCCATTGGCATGAAATATGTTCTCCAATCCCCTCACTTTCAATCTATATGTGTCCTTTGCCCTAAGGTGAGTCTCTTGTAGAGAGCAGACTGAAGATTTTTGCTTTTTTATCCAATCTGCCATGCTGTGTCTTTTGATTGGAGCATTCAGTCCACTGACATTTAAGGTCATTATTGATAAGTATTTATTGCCATTTTAAACCTTGTTGTTGAGTTGATACTATGTTTCTTTTTTCTTTTCTTTTTTTTTCTTGGTTAGATGGTTTCCATTTATTTTATGCTTGAGTATTTTTTTTTCAATTTTTGTGAATGTAATGTTTGGTTTTGATTTGTGGTTGCCCTGTTTTTTAAGTACGTTAACCCCTTCCTATATTGCTTGCTTTAGCCTAAAAGTCATATAGGCTCAAACACATCATTAAAACAAAAAAAGAATCTATATTTTCTTACTCTCTTTCCCCAAACTGTATGATTTTGATGTCTTTTCTTTTTTTAACATCTTCACGTTTAGATCTGTATGCTGGCTTATTTATTTATTATTGTTACTTCCCAATACAATTTTTTTAAGTGACTGCTTTCCAATTGTGATTTCCTCCATCCTAACTCTTCTTCTTCTTTTTTAATTTAGAGTAGCCCTTTCAGTATTTCTTTTAGAATAGGTTTAGTATTGCTGTACTCTTTTAGCTTTTGCTTGTTGGAGAAATTCTTTATTTCCCCTTCTATTTTAAATGATATTCTTGCTGGATAGAGTATTCTATGTTGCAAATTTTTTACTTTCAGCGCTTTAAATATATCTTGCCACCCCCTTCCGGCCTGTAGTGTTTCTGTATAGAAAGCAGCTGATAGCCTTATGGGGATTTCCTTATAATTAATGTTTTGTTTTTCTCTTGCTGCCTTTAGAATGCTCTTTTTGTCTTTACATTTTGTCATTTTTATTATAATATGTCTTGGTGTGGGCCTCTTTGGGTTCAACTTGTTCAGGGCCCTCTGTGATTCCTGTACGTTGAAATCAGTATCCTTTAGATTTGGAGAGTTTTCAGCCATAATTTCTTCAAATATATTTTCAACCCCCTTTCCTTTTTCTTCTCCTTCTGGAATTCTTATTATGCGTAGATTGACCCACTTTATATTATCCCATAGGTCTCTTACATTGCTTTCATGCTTTTTCATTTGGTTTTCTGTCTGCTGTCCTGATTGGGTGATTTCCATTATTCTGTCTTCCATGTCACTAGTTCATTCCTCTGCATTATTCACTCTTCTCTTTATTGCCTTTAGCTCAGTTTGTATCTCTGCAAATGAATTTTCTAATTTTTCTTGGCTCCTCCTTATATTTTCTAGTTCCTTTCTAAAGGACTCTGCATTACTGTTCATATCCTTTCTTAATTCCTCCAGTATTTTCACTATCTCCCTTTTGAACTCAGTGTCGATCAGACTGCAGAGGTCTGTTTCATTGTTGACTGCTTTAGGTGAATTCTCCTGCTGCTTTAACTGGGGATGGTTTCTGAGTTTCTGCATCTTGCTTGTGTTTTTCTTTTTCTGTGAGTTTGGGGAAGCCAAACTGTAGTCTTGTAAGGCTACTTCTACTCAAGAATACCCCTTGGTACTTTTTTGGGGTGTTACTATTTATTTTTGGTGTGGGAGTTTGAATATTTGCTGTTTCCTTCTTTGGTGTGAGCAGGCTATTATCCCCAGGATGCTCAGTGTGTTTTCAGGAAGAAGGACCTGCAGGAAGGTGGCATAGGCTGCTCCTAGTTGCAGGGGCCCTGGGAAGTGGTAATGAGCTCTAGGCAGATCTACAAGGTGAGCATTTGGCAGTGGCAGCAGCAGGGTGCGTGAGATCCCAGGGGAGTGAGAGCAACAACAGCTTGTGTTTGATTGCAATGCCCTCCTCTGAGGTGACTGGAACCACAGGTGGTGCCTATTCATGGACCCCTAGTGGGAGCAGGCCATGACTATCTCTAGAGTCAGTGGTAACTGTGGTGGTTTGCCCCTGCCACCTGTAGACCAAGCATGAAGCAGCCTGTCTCAGCCCACACAGGAGGCGGTGTACAGGCTGGTCCTACCTGCAGGATCCTGGGAAGTGACAGAGATCAGATGTGTGGGTACTGCCCAGAGTGTTTGGCAGTGGCAGCAGCAGGGTAGGTGTGTTCCCAGGGGTGTGAGAGCACCAACAGGTGGTGTTCTGTCACAATGCCCTTCTCTGTGGTGCTCTTGAGGTGAATGGAGCTGCAAGTGGTGTCTGTTCATGGACCCCTAGTGGTGGCAAGCCACTTACACCTCTGGAGCCAGAGGTGGTTTGCCCTCACCCCCTGTAGACCATGCCAGAAGCACCTCGTCCTGCTTACCCCCTATAGGAGGTGCTGCACAAACTGCTCCTAGTTGCAGATTCCTGGGAAGGGACAGTGATCAAACATTTTGGCACTGCCCAGAGTATTTGGCAGTGGAAGCAGCAGGGCAGGTGTGTTTCCAGGGGAGCGAGAGTGACAGGTGGTATTCCATCACAATGTCCTTCTCTGTGGTGCCCTCTGAGGTGGTTGGGGCTGCAAGTGATTTTTGTTCATGGACCCCTGTGGGGTGGGCACACCCACCTCTGGAATCATGGATAACTGTGGCAGTTTGCCCCCGCCACCACGCAATAAGCACCCTGTCCCACTTAGCTCACACAGGAGGTGATGCACCTGCTGCTCCTAGTTGTAAGGTCTTGGGAAGGGACAGTGACCAAGTGTCTGGGCGCTGCCCAGAGCATTTAGCTGTGGCAGCTGCAGGGCAGGTGTGTTCCCAGGGCAGTGAGAGCAACAGTGTATGGTGCTTGGTTGCTGTGCGCTCTTTTTTTTTTTTTTTGCCAGCTCCTGAGGTGACTGGGGTCGTAGGTGGAGCCCACTCACAGGCCCCCAGTGGTGGCAAGCCACACCTCCCTCTGGCCTCTGAGATCACTGCTACCTGTAGATTGTGCAAGAGGCACCACGTCACGCTTAGCCCCCTGATGCCCTTAGCCCACACAAGAGGTGCCTGGCCACTGGTAGCTTGCACAAGAAGCACCCAGTCTCCCCTAAATGAGCAAGAGGCTTCTTGCTGCCATAGCCTGTGCCAGAGCTGCCCTGCCCTCTGAGAACCCACAGGCATGCACATGCTCCAGCACAGGGAGTTTCCTATGGCATCTGCCCCTCCTCCTCTTGCCCTCCCCAACAATGGCGCCTTGCCTCTCCTGCAGGTCTGGGCCTTCTCCTGGTTTCCCTCTGCCACGGCATTCCCCTCCTCAGCCCATGGCATACCACTCCCCTGCCTGTGATGTACTTCTCCTTAACCCCTCAGGCTGTCCCCACACAGCCAGCCCCAGTTCTCTCCTTTCCCTGGGACTGACTTCTGGAGTCTGAGTCTCAGTGCCCAGCCCCCACCTGAGCATCCCAGGCTGTGGTGTCCAGGCCAGTGGTTCAAATGATCTGTGCAGCTCTCTGCTTTGCTGTTCTCAGTCCAGCTGCTGTGCTTTCTTGAGACTTTGAGGTTCCTCCAACTTAGCTGTTCTTTCCGTCAGTGAGATGGCTTCCCAGGATGTGGGTTCCTTTTCTTCCTTCATAGCTCCCTCTCAGGAATGCTAGTTCTGTCCTAATTCCTTTTCTCTCTCTCTTTTTTTCTTTTGTTCTACCCAGTTATGTCAAGAGTTTCTTGCCCTTTTTGGAGGTTTCAGTTCTTCTGCCAGCATTCAGTTGATGTTCTGTGCAAGTCATTCTACATGTAGATGTGTTTTTTTGATGTGTTTGTGGGAGAAGGTAAGCATGCCCTCTTACTCCTCTGCCATCTTGCTCCTCCAAGGACAAATTTTAAATCAGTTGGGCTGGATCAATTATGTTGAGAATCCACAAGATACAATGGTATGTCTTATACTTTTAAGTTAATGGCAAATGAGAAATTGGGTAACCACCATTTGACAAGGGTAAGGCAACTAAAGGCCCAAACGTCTTGAGGTTTAAGTTCTATTTCCTTCCACATACATTCTATAAACATCTACAATGGGAAGTCAAGAATGACAGTGATAAGTATCTGTTTGGGCACAGGGATGAGCTGTCACAATGAGTACTGCAGCTTTCCTTTCCACTAATTCTATTGTCTTACAGGATTGAAGGTGTTGACAACTTGAGGTAAATCTAAGGGCTGCTTAATTGTATTTTCTCAGAGAAGGATTGATAGTATTATGTTCTTTCCAAAATGGAGGCCCTAAATATTGCAGCAGAAGAGGCAGATACAGTAGTGGAGTATGAGCAGATCAGAATGGTGTGAGGTCTGGATTCTGTCAGAATGTTCAACATTCTGTTTGAATGTGTCATTGCAGAGTCTCATGGCCTCACCAGATACAAGGCCTCTGACTGCTACTGCAGCGCCTACTGAAATGCAGCTGTGGTGTGCTTCCCATTCCTGGTTTCCCCACTCACTCTCCAGAGTCACTGCTAAGAGCTCTCTCTAAAAACCACCTGTATGTGCCACCTTGACTGGGCCATAGTACTGAGATAATGTTTGATTTGGTCAATCATTATTTTATGTTTCTGTAAAAGTACACCCCCTAAGCACAAAATAAAGTGGCAAAGGGAATATATTTCAGGGCATTCCAATTTTACATTCTGCAGTAACTTTAACAGATAAAGGTCCAAAAAGTTGAAAATATGCCCCCACAATATTTTTCCCATTCTAATCTGGGGCATATGGTAAACAATTTCTTAATATTTGCTCTCCAAGTTTTAGTATATATATATTTCAAACACCTTTCAATTTGTTGGTTTCCATGGTGAGATTTTAATAAGAGGTCTGCAAATAGAAAACATCTCCAATTTTCATTTGTAAACCTTTTGATTTTTAAAAATTGCCTTTTACATAACCTGTGATTTCAACATGATGCTAAAGCAGACCAAAATATGGTACATTTTTCACTCATGTAAACCGAAATCTTTGAAAAATTATCTTTTAAAATTCAATTAGCTACCCATGCAATTGTACAATTATACAATTCTATAGCCTCAAGACCAAGTCTCAAGACCAACCTATACTGTAATTGATTAGTGCATTAAAATTTAGGTAAAATAAACTTTTATCACAAAACTGATACATTTTTATTGCATAACATTTAAAAAACAACTTTATGGCACAGACATAGAAAACTTATGATTACCAAAGTAGAAAGGAGGTAGGGGGAGATAAATTAGGAGTTTGGGATTAAAATATACACAGCTCTATATGTAAAGTAAATAAACAAAAAGGACCTACTATATAGCACTGGGAACTCAACCTACTGTACAGCACAGGGAACTATATTCAGTATTTTGTAATAACCTATAAGGGAAAAGAATCTAAAAAAGGATATATATATAATACATATTATATATATAAAATACATATTATATATGACTTTAGAGAAATATTAATCTTATGTAACTGGCACTGCAGTTAAAAAAGTTGTCTCATGGCCTTTTACAATCTATTATACCGATTTGCTACACAGAATTACTTTTACAGATTTAACAGGTAAACAACATCATTCCAATGCTACACTAATTTCCACAATTTTTTTTTTTGCTAAACTGGCCCTTCCTCAGTTCCTTCTTTTAGTGAAACAGAGGACTCCTTAAATTTACCTGCTTTGCCTTCCCCACCTAAGACCTCTGTCACTGGTTCAGTTTCCATTGCTACATAGTTTCTCTGTGTTTCACAGAAGTTATCTCCTACTGGCTTTGAAGGCTTAATTCCTTTTCCTATGACAGACTTTCTTTCACTTCCCTTTCATCCTCTTTAAACTTCTCTATGTTGTGACTGCTTGATCAGCCTTAAGCTGTTGAAGCAAAACTCATTTTATCTGGCAGAGTCTAACCTTCAGGCTTGCAAATTACCCTTGCAGGTGATCACCACCTTCCTGACACCCTGATGAGACTGGTGGTGGAATGCGTATGGCACAATATAATGACATTGTGTCTACCTCTCAGTCTAGAATCCTTTCCAGAAACATAGTGGTCCAGAGCTGATGTTCTACCTGCTCCTGAATAAGAGTTAAGATTGGACAGAAGTACCTAAACCTCTCTAAACACTGTATCCTTGTCTCTAAAAAGGAGTGATGATGATAGCTTATTCACAGTGTAGTTGTAAGAGTTCAAGGAGTTAATGCACTTGGCTCAGTGTCTGTAATTACTTAATTATATGTAACTGCTGAATTACACATAATTGTTTGACAGCCACATATACATCAAGCACACACATTGGCAAATCCAATCTCTTCAATGAAGAACAATTCAGGGAAGTGAAACGATCCTTCTCAAGGTCATGAGGCCAGCAAGAGAGAGCTAGAACACAGATTTAAGTCTCTTAAACCCAAGGGCAGAGTTTTATTTATCAAAAAAAGAAAAATGAAACCAGATATCTATTTCACTATTCAGGTTCGAATGAAAACTGGAAGATCATGGTCCTTACCCAGATTTTTTTTCAAAGAGATAAAAATAAACATCTGAATATTTGGCAAGAGTGAAATACTGGCTGGTGTTTTTGCTCACTTTCTGTCCGAGGGATGCATTTTCCTCTTTGACAAGATTGGTTTATAACTCCCTGCATTGCTAAACCACTGATCTCAATTTAACTATACAATTTGGAAGAGCTGGAGTGGAGCCATTTTGCCAGAAAATGATTAAGACAAACTCTAAGAATATTGTGAACTTTATCAGAAAAATCAATTTCTTTAACAAGGAAGTGAATCGCTATTGATTTTTTTTTCACTCTAATTGGACTCGGAGCCCTGATAGCTTTTCATAAGTGGTGGCAGCTTGCTTTCAGCAAATGCATTTTCCACTTTGCAGTGGAGTATAACATGCCCTCAAAAGCCTGTGACACTTTCTCTCTCCAATTTGTTCCCCAACTTGAAGGTGAACATGGAAGCTTTCACACACCTGCTTGCTATTCACAGTGACACAATGTTCATTAGACTTTTGTTGCCCTAAATGGACAATTTTGGTATTCCTGTAGTATGTAGATACATGGAGGTGGAGAGGGGTTGGCACAGAGCAGATTATGGACAATGAGAAAATGGCTAAGATGCCACTAAGGTGATTAGTGAAGAAGCAAGCCATACACTTTCAATCCAAGATGCCCACATGAATGTGCTACCTAACTTATAAGCACCGCAGAGCCAGAACCTTCCTAGAGAAAGGTGGGGACCTGAGCATATGGAGGACCACAGGCCTGGGCTGCTGATGGCTAGCTGAGGCCACTGACAAGGAGAGCCCATCTTGAGGGATGCTAGGAAAACTCAGAGCACTGCTGGGCAGGTGAAGTTGGGAGAGAGGTGGAGGCAAGAGAATGTCCCTGAATTTCTCTTTCACAATGTCCACCCTTCAGCTGGGAGCCTTCTGTTTGTTTGCCTACAACTGAGTTCCCTTACTTTGCTTTTTGTTGCTTTGTGTCTATGTGTCTGTTTTGGAGTGTTCATTAATTTTTTTTTTAATATTTCACATATAGCTGAAATCACATGGTATTTGTCTTTCTCTGACTTATTTCACTAAGCATAATACTCTCAAGGTCCAACCATATTGTCACAAATGACAAGATTTCATCTTTTCTTTCTTTCTTTTTTTTTTTTTAATGGCTGTCTACTCATTGTTGATGGAGCCGTGTGAATGAGCCTGGCCCAGCCTGCTGGAGGATGAGACTGTGTGGACAGGAAACCCAGTAACCTAGCTCAATCCCAGACATGTCAGCTTCATAAACCATGCCTGGCCGCTGCCAGGATTTTCCAAAAATTTTCCATTCTTTTGTGAGTAGTGACTTCATTTAAAAATTACTCTGTGTTCCTCAAGGTGTTTAACTGTGTGCAAGGACAAAGTTGATGGGCTTAAGTGAGTAGTTCTCATTAAGACCATGAAAGCTATTCAAGTGTGAGTCAGGACAACTGGTTACTGAACTGATGATAGGTAGAACTTTGAGTGAGACATTTGACTTGAGGCTTTAGTTCCTTCACCATGAAATGAGGGAGCAGAATTGGGTCTCCAGGGTTCAACTGGGGCTTATGTGCTCTGTTCTAGCACCTCCAGCCATGTTAAGTCACTTTCTGGGTCCACTGGGCACTTGAGTTAGTTGCAATTCTTTGTTATGATAGAAAATAATTTCCACTTTCAAGTTTATACTACTTTATTTAGCTTTAATTATGCTAGTTATTCATATGGAAAATAGAGTATTCAGAAGTGAAAAAAATCATCATATTCCCATAATTCAGATATAAACTATGTGAACATTGTTAATAGTCTATCCTTATTTCTAATCATATATGTATTCAAAAATACATTCATAAAGTACCTATCCTCCTGCCAATTGGTTTTTCTGTGTCAGTATATGCACAGGTCTAGAGGTTGAAGGATTGTACTATATTCTATGGATGCACCACCAGTTAATCACATCCGTGCTATTGCCAATATTACTCTTATCAACAATTTTGTGACAAACAAGACTAAATTCCATAAATTTGAGAAATAAATGTTTGAAAAGCAGAGTACCAAGCAGAGCCTCAGTGAGCATGTAGTCCAAAGGATGAATAATAAATCTTATTTTGATATGCTTCATTGTGACATTAAGTTATTTGCCACAGTTTCCTAAATTCATGTCTGAAGTGGGACACTGAAAAATTCTACAGACAAAGAAAGTGTGTAGACCCCCTGCTGAATCTGATTAAAGCAAGGGTCTCCAGGGCAATCTTTAGATGCGTAGCTAGCAAAAGCTTGCAAAGATAGCATTTCTTTAGTGTACTGGTTTATTGACCTAATTAGAAAAGTGCCAGAGAACAAACCATTTTTAAAATCTTTTTCCTTGTTATCTATAGATGATGAGAGGTCCCCAAACTCAAAAACACATTCCAATATCAATAAAATGAGCATCTAGAGAAATAATCTCCTGTTTCATTTGCAGACAGGCAGCAGAATTTCATTTTAGCCACAAAGAAGCTTGAGAAGCCCATCAGAAATGAAATAAGCAGGAGCTGCCCCAGGGGACAAACCACAAAACCTGAACATCCACAGACTGATCAGTACCACTACTCCACAGATGGTCACAAGTGGTCTCACATCATATCCTGCAGATCTTTTATTTTCTGCTAATCTTTCTCCACCTCAAAAACAGTGTTTTGCACTTCACACACACATGTCCAGGTACATTTTTAAAATAACACTGACTCAGGTCTAACTTAAAATGTTCACATTCATCTCTTCCCTTGCCTGTCTCTCTTTAAAGTGTGAGGCCACTGAGGGTAAGATCCATGTGTTACTTTGCTTTGAACATATCTGGCACACAGGAATAATAAGAATGATAACTGGTTGCTATGTGTCAGGCATTGTGGTAAATGGATTGTGTATATGGCAGATTAGACTATTTTCCTTCCTGGAGTTTCTCTCCTTTGTTGATTATTGATGGATAACAAGCATTTGTACTTCTTTGCCATAAGGGTCTTTGCAGACAGAAGCAGCTATTGTAGATTTCATTGGCTCTTCCTAATGATTATGACTGGAGAGCTTGTGCTTGGCATACTGGATGGTGAGGTAAGAGAGTGGAGAAGAGAAAAAGGAGAAAGGTGATGTCCCATTTCCCCAACTCAGTTAATTACAGATAACTTAGAGGTCCAGGTTCCCCAAATGTGGGATATTTAGTTTTAAAACCATAAGAGTCTCTGACAAGCTTGGGTGGTTGATTGCCCTAGATTAGATGACAGTCCTTCAGAGAAGGCAAGACCTTCAGTGGGAGACCCTGTGATGTTCACCTAGAGAAAGAGGAAGACCCCAGGTATAGGTACTCCTACATTTGCCAAAGATTCTTTTTATTTTATTTTAGGCTGCGCCCATGGCATGTACAAGTTCCTGGGCCAGGGATCAAACAGCCACCACAGTACAGTGATCTGAGCCATAGCAGAGAGAACGCTAGATCCTTAACCTGCTGAGCCACCAGAGAACTGCTTTTGCGAAAGATTCTTTTGCTCTGAGTACAACCCAGAAATGACTAGGAGGCTGTGCCTTAAGACATCCTTGACGCTGTGATAATGGGGAGCTCAGGAGAAACCAGGGTAGAAAATTAGAGCCTTCTCTGTTTTCTTCATGTCATCAAATATTTACTGTGGCTGGTACTGTTGATACAAGGATGGCTAACAAGTCACTGCATTGAAAGATTGAGGAAAACAAGATAAAATTTACTCTACACTATGGCAAAAGCTGCAACAAGAACAGGGCATGTTCTATGGGAGACAGGGATGCTGGGATGCCTTTCCAGATATGATGACCTCACTGAGTAGTCAGCTGACTGCTACCTCTGTAAGTTTATGCGAAGGGAAAAAAGAAAGCAAGGTACATTTAAAACTTCCTCAAAGAGCTTGTAACATAATGGGGTTTATACCACACACATCAATGATTTAGGGCAATTCTAAGGCAGCAGGGCACTGCAAATTGATGTAGCAAGAGAAGAATAGAAGTCTGCAGGGGTCCCAGATAGAACCACCAGAATGAAGGGGAATAAACATGTCTCCACAGAGTGAAATTCTGAATCCCGGGGTCATAAATGGGTAGAAAGAGATGGGATAGTAAAGTGAAAATAGAGTAAACTTTCATACTTCAAAAGTGAAAGTCAGCTGAATGGACAGCTTTCATATGGTACCACACCCCCACCTCCTTCTAGGAAGGTGTGTACCCGCAGAAAATACAGTGTCTGGAGGAAGGGGTGTAGGTGAAACTAACTTGAATATTTCCTGTAAACAGCATAATATGGGTCACCATGCTGAAGACTGTCGAAATTTTGTTCCAAAATTCAGGCAACACCTTCACTCTCAGTCACCAGACCTGTTTCCTTTAAGATTTTGTTCCGAAGAGGGTAGCTCCAGGTCTTACTCCCTTGTTTCCATCAGGATCACTATTTTTTTTTTGTTATGTTTTATAGACCTAAATCAGTTTTATTAAGGTTCTAAATAAGATGTTTGAAATCTACTAAAAATAAGATCCACCACATTGGATCATGACCACATAATCCCTGGGGGTTGGAAGGAGCTTCTGGCTACCATGTATGCAAGCACAGATCCTGTTCTGGGGGGGAATCTAAGGTCCCCATGCCAGGAGCGCATTAGGCAGACCTGGGCACATCTAGCTCTCTGAGAGATCAGACGAATAGGGAGAAAGAGGGCTTGTATCAATCCCTTTAAAAACACTGGTCACGCTTCTCAAAATGTTTAATAAAGCAGAGCAGCGCAGTTCTGTCAGATGGCGAGAACTCTTCATAAACAAGGCTGCCACTTGTAAATGCATTCCCTCCTCACGAATTACCAGTGAGATGGGCTTCCTGCAGGGCAGCTCTCAGGATCTGAGAGGCCCCAACAGTTGTGTCAGGAGAGCTCTTCCTATAATAACAGCTACTTTAATCATGTTATAGTTGGTTGAAGAAAATAGGCTGAGACTCAGTGAGCTGAATCCTGTACCAATTTCCTACAAATGTTAGAACTGCAGCCTTTTCTTCCCTTTCCCAACAACACTGTTAGGCATCAACTGTGCACATGTATAATAGTTTAGGGATATAAAAGTAAACGTATGTCAGTGGATACCTACCTGGACGCCCTCCTGTCACTGCCTGGGCAGAGTGACCTGCTCCCACCTCCAAGTTCCCATTGCTGTGGTCCCACCTCTAAGACACACTTCTCACACTGAAGGTAGTTGTTTGGTCAGCTCTGCCTCTCAGATTAGCCTGTAGGTTCTTCCAGGGGAAGAGCAGGGTAGAAATGTCTAATAATTACCTTTGGCGATAGGCAGTTTCCGATGTTGTCTCCCTCAGCTTTATCCTATGTTCCCTCATTTAGCTTAACCTAGAAATTTCCAGAAACTATGTGCTTGTGCAGAAGTTTGTGGAAGCCCGCCTCTGTGAAAGCGTCAACTCTGTGGGCCTGAAGCTCAGGACCTCGTGTTGGGTGGAGGGCCACTGTTGGTCTGTAGGACCAGCATTGGGAAGAAGAGCTGGACACAGACCAGGCAGAGGGCAAAGTGAACTGTGCCCACCAGGTCCTCTGCACTGGCTCATCACCATGTCTGAACACCACAAGCTTCCCAGAGTGTTACCCTCAGCTCTGGACAATTAGATGTGTGTATTGGAAGGTTCAGAGATAAATCTCACTTAAAAGTGGATGATGTGAACCTGCAGCAAACTCACCAAAGATAGGTCATGACAGGGAGAGAAAGACAAAGCGGATGGGACAAAGGAGACTGGCTGTCTAGACAGTGGGAGGAACCATCTCAAACAACACATAAACACCAAAGAGAGCAGAGCCACGCAACAAGAGGTCGAGTGAGGCCAGGGCCATCTGGCCAAGCATTGCCTGTGGCCAACTGACTACTCTGGTGCTAAGTCTGGGGTTCTCAGCATATTCTTTCCAGAACCCAATATGCAGCAGAACTTTCCTAAGAAAAGGGAGTGACATGGAATGTTTGGGTTTAGAGTCACTAAATTTCGCCATAAATCTATAATTCTGATGAAAAAACATTTAAAAAAGTGGTCTGATCTTTTCCTTTCTGGTAAGTCAGTCCATTGCTGTTTGTTATGCTGAAACTCCATGTAAAAAGTTTCTGAACCACATTTCTGAGTTCAGCTAAATTAAACACACCCGCCCACCCACACAAATACACACTCTCATGTATATGTGTACACACATATAAATACAGAGAATGTGACTTTTTTCCTACCCATAATATTCCTTTGCTTCCCCATGCCATTAAGATCATTTGATTCTAAAATAAGAAAGAACTAAGTATCTATTTGAACAGTTTTCATAGACACTGAGTCTCTTCTAGGGCATATTTTAGAATGTGCTCAATCATGTAATTGCATTCACAAGTTACCTCTTTTCCTGCTTGATTCCAAGTTGAACTTTTGTGTTCCCTCCATAATTATAAAACAGTCACATTCAGGCTCTGTAATTCAGTTTGGCTCACTGTTTAAAAAATCTTGTAAATAAAAAACATCTTAAAATAAATACCAAGCATAAAGTTTCTTCTGCTACAATATACCCTCTTGGGCTTTATCTAAAGAAGTGACAGATTTGTGTCTAAACCTTTAGAGTAGGGTTTATTAATCCAAAACCACACTCTCTGTAATATTATGCTCTTCTTTCTTTCTTCTGCTGTCTGCAGTAGGGCCCTTCTACCTCATTGATGTCCAGGAGATGTCCCCTAATGCATTCATTACACCTGGAAGAGTCCCAGGAAGATAGTAAATTGGTTTTTATTTCCCTACATTTTATCTTTTAAAATTGAAATATAATTAATTTATAAGTTTGTGTTTGTTTCAAGTGTACCACAAAGTGATTCAGATAGTAATTTTTTTATATATGTTAGCTCTCCTAATATAGTAACTTTATTTCATACATTCAATTTGCTGCTCTATAGATCCCCCCACCTGCCTGCTTTAATAATGAGAGACATGGAGTGAAAATGCTTACTTTTTATTTATAAAATTAGGAAAAATTAAGTGTAAAAACACTTATAAACTACTGTTTGGGATTCAAAAATCTAAACTTTGGTTATATTTTTGCCTATTTTAAGATATAAGAAGATAGGACTAATAAAATGAAAGTCCTCTTTGTACCCCCTGAGATTCCACAGATGATTTACCTATCATATACTAAATTCACCTAATGAGTTATTTTGTTACAGGGCTATCCAGTTAGATCTGACCCAGATCCTTTTAACTATTCCTCCACCGGTGCCATCATGTTTTAATTACTATATCTTTATTTTAAGTTTTTATATTTTTCCTTTTTGTCCCATTTTTTAACCCTGAATTCCTATTCCTGGATAATGCTGTTGTGTGACTTTTAGAATCAGTGAGAATGACTACATGGATGAATTTGCAGAGAATCTATATATTTACCAAAACTGAGTCATTTCCTTCATGAACATAGCCTACCTTTCTATTTATTCATGTATCTTCACCTATCCTTTACTTCCTACAATAGTACTGGACAATTTCTCCATTAGGGTTACATTTATCTTTTATTAGCTATGCTCCCAAGTATCTTAAGCTTCTTGTTCTTATTGTGAATGAGAAGTTTAAGAAACTTACATTTGGCTACTGTTGAATGACAGGAACACTGTTTTCTTTGTGAATCATTTACCACCGGGAAACTTACCTATTGGTTCTTACACTCTATGCAAACAAACACAGTATCTGTATTTACTTGTTCTGCCTTTTTCTTTCTAATCCTCATACCTCCCACTTTCCCACTTGCCAGCTCTATCTTACTGTAGTGAGTAGTACCCTTTCAAATTGTGTTATTTTCTGAACTTTAAGTATGAGACCTCTCATGTGAATGTCTCTAATGATCATCACTCAGATACTTTATCATCTTTGTGAGCTCATTTTCAATAGGAATGTTCTTCCGTTCTGTGCAAGTCTAATGTGGGTTTTAGCCTCTGGAGACATTCTTATTGTAATGTTGGAGTTATATTCTGAGTTACTTCTCCTCTGGCCTTTGTGGTTCATAGGTTCTGGACAAGTTTTTGCATCAGTCTCTTACTTTGTGTTTCCACATCACAAAGAATAGAGAGGTTGGCTTACCACTATCCTGGGATACAGTCTAGAAACTTTGCTTTCTTGCTGCTTGTTCTGTTTCTACCCATGTTCAAGGGCCCTCACCAGCCCCTGCGTCCTATCCTTGGGCTGATCATGAGAGCTTTCACAGATCGGAACATACTATGTGGCTCCCAGATTCTTTCCATTGGAGCATAGTTGATTTATAATATTGTATTAGTTTCACGTGTACTGCAAACTTATATTTGTTTTCAGATTCTTTTCCATTATTGGTCATTACAAGATACTGAATATGGTTCCCTGTGCTATACAGTAAATCTTTATTATATACATAGTGGTGTAGATACTATATAAAATAGATAAAACAAGAAGAGATAAAACTGTCACTGTATGCAGATGACATGATACTATACATAGAAAACCCTAAGGACTCAACCCCAAAACTACTTGAACTGATCAACACATTCAGCAAAGTAGCAGGATATAAGATTAACATTCAGAAGTCAGTTGCATTTCTGTATACCAGCAATGAAAGATTAGAAAAGGAATACAAAAATACGATACCTTTTAAAAGTGCACCTCACAAAATCAAATACCTCGGAATACACCTGACCAAGGAGGTAAAGGACTTATATGCCGAGAACTATAAAACTTTAATCAAAGAAATCAAAGAAGATGGAAAGAAATGGAAAGATATTCCATGTTCCTGGATTGGGAAAATCAATATTGTAAAAATGGCCATACTACCCAAAGCAATCTACAGATTCAATGCAATCCCTATCAAATTACCCATGACATTTTTCACAGAACTAGAACAAACAATCCAAACATTTACATGGAACCACAAAAGACCCAGAAGCGCCAAAGCAATCCTGAGAAACAAAAACCAAGCAGGAGGCATAACTCTCCCAGACTTCAAGAAATACTACAAAGCCACAGTCATCAAGACAGTGTGGTACTGGTATCAAAACAGACAGACAGACCAATGGAACAGAATAGAGAATCTGGAAATAAACCCTGACACCTATGGTCAATTCATCTTTGACAAGGGAGGCAAGAACATCAAATGGGAAAAAGAAAGTCTATTCAGCAAGCATTGCTGGGAAACCTGGACAGCTGCATGCAAAGCAATGAAACTAGAACACACCCTCACACCATGCACCAAAATAAACTCCAAATGGCTGGAAGACTTAAATATAAGACAGGACACCATCAAACTCCTAGAAGAAAACATAGGCAAAACACTCTCTGACATCAACCTCATGAATATTTTCTCAGGTCAGTCACCCAAAGCAGTAGAAATTAGAGCAAAAATAAACCCATGGGACCTCATCAAACTGAAAAGCTTTTGCACAGCAAAGGAAACCCAAAAGAAAACAAAAAGACAACTTACAGAATGGGAGAAAACAATTTCAAATGATGCAACTGACAAGGGCTTAATCTCTAGAATATATAAACAACTTATACAACCCAACAGCAAAAAAGCCAGTCAATCAATGGAAAAATGGGCAAAAGACCTGAATGGACATTTCTCCAAAGAAGATACACAGATGGCCAGCAAACACATGAAAAAATGCTCAACAGCGCTGATTATAAGAGAAATGCAAATCAAAACTACCATGAGATACCACCTCACACCAGTCAGAATGGCCATCATTAATAAATCCACAAATAGCAAGTGCTGGAGGGGCTGTGGAGAAAAGGGAACCCTCCTGCACTGTTGGTGGGAATGTAAACTGGTACAGCCACTATGGAGAACAGTTTGGAGATACCTTAGAAATCTATCCATAGAACTTCCATATGACCCCGCAATCCCACTCTTGGGCATCTATCCGGACAAAACTCTCCTTAAAAGAGACACGTGCACCCGCATGTTCATTGCAGCACTATTCACAATAGCCAGGACATGGAAATAACCCAAATGTCCATCCACAGATGATTGGGTTCGAAAGATGTGGTATATATACACAATGGAATACTACTCAGCCATAAAAAAGAATGACATAATGCCATTTGCAGCAACATGGATGGAACTAGAGACTCTCATACTGAGTGAAATGAGCCAGAAAGACAAAGACAAATACCATATGATATCACTTATAACTGAAATCTAATATCCAGCACAAATGAACATCTCCTCAGAAAAGAAAATCATGGACTTGGAGAAGAGACTTGTGGCTGCCTGATGGGAGGGGGAGGGAGTGGGAGGGATCGGGAGCTTGGGCTTATCAGACACAACTTTGAATAGATTTACAAGGAGATCCTGCTGAATAGCATTGAGAACTTTATCTAGATACTCATGGTGCAACAGAAGAAAGGGTGGGGGAAAAATGTAATTGTAATGTATACATATAAGGATAACCTGACCCCCTTGCTATACAGTGGGAAAATAAAAAAATTATAAAAAAATAGATAAAACACTAGTTAAAATAGATATAAAATAGATGAACAAGGATACCAGATTTATTTATGCAGGGAGCTCATGGAAGAGTCAGGGTCTTGACTATCAGAGCCCTACTGCTTCCCTGAGGCTTATTATTATTTTTTTAAAATAAAAACTCAGCCTCTAAAACCTGTATCTGGTTTGGTTACTCTGACAGACCACATAATTTTATTTTCATTCACACTGAAAGATTTCTAACTTTCTGGCACTAGCAAAAGGTCTTTCCTTAATTTTAAGCATGGCTTTCTACTTTAAATTTTTAAAATACATTTCACGTGTAGGTGTATTGTTTTGAAGGAAGATTCTCATCAAACATCAGCTTCTTTCAGAAAAGACAATAATCAGTGTAGGGAAAAATGTCCAACAGCAGAGATGATAGGTATTTCATAAGAGCACTGCAATCTTTCTCCTTGGGCGGAGGGGCAGGAAAAGAAAAAGACCAGGATATTTAAAGACTTGATGCATAATTTATGTGTAGGGCTATTTCTGCAGGCTGTTGTAATAGCAAAAGAGATGGGAAAGCATCAGCAAAAATCAAACGAAAAGTGGAGCTTTGATTAATCTCAAAATAATTCCCTAAGAAAGAAGCCCCATGAACTCCATAGTTCCTCCATCAACAATTAGGGGAAGGTATGCTATTTACAAGCCTTATAGAATCAGTGAGAAAAAAATCAGGCAAAAACCCAGGCTTTTGGGATGAGGTCATTGTCATTGTCAGCACTGTCTCTGGCATCAGTGCTCTGCTGGGTGGAGAGGGGCATCTTGAAGCAGAAAACTAGAGTGCTTTGCACCAAGAGCTAAAAAATGCTACACCTCTAGGATAGGCAGTGTTACAAATAGTCTGTTGGTGATCAACAAAAAATTATTCACCAAAGTTGAGAAATGAGTCAACAACTTTCATCCCTTGTGCTCAGTTGAGTATCTGCTGTGTGCCAGACACTGCTCTAGTCTCTGCACGTTCAGCAATAGTTTCTACACATTATGTCCTATCTATGGAAAATAGATGATAAGCCAATAAATAACTCTATGAATAGACAATTCTGGCAAGTGATAAGTGCTATCTATGCATGCAAAAATCAAGTTGACTAGATGGAGAGTTTTTATAGGAGGAGAGTGGCCCTAGCCAACGCAGACAGAGGAGGCTGCTTTCGAAAGAAGTCATTTGACCTGAGTCCTGCATTATAGGAAGAAGGGAGGTGGGGATATGAAGAATTCTATGTAGGAGGTAGCAAGGGCACAACCCTCAGATAGGCACTGAGAGCAAATCAGAGCAGCTGAAATGTGTGGGAGGAACAAGCAGACAGCATGATAAAAGGTAATGGAGGACATGCATCTACTTGTCTAAAGAAGACATGTATATACAAGTCTGGATTTTAAGGATGAAGCAGGGGTGGACATTTAAAAGACTTTATATATGATTCCTTTAAATGGTAACATTCCCTACCCACCTAGAGGTGAGGAATAGCATTCACTGTGTACATGTCTATTTGATAATAGTTTCTAATTTTATTTTCCAGGGTATGGTACTGAGGCTTAATAAGGTCAAAGGATTGCTCAAGGTCATAAAGCCTGGGCTGGTGCACAGTCCTGGCAGGTGTCAGTCCCCTCATGTTGGTGGGCCATGGCACAGAGGGCAATTTCCCCTGCCTTCAGCTCATGGATGGCAAGCCATCCCCCTGGGGATGGCAGCATAGCCCTTTCATGCTTTGTAAAGGAAGCCATACTTATGAAGGCAGAAACACATTAGCAGTCGCCAGGACAGCTGCAAGAGAGTCACATTTCCAGTGCAAAATGTCCTTCTAACAGGCAGTTCAAAAAGATGAAAATACAAACAATGGTAACTGTCCAAACAAGGAATGCACTAAATGCTGTACTATAGACAAAGAAGATATGCCTCTTTAATAATTCACTAATGAAAAAAATAAGCACTTGGTGTTTGCTCAAATGAACCTACAATGTATGAGAACAAGCGCACCGTTAGAAAGCAATTTGACAATCCATTGTAATAACGTTTTTCCGTCCTTTGACCCAAGAATTTTGCTCCTGAGAATCTAAAAATTTGAAAAACTGTAAGAATGTTACTTACACATGAGTATATCATTTATGGCACTATTTATAATGCATGAAAATAAGACCAAATTGAATATCCCCAAACAAGGGCAAATGGTAGATTACCACTGGAACAGGTTCTTGATGGATTATTGGGCTGGTATTTAAATTAATTTTTATGAAGATGACATAGCTCCATGAAAAATTACCTAAAATGTCATATTTAGGTAAATAAAGCAGAATGAGAAAGGATATGCTAACCTTAACAGCACTCTAAAAAATGTGTCAGCACATTTAGAAGACTAAAAATGAACAAGAAACTTGAAACTGGCAGTCTATATCTACGTTGTCATTTCAAGAATTTTCTTTTGATGCTTTGTCTTTTACTTTACTTCTGTAGTAAATAAAACATATTCTAGCAATTAATGTTTGGAGATATGCTTTCATCTTCGATGCTAGAAATGGCATCCTCCCATCCTACTCCTATCTCTCACCTACTGGTCATTCTTGCTCAGATTCATGGGGAAAGGGGGAAGGGGAAAGGAAGCAGCAATAAAGGGAATCAAGGGGCGGGGAGTGAGGAGGTGCTTTGCATGGTCTGCTTTTGCTCAGAATCATGGATGGATGCTGCTGGCAGAAGAACCTGAACTCCTTCTGATGGAGTTCATCCACCCACGTCCCGAATAACCTTCCTCCCTGAAGAGAAAAGGGAGATGCTGTCATGTAAATGGGTGCAGATAGTCTTAGATGGAAAACCGTCCATTTGCAGCCTTCAGAGAACTAAAACTCAGTGCCAGAAGGACTGTCAAAGAAGATATAATGGGCCAACAGAAAGGCCATGATAATGTTTGTTTCTTAGGCACAGGGACACCCCAAATAATTGCATTTGTTCTTTTTCTCTAGCTCATAGTTACTGTTCCCAGTAGGGAGAACAGTAGAAAGCAACATGTACTCCCTAAAGCTCTGAATGCTTCACTTGCAATCTTCAGAAAATTCAGCTTCCTAATGATCTTCCCACTGATATACTGATGAAAACACACATACATACACAAATAAAACCTTGCAATGCACTAGCAAGAAAGGAGAGTGTTCAGCCATGGGCTACTTTCTCATAAAGGTTTCCCAAAGGAATTGAGAAATGTTGGAATTTCACTTATTCATGCTGCTACAACTTTATACTTAATTTGGTTATTAAACTTTCCTCCTTTTTTTTTTTGCCTTTTTGCCTTTTCTAGGGCCGCACTCGCGGCATATGGAGGTTCCCAGGCTAGGGGTTGAATCGGAGATGTAGCTGCCAAGCCTATGCCAGAGCCACAGCAACGCGGGATCCGACCTGTGTCTGCGACCTACACCACAGCTCACGGCAACGCTGGATCCTTAACCCACTGAGCAAGGCCAGGGATCGAACTCACAACCTCATGGTTGCTAGTTGGATTCGTTAACCATTGAGTCACGACAGGAACTCCTTCCTCACTTTTTAAAAATTTGAGGGTACTATTTGTTTCATGTTGTGACCCTAACTGGTACAATCCCATTATTGATATAATACAACCCCATTTTTATAGAAACTCCTTCCATATATGGTCAGTTGTCTAGAAATATGAAAACAAACTGTAAATAGTGCTAAAGTCTAGAAAGCAGATTTGGGAGAAGAAAGAGAAGGGACTATACTTTTTATCCCATCCACTCCTTTATATTTGAATGTCTGTGATGAATATATATTACATTATATAAAGTGAATTATGAATTTATTATAATAAGATAGTAATTTAAATAGAAAAAAAAACCTTCCCAACCAAATACAAAAAGCAAAATCAGTACTTCAATTTCTGATCAATAGACCTGGGGTTTTTGAACCAGAATTTGGTTACTGAGAAAAAACTCATTCATTTATCCTATCTTATTTCATGTCAGCAAGTTTATACACAGGGAGTAGTGGGTTTCTGAATTCATTAAAATATGTATTTAAAAGCATTTACTGAAGTTTTTGGATATAATGGAGCTAACTCTGCAATTACAAAAATTCATTCAAAATTCCCCAGTGAAGCTTGATGAATGGGATTATTGTATCTCATAATTTAAAGTTTCACATATACTACACAAATATTAACTTCCTTAATACTTCAGTAACTAATGCTTTTATTTCATATTCTGGAATTTTTAAGCGTATTCCATTACAGAATAATAGCTGAGATTAAAAAGTTATTTTTATGCTGTGCTTGTACTTAATTGGTGGGTTTCAGTTCTCTACATGGAAATTTCATTTTGTGTCAGGACTTTGGAATCAGAGGCTTTGCTACTTCAAAATATAGCTCTTCCTTTGGGAGTTGGGGCTACTATAATAAAGTAGGATACAAGTTCAAGTTATTTTCCAGAAAAACCAAAGCATGTAAGAATTATGTTTTTTGACTTTTAAAGTTTTACTCCTATAAAATCAATACATGTCTAATAAATTAGACTTTTAATTAGTAAGTTTTCTATTGAAGACAAATTAGATTTTTTTAAAAAGCTATATATTTGATATATATATATATACACATACATAAACACACATATATATGTATATGGCTGCATATATATATAAACACACACACATATATATATGATATATACACACACATATAAACACATACGTGCACGCGCACACACACACACACACACATATATATGGCTGCACCTACAGCATATGAAAGTTCCCAGGCTAGAGGTCAAATAGGAGCTACAGCTGCAGGCCTACAGCACAGCCATGGCAACACTAAATCCAAGTGCATCTGCAAACTTCACCATGGCTTAAGGCAACACTGGATTGTTAACCCACTAAGCAAGGCCAGGAATTGAACCTACATCCTCACAGAGATAACATCGCATCCTTAACCCTCTGAGCCACAACAGGAACTCCAGTATTTGAGATAATTTATTCTGAATTTTGTCTCACCTCCACATTTGCTAAGACAAGCATATATGTCCCCCCTGAAGACAGGAGGGCATAATCTCCCACAGGGGTATGAATTCAGGTCCCAGGAAGCAGTATTCAGGTGCATGAGAACGCAAAAACAATGTTCATTCATTCCTCAGTAACTTAATAAGCACGTTGCACAATTTTTGACCTGAGGGATAGTGAGATGGAGACAAGGGCTTGTCCCTGAGAAGCTCAAATCTAGTTGAAGTAAAAAGGCACATCTAGAAAAGCAGGGCTTCTAAACCCAAGGAGTGCAGAGACCCCTTAGCAGGAAAACAAAGTATTTCAGACCCTCCAGGTTGATATAAAACGGTTTATCATAATGTTATCTGCAGAAATATAACAAAAGTTACTCCTTACTCCTCCAAACGGTGGCTTTGTTCATATAAAAAAAACTAAATAAAAAGGAAACTACAAATTAAAATGCATGAAATTAACATGAAGGTGATAGGAAATGCATTTTTGTAAAAACCACATTGATACACATAGAATGAACTTGACCCACTGCCTGGTTGTTGTTGTTGGTATTTTTTTAGGTCATGGTTTTTCCATTCTTGTGGGCTTAGTGACAACTCAGGTCTCATACAAGTATTGTGGATGTTTCACACACACACTCCCAGTTGCCATCTCCCTATTTCCCATCATGTAGCTTAAAAGCATCTTTGGAGAATGAAGCTTACCTCTACTCTTTTTTTGATAAATAACTGTTCAAATAGTGTCAACAGAGACACAGAAATTGCATGCAGATAGACCAAAGGTGATCTAGTAATAAAATATTTGACATATTTACAAGTGTTGATACAACATAATTTAAAACATCACTGAGCTATTTAAGGCCCGAATATATACCCACAATCCTCTTCAGGACTCCAAAGGCCCCTCTTTAGGAAATTCTCATAGACAGACTATAAATTAAACAAAATATGACAATATAACTCAATAAAAAAATAGAAAAAATATGGCAATGGACAGTATGATAAGGAAAATAAAAATCTTCTGAGTGAACTTTTGGAAATGTTTTAAGAAGAATTTAATTACTACACACTTTTTAAACTTTACTGCTAAAGAAGCCTCTCAGGTGATTTTAAGGAAGGAAAATGTTCTTTGGTGGACTCATTGTCAGAAATATTACAGGTAACCCCATAAATTATATGTTTTCTGAAATACTGCACTGCAAAGGCTGCTCTTATTCATAACCATAAGCTCAGTGTGTTCCTCAGAGTTGTATTCCAGTTGGCGAGGCTTCAATTTTTCTAATTCCTTACCCATAAAAGTTTGTTTTTCTATTTTCATTAGGCCATAGCAGGTCTTTGAGGCCACAGGTTAAAACTCATTAAGGTTCTAGAACACAAATGCTTAGTTTCTTGTTTTTTAATTGCCAACTTCTTTATTGCAGGTTACCTGGAGCCCAAATTTTATTTCTGGAATGGTCCTTTGAGTCACCAAACCCTAGGACATCCCTAGCAAGAAATGCTGTCACGTAAAGAACAAGAAATTTAATCCGACAAATGACTTGAGCAGCCTAGCATAAAAAAATCTGCTGAGCCTAATCATGCTAACTTGAAATAATTATGGCAACTGCCTAATACAAACTTTAACACATTAAAGAATCAATATAGAGGTGAATAGTATGTATGCATTTATATACTGATATCTGCATATGTATCTGAATATATTTGTATTTGCAAACATATGTTTTTTGCATATAGCTACATATTTATAAAATACTGAAACCAGCATCAAGTAAACCTGCAACAAAAAGTTGGGAAAATTAACTCTTGACAGGATTTATGCTGATTGGTGATTCTGATCCCACAATGACACTTTGGCTCATGACTTATTTACCCTTTTATGCAAAACAGAAATGAGAAGGAACATTTAAGTGCAATGAACAGGGACAGAATATGTTATATTCAGAAAAAAAACTGAAGAAAAATGGAAAATTGTGCTGCACACTAAAATTATAAACAATCAGTTAATTTACATTAATGTTAACGTGGAAAAAATGTAAAATTCAAGCCACACCACTATAAGCTGTGCTTGGAAACCATCTATGATCAACTGTGCCATCACACCTGGCTCCCTGCTTGCCTGTGGAATTCTATGTTTCATCACTTCCTTTTTTGTTCTCAGGGCCCAGGCACAGGGAGTCTCTGCAGTTTCTCAAATGCCGTTTCTCATTCCTTCAAGTGGCTTAATTTGAGTGATTAAAAGGAATTTTTACTTTAGATTAAAAGGAAATTCCTACTCTGGGTCTTAGGCTCATCTCCCTGCTCTTTGCTTATCCACCCTCAACATACATGGAGCAAGCTTTTCTGGCCCCAACACTCTGGTTGTCCTCTTATCATAGCATCGACCCACTGTCTCAAACACACTTGATTCCCTGCCTGTATTCCCCGCCCCTTCCTGCCCTCATTTGCAAAATCCATAGGCGAGAGATGACCACTTATCTTCTTCACTGTCAACATGAGCTTGGCCCACTTTCATGGCACAGTGACCATTTGCTGAATGATGCAAGTGTCAATCACTGACGCCAATGCTCTCCTTTCCTTGTTCACTCTTTCTAACAGTTGAACTCCGAGGGTTGATGGACTTTGCCTTCACTGTTAGCAGTTCTTGTTGGTTACCCTGATATCTACCTTTGTCTGCCCAGAGCTCGCTGTGTCTTTGGTTCTGATATCTTTTTCTTTGGATGTCTTATTTCTCTCAGTGTTGACAGCCCACGCTGGACTGCCATTTTTGTATGGCACCAACACTCTGGTCCTTTGGGCAGGTCAGACTCATAGCAACTCCTGTTAACTGTATTTCACTTAGACTGAACATAGATCACGGACATACCATTTTCCTGTGGAATAGGTGCTTTCTGGAGCCTCTGGACTACTCTAGTCCAAAATGCTACTGTTTTATAGAAGTCCTGTATAGATCTATGGCAGTATATGCAACATTTGGAATCAAGATGATGTGTTCAAAACAGATATATTTTAAAGGAATAGACTCTTCCATCTTAAAAAAAAGAATAAAAATCTAATAAAGAAAAAGCTTAAGTAAAAGGCCTAAGGATTCGCTGAGTAACTGAAAAAACAACAACAGAATTCACTGTTTTTACATACAAATTATACACATTTTCTTTTTACAAAGATAGAATCATGCTATTAGAGATACTTAATTTTAATTTTCCTTTATTATATCCTAGAAAATCTCTATAGGTTAGTACACTTTCTTCTGAAGAGCCACACAGAATTCTATTGAATGAATGTATTTTTTGAACAATTTCATTTTAATGTATGTTTGACTTGTTTTTGAGCTTTTTAAATAATAGAAACAATTTTGTAATGAAGATCCTTTTCTCTACCCCAGTGTATTATTTTTTCTATTCAAATAGTATAGATTCCTAAAAATGGGTTTGCTGCATAAGGTGAAATGAGCATTGGTAATTTAATATATACTGCCAAATTGTGTTCCAAAAAGATTACATCACATTATGTACACTTCCATAATGTATGAGAGCTCATGGTTCCCACATCTCTACTAGCACTGGCTCTTTGTTTTGTGAAAATGCAATCTCGTTATTTAAATTTTCATTGTGTTTATTGTTAAAGCTAAATATCTTTGTATATAATAGCTGGTTATTTGAATTTCTTTTTCTTTTTTTTTTGGTCTTTTAGAGCCATGCCTGTTGCATATGGAAGTTTCCCAGCTAGGGGTTGAATCAGAGCTGCAACTGCTGGCCTATGCCACAGCCACAGCAACGCCAGATATGAGCTGCATCTGTGATCTATGCCATAGCTTGTGGCAATGCCAAATCCTTAACTCACTGAGCAGGGCCAGGGATCAAACACACATCCTCATGGGTACTAGTCAAGTTCTTAAGCCGCTGAGCCACAATGGGAACTCCTAAATTTCTTTTTCAGTGGATTTACTTGATGACTTTCATTGATTTCCTATAGGACTGTCTTGTACTTACCGATTTATAAATTAATTCTGTCATTGTTGACAATATTTTCTCCCATTTATAGCCTTCACCATACAATAGTTTAAAATGTAGTCTGCAGTTAAACCTGTCACTTTTTCTCCCACCTGAAACTAAGTTTTGTTTCTTGCCTAGGAAGTCTCTTCTCATTTCAAAACTAAAACTAAGACAGGGCAAGACAGAGAGACAAAGAAGAAAAGGAGATACCCTTTTATTCTTTTCTTCTAATAACTATTACTTATTTTTCAAATTTATGTAGGTCTTTAATTGAATTTTATGTGTGTGTGTGTACATATATTCTATGTATTGGGAATCTAAACACAGGTTTTCCTACTGGATAGACAATGAATGACTCAAACACATACTACTGACCAATGCTTTCATTTTTTCCCCCATTGGTTTTAAATGCCACCTTAACATATATTTTCTAGTAGTATTAAAAGAAACAGGAGAGAGAGGCAGTAAAGAAATCAAGAAAAAGTAGTAATTTTTTAAAATATGGAAATATATTTGTTAATATAGAAGGTACCAGAGCTAAGGATGAGTGCCATCTTGGTGGGTGGTGCTGTCAGGGTGTGAAGGTGAGCCCTCTGGACTGGGAACAAGTGAAGAAAGCACTCACTCTCCAGGGTGCTCACCTTAGAGAGAAAGGGTCATAGCTGCAGGGCTTTCCCTAAGATTTTCAAATTTTTGTTGCTATGGTAAATGGCATTTTTAAGTTTCACTTTCAGATTGTTGCCAGAATATAGTATAGTTAACATTTGTATATTGATCTTATCTCCTGCAAAATTACTAAACCGAGTCATTTGTGGCTTTTTAGTAGATTTAGTTTACATTCCAGAATGATCTCCATGATTATGATGTTTCTTTTATTCATTCAATAAGTGTGTGCAGATTTAGCCGTTGAATTAAATGTATTACATTAAAAATGAACGTATATTATGGGGGGATAGGCCAAAAAGAATTCATATTCTAGGGGAAATTTTTGTGTTCTTCATGGAAATGTGGTAGGGAAGGGATGGTAATCCACTGAGTGGGAAGAGCATAAACAAAATATGAAGACATAAAGTAGCTAAGTGGATAAAATATTTGGCTTTCTGTTTTTAACGAATTTGGCATCTAATTCATGGTCTTCCTGTCTAACTCTCTTCCTGCTATGATCCAAGATGATAAATGTCTGAACAAATGACTCAAACAACATCTTGAGTTCATATTCAGTGATCTCCCACGGCCACATCCTGAACCTTGCAAACACTGGAATCTGATCTCTTGGTTCTAAATTATAAATTTAGATTTCCCCATTTCTGATCACAATTTCCAGGCATTTCAGCCTTCTCACTGAGTTTCTCCCACATCCTCTGCCCTTTGACCTCATCTAATCCTTCAGTCTAACTTCTATTTTACACCTTCTCCTGTCTCTTTGCTCCTCTCTATCTATTCTGAAACGCTTAAGCTATTGCCTTCGTCACTCTTTTGATAATATTCTCAGTTTTCTCCACCATCTGCACTTTTGGGTGCATTTGTATGTGCTCAGACTTTTTGGTGCCTCAGAACTGATTTGACTTCTGGAGAAGTAAACACCAAGATGTACACACTAAGTAAACACACAAGCATACACAGGACACGTGTATGTAAATGAGCATGCCATCTTATGTAGGGGGTGCATGGTGCTGTATGTGCCTCTCTATGAGACATGCGCCAAGGTGGGGCTATTTATGTTCTCAGTCTAAGGTGTCTTTTGCCCTGGTGTGGAGGTACTTGGAAAATCTTTCTGGTTAGAAGATTGGCTAGTACTGTATGTGAGCAAGTTATGGTCCTTGTGATTGAGGGTTTTTTTTTTGTTGTTTGTTTGTTTGTTTTTTTGTTTTTACCAAGCAGATAATTTTGCCATCTCGAGAGCACCTACTTGCCTTAGAGAGGACTGAATGGACACTACAATATACGACTCCCTAACTTCCCTTTTTCCCTGTGTTGCTTGTCTAGCCAGTTGTTTCTTCTTGGACCATTCACTTTCAGATGTATTCATACACTAACTCAGGATGATGTCAAATCTTGCTGGCCTTGGAATGGCTTTATTTCTTTGAGGTAACTGCATATTTCTGCTTTGATTCCTTCCATGCTGATTTTTTTTCTTAGCACTTATTTCCAAATTCTAGGGTTCTTCTTAAGGCTATTTTCATGTACTGACTGATGCATACAAACATAAGCACTTACACACACATTCATACACTTACAGAACGTTTACAAATAATTACACAGATATGTTCAATCCAAAATGATGAAGGGTTTCACCAAGTGCATATGTTATAGTAGCACAGATACAGATGTTACCAGCCTAAAGGAAAGACTGCATTATAAGAAACTAGTGGTACTAAAGTAAAGAGGGGATATTCCATACTTTTTGACAAGCTATGATTACAGCTTATGCTCAGATGCAGAAGGATCATGACAAAAATGTGCACAAACCAGAGGTGATGGCTATTCCCATCCTCCCTCATGGTCTTTGAGCTGCTTTGTGTGCAACTGTCACTACTCGTCATGCATAAACTGGAAGCAAATTCTGTTGCAAATGAATGTCTGAAAAGTGTAGATAAAGGTGGGGATAGGAACCTCTATCCCTTAGAATCTGTCATGTAAAAAAAATCATGTATTTCTGGGATTCCTGGTTCAGAGGAGGTTTTGAGGGTGAATTCAAACTCACATCTATTGAGAACCAAGTAGGTGAAAAGTACTGAGGCAGATACTGAAGGTGGCTCAGATAAATACAACTTGGTCACTGACAGAAAAAAAAATGCTCACGAAGAAATAGTGGATGAGTAAATATTCCAGGAAAAAATCTATATCATAAAAATATATGTAAATATGTGTACATATAAGTATGTGTATGTTATACCTACTATAATCCTAGAAGAAACAGATCTATATTTGTAGACTGAACTGACAACAGACTAGTCATTTTTCTCATGATCTGGTCTTCAAATCTTCTACTTCATAATTATTAAGGGAAGAGAACTTTAAGTCATCTTTCTGTGGGCTGCACAGATGTGATCTCACTTTAAGTTTTTTGTTACATGAGCTAATCCTCAAGTACATTAGCTCTAAAATAGAGCCTTTAGGCAGCAAGAGAAGAGATAAGCTCAATCCTCTCCAAAGAAGCAATGGAGCCATTTTTAATGTGCATTCTATAATCACTTACAAAGACTATGGGTTTTCCTTCAACCCAACAGCCCTGATTTAAGAGTAGCATGAAAGGGAAGGATCAAGACGGCTGAGGAGTAAGATGTTGCACTCACCTTCTCCCACAAACATATCAAAAAAACACATCTACATGTAAAATGGCACTCACAGAACATCTACTAAATGCTGGCAGAAGAACTTAAACCTCCATAAAGGGCAAGAAACTCTTGACATAACTGGGTAAGACAAAAGAAAAGTGAGGGAGAGAGAAAAGGAATCAGGATGGGACTAGCATTCCTGAGAGGGAGCTGTGAAAGACAAAAGGAACCCATAACCTGGGAAGCCACCTAACTGATGGGGAGATCAGCCATAAAGGAGGGACCTCAAAGTTGCAGAGAAAAGCATAGCAGCTGGACTGAGCAGAACAAAGTAGAGTGAGAGCCACACGGACTGTGTGCACCACCACCTGGGACACCACAGCCTGAGATGTTCAGGTGGGGCCTGGGCACTGAGACTCAGGCTCTGGAGGTCAGTTCTAGGGAGAGGACTAGTATCAGCTGTGTGGGGACAGCTTGAGAGGCTAAGGAGCAGTGTGCCATGGGTGTGGGAGTGGAATGCCATGGCAGAGAGAAACTGAGAGAAGGTCTGGGCCTGCAGGAGAAGCATGTCACCATTACTGGGGAGGGTGAGAGGAGGAGGGGTGGACTGCCATAGGAATCCTCATGAATATGTGTGTACAGGCTCTCAGAGGGTGGGGCACCTCTGGTGCAGGCTACAGGTGGTGAGAAGCCACTTGCTTGGGCTACGGGAAACGAGGCATTTCTTGTGTGGGCTACGGGTGGCTGGGCAACTCTTGTGTTGGCCTCTTGCATGATCTACAAGCAGCAGGGATGGATCTCGGGGGTTGTCTGGGAGACCAGAGGGAGGCATGGCCTGTCACCACTGGGAGCTTGTGAAAGAACTCCATCTGTGCCCCCAGTCACCTCAGGGGTTGGCAAAAAAAAAAAAAAAAAGGCACTGCAACCAAGCACCACTTATCGCTGCTCTCACTCCCCTGGGAACACACCTGCCCTGCTGCTGCCATGGCCAAACACCCCAGGCAGCACTCAGACACTTGATCACTTTCCCTTCCCAAGACCCTTCACCTCCTACATGGGCTAAGCAGGACAAGGTGCCTCTTGCATGGCGGAGGCAAACTGCCACAGTTATCTCTGACTCCAGATGTGGGCATAGCCCACAGACACTGGGGGTCCATGAACAAGAACCACTTGCAGCCCCAACCATCTCAGAGGGCACCACAGAGGAGGACATTGTGATGGAACACCACCTATTGTTGCTCTCTTTGGAGCACACCTACCCTGATGCTGCCACTGCTAAATGCTCTGGGCAGTGCCAGATGCTTGATCACTGTCCCTTCCCAAGACCCTGTAATTAGGAGCAACTGGTGTAGTACCCGCTGGTGGGCTAAGCCAGACGAGGAGCTTCTTGCATGGTCTACAGGGGGAACACCACCACAGTTATCTCTGACTCCAGAGGTGGGAGTGGCCTGCCACCACTAGGGGTCCATTTGTGGCCTCAATCACCACAAGGGTACCATCTGTAGCCCCAATCACCACAAGGGTACCATCTGAGGCCCCTATCACCACAAGGGTACCACAGAGGTGGGCATTATGACCTAATACCACCTGTTGCTGCTCTTGCACCCCTGGGAACACACTGGCCCTGCTGCTGCCATTGCCGAATGCTCTGGGCAGTGCCCACATGCTTGATCTCTGTCACTTCCCAGGATCCTGCAACTAGGAGCAGCCCGTGAAGGAAACCCTGTGTGGGCTAAGTGGGACAGGGTGCTTACTGAATGGTCTGCAGGTGGCAGGGGCTCCAGAGGTGAGTGTGGCCTGCTACCACTAGGGGTCCCTGAACAGGCACCACTTGTGGCTCTAATCACCTCAGAGAAGGGCACTGCAACTGAACACTACCTGTTGTTGCTCTCACTAGGCTGAGAACTCACACACCCTACTGCTGCCATTGCCAAATGCTATGGGCACCTCCTAAATCTGCCCAAGGTCTATGGCCATACCACCCTGAACATGCCTGATCTCATCTAAATCTGCCTAAGGCTCATTACCACTTCCCAGGGCACTGCAACTAGGGGTAGCCTGTGCCACCTTCCTGAGGGCCCTTGCTGTTGTTAAGAGCCCAGCAACCGGGCACTGCCTACTAGCCCTACTCATTGCCTCGTTCTGCCTGGAAACACACTCAGCACTCTGGAGATAACAGCCTGCTCACACCAA
Organism: Phacochoerus africanus; assembly: GCF_016906955.1. Classification (NCBI taxonomy): domain Eukaryota; kingdom Metazoa; phylum Chordata; class Mammalia; order Artiodactyla; family Suidae; genus Phacochoerus; species Phacochoerus africanus. Next base: position 101,762,220 of record NC_062544.1, on the reverse strand, counting down.
AGAAAGAGACAACAAATACAAAAACTCCCATGCCAAAGAAGGAAATTAAAAAACACCTCAAGAAAAATGATAATGGTTGTGTCTATGGGATGCTGCAAAAGCAGTACTCAGAGGGAAATTCATAGCAATACAGGCCTTCCTCAAAAAAAAAAAAAAATCTCAAATTGACAACTTAACCCACCACCTAAATGATTTAGAAAAAGAACAAATGAAACCTAAAGTCAGAAGAAGGAAGGTAATCATAAAGATTAGAGAAGAAATCAATAAACAGAGATTCAAAAAACAACAGAAAAAAATCAATAAAACCAAGAGCTGGTTCTTTGAAAAGGTCAACAAAATGGACAAAACTCTGGCCAGACTCACCAAGAAGAGGAGAGAAAAAACCCAAATAAACAAAATAAGAAATGAAAAAGAGGAAATCACAACAGATACGGCAGAAATACAAATCACCATAAGAAAATACTATGAACAATTGTATGCCAACAAATTTGACAACCTAGAAGAAATAGACAACTTTCTAGAGACGAAGAGCCTGCCAAAACTGAATCAAGAAGAAATACATCATGGAGTTCCCGTCGTGGCGCAGTGGTTAACGAATCCGACTAGGAACCATGAGGTTGCGGGTTCCGTCCCTGCCCTTGCTCAGTGGGTTTACGATCCGGAGTTGCCGTGAGCTGTGGTGTAGGTCGCAGATGCGGCTCGGATCCTGCGTTGCTGTGGCTCTGGCGTAGGCCGGTGGCTACAGCTCCAATTCGACCCCTAGCCTGGGAGCGGCCCAAGAAATAGCAACAACAACAACAACAAAAAGACAAAAGACAAAAAATTAAAAAAAAAAAGAAGAAATACATCAACTGAACAGACCAATCACTAGAAATGAAATTGAATATGTCATAAAAACACTCCCTGCAAATAAAAGTCCAGGACCAGATGGCTTTACAGGTGAATTCTACCAAACATACAAAGAGGAACTTATACCCATCCTCCTTAAACTTTTTCAAAAGGCTGAAGAAGGAACACTCCCAAAGCCATTCTATGAAGCCACCATCACCCTAATATCAAACCACCACCTTAATACTTAATACCAGACAAAGATACTACCAAAAAAGAAAACTATAGGCCAATGTCTGTGATGAATATAGATGCAAAAATTCTCAACAAAATTTTAGCCAACAACATATAAAAAAGATCATACACCATGACCAGGTGGGATTCATCCAAGGTTCACAAGGATGGTTCAACATATGCAAATCAATCAACATCATACACCACATTAACAAAAGTAAATTCAAAAACCACATGATCATCTAAATAGATACAGAAAAAGCATTTGACAAAGTCCAACATCCATTCATGATCAAAACTCTTACCAAAGTGGGTATAGAGGGAACATACCTTAATATAATAAAATGCACAGCAAATATAATACTCAATGAAGAAAAGCCAAAAGCCTTCCCACTAAAATCTGGAACAAGACAAGGATGTCCACTCTCCCCACTATTATTCAACATAGTATTGGAAGTCCTAGCCACAGTAGTCAGACAAACAAATGAAAGGTATCCAAATTGGAAGAGAAGAGGTAAAATTGTCAATGTATGAAGATGACATGATACTATATATAGAAAACCCTAAGGACTCAACAAGACAAGGATGTCCACTCTCCCCACTGTTATTCAACATAGTATTGGAAGTCCTAGCCACAGTAGTCAGACAAACAAATGAAAGGTATCCAAATTGGAAGAGAAGAGGTAAAATTGTCAATGTATGAAGATGACATGATACTATATATAGAAAACCCTAAGGACTCAACAAGACAAGGATGTCCACTCTCCCCACTGTTATTCAACATAGTATTGGAAGTCCTAGCCACAGTAGTCAGACAAACAAATGAAAGGTATCCAAATTGGAAGAGAAGAGGTAAAATTGTCAATGTATGAAGATGTCATGATACTATATATAGAAAACCCTAAGGACTCAACCCGAAAACTACTCGAACTGATCAACAGATTCAACAAAGTAGCAGAATATAAGATTCACATTCAGAAGTCAATCACATTTCTGTATACTAACAATGATATATTAGAAAAGGAAAACAAAAATACAGTACCTTTTTAAATTGCACCCAAAAAAATCAAATACTTTGGAATAAACCTGACCAAGGAGGTGAAAGACTTATATGCTGAGAACTATAAAACATTCATCAAGGAAATTAAAGTGGATGCAAAGAAATGGAAAGATATTCCATGCTCATGGCCATACTTCCCAAAGCAATCTACAGAGTCAATGCAGTCCCTATCAAATTACCCATGACATTTTTCACAGAACTACAGCAAACAATCCAGAATTTTATATGGAGCCACAAAAGACCCAGAATTGCCAAAGCAATCCTGAGGGACAGAAACAAAGCAGGAGGCATAACTCTCCCAGACTTCAGGCAATATCACAAAGCCACAGTCATCAAGACAGTGTGGTACTGGTACCAAAACAGACATACAGACCGGTGGAACAGAATAATGAACCCAGGAATAAACCCAGACACCTACGGTCAAGTAATCTTTGACAAAGGTTGCAAGAATATAAAATGGGAAAAAGTTTTCAGCAAGTGGTGCTGGGAAAACTGTACAGCTGCATGTAAATCAATGAAACTGGAACACACCCTCTCACCATGCACAAAAATAAGCTCAAAATGCTTTAAAGACTTAAATGTAAGACAAGACACCATCAAACTCCTAGAAGAGAACATAGGCAAAACGTTCGCTGATATCAACCTTACAACTGTTTTCTCAGATCAGTCTCCTCAAACAATAGAAAAAAACCCAAAAATAAACCAATGGGACCTAATCAAACTGAAAAGCTTTGGCATAGCAAAGGAAACCAAAAAGAGAACAAAAAGACAACTTACAGAATGGAAGAAAATAGTTTCAAACGATGCAACTGACAAGGGCTTAATCTCTAAAATATATAAACAACTTATACAACTCAACAGCAAAAAAGCCAACAACCCAATTGAAATATGGGCAAAAGACCTAAAGAGACATTTCTCCAAAGAAGATATACAGATGGCCAACAAGCACATGAAAAAATGCTCAACATCACTGATGACTAGAGAAATGCAAATCATAACTACTATGAAGGACCACCTCACACCAGTCAGAACAGCCATCATTAATAAGCCCACAAATAACAAATGCTGGAGAGGGTGTAGAGAAAAGGGAACCCTCCTGCACTGCTGGTTGGAATGTCATTTGGTACAACCACTGTGGAAAACAGTATGGAGGTACCTTAGAAAACTATACATAGAACTACTATATGACCCAACATTCCCACTCTTGGGCATATATCCAGACAAAACTTTCCTTGAAAATGACACATGCACCCGCATGTTCATTGCAGCGCTATTCACAATAGCCAAGACATGGAAACGACCTAAATGTCCATTGAGCGATGACTGGATTAAGAAGATGTGGTATATATACACAATAGAATACTACTCAGCCATTAAAAAAAAATGCCATTTGCATGAAATAATGCCAATATGGATGGAACTAGAGACTCTCATACTAAGTGAATTAAGTCAGAAAAAGAAAGACAAATACCATATAATATCACTTATATCTGGAATCTTATATACAGCACAAATGAACCTTTCCACAGAAACGAAAATCATGGACATGGAGAACAGACTAGTGCTTGCCAAGGGGGAGGGGGAAGGGGAGGGGGAGGGGGAGGGACTGGGATGGATTGGGAATTTGGGGTTAATAGATGCAAACTATTGCTCTTGGAATGGATAAGCAATGAGACCCTGCTGTATAGCACTGGGAACTATATCTAGTCACTTATGATGGAGCTTGATAATGGGAGAAAAAATATATATACATGTATGTGTGACTGGATCACCTTGCTGTACAGTAGAAAATTGACAGAAAACTGTAAACCAGCTATATTGGAAAAAATTAAAATCATTATTAAAAAATAAATTAAACTTTTGAGATAAAAAGTAGCATGAAAATTGAATAAGTATGCCAAGAGACTTTATAAAACTCTTATATTTGAAATATGTCTCATAGTGATGGTTCATCTTTCTGCCTTGTCAGTCTTCAGCATCAGGTAGAATCCTTCCCTCCTAGGAGTTATGATGAAGCTCCTGCTTCCTTTACCAAACCTAGTCATGCATCCTCCTCTCAGTTTTTGCTTTCCAAGATAAAATATTTATGGTAATATGAAGTCCTTCTTCATAGAAAACTTCAGCAGTGTGGTCACAGTCTAGCTTACTAAAGATTGTGCTTTTTATTGTCCTCTCATTGATTTCAGGGATGACTGGAGGATAGAGACATCTTTATTATTTCTAAATATAAGTTGATTGCTTATTGTATATAAAATATTACAGAGAAATTTCATCCTTTATGCATACTGCAAAAAAATCATTAAGATTTGAAATGATTTTGAAGCTTGCAAAGGATAAAAATAGCACTTTGTAGGTTGGAGGCTTGAAATAATGAAACAACTTGAATGATCTGGGATTCTATTAAATGTGTTTTTCACTGTTGCTTTATACTCTTCTATGAAAAAACAAACGAAATGTTTCTGAGAGATTCAGAAAGGCATTTCAAAGTTTATATTGCTCTGCTTTACTGACTAATCTCTTTTTATTTGTTTCCTGTGTGCAATTTTTGGTGACATAAACACAGCCGTTTGATGTTGAAATTGAGGCAATCCCCTTTTCTTTAAATCATTGTTGATCTATTGTACAGGAAGAAGGGTTTCATCTTTCCATGAACAGATGGTAAAGATTTTGATCTAACTGAAACTAACCTTCAGCTCTTGGTACAGCAAGTGCTACGTGCCATTTTGCAGCAAGTAGAAAACTTACCATCCTTTGGCTTTTTCAAGTCATTGAATCTATGGTGTTGATAATATCCTGTTACAGACGAACAATTACTACCAGAGATTTCAACTGTTACATTTTCAGTCTACAGCTGTGGTTTTTATTCACAGCAATATATACTATCCTTTCAAAGGGGTGATATGTGCCAGGAATCATCCCACATTTTTGACTGAGGCTGATTCCTTTCTCCCAACTACCATTTTCTTGTTTGTTTTTGATTTTTGGCTGCACCTGCAGCATGTGGAAGTTCCCAGACCACGGATCGAACCCATGCTGCAGGTGAAACCTGTACCACAGCTGTGGCAATGCTGGATTCTTAACCTGCTGCACCACAGGGGAACTTCCCCTATTACCCTTTTTTATTCCAGAGGTAAATCTGGAAGAGTAGGCACAGACAGATAAGGGAATAAGCACAGCATTTATTGACTATTTTTTATGACTTAGGCACTGAGCTAAACATGCTACAGATTTTTATCTCGTGGCTTTCAAAATAAGATTCTTGGTCTTTATTTAAAGCTGAGAAAACTATGGCTCAGAGACATTAAGTACTTATTCAACATCATACAGCCAGTAAGTAGAAATTCTGGAATTTTAACTCAGGTTTGCCTGATCCCAAAGTCAATGGCCCGTTTCCATGAAGAGATTTCTCAAGTCTCAAAGTTGCTGAGAAACTGTGTAATGCCTGGTCAGCCTGATTTAGCTGTTCTTTCCACTGTCTTCTTGGAGAAAGGAGTCATTTATTCTCCTTAAGTACTGGCACAAGACCTGGTAAACATTAGAGACTCAATGTATGTTTGAGGGTGAAAAATGAAAGAAGTTGGTATTCCTGATTTCCATTTACCTAGCATGTTTTGACACTCAAACCAGAAAAAAAAATACGGGCAAAAAGGCATTCCAGGGTTGTTTACTGCTTTTATTTACCCATGTTTTTCTGTCTGTATTTTTCTATTTTGCTTCCATACAGTAAAAACCTGTCAGGAGGGTGAAAGTGGGGCAGGGGAGATACATGTACTTCTTCTGTACTCTGCAGAAGAATTGTGCTTTCTTTAAGATATTGAGAGAAAATGGCAAATCTTCTGTTCAGACTCTTAGAACTTGTGGAATGCTTTACTGCTACTTCCAGTGCCTTTTTTTCCATAAATATGTTTACTTTATGTTTCATTAACACTCAAATCAAGTTTGTCTGTCTGAACAGATTAATGCCAATTTCTCTGAATCCTCTGATTTCTCATAAAGAGGGTCCATTTTCTGGTTTTAAGATAGCAGACTCAGTTAAAGAGCTTTTTATTATTTATTGTTTTTTAAGGACAAGTGAACTTTTACTGTCTAAAATTTGGCATTATTTTTATAGTGAGAAAATATATATTTATCTTCTATGAAGCTAGAACTATGTTTCAGTTAAAATAAAAGCAAAACTTAATAGATCCAGAATGTTGTTGTGTTTTTAGTTTAATCCCAGGGTAGCAAAAAATGCCTTTTGCATTTTTTGGTTTGTGGAGGCATCTGTGGATATGAGTATAGAAAGGATACAAAACAATTCTTATATATCTCCACCTACAATGGCCCTGCCACCCTAAAGCTTACCTTATAATGTGTTTTGGATTTTGTGCTAATCTTTCAGATCTTGTTGTCTCAAGTCTGTCCAGATTTTCTGTAGAGTCTTGGTAGAGCTACCCCCATCTTTAATATGAAGATCCCAAATTCTTGCTGCTACATCGGCAGCTTCAGCAGCTTTTTGAGCCATGTTTTCTTAGGATCTTGGATCCTGACTCTCTCTGGTAAAGATATTTCAGTATGCTTCCATGAAATTTCTCTGGGCTTGGGTCACTGAAACTTCCTAAAAGCTAAGATAGCCCATTTTTCTCCTGGGTCCCTCTTGAAGAGTAGTTAAACCAGGGCATATCTCTTTTCCTCTCTCATTTCTATATAATGTCTTTAATGTCTAATTTCCCCCTTAATATCTGTCCAGATTATAACATTTTAATGTTTATTAAAGAATGGTCAGAAGATCGAAGTAGACATTTCTCCAGACAGATGGCCAAAAAGATGCTCAACATCACTAATTATTAGAGAGACATGCAAATCAAAACTACAGTGAGGTATCACCTCATGCCAGTAAAAATGGTAATCATCAAAAGGTCTACAAATGGAGTTCCGTTATGGCTCAGCAGGTTAATGATCCAGCATTGTCACTGAAGCAGCTTGGGTTGCTGCTGTGCTATGGGTTCAGTCCCTGATCCAGGAGCTTCTGCATGTTAAGGATGCAGCCTTTCTTCCCCAAAAGTCTACAAACAATAAATGATGGAGAGGATGTGGAGAAAAGGGAATCCTCCTACACTGTTGGTAGAAATGTAAATTGGTGCAATCTCTATGGAAAACAGTATGGAGGTTCCTTAAAAAATTAAATATAGAACTACCAAAAAAAAAAAAAAAAGGAGTTCCTATCATGGTGCAGCAGAAATGAGTCTGACTAGGAACCATCAGTTTGCAGGTTCGATCCCTGGCCTCGCTCTGTGGGTTAAGGATCCAGTGTTGCTGTGAGCTATGGTGTAGGTCACAGATTCAGTTTGTATCTGGTGTTGCTGTGGCTGTGGCGTAGGCTGGCAGTTGTATCTCCGATTAGACCCCTAGCCTGGGAACCTCCTTATGCCATGAGTGTGGCCCTAAAAATGAAAAAAAAAAAAAGAACTACTATATGATCCAGCAGTCCCACTCATGGGCATATTATACAGAGACAACCATAATTCAAAAAGATACATACACTCCAATGTTCACTGCAGGAATATTTACAACAACCAAAACATGGAAGTAACCTAAATGTCCAATGACAGAAGAGTGTATAAAGAAGATGTGATACATGTATACAATGGAAGATTACTCAGCCATAAAAAAAGAATGAAATAGTACCATTTGCAGTAACATGGATGGACCTAGAGATGATCCTACTAAGTGAAATAAGTTAGAGAAAGACAAATATCATGATACCATTTACATGTGGAATCTGACAAAAAAAAAATGATACAAAAGAACTCATTTATAAAACAGAAACAAACCCACAGATTTCAAAATCAAACTTATGGTTACCAAAAGGGAAACCATGGGGTGGCAGGGATAAATTGAGAAGATGGGATTACCACATGCACACTACTATACATATAAAATAGATAACTAACAAGGACCTACTGTATGGCACAGGGAACTCTACTCAGTGTTCTAAAATAACCTACATGGGAAAAAAAAATGGATAATGGTATACGTATAACTGATTCACTTTGCTGTACACCTAAAACCAATACAACATTGTAAGTCAGCTATACTCTTAATAAAACAAATATAAAATGAAAGTAACCATCTTTCTATACATGAGGTCTCATGAAATCTACAGACATCATTAGAAAAGAAAATATGATACAGACACAAATGCAATATTACCTAATCACTTAAAAGAATGAAATACTGCCATTTGCAGCAACATGGATGGATCTAGAGATTATTATACTAAGTGAAGTAAATTAGAAAGAAAAAGACAAATACCATATGATATTACTTATATGTGGAATCTAAAACATGACACAAATCAACATATCTATGAAATAAAAACAGACTCACAGGTAGAACAGACTGGTGGCTGCCAAGGATGAGGGTGGGTGGGGGAGGGATGGACTGGGAGTTCAGAGTTAGCAGAGGCAAAGTATTATATATAGGATCAATAAATAACAAGGTCCTACTGTATAGCACAGGGAACTCAATTCAATAAACTGTGATAAAAAAAAGACATCATTAGAACTAAGGTAAAAAAGCAAGTCCAAAGTCACTTTGAAAACATGTGGTGGGCAGTTTCTTTGGAGTCATGGACAAGCCACATAAACTTTAGTCATGGCTCTTTCTGTGGTCTTAAATCCAGGATGTCTAGCAACTTGAAAGCACCAAACACTGTCAGGCTCATCAATATCTAAAATCTAATCCTGCATCCAACTCCCCTTTTATACCAGGTGAAGCTGCCACTCTCTGGTTCAAGGTCAAGCTGCAGGAGTAGCTGCATCCTAAGACCCTGGCCTGGCCCATCCCCCTTTGGCAAAGCTTCCTGGCAGCCCTGGAGGCATTTGCTTAAGACCTGGCTAGGCTGTGCTTACTTATGCGTGCCCTGCTCCAGCTTCTTGTCATAGGACAAAGCAGTCATTAGCTGTAGGGAGAGAGCAAGGCCAGTACTTACTCAGGGTTACTTATAGGTCCTATCCAGATGGTACAAAATAAAACCTAGCCACATACAACCTAAAGCCCTCATGAGCCATCAAGATCAGAAACTCACAAGGTCAACTCCACAAAAAGTCTTAATGCCTACTGTTCCTTTGCTGTACCAACTGATACTCACTGTATATTTTTTTAGGATTCACAGTCCATTGCTTAGATTTTGGGGTTTGAGAGAAGCAATGTAAACGACTCTCATTAATAAACAGAAAGGAGTCTAGTAGGTAGAGACTGAAATAACATCATTATTTTTTCTCAGCTGATAAAGCCCATTCAGAATGTGGTTTTTATTTGCAAGCAGTAAAGCTTCCTAATACAAATCCAAGAATTAGAAAATTTGCCCACATACATTTGCCATTATTGGGCAACCCAAGGAGTCTTCTTATGGAAGTCTGTTCTTGACCATGTAAAACTCTCCATGGAGAAGCAAAACAGACTTTTACCTTCCTCTGAGTAGCCTAACTCCCAAGAAAGAAGCAGACAGGGGCTAAATTCAAGGAGATTACAATCCATTGAACTATAAACCAATATTGCTTTAATTTGCATTTATCTGATAACTAATGAAATTCAGCATCACTTGTCCCATGGCTAAGAATAGGTGAAAGAACTCTTTTTCCTTGGGGAATGCCCTGGGATTTTTACCTGCCAATTCTTCTACTTGGGGCCACAAACACGATTCACAGAAACCTAAGGTACTCCATATTACTTGAACATATAGACAACTTTAAGTGATGGCAATTTTAGAATGGTGGTATCTGCATAGTTTTGTTTCATTCATAACCATTTTGGAATTCAGGGTTAATGAGCGTTGGCAAAATCTTACCTTTATAAAGAGCTACGTGATATAAAATAACTGTTCTATGCATTACCCTATCCTTTGCAATGACCCTTAAGGTAGCTTATGTTGCTCCTTGTTTTATAAAGAGGAAAAGACTTTCAATTTTTTTTTCTTTTTAGGGTCACACCCATGGCATATGGAGGTTCCCAGGCTAGGGGTCTAATCAGAGCTACAGATGCTGGCCTAAACCACAGCCACAGCAACACAGGATCCGAGTGGCTTCTGAGACCTACACCACAGCAACAAAGGATCCGAGGGGCTCCTGAGACCTACACCACAGCTCATGGCAATGCCAGATCCCCAACCCACTGAGCAAGGTCAGGGATCAAACCCACAACCTCATGGTTCCTAGTCGGATTCATTTCCACTGCACCACAATAGGAACTCCTAAAGAGGAAAAGATTTTCAAAACATTAATTAATCCTTTTGCCTAATGCCTTAACAGCTGGGTAGGCAGCAGTGTAAACACTCAAGAACCAAGATATTTCGGCTCTTAGCTCATTTCTATTTCCACCATGGCAGCCGCTTTTTTCTAAGAAATAGAAAGACTTAAAAAGTATGTGTTTGCTAGTGGTGTGTGGTCATGACAGGGAGAAGGAAATGCAAGAAGGACTGAAATTCCACCTCCCTCTGAAAGAGTGCTAGTCTTTTATGTATGCAAAGAATTGCTCACTGAAGATTCCTAAAAGGTCAAGTCATTGGTGATTTATGTGGATGGTGGTCAGGACTCTTGCTCTTTTCTTCTTAAATTCAGGTGGTAGTCAACATAGTTACCCAAGGTTATTGAATAATCCCATCCTATTGTTTACTGGGATGACTCGGTAAACAAGCGACCTTAAATGAAGTCCAGCATGCTCATTACTTCTACTTGACTTAAGAAGAATAATATTACCTTGGCCCTTCAGAGACTAATTTACTGATACTTTGCCAAGTATGAAGAATTCCTCAATCTGAGTTCAGCCAAAATAATGGTTTGTTAGGACAGAAGACATCAAATTTACAGGCAGAAATTGATCTATTTACAGAGCTCCTGTCAGAGTGATTCAGGATGCCTGAAAGAGCCACATTAAGACTGCTCATAAATCAATAATCATCCTAATGAAACACAGAGAGAACAAAGATAACACAAAGTTTGGAAATTACAGAGGTTGAAGCCAGTGATCAGAAAAGCGAAGAAAGAAATGAAGATTTGCTATTTCTTATGGGTTCCTTTTCTAACAGAATTGGAGAACATGCATTAAAACTTGCAAGATCACTTAAAAAAGAAAAAGAAAAATGAAATTAAAAAATTCCAAACTCTTCTCCATAGCATTTTGGTCCAAAGCCATCTTATCCATTCCAAGGCTCTAGACACACACACACACACACACACACACACACCTCCTTGCCACACTCTAAGTGACTCCTGGATAATTTCACCTTATTGTAGCTTTTCTCATAATAGTCTCTCTGCCAGGGAAGCTTATCTTTGCCTTGTATTTAGGAAAGCCTTACTCTTCCTTGATGGTCCAGGCCAAATATCACCTCCTCCTTGAAACCTTCTAGGATTCTCCTCTTTCAAGGATAGTCACTATTCTGAACCTTCTCCAGCATTCTAGAGACACCTCTATCAGTGTATTTTCCACACTGGGTTCTCTTCCAGCTTCCCATGAAGTCATGGATCACAAGGGAGAAATACATTCATAGTTATAGTAACTAACAAGGGGCTTCGACTCAGTAAATATTTACTGAATACAGACTATATATTAATAAACATCTGTTATCTCTGAAAATGCCTTTAAATATGTATCGGACTTTTACATGCTTTTTTTTTTCTTTTTCTTTTTATGGTTGCACCTATGGCATATGGAAGTTCCCAGGATAGGGTATAAATCAGCCGCAGCTGCCAGCCTATGCCACAGCCATGGCAAACTGCTATCCAAGCCACATCTGTGAACTACAATGCACCTTGCGGCAATGCGAGGTCAGGGATTGAACTTACATCCTCATGGATACTATGTTGGGTTCTTCACCTGCTGAGACACAACAGAAACTCCTTTTCCTTTTTTTGGCTGCACCCTCAGCATACGAAAATTCCTGGGCCAGGGATCAAATCTGAGCCACAGCTATGACCTATGCTACAGCTACAGCAACACTGGATTGTTAACCCATTGTGCTGGGCTGTGGATTGAACCTGAGCTGTCACAGAGACAATGCCAGATCTTTAACCCACTGTGGAACAGTGGGAACTGCCGTATATGTGTTCTTATGGTAAATAATTCCACTTAATAATCTTCCATTTAGAAAACTAAGTTTTAAAGCATTTCCTCTATCTTGAGGATTTATAAATTTGCCACAAAATATTCATTCAGAAGTTACAGCAATTTTTAAGAGAATAAGCTGAAATTTAAAACTGACTATTTTTTCTATTGTATACATTTTAACTGAAATATGAATTACGTTAGACTAAAAACCTAATTTGAGGTCAAGTTAGCATTACAGTGGATAAAAAAACGTGAAGAAACTAAAGCTCTCTGTTTTAAGAAGAGTTAACTTTTAACAATTTTACATTAAATATTCATATACTATCAAGAATATAAGAGACTGTGCCAATATTGTATTTCTTGGAGCAGGTTTTTATATAAGGAAGGATATGTCTTAATCACTTCAGTATTAGAAATTTCAAAATCTTTTTTTTTTTTTTTCTTTTTAGGGCCATAGCACATGGAAGTTTCCAGGCTTAGGGAGTCGAATCGGAGCTGTAGTTGCCGGCCTATGCCACAGCCACAGCAATGTGGGATCTGAGCCACATCTGTGACCTACACTGTAGCTTGTGGCAATGCCTGATCCTTAACCCACTTAGCAAGGCCAGGGATTTAACCACAACCTCATGGACACTATGTTGAGTTTTTAACCTGCTGAGCCACAATGGGAACTCCTCAAAATCATTTTGTGCTGACTTCATCCCTGTTAGAAAAGCAGGTAGAACATCACTTCAACAATCTTTTCCCCTAAAAGTTCTTTAAAACTCTTCTTTGTTTTTAGTGACACATTAACATCACTTCGAAATCACTGAGTAAAGCAGAAAAAAATCAAGCTGCTGTGGATATATTTAAGACATATTCTAGTAATTTGCATTTTTTTCTCTCGTAATAAGAGTACTGAAATTCTGTTTCCTTTACTTCAACTTTAGTTTTCTAAGTAGCTTGGACATTACTGGCTGAGGCAAAAGGGAAAAATGAATGATTTTCTCAGTCATCCCTTAAATCTGACCATTTTTTCATACAAGTCATCTGTGTGTATCAAGGTAGATGTCCATAGCTGAGAAGAATTTTATGTTATTTTCAGCTCTTTAGCAGTCTTAAGACCACATATACTAATATAACCAAACAGCTAAGCAATTCATAGGCGCTTTTTCCTGCCAGCTGATGTTCCTTTGGCCTGGAATACCCTTAAAACATTTCAACTCTCCCTCTTGCATCCCTCTCCAAGATATTTCCAATGCACTCTATGTCCTAGTCTTTGAGTTTAAAAGACCTTTCTTCGGAGACATCTTTCCTGATGAGTCTCTCTGATATAAATCCCTCCCAGTTGTCTACTCTGCTATTCATCATATTTAAAACAAATGGTGCCACCTTATTACTGTCTATTATAACTACTTTACCATGGACATCACGAAGGCAGAGGCCAAGACTCTCTTGGTCAGTGCAGTATCCCAATAACTAGCACCATACCAGACATATTCTAGATAAGGGCCATTTAATAGAAATTTAATATGAACCACATATGTAATTAAAATTTTCTAGGAGCCACATTAATAAAGTACAAGGAGGGAGTTCTCTGATGGCCTAGTGGGTTGAGGTTCCTGCATTCTCATTGCCGTGGCTCTGGTTGCTGCTGTGCAACATAGGTTCAATCCCTAGCCCAGGAATTTCCACATACTGCCTGTGTGGCAAAAAAGAAAAAAAAATACAAAAAAAAAACCCCCAAAAAACCAAGAGAGAATCTGAAATAAACGTTGCAACTCTCATTAAGAAAAATAAAAAATAAAAAATAAAGTACAAGGAAATAGGGAAAGTTCTTTTAATAATGTATTTTATTTATTCTATAATATATAAATATACTATATCACAAATAACATACAAACTATATGCAATATATATTTAATATTATCATTTCAACTTGTAATCAATAGAAAAAGACTATTAGTGAGATGGGCATTTTTTTTTCTTACTGAGTCTTTATAATCTGTATTTATTTTACACTTACTTATAGCATATATCTCTTTGGACTACACACTTTTCAAATGATCAATAGCCACATGTGGCTGGTGGCTACCATGCTGGGCAGCACAGACTGTCAGTAAATATCTTCCGAATGCATGAAAGCTACAATCTGTTGAATGGACTTGTGGGTGGCACCCCATCTAGTTCCTCTCAGATCCCTTTTACCTCCTCTGTGCACACATTACCAGCTTCTCTGTGCTTTGCAGCCAACAGCTTATACCTCCATCCTGCAGAGAACTTCCCTGGGATACCGGCGTCACCTTACTGCTCTAGAGAGCTGGAAGCCTACAGGAGTTTTATATCTCCCAACCTCTAGACAACAGGACACCCACAAAGCCTACCAATGACTTATGTGAAGGGATAAATACCATGGAAGGCACTCTAAGGTGTGGTTTACACTCTAGAGCTCCCTATCAGGTCAGGCTCAGCCTAGGAGCTTGCCTGAAATCATCCCTTGCTTGGCTTATTTCTTTCCCTGTCTTGATTCTCATACTACCTTGCTGACTTCTCCTGAGGAACATTTTTTTTTTTTTTTGGCTTTTTATGGCTGCTTCTGCGGCACATGGAAGTTCCAGGCTAGGGGTCAAATCAGAGCTGCAGCTGCTGGCCTTTATCTCAGCCACAGCAACGCAGGATCCTTAACCCACTGAGTGACCCCAGGGATCGAACACACATCCTCATTGATACTAGTCGGGTTTGTTACCTCTGAGCCACAACAGGAACTCCATGGAGGCACTTTCTTTATATAGCATTTGCTCCTAAATCCTTGGCTAAAGGTCTACTTTTGAGAAAACTTGATATGCTCAAATTGTAGAGAGTTCCTAATACACAATGATGGGTGTTGCACTGGCTCAAACAAGAGCTCAGTGGGATTCTGTATGCATCAGGAGTGATTATAATGTCCACTGTGTCTCATGTCTCAGACACAATACAATCCTGATAAAAATTCAACAATAAGAAAAGAAAGGTGAAAAGTGAAAGTGTTCTGCCCTCTCATCTCTTTCATAGTAACTGCTGTAATTTTTCCCATGTATCCTTGAATAAATTTCCCCTGCAAATTCAGTATACTTGTATAAATGTATTATTATATTTATAAAATATATTTATATTTTCCTTCCATACGATGGGGTCAGAAATTTTCTTCCACACATTGCTTGTTCCCTCAAAATTTTCATAAAATCTTTTTCGTATCTTTACAACTGACTACTAAATTTTATAAATGTATTGCAACTTACCTTAGCATTTTTATTCTTCTATTTTTTTGTCTTTTTTTTTTTAGGGCTGCACTTGTGCCATATGGAAGTTCCTAGGAAGTTCCCAGCAATGCTGGATCAGTAACCCACTGAGTGAGGCCAGGGATGGAACACGCCTCCTCATGGATACTAGTCAAGTTTGTAACCCACTGAGCCATGATGGGAACTCCCTTCTATGTCTATTTTAATTGTTAATTTGCTTCCACTCCCTGATTAAGATTCTATATCTTTAGGTCTCTAACATGGCTCTCTACTTATGTGCCATTCTTGTTAGTTGATTTTGACCAAAAATATTCAAATGAAAAGTAATTGCAATTTCTGAGCTCAAATTACTCATACTACTAAAGCAGAGGTTCTGAATCTGGGCTCCAGTGAGGTCCTGATCATAGACACATGTGTTATTCTACATGTGTGTGTATTTGTGGGAAGAGGGATCAGAGCTTTCATTAGAATCTCAAAGACATCCATGGCATTCCATGGCATTCAAATGTTAGGCTTAAAGGTATGATGATATACTGTGTAATGTATTTTGTACATATCTCTTGTAGTGTCATCTTCCCCACTTCTTATTAGATTAGCATTAATTAATTAGAAACTCCTCAGAGTACAGAGTCTTCAAAAGCTAGGATCCAGCTTCACTCACATTTATATCCCCTCTGCTGCCTACTTCAGCAGTACAACAAATGTAGTTGTTCATAGTTTCTTGAAAAATGGCTATGTTTTCTCTTTTTTATTTATGAATTCTCAGTGAAAACACATTTAATTTTCTTTTGCTTCTTGCCTTTTACCCTGCTTTGCTTTGATCTTGGGGGATTTAAGGACAGAAGTTCCTTTTCTATAGAGATGGTACATAAATCATTTTGGACCAAGTGTACAAACTTGAAGGCATTGAGCAGGCAGCAGACTAGATTCAAACATCCAATTCTGTGTCCTCATTAAGGCATCATGTCAGCTGCCTGCAGCTCCAGCATCATCACTCCCACTCAGCATAAGGCATGCTGGACACATGTTTGAATTTTCCTATCTCTGTGATTTCTGACAATCTTGTTTAGAATTACAAAGTATTACAGAAGTTTTTAAAAACAGTAAGTGGCTAAGCCATTTGCTATGGTCTGAACATTTCTGTCCCCCCAAAATCCATGTGTTAAAATCCCAACCCCCGAGATGATGGCATTAGGATTGAAACACGGATTTTGGGGGGACATAAACATTTAACCCAATTAACACTTGATTATTTAATCTCTTCCATTCGTCTGATTCCTTCCTTAGTCTATAATATTTTTATGGTAGCACATTGTTAGGTTTTACTTAATATATATATTTTTAGACCATCACAGTGAAAATGGTTTACTGCTTGACACTAGAAATAAGGAAACAAATAAGGCTGTGCCAGATCCCAAGGGGCTCAGGTTAATACTAGAAACTATCTCCTACAATCAGTTGCTCCCACCAGCTCCAGTGGTGGAGTATGGAGACACAGAAGAGACAATGATTAATCTTGTTTTTGTTTGGTGAAGATTTAGAGAGAGGTGACACTTGGACAAAAAGACATTCAATCCAGAGGGAGGTTCTGCTTAGTTGAATGTTGCACAGTTTCAAGATGCTCTTCCTCTTTGCTTTGTTACTGCCTCCCTGGATGGCCTTGATCAAGTTTTGCTTTTTGTCACCCTTTTTTCTAGCTTCTCATGGGAGAAAACCATGGCTTCTCTGAGTCCTACATCTCATGACTTCATTGCCTGAGAGCACAATATTTGTGAGAAATGAAATGTTACAGTTCTTTGAAAATCAAACCTGCTCTCAAGAGAATGAACTCTTTTCTTTTTTTCCCCCTGAATGTCTTGGGAATTTAAAAGGGAGGAATAATAAAATCAAAGTATCTTATCATAAATATATAGCAGTAAATGACAGGTAGTAAATCAAAGTTCCAAGAATAAATTTCAAATAGCAGAGTCAATAGCTCATATCCAATACTAATAATGTTTGGTGAAAAGTTCAGCATCCCAAATAGGAAAGAGTTTGTTGCCTGAACGGAGATGGGTGTGGCTTTGCAAGGTCTGTTTCAGCTCCCAATAAAAGAGAAGAGCCCATGCTCTGGATCACAAGCTGCTCTTATGTTGTCAAGCTTACCAAACCACTGCAGCAAGATGGAAATCACCCTTATTTGTAACTAAACCTTCTACTTAGGAAGGTTCATAATATGAAATTCTAGACTTTTTCCTACTCCATGCCAAGAAGATAACAGGTGACGGTCCAAGGGGGGAGGTGGGATGCCTTAGGTTGGATTCCCTGGAAGCAGAACCCAAGGAAGGAGCCATGTGCAAGTTATTCATTAACAAAGTGCTTCCAGAGGAGACCAGTAAGTTAGTGGGGAAGCAAGGAGGGAAGACAACCAAGCCAAGTCTTACCTAGGGTAGTTCTCAGTCTGATCCCACAGGGGAATTCTGGAGTGTAGGCTATATCACATGGGAGTTATGCCACAAGGAAATTCCAAGGAATGGGAGATTTGGTTTACCTAGCAGGCTGTCCAGGACAAGGGGAATGTAAATTCCTAGATACTCTGACTTTTCTTGGTGTGGGCGAGTGGGGCTATAAAATCCTGAGGAGAGTCCTCCTTGAGATGAGTGTTAGTGATGGAAGTAAAAAGGCATTAAAGGGGTATATGTGCACAAAGTCATAGAAGGGATCTAAACAAAGCAAAGAGATTGTGTACTAAGAGAGTGGGACCCAAAGAAGGTGACAAAATATCTTGATTAATACCCCACATAAGGAAATGGGGATTACAGGAGAAGACAACAAGTGATGTGCAGGTTGGTCATGAAGCATGGCTATGCTGGAGCATAGAGATAGGTTCCAGACAGTATCTGGTCCTTAATATGGGACTGCTGAGAAGAGAGTAAGGGGTCTCACTCAGAGCACCATGAATGCCTGCCATGATGTCAAAGCCAGGATGCAATGTCCAGATCCAGACTAGCAGTCAGTTAAGGTGAGGTTGAGTAACTAGAAGATGAAACCAGGCTTCTGAAGTTTCTTCCCAGTCAGACTTGCCCTGGAGCTTGGTCAGAGCTGACCCTGCAAGCCCTGGCAGTAGGAAGAGGAGGGGATGCTGGGATATTTGCCACTTATAGCTAGTAACATACCTCGGTTGGGAAAAGGGCAAGATTCTCAGAACTAAATGTTACTCCATTCTTACATGCAGCAGAAGTCTTCATGGTACAGATTTTTGTATTCATTGTTCCAATTCATTTTCACTATCATCCTTTCATTTTAATTTCATATCTACTTCTAATATGCTATTTTGCTGGTCTAAACATCCTTAAAAGTGATTTTACCACAATGTATAAATAAGGGTAAGTCTATTTTAACTTTAGGAAAATCATTTGACACATATTTATTGAATATTTCTACGTGCCAAGTACTAACAGGAGCTTCAGAAATTACTCCACCATGGTCATTCCCTTTAAGAAGTGCATTTGCTAAGTACCCTTGCAGCTCTATCTAAAATGGAGAACTAGTGAGTCTCCTGAGAATACAATGGATAAGGCAATGCAATAAAGTTCCTCTTAAAATGACCTTGCCAGATAAAGTACCAGACATAAATATTTCTTGGGACATACTTACTAAAAAGTTAATCATTAATTTTCCTGTATTTTTATTTGCTAAATCTGATACCCCTTTCTGAAAAGCCTCATTGGTGAGTACTTCATCTCAAGGAAGCAGGGCTCATTAGAGCTGACCAGGCAGTGGAGAGAGGATGGAAACCAAATGTGGCCCTATGGTGCTTCTGGGCACAAGCCTTTCTCTGTCCTCCATTTCTTGTTTTCAGGTAATAAGCTTCAGCCTCCATGACCTTCCCTGAGTTCCAAAGGACAGGTTCAAACAGTTGCTAATCAGGGAAGGAATGCAGAGACAAGGAGGAACAGTCATGAAACAATAGCGCAGCCTTGGGGCAGTGCCCTGGTTTCTCCTCAATAAATATACATAGCAATGTCTCTGAACTAAAACCCCCAACAGACGAAAGCCAGAGAGGAGGACCACCAGAACCAGTCCTGGGGCCATTAAACATCAACTCTGAAGAAAAATGAAAACTTGCATCTACCCTGATCCTTATCTGTGGCCCTATTTTCCACTCCCAAAACTATAAAACCACCTCCTAACCTCTCCCAAGAGAGGGAACAATCTTTAAGGCATTAGCCTGCTGTGGCCTCCTTCGCCTGGCAAAGCAATAATGCTATTTTTTTTTCCCTTCACTTAAAACTCTGTCTCTGCTTCTATTTGGCACCCGTGGACAGAGACCAAGTTTCAGCAACAAGGCATCACTGTGTACCAGGGCAAGCTTAGTCAAGGGAATGATACGGACCTACCTTGACTCAAATATCCGCTCTGCCAGTTACCACCTGTGGGTCCTTGAGCCCAGAATTAAGGTCTTCTATTTTTCATCCATATAATGAGGACAAAACAACCTACTTTCCAAGTGACTATTAGACATCAGAGGTTCAGGTAAAAGTAATCTTATCCCTCTAAAAAAGAGAAAATAAGCATGTATTCTTTATTGCAATTGTCATTCCTCAAAAGAGAAGAAAAGAGGGTAAAGCATCGGGTGGAATTTTTAAGCTTCCATGGGTTTCAATTCAGTGAAGAATACCACTTTGTGAAGGGTGGGTGAGTCTGTTCTCCATCTCCCAGGTGAAAAATATCAGCACTCTTGTGGATAAGCAAGGGTTACAAATGTACACAAGTAATATGAGTCATGATGACCAAGTAACACTTTGAATTGATGAGCGAGAAGGTCAGTTGGAATTTGAATGAGAAGCAAAGCAAATCATCATGCCCTGATTGCCTGAATTTTGCCTTTTATTCTCTCTCTGTGAGTGTCCATCACATCACAGGATAAAACACTAAGACAGCAGAGGTGTTGACTGAGGATGCAAGGAATACAGAATGGCCAGTAAAGGAAGGAGCCAGTGAGTCACTTATGATTTCAAGACCAGCTATAGCAGCGAGGGCTATATATATATTTTTCCTATTGTTTTTTTCCTTCCTAAGTTTCCCTTGGGAGGAAAGGCCCACTGGGATCCTCAAGTAGCTTCTCCCAGAATTCATTAAAGAATTGGATTTGAGTGCTGCAAAGAGTAGATTATAGTGGACACTCAGATTGTCTATCAGGCCTGAAGGACTTATCTTACCAGATGCTAGGAGTGCTTCTAGCAGATAGCTCTTAGCTGTTAGACGTCTTTGGAAAATACCAAAGCTGAAAAGACCTGCTTGGGCCAAAGTTGCTCCTTTTTTTATAGGTCAGCCCATATCTAATGACTGGTTGAAGTAAAGTCATAAAGGCCCCAATTTGAAAAACTGAAGAAGAAATAACCTATCTTCAGGATTCCTTATAATCTTAGGCTAAGACTTGGCTGAAACTGCATCATAGTTCAGTTCTTCCCTCTGCTTAATTCTGCCTCTTTCTCTTCCCTTCCACAGATATTATTCCCAGGAATATCCCTAATAAAATCCCTGTATACTACTCTTTATCACTACTTCCTAGTGAACTCAACCTGTAACATCAGTTCAATCTAATAACTGGATCCTACGTTATTTCTCTGAGTCTTCGTTCCTACCTGGCTGTTGCCACAGCTCAGTCTTTCAGCTTCTTGAAAAGTTGGGAAACCGTATTTCTCTGGTCATCCCTAAAGATAAAAACCTTGTTTCTTATTTGACCACAGCTACCTGAACTTGGATTTTTACATTAGTCAAAACACGTCCTCCAATCATGCTCCACCATTCTCTAAGAGTGTGCCTCATCCTCTTCAGCTCCTCATTGGTCCTCCCAAACCAGTCCGCCTCAGCTCACAGCCTGATCGTGACTTTGGCTATATCCTTTTGTGGTTCTGCCTGCTTTAGTTTATCTTCTTTACCACTTTGATCTTGGAGTCTGAGGCTTGGGTATAAACAGAGTAAAGACTGAATCCTTTCCTCTCACAGACCATATGGATTCTGGTGCCCAGGATGAAGCTGGGGAAATGGTACCACATGAAAATAGAGACAAGTCTCCCTAAGAAATTAGCCATCTGCGGGAACTGCCATAGAAATAGCCTTTACTACATGGTGATTTTCAGACTGACAGTGTTAAGGAAATAGGAAACAAACGACTAAGCTCTAATCATCCTGAAACAAGCTATAATCTTGGAAACTGACACATGGAAAGGTGTTATATGTTAGCAACTACAATCAGGAAACTGCTGGTCAGAATAGGATGATAACAAAGAAGGGTCTGTAGGAAAAAGACAGGATTTGGTTCCTGCATAAAATTGCATGGCTGATGGATTCAACCGGAAAAAGCTCATTATCAATGTTTAATTTATTTTATAAAATGCTAGTATCTGTCTCCTGGTCTTCTTTTCAGTCAAATCCTGAAGAAAAAATACCTTGCTCAGATGACAAGTCTTACCTTCCAGGACAGACAAATATGAGATATTGTGAATATATGGTAACTTTATACAGTTAAAGTCAACTTCAGAATATATATTTTATTTAACAAGTAAGTTTTCTCTTTGAATGTCATAAAAAATTATAATCTCCATGCCATATCTAAAGCATTTAGAAAGCATCTAGTTCATACAAGAAAGTTAACTACACTGGCATTACAATCCCTTTCAAAATCTATTCTGTCTATAAGAAACCCACTTTAAATGTAATAGCATAAGGAGACTGAAAGTAGGGAGTTCCTGTTGTGCTTGGCAGGTTAAGAATCCAGCTAGTATCCATGAGTATGCAGGTTCAATCCCTGGCCTCACTCAGTGGGTTAAGGACCCAGCGTTGCCACAAGCTGTGGTGTAGGTTGCAGACACATCTTGGATTTGGCGTTACTATGGCTGTGGCATAGGCCAGCAGCTCCAACTCCAAGTCAGCCCCTAGCCTGGGAACTTCTACCAACAGGTGTGGCCTTAAAGAAAAAAAAAAAAGATTGAAAGTAAAAGGATGAAAAAAATATATCATGCATATACAAGAATAAAAAAGCTGGAATAACTATATTGATATCAGTGTCAATATTAAAACTTAGAAAACTAACAGAAATCAAGGGGTATATTACATAATGACAGAAGAGTCAATTCACCAGAAAGACATAACATTTCCAAAGGTGCATGCTCCTTATAAGAGTGCTTCAAAATACATGAAGCAAAAGGTGATAGAACTGAAAGGCAAAATGGAGAGATTAGATTCATAATTTGAGTTGGAGTCCTCCATACTGTTTTCTTAATAATTGACAGAGCAAGTAGAGAGAAAAATTAGCAAGAGATAAAAGCCATACCCTTAACAAACTTGAAATTTAATTGAAATTTATGGAACACACTACCCAACGAGAGCAGACTACACAATCTTGCCCAGTTCAAATGTAACACTTACCAAGAATTATCCTGCATCACAAAACAAATCTTAATTTCTTTTTAAGAACTGAAATCTTATGAATTTTATTCTCTATTATTTCTCTTCATTGAAACTCAGGAAGAAAGAAATAACAGAAAGTTAACTGGAAAACAAAAAGCTGAATTTTTGGAAAGTAAATATCATAGTTCTAAATAATCCAGGGACCAAAGAGGAAGTCTCACGGAAAAGCAGAAAAATATTTTGAAAGAACAAGAAGAAAATAAAAAATAGCAAAATCTGTGAGAGGCAGCTAAAGCAGAGCTTTAGAAGAAAATGTACAGCATTAAAAGTTAATGTTTAGTTTGCCAGGGCTACCATAACAAAGTAGCACAAACTGAGTGGCTTAAACAAGAGAAATTCATTGTCTCACAGTGTTGAAGGCTCTCATCCTCCATGTATGAAATTGAGGTGTGGCAGGGCTGGTTCCTTCTGAGGGCTGTGAGGGAAGGATCTGTTCCAGGCTTCCCTACTTGGCAACTAGATGGCTGTCTTTGTGTTCATATAATGTCCTCCCCGTATAATGTGTATCCAAATTTCTCCTTCTCATAAGGACATAATCATATTGGTTTAGGGACCCATCCTACTGCAGAATGAGCTCATCCTACCTCAACTCATTACATCTGCAAAGACCTTAGTTCCAAATAAGGCCACATTTTAAGGTACCAGTTAGAACTTTAATATATGAATTTTGGAAGACTACAATTCAATTCATGACAACTTGCATTATAAAAGAAGGTCTCAAACCAACAACCTAAATTTCTACCTTCAGAAACTTGAAAAACATACA
Source organism: Phacochoerus africanus (assembly GCF_016906955.1). Lineage (NCBI taxonomy): Eukaryota > Metazoa > Chordata > Mammalia > Artiodactyla > Suidae > Phacochoerus > Phacochoerus africanus. The sequence continues at coordinate 101,738,531 of NC_062544.1, read as the reverse complement.
TTAAAAGGACAGTAAGAAAATGTTACAAACAATTCTAAGCACATAAATTTGACAATTTAAATGAATTGGAGTAATTCCTTAAAAGTTACAAACTACCCAAACCCCCAAGAATAAAGAGATAGCCTGAATACAGCTATATCTACTGGAGACAGTGAATTCATAGTAAAAAAAAAAAAAAAAACAAAACACTCCCTAAAAGGAAAACTCCAGGCTCAGATGGCTTCACTGGAAGAGAAGAAAAGGCAAGTCTACAAGATTGGTAAGGAGGGTCCCCTAGGGTAGGAGACTCCCTTTAATAATTGATCTGGCCCCATAATTATTCAGTCAGGATCTACCCCATCAGAATTGCAGGAGGTGATAAAATGCCGATCTCTGGTGAGTCAGGGGGGGATCTGCCTGCTTGGAGAACCAAGCTCCTCTTTCCAGACCACTCTCCAACCAAGGGCCTTGGAATTCCTCTCTCAAGTGATCCTGAACTTGTTTCCAAGGCCTATATGGGCTTCCTTCCAGTTGTGCTCCTATGCTGAAGAGCTGTTTTCAGAAAGTGTAGACTGAGCTTGAATGGGCTTAGAGGATTCCACACTGTGCAGGAGAACACTGCAGGGCAGAGGGAGGAAGGGGTAACAGTCAGGGAAGGTAGGCTTTGGTTGGGAACCAGAGGCTGGGGGCTGGCTCTTCTCCCTGTGCTACCATGTTCTAGGAAGGAGTTTTAAGGATTTTGAGAATTCTACATTTGAGCCTGAATATCATGAAGGTATATTTTTAGGGTAGGAAGATAAAGCACATGTATTCAAGCATTTGTTAACTTGATGTCTAACCATTTAATACTTAGGCATATGATAAATAGAGTCCATCTGTACTCTTATTCTGGGTTCCTCAGCACAAGCGCTGGGTGAAGTGAGGGGATTTTGTTTATATTGTTTATATTCTGAGCACCTAGAACAATGACTGGTATAGAGTGGGTGGTCAATAATAATTTGGTATTAATGGATGTGTAGATGAATGAATGAGTTTAGTTCTCACAACATCCCTGGAAAGATCTAGATAAGAATAAAATGGTAATGGTAAGTCCTTGACATAATAATGGATAGAGGGTGATTTGAGAAGAAAAAACTTTTAGGAGACTAGACACAAGCGAATGCTGTTATCTGCTCTGATGTCCTGTGAGCACATCTCTGATGAGTGGCCTGATCCCCAGGGAGCTGTCACATCCTGTGTTTCAAGAACACTAGCCTTACTCATCTCACTGGAACTCATTAAATCTCTACATGGGCCCGAACCATGAGTTGATGTGGCAGTGACTCAGACGGCCTCCCTTTCCTCCCTCCAAGACTGTACTCATGAACTGTCTTGTCTGTCAAGGAGAGGATGTTCCTCAGAAGAAACTCTGGTTCAAGAAGGATATCTCAACTTAAGAATTTCAGCTTTGAAATAACTGATGGTGATGAGAACCTAGTGTGAGAAATTGTAGTAGTAGAACATATTTGCTTCATACCTACTGATAAAAATATTCCATTTACACTTTAATTTAATTTAAAACAGCATATTAAAATTTCCAGGCTAGTTATGTTCATGTAACACAAAGTCATGGCTATTATTCAATTTCAAGATGAATTATTTTCAGCCATTCTGTATATCGGGGGAAAACAGAGCAAACAAGCAATTTAATTATTTAAAAGAACACTGGAGCAATTAAACTTTTCCTACAAATACCACATGCGTAAAACAGAAGGAGAGAAAGTAATATATTAACTGTTTGCCATTCAAATGGCTCATTGAGTCTCCAGCAATCATATGCTATAAATAGGATGTTTATATCACATGCAAATTTAGTGCCCAGGAAAGCATCAATAGTAAACCTTCACACAGCTCACTGGCTTAGGGTTTTTAATGCTTAAGCCACAAGGGAGAAATTACTTCGCCAACACCTCATTTATCTTCTCTGCAAATTCTTCCTTAGTTCTGTTAATTCTATTAGTAAATAAATGGCAATACCCAGACTCTCTTTTAAAAAGCAACTAACCTCTAAATAGAGAATGGTAAGATAAAATAAAATAGGGAGTTCCTGCTGTGGCACAGCAGAAACAAATCCGACTAGTATCCCTGAGGATGTGGGTTTGATCCCTGGCCTTGCTCAGTGGGATGGGGATCCGGCATTGCCATGAGCTGTGGTGTAGGTGGCAGACGTGACTCGGATCTCACGTTGCTGTAGCTGTGGCCGGCAGCTGTAGCTCTGATTCGACTTCTTAGCCTGGGAGCTTCCATATGCCATGCGTGGGTGAAGCCCTAAAAAGCCAGAAAGCAAACAAAAACAAAAACACCCCTCAAAACCCCTAAACAAAGAAATGATTATTTTAATGGAGTTGACAATCTGTCTCTAAGACAAACAGGCACAAGATATTGAATCTTTACATAAAAATAATATTTATCATATGTCCCAGTGTTAAAGGATGACGTGGATGGCTGAGACAATGATAGGTATTTAAGAATTAAAGGAGGGCTGGTGTCCCCATGGTTGAGGGAAAGGTGAGCAGTGAGTTCTAACTACAGCATCCTTCTCAGGCCTAGTCTCTTGTGCTATTGTGATTGGTGGGACAGGTAATGTAGCTGTCCCAAAGACTAAGCAAAGAGCAGCAGGGCCCTGGTGGGGCTGGGGGCTCTTACGTTCAGCTATGCCTTGGCTCTGAGGGCCTCTTTTTAGACTGAAGTATGTGGGGTGGTTTCCCCAAGCTCACCACAAACTCTGAGGCCTTCATCCACTCAACTGTGACCTGGATCTGCCACTGATGATGTGCATAACCCCAGAGAGCAGGGCTGGGCCTCATTTCCCTCACCTACAAAAGGAGGACACTGGCCTACTTAGTGCTTCTCAAACTTTTCCACCACACATCTCCTGGAGAAGCCTGCGGAGATGGCCTAAATCAACTCAGCACTAATCAGATTTTAGATATTCAACACGAAATTTAAATGGGAAATAATATTAGCCCATGTGGTATGATCATTTCTTGACACATTAATTGGGTCTTATCTTTTCTGCTGCAAAGAGCCGTCAGGGCCAATGTAGAACTCTGTGTGCTGTGTTCCCTGTATTTTCCCTCTTTTGCTTCAGGGAAGTTGTTAGATCTTATTATCTCCTACCTCATGGACTCCTTCAGAATATAGCAGAGACAATGAAGAAGGCTGACCACCCTACCTACCTATGAAAGGCTAAGCTCCCAGAGCAGTCTGTCCTAAGTGTGGGATTGGATAATGAAAAGAGAAAGAGGCATAGGCCATGAAAGAGGGGTATTTCCCTCCAATCTGGGAAGAGAGAGTATGAGGCCTGGGCATAGTACAGAGATTGGGGCTCAGAGAGTATGTGATGAACATTGAAGGCTTTACCCTGGGGCTGTGGGCCCCAGCATCAGGGAGATTCTCATGTCTGAGTCTAGCTCTATGGTGGCATTTTTGACCGTTTCAAGAGGCCAAGATCCTTTTACGAACAGAGAAACAGCAATGACCTGATGGACTGAAGATAAAACAACCCTCATCCCATTTGGGGGACTTCATGGAGGACACTAAGATTTTTTTCTTAAACAAACAGAAGTTTAATCACGTGTGTATCTTCCGTATACATGGGAGATACCCAGGAAAACCGAGTAACTCTTCCAGATTGTTGTACAATCCCAGAGGGAACCCTGCCAGCTATTGCTCAAAGTCAATTTTCTGCCAGCCATGCAGGAACTGCTGAGTCCTGTTTAGTCCTAAGACTTTAGTAAACTTTCTTGGCCTCCTTTCCCTCATTGGAGAAATAAAGTGGGTCTGCATCATTTTCACGGTCACATCCAGCTTTAAAATGAAATGTGATGCTTTTTTATCCTACTGTGATCCTTCCCTGAAGATTCCTCCCCAAGCTCTTTCCATGCCATCCCCTAAACCAAGGCTATGCCCTGGAATAGCACCAGCAGATTCACTAAGCCACTGCCCTCTGTATGGGAGAGAAGCCTATTTCTTTGCCAGTATCTTTTCATGTTTCTGTGTACCGGAGTGCTAGGGAGTTTATTCTGAGCATTAAAATTAGGAAACATGGAGTAATCTCTTTGTTCTTTTCTTACAGCAAAGCCAACTTCAAAAGCACAGCAAAAATAGCATGAAACATGATATAAGGAACAAACATTACTTAAGTCTATGGAGCTCGGCAGCATTTTTAAAAATCAGAAGAAAAACAAAGACTTTAAAAAGAAAGCAAGAGATTAAAATTAGTAAGTTTCAGTAAACAGTAAATTAAAATATATATATTTTTTTCTCAAGCAAAGTACTCTAATAGAAATTCACTGCTTGGTGCCCTTCAACATAAATAGTTGTCCAATTATAACCGAGCAGGGCCTGTGGGGCTCCTGGGCACAAAAGGTTTTCTGTGTCCCCCATTTCTTGTTTTTAGGAAATGGGCCTCATCTAGCCTCCATGACCTTCCCTGAGTTCCAAGGGATAGGTTCAGACAGTTGCTGATCAGGGAAGGGAGGAGATGCAAAGATAAGGTAGGAACATCAAGAAACAATAGTACAGCCTTGGGGCAGGATCCTGGTTCCCTCTCAAGGGAGACACATAATAATAAAGGCATTTTGTAAACCTAAAAGAAAAGTATATTCCTTATGCTTCTTTTAGAAATGAATACTTTAAAACTGAACAGCCTAGAGTCTTTCCTTGTCCTTCTCCCTGACTTAATTGCACCCTAAACACAATCACCTGTAAACTAAAGATTAGGCACCTTGAGCTTAATTGCCTGTGGGTTAAAGATTATTAGCACATGATGTTGTCGGGAACTTTCCTAGTTTGTTCTAATCTCTGATCAATATTCCCTTTTTGCTAGTATTGTTATTATAGGCAATAACCCAGAAGACCACCAGCATGATCTTGCCAAGATCTCCTGACTCCAGCTTTGAGGACTAAGATTCTCCCAAAGAAAGAGGAATGCATGTTTGTCCCCGTCCTGATTCCCATCTGAAAACCTGTTTTTCTCCTTTTTTTTTTTTTTTAACTATAAAATGCCTTGCAATTATTTCCACTGGGGGGCACAGTCTTTAAAGCATTAGTCTGCTGTGGCCCTCTTTGCCTTGCAAAGCAATAAAGCTATCTTTTTCTCCTTTACCCCAAATTCTGTCTGCATTTCAATTTGGTACCTGCAGACAGAGGCCGGATTTTAGCAACACAATCCTTAAGGGTAAATGCATCTATACCTTTGAAAAGGGTAAAAGGAGAGGGGGGGTTGACATGTCCTTCATCCTTCTTCCAAGCTTCCTTTCTATTGCCTTTCCCCTTATACACCTGAGATACAACAGTTACTGACCCAGAGCAAAGTAGTCAATGAACTCTTCACACACCCTGCAAATATCAGTTTCCTCTATTCATATGTGGTAAAGTTGGGACTTGAACCTGCATCTTGACATTGACCTCACAAAACATCATACTGCTGCAAAAGGCTAAGCAATGGATTTAGTCAAGATGATATAGACGAATGGTTAAGATTTTGGATTTGGAAAACTGGGTTCACATTTCAGCTTCATTACATATTAAAAGAAGTTTCTTAGTATCATGAAGCTTTCATGATTACATAGATGTTGGTTTTCTCCACATCACATAACTGAACACAATTTCTCATAGCCAAGTTCTAAAGCTTTTCACCAGAGCTGGTCCATGAACCACTCTTTGACTAGCAAGGCCAGTATGATGCAAGTAAAATGTAATATACATCTGCAGAAATTCTTCAAATGCATATTAAAAAGAAAATGCTTCCCCCAACAATTTCAACAGAAGTATCCATTTACTCCTTATAATTTGCAAAATAAATAATTCTATGCTAATTAAAAGTCTAGATATTATGGAGATTTTAAGACAAGAAAGATCATATCCCATCTGCTAGATTGCATAACAAAACAGAGGCAGTCTGCATGTGTATGAAAAGATAAGACAATTGGGGTAGGTAAAAATGGAGAAGCCATCATAACAGCTGATAAAATAATAACAGTAAAAATCTGTATGGCATTCAACTGTTTGCCAGATACTGTTCTAAACTTGCTACACATATTAACTAATTTTACCCTTAAAACCACTCTATGAGTGAAGTACTTTTATAACCTCATTTTATGGATATAATGACATAACTAGGGCACAGAGAGGTTAAGTGATTGTACTTTCTCAAGGTTACAATGCTAGTAAGTAAAGGAGCTGGGATTTGAATGTAAGCAGGCAGACTTCAGAGTCCTTGTTCTAAAATGCTCTATTGTATTTTTCTTTTCTTTCTTTTTTTTTTCTGTCTTTTTGCCTTTTCTGGGACTACTCCCGTGGCATATGGAGGTTCCCAGGCTAGGGGTCTAATCGGAGCTACAGCTGCTGGCCTATGCTACAGCCACAGCAATGCGGGATCCGAGCCGCGTCTGTGACCTACACCACAGCTCATAGCAACGCTGGATCCTTAACCCACTGAGTGAGGCCAGGGATCGAACCTGCAACCTCATGGTTCCTAGTCAGATTCGTTAACCACTAAGCCATGACGGGAACTCCTAAAACACTCTATTGTATTTCTTTGTAGGATGGAAAATACAGGATACTTACGGGGAACAAATTAATCTACCTGGGGATAGCAAAAAGAGTGCATAAAATACAAAGAGCCTTGGGAAAGGAGCCACAGAGCAGTCAGGATGTTAATGGGGAAAAAGCTAAGAAATTTGGACTGAATTCAGTAGGCAATAAAGCTATGAATGTTAAGCTCTGACACTGTCTCCTTTATACAAACTACATTAGAATCCTCTCGAAAGATGATAACAAATACTATTTTAAGTACATTGGTAATCTAAAGATTTTTAATACATAGATGGACAGAGACATTGATTTTGACAGACCTGTGTTCAATTCCTTACTCTTGCATTTAGTAATTGTCAGTGGTTAATTAAATGGAACATTGATGTAGCTATTACACAGTATGAACATTTGTATCTTTTTGGCGCTCTAATGACTACTGCAACCACAAACGTACAGCACATAAACACATACACACGCAAACACAGATACCCACATTTGGTGGATGGGGCATAAGAGAAAGTATTGCCCATCACTTTGAAGAAAATGCCGGAGCTGGACTTCCCAGTGACAGCAAGTGGCCCTCACTGACACACAGGAAGCAAGCAAATGACACTGAGTATGATTGTTAAATAACTATTTGAACAAAAAAGAGTGGCTAATAAGGCGCTGCTGTCATTGTTAGTATGTGAGTATTCTGGGAGAAAAATGGGAAGGCTCCTTCCATTCTGTCCTTTGTCTTTGTGTCACTGACCTTAAAAGAAATCAGAGTAGAGGGTTTTATCTCTGGAATTCTATCCTGAGTTCTTTCCCTGGTCATCTCAAGCTGACATCTAGCTCTTCAGCCCTTCCATTAAGAAGCGTGAGTAGGGACGTGACTCAGAACAGTTTATAGTCTCTGGCTCTATATACACTCAGAGATGCTTGTTTCCTTTTATTTTGCACTTGCTGCCCTCCCCCAGGATGCACCCAGCGATGGGGGAGGGGCATGTTTATTTTTTCCCTGGGAGTAGAAGGAGTACACAGTACAAGGGAGATGCCAATCCTTTCCCAATCATAGCAACCGCCCTCACTCTAGTCCGCCAGCTTGCAATCTTAATTCTCTGATTCTCCTTCCAGCTTGTATCCTCTGAATGGCATTGAACACTATCCAGATATAAACTTGAATGCAATTCAGCTGTGATGTTTCTTCTCCTGACTGCAGTCTCAGACTATCCTGGATAAATACCACGGTCCCCTTGACTGGGCTTCAGGACCCCAACACTGATACCATCCTTGGGTTAGACTTCCATGATTTCAACCTCCTCCAGCACTAAAAAGTGAATAATTTTATAATCCTTCTACTTGACTGAATCTTTATAATCCCAGGCAGCAATGTTAGCAGCTTTTAAGGCATTATTCTACTCAAGTCTCAGAATGATGCAACTATTATTATCTCTATTTTACACAGTTCTCCTCTGTAAAAGTGCAGTGTTAAATAAGTAAGGTGCTTAATAAATGTTTACTACTATTATAATGATAAAAATGATTTTATAACATTGTGATGCCATCTGGTCAAATATATGTAAGGCTATCAATGTACAGATAAAAATGCTTTGAAAAAGCTGTGATGGAAATATACACAGGGTAGCACAATTATATCATGGAAAAGGATCTGATTCAATCAGTGGTCTTGTGGTTGGGGAGGAGTGGCAGGTGCTGCTCTCCCTGGAACACTTGGAGAAGTATGGGAGCAGTTTGTTATCATTAACTGGCTTTTAGTTGGTAGGGTGAGGGCTACTACACTCTTGCAGAATCTTTCTAATTGGGTGTAAGTAACATTGAGTATATCTGGAATTTGGATGCCTGGAAAGAGATAATGTTATTCCAATGAGCAGGTAGATGATAACATTTGGAAGATCTATGGAAAGCTCTGGCTTTGAAGTGAATAGAAAAAAAGAAAAAAACCAGGAATTCTTGAGGTTCAGAAAAAAATACCTAAGTTAACTGAACACCTTGAAGATCAAAGTTATAAACAAACTCTGGAAAAAGAAAAATGAGGAATTCAGATAGAAACACATTTAATTTTTCCATCCTCTATCCAAAAATACATTTACTGAACATCTACTACATTTCAAAGACAGTGATAGATTTGGAAGAATCAAAATATGTGGGACATGATTCTTGCTGTTGATGACCTCATAGCCTAGTGATTAGAGAGACAGAGTATTATAGATTCTAAATATGACAGGAGAAATGACATAATTGATGTATGAATCAAATATGCAGAAGTTCAGAGAAGAGAGGAATGCCTCCCATGCATTCACAGACAATGTGGCAACTGAGCTGATTGTGGGAATAGAAATCAGGAGTTTTGCCAGACGGGAAAAGAAAGCTTAGGCCACGAGAACAGGGGAGAACTATGATGAAACCAGTTTTTCACCAGCAACAGGAATTTATGTCACCTCTTCCAGAAGATAAAAATCTCAACTAAACACAAATGCCTCTAATGTCCCACTTCCCTTAGTTTTTCTGACTCCTTTTCTTTTCAGACGTTTATCTGAATCTCCTTCCACGTATACGTCACCCTTTTATTGTAACTCCTCCTGCTTTCAAAATGTACACTTGAATCTCTTTCCCCATGTTTATTAGCCACAGAACATTTAGATCCACTCTCCTCACCCCAAGTTCCAGGAAGAGAGAGAAGTGGAGGGGAGTTATAGTCATTTACACAAGGCAACAGGTAATTCTGATATGTTAGGAGCACAGGAGGAGAATCAGGATGGCTTCTGGCTGCTGGCTACTGTCCTCATTTTTTTTATATGCGGAACTTGAGTAAACGGAAAAAAAATCTGAAATATTCAAGTCTTTGGTCTAATTTCCATAACAATTTGGTCTTGTCTTGGCAGGATCTGGAGCAACAAGGACTCTTAGCACAGAAACCTTAGAAGGAAAAGTATACCTTGGTAATAAGATTTACCTGAGATGTTTAATTGAATAAGGTTTTGCCATTAATAAAGGCTTCACAAACTGAGCCTCTCTGTTGATTTCACTTCTGTTACCATTTCCCATATCTTGGCTTTTTTCTGTACAATCTCATGAAAGAATATTTTTTGTCTTTTTTTTTTTTGTCTTTTTAGGGCAGCACCTGTGGGATATGGAGAGAGATTCCCAGGCTAGGGGTTGAACTGGAGCTGTAGCCGTCAGCCTACAGCCACAGCAACGCAGGATCCAAACCACATCTGCGACCTACACCACAGCTCACGGCAGCACCAGATCCTTAGCCCACTGAGAGAGGCCAGGGATCGAACCTGCGTCCTCATGGATACTAGTCAGACTGGCTTCCGCTGAGCTACAATAGGAACTCCATGAAAGAACTTTTCATTGCTGGACCAGAATGATGTAGGTAATCCCCAGAAAAAGATTTAAAGAGAAAGACACATATCTGCTTAATTTATACTAAACCATTACAAAAGCCTTTCTCCACAACGACCATATGGCTTGGTATCTTCATTTTATAAGTGAGGAAATGATGAAACTGGTCATGATGTTATTTGCCAGATCTCTGATTATGTGATATAGCCAGCATTTAAATCTCTGTTCATGTTCCTTCAAAGCCCGTGTTCTTTTGAAAGATACATCCTCAGAACATCTATGTACACAAGGAGATTAGGAGATACTCTTGAGAAGGATGGGGGCATTCATACTTCACCCTAGTCCAGCTTTTCCAAGGACCGTTTGAGCTCTTTAGACTCTGCTATTTTCCTAATTTTTGTTGCGATTGTATTTCCTTTCCTGCAAAGCAATGACTATGGTAAATGTCTTAAAATCCTGTGTTGTGTAGAATATGGAGCAATTTCCTGGACGCTGTAGTTTACACTGCAAAGAAATGAATTCCAGATTCCAGAGTAGGTAGTGGCAACTGGAATGATGAAGTCTGTGGGCAAATCTCAGTATGACATATGTGCCCCAAAGACAATGAATACATTTCTCCCTTTTATTATTGTGAACAGAATAAAAGGGAGAAGATGGTCTTGTCTACTCTGAGTGGAGAGCACTCATCAAGGTAACTGTGTTTTAATCTGGGCACCAATTCTTTCACAGCACATAGTCAAACTGTGGCTGAACAAGAGAGGGAAAGTTTTGACTGTTCAAGTTTGGGAGACCATGAGTGTGGTATATCAATATTAAAACAATAAGAACTAGAGAATATTCACCCTGGACAGGGGGCAGAATGACATACAGTTTCCATCCAGTTGTTAAAATTTTATCCTGAGGAAAAGAGAACCAACTGATTGTCTAGATGCCTGAAGGTTGCATACAGCCTAGGGAGACAGATTTTTCTCAAATAAAGGCAGTATGTTCTTTTTTCAAATTTAAAAAATTTTTTTTTAGAATTTGTAATGATGTTTTTTTTTTCATTTTAGCTGGTTGACTGTGTTCTGTCAATTTTCTACTGTACAACATGGTTTTCCAGTTACATATACGTGTATACATTCTTTTTTCTCACATTATCATGCTCCATCATAAGTGACTAGATATAGTTTCCAGTGCTATACAGCAGGATCTCATTGCTTATTCATTCCAAAGGCAATAGTCTGCAACTGTTAACCCCAAGTTCCCAATCCATCCCACTCCCTTCCCTTTCCCCTTGGCAACCACAAGTCTATTCTCCATGTCCATGATTTTCTTTTCTGTGAAAAGGTTCATTTGTGCCATATATTAGATTCCAGATTTAAATGATATCATATGGTATCTGTCTTTCTTTTTCTGACTTATTTCACTTAGTATGAGAGTCTCTAGTTCCATCCATGTTGCTGCACATGGCATTATGTCATTCTTTTTTATGGCTGAGTAGTATTCCATTGTGTGTGTATGTGTGTGTGTGTGTGTGTGTATACCACATCTTCCTAATCCAATCATCTGTCAATGGACATTTAGGTTGTTTCCACGTGCTGGCTATTGTGAATAGTGCTGCAATGAACATGGTGTGCATGTGTATTTCTCAAGGAAAATTTTGTCTGGATGTATGACCAAGAGTGGGATTACTGGGTCATATGATAGTTCTATGTATAGTTTTCTAAGGCATCTCCATACTGTTTTCCATAGTGGTTTTACCAATTTACATTCCCACCAACAGTGTAGGAGGGTTCCCTTTTCTCCACATCCTCTCCAGCACTTGTTATTTGTGGACTTATTAATCATGGCCATTCTGACTGATGTGAAGTGGTACCTTGTGGTTGTTTTGATTTGTATTTCTCTAATAATCAGGGATGTTATATTTTCATGTGATTGTTGGCCATCTGTATATCTTCTTTGGAGAAATGTCTATTCAGGTCTTTTGCCCATTTTTCCATTGGGTTGTTGGCTTTTTTGCTGTTGAGTTGTGTAAGTTGTCTGTATATTTTAGAGTTTAAGCCCTTGTCAGTTGCATCATTTGAAACTATTTTCTCCCATTCTGTAAGTTGTCTTTTTGTTTTCTTTTGGGTTTCCTTTGCTGTGAAAAGCTTGTCAGTTTCATTAGGTCCCACTGGTTTATTTTTGTTTTTATTTCTGTTGCTTTGGGAGACTGACCTGAGAAAACATTTGTAAGGTTGATGTCAGAGAATGTTTTGCCTATGTTCTCTTCCAGGAGTATGATAGTGTCTTGTCTTACATTTAAGTCTTTAAGCCTTTTTTTTTGATGGCCACACCTGTGGCATATGGAGGTTCCCAGGGTAGCTGGCCTACGCCATAGCCATAGCAATGCTAGACTGAGCCATGTCTGCAACCTACACCACAGCTCATGGCAATGCCAGATCCTTAATCCACTGAGTGAGGTCAGGGATTAAACCTGCAACCTCATGGTTCCTAGTTAGATTCTTTTCCACTGCGCCACAGTGGGAACTCCCTTTAAGCCATTTTGAGTTTATTTTTATGCATGGTGTGAGGGTGTGTTCTAGTTTCATTGATTTGCATGTAGTTGTCCAGGTTTCCCAGAAATTCTTGCTGAAAAGACTTTTTCCCATTTCATGTTCTTGTTTCCTTTGTCAAAGATTAATTGATCGTAGGCGTCTTGGTTTATTTCTGGGTTCTCTATTCTGTTCCACTGGTCCGTATGTCTGTTTTGGTACTTGATTACTGTGGCTTTGTAATATTGCCTGAAGTCTGGGAGAGTTATGCCTCCTGCTTGGTTTTTGTTCCTGAGGATTGCTTTGGCAATTCTGGGTCTTTTGTGGTTCCATATAAAGTTGTGAATTGTTTGTTCTAGTTCTGTGAAAAATGTTATAGGTAATTTGATAGGGATTGCATTGACTCTGTAGATTGCTTTGGGAAGTATGCCCATTTTTACAATATTAATTTTTCTGACCCAAGAGTATGGAATATCTTTCCATTTCTTTGCATCTTCAATTTCCTTGATGAATGTGTTATAGTTCTCAGCATATAAGTCTTTTACCTCCTTGGTCAGGTGTATTCCCAGGTATTTGATTTTTTGGGGAGCAGTTTTAAAAGGTACTGTATTTTTGTATTCCTTTTCTAATATTTCATTGTTAGTATGCAGAAACAACAGATTTCTCAATGTGAATCTTATATTCTGCTACTTTGCTGAATGTGTTGATCAGTTCGAGTAGTTTTGGAGTTGAGTCCTTAGGGTTTTCTATATATAGTATCATGTCATCTGCATACAGTGACAGTTTTACCTTTTCTCTTCCTATTTGGATAAGGCAGTATGTTCTAATAGAGGTATTCAAATATGAGAAGGTGCGAATTCCTTACCCTGGAGATGATGGGCATAGACCCAGCTGATGAATGGGGTGATAGGCATAGGACTAGGCTAACAAGTAATGGAGGTTTAATTGACTCCAGCTTCTAGGAAATTGGAAAGATCTTGGTAGTCAAGGGCTCCTGCAGTTTTCAAACTGTATATAGAGGTATCTCACCATTTGCTTGTAAAGGAATTGAAAAACAAAGGCACTTGGGCAAAACTCTGGGCTTTCCATTCCTTCTTCAAACAGAACCAGATTTTTATATGCTTTAAAATTTTTTTTAAATTATTTATTAATTTATTTTTGCTTTTTAGGGCTGCACCTGCGGCATATGTAGGTTCCCAGGCTAAGGGGTTGAATTGGAGCTTCAGCTGCTGGTCTGCACCACAGTCACACCAACGCAGGATTCAAACCACATCTTCAACCTATACCACAGCTCACCGCAATGCAGGATCCTTAAGCTAAGCAAGGCCAGGGATCAAACCTCACCCTCATGAATACTAGTCAGCTTCATTACCGCTGAGCCACAATGGGAACTCCTATATGATTTTCATATTTTGTTTTTATGAAAGAATTTTATTAAACAAAAGATTCTATGATTTTAAAAACTGTGAAATATACTTGTCTAAAACAACTAATAATCAAAACTTGGTTGTATATTGTTCTGTTGAATGGCTATATTTACTAATGCATAGAAATTCCCACAAAGGTAACAAATCATTCGTCTATTCATCCATTTAACAAGTATTTACTGAATATCTACTCTAAGTACTCTTTTAGAGGCTGATTTGAAAATAAAAATGGACAAGATTCTTGTTCTCATGAAAAAGACATTATAATGCCAGAGTCAAAAACAAATAAGCTAGATGGCTCCAGAGAGTGATAAATGCAATAAAGGAAATCAAACTATTATTTGGAGCCAGCACAAATGTCTAACCAATATTTAGGTCATGGGGCTCATGGTCAATCACTTTTTCTTACTGAATAATAAATGACAAAGCTAATTGAGGCCATACTCTAATTACTTTTATGATCTGAACAATGATATAATTTCAGAGCCAGATGAACCTATACTGACACCACTCATTCTTGGATAAAGAGACTATGACCCAAAGTGTCTCAGAGATAATATTCAAGGTCCCCTGGCAAATGATGGTTGAAGTGAGAATTAAACTCTCTCACTTTCTGGTTTGCCATCACTGGAAAACTTTTGTGTCAAGAAAAGGAAAATTAGAGCAAAGGCCTAACACAACAATAACAGCAAAAACAAGAATAACGTATGACTCAGGGTTAGCATCAGTAAACCATCTTATAGTATCCTGCAAATACATAGGTCCTTATACATTTGGGATTTAGAAAAAATGTGAATGTTATAATGAGTCATTCAGAAACTCCCAGTGACCTTAATTTAATGTTGCCTGCTGATCATTTGACCTTTCTAACAAGCTCTTCCCTGGATGTTCTGCTTCATTTTCCCCCCCACCATCCACTCTCTACATGGCCCCATGGTAAAGTTTTCATAGGACAAATCAGATATCACTCGTCTGTTTAAAATCCTCCAATTTTCTATAGCACACTCAGAAGGTGACCCCAAATTTCTTGCCAGGGTCTAGAAGGCCCTCCTTGATCTGGCTCCATGAATCTTCTGTCTTCTGACCTGCTTGCTGCTTCTTACACTCTTCCCACATTGTCAGTCTTTCGACTTCTCGTTCATGTTAAGCATGCTTCCGCTTTCCAGATCGTATAAAGTTAGGTATTTCAAACCATTTACTGAGCCCACATACAGTGTGGGCTCTAATTTCTCTAGGAGGTTTCTACCAATCACAATACCTAAAGTGGCTCCTCTTAGCCAAATAGTTCCTGCTTATATTTTCCTAATGGAATCTACCACCATCTAAAACGGAAGTATTCCTTGCTCGATGTATACTGTCTTTCTCTCTACTAGAATGTAAGATCCACAAGAGCAAGGGCTCTGTCTATTTTATTCTGCTAAGTCTTTAGCTCCTAAATAAGTGACTGACACAAAGGAGTGACTGGGTCATTTCTGTTGAATGAATGTCAGGCAGAAAACAAGCAGCAACAGTGTGTTCCTGATCCCAGGTTCCCAACCAGACATGTACAGAAAAAACTGTACTTGACACCATGCAACCTTGAGTTGAGCACTCTGCTGTATTTTTGTTCACCCTTAATTGGTATTTCCCATAGAAGTTACCTGACTGGAGTACCTCAGTATCACAGGATAAGGAATATTGCTATGACAAGACTTTGCACCAGTGATCTTCAAAATAACTGTTTCCCTTCATGTTCAGTTCATATTTAACTACCCCCACTCACCTCAAGTTCCTGGCAAAACAATTAACTTAAAAGTAAAATGAAAGGAATAAATGCATTATTAATTGGGTTTTCTTTTTCTGCTGATAGAAAGTGGCTTGAAGGCCACTAGGAGGCATCTTTCCTTCGAAGATGGCTGTTTGACATTTAGGACTTCTGGAACTTTCAAATTGTGTTAAGTACACATGCAATAAGAATTACCAGGTCATCTCCAGGGTCCAAGCATGCTCCAGTATATTCTTTAAAATCACAGGTGGCAGTCAAATTCTATATGCTGCCTCAGAGCTTTCCTGACTGAATCAACATCTTCATTTTGGCCATGTATCAGTGTGGCATTCCCTCAGCAAGCAACCTCCCTGTCATGGGCATCCATCCTTACTTATGCTGGATGAGGGGTTGCCCAATCTCAAGTGACAGTATTGTATGAATATGTGTGTGTTGGGGAGTGTCCAGTGGGGGAGGCGGAGGGAGAGAAGATGAAAAATGTGACTATTCCATTGGTAATAGAATCTATTTTTCCACTGAAGATTTTCCAGCAGTTTCACATGCTAAATTAGAACCTTTGCCATTTACTTACCTTTGACTGTGGGTGATAACATCCTTCAGAAATATAGACCAGCTAAAGTGAATTCTGAGACGGCACGGGGCAGGGGAGGATCAGGCTTTGGTGTACTTCAGGTGATCCCTTCTGGGAGTCTGCGCCCACCTTGGGGGCCCAACCTTGTTCCAGTGTGTCTCTTGGTGTCTGCCTATTCCCCTCTTCCTGTGTTCCTATTGGCTCAGAAACTAACCTGATCCCCAGCATTCCTCTGGGCTTTATCTGTGCTGTTTCCCACCTGAAGTGCTTCCCCATCCATGTGTGGAACCCACTTCCTTCTCTTAAGGCTGGGATGCTGGACCCAGACCCCCCAGGCCACATGTCTCCCCTGAATGGTACTTACTATTATCTCTCTCCATGGTGCATGGTTTAAGTGTGTGAGATCAGAAGACTCAGGAGTCAGAATGCCTGGGCTCAAAATCTGGTTCAGTGTAGGTTTTTGTCCTTGCTAGTAGTTGCAAACCTACAAAATGGAGTTTATAATCAAATATTTATTGAGTTAATAAATGAAATCCTACATATAAAGCCCTCCACATAATGTCTGGCCCATAACAAAAGCTTCAAATAAATTCACCAAAAAGAAGAAAGGCTGTACTTGAATTAAAACTTGAATTTGTAACTGTCATTGGATAGCCTATAAGTATACAAGCCATTACAGGCTGGCACAGATTATTATGAACAATGTAATGGGCTACTCAGCACAGTGAGTGCAGAGGGAACTCCCACAGACCCCAATTTAATGCTGTTATTGCTGATCATTTGACATTTCCAAGAATAGCATTAATTAACCTTCCCTAGTCTGCAACTTAATGCTGCTCTGCATATTATCTGTGGAGTTTCTGCTGTGCATCACAATAGTCCTAGCCAGTGTTGAAATAGTTTGCCATTGTTTAACAGCTTACTAATTAGGAAATATCTCAATACACACATGTATGTATAGGAAATGTATGTGTACACACAAACCCACATACTCACACATGCATGTCAACAATCATCACTTAAGCAAAGTGAATATTTGGCAGGAGCAAAAGAACTCTATTCTCTGAAACTAAATTGGGTCTTCTCTGATGAGCGGCAAAAAACTCATCATCAGAAACTTCTTAGTCCAAACCCAAGGGATGCATATATACTCACTGGCATGTCAATGTGATATATGTTAAATTGGGACTGCTTCCCAATATGTTTGGATTTTCCTCCGCCCCCATACACACAGACACACAAGACACACAGACATACACACGCCCTTGGGGTTTTTTCTATCTGTGAATAGTTATTTTCTTACATATGCTAATGTTGCAAAGGAATGCATCATGCCTTTGTGAAAAGGAATGGGGGGAAAGATCAATTATAAATTTACTCCTATTTCTGCAACTTATAAACTGTGGGGACTTATATACTGAGACTCAGTTTGTATAAAACAGGGATAATTATTGATGACTCACAAAGACTTGATGAGTACTTATTATGTGTCAAGAATCATACTAAGCGAAGTAAGTCAAAGACAAATATCATATGATATGATACCATTTATATGTAGAATCTTTTTTTTTTTTTTTGGTCTCTTTTAGGGCCGCACCTTTGGCATATGGAGCCTCCCAGGCTAGGGGTCCATTCAGAGCTGTAGCTGCCAGCCTATGCCAGAGCCACAGCAACGTGGGATCAGAGATGCATCTGCAACCTACACCAAAGCTCACGGCAACACCAGATCCTTAACCCACTGAGTGAGGCCAGGGATCAAACCCACGTCCTCATGGATGCTAGTTGGGTTTGTTCACCACTGAGCCATGACGGGAACTTCAACATGTAGAATCTTCAAAAAGGATACAAATGAACTTATTTACAAAACAGAAATAGATCTACAGACACAGGAAACAAACTTAAGGTAACCAAAGGGGAAAGGGCAGGGAGAGATAAATTAGGAGGTTGGGATTAACATAAACAGACTACTATACATAAAATAGTTAACCACAAGGACCTAGTGTATAGCACAGGGAACTATACTCAATATTTTATAAACCTCTAAGAGAAAAGAATCTGAAAAAAAAGTAAGTGTATATAATTGAATCATTTTGCTGTACACCTGAAACTAACACAATATTGCAAACCAACTGAATTTCAATAAAAAAATTAAAAAATTATGCTCTGAGGTTAACAGCTGCAGACTATTGCCTTTGGACTGGATTAGCAATGACAGCCTGCTGTGTAGCACTGGGAACTATGTCTAGTCACTTATGATGGAGCATGATAATGTGAGAAAAAATAATGTATACATGTATGTGTAACTGGGTCATCATGCTGTAAAGTAGAAAACTGACAGAACACCGTAAATCAGCTATAATGGAAAAAAGTAAAAATTTCTATATAAATATAAAAAAAGAAATAAACATCGTGTTGTTTAAGCCAAAAAAAAAAATTATGCTCTGATCACCATGTTAAATAAATGCGATATTATGAGTGTGTTTGATGGACTGAAAAGTAGTAGTGAATATTAAGTATTATAATCTTTATTATAAATATGTCTAAACAGTTATAGGGATAAACTAAGATTTATATTCTAAGCGAAAATGAGGTTACATGTCAAACTTAAGGTAGTAACTAAAAGGAAAAGTATAAAGAAAAAAGTACTGTTTATTGAACATGTACTATGACCCAGGTGCTGTGCAATATATTTTCATGTGGTTCTTCCTATTTCTGCGTGTGTGGCCTCTGGAGGTAGACTGGATTTTCATACACTTAATTACACTTGAGCCTATTACTTGACAGTCCACTGAGGAAACCTAAAAGATTCCCTAGGTTGTTTGCCCCAATTATGAAAAAAACAAAAAAACAAAAAAGCTTCCTTTTTCAAAGCAGAATTCCACCTCTCTGTAACCCAACTGTCCCAATTCTGAGCAAAAGCAGCTTCTCTAACTTCCCCATGAGAGCCCTTAATGGCACCTACGTCACAAGTCAACTGAACAGCTTCATTTCCTTAATCTATTCCCTATATAACCTGGTTTCTATTCTGGATAATCTTCTTTGTGTGACTTCTCTCTCTTTCTCAATGCCCTGCTGAAGGCATCACACAGAGAATTAAATGCAACCACGTATATTGAGGGCTTGTGGATTTGTCCAATACGTGGTTGGGATGTTGTGATTTCAGATACCTCCTTTCTACAATACATATATGACTGTGGGACTTGTCTTATGGTGACTGAGGTTTCATTTCTATGTGGCAAAAACAGAAAGGCATTATTGTGCTATGTGATTCTCATGTACCTCATTTCTTCCAATAACATGTAACAATACAATGATTTTCCTGGTTGTAAACTTTCTTCTACTGATCTTGGTGAGTGAGGAGTAGAAATCCCTATAGAGGGATGACTTAGCCTGGAAAAATCCTCTTATTATTTTTTCTTCACTGAGAGTATTTGTTACTGTCTCTTTCAAATTCTATTTTATAAACCAATTCAATAAATAGTTATTTTCTAGGCCAGAAGGGCTAAAAATATCCCCCAGTTCTTTTCCTCACAAAGTCCCCTTGAATTTAATGAACTCAGACAGTAAGGATCCAGGAAACAAAAGCTATTATGCATTTCATCATCTGAGCTTACTCAGAGTTAACAGCCATTCTTGGACTATCTTCCCCCTCGTGGTTCTGGTGAGAATGGTTAGATATTACCCAAGCCACTACAGGGTTCAAATATACCCTATTCATTCATTCATTCATTCATTCACTCATTTAACAAATACACAAAAAGTTCACATACTTGTGTGGAATAAACAGATACTTAAAGAATTCTTTCAGAATAAAGAGTTTCTCAAATGCAGTTGGCTATGTTTAAGTATCTTCGTAGGCAGGGAATACAATATAATTTTGGCAAGAGATCCTCATGCTAGATCTCAAGCCATGTTAAATGACCAATTCTTCTGGAAATATGTTATATCTCAGTATTTTGGGTCATAAAATGCCCCCTGCTTAGATGGTTCTTTCCTACATCACCAATAAATCTTTCTGGTGACCTTCCTCTGTTTAGGGATTTGGCCCATTTGACCTTCCCCTCCTTTCAGCTTTCTCTACACTGGATCTATATAGTTTCCTTATAGTATTGCTAATGTTTCACTGTCTATAAAAATGCAATGCAGAACTTCTCATCTAATGGTGCATTAAACTGAAGAGGAGGAGCCCCCTCAGTTGAAAAAACGAAACAAAAAGATGGTTGTGCTATTTATCCTTCCTCAGGAACCTTGCAAATTTTTACAGATTTTGATGACTGCAGAGTGTGGACAAGGGGCTTTCTGGCACTAGTCTTGACCTCTGAAAACTGGTTTTGAAAGTTTGAACATTACCTGTCAATCTGTGGATAGCTAAACTATGTGGGAGTGCTTAACTCTCTGATAATTTCTTTATTTCTTCCATTAAAAAAATCTTTTTTTGAGATCAATTAAAAACATGTTGTGAAAAAGTTCCAACATACTTAGTAACAGAATACTAAGTTAATCCCCACATACACACCATTTGGATTCAATTATCAAGCTTTTTTCACATTTGCTTCATAAACTTTTTTCTTCTTTGCAGAAGTATTTGAAAAAAATCATCCTAGATATCATGCCATTTTACCCTGCATCATTCAGTATGCATCTCTAAAAACCGATTTTCTTATATAATCACAATGCCACTATCAAGTCTATTAATATGCCAGTTGTGGCCCAATTCATGGCCAAATTTCTCTGATTTTCTCAATGGGTCTATGATACTTAAGCTTTATGGCTCACCTTGTCTTAGATATGTTTGTGCAATAAAGGTAGAATTGGGGTTTTATTTATATAGTTATTTCATTTTTGGCCTCCCCATGGCATATGGAGTTCCCGGGCCAGGGATCAGATCCGAACTGCAGTCTCGACCTAAGCCAAGGCTGTGACAATGCCCGATCCTTAACCCACTGTGCTGAACCAGGGATCAAAACAATATCCCAGCACTTCCAAGACACTACCAATTCCACTGTGCCACAGTGGGAGCTCCTGGAGTTTGGGCATGAATGTTTTGATCTAACCAGAGGAGGATGTGGGTGGAGCATTAAAGTCTCTGTTGTATATGGGTTTTATACTGTGCACCTTGGAAATGTGATAGTCCCCCAAAATACTACAGGTGCATTTAAAGGAGGCAAAGTGCCAAAGACCCGAATAGACATTTCTCCAAAGACGATATACAGATGGCCAACAAGCACATGAAAAAATGCTCAACATCACTGATGACTAGAGAAATGCAAATCAAAACTACTATGAGGTATCACCTCACACCAGTCAGAATGGCCATCATTAATAAGTCCACAAATAACAAAGGCTGGAGAGGGTGTGGAGAAAAGGGAACACTCCTACACTGTTGCTGGGAATTTAAATTGGTACAACCACTATGGAAAACAGTATGGAGGTATCTCAGAAAACTAAATATAGAACTATCGTATGACCCAGTAATCGCAGTCTTGGGCATATATCCATACAAAACTTTCCTTGAAATAGACATATCCATCTGTATGTGCATTGCAGCGCTATTCACAATAGCCAAGACATGGAAACAACCCAAATGTCCATTGATAGATGAATGGATTAAGAAGATATAGTATATATACACTATGGAGTACTACTCAGCCATAAAAAAGAACAAAATAATGCCATTTGCATCAACAAGGATGGAACTAGAGACTCTCATACTGAGTAAGTCAGAAAGAGAAAGACAAATGCCATATGATATCACTTATATTTGGAATCTAATATATGGCACAAATGAACTTTCTACATAAAAGAAAATCATGGACTTGGAGAATAGACTTGTGGTTGCCAAGGGGGAGGGGGAAAGAGTGGGATAGACTGGGAGTTTGGGGTTAAGGGATGCAGACTATTGCCTTTGGAGTGTATAAGCAATGAGATCCTGCTGTATAGCACAGGGAACTATATCTAGTTACTTGTGATGGAACATGATGGAGGATAATGTGAGAAAAAGAATATATGTATATGTATGACTGGGTCACTTTGCTGTACAGTAGAAATTGACAGAACACTGTAAGTTAACTATAATGGAAAAAATAAAAATCATAGAAAATTTTAAAAATAAAAAGGGGAGAAATAAAATATATGATATACATTTTATCCATAAAATGTAAAAAAAAAATAATAAAAGAGGCAAAGTTATGTTACATGTACCAAGCTTTTCTTGGGTAAGTATTTGCGAGATGTGACGCCTAGAGCTGACTTAAGAAGTTGGGAAACTGCGCTTTGCTCCTCATGAACAGTGGAATCTTCAATCAAACATCTCTTCCAGTTTTAATGCTCAGTGGTTCTAATGTTGATTGGTAGCATGAAATTCAATATTGGGTAGTGACATCTGGCTAACATATGAAGATCCTTGAAGGTCAGAGAAAGATTTCTAGGCTACTAATGGGACTCACTGTCAACAGCCAAGAAGGGCGAGAATGCAACGAATCACAGGATCAAAAGCAATAGAAGCAATTTGTTTTGTTTGTTTGTTTTGCTTTTTAGGGCTGAACTTATGGCATATGGAAGTTCCTAGGCTAGGGGTCAAATCGAAGCTACAGCTGCTGGCCTGTGCCAGAGCCAAAGCAATGCTGGATCCGAACTGTGTCTGTGACCTATACCACAGCGCATGGCAAGGCCGGATCCTTAACCACTGAGCGAGGCCAGGGATCGAACCCACATCCTCATGGATCCTAGTTGGGTTTGTTAATCGCTGAGCCACGAAAGGAACTCTCAGTAGAAGCAATTTGAAGACAGGTCAGTTTCCATTATTAAAGCTCTGGTCCTATCCACTAATGTAGTAATTGGAAGGAAAGTAATGACTACTATTTGTGACTTGGGGTTTACATTATTTAATATTTATTCAATAATTCTTATAAAATATTTATTCAATAATTCAATAATTCTATGTTACAGGATGGGTCAATTCATTTCATTTTACAGATTAGAAAACAAAAAAGTGAAGAGTTAAGTATGCGGCCCAAGGTCACACAGTAACTAAATGGAAAGGCCAGGACTCAAACTCAGGGGGTGTGTCTTATTCTAAATACTGGGTCCTTACATCACAACTATTTACTGCAAATATGTTACAGGATGGGTACATGAATTTGGATAGGCCCTTGCTCTGTATTAAGTTCTTTTAAATGACCTTTAAGCTTTAAAATCTAGCCTTTGGATTTTAACCCAGTGCCATTACAAATAAAACTGTGGCAAGGTTTCGCCTATGAGCTCTAGGAAGGAAAAGAAAAGGAAATAACTTTGGAAAGAAAGAAAATGTTGAACACACACAAAACACAATCTAAGGGAAGATACAGAATAAATAGAAAGATGGTTTCATATCAAATTGTTATTAGTCTTTTTCTGCTCCATAAGAGACAACACAGTCTGTATTTGATACTTTTGCACCTAACTTCAAGCATTCACAAACAGATTTCTTATTCTACTGTTTCCATGACAACACACAACATTTCATCTAGTTTTTCAAGGAAGGAAAGGTAAAAATTACTCTCACTGTTAAATTTTTTTCCTTCTCCTCACCTATTTTATTCATAGACACTTAGAAAGTACAGCAATTTTACATTCTTTTCAGAATTTCACTGCTGTTTTTCTACATTAGATGCAGGATTAAATGAATTCAACTTCAGTTGGACTTCCTAAGTCCAGTAGTTTTAGAGAGAAAAACATTTCCTCAGGGTTACTCTAGTCAATAGCAATAATCATTACAATAGGGATCATTCTACAAAGTTCAATTCATTTTTTGTAATTGCTGATTTCGTAAATTGTCAGTATTTTAGACTCTCATCATTTCTATATTTGGGTGTTGCCTTCCATTTGTTCTATGTGGAGTTTATCTTCCTTCCTGTTTACTGAATACAATTAAAGGAAAAAAGTGAATAAATATTTGGGAAGAAAAGTATACCTAAATACAGAAACATTTTTAAGTCATTTTTATTTGGAAAATAAAAAGATCTTTTAGAGTGATGTATTTTGATCATTAAAGAATAATTCATTTTGAGATTAAAAAACTTGATATCCACTAAATATTTATGGTTGTATTAGTCAGGATTCCCCAGGAAAACAGAATCAATAAGATGTGTGTTTATAGAGAGAAAATTTTAAGGAACTGGTTCAAGTGATTGTCAGGTTCAAAATCTTCAGGGTAGGCCAGTAGGCTGGAGGCCCAAGGAAGAGTTGCAGTGTCTAAAGATGGTCTACTGGCAGAATTCATTCTTGCTTGAAGATGACAATCTCTGTTCTTCAGTTAAGATCTTCAACTTATTGGTTAAGGCCTACCCACACTATGGAGGGATATCTGCTTTACTTAATGCCTACTAATTTAAATGTTAATCTTACTCCTCCCCCACCACAAACTTCCATAGAAATATCCAGAATAATGTTTGACCAAATATTTGAGCACTATGACAGAGCCAAATTGACACATAAAATGAAGTATCACAGTAGTGTTGTGTCCAGAACTGTGTTGGGGCTGGTGTTCTAAAGAAGACTTTGAGGAATCAACACAGTATGATAAAATCTTTTGGTCTCTACTTCCAATTATGTGTCCAGACATATTTACCATTTGTTGAATGCCTATGATATGCCAGACATGGTTCTCACTTGTGGGGACTAGACTTATGGGAGAACTGTTACATTCTAGAGAGACATTGTGAGTTATTTTATATCTTATAGAGGTTGATCCTTTGCTCAGAATCAAGTGGCTCACTGATAATGGAGAAAATATTGCTTAGAAAACAACCCTTACAGTTGAATGGGATTTAATAGTATCCCAAGTACTCTAATATCCATGGTTTGATTTGAATATCAAAGCAATCCTTCAGGAGTTCCCATCCTGGCTCAGTGGTAATGAACCTGACTAGGATCCATAAGGATGTAGGTTCAATCTCTGGCCTTGCTCAGTGGGTTAAGGATCTGGCATTGCCATGAGCTGTGGTATAGGTCGCAGATGTGGCTTGGATTCTGCATTGCTGTGGCTGTGGTGTAGGCCAGCAGCTATAGCTTCGATTAGACCCCTAGCCTGGGAACTTCCATATATCCTGGGTGTGGCCCTAAAAAGACAAAACAAACAAACAAAACAACAGCAAAAAAACCAATACTTTACCTGGCGAGAATGATATTTCATTTCCTTTTGATAAAAGAGAAGCCTGAGGCATTACCTTTCTGAGGACATAGTGACTTCCCAATTCTCACCTCTTGACTCCTGTCTGAAATTCTTGTAGTGGGTATCATTTCCCCTGGGTCACAATAATTATGATTAAGAAGCCAATACTTGTATTTATTTCTTTTAAACTCTGGAGTTTGTGTTCTGTCAGTTTCTATGTTATAATCAGTGTGCTTGTGTGTGTGTGTGTGTGTGTCTGTGTGTCTGTGTGTGTATGGGGGTATTATGGGTATAGAGTGTGTAGAGAGACATTCTCTATTTCTTACATTCAAAAGCAAAACCAGAGAACTTGGAGCTAACATCCTCCAGAGCCCATTCACTATGGGCTGCCCTAATAACCGCTTTCATGGGATTACTATCCAGCTGAATAGTTTCCAAACGTGTATTTACTAGGAACAAAGATTTTCATCCTGCTTCTCGGATCCAGGATGGTATTTTAAGGCATAAAAACAAAAGGAATGTGCAACTGGGTGATTAAGAAATTTAAAGTGAAGGAGTTCCTGTGGAGGCTCAGCAGAAACAAATCCCGCTAGTATTCTTGAGGATGGGGGTTCGATCTCGGGCCTCACTCAGTGGGTTAAGGATCCGGCCTTGCTGTGAGCTATGGTGTAGTTTGCAGACACGGCATGGATCCCACATTATTGTGGCTGTGATGTAGGCTGGCAACTGCAGCTCCGATTCGACCCCTAGCCTGGGAAGTTCTATATGCCACGAGTGTGAGTCTAAAAAGCAAAAAAAAAAAAAAAAAAAAAGAAAGAAAGAAAGAAAGAAATTTGTGTGGCAAGAAAACTCAGATGGCTGATGAAACAAAAAAAGAACTTATATCTTTATTTATTTTATTTTTTTTATTTTTTTTTGTCTTTTTGCTATTTCTTTGGGCTGCTCCTGCGGCATATGGAGGTTCCCAGGCTAGGGGTCGAATCAGAGCTGTAGCCCCTGGCCTACGCCAGAGCCACAGCAACGCAGGATCTGAGCCACATCTGCAACCTACACCACAGCTCACAGCAACGCCGGATCGTTAACCCACTGAGCAAGGGCAGGGAGCGAACCTGCAACTTCATGGTTCCTAGTCGGATTGGTTAACCACTGCGCCACGACAGGAACTCCAAAAAAGAATTTATATCTTTAGTTCTCTCCAATTACCATTTCACTTCTAGTCATTCTAATGGACACATGCCCAACCCCTTCATATCACCCTCATAATTCTTCCTCATAAAGAAGTTGCTTCTGAGGCTGATTTAACCTGATTCACTCTCTAGATGTAGCACATTTTTATGTAGAGGCAGGGCAATGTGGTGGAAAGAGCAAGGATCCTGATTTAGGTAGGCTGACTTTTATTTAATGTGTGATTATTGGAAAGAAACTGAGCCACTAGGAACTTCGGTTTCTTTATCTATAAGACGGGATGGTAACAGTTAGCTACCAGTATTCTTATAGGGATTAAATGAAGCAATGCCTATAGCAAGGGGTGAAAGGGATAATCTTAGCCCCCTTTTACATAACAAAAAAGGAAAGCAAATTATTACAGAATTTTAAAAATTCCGTAAACAAAAAAAAAAAAAAAAAGAGAGAGAATTCTGGCACCAAAGCTTTATTTGTAGAGGGAACCATCCTGCCCATCACAAGGCCTCTCTCAATGACCTCCTTCAGGACTGCCTCCTGCTCATCAGCTATGCTAAATAAGGGTACCCATTAACACAAAGCAAAGATAAGGCTTCTCCAATTATTACTGCCACAGACTACTTGGGTTTTACCTAGTGTTTATCTCAATGAAAATACTGCACGCTAGAAACTCTCATATGCCTGAAAAATACTGCCACTTTTAAAGGACTTCCAGTATTCCTGTGAAGATATAAATTTGAAGACTGAGCTTTGAAGTTCTAGATATGCTCCTTACCTTTAGTAGAAGTTTAAATAACCCCTTTGGTCAAAGCTACACTGCAAAGGGTTATGTTATTCTGGTAATAAAGAAATGTTAGTTTATACTTTGCTTTTACATTATAAAGTTCTTCCCATTTCAAAGCCATTTTTAAATTCTTTCACAGGGAACTATCCTTTTTCAAGTGGTGGAAATATTTTACTTGTTTGTAATACAATTTCAAACTCACAGAAAAATTGCAAAATAATGTAAGTAAATTGTGTAAACCCTTTATACAGCTTTAGAAATTGTTTACATTTTCCCTCTCTCCTCTCCTGAGTTTTCTGAAACATTTGAAATTGACTTGTAAAGATGGTTACTCTTTACTCCTAAACATTTCAGTGTGTGTTAGATGTTTCCTCTTTACTCTTAAACATTTCGGTGTGTGTTCCTTAATCACAAGGGCATTATCTCATATAACTTTAATATATTCTCTCATATAGTACAAAGATCAAAATCAGGACATTTAACATTGACAGAATACTAGTATCTAATCCATAGTCTATAACTGAATTTTATCATTTGCACCAATAATAAATTTTACAGCTATTTTTTTTTTTTCTGGATTGGGACCCAGTTCAGGATCACACA
The DNA here is from genome assembly GCF_016906955.1 of Phacochoerus africanus. Taxonomy (NCBI): domain Eukaryota; kingdom Metazoa; phylum Chordata; class Mammalia; order Artiodactyla; family Suidae; genus Phacochoerus; species Phacochoerus africanus. Next base: position 101,710,623 of record NC_062544.1, on the reverse strand, counting down.
TTATTTAGGACACATGTCTCTTTTCATCTCCCTTAATCTGGAATAGTTCAGCCTACCTGTGTCTTTCCAGACCTTAATGCCTTTGACTGCCCCTTACTTTGAGTTTGTCTTCTGTTTCCTTATGATTGGATTCAAGTTATGCTTTTTGGCAGGAATATCTCTGAAGTGACATTCTCACTTAGCGCATCACATCAAAAGACACATGATGTGGGTTTGTTCCAATATTGGTCATATTAACTGTGATTTTTTTTGGCTAAAATCATATTTGTTAAGTTTCTCCACTGCAAAGTTACTCTTTTCCCCTTTGTCATTAATTTGTGGGGTATTTGTCTTTGACATCATGTAAATACTTTGTTATTAAATGTTCTCCAATTAGATTTACCACCTATTTAAAATTTTCTAACTCCATCATTTCATCCGTTTTTTTATTAGTTCACAGACTACTAAAAAGGATGATTTCTTCTCATCTATCTACCTACTTACCAAGACTTGTGGCTTCTTATCCCATTAATGGGTTATAATTCATTACTATCTTTATTTATTTTGATATTCAAATTTTTGGCTAGTTGGAAACCCTTTCCTCTAGATCCCTATGCCTTTTTAATAGTTCCACGATTTTTTTTTTTTTTTTAGCATGTACTGGCTCAACAATTTATCTCAGGCTCATCTTTCAACTCTCCTTGCCTCATTCCTGGACTTGACCTTTTATTCAAGGAGCCCTGGTAGTAGGTATACGCATTGCTAATAGTGTAACATTATTTCTAGATCCACTCAGCAAGAGATAGTGAATATTTACATCAATTATAAACCTTTTGTTCATGCTGGTCATGTCAACCCCAGTAAAGACCACTATGGGATACATTTCAATGTGGTCTCTTTCCTTATCTGTAAATCCCTTCCACTGGGAAAACTGGCTCTCGTCATCCCAAAGAAATTTATTCATTTGCTCAAGGATGAATACACAGAAGTTAACAGGAAGGGCAGAAAAATGAGACCTTTAACCCATACTGGGCATGGATGTCACTCTAGCAAAATGCTGAAGGCCTAGAGGAAACCAGTGTCTAAATCTCTCTCATAGCCTGCTTCCTCTCCTCAAAGAGAGATTATGAGTGGTGTGAAATGTTAGGACTCTCAGTGTGACGATCCACCTGACTATCGTCACCACCTGATCACCTGTAGAGCCTCATTTCCAGGCCAGAACTACATGCTTGTACAATCCTTCTGTAAATGGGAAAGAGAAGCCTCATCTTTAGATGTACAGGTAAAAATGTCAAGAACATATGGATGGGTTTAGTCCATTGACTGGTCAACAGTCTGGTGCTGTAATTTCAATAAAAATGTTTTTAGGTTCCAGACTGCATCCCTAGAAGAAAGGTGTGACACCAGAATCTATTGTCCCCATCAAATCTGGACCTTATCCAATGCAGTAAGTCACCCTACTTTCCCAATAAGGAGCTAAGTTGAGACTGATGGTCCCAGACATTGTGTTAGAACTAGCAGGATACATACCCTGAGTGAGGGGTTGAAACCACAAGAGGAACATGAAGCATCATGAGAAAAAATAGAAAAAAGGTTAAAAAATTATGCCAGGGCTCTGGTTTGAAAGATGAAGCAAGGCTAAAAATAGGGAATGAAGAAATGAAGTCAGACATGATTATTAGAGGAAAATTAGGATGCGAAGGGACAGTGCAGGGGGTTGGGGGGTGTTACTTTGGGTGGTGCTGTCTGTGTGACACGTGGTCTTAAAGAAGTGGGCGGATCCAGATGTATTATAATCACATCACTTCCTGTCCAAGTCGAAGACCCCAGACATCAACAGCCACCTTTACCGCAGGGTCCTTTCCCTTATTATCCCAAGCTAGTTTTCTATAAAAAACCTGTATGTTGTAAATCACTATCCTTTAATAAAAAACAAACAAAAACACAAACCACCACCACAACAAGCAGTATGCGGAGAGACTTGCTGTAAATCGCTTTGCAGCAGGGAGTCTTGGCCATTCTGCCTCCTCCTGCTGCCTTGTTTTATGTAAATCCTTTGTCATCCAAATGGAGACTGTTTAAAAAAAATAAAGAAGAAGAAGGAGAGAAAAGAAAAGCAATTGCTATAAAAACACTTTGCTTTGGAGTCTGATAGCTTTGTTTGAGTATCTGCTTGGTCACTTACTGTGTGTATGTGGGGTGGGGGGCTGTGTCTAACTTATTTGCCTCATTGTATCTTACTTTACTCATTGTAAAATGAGTTTGGACAGAACCTAGTTACACTGCAGTTTTGAGGATTATAAAATACTTATCACAGTGACTGGAACATAGTAAATGCTTAATAATAAGCTATTATATTAGTTTTGTTATTGTTTTTATAGTTTTTATAAGCATATATTATTTTCATTTCTAAACATACTTATGACACTGATAAATAAATTATTAGTGCAACTTTATATGAACAGTTTGAGGATTGGGGAAAATAAAACTTTCTCAACAATATGTAACTGAAGCATGACAAGGGTGGAGTGCCCAGGGCTATGGATTCCAGAGTTGATTGGGGTTAGCTGAGACCACTCTGCCTTGTGCCTTCCACCTTCAACTCTTGAGGTCTAGGTGGGGTCTCCTGTTACACATTCTTCTTTCTGAGATGGGCAAAATGTTTTCCTCCTGGGAGTGGAGGAAGTGAGATGATCTCAACACTGGAAGGTTTTCATTGGGAATAACATGCCTATATATTAAACACTTCTTTTTTTTAGCTATTGCTGCCACAACCAGCTACCTGAAGGTGTAACCAGATGGCCCCTTGGCTCAGATGAATTCAGTACTTTTGGCTTTCTGTCCACAGGTTTCTCCGCAACATTGAAGCTATTCACTTTTGCAAACACAGCTTGGAATTTTGAGTGAGTTTATATCCCATAAGGTTAAGTCTTGACCAAAGGAAATGAGAGCAAATGGTTAAGCATTTCCTTTTTCATCGCTAGGGTGGATCAGTTAGAATGTATTCTATGGGTTCCTCAAGAGTGCTGGCAGTAATGAATTCTAATTGCCCACTGAAGAGACAAGAGCAATTCAAGAGTTTTCCCTTCCCTCTCTCCTTCTCCTTTGTCTCCCATTCTACTTTTTTCATGCCATTTTTCAATATAAATTAGCTTCATGCACATCCTTATTTTAGGCTCTGCTTTCCAGGAGGAGGCAGGATCTAATATCCCAGCTCCCACTCATTAAGTGTAATCTTCTCTCACTGAGAACTGAACTGCTCTTTTGACTTGGAGGACTTGAGACATTCTAATCCAATATTGATATTAGATTTTCTGCTGGCCCAAAAGTAGTCTTGATCCTGTGTTCTGGCATCAGGTTTCTGCCCTGTGGAGGTCATTTGTTTAACCACTCAGTAAACATTTGTCACACTATACCTGCCATGGGCTTGACCTGAGGGATTGAGAGAAGATACAGTATCTGTTCTTAGAGACTAGAGGAAATGATAAAAGGACAGATATAGATGCCTGGGTGATGCTGATACTTATGTTCCTGGACCATACTTTGAAAAACCATCAATCTAAGAAGAAAGAAATATTGACTACTCTTGTTTCAATCATTCCAAAGGAATTCTTTTTATCAATGTTCTATGCAGAATCATGAAAAGACTGAGAACAGTCATGAACTTTATTCCCTTAGTGCTCACAAGGAAACATCACTGAACAAAGCTTTCGTTCATACCCTCTTTTGTACATACCTCTTATTATTACAGCCAGAGTTTATGTTTCTCATTCTAATATTAACCTGGAAAAATATCATTTCCAATAAGAATGAAGGCATGAAATATACCCTGAAGTTTTCCTCTTAATTTCTCCATCTCTAGATGAATTTACATACATAATCTCTATGACTATCATCCTCTCACATGATTAACTCTGTGAGGAAAATTTGTGAAAAATTTTGAAATGGGCAAGAAATTATTGCATGTCCTGTCCAGCTCACCTATTAAGGTTATTTCCACCTTTTATTATCTTTGAGCTATTTTAAAACTAGAAAATGTAAAAATTTGACAATGACGCAAATTATTCTTGCCACAGAAATCCAAATTAATTGTATCTGGTGGAATGCAATTGAATAGTGCCCTGTGGATAGATCTATTTTCAACTTTTTGCAAATTCACTTCAATATATACACATATTTTTTGAATTCTCCTTTTTTTTTTCTTTCTTAGGGCCACAGGTGCAGCATGAAGTTCCCAGGCTAGGGGGTGAATGGGAGCTATGGTTGCTACCCTATGCCATAGCCACAACACCAGATCTAAGCCAGGTCTGCAACATACACTGAAGCTTGTAGCAATGCTGGGTCCTTTAATCCACTGAGCAAGGCCAGGGATCCAACCTGCATCCTCAGGGATGCAACAGTAACTCCTCTGAATCAGTTATGACATCTTGCTGGTTACCTCATGCATTCATGAGTTAAACACAATCTTTCCATTTTTGACATGTTTATTTTACATCAATGAGATTTTTGATTGTATTTCTTCTAGAATAATTCTTTAACAAAACTAACCATTACACTGAATTCTAGTGGCTATCTATAACCACAAGCACCTCACCCACCATCTTGCTGTGAATTTTTAGAATTAAAAGGCCTTATTTATTTATCTTTGTATTCTCAGATTCTAACACAGTGCTTATAATGGGTGTTCAATAAATCTTTGTTGGGAAAATAAAAAATGTATGATATGAAAATGCAAGATACATTGTTATGCAGAAAAGGAGGAAAAACGTTTTCCAAGAAGATGGAATGAATAACAAAAAGTCCCTAAACCATGAAATGCTAGAATATAAAGGGCTAGGGCAGATAACGAGAAGGGAAGGCAGAATCCAGTTTTTAAAGGTCTTAATAACAAAGATGATTTCTCTTTCTGCCAGAAGGAGGTTGGAGTTGAAGGACAGATGCCTGGAGACAGGTATACCATATAAAAACCTACTGTAGCAAATCCAATGAGTAACCTATAGCTCAGGGCAGAAACCCAATCATTCATGCCTGAGTTATCTCTTTTTATAGCATTATAGTTTCTTAGGAATGTTTTGTCTCCAGGGACGGAGTAATTTGGATAATAAATCCTGGTTCCATGGCTGTGTCATTGTCATCATGTATATTTGAATGGGAGCTACCTGTGCCTTCACAGATAGCTTCCTAATCTTTGATAGATTTTTTTTTTTGTTGTGGGAATACCCTGGTCTTATGCCTGGATCCCCATGGAGGTCAGCAGTTGAGCGGCTGCTCACCTGCTACCCATCACATCATTTTCTGATTGCCTTGTTCTGCCTAAACAGTTACCATATGTTCTCAGCACCGATCCCATCTCTGTTCAACTCAAGTTCAGACCCCAGACACTTCCATTCAGTTTAGTTCTGGGTCATGTGTTACAGGATACAACAAAGTCCATATTTAAAGAATTCTCATTTTCAAAATGTGATTAAGAATACTGCAACCAAGTTCATCTAGGGATGCTGCATGGTTCAAATGAAATAATTGGATACCAAATTGAACCTAAATCTATAAAGGTCTATACAAGTTTAAGGTCCTATTGTTAAAAATAAAATTTAAAAATCAGATGCAATGACAGTAAGTGGTGAATGGTGCTTGGTATGTTGATTGAAATTGTGCACCTGGAGAGTTCCAATTGTGGCACAGCAGAAACAAATCCCTGCAGGTTCGATCCCTGGCCTCCCCGCTTAGTGAGTTGGGTATATGACATTGCTGTGAGCTGCAGTGTAGGTTGCAAAGATGGTTCGGATCTGGTGTTGCTGTGGTTGTGGTGCAGGCTGGCAGCTGCAGCTCCGATTTGACCCCTATCCTGGAAACCTCCATATGCCGCAGATGTGGCCCTAAAAAGCAAAAAAAAAAAAAAAAAGTTACTCTTTTTCCTCTCTGAAAGAGAAAATAACGTAACTGAATTAGATTGGCAGCTGAAAACTGACTTAGCAATTTTGACTTCATCATAATGATTCCATCTTTTCACAAAGTGATATTACTTTGCTATTATGAATAAAGTTGGCAAAGTAATAGAAAAAAAATTATCCAATGTCTTTAAATCTTAGGAAATCTGTACTTTAACATACTTCTCTATGTATCATGTCCTATTTATACTCAAGACTTGAAAATTAGTATTTTCTTTTCTTTTTTTTTTTTTTTGGTCTTTTTGCTATTTCTTTGGGCCGCTCCCGCAGCATATGGAGGTTCCTAGGCTAGGGGTCGAATCGGAGCTGTAGCCGCCAGCCTACACCAGAGCCACAGCAACACGGGATCCGAGCCGCGTCTGCAACCTACACCACAGCTCACGGCAACGCTGGATCGTTAACCCACTGAGCAAGGGCAGGGACCGAACCCGCAACCTCATGGTTCCTAGTCGGATTGGTTAACCACTGCGCCACGACGGGAACTCCAAAATTAGTATTTTCAATGACATATATTAATGCTTTATATGGTCACTCTTCAAATTTTGTAGCCAGGTAAAAGGTGAAAAATAATCATCTGCTTATGTGCACTATATCAGCACATTTGTCCTAAAAATAGCTCTACAATTTGTTTTTTTCTGAAGCTTGAATTGCACCCTAAAATGATTGCATAATACTTCAAAATAGGTGATATAAGAAAGAAAAAATGATTTTTTGGGGGTTCATAAAACAGTAGGGTATCTTCCAGGAAATATTTTGCTAACCTTTGGTTTGTTTCACCAAGTTACTAAAGTTAATGAAACTACATTTCTAAAGAAGTCATGGTGTTCAAGTAATAAACTACATTTTTTTGTTTGAATTCAACTTTTAAAAGCCTCAAATTAACCCTACCGGCAGAAAGTTCATTGAGGAGAGGGAAGAGAGAAGGGCAGATTTGTAACTAATATAGACTTGGCTGATTAAAAAAAGAAGAGAGCATAGAGAATAGAATTTTACCTGAGTTAGGATAATAATTGGAAAATTTCCATTTAATGTGAATGGAAAATCAACATAAATTTACATGTTTCATGTAATCAGCAAAAGAAGAGAACTTAAACTGAAAATAGGAATATTAAAAGCAAAGAAACAGTCATGCATGTCTGGAGCAGATCTGCCATTATTCAAAGTGAATATTATTCTTAGGAAGATTTTCATTTTTTTCTTTTTTTGGGGGGTATGGTTAGAAGAGAGAGAGCAAAGATTGCAAAAATGTCTATAACTTAAAAATTATAATTTCAATGATGGTAACAAAGTTTCATTTGGGGGAGAAACAGTATACACGTTAGTAGATGTGTACACTGGTATAAAACTGCAAGTCACTTAAAGGACCCTCCTTTTATGACATAGGTGATGAGCAGATGCCATAATAACAGACAGAAAAGAAGCAGGATTCCATTTAGACTTATTCCGAAAATAGATCTTGCTCTTAACGTCCTGCCTAAATGGAAATCTAAGTTGCCAACATTTTGCAGGGAGTTACTCATACTTAGGGTCCTAAAAGGACTTACCAAAAATGTATTTAAATCCATCACTAAATTTTTTAGTGGTGGATGTATATGAGTCTGTGTCCACCTCTGCTCTTTTAAGACATTAAATTGTACTGCTGGACTTTGGAAGAAGGCATATTTACAAAATTAGATAAATGCAGAGTATCATTTCCCAAATAGGAAAAATAAGATCTCAACTCATTTGATACCATTTTTCTCAGAAATTATATACTCTGTCATATCGTAAGAATGCTCATGCCTGAAATAATTATATAATTATATATTTTAAACAAGCCTTGCAGAAGGACATAAGGTAGAATTATATTGGAAGAAATACTGTAGAATTGTGTAGTGTACAGAAAAAAAAATGTATAAAAATTGGAGTTCCTGTCTTGGCTTAGTGGAAACAAATCTGACTAGCATCCATGAGGACGTAGGTTTGATCCTTGGCCCTCAGTGGGTTAAGGATCCTGTGTTGCCATGAATTGTGGTGTAGGTCGAAGATGCAGCTCGGATCTGGAGTTGCTGTGGCTGTGGCATAGGCTGGTGGCTACTGCTCTGATTTCAACCCCTAGCCTGAGAACCTCAACCCCTAGCCTGAGAACTCCTAGCAGGTGAGGTCCTAAAAATAAATAAATAAATAAATAAATAAATAAATAAATAAATAAATAAATATTTCTGTGCAAGAGGTTATTAAATTTTGAAAAGCAAATTATTCACATATAAAGTTATTTTTTCAAATTCTGTATTACATCTTTCTCTATATTTTATTTAGTACCTAACTGAAATTGATGGATATATTAGAGAATTCAGCAATATCCAAAGAGAAGTAAATAGCATAATTCTTTCCTTCTTAGAGTTTACAAACTAAGAAAAGGAATGAAATTTTAAAATGTTAATCATGATTTTCATTAATCACATGACTCCAGGAGAAGGAATAATGATTTTTTAAAATGCAAAAAGATTTGGGGTTCTTTTTTTTCCCTAGGTACTCAATGCTAATTTCTGTCACAGCATAAGATTGAGGTCATCTGTTGCCCTGTTATCTTAGTGTGGGCTGCTACAACCAAGTACAATAGACTCAGTGGTTATAAACAACAGAAATTTATTTCTCAAAGTTCTGCAGAATGGAAGTCCAAGATCAGTGTGCCATTGTGGTCCACTTTTGGGGAGGGCCCTCTTCCAGGCTGCAAAATGCCTATTTCTCAGTGTGTCTTCACACAGGAGAAAGGGTGAGAAAGCTTGCTGTAATCTCTTTCACAAGAGCACTAAACCCACTTGGGAGGTCTCTGCTCTCCTGACCTAAGCATCTCTCAATGGCCCCATCTCCTCATAGTAACACATTGGAAGTTAGGACTTTAGCAGATGAATTTGGGGAAAACATAAACCTTCACTTCATAATACCTGTCTCCTCTATTATTCAAAGAACCCATCAAAGACTTAGCTTACTGCCTGGCACAAGGTAAGACCTAGTAATTTCTCATTACAATTGGTGTATCTCCATGACAGGTGAATGAGCAAGACAGATTCATGTGATTTAAATGTGTTATCCAACAGCAAGCTTCATCAACTATAAAAATAAAGCTAGAAAGCAGCCTGAACAACATTCTTCTCTGGAGGGGCCTCAAACCACCAGATGAAGCTTTTAATAAGGTGTCTCTTTCCTGCGTCAAGATTTGGCTTCACAGTAGCAGCCAGCACTGACAATATGTATAGACCATTGTTCTCAGGAAAATCTGTCTGAGTTTAGGGTTTCACAGTATTCATTCCTTCTAAGCCGCAAAGAGAGAAAAAAAATCTGCGCCCACTACTTTTTATTTTCTGTTCAGCCATGGCCCACAACTCCACAAATTCCAAGTATATTTATAATTAGCAATCTGGATGTAGATTTACACATTACTAAAAACATCTTAAACCCAATTAGAGAGGTAGACTGCTTACTAGGAGTTCTAGTTGAGGTCAACATTACAAGCACTAAACCCATTTTGTTCCCAGAAGATATTATGATTGATTTTTATAAAAGAAGGCCCTCTGTAATAGACATTGATTCATATTTGGTTTATCCTTTTTTTTTTTTCTCTTGCTGTTTCTGCTGTGTTTCTTTGCAAAAGTCTCAATGTCCCCATTTTTACCTATATGCTTTATAGTACAGAAATTTTTGTAATAGGGCCGCATTCATAGCTAGCTTATGGAGGTTCCCAGGCTAGTGGTTGAATTGGAGGTGGAGCCGCTGGCCTGTGCAACAGGCACAGGAACATGGGATCTCAGCCATTTCTGCGACCTACACCACAGCTCACGGCAATTCCGGATCCTTAACCCACTGAATGAGGCCAGAGATTGAACCTGCATCCTCATGGATACCAGTTGGATTCGTTTCCTCAGAGCCATGAAGGGAACTCCAGAACAGAGACTTTTATTAACAGCTATTTTCCTTGGCTTACTTTAGAATCTGTGTACTTAAGATCGGAGATGAGAAGAGATATTTCTCTGTTTTTGGTACTGTTCTGTGTACTTCCTCACACTGCCTAACATCTCCCAACATCTGAGGTGCTTCCGAAACTTTTTTGCTTGTATTACCTAAGAGAGTTGATGGTCAGCTAGGTTTCTACGGAGCTTGGCAGGGTTTAGTCAGCTTGCTAGATTATATGTATCTTCTAATTTTGGAATCCAGGCTGAAGGAATAGCTACTCTCTGGGACATGTGGTGCTCTTGGTGGAAGGTAAGTACAAAAGGTCCCCATCCAAGCCATACAATGCATTTAAATCTTTTACATGGATGTGGCAGATGCCATTTCCATCCAGACAGAGTCTAGATGAAGAAACAGAACGTTATTATCAGGTTGGAACGGCTCCTCTGTCACCCCAGTCACAAAAAATCACCAGCCTGATGACTAACTCACTGGAATAGCTATTCTCATTTTCAGTTTTATGTAAACTGGATTATGTTATGTACAATTCCACGGTGCCTTTTTTCACTCAATACCAGGCTGTGAGAGCCATCCATGTAGTTTATTCATTCTCACTGTTGATTCACTGCATGTTGTTTGGATATATTACAATTTATTTAGTCCCTCTTTTATTGATGAATATTTATCTTTTACAGTTGCTTAGCTACAAAAAACAGTGATTTCATAAAAATTATTTTTTTTCTTGAACAATATATAATATTGAACTTTTATGTTGTATTTTCACCCAAGAGTGGAATTGCTGGGTCAAAAGATATGCTTGTGTTCAGTTTAATAGATATGCCAAATAATTTTGGAGTGTGTTTATTACAGTTTACCCTATCACCTGCAGTATATATTGAAGAGAACCTATGTCTAAATGAGGTCATATTTGAGGTGGTTGAGGTTAGGACATATTGATCTGGTGTCCATATTGACACTGTGGAGTTGTACAATTCAACTCATAACATCCTGTCACCATACTTCAGACTTTCAAAGCACGGCTTATAACTGTAGTCTAGCACCAAAGGGCAAAGACTTTCTCCTTGTCTGAATGTGGTGGGAATGGGCATGTGAAGAGCCCATTAAGCAATTAGGATCCCAGAATTTTTAAGTATGATTCAGACTGAGAAAGCAGGAAGGCAGCATGCTATTTATTAAATAATAATAATGATGATGATAAAATCTCACTTCAACAGTGCCAAGAAAATGCTAACATTATTTAGGTACCAAAAGGATAGCTCATCTTCTGTTGACTCCTGTTTTTATCATTTCTTTAAAAATTAAAAACTTTTCTCTTGCTTCATTTTACTTCTCTCGTTTTTCGTTTTATTATAAATCTCTCTCCTCATTATCTAAAATCATTATGTCAATGTGACCAGTATGAACTTAAGCACTTTCACCCCTTCCCTTTGAATAATTCTGAGGAATAATAAACAAGTGGAGATTGGAGATAAATGTCATCACTGGAGAAATTCTGGGGTATATTAAAGAAAAAAATATATACAAAACAAAACAAAGCAAAAAATTCCAACAAACAACCTAATCCCCTTCTACGCACATTGCATCTGTGAAAAATCTCACCATCCTCCTCAGTTGGTGGGTGTGAGTGAGAAGCAGGAGGAAAGGGAAGAGGGGAGGGGACATCTGTGTTTGTGTCTCCTAGGTGTTAGCTGTGAATTTGACTCATCTTTCTTGGCAGGGGCCACTTCACACTCTTCTGGATGGATTTCAACTGAGCTGTGTGGTCAGTTAACACGGTATTCCCCTGTTTGTGCCAAATATTACCTTGATGAGCAACCCAATCAGAATTACTGTTTTCTTAAAAAAAAAGGTGCTTAATCAGAGAAATCATCTCATATTGGTTTTGTTTGTGAAAAAGAGGTGCTAAGCCAAGGATTTTAGCAGAACAAAGAGTTTCATCCTCCCTGTCATCTTACCCAGAGTGTATGTGCAGACCCAGAATCAAACCAACCTCAGGATGTGCTCTAGATTTTTCTCCTTGTAATAAAGCAGAAACTCTTAGTAATTACCATGACAAGTGAGATGAACTGCTTCTACCACTGCAGTCATTTAATTGGCCATTTTGCATCTATAGGGTTCAGGTTGAGCCTGGCCTCTGATGTCTCCTGCAGAGGGGAGAACTGCTCTGGAAGTATGGAGGTCTCATACCTGATGAGCATGCAGTGGGATGCTGGACACAGTCAAGACTACACACATGGAGGAAAGAGACTCTTGACACTAAGAGTGTTGTTATAAGTTTGGAGAAAGAGATAGAGACAGAGAGAGACTGCTAGAAAGAAAATGGGGAATTGTCTCATAAAAGCCCTCAGGAATAGCTTAATCTCCTTGGCATCCTTTGAGATGAAGGTAAATTTGGAAAATACAGCTGAGTTTTGCTATGTTGTCATGTATACACACACACACACACACATAATATGTGCATGTATATATACATATCAGGTATATACATTTCATCTATAAGTATGTAAGTAAGAAAGTTCAATGAAATGTAAAATGGAACATTTTGCCCAAATTTGAAAAAAATTCAGCTATACCTGATTAGGATAATATAGGGGAACCATCTACCTAGGACTGGGAATTATCTTGTAAATAAGTTACTCTAGAGAACTATTATAGAGGGCAAGGGATCCTTTGTTAACTACAAAATCAAGAGATAACCAGCCTGTTGCAGGGCGGCTGCCAAAGGATCAGGGGTATAATTTCTTATTTTACTGAGTAATTCATTATTTCTTCACCATAAATTCAATATTTTTTTACCCATCTTTGTCTACCCTTTACATACTAACCATATACATCCTGGCCAAAAAAAGATTGATTCAAAATTTCCAGATGTAGATATTAAGAAAGGAAAAATGTGATCCAAAAAATTAAGTACCATTAATATATTATTCTCACAGCTTTAGAAAGCAGAATAAATGAAAATCAATAGAAAATGAGAATGTTTATTTCCTGCAATTTAATAAACTGGAGGCATGATCCAAAGAACGTCACACTTAGCATTTCATTTCCTCTGGGCTTTTAAAATGATGTTTAATTGCAGATGGTGACCTTCTGGATAAGACACTGTTTACAAGTGTTAAATTTCAAGTAGGAGGCTTTCATGCTTTTCCATAATGTATCTTTAGGGAGTAGTATGTGAAATCCAGGCAAAGATTTATAAACCAGGGAAAAAACTAGGTACTTCTGTGTTACCTGATTACTCACCTATTTTTTCCAATTTGCAACCAGATTGGAAATTCAAATCATTTCAGAATGAAATATTTATTCTCAACTAATGGTGTCTAATCTGAGGTTATTTTATCTTATTTTTTAGAGGTAAGAGATAAGAATACAATACTTTGGTCTACTAATATACATTTGATTTTTTAAATCTAGCCCTCTTGATGAAAGAACACCAGTTTAAAGACCATACACCCTTATCAGAAATGAGTCATTTGGCCAATGTGACTCTGGGATTCTACATTCAGCTCTCCTGCCCTGTCATGTGGAAGGATGGGGTTCATCTTTCTGTTCAAAATTTGTTTCATAGAGAGCTGGCTTGGGTTCATAAGTTGCTGGATTTTACACCAAAGGCCATATTTTGCTATGCCGCAAACTATGGCAGTGGCTGTAGAGGGGTGTGCTAGAGGAATCTTTACTCACTTTGTGTTAGTTAGCATACATGCCTCTAGCACCTTCTCTGGAATATCCACAGTCATATGCTACCTCTAGCTATCATCCATTTTGGCCTACAGCCATTCTGAGTATATTAATAGATTAAAAACAGGGTTAAAGGAGAGATAGAAATGTTGGAGACTCCTGGAGAGAAATACTTTTCTGGAATATCACAACTTCTATTGGTTATAGGGCTGATGCTTTCAAGCAAGGGTAGTGAAAACATTAAGGAAAGAAGGTAAGGTTGCAGAAATGGACTGTGAGCCCACAGTGATAGGTTTTCCAGCTGTTTCTTCCCTGCCCACCACCAGCTTGCCTGTTCATACCAACACTGTGCCTAAAAATACTGTGACCTCAGTTCTCAGGCTGCAGCAGGACTAGAGGAGGATCTAAGGTGATTCTTACCCTCTCATTAGGAATTTCCAATTTTGCATTAGAGGAGAACCTGTAGAAATCTTTGACTATGTGCATAGATCCACCTTTTGTGATTAATCTTCTGAGGCTCTTTAATGAAAAAGCCAAGGCTAGATTCACAGTGCATATTAAGACCAAATTTTCTGCTTTTCAGACGCCAAGCTTATCTAAGTAAAAAATTTTTATGGTTTCCTACAATTATATGAAACTCTAGTTTAAAAAGAGTTTATCATACCATCTATACCTGGAAAGTCTTAATGTGATAGGAAAAGGTGGATGTGTTGGGGAAGATGAAGATTCCATGACTACAAAGGGCTTAAGAAAGTGAAATAGGAGCAAGAAGCTGAATGTATGCCATGTATTCTAAACTCCAAGTTCCTATGAAGCTTATTATTAACAAAGAAATCATGCAATTCTCTTTCAAGTCTAAACAGATTCACAGTGTAATTCTAATACTTCTTTAATATTCATATAATTTCATTGTTTTTTTAAACTATTCCAAAACACAGCAATAGAAGGAATATTTGCAAACTCATTCCATAAAGTGAGGATAGATATAATTAAATTATGTGTCAAAATAGTCAACTATAATCTAATCTGACTCTTAAATTTCAATGAAAAGTCTTAAATAAAATATCAGCAAACTTAATTCAAAAACACATCAAAAAACAATGTATATGGCACAGTGAAGTTTACTTCTGAAATAAACATTTATTGTTAATATAAGCAGTCAAAAAGTTCTAGGAGTTCCCGTTGTGGTGTAGCTGGTTAAGAAGTGGACACAGGGAGACCCTGTTGTAGCTCAGTGGCTGTGGCATCGGTCTGCAGCTGCAGCTCCAATTCAACCCTTAGCCTGGAACTTCCATATACCACAGGTGTGACAGTAAAAAGAAAAAAAAAAAGTTCTAGGAGAAAAATTATATAATTCCATAAAAGCATTTACAAAACTCAACACTCATTTATGTCAGGCACACTTACACAAAATAGGAACAATGAATACTATATTAACATAGTCACATGTATATAATATGATTATATGTTATATAAATATACCTCCCCTTAACTAAAAACTAAATGTATTCCTGCTAACCATGGGAAGATACATTAAAGGCATAAAAACTGAAGAGCAAGAGATAAAACTATTACTATTTGAAGATACTATGATTACACACATGGAAACCTTAAAGAATTCACAAAAAAATTACTAAAAGAAAAAGAGAATTTAAAATATTGGATTTTTGGAGCACCCACTGTGGTGTAACAGGATTGGCAGTATCTCTAGAGGGCTGAGACATGGATTCTATCCCCAGCCCAGTACAGTTGCTTAAGGATTTAGCATTGTCACAGCTATAATGTAGGTCACAACTCTGGCTGGGATCTGAGTCCTGGTCCAGGAACTCTATATGCCACGGGGTGGCCAAAAAATAAAATAAAATAAATATTGGGGATTTCCTGCTGTGGCACAATGGGACTGGTGGCATCTCTGCAGAGCCAAGATGCAGGTTCAAATCCTGGCCTGGCAGAGTGGATTAAAGGATCCCCATTGCCGCAGCTATAGCATAAGTCTCAACTGAGGCTCAGATTTGATTCTTGGCCTGGGAACTCCATGTGCTCTGGGCAGCCAAAAAATCAAATCAAATCAGATTTTTATTTTAATTTAAAATTTTTTTTAAATTTTTTTGTCTTTTTGTCTCTTTAGGGCTGCACCCGTGGCATATGGAGGTTCCCAGGCTAGGGGTCTAGTAAGAGCTGTAGCCACTGGCCTACAGCAGAGCTATAGCAATGCATGATCCCAGCCACTTCTGCGACCTACACCACAGCTCAGGGCAATGCCAGATCCTTAACCCACTGAGCAAGGCCAGGGATCGAACCTGTATCCTCATGGATGCTAATAAGGTTCGTTAACTGCTGAGCCATGATGGGAACTCCATAAAATCAGATTTTTAAATTGACATACAACAAACTTTCATAATCTAAAAAAGCATGCAATAATCAGATAGAGAATAAACTGAAATAGAAGAGGCACTTTATGATAGAAAAACTTTCAGGTGTAAATTCAGTAAGTAAATTCAGTAAGTAAATTTGAAAACCTATAAAATACTCATGTGTAGCATAAAATTAAAACTTGAATATCTGGAAAGAAAGAAAAATGCTCTGTAATAGGAAGATTTAATGATATAACACATTAGTTTTCTATATTTTAACTTAGTAATGTAATGTAACACCAATGAAATATCCTAGACTCTTGTTTCATTTTTTGGAGTTAGGTCAGTTGTCAAGTTTACTTGAAAGAAAAAGTAAGCAAGAAGAGTCAGAAGAAGAAAAGTGATAAGGGGAATGACATATTTTCCTATCAGATATTAAAATGTTACATAATCTTTATATGTAATCAATAAATTGAGGACCCATGCATAGAGTATAAGGCACAGAACAGAATATTCAGACATAGATTTTATGGCATACAGAAATTTTGTACCTATTAAAGACAGTATTTCCAATCTGTAGGTGAAATAATGAATTCTTAATATGTTGTTAGCTTAACTGAACAACAGTTTTGGAAAATGAAGTTGAAATTTCTCACTCCATGCACCCTGGAAAACTCTAATTTAATCAGATATTTAAATATTGAAAAAATAGAGGCACCTATGGTCAATTGATCTATGACAAAGGAGGCAAGAATATACAATGGAGAAAAGAAAGTCTCTTCAGTAAGTGGGACTAGGAAAACTGGACAGCTACATGTAAAAGAATGAAATTAGAACATTTTCTAACACCATACACAAAAATAAACTCAAAATGGATTAAAGACCTAACTATTAAGACTGGATACTATAAAACTCTTATAGGAAAACACAGGCAGAACACTCTTTGACATAAATTGCAGCAATATCTTTTTGGATCCATCTCCCAGAATAATAAAAACAGAAACAAAAATAAACAAAGGAGACCTAATTAAACTTAACAGCTTTGGCATCACAAAAGAAACCATAAAAAAAAAATGAAAAGAGAACCCAGAGGATGGAAGAAAATCTTTGCAAACAATACAACTGACAAGGGATTAACCTCCCACATACACAAACAGCTCAAACAGCTCAAAATCAATCCATAGACAAACAATCCAAACAAAAAATGAGCAGATCTAAACAGGTATTTCTCCAAAGACATACAGATAGCCAAAAATCACAAGAAAAGATGCTCAATACTGCTTATTAAGAAAGGCAAATCCAAACTACAATAAGGTAGCACCTCACAATGATCAGAATGGCAATCATTAAAAAGTCTACAAACAATCAATGCTGGAGAGGGTGTGGAAAAAAGGGAACGCTCATACACTGTTGGTGGGATTATAAATTGGTACAGACACTATGGAAAACAGTATGAAGTTTCCTCAAAAAAACTAAAAATATAGCTACCATATGATCCAGCAATACCACTCCTGGGCATATTATCTGCAGAAAAACAGAATTTGAAAAAATACATGAACTCCAATGTTCACTGCAGCACTATTTACGATAGCCAAGACATAGAAACACCCTAAATGTCCACTAACAGAGGAATAAAGAAGATATGGCGCATATATACAATGGAATACTACTCAGCCATAAAAAGAATGAAATAATGCCATTTGCAGCTACATGGATGGACCTAGATCTTATCATAGTAAGCCGAAGCCACTCAGAAAAAGACACATATCATGTGATATTTATATGTGGAATCTAAAAAAATGAGAGCAATGAACTTACAAAACAGAATCAGACTCACAGACTTTGAAAACAAACTTACTGTTACCAAAGGGGACAGGTGGGGGGATGGATAAATCAGGAAGTTGGGATTAACATATTGCACTACTAATATAAAATAGATAATCAACAAAGACTTAATATACAGCATAGGGAACTCTATTCAATATTCTGTAATAACCTATATGGGAAAAGAACCTGAAAAAGAATGGATCTGTCTATATGTATAACTAAATAACTTGGCTTTACAGTAGAAATTAACACAATATTGTAAATCAACTACACTGCAATAAATTTTTTTTAAATGGATAAAAAACATACAGTCATGGATCACTGGTGATAAAGCAAGATGGTATAATTGCATTGGGAGATCTAGCAAAAATACATATGAATTTACCCTATGACAAATCAAATATCACTTTTAGGAATCTATCCCAGCTACAGATTTGGAAAAGAGTGCAAAAAGTTTCATGTACTAGTTTATTCATTATACCACTGTTTGTAATATAATAACTTTAGGTATAGAAAAAACCTAAATCTCTATCACTGGAGAACTGGTTGAATAAACTGTTATGTCTATATAGCATAATACTATGAACTGATGAAATAGGATAAAGAACAACCCTTTGGGGACCCACTCAGACCCTCAGAGTTTGTATAAAGATCATTTTAAAGAGAAAACACTTAAGCTAAAGAAGACACAAAAAGAAATCTTGTATGAACTTTGCTTATCTAAGAAAAGCAGTCTCCAAAAAAATACACCTGCCATCAAGATTCCCTCAGAGTTTCCAGCGAATTCAGTTGAGATGGAGAGAGACTGCCCATTTTCTTTAGCATAAAAAAGCTAAACAGAATCTTCCTTACCTTTCCACTGAAACCCTAAACCACTCCCTCCCCCATTAGTTAAATTTGGCATATAAAATCTTTTATTTCTGGCTATTGAGTAACCCATCAGAGTATTGTCTTGTACAGTTAAGTCAACCTTGTTTTTTCTCCTCTTAATCTATTATTAGTTAATTTGTAAGCCCTAAACCACTGGACCCAAGTTGGAAGAAGCAAAGGTTTACTCAAACATTCTCTATATATCATGGTGGGATCTCTGTGACATAATGTGATAACATCAAGATGGAGGAAAATGTACAGTTTGTTATTGATTATCTAAGGAAAAAGAGAATCTAAATATGCAAGCATAGTTTTCTGTACAAAATGTGAAAAGATAAAACATAAAACTGAAAAAAAAAAGTAAAGGTTTCCTAAGGGGGAGGAAAAAGGTTGAATAGGATAGAAATAGAAGCAAAATTCTTTTGCATATTATTCATTGTATGAACTTTGAAACAATGTAAAATGTTCACATAATTATAATGAAAATTAAGTAAAAAATCAATCTTTACACACTGAGAATGAACTGAAACAATTAAACTTGCGATTTTAGTTGATGGAACAGCTGAAGAGAGAAACTTTAAAACACAGTAATTTGCCTGAACCTTTCTAATGGGTATAGGATATACCACCATAAAGGAGAAAAAAACTTTTCCTCTACCTTCTTAGGGGAAGTGCTTGGGGACCTGTGAATTATACTTAGAAAAGACAGGTTAGCAAGACAAAAGACAAAATTTAATCACATGCATATGTAAGTTCATAAAATTGTGGTTGGAATTTGGAGCTTGCATACCAGTCTTGAGAGAGGAAGGGAATGGGCAGGAGGGTATTTATGGGGAATGAATGACTTCTCTAGGGGAAGGGAGGGGGAAGAAAGGACATTCATGAGAAAACAAGTAACTTTTTAGAAAAGATAAAGGGAACCTTAGGAGAATAGATGGAATATAGGATAATTTGTGACAAAGTCTTTGTAGGTATGGAATTGATTTCTAGTCTCCAGTGATGAGAATCAACCTTCCCTAGTTGATCCTGAGGAATGGATTTACAACAGTTGAGTCCCTTTGAGTTCTTTCCTTTCGGGAAGCTCTCCTTTTAGGCAGATAAGGAAGTTTAGGTAAAAAGCTTACTGCGAAATGGCTTCAACTCAAATAGCATATTCTAGACCCCTTCAACCCAAAGAAAAATAAGCCCGTATATAAAGTGTTTCTGGTAATCAATTGCTAGTATCAGAGGCGAACTGTTACTCTGAGACTGCAATGTATGTATTGTTGAATAAAGCAAATGAATAATGAAGGTTGTTTTATTGCAAATCAGGATTGCCATTTTAGAAGAAAAGAGTTGTGCATCTATGAGTTAAACAAAAATGCTGTAGTTCTGAATTTGAGTTGAAAATATCAGTATGAATAATTTAAATACATACAGCCACATATGTGCACGTGCGTGCACGCGCAGACACACACACACACATTTCCCAAATGTGCATACTGAAACAATAAACACATAAGTATAGGACGCATCTATGTGGCTAAGAAAATCTCTTTAGTTGTGATTCATAACTGGCAATATCACAATGAATTTGTTTTATATTTTCTACATATACATAAACTCACATATTTCTTAGCCCTAGTCACTCGAACAATGCCCAAGCATAGCTGACTCTGATTCTGGGGCATGAAATACACAAGATAGGTTCAGAGTATCTTTTCATACTTGATAACAAGAAATCTCTCAAAGATTCTCAAAAGTCTCAGAATCACAATGTAGAGGCTTCTACTGGCTAAAGGTGGGTAGTAAGGAATATGACTACAAGGGATTGAAATACAGCTAATATTTTTAAATTCATGAGTTCATAATAATATTTCAAATATAAAATATCATTGGCCAACTTTAGAAGTTTCTAGGAAACATTATACAAAAAATTCATAAAGGGAAAGAACCAACATTAATTCTCCCTCTTCTTTATGAGCTATACCTCTAGGTAATGAGGTCAACGAGGGAAAGTTGTCCTTTTAGAAGTGTAAGGGAGGAAAAGTTTTCCTCGACTCCTTTAGGGTCCCCGGCTGAGTCTGAAAATTCAACTGATAAAGTCAGATTAATTAGAAGGAAAGCATCTACCTGTGTTTAGTGTTTAATGTGACATGAAGCTTTCACAGGAAATGAACTGCAGAAACAGATCTGAGTATTTTTATGATAGGTTTGGAGAGTGGACAATCATGTGGATATATGATAGGTTAGAGAATATGAGGTAAGTGTAGTGGGTCCTATTTGTTAGGAGTCTTCTGGGTATCCCTTTGTCTTCAGACATAAGGATGCTCCTTTCCTCTGGGTATAAGAAAGACCCCTTTCATGAGAGGATTTTATGACCTGTTTCAGGAGAGCAAAGGTAGGTGAAGGTCAGAATGACCTCCTGCTTCTGCCATTTTTCTTAAATTCAAGTATGTCAAGGTGCCATTTTCAGTATGCTAAGGTGCTATATTTTGGGGTACCATATCCTGCTCTCCATCAAGTGATCCAGCTAATAAAGACAGAAAGAGTATCAAAATTTAGTTATCCATAATGCGTGAGGGATCCTAGGAAAAGGAATGCTAAAATAAAAAATCAAATTCAATTCTAATGAAAATTCTAAATCTAAGTACCAACTGACAAGTAAGGTTTCCCAAGACTTGTGTGCAAATCAGCAAAATCCTGATTGTGGTATATTCTATAGGATATCACACTGGTTACATCAGTAAATACATTGAAAGGGAAATAAAGAAAAGATGGAAGAAGAAACTCTAGATTAAAAACAACACTGGAATCATATTAACCAATCACAATGTCAGGTCCTGATTCAGGTAAGCAAATGATTCTAATTAATTAATGAGAAATTATGGAAATTTAAGCACAGGCTGGGTATTTGATTATATTAAATTTTGGTGTCACAGATTTCATGATTTAAGAAATGAGAATTGAAAGACAAATCAAATTTGTTATTATTTAAGTGAGGCTAGCCCTCAAGTGTTGGAATGAGGAGGTGGAAGCTGAGTCTCATTGTTAACACTTTTTAGAGTTACTTTCTATGTGGTCTTAAATAACTGACAGGGGTTTTAGTCTCCATTTCCATGCCTGCATCTACCTTTTCAAATGATTGCTGTTAAATTGTTATTGTCACAGCCCTTTGCAAGGTAACATTGTTTCAAAAGTAACAATTCTTTTACTTAAGTAAAGGGCACACCTTTCTCCTTTTTACTGATTACCCCTAGGTTGTTTGTAAAGATTTTCCCCTCCTTTTATAACTTACTATGGAAATCTAGAGCAACATTTTTTGGGGAGAAAGAAAGGTGTGAAAACAGTGCAAAATCTTCACTAAAACAAATATAGCATGGATTGTTATTAAATACTATAGAACTCAGTTAAGGGAGAATTTGCTGGTAACAAGAATTAAGAATCCTGGGGTAGATTTAACTTAATAATGTTAATGTATTCTTCCTGTCTGCAGAGCTTTCTATAAATACACACAGGCATAAGGCACATCCTTCATGATTAGCTTCTCCCTCTTGACGTAGTTCATCAATTGGTGCCATCAGACTCTTTTGAAAGTCATTGCTCTGATTAAGAGAAATGAGCTGGTTCTCAGCTGGCTCACAGGGTTGGCAATAGGGCAAAAGAGTCAGATTTTGCCAGGCTCCTGAATGTCTGTAGAGCAGGTTGGGGGCTCCTTTTGTGATGAATGTGTGTAACAGAGCCCTAACTGATACTTGTAGCCTGAAATGAGGTTTGCGGAAAGGTAGCCCTTTGGAAGCCAATCTGGTCTGCACAGTCTCTGTGTATGAACAAGTGAGACGTGCTCACTCTCCTTAATCAGATGATAATCTCAGATCCCAGGCTTCCAGTCAGCTCTCCACATTCCTTTTGTGCACTTGCAAACTTGCCACTAGAAGCACTGTGAGCCATGCCAAGAGAAGGCGAATGCTAGCACTAATTAAAAACTTTCAGAGTAGGGAGATGGAGAAAGGAGAACGTGTGGTGCCTGACTTTAAGACTCAAGGACTGTGTTATCCAGAAAACAGGTCAGGAATGCTTCAGACAAATTGGTTCTGGTCTTTGAGGTGGCTCAACAACTGTCTACTCTCTGCTTTGTTCTGAATCAGGCAGAACCAATGATTTGAAGAAATAAAACAAGAGAGGTGAGGATGGCTATATATTGCAGAAGAGGGGGCACATCTCTGCTTTGCAACGATTTGGTGCAAAATGCAGTTATGCTTCATTTGGCACTTTGAAAGGTAATGTTTTCATATTGGAAGACTTTCAGCATAACTTTCAATAGGAAAAAGACTGTCATTCATGATAATTTCAATTTAATGATACCTAATGTTTTAATCAAGGAAGAACAGAAATAGAGGAAAACATGATAAAGAGAAGAAAATGAAGGGACTGAAGCTTCTGGGTTGTACATTTCCTAGGAAAGTGTAAAAAAGGAGTTTCTAGTCTTAGTCATTTGCTTCTTCATTAACAGAATTTTTGAAAGCTATAACAGTCTGTGTCCCCATTTCCTATTCGGGCATGGTTTTTGCATATGGAATTGAATTATTAATAAAAATGTCACACTTGTAATGAGCACCCACTGTCTTCTTTGGGTCAGTACATTTTTATTATTTTAAAAAGAACATTAACCATATATGCCAAATTACTATCTAGTCTGGTATAATGCTTAAATTTTTTTTTCTTTTTTCTTTTTTGGCCACACCTGCAGCATGAAGAAGTTCCCAGGCCAAGGATTGAACCCAAGCCACAGCTGTAGCCCAGGTCACAGCAGTGACAATGCTGAGTCCTTAACTGCTAGGCTACTAGGGAACTCCTAAAAGAAAAAAAAAACAGCTTTATTTTGAACGAATTTTTGACCCCTGAGAACAGTTGCAGGAATAGTAGAGTTCCCACATATCCCCACTCAGCTGCCCTTAATGTTAACATCTTGCATAACCAAAGTATAAGGATCAAAATCAGGAAATTAACTTTTATACAACCATATTAACTGAATGACAAAGCTTATTCAAACAGACAAAACTAGAATAATAAAAAGGGAAATATCTCAAATTTGAAATTAATTGTGAAGAGATATGAAAAAATGTAAAGAGTTCTTTTGCAGATGTGATTACTGGTGATGGAATAATTTTAAAATTTGTTCTATTTATTTTTCTTTTTAGGGCTCCACCTGTGGCACAGAAAGTCCCTGGGCTAGGGGTCAAATTGCAGCTGCAGTTGGTGGCCTATGCCACAGCCATAGCAACATGGGATCCAAGCCATATCTGCGACTTACACAGCCTACACAACTTGGGACAACACTGGATCCTTAATCACAGTGAGACCAGGGATTGAACCCACATCCTCAACAACAGTGTCAGGTTCTTAACTCATTGAGCCACAACAGAAAATCCAGTGATGGGATAATTTTAAACTTAGTCAAATTATCTTTCTGAGGCTAAAGCAATAGAAAGCATTTACAGATGTGTGTTGCTGCCTAATATAAAATTCATCATGTTAAAAAATTTTAATGCCACTGGGCTGAGAAGTGAAAAAAAATCTAAAATTAAACATGGGTATCTGACAAAAAGGACTACTGGGTTGGTTTCAAAACTGTCTTTAAAAGATTCAGGTTCAGATAACTAGTGAAATTATAATAATTTCAGTCAACAAGTAATTACTGAAAACTTTCTATTTTACAGTCACTAGGCTTAAAAATAGAGATGCAAAAGGGAGCAAAATGGAAAATAAAGTAAATACAAAGCATTATTTATATGTCATAAAATAACTAGTAAATAAAATAACTCATGCTAAAAATTCCAGATTATACTCGCAAAGATTTAGAGTAGTGTGATAAGATAGTTTAACAAATGAATGAATACTAAGGAAAGTTTCTGTTTGATATTTATAATTAGAAAACAATCAGGAAGATAAATATTTGTAAGCCATTAATAAAATTACAATTATAAATAAGGTCAATTTCTCTCAAATCTTTAGAAAACATAAATGTAACTCTAATAGATGTCACATTAAAATATTAAAATAAGAACTACTGCAAAAACATAAAATGCAAGAGTTCAAAACTGGAGTAATACAAAATAAAACATGAATTATGCCAATACATATAAATGGTTTTAAAATTTTTTCTATTGAACTTTTTTTTTAAATCAACAAACTGAGAGATACTAAAGGAGAAATAATTAAATGCAGTGTTGAGCCTACCCAAGATCATGGAAGTGATATTAGTGGAAAAACTGGTGAAATTCAAATATTTAGTTTAATGTTTCATTAATAAATTATACCAATGACATTTTTTCTGGTTTTGATAACTGTATTCTTTCATGGTCATATAATTAACCTTAGAGGAAGCTGGGTAAAAGATATATTAGGGATTCCTATATATAGTTTGTATGGAGAATAATCTGTACTAATCTTGCAAACTTTCTGTATGTGTAAAGTTATTTAAAGATTCTGAAAAGTTAAAAAATAAAACAAAATCCAACTATATGTTTACAAAAATCAGACCAAATCTAAAATACTATATGAAGGAGGCTTATGTTTAAAAACATTTGTTGGATCACAACCATCAATACATCCTGTTTAAATTGTTTTTGAAGTAGGAAAAATGTGAAAATTTATAAGGAGGTTAATAAATGAGCCTGATAACCAATTTATATATGCTGGTTTCCACAACTTTAAATTGCAAGGGAAAAAAGTTATGGAAGTAGAAATTTTATAATTAAGGAGATATAAAAGACACAGCAACAAATTCTAGTATGTAAATCATACCTGGGTTCTGATTTTTAAAATAACTTAGAGACAATGGCATTTATTAGAAATTATAATTAAATAATGATCACAGGGAGTTCCCATCGTGGCGCAGTGGAAACGAATCTACCTAGGAACCATGAGGTTGCAGGTCCGATCCCTGGCCTTGCTCAGTGGGTTAATGATCTGGCGTTGCCATGAGCTGTGGTGTAGATTGTAGACGCGGCTCAGATCTGGTGTAGATGTGGCTCTGGCATAGGCCAGCAGCTACAGCTCCGATTGGACCCCTAGCCTGGGAACCTCCATATGCCACAGGTGCGGCCCTAAAAGGACAAAAGGCAAAATATAAATAAATAAATAAACAAATAAATAATGATAGCATATTTGATATTAGGGAATTACTATCAGGCCTAGATGTGATAATAGTATTGCAGTTATATTAACAAAAATAAGAACAACATAATAATAAGGACTTACTTTTAGAGATTCAAACTAAAATGTATCTGGATGAAATAGAAAAAAACTCTTAAGGTAGGAATTCCGGCTATCTGAAAAACTGAACTTTATAGAATATTCCTTTTTCTCCCTTCTTGTTAAAAATACAAAATGCTGGACAACGAACATCCTAGGAAATTCACTAAAGGAATTACTAAAAGATGTACTATAATTTAAAAGAAATAGAACTCAGGAGTTTCTGCTCTGGCACCAAGGGATTGGCAGCATCTCTGGAGCTCTTGGATACAGGTTTGATCTCAGGCCCAGCACAGTGGGTTAAGGATCAGATGTTGCTGCAGCTGCAGCTGCAGCATTGGTTGCAACTGTGGCAGCTCGGATCTGATCCCTCGCCCAGGAAATCCATGTGCCTCGGGGTGGCCAAAAAAGAAATAGAAGGAAGGAGTGTGGTGTAAGAAGTAATAAAGAACAAATGGGACAATCAGCATGCTAGTAAATCTAAAGAACACTGGACTTCATGGAGTTCCCGTCGTGGCGCAGTGGTTAACGAATCCGACTAGGAACCATGAGGTTGCGGGTTCGGTCCCTGCCCTTGCTCAGTGGGTTAACGATCCGGCGTTGCCGTGAGCTGTGGTGTAGGTTGCAGACGCGGCTCGGATCCCGCGTTGCTGTGGCTCTGGCGTAGGCCAGTGGCTACAGCTCCGATTCAACCCCTAGCCTGGGAACCTCCATATGCCGCGGGAGCGGCCCAAGAAATAGCAACAACAACAACAACGACAAAAAAAAAAAAGAATACTGGACTTCTGTCACTGCTGTTAATGATGATGATGACTAATTTGAGGTCTTTTACAAAAAAGTGGAACTAAATACTATGCAAAAAATTACAGAAAGAGAAATGGTCACAGTAGAGTGCTCTAAGTTCCTATATTGCTTGGAAGGATAATAAAGATACTAATTAACTTGGAATTTCAGATGTGGACTTAGCATCATATATAAGCTTTAAAGGTGAAAAAGTTACAAAAATAATATAATTTACAACTTCAAAATCACTAGAGGGAAATGAAACAAAATAAAGCAATCAGATAGAAGGAGAAAAAGAAGTAAAGAAAGAAATAAACATAAAAGTGTGGCAAATAAAAAGAAAACTTAAAATATCATGGTATAAATCCTCCCATATGTCAGTGTATCAACTAGATACTATATAAGCCCTCTAGAACAGTGGCTTAAAGCAACCACCATTAACTTGTATTCTGCAGGTGGGCAACTTAGGTGGGGCTCAGCTTGCAGTTTTGGTTAGTCCAGTTCCCTCATGCATGTGCAATAAGCTGAGGACAGGCACTCTATTCTGGGGCCTGAGCTGGCTGTCATTTGGTGTGTATTTGCTCTTCTCCACATGGTTTTTCATCTTCTAGTAAGTAAATTATGCTTGGTCACATGGAAAAGCCATGGAAAATAAGTGAAACAATGTTGTGCCTATTGAGGCTAAGGCTGGGAACTGACTGAGGAATGATCTTGCTGCAATTTAATGGTCACAGAAAATCACAGACCATCCCAGGTTGAAGGGGTAGGGAAATAAACTCTTTCTGTAGGGAAATAAACTCTTTCTCTTCATGGGAGAAGTAACACAGTCACAAAGTAAAGGGTCTAGACACAGAGTGGGGAGAGTAGTTAGTAGTAGCTGGTTATGCAATAAGTATAAATGGATAAAACTCTCTCATTAAGGGTCAGAGATTTTTATAGTGTGAATGTTGAAACAGCTTAATATATATAAAAGTCTAAATTGAGTTAGCATTAAACCAAAAAATTATTAAGAAGTAATGCAAAATGACAAGAAATGCAAAGAATTACTAACCAAAGGAAGTTCTTAAGAAAAAAAAAGTATTTATGGGTAGAAAGAACTTTAAAGGATAGAAGAGAGACAGTATTTAACCGTAAAAACAAAAATTCATAAGAAATAGATTATAATTTTGATATAGGCACTTAACATTAGAAAAACCAAGACATACTATGTCAAAATTAATAGAATTGACAAACTTATAATTAAAATGAATCAAAAACTGATAGAAAATTTTGGATGACTAATAGTAGAATTAAAAATAGAAAATATACCTTCTGAAACAGTGGATATTCTAAGAGCAAAGTAAATAAATTCCCCATTAAAAGTGCCAGAATTCAGGGGAACCACAAAGGAAACAAGATGGTAAAAGCAAAGCAAAATAGACCTGTTTACACATGTAAATAAATTCACATTTCTTATTAAATGACAGATACTCTTAATGGGTCAAAAGCCAAACTGAATTTTATATTATGCAAAAATAACTAGACTCTAAACAGAGTAAACAGTAAGATAAAAGTCAAAGATGTAAGGGGAGGTATGTCAACAAACATGTAAAAATAGCATTGTAACATAATATTATTTTCACTTAAGGTAGAATCCAAGGCAGTATGTTGTTACTTTCTGGGTTATTGATAACTTTGCATAAAAGCATTTTTAGGAACATAGTCAAGGCTAGAAATTTGAAAAGACCATTCTGCTGATGGAATAAAAACTCAGCAATGTAGAACTCAAGAATATAAATTATGAAATACCTACCTTCATTTATGTGTGATACATATAGGCTCTGTGCAGAAGCCAGTATAATCTACAGTCTTCTGTTAAAGACTAAGTATCCTCAAGGTGATAACTGAGCAGAAGACAGCAGATTTGCCAATTTAGGCTGGGAGTTTTCTGATGGGATTAAGATAATAACTTAAACAACCATAAATTTCAATAATTGGACAGATTCCAGGGCTGGTTATACCCTATTCACTTCTTAGCTTTTGAGAGAGTTATATATCTGTATTGTGGCAAGGATCATTCTGAAAGTGCTTCTTCACTGAGCCATTTTTCCTTTCATGGGATATTTGGCAATGTCTGGAGACATTTTTTGAAAGTCACAGAAGAAATGAAGGGTACTGGCATCTTGAGGGTAGAGGTTACAGATAATGCTAAACATCCTACTATGCAAAAGCAGCCCCTCACAACGAAGAATTACCTGGGCCCAAATGTCAGTGGTGTCAAGGCTAAGAAACCCAGATCTAAACCACAGTACTTAAAAGTCCTGGCACAAATTGGAATCTAACGGAATCAAATAGAAAGCATTTTGTATAAGGTAGTGGGGCTGAGAAAGAGGGTTCACTATGCATTTTTACTAACTTCAGGCACTTTTAAAAGCAGATATCAAGCGACCTGTTCATGAAAAATGAATTTCCTCTCTGACGACTACTCAATTTATTCTATTTGCCTATTCTATCCAAGTGTGAAGGCACTTAAGAGGGTTTTGATCAAAGAGTATGAACCTTCAAAATTGAATTTCAGTCAGGTGGAGAGGAAAGTCTTAATAACATCTACTAGCAGCTCTTACTTACAAATACACTTTCAGAATCCATTTGTTCATTCATCTATTCAGTATTTATGTTTCAAATTTTTACTGTGTGCACAGTCATATCTCTCGATGATAGAGATGATTAAGCTGAGAACTTTTTTCTCGGCTAGCAAGAACTGGGAGAAATAGGGACACAAACGTTGGCAGGGTTACTAAGTTAATTCCAAAAGCTTTTTAAACTTGAGATGAACCTGTAGTACACGGTTAAACTGAGCCCACCAATAAGGACCCAATCAGCTTGGATAGCCAAATATTGAGAATTTGAACAAACATGGAGAAAGAAAATCCTGCATGTAAAGCATTTTCTTAATATCATCTATCACAGAGAGTTTCTAGTTTTAGCCTTACGGTAACTCAAGGATAGAGCTTTTATTATTCTACGTACAAATGAGGAGCTTTAGATTCAGTGATTTTGAGTCACCTGTCTTTGTTCACAACATATGGAGGAGGGTGTGGGGTTTTCAACCCAGTATAGGGATTTGAATCCTAGGATCAGTGATTTGCTTACCACACCAAGGTTTAACATGATCTGCTGAGCAAAGGAGACACTTACTCCATACTTGCACATCTGCTCTCCGTGTAAGTGCAGCCCCTGAAGAACAGGGGGTTGGGATCTGTAAGATGAAAGCAGAAGATAGAGAATCTGAGTTATCTGAGTTTGAGAACCTCTCTACTCTGTGATGACAGAGTTTGCCCTCTCCAAGCCTTAGTGATTCCTTTACAATCTCTTTTTTGTTCCAAGAATTACTCAGTTTTCCAAATATTCCTTTATTTCAAGTTTTACATTTTATTTATTAAAAAAAAATTTTTTTTTCTTTTTTGGCCTCCCTGAAGCGTATGGAGTTCCTAGGCCAGGAATCAGATCTGAGCTGCAGTTGCCACCTAAGCCACATCTTCGGCAGTGCCAGATCCTTGACCCACTGTGCTGGGCCAGGGATTGAATTTGAATCCCAGCCCTCCCAAGACACTGATCCTGTTGCACCACAGCAGGAGCTCCTCAAGTTTTACATTTCGTTATTCTCTTCTAAATTGCATTGTTGCCAAGAATGTGATTTGTGTGATACATTCTTTAAAACTTATTGTGATTTCTTAGTATATGACCAATTTCTGTAAACATTACGTGTATGCTTCAGAAGAACTTATAGCTCTAATTGTTGGGTATTTATGTCCATTATGTGATTATTTTGTGTGTAGTTCACCTATCAATAATTAAAAGTGTAGTGAAATCTACATGGTGGAGATATCTTTCTCTAGTTCAATGATTTTTTTTCCTTTATATATTGTGAGGAATAATTTGTATAAATTTTAAGAATTGTATGTATAATCTCAGTGAATTGAACATTTTAATCATTGTACAGTGTGGCAGCCATTAAAATCAGGTCTCTAGCTGCAGGGAGAATAATTAATCCATCACCCCAGGTGCTTTATCCTGAAATTCATCACTTTGTTCACACAGAAGCTGTGCATTTCATGGGCTACTCTCAGCAAAAGACTGAATGTGGCAGGGATACAAAGGCAGCTCTGTTCCTGAAAGACATGGGACTCCCCTAACAGGTGACTTCAGCTCAGGGACTACCCATCAGATTTATTAAACTTTTCTAAGAACTGTGCCACATTCTATTACTTCTGCCAATATCTATATGTAGATATTCATATTTTTCCTGGTAGGTGTTTTTATTTCTTTTAGTATTCCAATTATGCATGTTACACCTTTTGATACTGTCCAATAATTCTTGCATGTTCTCTGGTTTGTTTTTTTCTTGGTCTGTTTTGTTTTTAGTTGTTATACTTTTTCTATGTGCATTTCAGTTTGGGATTTTTCTATTGACATAGCTTTAAATTCTTGATTCTTGCCTTAACACATTAATCACAGTGATTGTAGATTTTCTCTATCAAAATTGTAAAATTGAGTAGTATCTGAGCTTGGTTCTGATGCTTTATCTCTTTAGACTGTTTTTTTCCCTTGTCTCTTAGCATTTTTGTTCCTGTGTGAGAACATGATTATGATAGTGTTATTTATTTATTTATTTTTGGCCACCCTGTGGCATATGGAGCTCCCAGGCCAGAGATCAGATCTGAGCCACAGTTTCAACCTAAGCAGCAGCTGTGGCAACAGCAGATCCTTAACCCACTGTGCTGGGCTGGGGATTGAACCCATGTCCAAGGACTCCCAAGATGCCACTGATCCTGCTGTGCACAGCAGGAGCTCCTGTTATTGTTATTTATTATAATAAGAAATACACATTTTGGTTTTCATCCTTACTCCTGACCATAGTTCCTAAATTCTTTCTAATAAAGGATAGGAGCATCTTTTATTCTAATATTTGGTCTTTGACCCAGTTCCTGTAAGAATTTCTTTTTTTTTTTTTTTGTAGGGCACACTTGTGGCAGATGGAGGTTTCCAGCTTAGGGGTCGAATCCGACAGCCTATGCCAGAGTCACAGCAACGCAGGATTCAAGCCACGTCTGTGACCTATACCACAGCTCATGGCAACACTGGATCCTTAACCCACTGAGCAAGGCCAGGGATTGAACCCGCAACCTCATGGTTCCTAGTCGGGTTCATTAACCACTGCACCACGACCAGAACTCCTGTAAGAATTTCTAAGTCTCTGGAATCTCCTGAGTGATAAGAGTCTATTGTTCTAATGAGGACACTTATACTGGGCTCTTGAATAGTTTCAGGATGAAAGCTGGTCATCAGAAGGACCAAGCCATGATAAGCTTAGAACTTTCAGCCCCACTCCCCATCCTCAAGAAAGGGGAGAGGAGCTGGATATTGAGCTGATACTCAGTAATGCCTATGTGTTGATGCCTCCGTAAAACTCTCTGGACTAAGGGGTTCTGAGAACTTCTGGGCTGGTGAACACATTGAGGTACTAGAAGGTGCATATGCAAAAAGGCATGGAAATTCTCCACCTCTTACTCTATACTTTGTCCTCCTATACATCTCTTCCATTTGGACGTTCCTGAGTTGTGTCATTTTATATTAAAGCAGTAAACAAGCTTCCCTTTGTTCTATGAGCCACTCTATCAAATTATCAAGTCCAAGGGGGTGGTCTGGGGAACCCCGATTTATAGTGGTCAGTCAGAAGTACAGATGACAACCTTGGACTTGTGACTATCATCTGATGTGAGGGCAGTCCTGCGGAAGTGAGGCCTTAACTGTGGAATCTGATGCTAACTCTAAGTAGATGACGTCAAACTGTATTGCACATCTGGCAGATGTTGAAGAATTGGCTGATGTGGTAAAAGACCCATACATTTGGTGGCCAGAAGTACTGCCATTAGAGGAAACAGTGAGTTTTTTTTTTTTTTTTTCCTTTCTGTGTATTGGGTAGTGGGGAGTAAAATAAACAGGTTGTATGCTAATTTAGCTAGGAGTTGCAGTATTTAATGTTTGCTGTATTTGTTACTTCCAGAAGCTTTTTTCCTGTAGTGTCCTTGTTTTTATCTCCCTTGCTGTTTTGGGGTTTCCTTAACAATTCCTTAAATAGAATCTTGATTTTTAGCTCTTTCAGCTGTAACCCACTGTAATCTTCCTTGATCCCTGTTG
Source organism: Phacochoerus africanus (assembly GCF_016906955.1). NCBI lineage: Eukaryota > Metazoa > Chordata > Mammalia > Artiodactyla > Suidae > Phacochoerus > Phacochoerus africanus. The sequence continues at coordinate 101,677,817 of NC_062544.1, read as the reverse complement.
AGGTTTAGGGAGGGCATGCATTCTATTTTATGATTAAATCTCAATCTTGTAGTGGGTTTGTATCCATGGAGTCTGACCTTCACAAGTACATCTCAGCTTTTTTCACTCCCTTTAGGTGAGACGGAAGGTTCCTGGGTAATAAGAGATAGTTGTTCTTTCTTCAGGTCCAATTAGGATCTGGTTAAGTCCTTTCCCTTGAAGAGTAGACCTTTGTTATGGAGAATGCTCCCTGTATATTTCAAAATGGTAATTTTTCTCCTTGCTGTCAAAAACACCAGGAAATTTTTCTTGATTCTTTATCATGAGAACTTGGTGGTGCTCCTAGAAGCAAATCTATGAAAATTTGAACTCTTCCTCAAGATTAGATACCCCAGAGTTTTCCCTTCTAATTCATCTGTATGTAGCCTCCAGAAATCTATCAAAGTAACTATTTTTTTTTTCCCACCAGTTGATGGCTCCAGAAATTTCTGACCATGTTAGATGAAATTTGACTATAATTCTCTTGTTTCAACTGAGATTCTCTGTATTTGCCTGTCTTTTCATATTTCAGGGTGGTGCTTTGTACTGCGATTCAATTCTTTGAGGAATCTGAGGAAAGTCATTTATTTTCACATTGTTTCCTCATTCTAAGGATGGGAACAACAATTTTCAAGCTCTTTACAAATAGGAACTGATATGATGGTGCTTCTTGCTTTCGAAGATTTTTTTTACTTGAGATGAACTAAAAAACTATATTCATTTGTGGCTTCCTATTTGATTTGAATCATACCATCTTTGGCTGACAGTGTTAATAAATTATCTTTTAAAAAACTGATTTTTCCTCTTTTTTTATCAATACAATTTGATCTACCTGAAAACATGGTTGTATTATCTTTTTTTTTTATCTTAAAGCAAGAACATTAGAGAAGTCAAATAACTCTGAAAGAAAAAAAAGGCACTGAGCAGTGTTTTAATACTAGAAAGGAGATTTGAACATCCAGTGAATTAATTATATTTGAATATGACAGAGATACTTTTAGAAGCTTCATTTGTTCACTCTTTGAGTATAATAATGGATGATGAAACAGTCATTTTCTTTGTGAAAGATTAGTAGCCTGGGAGTTCCTATCATGGCTCAGTGGTTTTACGAACCTGACTGGTATCCATGAAGATGAGGTTCCATCCCTGGCCTCGCTCAGTGAGTTAAGGATTTGACTTTACCATGAGCTATGGCGTAGGCAGGCTGCAGACGTAGCTTATATTTGGTGTTTCTGTGGCTGTGGCACAGGCTGGCAGCTGCAGCTCTGATTAGAACCCTAGCCTGGGAACCTCTACATGCCACAGGTGTGGTGCTAGAAAAAGACTAAAGGAAAAAAAAAGATTAGTAGCCTGAAATACACTGAGAAATATATTCATTTCAATGTTCAGAATTCATCATAAAATGTTAACACTAGAGAGAATCTCACAGCTTAATTTCTCAAAATTCATCATTTTGTAGAGGAGAAAACTGGAAGGTAAGCTACCTGATTAATCCTCCTCCCCAAACAGAATAAGGATTAGAATCCAGGTTTCATCTCTCCCGGCCTATCAGTACTGCCACTCCAAGCAAAATGCTCCTGAGAACTCACAAAAAAATCTCTTCTTCCTATCTCAAAATTAATGAGTTTACAGTGAAACTGGAAAATCCAATCAGAGATAATGAGATGTCCACATTTCGGGGGTAAATTTTGTTAAAAAGTTTAAATATTTTAAATGGGTTTTTTAAATGTCTGAAACAGTCAAGAACACTTTTTGACAATTGAAATAAAATTTCTTTAAATAAAACTTAATGAAGGATAAATAGATATTTTATTCAGGTTTATACTCTTTAGTATCATCCTTAAAATAACAAATACTAATTAGTGGACCTACTCTGGCACATTTTTAATTCAACAAAGAGGGGGAAAATTAAAGAGGTTAAGCAAAAACTGACTTAAATGGAGCACATCTGTAGCTGAATGACCAAAGTGACTTTAACCATAATTATACTGCATCATAGTATGAATATGGGCTATTTATGGGCTGGCTGGTTGCCTCAATTTTTTATAAAGTTTAAATAGTAGAGAATTAATTCATAACTGGCTAATCTTCATCATCATTCAAATAAAGCTATATTTTACTTCAAATGCATTATGTTATGGCAAGTAATTCAGCACACTTTTTTTTTTCCAGTTCCTTGGTTTCTAGGTTATTTGGAGTTAGGACAAAGGCTAGTTCCAAGGGTATCAAAGCCAAAGCATCACTGCAGAGAAAAGGGAATCCTCTTATATTGCTAGTGGGAATGCAAGCTGATATAACCACTATGGAAAACAGTATGGAGGTTCCTCAAAAAACTACAAACAGAGATATCATCTGATCCAGAAACCCCACTCCTGGGCACATATCTGGACAAAACCATAATTCTAAAAGATACATGCACCCCGTTGTTCATTGCAGCACTATTTACAATAGCCATGGCATGGAACCAACCTAAATGTCCATTGACAAATGAATGGATAAAGATGATGTGGTACATGTATACAATGGAATATCACTCAGCCATAAAAAGAATGAAGTAATGTCATTTGCAGCAACATGGATGGACCTAGAGATTACCATACCAAGTGAAGTAGCAGGCAAACATATTATATCACTTACATGTGCTATTAAAAATTATACAAATGAACATATTTACAAAATAGAAACAGTCCTAAGATTGTGAAAAAAATTTGTAATTAAAAAGCAAAAAGGTGGGGGAAGGATAGACTGGGGGCTTGGGATTGGCATATGGACACTACTGCACATGGAATGGATGGCCAATGGGGACCTGCTGTAAAGCACAGGGAACTCTACTCAATATTTTGTGATAATCTTTATGGGAGAAGAATCTCAAAAAGAATGGATATATGTATATGTATAACTAAATCATTTTGCTGTATAGCAGAAACTAGCACAACATTCTAAATCAATTATACCTCAATAAGACTTTTTTCCAAAAATGCTAAAGCACCATGATTCAACTTGAGAAATTGAATGAGGAGCAAGGGAGGAACAGTCAAATACAGTTCCTTTAGAATCTCAGGTAAGCTGCATCCCATTGTCAACACAACATGGTTCCAATAAAAATGCGCCATTCATCACCTCAGAGGTCATCACAGAAGAGGGGATTGTGACTGAACACCACTTGTTGTTGTTCTCACTCCCCAGGGAAGACACCCACCCTGCTGATGCCACTGCCAAACACTCCAGGCAGTGCCCACACACTTGATCACTGCCACTTTCCAGGACCCTGCAACTAGGAGCAGCTGGTACAGCACCTCCTGCATGGGCTAAGTGGGATGGGGTGCTTCTTACATGGTCTACAGGTGGTGGGGGCAAATCACTGCAGTTATCTCTGACTTCAGAGGTGGGCGTGGCCCAGCACCACTAGGGGTCTGTGAACAGGCAACATTTGTGGCCCCAATCACCTCAAAGGGTACCACAGAGGAGGGTATTGTGACCGAAAACCAACTATTGTTGCTCTTACTTCCCTGGGAACACACCTGTCCTGTTGCTGCCACTGCCAAATGCTCTGGGCTGTGCCCACATGCTTGATCACTGTCCCTTCCCAAGACCCTGCAACTAGGAGCAACTGGGCAGCACCTCCTCTGTCCACTAAATGGAACAGCATGTTTCTTGCATGTTCTATAGGTGGTAGGGGCAAACCACTGCAGTTATCTCTGACTCCAGAGGTGGGAGTGGCCTGCCTCCACTAGAGGTTTGTGAACAGGCACCATTTGTGGCCCCAATCACCACAGAGGGCACAACATGAGGGCACTGCAACTGAACACCACCTGTTGTTGCTCTTACTTCCCTGGGAAGACACTCACCCTACTGCTGTCACTGCCAAATGCTCTGGGCACTTCCTAAATCTTCCTAAGGCTCGTTACCACTTCCCAGGGCCCTGAAACTAAGAGTAGCCTGTGCCACCTTCCAGCAGGTCCTTGCTACTGTCAAGAGCCTAGCAACCAGATACTGACTACTAGCCCTACCAATTGCCTCCGTCTCCAAGGAAACACACTCAGCACCCTGGGAATAACAGCCTGCCCACACTGAAGAAAGAGACAGAAAATATCCAAACTCCCCCACCAAAAATAAATAGTAACCCCCCACAAAATACAAAGGGGTGTTCATGCATAAAAAAGCCTTCCAAAACTACAGTTTGGTTTCTCTAAACTCATTGAAAAAGAAAAACATAAGCATGATGAAGAAGCTAGGGAAACATTCCCAATTAAAAGAACAGGAGAATTCACCTGAAGCAACAAACAATGAAACAGACCTCTGCAATCTGACAGACACTGAGTTCAAAAGGGAGACAGTGAAAATACTGAAGGAATTAAGAGAGGATATAAACAGTAATGTAGATTATTTTATAAAGAAACTAGAAAATACATGGCTAAGCCAAGAAAAATTAGAAAACTCATTTGCAAATATGCAAACTGAACTAAACACCCTAAAGAGCAAAATGAATAATGTAGAGCAATGTATTAGGGACCTGGAAGATAGACTAGTGGAAATCACAGAATCAGGACAGCAGACAGAAAACCAAATGAAAAAACATGAAAGGAGTATAAGAGATCTATATGGGATAAAATAGAGTGGGCCAATCTATGCATAACAGGAATTTCAGAAAGAGAAGAAAAAGAAAAGAGGATTGAAAATACATTTGAAGACATTATACCTGAAAAAGTTCCAAATCTCAGGAAAAGAGAGATGAAGATAGGGGAAGCACAAAGGGCCCTAAACAGGTTGAACACAAACAGGCCCACACCAAGACATATTATAATAAAAATGGCAAAAGTTAAAGATAAAGAGAGGGTTCTAAAGGCAGCAATATTGACATACGATTGGATTAATAAGATAGAATACTACTCAGCTATAAAAAAGAACAAAATAACGCCATTTTCAGCAACATGGAATGAACTAGAGACTCTCAAGTAAGTCAGAAAGAGAAAGACAAATACCATATGGTATCACTTATATCTGGAATCTAATACATGGCACAAATGAACCTTTCCACAGAAAAGAAAATCATGGACATGGAGAACAGATTAGTGATTGCCAAGGTGGGGGGAAGGAGGGAATGGGACGGATTGGGAATTTGAGGTTAATAGATGCAAACTATTGCCTTTGGAATGAATAAGCAATGACATCCTGCTGTATAGCACTGGGAACTATATCTAGTCACTTATGATGGAGCATGATAATGTGAGAAAAAAATGTATACATGATATGTGTTACTGGGTCACCTTGCTGTACAGCAGAAAATTGACAGAACACTGTAAACCAGCTATAATGGAAAAATAAAAATCATTATTAAACAAAAATAAAAGGAAGCAGCAAACTGGAAAAAAAAAGTGGATCTAAAATGAAAAAAAAAATAAAGGCAGCAAGATAAAAACAAAGCATTAATTATAAGGGAACCCCTGTAAGGCTATCGGCCGATTTCTCTACAGAAACACTACAGGCCAGAAGAGAGTAGCAAGATATATTCAAAGTTCTAAAATGGCAAAATCTGCAGCCTAGAATACTCTACCCAGCAAGAATATCATTTAAAATAGAAGATGAAATAATTTCTCCATCAAACAAAAGCTAAAAGAGTACAGAAATACTAAAACTATTCTAAAGGAAATACTGAAAGGGTTTCCCTAAATAAAAAAGAATAAGAAGAAATGATGGAGGAAATCACAATGGGAAAGCAATCACTTAAATAAGCCAGTATACAGATCTAAAAGAAAATAAAAAATCTACTATAAAAGTGATGATAAACACAAAGAACAGCAAAAAGAAAAAAAAAAGATGTTAAAAAAGGACTTCAAAATCATAGAATGTGGGGAAGGAAAGTAAAAAAATCTAAACTCTTTTTAAAATAATGTGTTTGAACCTATATGACTATCAGGCTAAAGCAAGCGGATACAGGAAGGGGTAAACATACTTAAAAAACAGGGCAACCACAAAAAACTAAACACTGCATTCACAAAAACTACAATGAAAAGTACTTAAGCATAAAATAAATGGAAATTATCCAATCAAAAAAAAGAAAGGAAGAAAGGAGAAACATAGAATCAACTGGAAAACAAGGTTTAAAATGGCAATAAATACATATCTATCAATAATCACCTTAAATGTCAATGGACTGAGTGCTCCAATCAAAAGACATAGAATGGCAGACTGGATAAAAAGCAAAAACCTACAATCTGCTGTCTATAAGAGACTCACCTTAGGGCAAAGGACACATATAGACTGAAAGTGAGGGGATGGGAAAAGGTAGTTCATGCCAATGGACAAGACAGGAAAGCAGCAGACAAAATAAACTTTAAAATGAAGGCCATAAAGAAAAAGAAGGACAATATTTAATGGTAAAAGGAACCATCCAAGAAGAGGATATTACAATGGTATATATATATATATATATATACCCCTAATATAGGAGTCCCAGATACCTACAACAAATACTAACAGACATAAAAGGAGAAATTGATGGGAATACAATCATAGTAGGAGACTTGAACATCCCACTCACCTCAATGGACAAACCCTATAGACAGCAAATCAACAAGGCAACAGAGATCCTAAGTGACACAATGGAAAAATTAGACTAACATTTTCAGGACTCTACATCCAAAAAAATCAGAATATACATTGTTCTTAAGTGCACATGGAATATTCTCAAGGATCGATCACATGCTGGGGCACAAAGCTAACCTCAACAAATTTAAGAGTATAGAAATTATTTCAAGTATCTTCTCTGACCACAATGGCATGAAAGTAGAAATCAGCCACAGGAAAAGAAACAAGAAAAAACTAACTACCATAGAGACTAAACAACATGCTACTAAAAAACCAATGGGTCAATGAGGAAATCAAGAAGGAAATTAAAAAATACCTTGAGAAAAATGACAATGAAGACACAACCACTCTAAGTCTATGGGATGCTGCAAAAGCAGTGCTCAGAGGGAAATTCATAGAAATACAGGCCTTCTTCAAAAAAGAAGAAAAATCTCAAATTGACAACTTAAATTAGAAAAAGAAGAACAAAAAAGACCTAAAGTCAGCAGAAGGAAGGAAATCATAAAGATCAGAGAGGAAATCAATAAAATAGAGACTCAAAAAACAATAGAAAAAATCAATAAAACCAAGAGCTGGTTTTTTGAAAGGGTAAATAAAATTGACAAACATCTCTGACAAACAGACCTACCATGAAGAGGAGAGAAGAAACCCAAATAAACAAAATAAGAATTAAAAAAGGAGACATCACAACAGATATGAAGAAATACAAAAAACCATAAAAGAATACTATAAACAATTATATGCCAACAAATTTGACAACCTAGAAGAAATGGACAACTTTCTAGAGACTTACAGCCTGCCAAAAGTGAATCAAGAAGAAATAGATCCACTGAACAGACCGATCACTAGAAATGAATGTCATAAAATCACTCCCTACAAACAAAAGTGCAGGACCAGATAGCTTCACAGGTGAATTCTGCCAAACATACAAAGAGGAGTTTACATTCATCCTTCTTAAACTTTTCCAAAGGATGAAAAAGTAGGAGTAATTCCAAAGACATTCTATGCAGTTACCATCACCTAATACCAAAACCAAAGATACTATCAAAAAAGAAAATTACAGTCCAATATCTTTGATGAATATAGACACAAAAATTCTCAACAAAACTTTAGCAGCAGAATCCAACAATATATTAAAAAGATTGTACACCATGACCAAGAGGGACTCATCCCAGGTTCAAAAAATGGTTCAACATAGGCAAATCAATCAATGCCATACACCAGATTAACAAAAGTCAGGAGTTCCTGTCATAGCTCAGTGGTTAACGAACCTGACTGGGAACTATGAGGTTGCAGGTTCGATTCCTGGCCTTGCTCAGTGGGTTAAGGATCTGGCGTTTCTGTGAGCTGTGGTGTAGGTCGCAGACATGGCTCAGATCCCATGTGGCTGTGGCTGTGGTGTAGGCTTAGACCCCGATTAGACCCTTAGCCTGGGAACCTCCATATGCCACGGAAGCGGCCCTAGAAAAGGCAAAAAGACAAAAAAGTCCAACATCCATCCATGATAAAAACTCTTACCAAAATGGGTATAGAGGGAATGTATCTTAACTATAATAAAAGCCATTTATGACAAACCCACAGCCAATATAATACTCAATGGAGAAAAGCTGAAAGCCTTCCCACTGAAATCTGGAACAAGTCAAGGATGCCCACTCTCACCACTGTTATTCAACATAGTATTAGAAGTTTAGCCACAGCAATCAGACAAAAGAAATAAAATGTATCCAAATTGGAAGAGAAGAGGTAAAACTGTCACTGTATGCAGATGACATGATACTATATATAGAAAACCCTAAGGACTCAACCCCAAAACTACTCGAACTGATCAACAAATTCAGCAAAGTAGAAGGATACAAGATTAATATTCAGAAATTAGTCTCATTTCTGTATACTAACAATGAAATATTAGAAAAGGAAAACAAAAATATAATACCTTTAAAAATTGCACCAAAAACATTAAATACCTGGGAATAAACCTGGCCAAGGAGGTGAAAGACTTAGATGCTGAGAACTATAAAACATTCATCAAGGAAATTAAAGAGGATACAAAGAAATGGAAAGATATTCCATGCTCCTGGACTGGAAAAATTAATATCATAAAAGTGCCATACTATCCAAAGAAATCTACAGATTCAATGCAATCCCTATCAAATTACCCAGGACATTTTTCACAGAACTAGAACAAACCATCCAAAAATTTATATAGAACCATAAAAGACCCAGAGTTACCAAAGCAATCCTGAGGAACAAAAACTAAGCAGGAGGCATAACTCTCACAAGACTTCAGGCAATATAACAAAGACACGGTATTCAAGATGGTGTGGTAGTGGTAGCAAACAGACAGACCAATTGAACAGAATAGAGAACCCAGAAATAAACCCAGACATCTACAGTCAATTAATCTTTGACAAAGGAGGCAAGAACATAAAATGGGAAAAAGACAGTCTTTTCAGCAACTGCTGCTGTCAAAACTGGACAGCTGCATGTCAATGAGTGAAACTGGAACGCTCTCACACCATGCACAAAAATAAACTCAAAATGGCTTAAACATTTAAACATAAGACAAGACACCATCAAACTCCTAGAAGAGAACATAGGCAAAACATTCTCTGACATCAACCTTAAAAATGGTTTCTCAGGTCAGTCTCCCAAAGCAACAGAAATAAAAGCAAAAATAAAGCAATGGGACCTAGTAAAACTGACAAGCTTTTGCACAGCAAAGGAAAGCATAAAAAAAAAAAGGCAACTTACAGAATGGGAGAAAATAGTTTCAAATGATGCAACTGACAAGGGCTTAAACTCTAAAATATACAGACAACTTATACAACTCAACAGCAAAAAAGCCAACAACCCAATGGAAAAATGGGCAAAAGACCTGAATAGACATTTCTCCAAAGAAGATATACAGATGGCCAACAAGCACATGAAAAAATGCTCAACATCATTAATTATTAAGGAAATAAAAATCATAACTACTATGAGGTACCACCGCATACCAGTCAGAATGGCCACAAGTAACAAATACTGGAGAGGGTGTGGAGAAAAGGGAAACCTCCTACACTGTTGATGGCTATATAAATTGGTACAATTATTATGAAAAACAGTATGGAGGTACCTCGGAAAACTAAATATAGAACTACCATTTGACCCAGCAATCCCACTCATTGGCATCTATCTGGACAAAAACTTTCCTTGAAAAAGACACAGGCACCCATATGTTCATTGCAGCACTATTCACAATAGCCAAGACATGGAAACAACCTAAATGTCCATCTATAGATGAATGGATTAAGATGTACTACTATTCAGCTATAAAAAAGATCAAAACAATGCCATTTGCAGCAACGTGGATGAAACTAGAGACTCTCATACTTAGTGCAGTAAGTCAGAAAGAGAAACACAAATACTATATGATACCACTTATACCTGGAATCTAATATATTGCACAAATGAAGCTTTCCACAGAAAAGAAACTCATGGACTTGGAGAACAGACTTGTAGTTGCCAAGGGGGCAGGGGAGGGAGTAGGATGGACTGGGAATCTGGGGTTAATAGATGTAAACTATTGCCTTTGGAATAGATAAGCAATGAGATCCTGCTATATAGCACTGGGAGCTATATCTAGCCACATATGATGGAGCATAATGGAGAATAATGTGAGAAAAAGAATGTATATATGTATGTATGACTGGGTCACTTTGCTGTAAAGCAGAAAACTGACAGAACACTGTCAACCAACTACAATGGAAAAAATAAAAATCATTTAAAAAATGGGCCAATCACCATGAATCAGGGTAAAAGAGAAAGCAGAGTGTCAACAGAGAAGGTGACTGTGACTTTGAATTACAGGTGTCACATCCTCGGGCATTTACTTTCACTTTCACCAGACTCATAATTATTTCATGGCTATAGTGCCATTCTACTGCCAGCAGAATTTTTACACGGTATTCATCTATCCATGAACTGAATTAATTGCTGATTTCTTTTTTTTTTTGTCTTTTTTTTTTTTTTTTTGCTATTTCTTGGGCCGCTCCCGTGAAGTTCCCAGGCTAGGGGTCTAATTGGAGCTGAAGCCGCTGGCCTACACCAGAGCCACAGCAATGCTGGATCCGAGCCGCGTCTGCAACCTACACCACAGCTCACGGCAACGCCGGATCGTTAACCCACAGAGCAAGGGCAGGGATCGAACCCGCAACCTCATGGTTCCTAGTCGGATTCGTTAACCACTGCCCCACGACGGGAACTCCCAATTGCTGATTTCTTAAATTCTATCTTTAGAGATTCATTTATTTGGCTTTATGCAAATCCCATTATCAGTTATTCATACATTAGCATAAATAATTATAGCATTTTGATTGAGGCTGATTAAACTTTCCATTCATCAAAAAGCAATGCAGATACTTTGGATATATTATTTTTATTTCACTTTACCTTTTAAGTAGTGCCTGCAGAAAACTAACTATTAGATAAGATCTTCTCAGAGCCCAACAGCTAGATGGTTGGGATGGTGAGGGAGATAATAACCAAAGTAGAGGTTCCAATGTGTACGAAGACCTGTTAGTTCGTTAAAAAGATGATTTAATGAACTCTACACTTGTTTGATTTTTTATTCTAAAAAAATTTAAGCCATATAATTTTAAGCCATGTAACTAACTACAATTCTAGCTTTAGGTAACTTTAAGTTCTCCGGTATAAAGAGAAGCTTAATGGTTAGATTCTGTTTAGTACATGTATATAGGTTCCAGACATCTGTATCTTTTTATTAATTTGTTATTTCTCACCTATTACGTAGCCTTCTCCTCAGATTTTTTTGTTTTTTTCGCCGCCACTCGCCAAACGGCGGCCCCGCACGCCGCCCCGCACGCCGCCCCGCACGCCGCCCGCCACCACCTCGCCAAGTGCAGCCATGGGCCGCCACCTGCGCGCAGCCCTCAGATATTTTTTTGACTCTACAATTATTTAGCCATAACTTGACTGAGTATTGAACCCAAATAGAGTTTTCATTTTGCCATGGCAGTATTAGAGAAAGGGGACCAAGGAACTTGAGGGTGTATATATCTGTCCAGTTAACCAGAGAAACAGAACTGGTATGATGTATACCATCATATGTATGACATGATACATATTTCATACATATATATGTATACATGTGCATAAATCATATACATTACATAAGTATACTAATATATTACATAACTTATATAACACACATATATATTACGGAATTGGTTATGTGATAATGATATCTGGCTAAGCAAGTCCAAAATCCATAGGGCAGGCAGTCTGGAAGGGAAGATCATGAGTGGGCTAGAGCCCATGGCAAAAGCTGTGGTCCACAGGTAATCAAAAACTAAGATTTCAAATAGGGTAGAACTCCACAGGCATCAGCAGAAGCTGTTGTCCACAGGCAGAATTTCCTCTACACCTTGGAGATATATCAGTCTGTCTTTAAAGGCTCTCCAACTGATTCTGTCAGGCCCACTCATAGTATTCAGGATAATATACCTTACTTAAAGTTAACTGGTTAGGAACTTAAATATCATCTGCATAAATTTCCATAGCAATACCTTGGATAGTGTGTGATCGAATAGCTGGGGACTATAATCTAGCCAAATTGACATATCACAAAAGTTATCACAGTGTATAAAAGGGAGAGGTCATGGTAATGGGCCATAAGACTTTACAAGGGAACCCCTAAAGACATGACAATTTATTTCTAACATCTTCAACTCTCTTCTCTGGGAGTTTCTCTATTGATATTTCACTATTATCAAGTCTGTTAATGAAAAATAATCATCTCTGGGAATTCCCTTGTGGCACAGTGGGTTAAGGATCTGGTGCTGTCATGGCAGTGGCTGGGATTGTTGCTGTGGTGTCAGTTTGATCCTTGGCCCACAAACTTTCACATGCTGCAGGCGCAGCCCCAAAAAATAAATAAAAATAAAAACAAGCATCTCTCTTGCTTCATAATACTCTCTTATTATCTTCTTAATAATTTTCCCCTTTATTTCACATGCAAACCTTGTTATAAATCCACACACCTAAGAACAATTGCTTTATGAGCCTATGTAGTCTCTGAAATATTTGCACTTTTCATCACAGGGAAAATCTTTTCTTAACAAAACTGATCAGCAACTCCTGTCACACTTTTAATTGACTTGGTGGTAGAAGTACTACACTGATTTAAATAATAAATATAAGAAAGTGGACTCCACAGAAATAAACACATGGATTACCTGAAAAGTAGTAAAGAAATAAAGGATCAAAATATATGAAGATGGAAAGGTTAAACTGTCATTACCCCAGATGTTACAATTTTCTGTATCGAAAGGCTTGTGACTCTAAAGACAAAGAGAATTTAGATCTTAACAAAAGTTAATATAAAATGGCAGCCCCCAAACTGAATTCATTTATATTATCCAGCAACAAATATTTTGAAAATATGATGTTTTAAATGAAACTATTTACTGAAACATCAAAGAAATAAATTTAACAAATTAACTATATGTAAGGACTTCTTAGAGGCCTTAAAACTTTGTTAAAAGATAGACCTAGAGAACACTATAGTGAAGTCAGAGAAAGACAAATACTATATGATATCACTTATATGTGGAATCTAAAAAGAATACAAAGGAATCTATGTACAAAACAGAAACAGACTCAGATATAGATGACAAACTCAAAAGGGAGAGGAAGGGAGAGAGGTACAAAGGAGTATGGGATTAACAAATACAAACTACTATACTTAAAATAGACAAGCAACAAGGATTTACTGTATAGCACAGGTAATTAGATTTAGTATCTTTTAATAACCTATAATGGTTATAAATCTGAAAAAAATCACTTTGCTGAATACCTTAAACTAATGCTGTAAATTAACTGTATACTTCAATACAAAAATAAATGTTTAGGCATTCCAATCATGGCTCAGGGGAAACAAATCTGACTAGGAACCATGAGGCTGCGGGTTCAATCCCTAGCCTTGCTCAGTGGGTTAAGGATCTGGCATTGCCATGAGCTTTGGTGTAGGTCACAGATGCGGGTCCAATCTGGCATTGCTGTGGTAGCTCCAATTCAGCCCTAGCCTGGGAACCTCCATATGCTGTGAATTCGGCCCTAAAAAGAAAAAAAAAAAAAATTAAACAAATGGAAGGCTAAATCATATAAACAGAAAAAATACTGTATAAATATGGTATTATCTTTGATTTAAATATATAAATTTGATGCTATCCAAATTGAATTCTGACAGGAATTTTTGTGTTTTCAGGTTCTTATCACTGAATGACCAAGAGAAATATCTTAATCTAAGATTAGGGGAAATACATTGTTACATAATTGGGGGGTGGTGATTCAGTCTCAATCATCTCCTAATGTTTGATAATTAAAAGCAATATAATCTTCCCAAATACCCAAACTCAATGAAATATTTAAAATTTAGTATCTGGTGGAAATCTCAGGACATATTTTTCACAGGTCTCCCCCAATTTCCTCTCCTCCCACCACATCTCACCTCTTCCAAACTGAAATACTTGCTTAAACCTCCTTTTCTGACTCCCCACCACCATCCTGTCTATGGAATTCAGACATACATCTATTTACCACTTCTCATGCCTTTACCTAGAAGTATTATCATTTTAAAATTGGCTTTACTATTAGATATATTTATTCATGTTGTATTTCTTGATATATAACAATGAAATCTGTCCATGATATAAATAGAAAGTTTTTTCTTTTAAAGCTCATTTTAACCACAAAAATTCAGAACTTTAAGCATTTTTGTGATTTACAAACTTTGATTTAGCCTCAATGACTCTCCTGTCTTGTGGCTGAGATTTAAGAGGCTTTAAGGTAGAATCAATCACTGGGTAGAATCTCCTGGATTCTTATGAAACCATTAATATCTTTTAATGAAAGAATATATTCATTGTATGATTTATTCAATAAACATTGCTGAGACTATTGAATGTAACGAAAATTTAATCTACAAAATTCAGGAAAAAGCAATAAGGTGGAAAGAAAATAACTTGGAAACCTGTCATTTCTCTGTATTTTTGTTTTATCATCAGGCAATGCAGATAGTGATATCTGTTGTTTCTCATAGGATTACTATGCAGTTCAAATTTTTGAAAAAGCCATAAACCACCATATAAATAAACAGTATTAAATGGATTTAAAAACTTAGATTACTTCAAGTAAAGGAGAAAAGGATAAATTAATTATCTTTTACTTTGAATTGGAATAGCCCTCCCTCTACTATATCTATTGAGAGAACTAATTTTTCAAATGTTAGAATTTATAAAAGTTGAACCACATGTAAACACTTTTTTCATTGTTTTAAATGTAGTTGATTTACAATGTTGTGATAGTTTCTGCTGTACTATAAACAGACTTCTTCTTTTTTTTCTCTTAGGACCACATCTATGGCATACGGAAGTTCCCAGAATAGGGGCTGAACTAGAGCTGCAGCTGCCAGCCTATACCCCAGCTACAGGAACGTGGGATCTGAGCCACGTCTGTGACTCACACCACAGCTCACAGCAATGCCGGATCCTTAACCCACTGAGCAAAACCAGGAATTGAACCCATGTCCTCATGGATACTAGCTGGGTTTGTTACCCCTGAGCTACAATGGGAACTCCTAAACAAGACTCTTAAAAAACAGAATAGAAGGTAGAAGTGACCAAGTCTAAGGCTATTTCCATTAACATGAAAGTAAAATATGAATCCCATCAAGAGAAGAGAGAACATTTTAGAGTTAATTCATGGAACACAAAAGTGTCTCCAAAACAATTTTTTTCCAAATAGATGACAGAAAATAAGGAAAGGAACAAATGTGATTTTAAGTACATGGGTGTGGCAAGGTGAAGTTCGCTGGGAAGAAGTCAGACCTGTATTAGAGAAAGACTAACTTACAGTTAATGAAATAGGAGGAGAAGAATTTGACCTTATATCACTTGAATGGAATTAGAGTTTGTTCTTCACCTGGAGAATGTGATTTTACTAATGGTTTTTTAAAAGCAAGCATACCTCAAAATAAACTCTGAGAAAATAGGAGGTGGCTGTGGTCAAATATAATTATACACAACTCTGTGTTCACATGGTTTGTCTAATTAGAAATCAACTTTAGTGATGCTCAGATTTCATTTGTCAAGTTATTATACTCATCTTGTAGATTTTCTTCAGTTTTAGGCTTCAAAACACTCCTTTCTCTGATCTCAAAACTGCCTTCTACCAAATGGAAGCCTCAAAGACCCTGCCCCACCTGGGTATGTGGGTATTAAAAAAAAAGACTAATGACAATTTTACCCATTCTCTTCCATTCTGGATACCTTTTATTTCTTTTGTTTGTCTGACTACTGTGGCTAGGACTTCCAATACTATGTTGAATAAAAGTGCTGAGAGTGGGCATCCTTGTCTTGTTCCAGATTTTAGTGGGAAGGCTTCAGACTTTTCTCCATTGAGTATTATACTGGCTGTGGGTTTGTCATAAATGACTTTCATTATGTTAAGGTATGCTCCCTCTATACCCACTTTGATAAGAGTTTTCATCATGAATGGATGTTGGATTTTGTGAAATGCTTTTTCTGCATCTATTGAGATGATCATGTGGTTTTTTATTTTCTTTTGTTAATGTGGTGTAGGACGTTGATTGATTTGCTTATGTTGAACCATCCTTGTAAACTTGGGATGAATCCCACTTGGTTGTGGCATATGATCTTTTTTATATATTGTTGGATTCTGCTGCTAAAATTTTATTGAGAATTTTTGTGTCTATATTCATCAAAGATATTGGACTGTAATTTTCTTTTTTGATAGTATCTTTGTTTGGTTTTGGTATTATGTGATGGTGGCTGCATAGAATGTTTTTGGGATTATTCCTACTTTTTCAACCTTTGGAAAAGTTTAAGAAGGATGAATGTAAACTCCTCTTTGTATGTTTGGCAGAATTCACCTATGAAGCCATCTAGTCCTGAACTTTCATTTGTAAAATAAATGCTTTTATTACACATTCAATCACATTTCTAGTGATCAGTGTGTTCAGTGGATCTATTTATTTCTTCTTGATTCAGTTTTGGCAGGCTGTCTCTAGAAAGTTGTCCAGTTCTAGGTTGTCAAATTTGTTGGCATATAATTGTTCATAGTATTCTCTTATGTTATTTTCTATTTCTGCAGCATCTGTTGAGATTTCTCCTTTTTCATTTCTTATTTTGTTTATTTGAGTTCTTTCTCTTCTTGGTGAGTCTGGCCAGAGATATGATACTATATATAGAAAACCCTAAGGACTCAACACAAAAACTATTCAAACTGATCGATGAATTCAGCAAAGTATCAGGATACAAGATTAACCATTCAGAAATCAGTTGCATTTCTGTATACTAACAATGAAATATTGGAAAAGAAATATAAAAATGCCATACCTTTTAAAATCACACCCAAAAAATGCCTAATAATAAACCTGACCAAGGAGGTGAAAGACTTAGATGCAAAAAACTATAAAACATTAGTCAAGGGAATTAAAGAAGTTTCAAAGAAATGGAAAATTATCCCATGCTTCTGGATTGGAAGAATACCATTAAAATGGTCATACTACCCAAAGCAATCTACAGATTCAATGCAATTCCTATCAAATCACCCATGACATTTTTCACAGAATTGGAACAATCTGAAAATTTATATGGAACCATAAAAAACCCAGAATTGCCAAAGCAATCCTGAGGAACAAAAACCAAGCAGGAGGCATAACTCTCATAAGACTTCAGACAATATTATAAAGACACAGTATTCAAGATCATGTGGTACAGGTACAAAAACAGACGTACAGACCAATGGAACAGAACAGAGAACCCAGAAATAAACCCAGACACCTACAGTCAATTAATCTTTGACAAAGGAGGCAAGAACATAAAATGGGAAAAAAACAATCTCTTTAGCAAGTTGTGCTGGGAAAACTGGACAGCTGCCTGCAAATCAATGAAACTAGAACACACCCTCACACCATGCACAAAAATAAACTCAAAATGGCTGAAAGACTTAAACATAAGACAAGATACCATCAAACTCCTAGAAGAGAACATACATAAGACAAGATACCATCAAACTCCTAGAAGAGAACATAGGCAAAATATTCTCTCACATCAACCGTACAAATGTTTTTTCAGGCTAGTCTTCCAAAGCAATAGCAAAAATAAAGCATGGGACCTAGTAAAACTGACAAGCTTTTGCACAGCAAAGGAAACCATAAAAAAAAGGCAACTTACAGAATGGGAGAAAATAGTTTCAAATTATGCAACTGACAAGGGCTTAATCTCCAAAATATACAAACAATACATATAAATCAACAGGGAAAAAACCGACAACCCAACTGAAAAAATGGGCAAAAGACCTGAAGAGATATTTCTCCAAAGAAACATACAGATGGCCAATGAAAAAATGCTCAACATCATTAATTATTAGGGAAATGCAAATCAAAGCTACTATGAGGTACCACTTCACAGTGGTTGGAATGGCCATCATTAGTAAGCCTACAAATAGGAAATGCTGGAGAGGGTGGAGAAAAGGGAACCCTCCTGCACTGTTGGTGAGAATGTAAATTGGTACAACCACTATGGAATACTGTATGGAGGTGCCTCGGAAAATAAATATAGAATCACCATACCATCCAGCAATCTCACTCCTGGGCATATATCCGGATAAAACAACAATTCAAAAAGATACATGCACCTGTTTGTTCGCTGTAGCCCTATTCACAACAGCCAAGACATGGAAACAACCTAAATAAATGTCCATCCGTGAACAGACTAAGATGTGGTATATATATATGCAATGGAACAGTACTCAGCCATCAAAAGAACATTTGCAGAAACAGGGGTGCAACTAGAGACTCACACTAAGTAAAGAAAGAGAAAGACAGATACTATATAATATCACTTATATCTGGAATCTAATATATGGCATAAATTAACCTATCTACAGAAAATAAACTAACTCATGGACATGGAAAACAGACTTGTGGTTGCCAAAGGTGGGGGGGAGGGAGTGGCATGGACTGGGAGTTGGGAGTTGGTAGATGCAAACTATAGCATTTGGAGTGGATAAGCAGTGAGATCCTGCTGTATAGCACAGGTTGCTATATATAACCACTACTGATGGAACATGATGGAGGATAATGTGAGAAAAAGAATGTGTACAGATTTAGATAGATAGATAGATAGATGTATAACTGGGTCATTTTACTGTATAGCAGAAATTGATAGAATATTGTAAATCAACTATAAAAAAATTAAAAGACTAATGCCCTTGCTTCTTGGTGGGATAATTTGTGTGACACAATTCATGTTCCAGAACTTCCTGTGTAATCAGGCTGAAACTATACTCTTGCTGCCATAACCTCCTTTATGAGCATCCTCTCTAGCTGGCCCACAACCATTCCCACTTATCCTACTTCCTTTGCTTTCTCCTGAGTACATGTCTCAATAAAACACTGAAACAAGGGGAGCTCCCATTGTGGCACAGCAGAAACGAATCTGACTAGTATCCATAAGGACATGGGTTTGATCCCTGGCCTCACTCAGTGGGTTAAGAATCTGGCACTGTCATGAGCTGTGGTGTAGTCTGCAGACACAACTCAGATACTGTGTTGCTGTGGCTGTGGTGTAGGCCAGCAGCTCTGATTTGACCCCTAGCCTAGGAACCTCCATATGTGGCAGGTGCGACCCTAAAAAGCAAAGACAGAAAGAAATAAAGAAACAAACAAAAAAACAAACACTGAAACAAGAATCCCTGTGTCAAAACTTGTATCTAAGTAATCCAACCTAAGATACCATATCAAGGATGGCCACGTGGTACTTCACATCCTAAACTTTACTATTACCAAGTTGAGGGATTTTTTTATTTAAATGTACTTTAAAAATTTTCTAACACAGAAGCAAATATTCATTGAAAAATGAGTGAATGTTCCATTCTACTAAACCTTAAGTCTGTATAACTGAACAAACCCTGCTACAAAGATGTCTTTCAAGAGATAAATGATGTATCTTTTTTGAATGGATGGAAACTTTTCTAGGAAAAAGAAAATTACCCTGAACAATATATATTGAGCACCATTTCTTCACCAAATATGTGTCTAATGGGTGTTCTGAACTGCAATTTTATCATGAAGTTTATAATACATCTAAGTATACTTTTAAATCACAGCTTTCCTCCTTTTTATACTATCTCATAAAGAATAAGGTATAATAAATCCTTAGCAGTAACATTTTCCACACCATTCTTCTCAAATGGTGAGATGATTTTGTGATTGGTGACTAGCAGTTTAAAATTTGTGTTTCAGGCATGTCACTGCCTCTAACTTTCTCAACTGGTACTATAAAAAGTCATTTCAACATTTTAGGGTCTCAATTTCTTATTGAATGACACTACTTGGTTTTCATATTTAACCATCATATTTTATATTTACATTATTACATAAATACACATAGATTTCTAAAAGCAAATAACCTCCAAAGACATATAATGAAAACAATATTGCCTTTATCCCTTTCTTATAACAATTATTATTATTTCTAATAGGCAAATATTTTTTAAAATTATAGCTTATTATTCAGCTAAGTATACGTACACACACACTCTTTTCCCATAATTTTAACTTCCTGAAATGACATGAATGACAATGTGAAAAGACTGGTCATGTGTTAATAACTATTGAAATTAGGTCATTGGTATAGGGTTACTTATATCATTCAACTTTTTTCCCCCCATATTTGAAATTTGAAAATTTCCCCCATATTTGAAATTCCATCCACTAAATAAATATTCCCCTAATGTCCCAGGAAAACACCTTCTTGGGCCCTCCTGGCCTCTTATTTCAATATTAGCTTAGTTTTAATTTTCCTTCTACACAGCTGACATTCTGATATTTCCTTTCATTGCTTTTCTGACTGGATCCAATCCTAAATCTTATCTCTTTATTTTTTCTACTTTTATTGTGTATTACTTATATACATTATCAAGCAAATTTTAAGGAAAATGCTTGAAATCTATCTTCATGTTTAATTGACAACTCTCTTGAATTTTAGGATAAAATATTTTCTAACCAGACTAATGAGGTCCCTATGCCTTTTTTCCCCTTGTTAAATATTTTCTCCTATCAAATATTTAAAATACATTTATTATCCTCATAGTTTTGAAATATTGAAATAATGTATCAAAGTGTGGATATAACATTCGATTATTGTACTGGTCTTCAACCAGGAGATGTGTGTGTCAGATATGGTCAATTATCTTGTAATTTTTCTTTAATATTTTCCATCTCTCTTTTCTTGTAACTCCTATTTATTGGATAATGGGCCTTCTGGACTGGTCTTATGTTGTCAAACCAGAAACTGGATTTGTTCTCAAAGATCTTCAAGAGGCTTTTTGACTTAGACGTCCAATCCTTCAACTGATTTTGTATTTCATCATTTACATTTTTAATTTTCAAAACTTATTTTTTCCCTTTTTTCAAAAGTTCTTCGTTTTCCCTTTTTTTCATATCTTCTCATTTTTTTTGTAGATACAAAAAAACCCTCTTTTTAGACCAATTAGTTTTTCTTTAACGTTTTCTATTCATAAATTATCTTCTCATTCAGGATTATGTTTTCTATTTTATTTTGTTTTTCAATCTGGTTCTGTTCAAATAGTTGAAGATCTTAACTGTTAGCTTAGGAATTAGTGTTGGGAGGTGGAGACATTGAATAATTTCCTCCAAATTGACAACTGAGATTGAAAAACGAAGCAGGCGGAAAGAATCTGACTAGCATCCATGAGGACACAGGTTTGATCTCTGGCCTTGCTCAGAGGATTAAGGATCCGGCATTGCCGGGAGCTGTAGTATAGGTTGCAGACATGGTTCCCATCTGGCCTGGTTGTGGCTGTGGCGTAGGCCGGCAGCTACAGCTCTGATTCCACCTCTAGCCTGGGAATCTCCATATGCTGCAGGTGCGGCCCTAAAAAGACAAAAGAAAGAAAGAGAGAGAGAGGAAGGAAGGAAGACATACAGACAGACAAAGCAGGCAACTCTGTAAAGTACAATTACTGAAGTTTATTGTGGGTAACTTATAAACAGGCAGAATGGGAATAGATTGTTCTCCAAGGAAGATATACAGATGGCCAGCAAACACATGAAAAAATGCTCAACATCGCTGATTACAAGAGAAATGCAAATCAAAACTACCACAAGATACCACCTCACACCAGTCAGAATGGCCATCAATAATAAGTCCACAAATAACAAGTGCTGGAGGAGCTGTGGAGAAAAGGGAACCCTCCTGCACTGATGGTGGGAATGTAAACTGGTACAGCCACTATGGAGAACAGTTTGGAGATACCTTAGAAATCTATACATAGAACTTCCATATGACCCCACAATCCCACTCTTGGGCATATATCCAGACAAAACTCTACTTAAAAGAGACACATGCACCCACATGTTCTTTGCAGCACTATTCATAATAGCGAAGACATGGAAACAACCCAAATGTCCATCAACAGATGATTGGATTCGGAAGAAGTGGTATATATACACAATGGAATACTACTCAGCCATAAAAAAGAATGACATAATGCCATTTGCAGCAACATGGATGGAACTAGAGACTCTCATACTGAGTGAAATGAGCCAGAAAGACAAATACAAATACCATATGATATCACTTATATCTGGAATCTAATATAAGACACAAATGAACCTTCCCACAGAAAAGAAAATCATGGACTTGGAGAATAGACTTGTGGCTTCCCAATGGGAGAGGGAGGGAGTGGGAGGGATTGGGACCTTGGGGTTATCAGATACAACTTAGAATAGATTTACAAGGAGATCCTGCTGAGTAGTACTGAGAACTATGTCTAGATACTCATATTGCAACAGAACAAAGGGTGGGGAAAAAATGTATATATGTAAGAGTAACTTGATCCCCATGCTGTACAGCGGGGGTTGGGGGGGGACAGGCAGAATGGGGGGTGTGAGGGTGCAAAACAGAAGCATTCACAGCTTCAGGGCCTACAGGAGTACAGGAGGATTTAAAGGGGCCAAAGCTAAAAACAGAATCTGACTAACAAGGGAGAAGCATGTTCTCATCATGGGAACTGGAATTTTTCCTCCCCTGGGGTCTTTCATGACCATTAACCATCTGCTTCAACAGATGTTCTTCCAGTTTTCATAGCAGGCAAGGCTAAAACTTGATAAGGAATTTATCTGGCTTGGGCACATCCCTTGTGAGTAGGCTAAAGCTCAGTCACACTGGGGTGGGGGTGGTGCACACAAGATGCAGGCCTAAGATGGAGCTGACAAAATGGAGTCAGTATGGTTCAGCCACAGAAACAGTTTTAAGAATAAGAAAATAACAAGCTGACTTCCGAGCTCTGTGTGCATGGAAGGGGAATTTGAGTGACTGGACGATTTAGCCGTGGAGATGACCATTTATGTTGAGATTCCTAACTATCTGAATCTTGAAGTCTTTTCTCGAGGCTATTCATTTTCTCTAGTAATAAATTCTTTGCCGTTTCTTCAATGGTATGGGGATGTGGACTGCTGAGAAGTCTGCGCTCAGGGAGATAGCAGGGCTGTCCATTACTGCATCTTTAGTTTTTCAAAGGAGTTGTCTGATTTCAGACACATTTTCCCTTCTATCCATTGTCACAAAAAATTGTTTCCAAGTTTCAAACCTCTTTGGGAGTCTAGAGGTGGTGTCAGCCTCCTCTCTGTCTCTCCCACTCCATGCCTGCTCTGGCCTCTGTTTCCTCCTGCTGTTACCACATCCATCTGTTACCACTTTCTTCCTTAACATAAGTGGGATGTACTCTCTTGTCTGCTAATGTCTATTCTCCCAGGTTTATATATTTAAAGTTTACACATCTGAGAGTTCCCATCCTGGCTCAGCAGTTAACGAACCCAACTAGGATCCATGAGAACGTGGGTTCACTCCCTGGCCTCAATCAGTAGGTTAAGGATCCGGTGTTGCTGTGAGCTTTTAGTGTAGGTTGCAGACGTGGCTCAGATCCTGGGTTGCTGTGGCTGTGGCATAGTATGCTGGTGGCTACGGCTCTAATTCAACCCCTAGCCTTGGAACCTCCATATGCCACAGATGGGGCCCTAAACAGGCAAAAAAAGACCAAAAAAAAAAGTTTACACATTTGAAGTTTATCATTTTAATATCAGTTTAGAATGTCCTCAGCTGGTATGAAAGAACAATACATATTAAAAACGACCCAGTATCTTTAACATGTAAGACATTTTATAAAACCCCTTCCAAATCAAAAGAACAAAAACAAAAATTCTTAAATCTATGAATAACATCAATACACAAGGTCTTCGTACTACATTTATATTATATTTTAATGTTTCTAAGAGTGTTGTATTTTAGAAAGGACTTGGAAGTCAAAGAGTCAAACCAGGATAGCATCTGGACCCTAGTCCTCCAGTCTGAGCTTAAGGAAATATATGGCCTCCCAGACTGTACCTGCATTGCAGCACCTTCTTGAGGAGATGAGGACTGGGTCTCCTGAAACAAGGTCTGAAGCATAGTTGGTGCCCAATAAATACTAGTTCCTTTGCCTAATCTCTTAATGTTTCATTTTCCTTTCCATCATGTATAGTTCTCCTCCTCCTATACTGGAGGGCCTATATGTAGTCCTTCACCTTCAACTTTGATGTTTCAATGAAAATCTCTATACATAATGGCTAAAGTCAAGAATCATCTGTTTGCTTTCCCTAGATAACCCAATTTTCCAAAATTTAAACAGGATTAAATAATAATTATTTAGCTCAGAAATCTATGAATTGGCAAGCTGGGCTGGGCTCTATGGTTGGTTCTGAGCTAGCCTTATCAGATCTCAGTTGGATGTGCTGACCTGTCTTTAGTTCATTGCTGCTTTGACAGGCACTGGCTAGTCTAAGATGCTCCTGCTGGAATGGCTCATTTATTTGCCATGAAGTTTCTCATCTTCCAGCTAATTATACAGTGATGTCCCCATGATGGCTCACTTCAAGAGTAAGGGTATAAGTGGGCAAAAGACTAGCTTAGGAGGTCCCCAGTGGATGCAGTGGGTTAATAATCCAACTACAGGAGTTCCTGTTGTGGTGCAGGGGGAACGAATCTGACTAGGAACCATAACGTTGCAGGTTCGATCCCTGGCCTTGCTCAGTGGGCTGGATCTGGCATTGCTGTAGCTGTGGTATAAGCTGGTGGCTACAGTTCCAATTGGACCCCTACCCTGGGAACCTCCATATGACGTGGGTGCAGCCCTAAAAAGGCCAAAAAAAAAAAAAAGAATCCAATTACAGCGGCTTGGGTCACTGTGGAGATATGGGTTCAATCCTTGGCCTGGTGTAGCGTATTAAAGGACTCAGTGTTGCTGAAGTCATAGACTACACCGAGGCTGTGGATTGGATTCAATCCCTAGCTTTGGAATTTCCATTTGCCACAGGCGTGGCCTTAAAAAAAAAAAAAACTGGCTTAAATTTGCACAATATCACTTTTGCTACATTTACACTGGCAAATGGGTTAGGTGTACTCTCCCTCACTCATCTCTTGATAGAAGGAGCATGTAGAATTGTGGCCATTTCTGAATCTGTCATATAGAGCAAAGGTACTCAGTATGATGGCCTGTTGAAGATGTATCCCCATAACAATATAATGAAAGGTCCGAAGAATATTGGGTTGAGAACCAGAGCAAGGTTTACTCAGCAGAATCCCTGATTTCTCACCCATCACTTTGTTCCCACATGATTGATGGAAGGGTAAGGGAAATGCAACTTGCTAGCTAAATCTTGCCTGTATCTGTTTTTTGCAGTCTGTAAGCTAAGGATGAGTCTTACACTTTTCAAAGGGTGAAAAATAACAAAAGAAGATCATTTCATGATGTGAAAATCATGTGAAATCCAAATTTCAGTGATCCCAAATAAATATTATTAAAAAACAGCCAGGCCTAAACATTTACATATCACCTATTACTGCTTTGGGGCTATAACTGGCAGATTTGAGTATTTGCAAAAGGGAGTGTACGTGACCCACAAGTCCTGAAATATTTACTACTTGATCTTTTACAGAGAAAGCTTACCAACAACGGATTTACAACATAAGCCATAAGTGTTTGGAGATGGGTGTGCCATCTATGCAAAGCTACAGGGAAAAAAATAAATGTCACCAAAAGCTATGAGAAATAAGTTCAACACAGAGTAAAGTCAGCTTAAGACTCCCTCCTCTCTGGAACATTAATAACATAATACCATCAATTATCCAAAAATAATCTTGAGAAAGGAACTTAAGCTTCCCCAGCCATAGCCACAGCACTATGGGATCTGAGCTGCATCTGTGACCTACACCACAGCTCACAGCAACACTGGATCCTAGACCCACAGAATGAGGCCAGGGATCGAACCCACATTCTCATGCATACTAGTCACATTTGTTTCCACTGCGACACAATAGGAACTCCCCCCAGGTTTCTTTTTTACTAGGCATAAATGGGAAGAGCTAAAAGATTTATCATTTAATTTAAAATACTCAGCATTAACCCCAAGCTCCCAATCCATCCCACTCCCTCCCCCACCCCGCTTGGCAACCACAAGTCTGTTCTTCATGTCCATGATTTTCTTTCTGTGGAAAGGTTCATTTGTGCCACATATTAGATTCCAGATTTAAGTGATATCATATGGTATTTGTTTTTATGATTACTTTACTCAGTATGAGAGTCTCTAGTTCCATCCATGTTGCTGCAAGTGGCATTATTTTGTTCTTTTTTATGGCTGAGTAGTATTCCATTGTGCATAGATACCACATCTTCCTAAGAATGGATTAGCAATGAGATCCTGCTGTGTAGCATTGGGAACTGTGTCTAGTCACTTAAGATGGAACATGATAATGTGAGAAACAAGAATGTATACATGTATGTGTAACTGGGTCACCATGCTGTACAGAAAAAAAAAATAATAATGTATTGGGGAAATAAAAAGAAAAAGAAAAAGAAAAAATACACAGAATGAAGGGTTTATTTCATTTTTATCAGAATAAAATGATCATGTCTCTTTACAACCATGTTTAACCTTTTGAAAAGAGAATGCCCAAATACCTTGAGTTTGTAGCCAAACTTCAGTTAGAGTTTGTTTCCAAGTCCTAAGAGAAACAGAATGAAAGGAAAGCAGGAAGATGATAGAAGAGGCAAAGTGGCAGAAAAAGAAAATGAAAAGTTGAGAGTTATAAAATATAAATTTTCCCATAAATTAAAAACAAGAGCATAATCCACAAGTAGCAGCCATACTGAGAACTTAAATGTCTTTAAGCTAGGTCCTTCAGTTCCCTAAAGCCAAAAGCATAGTGTTATTTTATCTGTACACATTTTTCATTTTCTGCACTGTAGCCTTTAAAAGCCTCTATCATTTTCTTTTACCTGTTTTCAGTAAGCAAATTTTTGATTATAAAATAAAGTACAAGTATATTCTATGGAGACAAATTGGAACATACAGAAAAAATCAATGGAAGTAAATTTAATTTCTTAATCATTATTACTCAGGGATATAATATCTAACATTTTATCTTATTTTGTTCTCTGTTATTTATTCATTTATGGCCATGCCTCAGCCAGGGATCAAATCTTTGCCACAGCAGTAACCAGAGCCACAGCACTGATACCACCAGCTCCTTAACCCACAGAGCCACCAGGGAACTCATGTTCTCTGCCTTTTAACATTGAACATTTTAATTTTCTCCTGTTATACAAAATTTTGTCTGCTTAATGTTCTATCAAACTACAATGTTTTATAAATAATTTATATATTTTGTATTCTTGTTAATTTTTCAGTATCATAAATAATAGCACCGAAATTTTGACATGAAGTCATTTTCTTAATTTGTCATTATTTCTAAGCAAAGATGGGAAGTCATCAGGTCAGCACCTATGAACATAAATGAAGGTTTTGGATTTATGTTATCAAATAAATTTCTCAAATTTCTTTTCACTGAGGACTAAGGTACCTGTCTTTGGAGCAGAATGACTGTAAAGATCATCAAATTCTCTGCATTTTATTGTGACATTTTAACACACAGCTGTGTAGATCAGATTTATGTTAGGAACTGAAGCCTTACTTAGCAAGGCCTGATGAGATGGAAAGAACAATGAATGAATATTATGTAGTTTCAGAACAGCAGATTTTCCCGATTAAAGACATTTAATTCCACTTTTATTTTTCTAACTCTGATGGAGATCAATCTCAGTGTAAATCAGGATGTGATTTTTGACTACTGCCCAACCCAAGATATATTAACCCTGAAGTTTGGATTATATCAGAATTCCCAAATGCTGGGCCGGCAATTTTTTTTTTCTTTTAGGGCTGCACGTGTGGCATATGGAGTTCTCAGGCTAGGAGTTGAAATGGAGATACAGCAGCTGGCCTACACCACAGCCATAGCAATGACACATCCCAGCTACATGTGCAATCTATGCCACAGCTTGTGGCAATGCAGGATACTTACTGAATGAGGCCAGGGATCAAACCTGAATCCTCATGGATACTAGCTGGGTTCTTAACCCACTGAGCCACAATGGGAACTCCCAGTAATTTGTGATGTTTGAAAACAAAAACCCAAACAGGGAAACAAACAAAAAACCATGTTCCAATGCATTCCAGTTCTAGCTCAGCTATGTACTGACTGGGTGATACTGGGTAAGTCATTTAATCTCTTTGATTTTCTCATATATAAGAAGAAATTCTTGGACTTCATAAATTTTAAGACCCCTTAAACTACTTTTAAAATGCTATTATTTTCATTATATATTTAAAGTTCACATACTTGTGTTTTCCCTCTTAGAAAGCTCTTCATATTAACCTCCATATTTACTCATAACCAGATTTGGCTGCGAGGGCACTATGATTAAAAACCTAAAATGTTTCCTAACATCCTTCTATCCTTCATTTCAAATCTCTTTCTGCACTTGACTCTGGAAAGATGGTGGAGGAGTAGGATATGGAGCTCACATTCTCCCACAAATACAACAATAGTATATCTACACATGGCATAATTCTCACGGAACATCTACTGAATGCTGGTGGAAGATCTCAGACTTCCAAAAGAGCAAGAAACTCTACATAACTGGGTATATCAAAAAGGAAAAAAAAGAGAGAGAGGGGGAATGCAATTAGGGCAGGATCAGGGCTCCTGGGAGGGAGTTGTGAAAGAGGAAAGGTTTCCACACACTGGGAAGACCCCTTACTGGTATGGAGAATAGCTGGGCTAGAGGGGGAGTTTTGGAGCCTCAGAGAAAAGAGCGGCAACCAGACTGTGGAGGGCAAAGTGGGGAAAGACAGATGGTGTACCCCCCAGCCCAAGAATCTTGTCCATTGGGGTGAGTGAGGGTTGGGTACTGAGGCTCAGGCTGTGGAGGACAGACTGGGGGACAGGACTGAGGTTGCCTGCATGGAGAAACCTGAGGGGCTAGTGGATGGTGCACCACAGTCGAGGGAGTGCGGGAAGAAGCCTGGGCCCACAAGACAGGCAAGGCACCACTTGCATGAAGTTCAGGGATAGGTGTGAGCTGCTGCTGCCCTCTCAGACTCCAGAGGCAAGCAGAGACCACTGCCTCCACTGAGGGCTTGGTGATCAGGTTATTGTCACAGCCCCACCTTCCCAGGAGCATGTGTGGGCAAGCATCTGCACAGCCCCATCAAGGGGCTGACAGCCAGCATACACTAGGGGAAAAGACAGCAAGAATCCAAATCAAAAGTATCCCTCATGCCACAAAAATAGTAAACCCACAAAACCTACTCAAGGATGCTCCAGCATATAAAGAACCCTCCAAGGCCACAGTAGATAACTCTTTTAAACTCACAGAGTAAGAGAAATATAAGCAAAATGAAGAAGAAAAGGAAGCACTCCCAGTTAATAGACCAAGAGAATTCCCTTGAAGGAATAAAAAATGAGACAGACTTCTTCAGGCTAATAGAAAGGGGGTTCAAAAAGGAGGTACTGAAACTATTGAAGAAATTAAGAAAGGCTATTGACAGAAATGCAGATTTATGTAAAAGGGAACTAGAAATATAAGGAGGAGCCAAGGAAAATAGAAAACTCATTTACCAAGACAAAAGGCAGTGAATATCAGAATGAATAATGTAGAAAAAAGAATAAATGATCTGGAAGACAGAATAATGTAAATTGCCCAGTCATAAGAGCAGACAGGAAACCATATTAAAAATTATGAGAACAGCATAAGAGACCCATGGGATAATATAAAACATACCAATCTATGCACAAAAGGGATTCCAGAAAGAGACAACTGAGAAAGGGGTATTGAAAATGTATTTGAAGAAATTATTTCTGAAAACTTCCCAAACCTAAAGAAGGAAATAGATATCCAGATACAGGAAGCATAGAGAGGCCCCAACCAGATGAACCCAAACAGATCTACATCAAGACATATTATAAAAATGACAAAGTTAAAGGAGAGGATTTTTAAAGGCAGCAAGAGAAAAACAAAGAGTTAATTACAAAGGAACCCCCATAGGATATAAGCTGATTTCTCTATAGAATTGTTGCAGGCCAGAGGAAATGGCAAAATATACTCAAAGTCTTGAAAAGAAAAAATTTGCAATTTGTTGGGTAGAATACTCTACCCAGCAAGACTATCATTTAGAATAGCAAGATGAATAAAGAATTTCTCAGAGAAGCAAAACCTAAAAGAATACAGCAATACTAAACCTATCCTAAAAGAACTATTGAAAATTTTTCTCAAAATAGAAAATAAGCAAGAAGATATAGGAAGAAGGAAATCACAACTATAAAGTCAATTAAACTGACCAGTACACAATTCATAAAGAAAAAAAACTATTTGTGAAAGCAATAATAAACACAAGGAACAGCAAGAGGATAACCATGAGGGTGTAAAAAAGGACATCAAAATCATAAAATGTGGGGAAGGAGAGTAATATAACGTAGATTCTTTCTTTTATAAATTTTTATTTTTATTTTTGTCTTTTTGACTTTTTAGGGCTGCATCCATGGCATATGGAGGTTCCCAGGCTAGGGGTCTAATCAAAGCTGTGTCCGAGGGCCTACGCCACAGCAACTCCAGATCTGGGCCATGTCTGAGACCTACACCACAGCTCATGGCAATGCCGGATCCTTAACCCACTGAGCGAGGCAGGGGATCAAACCCACAACCTCAAGGTTCCTAGTCAGATTCATTTCTGCTGTGCCACTATGGGAACTCCAATTCTTTTTTTTTTTTTTTTTTTAAAGAAAGTATTTGAGAGCCTACATGACTATCAGGCTAAACCAAGCAGATGTAGGAAGGGATTAATGTACTTGAAAAATAGGGCAATCACAAATCAAAAACATAAAATAGATTCACAAAAACCAAAAAGAACAGAATAAAAACATAAAATAAAAGGAAATCATCAAACCACAAAAAGAAAAACAGAAAAAGAAAGGAACAAAAAGGAAACACAGAATCAACTGGAAAACAAAGTTTAAAATGGCAATAAATAGATATGTATCAACAATTACCTTGGAGTTCCCATCATGGCTCAGTGGTTAGCGAATCCGAATAGGAACCATGAGGTTGCAGGTTTGATCCCTAGCCTTGCTCAGTGGGTTAAGGATCCGGCATTGCCATGAGCTGTGGTGTAGGTCACAGGCGTGGCTTGGATCCTGCATTGCTGTGGCTGTGGTGTAGGCTGGAGGCTACAGCTCTGATTAGATCCCTACCCTGGGAACTTCCATATGGCATGGGAGCAGCCCTAGAAAAGGCAAAAAGACAAAAAAAATTACCTTAAATGTCAATGGACTGACAATCAAAAAACATAAAGTGGCAGACTGGATAAAAAAAAGAAAAGAAACAAGAGCCTACAATATGCTACCCACAAGAGACCCACCTTTGGGCAAAGAACGCACATAGATTGAAAGTGAGGGGATGAAGGAAGATGGGAGAGTAGTATGATGCAAGGGTCACCTATTCCCACAAATACTTTGAGAATGCATCTACACTTGGAACTATTTGCACAGAAAATTTGTTTAACACTGATGAAACACCTCAGGAATGTGATAGAGCAAGAAAAACTTCATGAAACCAGATAGGACAAAACAAAGATGAAAGAAGAAAAAGAGAGAAGAGAAAATAAGCAAGATGGGACCTGCACCCCTAGGAAGGAGCTGAAAAGAAGAAAAGCTCCTGAACCCTGGGAAATTCTGCCTCTAGCAAGGAGATCAGCTGGGACAGCAGTGAAACTTTAGAACATTGGAGGAGAACACAGAAGTTGGTGTGAAGATGTTAAAACATAAACAATCCTCCACAAACAGTCAGTGCTAAGACAACTGGCAACCACATGACAGTACCAGCAGGTGTTGGGAACTAAAACTATGGCCTTAGAGATTAGACGCAAACAGAGAGCTGGGGCTGACGATGTGGGAAAAAATGGGTTGGTTGCACCTGGAGGGACTAGAGTATAGGGCAACCACATGTGAGGGCATAACCTGAGGCACCCCATTTGGGCTTAGTGGCTAGTCACCATTGTTTGAGGGTACTGGAGGGAAGAGGTGGGATCCACCACTTCAGCCTTATTCCATGTGTTTGCTCTCAGGCTGCAGTACTGTCTGCTTCAGCTCTGGGAGCCACCCAACAGCAGCTGCTACCTAGCAACAGCTGGGGAACAGCCCCATCCTTAAAGCTACTTGGAGCAGACAGGCCAAGTAAATGCCCAGGGGAATAACATAAGCGCCACAGCCCCTGCTAGCAGCTCTGTAGGGGCCCATGCTAGTGGTGATCCTTCCACTCCAAAAGAGCCCCGAGAGGCCCACTGGTCCTCATTCTGATCCTCAGCAGCTATAGAAAGCACTCCTGCAAGCAGCCAAGGGGAGGGAGGGACCATCAGAAGTGCACATCCAGCAGCTACAGAGAGGGACTTTTACAACAGCTAGGAAGCAGTCCTGGCCCTTGGGGCTACAGAGAGAGATCTCTGAGTGACCAAATAAGGGGAGTGATGGCACAATGGCATCTGTCCATACAGCTACAGAGAGCAGTCCCAAGAACCTCTCCAGCAAAGGGAAGGACTTCAGGAGCAGCTGTTGACACTGCCAGTTTCAGGAAATAGTCTTGAGAGCTACATGGTAGCAGGAGGGGTCACAGGAGCCACTGCTGCCCCTACGTGCTACAAAAGCAATCCTGTGAAATGTGAATCACTGACACCTCCCTCACAGATTCCATCCCTAATAGCCACCCAGCTCCAGAAGAGGTATTGTGATACCACTGTTCCCATCATGTGCGCTGGGTACACGTGAACTACCACCACCCTGACAAATCCAGGACTGGGTACCTACTGCTACATCTACATACCTGCTGTCAAGAGGATGATAAACAGAAAGGTAGACATTATGAGACCACAAAGTGGTAGTTTTCAGACAAAGGAACGAGACAAAAATAGCTAAATGATGAGAAGATAGACAATCTACCTGCAAAAAGAATTCAGAGTGATGATAATAAAGATGATCCAAGATATTGGAAAAATAATGAGACACAGATCAAGAAGTAAAAAGAAGTGCTTTATAAAGAGCTACAGGATTTAAAGAGCAAGCAAACTAAGATGAATAGGATGATGTCTAAAATGAAAAATATGGAGTTCCTGTCATGGCTCAATGGTTAACGAATCTGACTAGGAACCATGAGATTGTGGGTTTGATCCCCGGCCTCGCTCAGTGGGTTAAGGATCCAGCATTGCCATGAACTGCAGTGTAGGTCACAGATGCGGCATGGATCCCAAGTTGCTGTGGCTCTGGTGTAGGCTGGCAGCTACAGCTCCAATTAGACCCCAAGCCTGGGAGCCCCCATATGCTGTGGGTGTGGCCCTAGAAAAAAAAAAGACGAAATAAAATAAAAAATACACTAGAAGGAATCAATAGCAGGATAACGGACGCAGATGACTGAATAAGTGAGGTGGGAGACAGAGTGGTGGAAATCACTACCACAGAAAAGAATAAAGAAAAAAGAATGATGGGGCAGAGACTGCCTGGGAGACTAGAAAACAAAGTTGTCGCAGAGGAAGGGAGCAATACTCTAGGGGCGGGGAAGTGGAAAGCCACATCAGAGGGAACCTGGGAGAAGAGCCTGGTCTGTGCCCGTGCTGGGGAGGGGAGAGAAGAATGGGTGGGTCCCCAAAGAATACTCCCCATGCCACAGCAAGCTCACAGGCCCACTAGCTAGCAGAAAGCTGTGCTTTCCAGTGCATCACCTCCCCCCACCCCCACAACCCCCTACAAACTTGCCACAACTGGGGCTACCTGCCATCCGGGAGGGCTGGCCTCAACAATTGCCTGAAGCCTACCACTGCAGGGGCTGACCCTGCACAGGCCTGCTTGCCCTTTGGAGGGGCTACACCTCCGCAGAGAAGCACCAAACACCACCAGCCCCCGAGAAAAGGCCTGCAGCCCAGAAAAGCTAGAAAAAGCCTAGCCAGGCTGTGAATAGATCTGCCTAATTCTCGGACGGTTTTTCTGAGTCAGGCTGTCCCGGGGAGGAGCCTCTTGGGTTTTCAGCAGCCCTGCTACCCGCCCAAGTCCCCAGGGGGTGCCAAGCCCTAGTGGATCAGCTGCATAGGACTGCCAGCTCCAGGCAGGACCCCCTAAAGCCCAGAAAAGTTGCAACAAGCCTGGCCGAGCCATGAAAAGATCTCAGACGGTCTTTCTGAGTCGGGCTGCCCTGGGGAGGAGCCTCTTGGGTTTTCAGTGGCACTGCTAGCCACCCAAGCCCTCAGGGGGTGCCCCACTCCCATTGAATAGTGGCTCAG
Source organism: Phacochoerus africanus (assembly GCF_016906955.1). Classification (NCBI taxonomy): domain Eukaryota; kingdom Metazoa; phylum Chordata; class Mammalia; order Artiodactyla; family Suidae; genus Phacochoerus; species Phacochoerus africanus. The sequence continues at coordinate 101,643,406 of NC_062544.1, read as the reverse complement.
CACCACCATCCCCCTGGAGGAGCCTCTGTAGCCTAGAAAAGCTGCAACAAGCTTGGCCAGACTGTGAAAAGATCTGCCTACATTCTCAGGCCAGCCTTCTGAGTTGGGCTGCCCTAGGGAAGAGCCTGTTAGGTTCTCAGTGACCCAGATAGCTGCTCCAGCCCCCAGGGAGTGCTGCACTCCTGAGGAACAGCTGCCCAACACTGCCAACCCCCTGCAAGAATCCCACAGCCTAAAAACACCAGAGCAAGCTCTGCATGACCAAGTGAAATCTGCTACCATCGTGGTGTGGACCTCCCAGTCCTGTCTGCCCTCAGGAAGCCCTCCTTTGCTTCAAAGAGACCCTGTTAGCCCTATCAACACTCCAGAAAAGCCACACTGCCACAAAAAAGATTGACCAACAACACCAGCCCTCAGGAAACATTCCACGGCAGTGACAAGGCAAACACTGCCTTATCATGGAGAGTACAACTCCTTCAGGAGAAAGAAAACAACAAGCAAGATGAAGAAGCTGAGAAATCACCCCCAGTCAAACCAACAGGAGAACTCACCTAAAACAGTCAACAATGAAACATATCTCTGCAGTCTGACAGACCTGGAGTTCAAAAGAGAAATAGTGAAAATACTGAAGGAATTAAGAGAAGATATGAACAGTAATGCAGATACCCTCAGACAGGAACTAGAAAATATAAGGAGGAGCCAAGAAAAACTAGAACATTCATTTGCAGAGATGCAAACTGAACTAAGGGCAGTAAAAACCAGAATGAATAATGTAGAAGAATGAATCAGTGATATGGAAGACAGAATAATGGAAATCACCCAATCAGGTCAGCAGACAGAAAACCAAATCAAAAAACTGGAAAGCAATATAAGAGACCTATGGGATAATATAAAGCAGGCCAATCTACACATAATAGGAATTCCAGAAGGAGTAGAAAAAGATAAGGGAATGGAAAATATATTTGAAGAAATTATCACTGGAAACTTCCCAAATCTAAAGGATGCTGGGTTCAAGATACAGGAAGCACAGAGGGCCCCAAACAAACTGAACCCAAATAGACCCACACCAAGACACATCATAATAAAAATGGCAAAAGTTAGTGATAAAGAGAGGATCCTAAAGGCAGCAAGAGAAAAACAGAATGTTCCCTACAAGGGAACTCCCATAAGATTATCAGCTGATTTCTTCTACAGAAACACTACAGGCCAGGAGGGAATGGCAAGAGATATTTAAAGTGCTAAAAGGAAAAAATATGCAACCTAGAATACTCTATCCAGCAAGAATATGATTTAAAATAGAAGGGGAAATAAAATTTTTTTCCAACAAACAAAAACTAAAAGAATACAGCAACACAAAACCCAGGTTAAAAGAAATACTGAAAGGGCTTCTCTAAACCAAAAAGAAAGGAAGGAAAGGGAAGAAAAAAGAAAAGAAAAAAAAAGAAAAAAAAAGAAGAAGAAGAAGAAGATGAAGAACTAGGACTGGGGAAACCACAATCAGAGAGCAGTCACTCAAATAAGCCAGCACACAGATTTAATCACGAACATGCTTCAAACAAAATAAAATTAAAAAGAAAAAAATTAAAAAGAGTCAACAAAACCATAAAATGTGGGCAAGGGATGTTAGGAAATAAATAACCCTTTTTGTTTGTTTGTATGTTTCTCTTCTTAATTTTAATATAGTAATGAAGTGTTTGAACTTACAGACCATCAGGCTAAAACACACAATTATGGGAAGGGGTTAGCATACTTAAAAAACAGGGCAACCATAAGCCAAAAGCAAATATTGCATTTGCAAAAAATGAAAAAAAATACACTCAAGCAGATAATAACAGGAGACCATCCAACCAAAAAAAAAAAAAAAGAAAGGAAGATTGGAGAACCATAGCATTAACTGGAACATGAGGTTCAAAATGGCAATAAATAATCATCTATCAATTATCACCTTAAATGTCAATGGACTGAATGCCCCAATCAAAAGACACAGAGTGGCTGAGTGGATAAAAAGGCAAAAACCTTCAATATGCTGCCTACAAGAAACTCACCTTAGGGCAAAAGATACATATAGATTGAAAGTGAAAGGGTGGGGAAAAATATTTCACGCCAATAGACAAGACAGAAAAGCAGGAGTTGCAACACTCATATCAGACAAAATAGACTTTAAAACAAAAGACATAAAGAAAGACAAAGAAGGACACTACTTAATGATTAAGGGATCCATCCAAGGAGAGGATGTTACTATCGTCAACATATATGCCCCAAATACAGGAGCACCCAGATACATACAACAAATATTAACAGACATAAAGGAAGATATGGATGAGAATGCAATCATAGTAGGAGACCTTAATACCCCCCTCACATCAGTGGACAGATCCTCTAGACAGAAAACCAATAAAGCAACAGAGATCCTAAAGGAAACAATAGAAAAGTTAGACTTCATTGATATCTTCAGAACACTGTATCCAAAAAATCAGAATACACATTCTTCTCAAATGCTCATGGAACATCCTCAAGAATCGACCACATATTGGGACACAAAGCGAATCTCAATAAATTTAAGAGCATAGAAATCATCTCAAGTATCTTCTTGGACCACAATGCCATGAAATTAGAAACCAACCATGGGAAAAGGAAAGAGAAAAAACCTACTACATGGAGACTAAACAACATGCTACTAAAAACCAATGGGTCAATGAGGAAATCAAGAAGGAAATTAAAAAATACCTTGAAACAAATGATAATGAAGACACAACCGCTCAAAATCTATGGGATGCTGCGAAAGCAGGGCTCAGAGGGAAATTTATAGCGATACAGGCCTTTCTCAAAAAAGAAGAAAGATCCCAAACTGACAACTTAACCCTCCACCTAAACGAATTAGAAAAAGAAGAACAAAAAAGACCCAAAGTCAGCAGAAGGAAGGAAATTATAAAGATCAAAGAAGAAATCAATAAAATAGAGACTCAAAAAACAATAGAGAAAATTAATAAAACCAAGAGCTGGTTCTTTGAAAAGGTAAACAAAATTGACAACCCCCTGGCCAGACTCACTAAAAAGAGGAGAGAAAGAACCCAAATAACCAAAATTATAAATAAAAAGGAGGAATCACAATGGATACAGCAGAAATACAAAAAACCATAAGAGAACACTATGAACAAATATATGGCAACAAGTTTGACAATCTGGAAGAAATGCACAATTTTCTAGAATCTTACAGCCTGCCAAAACTGAATCAAGAAGAAACAGACCAACTGAACAGACCGATCACTAGAAATGAAATTGAAGAGGTCATAAAATCACTCCCTACAAATAAAAGTCCAGGACCAGATGGCTTCACAGGTGAATTCTATCAAACATATAAAGAGGAATTGGTGCCCATCCTCCTTAAACTCTTTCAAAAGGTTGAAGAAGAAGGAATATTCCCAAAGACATTCTATTATGCCACCATCACCCTCATTCCAAAACCAGACAGAGATACCACCAAAAAAGAAAACTATCGCCCAATATCATTGATGAATATAGATGCAAAAATTCTCAACAAAATCTTAGCCAACCGAATCCAACAACATATCAAAAAAATTATACACCATGACCAGGTAGGGTTCATCCCAGGTTCACACGGATGGTTCAACATACGCAAATCAATCAGCATCATACACCACATTAACAAAAAAAAGTCAAAAATCAAATGATCATCTCAATAGACGCAGAAAAAGCATTTGACAAAGTCCAACCTCCATTCATGATCAAGACCCTCGCCAAACTGGGTATAGAGGGAACGTTCCTGAACATAATCAAAGCCATTTATGATAAACCCACAGCAAATATAATACTCAATGGGGAAAAACTGAAAGCCTTCTCACTCCAATCTGGAACAAGACAGGGATGCCCACTCTCACCACTGCTCTTCAACATAGTTTTGGAAGTCCTAGCCACAGCAATTAGACAAACAAAAGAAATAAAAGGCATCCATATAGGAAGAGAAGAGATCAAACTGTCACTGTATGCAGATGACATGATACTATACATAGAAAACCCTAAGGACTCAACCCCAAAACTACTTGAACTGATTAATAAATTCAGCAAAGTAGCAGGATATAAGATTAACATTCAGAAGTCAGTTGCACTTCTGTATACCAGCAGTGAAATATTAGAAAAGGAATACAAACATATAATACCTTTTAAAATTGCACCTCACAAAATCAAATACCTTGGAATACACCTGACCAAGGAGGTAAAGGACCTATATGCCGAGAACTATAAAACTTTAATCAAAGAAATCAAAGAAGATGGAAAGAAATGGAAAGATATTCCATGTTCCTGGATTGGAAAAATCAATATTGTAAAAATGGCCATAGATTACCCAAAGCAATCTACAGATTCAATGCAATCCCTATCAAATGACCCATGACATTTTTCACAGAACTAGAACAAACAATCCAAACATTTACATGGAACCACAAAAGACCCAGAAGCGCCAAAGCAATCCTGAGAAACAAAAACCAAGCAAGGGGCATAACCCTCCCAGACTTCAAGAAATACTACAAAGCCACAGTCATCAAAACAGTGTGGTACTGGTATCAAAACAGACAGACAGACCAATGGAACAGAATAGAGAATCTGGAAATCAACCCTGACACCTAGGGTCAATTAATCTTTGACAAGGGAGGCAAGAACACAAAATGGGAAAAAGAAAGTCAATTCAGCAAGCATTGCTGGGAAACCTGGACAGCTGCATGCAAAGCAATGAAACTAGAACACACCCTCACACCATGCACAAAAATAAACTCCAAATGGCTGAAAGACTTAAATATAAGACAGGACACCATCAAACTCCTAGAAGAGAACATAGATAAAACACTCTCTGACATCAACCTCATGAATATTTTCTCAGGAGTGTCTCCCAAAGCAATAGAAATTAGAGCAAAAATAAACCCATGGGACCTCATCAAACTGAAAAGCTTTTGCACAGCAAAGGAATCCAAAAAGAAAACAAAAAGGCAACGTACAGAATGGGAGAAAATAGTTTCAAATGATGCAACTGACAAGGGCTTAATCTCTAGAATATATAAACAACTTATACAACCCAACAGCAAAAAAGCCAGTCAATCAATGGAAAAATGGGCAAAAGACCTGAATAGACATTTCTCCAAAGAAGATATACAGATGGCCAGCAAACACATGAAAAAATGCTCAACATCGCTGATTACAAGAGAAATGCAAATCAAAACTACCATGAGATACTACCTCACACCAGTCAGAATGGCCATCATTAATAAATCCACAAATAGCAAGTGCTAGAGGGGCTGTGGAGAAAAGGGAACCCTCCTGCACTGTTGGTGGGAATGTAAACTGGTACAGCCACTATGGAGAACAGTTTGGAGATACCTTAGAAATCTATCCATAGAACTTCCATATGACCCCGCAATCCCACTCTTGGGCATCTATCCGGACAAAACTCTACTTAAAAGAGACACGTGCACCCGCATGTTCATTGCAGCCCTATTCACAATAGCCAGGACATGGAAACAACCCAAATGTCCATCAACAGATGATTGGATTCGGAAGAAGTGGTATATATACACAATGGAATACTACTCAGCCATAAAAAAGAATGACATAATGCCATTTGCAGCAACATGGATGGAACTAGAGAATCTCGTACTGAGTGAAATGAGTCAGAAAGACAAATACAAATACCATATGATATCACTTATAACTGGAATCTAATATCCAGCACAAATGAACATCTCCTCAGAAAAGAAAATCATGGACTTGGAGAAGAGACTTGTGGCTGCCTGATGGGAGGGGGAGGGAGTGGGAGGGATCGGGAGCTTGGGCTTATCAGACACAACTTTGAATAGATTTACAAGGAGATCCTGCTGAATAGCATTGAGAACTTTGTCTAGATACTCATGGTGCAACAGAAGAAAGGCTGGGGGAAAAATGTAATTGTAATGTATACATGTAAGGATAACTTGATCCCCTTGCTTACAGTGGGAAAATAAAAAAAAAAAAAGAAAAAAGAATGAAGAGAACTTAGAAGATTCTAACAGACTTCTGGGAAACATTAATTGTACCAACATTTTTATTATAGAAGGTCCAGAAGGAGAAGACAGAGAGAAAGGGCCAGAGAAAGTATTTGAAGAGATTATAGCCAAAAATTTTCCCTATCTGGGGAAAAAAAGAAAATAAAACACTCACTCAAGTTGAGGAAGCATGGATAACCCAATACAGGATAAACCCAAGGAGAAATACAAGTCATCCCAATAAAAATGATGAAAATTAAATACAAGGAAAAAATATTAAAAGCCATAATGGAAAAGAACAAATAACATACAAGGCAACTCCCATAAAGATAACAGCTGATCTTTCAGCAGAAACTCTGAAGGCATACAAGATATATTTGAGGTTATGAAGAGGAGGAATTTGGAAGCAAGAATACTCTAATCAGAGAAGCTCTCATTCAAATTTGATGTAGAAATCAAAATCTTTTCAGACAAGCAAAAGTTAAGAGAATTCAGCACCTCCAAACCAGCTCCACAACAACGACCAAAGGAACTTCTCTAAGTAGAAAATGAAAAGCCAAAATTATAAACAAGAATATTAAAAATGCAAAGGCTCACACTGGTAAAGAGAAAGATAATATAAAGGTAGGAAATCGCCCATTGACAAATATGATATTAAAACTACCAAGCATGAAGAGAGACCAAATGCAAAATATTGAAAATGCATTTGAAATTAAGAAACCAGCAACCAGAAACAATTCTCCACACATATAGATGGTTATATCAAAATATATTAGGCACTACAAGCAAAAAACTATAATGGACACACACTTGAAAAAAAAAAAGCAATCCAAAAACAGCACTAATGATGGTCAGCAAATCACAAGAGAAGATAACAAAAGAGGAAGGAAGGAAAAAAACCCAAAGTAACAAACCAGAGATATTAAAAAATGGCAATAATATATACTTATCCACAATTACATTGAACGCAAATGGATTAAATGCTCCAACTAAAAGACACAGACTGGCTGAGTGTATACAAAAACAAGACCCATATATATGAAGTTTACAAGAGACCAACTTCAGATCTAAGGACACATACAGAGTTAAAGTGAGGGGATGGAAGGAAATATACATGCAAATGGACATCACAGAAGAGAAGTAGCAATACTCTTATCAGACAAAATAGATTTTAAAATAAAGGCCACAAGGGACAAAGAAGAACATTACATAACGATCAAAGGATCAATCCAAGAGGATGTAATAATTATAAATATGTATGCACCCAAAACAGGAGCATCATACTATATAAGGCAACTGCCAACAATCATAAAAGGAAAAATCCACATCAACACAATAGTAGTGGGGGACTTTAACATCCCACTTATATCAATGGACAGATCATCCAGACAGATAATCAACAGGTAAAGACAGGCCTTAAATGACACACTAGACCAGATAGACTTACCTGATATTTATAGAACATTCCATTCCAAAGCAGCAGAATACACATTCTTCTCAAGTGCACATGGAACATTCTCCAGGATATATCTTAGGCCACATATCAAGCCTTGGTAAATTTTTTAAAAATTGAAATTATTTCAACCATTTTTTCTGACAATAATGCTATGAGACTAGAAATTAACTTCAAGAAAAAACAGCAAAAAACACAAGCCCCTGCAACCTAAACAATATGCTACTAAACAAGCAGTGGAAGTTTGAAGAAACTGAAAGGGAAAAGATAGCTTAGAGATAAGTAACAATGAAGATACAACAATCCAAAACCTATAGGACACAGAAAAAGCAGTTCTGAGAGGGAAATTAAGAGAAATACAATCTTATCTTAGGAAAGAGGGAAAAAACTCAAATAAACAACCTAATCTTACACCTAAAAAAATCTAGAGAAGGAAGAACAGACAAAGCCCACAATTAGTAGAAGGAAAAAAAATAAAGATTAGAGCAGGAATTAATGACATAGAGACAAAGAAAACAATAGAGATCAATGAAACCAAAAGTTGGTTCTTTAAAGAGATCAACAAAATTGATAAACCTTTAGCTAGACTCAGTGAGAAAAAAAGGTAGAGGGTTCAAATCAATAAGGTCAGAAATGAAAAAGAAATTACAACTTGCACCACAGGAATACAAGGGATCATAAGAGACTATGATGAGCAACTGTATGCCAACAAAATGAACAACCTAGAAAAAAATGGACAGGTTATTACAAAGACACAACCTACCAATGCTGAATCAGGAAGAAATAGAAAATATGAATAGATGGATCACAAGCACTATAAAATGTAATTTAAAAACTTTCCCCCAAAAAAGTCCAGGACCTGATGGCTTCATAGGTGAATTCTATCAAACACTAAAGAGTTAACATCTATTCTTCTGAAACTCTTCCAAAACATTGCAGAGGAAGGAATACTCCCATGCTCATTCAAGAAGCCACCATCACCCTGATACCAAAACCAGACAAAGATAAACTACAAAAAAAAAGGCCAATACCACTGATGAATATAGATGCAAAAATCCACAACAAAATGTTTGCAAACTGCATCCAAAAATATATTTAAAAGACCATACACCATGATCAAGTAGGATTTATCCCAGGGATGCAAGGATTCTTCAATATCCACAAATCAATCAGTGTGAAACACCACATCAACAAATTGAAAAATAAAAACCACATGATTTTCTCAACAGATGCAGAAAAAGCTTTTGACAAAATTCAACATCTATTCCTAATAAAAACTCTCCAGAGAGTGGGCATAGAGGGGAACTACCTCAATATAATAAAAGTCATATGTGACAAACTCAGTACAACATTCTCAATGGTGAAAATGGAAAGCATTTCTGCTAAGATTAGGAACAAGACAAGGATTCCACTTTCACCAATGTTATTCAACATAGTTTTGGAAGTCCTAGCCATGGCATTCAAAGAAGAAAAAGAAATAAAAGAAATCCAAATTGGAAAGGAAGAAGTAAAACCATCACTATTTGTAGATGACATGATACTATACCTAGAAAAATCCTAAAGAAACTACCAGAAACTGTTATAGAGTTCATCAATGAATCTGGTAAAGTTGCAGGAAACAAAATTACTACACAGAAATTGACTTCATTTCTATATACTAACAATAAAAGATGAGAAAAGGAAATCCTGCTGTATTCACAGGGAACTATATCTAGTCACTTGTGATGGAACATGATGGAGGATAATGTGAGAAAAAGAATGTATGTACATGTGTGACTGGGTCATTTTGCTATATAGTAGAAAATAGAACACTGTAAACCAACTATAATGGAAAAAATTAAAATCATTTTTAAAAAGAAAGAGAAATTAGGAAAACCATTCCATTTACCATTGCATCAAAAAGAACTAAATGCCTAGGAATTAACTTACCTAAAGACACAAAAGACCTGTACTTTGAAAACCATAAGACACTGATGAAAGAAATTGAAGAAGACACCAACAGGTGAAAAGATGTAGCATGCTCTTGGACTGGAAGAATCAATATTGCCAAAATGACTATACTACTCAAGGCAATCTAGAGATTCAATGCAATCCCTATCAAATTACCAATGTTATTCTTCATAGAATTAGAACAAAATATTTTAAAATTTGTATGGAAACAGAAAAAAAAACCCAAATAGCCAAAACAATATTGAAAAGAAAAAACAGAAGTGGAAGAAGCAGGCTCCTTGACTTCAGACAACACTGCAAAGCTACTGTCATCAAAACAGTATGGTACTGGCACAAAAAGAGAAATACAGATCAATGAAGCAGGATAGAAAGTCCAGAAATAAGCCCAAGCACCTATGGTCAACTAATCTATGACAAAGGAGGCAAGAACACATGGTGGGGGAAAGATAGTCTCTTCAATAAGTGGTGCTGGGAAAGCTGGACAGCTACATGTAAAAGAATGAAATTAGAATATTCTCTAATACCATACACAAAAATAAACTCAAAATGGATTAAAGATATAAAGGTAAGGCTATATACTATAAAACTCCTAGAGGAAAACATAAGCAGAACGCCCTTTAACATAAATCACAGAAACTTCTTGTTTGATCCACTTCCTAGAATAATGACAATAAAGACAAAATAAAGCAATGGGACCAAATTAAACTCAAAAGCTTTTGCACAGCAAAGGAAAACATTTTAAAAAATGAAAAGAGAACCCACAGAACGGGAGAAAATCTTTGTAAACCATACAACCAACAAGGGCTTAATCTCCAAAATATACAAACAAATCATACAACTCAACAACAAAAAAACAAATAACCCAATCAAAAATGGGCAGAAGACCAAAACAGACATTTTGATGATGTCTTCTTTGTAGGCACATGAAAAAGTTCTCAACATCACTAATTATTAGAGAAATGCAAATCAAAACTACCAGTCAGAATGCCCATCATTAACAAATCAACAAGTAACAAATGCTGGAGAGGATGTGGAGAAAAGGGAACCTCCTACACTGTTGGTGGGAATGTAAATTAGTGTAACTACTATGGAAAACAGTAGGAGGTTCCTCAGAAAACTAAATATAAAACTACCATATGATCCAGCATTCCCATTCCAGGGCATATACCTGGACAAATCTTTCAAAAAAATACCCACAGCCCTATATTCTTTTTTTTGGCGGGGGAGGGGGGGGGACACCCAAGGCATATGGAAGTTCCCAGGCTAGGAATCCAGAAGTGAGATAGAATCTGTAATAGAAAACCTCCTAACGAACGCCATCAACAAACAGGTCGAGCAGAGAGGCCTCAGAGGAAACCCACACCTCAATCTTCAACTTCTAATCTCTAGCACTGTGAGACAGATTCTATTTAAACCACCCAATATATGGTACTTTTTAGAGAAGCCCCAGCAAACGAATATACCACCGTGCCTCTCCTGGTCATAGGTCACTAAGATCAAACAAGTCCTGTCTCCACATGCCAAGGTGGCAAAAAAAAAAAAAAAAAATCCAAGGCATTAACAGAAATCTCAAGATAATTTGCACTTCGTATTTTGAGTAAATTCATCTACCAGCCAACTGAATTTACTCCAAATATACAAGGTATTTTTGAACATAAACTCAGTTTCAACAAATAAAACCCAACTGCAGGCTAACCCTCCCCCCTCCCTAAAGCAAACAAAAACTCCCTACAAACTAAAGTTCAGGACCAGATGGTTTTACAGGTGAATTCTACCAAATATACAAAGAAGAACTTACACCTTTCTCAAACTCTTCCAAAAGACTGAAAAAGAGGGAACACTCCCAAAGATATTCCATGAAGCCACTATCACCCTGATACCAAAACCAAAGATAACACCAAAAAAGAAAGTTACAGGCCAATGTATTTGATGAATACTGAGGAAAAATTTTCAGAATATTAGCAAACCCAACCCAACAACACATTAAATAAATCATACATCATGACCACATGAGATTCACCCCAATTTCACAAGGATGGTTCGACATACACAAATCGATCAGTGCAGTATGTCACATTTTTTTAAAAAAGTAAAAAATGTATATTAGATTCCAGATATGTGATATCATATGGTATTTGTCTTTCTCTTTCTGACTTACTTCACTCAGTATAAGAGTCTCTAATTGCATCCACGTTGCTGCAAATGGCATTATTTTGTTCCTTTTTATGGCTGAGTAGTATTCCATTGTGTATATATACCACAACTTCCTAATCTAATCATCTGTCAATGGACATTTGGGTTGTTTCCATGTCTTGGGTTAATAGATACAGACTATTGCCTTTGGAATGGATTAGCAATGAGATCCTGCTGTGTAGCACTGAGAACTATGTCTAGTCACTTATGATGGAGCATAATAATGTGAGAAACAAGAATGTATACATGTATGTGTAACTGGGTAACCATGCTGTACAGTGGAAAAAAAACAGTGTATTGGGGAAATAAAAAAAAATAATAAAAAGGAAAAAAGGTAAAAAAACCACATGATCATCTCCATAAATGCAGAAAAAGCATTTGACAAAATTCAACATCCATTCATAATAAAAACTCTTACTAAAGTGGGTCTAGAGGGAACATATCTCAACATAATAAAATCCATTTATGACAAGCCCACAGCCAACATAATACTCAATGGTGGAGTTCCCTTGTGGTTGAACAGCTTAAGGATCCAGCATTGTCACTGCAGTGGCTTGGGTTGCTGCTCTGGTGAAGGTTCAATCCCTGAGCATGGAACTTCCACATGTTGCAGCATGGCACAAAAACAAATAAACAAACAAACTCAGCAGTGAAAAGTTAAAAGCTTTCCCACTAAAATCTGGAACAAGACAAGGATGCTTAATCTCACTAGTTCTATTCAACATAGTATTGCAACTCCTACCAAAAACAATCAGGCAAGAAAAAGAAATACAAGATATCTAAATCAGAGGGGAAGAGATACAACTGTCACTATATGCAAATGACATGATACTATATGGAGAATACCTTAAGGACTCCACAAAAGAACTACTAGATCTGGCAAATGAATTCAGCAAAGTAGCAGGATACCAGATTAATATTCAAAAATTGGTTGCATTTCTTTATATTAAAAATGAAATATTGGAAAGGGAATATATAAAAACATACCTTTCAAAATTACAACAAAAAATTAAAATTCCTAGGAATAAATCTGACCAAGGAGGTGAAAGACTTGTATGCTTATATATGTGTTGAGAATCACAACACATTGATAAAGGAAATTAAAGAGAATCAAACAAATGGAAAGATATCCAATGCTCTAGGATTGGAAGAATTAATATTATTAAAATGGCCATACTCCCAAAGCAATCTATAGATTTATATAATCCCTATCAAGTTATCAATGACATTTTTCATGGAACTAGGACAGATAATCCAAAAATTTATATGGAACTATAAAATCCCAGAACTGCCAAAGCAATTCTTAGGAAAAAAAGGAAAGCAGGAGGTATAACTTTCCCAGACTTCAGACAATATTATAAAGCTACAATAATCACAAGTGTGGTAATGTACAAAATATATACAGATGAGTGGCAGAAATAGAGAGGCCAGAAATAAACCCACACACCTGCAGTCAATTAACCTTCAATAAAGGAGGCAAGAATATAAAATGTGAAAAAGACAGTCTCTTCAGTAAGTGTTCTGGACAAAACTGGCAAAACTGTAAAGCAGTAAAGCTAGAACTCACCCTCACACTGTGCACAAAAATAAAATCAAAATGGCTTAAAGACTTAAATGTAAGACATGACACCATAAAACTCCTAAAGAGAGAATAGGAATAACATTTTCTGAAATAAATCATGTCAACGTTTTCTTAGGTCAGTCTCCCAAGGCAAGAGAAATAAAAACAAAAATAAACAAATGGGTCCTAATCAAACTTACAAGTTTTTATACTGCAAAGGAAATGATAAATAAAAAAAAGACAACTTACAGAATGGGAGAAAATATTTCCAAAGGATAAAACTGACAAGGGCTTAATCTCCAAAATATATAAATAGCTCATACAAATCAACAACAACAACAACAAAAAACAACCCAATGGAAAAATGGGCAGATAACCTAAATAGATATTTCTTCAAAAAAGACATACAGATGGCCAACAAGCACATAAAACATTGATAATTAGAAGAGAAATGCAAATCAAAATTACAATGAGGAACCACATCACACCAGTCAGATTGTCTATCATTAAAATGTCTACAAATAAAAAACACTGGAGAGGTGTAGATTAAAGGAAATCCTCCAACACTGTTGGTGGGAATGTAGATTGGGACAACTACTATGCAGAAGAGTATGGAAGTTCCTCAAAAAACTAAAAATAGAATTACCATATGACCCAGCAATCCCACTCCTGGGCATATATCCAGATAAAACAATGATTCAAATGGATATATGTACTCCTATGTTCACTGCATCACTATTCACAACAGCCAAGACTTGCCCTTGACAGATGAATGGCTAAAGAAGATGTGGTACATATATACAATATAATACTACTCAGCCATGAAAAAGGACAAAACAATTCCATTTGAAGCAACATGGATGCAACTAAAGATTCTCATACTAAGTGAAGTCAGAAAGAGAAAGATAAATACTATGTTATCATTTATATATGGGATCTAAAATAAAGCACCAATGAACCTATCTACAAAACAGAAACAGACTCACAGACATAAAGAACAGACTTGTGGTTGATAACAAGGAGGGGGAAGTGAGAGGGATGGATTGGGAGTTTGGGGGTAGCAGATGCAAACCACTACATTTAGAATGAATAGACAATGAGGTCCTACTGTATAGCACAGGGAACTATATCTGGTTTCCTGGAATAAATCATAATGGTATGGAATATTTTTAAAAGAATGTATATATGTTTACAACTAAGTCATCTGCCATTTTGCCATACAGCAGAAATTAGCACACTGTAAATCAATTATACTTCAGCAAAAAAGAAAAATTTCTTCCCCAGCAATTGAAGCCTAAGAACCCTACACTGACATAACTAGGGTAAACCAGTGGAGTGATTCTTCATGGGCAAATGATCATGGGTTTCAGAGTAACTTTCAGATCATATTTATATTAAAAGCAACCAACAATATGACTCCTTAAGAAAGAAAAGAGAAGTACCTTATACTGTTTTAACATAAACTCTTTCATAGTAATATTGTTAAGCTTTAAATAGAATTTCCAAAGGAATAACAATAGAATATAGATATATGTAACACAGAGCTAATATAGAAGTTGTGATTAAACAGAAGTGGGATTTTGGAGTTCCCATCATGGTGTGTGGGAAATAAATCTGACTAAGAACCATGAGGTTAGGGGTTCGATCCTTGGCCTCACTCGGTGAGCTGTGGTATAGGTTACAGACGTGGCTCAGATCTGGCCTTGCTGTGGCTGTGGTGTAGGCTGGCAGCTGTAGCTCTGATTCGACCCCTAGCCGGGGAACCTCCATATGCCGTGGGTGTGGCCCTAAAAAGCAAAAAACAAAACAGACAAAAAAACCAAAAACTGGAGTGGGATTTTTGGCAGCTGATGTAAAGGGAAATAATTACAAACTACCTTATTATATTAAAAAGGACACATATGTTTTCAAAACAGATACTTATTTTCTTCTAAGTTCTACATGAACCACATGATGTAAACATTGTTTCAACCAAAGTTTAAACACAAGATACCACAAATCTCAATAGAACTGAAAAGCATAATGTTAGCATATACTCCATTGAAGACCTTCTGAAGCTTCATTCTAAGTTCCCATCTTGTTGTTTTATTTTTTCCCCTAATTAAAACGAAACGTAAATTATTTTTAAATAAACTTGTTTTCCTTATTATTGTCTAAAGAATCAAAAAATATCATCAACTCAAACCTAACTGGTCAAATCTCCATTAAGTGGTTTTCCTTACCTGTAGGACTGAAAAGGCATCACATATAAATTGTTGCTGATGAACTCTTTTACAGGCAGAGGATATTTACAGGCAGATGACATGTTATGTACAATTATAATGAGTAATCTGTACTATCCATTTCCAAAAAGCATTATTCAATGTAAGAAGCTCTGATTTTGGCTTGTCACAAATTAAATATATCACATCATTCACAGGATGCAATGAACTATAATTTCTTTCCATAACAAATTCACCATAATTAGAAAATATGTTAAATTCTTTTCTGAAAATATTTTCCCTAGGCTTTGCTGTAAAACTCCAACCCAAACATTAGCCTCATCATTCCAAGAATCTTGGCGACCCTCTGTCCTCTCAAAAATAATAGCAGAAATTTGGGGTAGAAGTCTGTAAACAGTCTATGAGGTCCTTACCAGTTACATGACAGGGAGTGGTCACCAGAAAGCAAAAGCAAGGCTCTCCAAAAAACATTCCCCTTCACATCCTCAGCCTACATTAAACCCGATTTAAAAATGAATAGAAGACCTGAATAGACATTCTTTTCCAAAGAAGACATAGATGGCCAATAGGCACATAAAAGGATGCTCAATGTAATTAATCATCAGAGAAATGCAAATTAAAACCACAATGACGTATCACCTGACACCAGTCAGAATGGCTATCATCAAAGAGTCTACAAATGATAAATGCTGGAGAAGGTGTGGAGAAAGGGGAAACCTCCTACATTGTTGGAGAAAAATAAATTGGTGCTGCCACTCTGGTAAAGAGTATGTTGGTTTCGCAAGAAAATAAAATAGAACTACTGTATGACCCAGCAATTCCACTCTTCAGCATATATCAGAAAAAAAATGACAACATTAATTTAAAAATATGCATGTACCCAATGTTCATAACAGCATTATTTACAATTGCCAAGATTATGGATGCAACCTAGGTGTCTATCAACAGATGAATGGATAAAGAGATGTCATATATACCCATATATAACACAAACACAATGGAATACTACTCAGCCATGAAAAAGAACAAAAATGTTGCCATTTGCAACATGTATGGACCTGGATGGTATTAAGCTTAATGAAGTAAGTCAGAAAAATACAAATACTGTATGATATCACTTACGTGTGGAATCTAAAAAAATACAACAAACTAGTAAATATAGCAAAAAAGAAGCAGAGTCATAGATATCGAGAATTAGTGGTTACCAGTAGGGAGAGGAAAGGGGAGGGACAAGATAGAGATAGGGGATTAAAAGGTACAAAATACTATGTATAAAATAAACAAGCTAGTATAGGGAATAACTTTTAAAAATTGTGAATTACTCTGTTGTACACCTGAAACCTATAAAATATACATCAATTATACCTCAATTGAAAAAAAAAAAGCTTTTTAAAAAAGGAAATAGCCCCTGCCTTATTACTTTTTCATGATTACAGATAATCAAGCCATTTTCCCCCTGGTTTTACTGTTTCTGCAGGACACAATGAAAGTTCTCTTGGCAGGGGTCTCTCCTAAACTGAAAGGAAAGAGAACACTGCCCCCCAGAGGCTGCAAAAAGAGGACAGCTTCATGGGTTCACAAACCTCATGGAAGGTTAAGTGCAGTCCACGGTTTCATGGCTAGACCCACAGTTCATCTCACCATATGGAATTCACTAGCAATTGGGGAAACTGAGATAAGATGCTGTGAACTAGGGTGTAACGTGCATCTTTTACCCCCATTTATAACCTAACCTGCATAAATCCATGAACTAGGAGTGAAACAGTGTGAGCTATTAACTGCCATTTCCAAGGCTCCCTATGAGAATTATGTCCAATGGGAACCTTCCAAATATCCACCTTGAACTGTAATGGCTTCAGTTAAGTTGTCATGGAGGCTTTTCTTAAAGAGAATTATTCTTCAACATATGGATGATTTTTAGTTTAACAATTCTTAATAGGCTAAATGTAGGAACAAAAGTCCAACAAACCCACTTATTCAGAAGTATAAACAAATTTTGTCTTTTTAGTGTTTTGTCAGAAAGGGTAATGAATAAAACTGCTCTTTTGCTTCCTTCCCATGAATTATGAGGGGTTTTCATTTCCAAAATTATTTCCTACCATGTGAACAGAATAAAAAAGGAAAAAGATGAAAGATCTACCTAGAACAACAAAAAATAAAATAAAAATATTGAAAAGAACATATTTAAGGAGAGGTAAGCAGGGGAAGAAGATACACATGGGCATGCTCAAAAGTCAGCAGATTGAATCAGCCAACTCTAGGGGCAATTCCATTGTTTTTATGTAGAAGGGGGTTGGGTGAAGCAGACTGAAAAGAAGGGTCTTAACAGCTTCACTTGCATAGACTTCACCTGAGATTGTTAACTATCAATTGTCCATGTCACAGAGGGCTAAGGTCGTCCTTCAAAACACACACACCTACACACACACACACACACACACACACACACACACACGAGCTCCACATCTCCAGGCAAACACTGCCTGCAGAGTGGCCTGTAGGTTTGGAATTTGCTTTTTTGTGGGGAATATAGCCCTTTCTTCTCTGAATCTCACAGCCCTAAGTATTCAGAGCTTCAAGTTCTCATCATTTTGAAGTAACAGACCATGAATCTGGAAGGACTTTGATTCCCCAGAGTGGATACTTCTCAACATAAGTAACTGAAAAGCAGAGGAAATTGAAGCAGCCCTGATTTCTGGGAGTCTCTGAATTTTGTAGGATCAAGTAAATGAGGTTAATCCAAAAAGCCAGGAGGCACCTTGAGTTCATGTTGGTGAAGAGCTCCACCTCCTGTTCTGTGTGGGTATGTTCTCAGCACAGCTCTCATCAGCAAGTTGCTGCTGTGAATACTGGAGTTACCAGAGGAAATAAACCAGCCTGTAACACTTTCACAGTGCAGATTCTTCTGTTCACTTACTGAGCTTAAAAATTAATGTTTTGTTTTGTTTTTGCATCATGATAGGTACTGATGACACAGAGGAAACAGAATGAAATAAAGTTTACATGTTTAACCTGCAGTAGAGAAAAAGGTTGCCAGCAATTTCATAGGTTTTCTTGAAATAATTTTACCCTTTCACTTAAAAAATTCAATTTTGGATCTCAGAGAAAGCAGTAAGAAAAACTTTTTCTAAGCTCTGTGGGATGAGTGATTTAGAATAGCCTCAGTACAGAACTGGTTCAAGGTGGTAAAGAAAAAGCTTTCTTGGCCATAAATTGAACCAGGTTTGGTCTTCTTGACACTGTAAAAGCAATTTCTATGTTGATTTTAACTATAGTCTCTCCCTATGTTCTGCCTTTCATTACTAAAAGCTGCTTGAAGAGAAGGAAATGAAAGGGAAGGTGTTTGTCATTAGACAGAAATACCAAGGGTCTGACGAATGAATGGATGCTGCTAGACAAAATTATATTCCTTTTTTGTTCCATTAAAAAAACCCAACTTTTTGGGAAGTACTCATTGGTAGTTTTTGTTTGCTTGCTTTCCAGTATTTTATTGGAAAGACAATGAACAATGAAATTAAGCAACTTTTCCTCTACAATTGTACTAAAAGTCTATCTAATTTGAAGTAAAATGCATTGGACTATAAACCAAAAGAACTGGGAGTTCCTGTTGTGGCTCAGAGGGTTACAAACCCATGAGGATGCAGGTTTGATCCCTGGCCTCATTCAGTGAGTCAAGGATTTGGCAATGCCGTGAGCTGTGGTGTAGGGTCACAGACGTGGCTCAAATCCTGCATTGCTGTGATTGTGGTGTAGGCTGGCAGCTGCAGCTCTGATTCTGCCCCTAGCCTGGGAACTTCCATATGCTGGAGGGTGTGGCCCTAAAAAGCAAAAAAAAAAAAAAAAAAAAAAAAAAATTAAATCAAAAGAACTGAATTCTATTTCTCTATCTAAAACCAAATGATACTGACAACCTTCTGAACTTCACTTTATTTCCTGTACAGGAAGGGCTGCTTTAATGAAAATTTTTTTTAATACCTACAAGTGTTATTATGATGTCATCTACTAATAGCATGCTGAACTTTAGAAACACATGTCCTATTATGTTTATAAGAATGATTCGAATGTTTGTATATTTTGAATCAATATAATTATGTCATTTCTATGGAGAAATTATTTTTACAGAGGAAGTCTGGGGTCCTTTATCATCCTAACTGACCTAACTAAGAAAAGGAAGTCCAGCTTAGGTTAGTGGTTTTCTGCATTAGATGACATAAGATTAAGCCTAGCCAGTATTAACACTGCTAATGTGACCTGGTTATCACAGTTTCCAAATAAACGAAGCAAAACAAAAAACTACCATATTAACATAATCCCTTTAAGTTACTGCATAAAATCATATCCAATATCCTGCAATACTCAATTATGATTAGTATATGAATGAATATTTAATTCCAGAGGGCAATTAATATTAAATACTAAACATACAAAATTGTTTATTCTACACTAATACAAGTACACTGAGTTGAATGACTTAGTTTTGAAAACCATCGTCATTGATCACAACAGGTTTGTATCCACATGGTTAACAAAATCATTTGGCCATGTAATCAGTGAGAGTTCATTTTTATGTTAGGATCCCCAAATCTCTATACAGGACAGTGTTAAGAGAAACTAGCATTACCTTTGCTACTTTTGATCCTTGTGGTTCATTTTTAAGATAAAGTTTTTCAAAATAAATATTACAAATATTTTACAAAGGACTGAACAGCAGTTTTGATATATCCCAAATAATTTACAAAGTAACTGCCAAAAGAAATCAGGAAGGGTTAGTTTTTCTGGGAACAGCTGATAATATAACAATAATAATGGCAAGTGAATAAGACAGGATATAAAATATTGTGTTGTATGGCACAAAGTTGATAAACCCTATGTGGTTTATAGTAATTAAGGTAGTGTGACTCTAAATAACTTTTATTATTTTCTATACTTTTTAGTTTTTAAGGAACATATTACTCGTAAAAGGGGAAAAATAATAAATGTCATCAAAAGTATGGGAAGTAAAGTTGTATGATATCACTGATGTGGAATCTAAAACATGGCACAGATGAACCTATCCACAGAAAAAAAACAGACTCATAGATGTGGATAACAGACTTGTGGCTGCCAAGGGGAAGGGGGAGGGAGAGGGATGGACTAGGGGTTTGGGGCTAGTAGATGCAAACTCTTACATTTTGAGTGGATAGCAATGAGATTTTGCTGTATAGCACAGAGAACTATATCCAATCTCTTGGTATAGAACATGAAAGGAGACAATATAAGAAAAATAAAGGGGAATTCCCATCCTGGCTCATAGAAAACGAATCTGACTAGCATCCATGAGGACACAGGTTCCATCCCTGGCCTTACTCAGTGGGTTAAGGATTTGGTGTTGCTGTGAGCTGTGGTGTAGCTCGGTTCCCGCATTGCTGTGGTGGTGGTGTAGGCCAGCAGCTACAGCTCTGATTCAGTCCCTAGCCTGGGAACCTCCATATGCCATGGATGCAGCCCTGAAAAGACCAAAAAAAAAAAAAAAAAGAAAAAAGAAAAATACGGGTCACTTTTGCTGTACAGTAGAGAAATGACAGAACATTGTAAACCAATTACAATAAAATTTTTAAAAAATTTTTAAGGATTTTATTTTTTTCCATTATAGTTGGTTTGTCAATTTCTATTGTACAGCAAAGTGACCCAGTCACACACACACACACACATACACACATATATATATATATATATATATATATATATATATATATATATATACATTCTTTTTCTTACATTAACTTCCATCACATTCCATCCTAAGTGACCACATATAGTTTCTTGTGCTATATGGCAGGATCTCACTGCTTATCCACTCCACATGCAATAGCTTTCATTTATTAATCCCAGACTCCCAGTCCATCCCACTCCCTCTTGCCCCCTCCCCTTTGGCAACTGCAAATCTGTTCTCTAAGTCCATGAGTTTCTATTCTGTGGAAAGGTTCATTTGTGCCATCTATTAGATTCCATATATAGGTGATATCATATGGTATTTGTCTCTTTCTGACTTATTGCATTTAGTACGAGAGTCTCTAGTTGCACCCATGTTGCTGCAAATGGCATTATTTTGTTCTTTTTTATGGCTGAATAGTATTCCATTGTGTATATATACCACATCTTAGTCCATTCATCTGTTGATGGACATTTAGGTTGTTTCCATGTCTTGGCTATTGTGAATAGTACTGCAATGAACATATATGGGTGCATGTATCTTTTCCAAGGAAAGTTTTTTCCAGATATATGCTCGAGAATGGGATTGCTGGGTCACATGGTAGTTCTATATTTAGTTTTCTGAGGTACCGCCATACTGTTTTCCATTCCCACCAACAGTGGAGGAGGGCTCCCTTTTCTCAACACCCTCTACAGCATTTGTTATTTGTTGATTTTGTTGACTTGTTAATAATGGTTATTCTGACAAGTGTGAGGTGGTACCTCATAGTAGTTTTGATTTGCATTTCTCTAATAATTAGTGATGGTGAGAATCATTTCATGTGCCTGTTGGCCATCTGATATCCTCTTTGGAGAAATGTCTATTCAGGTCTTTTGCCCATTTTCCAATTGGATTGTTGTTTTTTCTGTTGAGTTGTATAAGTTGTTTGTATATTTTAGAGATTAAGCCCTTGTCAACTGCATCGCTTGAAACTTTTTCTTCCATTCCATTGGTTGTCTTTTTGTTTTTCTGTGCAAAAGCTTGTCAGTTTCATTAGGTCCCATTGGTTTATTTTTGTTTTTATTTCTGTTACTGTGGGGGGTCTGACCCAAGAAAATATTTGTATAGTTGATGTCAGAGAATATTTTGCCTATGTTCTAAAAATTTTTTTTAAAAAGAACATCCTTTCTTTTGGGAAGGCCAGCTTTTAAAATATTCTGATAATTTTTGAATTGTTCAATTAACTACCTAAAAAGTAAAATTAGTATGTAGAAATATTTGTGTCATCCAGGTACAGACTGTAATGACTTCACTTTTAAATTTACTTTTCTGAATATTCTCCTCAGGGAAAAAGAATAGGGAAAACTGAAAGAATTATAAATGGCCATTGACAAAGGAATGGATGAAAGAAGATGTGTTACATATACACAATGGAATACTACTCAGCCATAAAAAAGAATAAAATAATGCCATTTGCAGGAACATGGATGGACCTAGAGATTATCATATTAAGTGAAGTTAGTGAAATTAAAATATTATATGATATTACTTATACGTGGAATCTAAAAAAAAAGAACAGAGAATTCCCACTGTGGCTCAGCAGAAATGAATCCATCTGGTGTCCATGAAGATATGGGTTCAAGTCCTGGCCCTGCTCAGTGGGTTAAGGATCCTGTGTTGCCATGAGCTGTGATATAGGTTGCACACATGGCTCTGTGGCTCTGATCTGGCATTGCTGTGGCTGTGGCATAGGCTGGCAGCTATAGCTCTGTTTCTGTGCCTAGCCTGGGAACTTCCAAATGCCACCGGTATGGCCCTAAAAAGCAAAATAAATAAAATAAAATATTAAAAGGATACAAATGAACTTATTTGAAAAAGATAAACAGAGTCACAGACTTTGAAAAACTAATGGTTACTATAGGGGATAAGTTGGGGGAGCAGTGGACTGGGAGCCTGGGACTGGCATATGCACACTGAGGTATACAGAATGATTGGCCAATGGGGACCTGCTGTATGGCACAGAGAACTCTACCCCATATTCTGTGATAATCTACATAAGAATCTAAAAGGGAATGGATGGGTGTACAAGCATAACTGAATCATTCTGTTGTACAGCAGAAATTAAAACAACATTGTAAATCAAGCATACTTCAACAAAACTTTAAAAAATGAAAAAAATTGGAGTTCCCGTCTTGGTGCAGCAGAAATGAATCCAACTAGGAACCATGAGGTTGCGGGTTTGATACCTGGCCTTGCTCAGTGGGTTAAGGATCCAGCATTGCTGTGAGCTGTGGTGTAGGTTGTAGACGTGGCTCGGATCTGGCATTGCAATGGCTGTGGTGTAGGCCGGCGGCTACAGCTCCGAATCAACAACCCCTAGCTTGGGAACCTCCATATGCCGCGGGTATGGCCCTGAAAGGATAAAAGGAAAAAAAAAAAAACTAAGATATTTCCATTCCTATTGACAGATGACAGGCAAGCAGAGCAGACAAACATTTGAAATTATTGTTAGTGACATTAACAATAAACAGACACCTCTGTTTGCAAAGGTATTTTTCATATATAAAAACTTAATACTCAAGGCAGTTCCATAAGGAGTAGGACAAGAGAAATTTCCAAAAATGAGTCTGTTTTCTCATTCTTTTTTTTTCCACAAAGCTACTAAATGTGTAGACATTTAGACATTCAGAATCAGTTAAGGGAATTGCTGTTGTCTTGGATGCTCTTAACTGAGACTATCTTCATTGGGTACTAATCAGTATATGAAGAGTCTAAAGAAAAGTTATCAAATCAATTAGATAGACAATCCTCTAAGAATTTCCAAATATAAACTTAAGCTCAATGAACATAATGGGAGCCAGGAGCTGGTTGAAGTATAAGGCAGAAGAGCAGTCTAGGGGTGCCTGTAGCATAGAAGCACAAGAATACCACAAATATAAACTTAAGTTTCCAATCAGAATTCTTTTTTAATTTTTATTTTTATGTCTGCACTCATGGCACATTGAAGTTCTTGGGCCAGGGATTGAATCCCAGCCACAGCTGCAATCTCTGCTACAGCTGTGGCAACGCCGGGTCCTTTAACCGCTGTACCAGGCAAGGGATCGAACTCACACCACAGAAACTGGAGCCCCTGCAGTTGGATTCTTAATCCACTGCGCCACAGTGGGAATTCCTTCAATCAGAATTCTTAAGTAACTAGCAAAATATCCTGGGTCCAGCCCTGCTGAAGTAAACAGAATCCTATTTGAATTAAAAAGGAAAAATCTTGGAGTTCCCATTGTGGCTCAGTGGAAATGAATCTGACTAGTGTTCATGAGGATGCAGGTTCAATCCCTGGCCTTGCTCAGTGGATCCGACATAGCTGTGAGCCATGGTGTAGGCTGCAGACACGGCTCGGATCTGGCATTGCTGGGCTGTGGCATAAGCCACCAGCTGTAATTCTGATTCAGTTCTTAGCCTGGGAACCTCCATTTACCGTGGGTGAGGCCCTTTAAAAAAAAAAAAAAAGGAAAAATCTTTTAATTTAAAAAGAGTTCCCACTGTGGCATAACAGTAGGTAGCAGCTGAGGCTGGGATTTGATCCTTGGCCCCAGCAATTTCCATATGCCAAAGGAAAAAACAAAAAACAAAAAACAAAAACTGTGTAGCAAAAAAAAAAAAAAAAGGTGGGGGAAATCTTTGCTAGAAAGAGCCCATTTCTGGAAAGGATTTTTACAATAGCATAGCACCACCAGTACAAGTAGCCCATCAACTATCACTTGAATTTAGTGCTCATAATCCACTGATATCCTAAAACTAAATGGCTTCCTGCATGCCATGGTGATATTTTCAGGGAAAAAAAAATTTATGTTAATGTTTTAATATTTTTCATTTGATTGCCAAATCGATGCCCGGTTTGGAAAATCACTGAAAAAAAAAAAAAAGAGAAAGAACAGCTTCAGAACCAGTTTCCAGCGTGAAAGCCAGAAAGAAATGTTAAAACAGAATTTAACATGATTTTAATAACTATATTCATGTAAGTTAACTTTATTTTGGCTTATTTTGAGAAAATAACACTATCCAAACACAAATAGTAGATGAAAAAAAGTGAAGTGAAAGACAAATACAAATGTTAAAAAATGTTTTATATCTAACACATGTAGATTTTTGATAGAAAGGAAAGAAGTATATAAGTTTTGTTAATATAAGATTATTAATAATATCCTCATATAAATGCTAAACAAATATCCAAAGAATATTGAGTTTTAAATATGCACTCATGGCACATTGAAGTTCGAGTATTCTCATTGTCACCAGTTTCATATTTTAAGATTAACTTTGTTGGAGTTCCCGTCGTGGCGCAGTAGTTAACGAATCCACCTAGGAATGATGACGTTGCAGGTTCGATCCCTGGCCTTGCTCAGTGGGTTAGGGATCTGGTGTTGCCATGAGCTGTAATGTGGGTCGCAGACATGGCTCGAGTCTGGTGTTGCTGTGGCGTAGACCAGCGGCTGCAGCTCTGACTGGACCCCTAGCCTGGGAACCTCCATATGCTGCAGGAGCAGCCCTAGAAAAGGCAAAAAGACACACACACACACACACACACACACACACACACACACACACACACACACAAGTTAACTTTGTCCCAGCTCAGTACAGCAGGTTCCTTGTTACTGGAGGAATCACTGATGGAATACATTATCCAGAAAATAGTACTACAGACAGTCACTACATTGAATCTCACTGAAATTCAGAATAAGCATTGCTCCCCCCACAAAAGCTTAAAGGAATGTCATATAACAAAACTGAGAAAAGAATTGTCAACTGTAAAAGTTTCTGTAAGATCAGTTTTCTGATTTATTTTCATAAGAACTTATTTAAGGATTTCCTATCATGGCTCAGCAGGTTAAGAACTTGACACAGTGTCCATGAGGATGTGGGTTCAAACCCTAGCTTTGCTCTGTGGGTTAAGAATCTGGTGTTGCCACAGACTGGGGTATAGATCACAGATACAACGCTAGGGTCCTCGTGTTGCTGTGGCTATGGCACAGGCATGCAGCTGTAGCTCTAATTTGACCCCTAGCCTGTGAACTTCCGCAGGCGTGGCCTCAAAACAAAAAAACAAAAAAAACCAATTTATTTAAAATACGAAAGGTAACCCTTTCATGGCTAGCTGGGACAACACTGTGAAGGGCCCTCTCCTAGGTGGGGAATGATCCCTTGCTTAAGTTCTGACTTTTCTCTCAGGAAGAGCTTCCTTCTCCACTGTTGTGATCCCTGGCCCCATTCTGTGGGGTTCTTCCTTCACCTTTCTTGTCCTTGGCCATGTCTGAAGTGGGTACTGGGGAACAGTCTTTTTGCAGGTGCACAACTTTCCCAGCCTGTTTTCTGCTCATGATGGGAAGGTATCCAAGACTCAGTTACAGAATATTTAAACATAGCTTCATACAATACAAGACTCTCAAAATGTAACAGATTTCTTATGCATTCCACTCAAGCAAGTTTCAAGTGCCACAGATCTTTTTAAGAACATATTTTTCATGTAAATTGTGTTTCTTTGCTTTTTTTCATCCTCCTATCTCTAGCTTTAAACTAGATTACCCTAGACCTGGTGAGCTATCCTAGATATTCTATGCCCTTATTCTAATTTTTGTTATAAGGCTCCTTAATTCTCTTAGATATTTTAATATTAGAGGTAAAGGCCATACCCTTAATTTGGTCTATTCCAACAGATTAAGTTTTAATGGATCTTAAGATTTTTTTCAATTTTATCTTTTACATTTTCAGTCTAAAAGAAATCAGCTATTTTCACTCTATATTGTCCCAAATTTCTGAAATAAATTTACTTCTTTCCATTTCCACTTTCAAACTAGTCAATCATTTTAACTAGCTCATATATATATATATATATATTTTGTTTTTTTCCTCTCTCTTTTTGGCCACCTGGCAGTATATGGAATTCCTGGGCCAGGGATCAGATATGAGCCACAGTTGAGACCCACACTGCAGTAACACCAGATACTTTAGCTTCTGTGCCAGGCTCGGGATCGAACCTGTGTCCTGGCACTGCCGAGATGCTGCTGATCCCGTTGCACCACAGTGGGAACTTCTCCTATCATTTTAATTCCTTGTGCAACATACCCAATTGCTTTTAGCTCAGTACTTATATGGCCTACATACCAAGTTACTGCAGGTTACTATTTACATCTTCCACTATAACATGGGTTTCCATTTTTCCATTCTCTAATATCAATTTCCTTACCACTCTGAGCCAGAAGCTAAGCCAATGCCACACATTTTACATTGATATGAGGTGCCATACATCTACCACTACATGAGTTAGGCTAGGCTAGGCTATGCCTAGATTTCTTGGCCAGATGAGCTGAAAAGTGAGTAGCCTTGAATTAGATATGTTCGTGTTTTCACCTCAGGGAATATTTCACAGAATTTTTTGATATGTTTGGAGTTTGTGGGTTGGCTAGTAACTATTTCCTTCTTTCTTTAAACTTGTATTTAATATTTAAAAATTTTAGTGGACTTAAAGATTGAGGATTGGAGCAAAAACAGTTTCTCAGTCATTTTTAGGCAGGTCTCAATAAAAAATTAAAGACACATAGGGCATTATTTTGTTTCTTATCTTCCACTAATTAGTAGAAAAGGAAACTTATTCCAGTCAGACCATTTTTTTTTGCTTTTTTTTGTCTTTTTCTAGGGCCACACCCATGGCACATGGAAGTTCCCAGGTTAGGGGTCTAATCAGAGCTGTGGCTGCTGGTCTACACCACAGCCACAGCAATGCCAGATCTGAGCCACATCTGCAACCTACACCACAGCTCACAGCAACTCAGGATCCTTAACCCACTGAGCAAGGCCAGGCATCAAATCTGCAACCTCATGGTTCCTAGTCAGATTCGTTTCCACTGTGCCAGGATGGGAAATCCAGACCATGGTTCTTAATTGACATAGAATTTCAAAAATTAACATAGCATTTTTACATCTCTCCAAAAGCTCATAAACCATTAATAATAGAATACAAACATACAATTAATGAGCACAGAGGTAACAGACAATGCAGTAGCAGTGGACTGCAGATTTCAACACCTTTTGGGGAGATGGAATGCAGATTGGTGAGTGGAGACATAGTGCTTGAGAAAACTAGAAGAGACAAACTAAATGCTTGAAGAGGAAGATATTTCTAGTGAGAATTAGATTTAAGATACCTTATACATTTTCAGGATGTAGAAGCAACAGGTGTTATAGAAGCTGGAAATAATGCATGAACTAAAAACAGGGAGAGTTCTTTTCCAAGTATGCAGAGTTTTAAAATCACCTATTTAATATCTCACTCTTAAATACAATCAAGGAACAATCAAGTTGAGAAGATCTTCTAACTTGATAAACAGTCTAAACAAATAAAATGGAACTCAGAGGAAACAGACTATAAAGAGAACAGAGGAAAAAGATTATGATGACAAGCACAATACCTCTAATATCCTCAAAGGGATAAAGATACTGTATGCATGAAATAAAAACATAGCATGATTTTTATAAGAGCTTTAGAGAAGGAAAAAGGAAATCTGAACATTAAAAAAAAAGAAAGAAATTGCTAAAAAAAAAAAAAACCTGAGGCAATTCAAGAAACATAAGCAAATGGCCAAAAATGAAGATAGAAAATAAATTACTAAAAAATTCAGAAGATAAAATAGTAGATCTATTAGAAATACAGAATAGGGTAAAAGTAGGGGAGGAATTAAAGAAATAACGAAATATCTCAAGACTGACAGGATCTGTTTCTACCTGTTTGCCACAATGAACAGAAAAACAACCCCTTAACCCTTCAGGATATATTATATGACATTTCAGAACACTAGGAACTAAGTTTTAAAAGTGAGTAAATAAAACATTCATAGATAAATGTATGTAAAATAGTAATAATCACAAGTAATAGCTTTTCAGACTTCTGAGCCAGTAATATTGAAAAGTAAAAGACAATGCATCCAAAATTCTGAAAAAAAAAATCATTTGCATCCTAGGAATTCTATACCCAGCCAAACTATTCAAATTTAAGATTAAAATAAATTGAATGACCGACAGAATCAATTTACCTTCTAACTACCTTTCTTCTTGGAAAACTTTTGAAGAATATATTTTACTAAGACTTAGAATAAACCATGAAATGGGTAAATAGGATACATGAAAGGGGATCAACACTGGACAATATAGGAGAATTATGGGACAATGTGTGCCACAAAGCCTAAACAACCACCAGTCTAGATTAGAGAAGGAACAAAAAGACACTCTTTAGGAAAAATAAAACACACTGACAAATTGTCTCATGTCTAGAAAGAAAATGGAAGCATTCTGGATGAATCTGTAATAAATACACAGAAAAAGATTGCTTTACGATGTACAAAACATAACCATATTTCACTAACTGGAATTCACTCTTTGACAGTATTTCAGCAAGGTCAGTTACTTACAGCTATAAACATAAATACTAAATACTGACTTAAGCAGAGTATATGAAGTAATGATATTTGCGATATAGAGAAATGGTGTGGGAAGGCATGTATTCCAGCTAAACCATAATCAACTATAGGAATAAATCAACAAATAATATCTGAGTGGCTAAATCCACAAAGCACAATGTAAACATAGCATTTAGAAATATTAATACAAACATCAGAACAAAGAGTTAACAGAGTTGAGTGTTTTTGATTCTGGCCAGTGGGACTCAGGTATCAATGAGACAGCAATTAGACTGATTATCTCTTTCACTTTCAGCCACTTAGAACAATTTAATTTTCAGTACATTTTAAAATAAATTATGAGGAAAATAAAAAAAAACCAAAGAAACAAAATCTATACTTTTGTTATTTAGGAGGTTTGAATTTTTCTTATAATAGCCAACTAAGAAATCAGTTTCACTTTTGCAGTAGGATTTTGTCAGGAATGTCTGAAATACTTTAGCACTTATACTACAGATGCCATTTGTAATTTTTTTTTGTCTTTTTGTCTTTTTAGGGCTGCACTCACAGCATATGGAGGTTCCCAGGCTAGGGATCTAATCGGAGCTGTAGCCCCCAGCCTACACCAGAGCCACAGCAATGCCAGATCTGAGCTGTGTCTGCAACCTACACCACAGCTCACAGCAAAGCGGGATCCTTAACCCGCTGAGCAAGGCCAAGTATCGAGCACACAACCTCATAGTTCCTAGTCGGATTCATTTCCTCTATGCCATGATGGGAACTCCACCATTTGTAATTTTAAGCACAAAGGCAATTATACTCAATACAGGATGAGTGGATCTATTTTTGATGAACTTAAGTAAGTTGCTAACTTGTGCCAGTATCAATGGTATAGGCACTGACAATCATAAATACTAATGTCCCAAGAGACTAGGCAGCAGCCTCAGAATTAAAATCCCTGGGAATAACAAGGTATATCACTGGTCATTCATTTAACATGGAGAAAATGAGGCAAAGGGTTTTATATGTGGGATTGTGGAGCTGACTTTCATCACCAGCAAGTTACATCATCTTAGAATGCTGGAAATCGATTTCAAAAACTTTGCCTTTCATGAATGTATTAGAGAGTCACAATAAATTTCAGAAATAGAACAGAAGTCAAAGATCCTTCCTTTATTTTTCTAAGCTCTAAACACTAAGGTCAACCTTTATTTTTTCTTCCTTGAAGATCCTTCTCTCTTACATATGACATACTTTTCAAATAGTCTCTATTCAAGAGATAAGCTACCATTAACATATTAGGCTGTGGCCTTTGTGATTGACAACAGATCAACCATTTTAGAAGGCAAGGATGCTGATATCCACATTAAACATAAACATATATTTGTGGGGGAAGGCAAGTGCCACAAATCTTAATCTCTGTAAAACCATCTTTTTGTTTGGACCCTCTGTACACAAGGGGACACTTAGCTTCTTACCTCTCTCTTAATCCCCATCTTCAAGGAAATGATAGACTCATTGGCAAAAAAAATCTAATCCATTCAAGAAGGTATTTAATTAAACAGTTTCTCAATTTTATTTTTTTATTTATTTTTTGGCCGTGCCACAGGATGTGAAAGTTCCCAGGCCAGGGCTTGAACCCATGCCACAGCAGTGGTCCAAGATGCTGCAGTGACAACATTGGATCCTTAACCCAATGGACCACAAGAGAATTCCTAATGTTTGTCAATTTTCAACATTATTAGCCTTAGTAGCAGAGAGGGAATGAGGGCCCTCAGGGTAGCTTTGGGGGATAGCCTGATGTGGGCTTCTAAAATCACAATGTCTGTGAACTTGTATTTTATCTTTTAAAATTACGGACATTTAATTGCATGACATGTACCATTAATGCATCCTTTTTTATTTAATTTTAAAATAATTTATATTATTCACCAGTAAAACTTACCCCCAACTTTCTCTTAACATTCTCTAGAAAGCTTGACAACTCACTAAAAGCACCCTTATTAACACTATTAATACTATCCTACAGCTGATACAGTAGTCTCCCCTTATCAGTGGTTTTGATTTCTGGGGCTTCACTTACCCCTGCTCAAACAAGGTCCAAAAATATTAAATGGAAAATTCCAGAAATAAACAATTCATAAGTTTTAAACTGCACACCATGCTGGGTAACATAGTGAAATCTTGTACTGTCCTGCTCCATCCAGTACAGGATGTGAATCACATCTTTGTCCAGCTAGCTGTCTCAGTTACCAGATCAACTTTCGGTATCACAGTGCTTGTGTTAAGTAACCTTTCTTTTACTTAATAATGGCCCCAAATCACAATACTGGTGATAATTTCAGTTTGGATAAGCCAATGAGAAGCTGTAAAGTGCTTCTTTTATGTGAAAAGGGAAAATTTCTCAATAAGGGGAAAAAAAAAATCACATGCTAAGTTTGCTCAGATCTACAATAAAAATCAATCTTCCATGAAATTGTGAGGGAAAAATAAATTTGTGCTAATTTTGTTGTTGTACCTTAAACTGCAAAAAAGTTAGAGCCCCAATATATGATAAGTGCTTAGATAAGATAGAAAAAAACATTACATTTGTACAATAAGATATTTAGAGACCACATTCGTATAACATTTTTACAGTATGACTATTCTATTTTATTACTAGTTTTTGTTGTTAATCTCTTACTTTGCCTAATTTAAAATTAAACTTTATCGTAGGTAAGGATGCCTAGGAAACAGACATACTATATATAGGTCTCGGTTCTATTCCAAGTATCAGGCATCCACTGGGGACTTAGAACATACTCCCTGTGGATAAGGGAGGACTACTACACTACAGATGGCTTTGAGGGAACTGGAGGAACACAGGTGAGCAAGCACAGATATTGGTCCTAGTGAAGATCTGAAGTCCTTAAATTGTGGGATATTGGGAAAAACACAGATTTAGAATCCAAAAATATTGTGTTCTAATGCAGCCACTCACTTGATACATGAACTTGGAAAGTGTCTCCTGTCTCTGATCCTCAATTTCCTCTCTGAGACATGAATGCTACCTCACTCGTAAGACTAAATGTGTCTTAAATGAGATAATGTACCTGAAACATACCATAAGCAAGGCCAATGGTAGTGGTCAGGGATGGTCCTCTTCTGTGTGCTGGGCCCACTTCTCCACCTTCTTTCTCCAGGGTGTTTTCATAGTATTGTACAACCTTCAAGCTATTCATTCTCCAGAGGCTGAGACTCTGATTCAGAAATCCTTACTTCATGCATCTTCCCAATTTGCTATAACATATAAGTTCTCAGCAGTTAGGAAATGATTTTAAAAATCTTTATATTTAAATGAAATGAATAACCTTCTCTTTTTTAACACAAAGAAATTACTGGTGGTGATATTAAAAGAAAAATGGGGGAGTTCTCATTGTAGCACAGCAGAAATGAATCTGACTAGTATCCATGAGGATGCAGCAGGTTCAATCCCTGGACTCTCTCAGTGGGTTAAGGATCTGGCATTCCTGAGCACTGCCGTGTAAGTCAAAGATGCAGCTCAGATCCCGAGTTGCTGTGGCTGTGGTGTAGGCCAGCAGCTGTAGCTCCTATTTGACTCCTAGCCTGGGAACCTCCATATGCCTCAGGGGCAGCTGTAGCTCCAATTCCACCCCTAGCCTGGAAACTTCCATATGCTGCAGGTTTGGGTCCTAAACAAAACAAAACAAAACAAAACAAAAAACAAAAAACAAAAAAGGAAAGAAAAAAAATGTGTGAAAAATGGCAGTCATTTTGTAGGGTTTTTCCAGGCAGATCTACTGTTGTGTTTTCTACTATTCATTCAAATGCCACATATATGTTAGTGTGCCTGGGGGTGTAGAATATAGATTCCCATCCAGTGGAAAAGGCAAGGGGAAAGATTTCTGTACGTGAGTGGGATTTGACCATCGCTCCTGTAAAAGGGAAACCAGAACACACAGTGACATGTAATCAGGAAAAAAAAAAATCTTTCTCAGAATGGAGAGTCTGACAAAATAGTATACAAATAATTACATTTGCATGTATAATTTTAAACATTTATCAGCATCCCTATTTCCTTACATAGTAATTAAAGTGCTTCAAATTCTCCTTAGCTAATAGGTATATTCTGAAAATAGAATGAAAAAGCTTAAAAAAAAAAGATGTTTTTAAGCTAAAAAGTGAGATTAAGGCAGGAGGTCCTGCCATGGAAAAAAGTGTTGACATTTAAAGCTGCAGGATCTCAGTCCTAGAAAACCAGACACTGGGTGACACAGGCAATAAAATTTAATACCCAGATCTCAACAGGTGGACAGGCTGAAGCTATGATAAACTGTTTCAGCTCTGATGTTTAGCCTGGGAACTGGAGCAGCATGCACCAATAGATGGAGTCATTCAAAAACTAGCTGTATGGAGATGAGAGAGAAAGCTGTGGAGATAGAGATGAGAGAGAAAAAGGCAGGGTAAATGAGGGTCCAAAGATGGCAAAACGCCATCTCCACATGACCCAAGATCCAACTGGGAAAACTGCAAATGGCTTTTTGGAGAAAAGTTTGCCTAATATAATAGTCAAAGAAAAAAAAAAAAAAGTGCTGCTGCTCAGTACTGTTTCTTACACCAAATGGAGGCATTCCATAGAGAAAAATAACTTCAGCTAAAATTCTGGACCAGGGTATTCATAGTTTGGCTTCCAGATGCAAATTTTGGCTCTAATTGGGATTAGCACACAATCTTTTTGTTTCTCTCTCCATGCAAGCCCAAATTCTGCAGAATAGGGTCTCATCCTGTTTGGGACTAAAAATGGGTCCCTATCTTGCAATATCATTGGAATAATGTGCTGAAATCCTCTCCTGGTTTGCTTCTTGATATATATTCTTTGTGTCTATTTTTCCTCTATAAATGTTTAGTGCAGCCATTGCCAGTTCTACATCTCTTCTACTCCTTCCACACTCTCATCTGGACCCTCTCGGACTGTCTTCCCGCCCCAGTTTCGGATCTCCCTAAACCTCCTCAGCCCCGGGGTCTTTGTTACATCAAGACCACTCTATTTGCCAGTTCTCCAGCCCCCGCCCCCACCTTCTCCCTAGGCTTCGAGGTCAGCACCTCACAGGCCCAGAATCCGAGAATGAGGAACCAGGGTAATACACAAGTTAAGCGAACTCGCAACCTACGTGAGAGATACTAATTGACTCACCTCTGAGGTCAACGTTCAAACCTGAGGACCAGTGAGCTGTGGACCTCTGCACCGCCAGAGTCTTTCGCCCAACTCAGAGCAAAGATCGTAGAAATGCAGCTGTTAGACCTACGAGAGTGCCTGTAAGATGAGATCTAGCCTTGACTGGGGGAAACATTCTTGCGCAATCTGTAGCAGATCCTGAGGTAAGAAGAAACTGTCTGGAGAGGTGAAGTTTTCGGCGCTTGTTAAAGGGAGGGGGCGTAGTAGCAAGCAGAGTCCTTTGAGTAAGGACACCTGTATTTAAAACTGCTAGGGAACTTGGTTGTTTTGGTTAGTTTTAGTGTAGATTTAAAAAAATGGGCCCCACTCCAGATCTACTAAATCACATTCTCTGAAGTTGAGTGGGGAATATAAGAATAGCTGCAGTAATTGGGAGGCTTGAAAAAAAAAAAAAAAGAATAGTTGCAGTAGGGGGCAGGTACTTTTGGATTAGATGGCTGGCAATTGCCGTTTATTTTGCAAGATAAATATTTAGAACTTGTATTTCTGTTTTTAGGCATGTGTGTGTATCAAATCTTCAAGTTGGATGCCTTAAACCTACACAATGTTATATGTCAATCGCATTTTTAGGGAACCATCGATGGGACACCTGCCCCCCTGCCTCAGCCAGACACAATAATAATTACTTGCATGAGCTGTCTCACAATAAGTCCTAGATAAGGAACACAGTACTCCTGTGCTGTTACGCTATTACAGAAACTTAACCAACCTAACCAACTGGGAGAATTTGAGAGGGGCCAAAAGGAGGGAGTGACAGGGGTCCCCCTTCCAGTAACAATAATATCTCAATAAAATAGGTAGAAATAAATACAAATGTATATCCTTCTATTTGTCAATAACCGCATGAGCATTTTTGCATGTTTATTTTCCATATTTATTTGTAATTGCTATTTATAAACATAGAATTCTGGTCTATCAAGTGTTTTTACCAAAAGTTACTTAAACATTCCCAAATGTCAAGCACATGAACTTATTTGCCATGTATATAATCTTGCCCTCTCCAATCTATTCTCCAGAAAGCAGCTAAAATGTGCTTTATAAAATACGAACATGACTACACCACTTTTATAATTAAATCTTGAGTGGTTTCCCATGGCTTTTAGAATAAGAATCCAAAAATCCATACCACGTCAGAGTGGGGTAGTGGTTAAGAGTTGGAGTTTTGTACCCAGATAAAGCCTTCCATCAAAACTTGCTCCATAACTCAGTACTGTGCTTGTGGAGCTAGTGAATAAGGCTCAATGTCCTCATCTAATCTCCTGGTTTTTTATGAGGACTAATTAAAATGTGTAAGAAGCACTTAGCAAAGTGTCTGGCACATAGCAAATGCTCCGTAAATGTAAACTGCAGTTATTTTTAGCCATTATAAGTGCTCTTCTGACCCCAGCATACCTTTCAAGTCTCATCTGGCACCATTATTTACCTAGCTCCTGATGCTCTGGCCATATGACCCTTCAGTCAATTTTTCAATAAACTATAACCTTTTTTTTTATGTTAGAACCTTGATATATTATTCTCCCCCTATCTAGACTATACCTCCTTTAACCAACTAACATCTCCTCAAATTTAAGATTTTAGCCTCCATTTTTCTTTCTTTGTACAAAGCTTCCCTGAGCCCTAATAGAAATCATCAGTCTCCTTCTCCAGGCTTGTGCACCCATCCTGCAGCTGCTGTGAATGCTGACCCATCCTCTGGAGAACTGACCTACAATTGTTCTCAGCTATTATTATGAATCAGAATCACCTGGAGAGTTTTTGCCCCTCAGAGTTCCTGGTCCCAATTCTAGAGTTCCTGGTTCAGTGGTTCTGGGAAGATCTCTGAGAAGTGATGGTCTAACAAATTCCCAGGTGATGTTGATGAATCATTAGCATCATGATGTTATTGCTCTCCACTGGAGGTAAAGCCTCCTCGGTTGAGGGTTACAGCCAACCCTGCCCATCCCTCCTTCACATTGAGGACAACTCGCTGACAGGGGAAAAAGAATGGCTTCCTCACCACAAAGTGCAAACAACTCTAGGGTACAAGTCTGGCTCCAGAGTCCCCATGGGATCAAGATGAAGCCACAGATTTGCTCAGCTCCTTTCTCTGCCCCACCCTGCTTCCCCCCACTTTCATTTTCCTCACAGTACTCCTTTGATAAACAATGTGCAATATAAAAAAATGCTCAACATCACTGATTATTAGAAAAATGCAAATCAAAACTACAATGTGAGACCACCTCACACTGGTCAGAATGGCCATCATTAATAAGTCCACAAACAACAAATGCTAGAGAGGATGTGGAGAAAAGGGAACCCTCCTACACAGTTGATGGGAATGTGGATTGGCACAAACACTCTGGAGAACAGTGTGGAGATTCTTCAGAAAACTGAATATAGAACTACCATATGATCCAGTCATCCCACTCCTGGGCATAGATCCAGACAAAACTACAATTCAAAAGATACACACACCCTTATGTTCATAGCAGTACTGTTTGCAATAGCCAGGACATGGAGGCAGCCTAGGTGTCCGCTGACTGATGAATGGATTAAGATGTCATACATATATACAGCAGAATACTACTCAGCCATAAGCAAGAATGAAGTAATGCCATTGGCAGCAACAAGGATGGAAGTAGAGATTCTCATACTAAGTGAAGTAAGTCAGAAAGAGAAAGACAAATACCACATGGTATCACTTATATGTGGAATCTAAAATATGGCACAAATGAACCTACCTACAGAACAGAAACGACACAGAGACAGACTCAAAGACAGAGAACAGCCAAGGGGGAGTAGGGAGGGGGTCAGATGGACTGGGAGTTTGGGGTTAGTAGATGCAAAATATTACAGTTAGAATGGATGGGCAGTGAAGTCTTACTGTATAGCATAGGGAAATGTGTCCAGTCTCCTGGGAGAGAACATGATGGGAGATGATATGAAAAAAAGAATGTGTGTGTGTGTATATAAACTGGGTCACTTTGCTGTACAGCAGAAACTGGCACAATATTGTAAATCAGCTATCCTTTAATAAAAAAAAAAATGACATGCACAAGAATCCCTGTCTCAACCTTCACTTCTGAGGAGCCCAAAGACACATTCGTAGAAATAACATGTGGAGATACAGGTAAATCAAAAGAGCAAAGTACAAAGAGAAAAGAATACAGATTTCTTCAGGAGAGAATTTGCAGGGGCTTTCTACAACGAAGCAAACGTATTATCCCTTGAAACCCTGAGGAAAGGACAAGATGCATCCCATAAAAATCTTAAAAGTTATCAGCATCATTTTTAACAAACCTCAAAGCCCAGTTGTACCTGAGGCCCGTGAGTACTTGGAATTGCCCTACCTCTGAGGTGCTGGGTTGTCATTTCATATAATGAGACAATCTTTACTTTCTAGGACCTTACACAGGGAGGCTCTATAAATTCTGCACCAGACAGAGTGTGGAAGTATCTTTTAATGGCCACAACAACTACCATTTCACTGTCTGGGATCTGCCGATATGAGATAATGTTGATAAACTGCATTGCTTTCTGCCAGCAATAAAACTAGAGAGCAAACAGAGCTTAAAGCCTGCAACGAACTTTTCGTTACAAGCAAGGCCAGAGGGCAGGAAACTGGATGGATGAGGATGCCTCAGTGGCTGGTTTCTAGAAATGGGCTATGGAGTCCCACATGGCCAACACTCTGGAATCAGTGTCATCTTTGTAAATCAGAATTAATGGGCTCAGCCGTCTTCCTTGGGCAGGTGTCAGTGCCATCCTTCCCAGGCTGGCATGCTTGCAGTGGGGGCTGCAGCCATCTGGACTGCTGTCAGGAAATCATGGTGATGCTGAGTTTGGACCACAGGGCAATTAGCAGGGCTCTCCACAGCAGCTTTGTGTATGCTGGAGCCCTCCTCACCAGTCCATTCCTCATGCCTGACGTGACATTATCCACTTGGCTACAATAATAATGAAGGCATGGGCTGACCAGGCCATCTGGTATGTTGGTAAAAATAATAAGAATTTCCCGGCATAGGAAAAGGTCCCAATCACAAGTCATAAGAGAAGTACCTGGTGCTGAGTCTGGTTGGATGTACTTCCAGATTTGCACATTTTGAACAATAGGGGGCGTGAGGTGTCTATGTTGTCTGTGGTTCTTATTTTGCTTGCAAAAACCCTGATACCTTTCCTAGTTTTACCAGGTTAGTCTACCAGGAAGATTTGCAGGTTGGTTTTCTAGTCCTTGAATAAGTTCAAGAAAGACAACTCTGGCTGACAAAATCGCAAGAGATTTCTTGGAGTTGATAGTTCCCACAACACCGTGAGAGCAAGTCCAGGCAGGATTCAGGTTTACGTTTTACTAAAGGTCCTGAACAAAGCTATAACAAGGAAAGGAAATGCCCTTTTCCCTCCTCTGAAACACTCGCAATTCTCTCCTAATTTCATGTTTTCATATTCTGCATGACAATAGGAGGGAGGAGAGATTTTTTTATCTGGAAGCTGATGGAATCCAAGTTTTCACTGTGGCCTTTCAGCTCAGGGATATTTTCCAGAGGGATTTCCTGCTCCTTATCTTCCAAGTGAAACATCTGTTGCACCGAATACTCTAAATTATATTAACCTTACATCCTCACTGGATAAGAGAAAAATAATTCCACCCAATGGAAATGTTATCAGTGGATAAGACAGAGAGAGTGGAACATAGTTATACTACTAAGTCCTGGAGATTTTTGAATGCTACTCAAATATTTAATTCAGAAAATCCTCAGGAAACATGCAAGAAGGCATAAGAGGCCAATCTTGAAAAAAAAATTTTTTTCATATGTATTAGGCATCTCATTTCAATGTGTTAGCAGCTTATATGGAATAGAATCTTGGGAAAGGAGGGAAAGGATACATAACATGAAAAACAAAGTTGTTCACCTCTTTTCACATTATTATGTAAATGACTGTTTTTTTTGTTTTGTTTTGTTTTGTTTTTTGTCTTTTGTCTTTTTAGGGCCTTACCCGTGGCATATGGAGATTCTCAAGCTAGGGGTTGAATTGGAGCTACAGCTGCTGGCCTATACCACAGCCACAGCAACACAGGATCCAAGCTGCGTCTGCAACCTATGCCACAGCTCGGCAACGCCAGATCCTTAACTCACTGAGCGAGGCCAGGGATCGAACCTGCAACCTCATGGTTCCTAGTTGGATTCGTTTCCGCTGTGCCACCACAGGAACTTCAATGACTGATAATTTTTAAAAGAATGTAACGTAATATTATGGGGTCAAGCTCTAATAATAACTCCATCAAGGCAGGAAGCATTAATTTACTGGGTTCCTGTTTTTATTTTTATTTATTTTATTTTTTTAATTTTTTTTTGTCTTTTTGCTATTTCTTGGGCCGCTCCCGCGGCATATGGAGGTTCCCAGGCTAGGGGTTGAATCGGAGCTGTAGCCACTGGCCTACGCCAGAGCCACAGCAACGCGGGATCCGAGCCGCGTCTGCAACCTACACCACAGCTCACGGCAACGCCGGATCGTTAACCCACTGAGCAAGGGCAGGGACCGAACCTGCAACCTCATGGTTCCTAGTCGGATTGGTTAACCACTGCGCCACGACGGGAACTCCAGGGTTCCTGTTTTTAAAAAATCAGCTAAAGTCTTTTGTAGGAAGTCCCCTGGTGGCTCATTGGGTTAAAGCTCTGGCCTTGTTGCTGCTATGGCTCTGGTTACTGCTGTGGTGCAGGTTTGATTCCAGGCCAGGGAAATTCTGCAGGCCTTGGGCACAGCCAAAAAAAGAAGTCTTTTGTAAAAGACAGTTTTGCTTCAAGACTATTTACCGACCTTTCCAGTAGAAGAAAAAAGCAGAAGCTACTTATCTTAAAATGCAGTTGTTTTCCTTCCCCACCTATCTCTTCGAAGACAAACCCCAACCTTCTTTTTCCCCCTCCTTCTCAGCTGGTGGGACAGAGACTTCAGAGGAGCATGGCAAGGCTGAGTAGCTTTATGGTTCTCACAGGCAGATGAGCAGAGTAGCAGGAATGCTCACCTATGATGATGCCAAGGAGGAAGTTGTCTATGAAGTTCTTGTCTGGAGTGATTTACCAGAGAATGTTATCTCCTCAAGTAGAAGACCATGACCTACAGATCTTACCAAAGGGCTGTCAGCAGCAACTTTTTTTTTTTGAGATTTTTTTAAAAATTATAATTGATTTACAATGTTGTGCCAATTTCTGCTGTAAAGCAAATTGACTGAGGCATACACTCACATATACACACACATACACTCCCCTTCTTGTATTATCCCAAGAAACTGGATATAGTTTCCTGTGCTATGCAGCAGGATCTCATTACTTATCCACTCCAAATGCATTAATTTGCATCTACCTACCCCAAACTCCCAGTCCATCTCACTCCCCCCACCTTTGACAACCACAAGTCTGTTCTCCATGTTTGGGAGTCGGCTTCTGTTCTGTAGGTAGGTTCATTTGTGCCATATTTTAGATTCCACATATAAGTGATACCATGTGGTATTTGTCTTTCTCTTTCTGACTTACTTCACTTAGTATGAGAATCTCTACTTCCATCCTTGTTGCTGCCAATGGCATTACTTCATTCTTGCTTATGGCTGAGTAGTATTCTGCTGTATATATGTATGACATCTTAATCCATTCATCAGTCAGCGGACACCTAGGCTGCCTCCATGTCCTGGCTATTGCAAACAGTACTGCTAT
Source organism: Phacochoerus africanus (assembly GCF_016906955.1). NCBI lineage: Eukaryota > Metazoa > Chordata > Mammalia > Artiodactyla > Suidae > Phacochoerus > Phacochoerus africanus. The sequence goes on along the minus strand of NC_062544.1, from coordinate 101,601,955 downwards.
GAACATAAGGGTGTGTGTATCTTTTGAATTGTAGTTTTGTCTGGATCTATGCCCAGGAGTGGGATGACTGGATCATATGGTAGTTCTATATTCAGTTTTCTGAAGAATCTCCACACTGTTCTCCAGAGTGTTTGTGCCAATCCACATTCCCATCAACTGTGTAGGAGGGTTCCCTTTTCTCCACATCCTCTCTAGCATTTGTTGTTTGTGGACTTATTAATGATGGCCATTCTGACCAGTGTGAGGTGGTCTCACATTGTAGTTTTGATTTGCATTTTTCTAATACTTAGTGATGTTGAACATTTTTTTATGTGCCTACTGGCCATCTGTAAGCAGGAACTCTTGACCTGTCCCTCCTCTTACATTTTTTTCTACTCTCTGGATCCTTATATCCAAGTGTTTTTACTTAATATAATAGGTAACTTTCTCTCAGGGCACTCTCTCTGTGCCCTGGTTATGATTAAAATGTTTACTATGTTTATATAGTAATTTTTATATCATCATTTTATGTAGTTTATAGAGGCCAACTTATATTTTATATATAGTATAAATGTTATATATTTGCTATCAGCCCAACGAATTACATTCTCATTTAAAATTTTTATGCACAGCAATGTGGAATAATAAACAATAATTTCCTGCCCTCTAAACAGGAAGTAGAGTCATTATAAAAGCTCATCTAAAAAAGAGAAGAGGCTTCTGGAATGTCAAAGGTTTTCTCTAAGTATCTTCACTGAAACAAATTACAGTAGTATATGCCAGGTACAAGAATATGAGGTTTGCTTTTGAGAGTCCATTTTGGTTATTTTTCTCTCAATGATTTTTTATCATGCTCTTTTTATCATAAAGAAGCGCCTTTTCAGAAATGGCTCTTTGTCAAAGGAGGAACACTTTCCTTCCCTTCTGTTAATGGAAGATATTGCTGTCAGTGTGGAAATCGCCAAGTGTGTGGTGATTTGTGAAGGGCAGGGTGAAATGTTCCTCATCCACATCCCTTCCCTGCCTCTGAGTGGGGCTAGTGGAAAAGACCTGCCATTGTTTTCATCATTTGCAAGGTTCTCTTTATTGGGAAATAGAGAGCTGGTAGGATTTGTGTTGGGGGTGATTCTTCTTTCTTGAGAGGATGATAGCATGCCTAAAATTATGGAAGCATAAAAGCTGCAGGTTTTCTATAATGGGCACTGCTCAGTATTATTAATAACTGTGCACCAGGCACTTTTATGTTGGCAAGTGGCTTCAATCATTTTTATCACGTAATAGCTGCAGAGGTTCAGTGAGCTCTTCAATCTCTTCACAAGATTGGGTTCCAGTAACGTGTAGTGTTTTAAGGCTGGGAGGAAATTCCCAAGGCCCATTCAAGAAATATTTTTGAATTATTAATTCAAGAAATATTCTATTCACACACGCATACACACATGCATCAGTATTTATCAGCAGGGATACGCCCGAGAATTAAATGCAGTCTTTACATTATCTCATTTAATCCTTACAATAACCCTAAGAGGAAAATGCTATTATTATGCCCTTTTTGCAGATGAAGAAAATGAGGTTTATCACAAAGATTATTATTATTATCTTATCTCAAAGATAATAAATAGCAGAGGCAGGACTCACATTTAGGTATTTGAATTCAAACCTCGAATTCTTATGCTGGGTCCGTCCAATTAAAGACCACATCTAAGAGGCAAGAGGATGCTCTGTGCCCTCCCACACAGCCTTCCCCATGTGATCCTTGATCCAGAGGCCCAGAATCTACATACACTAAGGTTGAAAACAGAGACAGCCTCGTGCCAACATTAGCTACAGATGAAGACCCACATCTCCTCTCCAGGCCCCTCTTCCTGCCATTATGCATCCTCAGCCAGCTAGAGATTACACATTCCAGAAAATAAATATCAAAAGGAGAGAGAGCAATCAATAAAGACAAATAAATAAACTAGAAAACCAAGAGAAGAGAACCCGAGTGTTTAATTCAAGAGCTGGCCCAGGGAAACAATGATAAACAGACAAATCTCTGATAATGTGGAAGAAGAAAAAATTATCAGGAGAGAGAAATGGGATACAGCCCAGATTCAGAAGGGATTAAGCAGTTAGTTATATATTTAAAAGCTATGTATAACTCACAACTAGATTGAAAAAAATCTCACTGAAATATATGACATCAAGTCTGGTACGAATTAAATATAAAAAAAAGACCAAAGAGGGAAAGAGCCTTGAAAGGCAAACACATATGTGAGAAAAGTTTCCCTTTTTCCAGATTTCAAAGAATTAAGGGTTTGAGGGGCATTAGGCTGTCACTAAGTGACTAGCAAATTTTATGAAGCTTTTAAAATATAGTACATTCTTAATATTTGTTTTTCCTTGAGTGTGTGTCTGTGTATATGTTTGCCCAACTATTGAGTGCTTACTACTTGCCACAAACCCTGCTAAGTATTTGGTGTGAACTATCATTTAATATTTACAGTTTTTGAGGTCAGTACCATTGTTATCCCTTTTCTTACAAATGGAGAACAAGAGTAAGTAATAAAACTGGATTTCTAACCCAAATAGGTCACACTTGAGAACTTAAATTCCTTTTTTTTTTTTTTTAAATTTTTTTGGCCACACCCATGGCATGTGGAAGTTCCCAGGCCAGGGATCAAATTCATGCCACAGCAGCAACCCATGTCACTGCAGTGACAATGCTGGATCCTTAACCCATTGCGCCACAGGGGAACTGCTCTTGTCATTTTGACAATAGCCATTCTATTAGGTGTGAGGTGATATCGTCCTGTGGTTTTGATGTTCATTTCCCTCATGATTACTTATGTTGAGCCCATTTTCAGGTGCCTGTCAGCCATTTTGTATGTCTTTCTTCTTTAGAAAAATGTCTGTTCAGCTTCTCTGATGATTTTTTTTTTTTTTTTGCTATTGAATTGTATAAGTTCTTTAGATATTTTGGGTATTAACCCCTTATATGACTTGCAAGTATTTTCTTCCATCCCATAGGTTGCCATTTCGTTTAGTGATATTTTCCCTTGCTGTATAGAAGTTTTTTAGTCTAATGTAGTACCACTTTTTTATTTTGCCTTTGCTATTGGTGTCAAATTGAAAAAAATCATTGCCATGGCTGATATCAAGTAACTTACCCCTATGTTTTCTTCTAGGAGTCTGATGACTTCAAATCTTACATGCAAGTTTTTAATCCATTTGAGTTCTTTTTTCTGTATGGTCTAAGATAGTGGTCCAGTTTCACTGTTGTGTATGTGGCTGTCCAATTTTCCCAACATTTATTAAAGAGACTATTCTTTCCCCATTATATATTCTTGGCTCCTTTGTCATAAATTAATTGACCATATATATGTGGCTTTATTTCTGGATTCTCTATTATGTTCCATTGATCTATGTATCTGTTTTAGGTAAATACCATACTGTTTTGATTTGTAAGAGCCTATATTCTTAACCATTACCCTAAAGTTGCTCCCAGAATATAAACTGCAACAAAGTACAGGGTTTTATAAAACAAGCATAGTGGTGATGCAATAATCTTATCATACCAATAATGATACCAATGAAAGAAACATTTGGGCAATTCTTATTTTTCAAACATTGAAACAAAAACTTCAAAATAAAATATTGGTATATCAATTACTGTAATGAGTAATACATCATAATCAAGTATGTTTATTTCAACAATATTAGGAAATATGTTAGATAATAATTCAAAGGTGGAAAACTCATATGAATCATATCAATGAATGTCAGAAAAGCTATTTATAAAATCTAACTTCCATTTTGACTTAAAAAAATAGCCTTTTTGAAATCTCTGACTCTCAATGGTAAAATATTAAAACAATTTCACTAAAGGTAAGAACACACAAAAAAGATGTACACTCCCTCCTCCATTATCTTTATTTTTTAAGAAGTTCTAGTCAATGCAATAGGAAAACAATATTTAGGTATTTGGACGTTGCAATGGAATTTGTTCTAACTACCTGCAGATTCTCCATGTAAAAATCCAAGAGAATCAAGGAAGCAATGATGAGAAATTGAAAAAAATTCAGTAAGTGAGCTTAATATAAAGGACTATTAAAACAATTCAATATATGCTTGGTCTTATTACCCAAATTTATTTATTTTGAGGGCATTTTAATTATCAATTTACTAACACTTTGGGGTTTTTTATATTAAAATTTTGAATATTATTTTTAATTTCACAAGCCTTAATATTGGATACTGTTTTTGTGGGGGGTTTTGCCATTCTTTAAAAATCTTAAGTCTCCTGTGTTTTGTGTGTTGATTAAATTCTCTCATATTAGAAAAAAGTCAAGGCCCTGGCTATTCCAAATGGACATGGGCAGAAATAACCATGTGCCCAAATGTCATTTCCCCCTTCTGAACATATGACAAACACCATTAATCATCTCTTCTCCAGCCCAAATGTGGTCTCCAAATATTTCTCCATACAGCAGCTACTAACTGACTAGTTTATACAATAGAAGTGACTTTTCCTCCTCAGTCTAGTAAATTTGCATCAGTGGGGAAAAATAATCTTCATTCAGCATTCTAGACAACCTCTAACTTGCTACAAATTCAACTTTATTAAGTCCTTTCAGAGAGGTCAAGGGCTATAATATGTAATCTGTTAGAAAGTAAGCCCTTTTGGAAATGGGATTAACAGAGGTTGTGACAAATTGATTCAAAGGGAACACCAAACTTCATTCCTGAATTTTCTGTAACCTGTAGCCTTTGAATGAAAAGCTTGACAGTTCTTTTATACTTAGACTGTCAAAGCCATCATTGCATCAAATGTCTGTAGTTCACGGTCATTCCTAGCTGGCAACAATATCATGAGCTCAAGTCAGCTATTTGGGAAGTTTCAAACTTGATTAAAAATGATTAAAGGAATATCACCCTGGGGGGAAAAAAAAGGGTGCAGAATTTCACAAGTATGCTCCAGTGAGAGTTGGTGTAAGGAGATAAGAAAATAGCCTGGTTATAATGACAACACATATATGTTTCAGAAGACAGAGACACTAACTCATTTTATCTCAGGAAATAAACACTGAACAACTGAAATCCTCAAAGAATTATATTGGACACTGTGGAGTTAAAAATATATTAAATGTGGGACTTCCAAGGCCCCTTCTAGGAGATAGAACACAAAGCCTCTGGGCAAGACAAGAATTACTAGACAATCCCTTATCATCACCCCACCCGTCTCATTATAATGCCCCATCCCCCACCTTGAGCAACCTGGCCTCCTCCTTCATACCCCCTACTAGGAAAGGTATGTGGCCCACTCCTCACTCCTCCCCATAGGGGCCTTATACACCCCCAACCAACCCATAAGTGTATCTTAAGACCACTCTTTCCCCAACCAATCAGCAGATAAGCAGATGTATCGCAAGACCTCTCCTTTCTCTTGAGGCTATTACAAGAGACACCACCATGCACTAGAAGTCAGCTCTCCCTGATTATCAGGAAGTCATGCTGCTGTGCTAGCAGCATCTCTTATCTCAATAAACTTATCTTTCTTTTCACCCTTCTATGAATCTGCAGAATTATTTTTATAACCCATGCACATGGACTGCAACATTAAAGATAAAAGGTATGCATACATATGTCAATCCACAGTGTTTCCCTTCTAGAAGAATAAACACCTGAAACTGGATCACAGCAATCATGGGTTAAATCTTGTAAGACTTCTTTGCACTCATAGGAGATGTGGACTCTTTAGCAGACTGTTGAATAATCTGGCCCTGCCTTCCTTTCCACATGGATGCCATTCTACTTTTCCAGTCCATTGGTTCACTCAAGGCATTGTGACCTCAGAGCATCACTGCAAAACCCTGTGGGGCTCCATACACACAGACAACTGCACAGTTTTAAACTGCATCCTTGAATAACCTTTTTTCAATTCTTGGAAAACAGTCTTTTTCTGCTTCAAAACATTTGCATGTGCTTTTCCTTCTGCTTGGAATGTTGTTCCTCCATACTCCCATTCTTTACTTGGCTAATTTCTTTTCATCTTGATGTCTTGGCTGAGAGTTTACTTCCTCATCAAGGCCAAATCTGAATAATCTTCATTCCCCTCCTCAACCCCATCCTGTCCAAATATAAACCATGATCCTTCTTTGTTGTTTCTTTCTACTCCACGCCTTTGCCTAGAAGTACCAATTAAAATGTATATGTTCATATTTATTTCTGAGTTTACTTAATGTTTGTTTCTACAACTAAGTTGTATTTTTTTTAGAACAATGATCATGTTTACTTTGTTTTATAGACCAGATGCTTGGAAAAGTTCTTGTTAGTTACTAGGCCCCAAATTAATATAATATTAAATGGATAAAAAGCGAAAAAAAGACATAAGCTAATGAAGAGGAAACACAACCAGTGATGAGCAAGAAATACAGAGTCAGATTTACATGAACACAGAGGAGTGAGAAGTAATTAAGTGGAATGATGGAAGGGACCTCATGAATTTGGTGATAACTGAGATTAAAAAACAATTAATATTGAGATCACAAAATGTACAGAAGTCAAAAGAAAAAGAACTCTGAAGTCTGAGAGAACTCCAAATTTAAGCCAAGTGTGTGAATTTGGATAAGTCACTTCAGTCTTCACAGTTGAGTTGTTTTGTATGTAAGACAGAGGCTATGATGATTAAAGCACATGAGATAACATTTGGAATTAATTGCTCAGTCCTGGTTCAAAGTAAAGAGTTGATAGCTATTATCACTACACAGTAGGGCTTCTAGATGAACTAGACAGCATGGATCGAGGAAGGAGGTGGTGGAAAAGTGAAGGGTATAGAAGGGGAGATGGGGATCTAAATTAGAATGGAATTGGAATTGCCTGAAAGGAAGGAGAAAGAGGTGATAGGGATAGAACAGGATATTACACAGGTAGTTGTAGAAGTCCCAGTAGGGGACCACAGTTAGAGAAGGAAATCTAGGGAAATTTGGGAGACCATTGTAAGTTAATAATCACTTAAGAAAGCCATCAGAATATCATGGAATGAAGCAGCCCCAATTAATTACAAAACCATAAATAAAAGCATGAGATATGCCTCAGGTATTAAGTGAAAGATAAAATGGGACCTGCATTTAAGTTCAGCAAGATAATGATCCTTTGGACCAAGGACAGAAATTTAAGGGAAAGATGACATTCCAAAGTAGGAGACCCTCATTTTATGGAAACCTGAGATGATTCAACATACTTTAGCATATGTTACGACCCTTCTGCTGATTTGAATAAGCACCATGACAGTCCTAGCTGGATTCCATAGGGTCAAATATTCTCTTACCTGATTTGAGGGAGAAGCTAGTAATATAAGACTGATGTCTACTTTAAGAAGGAGGAAGAAGGTGGCTTTTCCCCCTTCACTTTCCTTGGATTATGAAAATGTAGTTCACCTAATCCTCAAGGCAGAGCTTTCTCACCTGCCTGCTTGTATCTCTCACAAGTGTCCTTTCTTAATAAATCTATTTCTTTCTTTCTTTCTTTTTTTTTCTAGGGCCGCACCAGCAGCATATGGAGATTCCCAGACTAGGGGTCTAATTGGAGCTATAGCCACTGGCCTACACCACAGCCACAGCAACATCAGATCCGAGTCTCATCTGCAACCTACACCACAGCTCATGGCAACGTGGGATCCTTAACCCGCTGAGCAAGGCCAGGGATTGAACCTGCAACCTCACAGTTCCTAGTCAGATTCGTTAACCACTGAGCCATGATGGGAACTCCTAAATCTATTTCTTGTGTATCATTTTGTCTCTCATTGAATTCCTTCTGTGCTGAGACACAGAGAACCTGAGCCTCAGTAAGTCCAGACACCAGGTGAGTGATTCTAACTAAAAAACCATCAGTGGAATTCCTGTTATGGCTCAGTGGAAACAAATCTGACTAGTATTCATGAAGATGTAGGTTCGATCCAGGCCTAACTCAGTGGGTTAAGGATCTAGAATTGCCATGAGCTGTGGTGTAGGTTGCAGATGTGGCTCAGATCTGGTGTTGCTGTGGCTATGGCATTGGCCAGTGGCTACAGCTCCAATTTGACCCCTAGCCTGCGAACCTCCATATGCCACAGGTGCTGGCCTAAAAAGACAAAAACAACAACAAACAACAAGAACAAAAAACCACAAAACAAAACATAAAAAACAACCAGTGAAAAAATACCATGGGTTCAAGTCCCAATTTGGGTTTAGGCTGGGTTCAAGCCAGAGGTATTTCAATTTCAGAAGTATGATTTGAAAAACTCGTACTCAGATGTTTTTCCCTTGAGGCTAGTGGGGAGTGATGAAAGCCTTCTGACTGAGAGGGTGAAATGATCAGAGTTAGGCTTCACGAGTGTTGATTTGGGGCGAGCTTAAAGGAAGGAGAAATCACTTTGAGTTGCTATGGCAAAAATGGAAGGAAGATTCTATGGGTGGCCTTAATTTGAGGGAATTCAGAGGAAACCAGTTTCCTAGAACACTATTTATTGAATGAATTTTTAAAAATTAAATGGACCTGAGAATTTGAGGACCTAGAGGCACGTTGAATTTTCCTCCAGAGCTGGATCATATTGGAGCCATTTGATATTATCAATTAAAATATACTAAAAACTGGAGTTCCCGTCGTGGCGCAGTGGTTAACGAATCCAACTAGGAACCATGAGGTTGCGGGTTCGGTCCCTGCCCTTGCTCAGTTGGTTGACGATCCGGCGTTGCCGTGAGCTGTGGTGTAGGTTGCAGACGCGGCTCGGATCTGGCGTTGCTGTGGCTCTGGCGTAGGCCAGTGGCTACAGCTCCGATTCGACCCCTAGCCTGGGAACCTCCATAAACCATGGGAGCGGCCCTAGAAATGGCAAAAAGATTAAAAAAAAAATATATATATATACTAAAAACCTTAAGAATTTTTTTCAATGTTTCTATTTTTGGAAATATATGCAAAAATGATATTCGTCTTAGACAACTGGCAGTGATATTCAGATATTTACATATATTTTAGATAATTAAGATATACTTACCACTGAAGGCAGAAATTAGGATGAAAGAAGAATGAGACATCCATACATCCATCATAATGCTCTCCCAGACAGACTCACATCTATATAATACAGTATCTGTATGTCTGTATCTATATTTGTATATAAATATTTTATTTATTTTTTATATATTTCTGCAATTGTTAATTGGGTTTAATTACTATAACCTACCACACAAATTGGGACTGTGCTTGTTTGCCCCCTTAGGCCATGTCCAGCAGCATGCAGAAATTCCTATCCTAAGGACTGGGCCACAGCAGACCAGAGCAACACAGCAGTGATAATTCCCAATCCTTAACCACTAGGCCACTAGCAAAAACTTCAGAACTGCTTTTAATAGAAAGAAATTTGTTTCTATATGACCGTGATCTCAAAATCTGATAGTACATCTTCTAAGACAAGATCCACAGCGGGATCCCATTAGCTCCCAACCATGACATCACACCTAGCACAGATACTGAGATAAAAGTGAATGAGTATCTGTTGAATAAATAAATCAGTCAGTAAACAAATCTCTGATACTTTAATCCCAATCTCAGATTTCACTGTAAATAAGTCATTCAAATATGAGGACAAGAATTTTAGAATTTAAAAATTTTAGAATTTTAGTAAAGTTTAATACTAGTTAATAAGAATCATAACATAAAAGTATAAATATAGTATCAAATTAATGGTTAGGTAATTCAATTGAAAACAATATATTTCACTGACAAAAATCAATGAAGTTTATAATAACTTTTTAAAATGTTAAGTGAAGGAGTTCTTGTTGTGGCTCAGAGGAAACAAACCCAAGTGGTATCCATGAAGACGTGGGTTCCATCCCTGGCCTCACTCAGTGGGTTAAGGATACCTAGTTGCTGTGGCTGTGGCAGGCCTGAAGTTACAGCTTAGATTCCACCCCTAGCTTGGGAACTTCCATATGCCCCAGCGCAGCCCTAAAAAAAAAAAAAGAAAAAAAAAGACAAAAAAGGCTAAGTGAAAAAGTTACATATCAGGATTTATATGCATAATGAGTCTAAGTAAAACATACTGATAAAAAACTGAGTGGTAAAAAAATTATGGAAAGTGATGCACCTCTCACTAACCTTTTTCTCTTTTTTCCTGAGCGGGCGCCACACCTGAACCAGCTGCACTCACGCAGCCAGAGGGTTAATCCCTGGCCCCGCCTTGTCTCGAGCTAATGCCCAGGGTGGGCCGGCTCCAGCATCTGTCTCCTGCTGCTGCTGGTCCTGCTCGCTGGACTCAGGTGAGGGGGTTGCTCAGGGCTGGGGGACGCGTGTGAGGGGCTGGGGGCTGAGGGTAGGGGGTGGGGTGGGGTTGGTGAGGCCTCAGGAGTGAGGGCTGAGCTGGGGCTGCGCAGGCCTTGAGCGATGTGGTGGCAAGGGGTAGGTGGGGGCAAGGGTAGGTGGGGGCTGAGCAGGTCCGAGAGCTGTGGCACTGAGGTTGGGCCGACAGTGAGGGCTCAGGGGGATGGCGGGCCCGCGAGTCGTCCGTGCACGCGGGCTTTGGGTCCTGAAACGTGTGTTCGGGGGTCAGTAGGCAGTGACTTGATGGCTTCTGAGCGCCATGGTTCATGCCTTCACCTTTGGGCACCCGTCGCGTTGGAGGGCTGCATGGGCCTCTGACTCAGGAGACCAAGGCTGCTATAGGCCTTTCTGGCTTCGTGCTTTAATCTTAGCCCATTGGGGGATGGCCTGGAGCGCTGATGTGTGTGTTTCCGTTGCTGTGAATTTTAATGACGTTATAATGCCTTAAAATTACCTCTAAGAGTTTTGGGGATCCCACAGTGAGCAAAAGGAGGAGTAGGCCTGGCCAAAAAGGAGGAGTAGGCCTGGCCTGGCAAAGTCTGTGTCCATGTGTCCTGAGCGTTGTCTTAAGGAGCGCTGTCACTGCTCTCTGTGTGCTGGGCCCCCTCAGCCTTCAGAACTCAGGAGCAGTCCAGGGGTTCCAGCACTTTACCCATTTAGGGATTTGCTCTCATGTGTCTGTCCTAATGAGGAAGAAACACGTGCTGACTTAAAGGGGCATCACTGCATGGTTTGATCACAGGGCTATTTAGAGGTCCCTCTTGCACTCTTTCTCACTTGGTCCCCAGTGATACAGGAAGCTTAAGTGCCAGGAACTAAGAAGGGGTACAGGAGAGAACTCACTGGAGTTCAGTATACACAGAAACACGTCCCCACACGTACCTACCTTGAATTCTCTAAACATGGCTAAGTTTCAACCTAGACTGAAGTTCTATTATTGTTACAGAATAGATTTTAGTTTCAAGATTTTGCTTTGCCTGTTGTGTAAAATGAGTTCTTTGAGCTGCAACAGCAGCCACAAGGGGTGACCTTATTGCGGCAGCAAGGAATAAGCCTTGCTCTTCTTCAGCAGGTGTAATTAGTTAAGAGAGGGGTTGCTGGAACATGTCAGAATGGCTCATTGCTCTTAATTAGAAGAGCTTCCATGCATTTGAACGTTCATATTTTGTTTCATGTTTTAAAAACTCACCTGAAATGTAGAGAAAAACCCATAACTTCCCTACTTTGATAGCTTGGAGTATTGGGCATGTAATTAGTTTTTTTTTTTACAAGTACATTCCATCATATCGTTTAAGTTTTATATTCAATTAGAAATCCAACTTTAAAAAAATGCTTTTTTTCTGGGGATGGGGAAGATAAGTTTGAGTCATTAATCGCTGTATTTTTTATTTTTAATTTTCCAAAACTTCAGTAATAACCATGAATTCTTTATTATTAAAAATAAACCTTATTTTAAAAGCCAGTATTGGATTTCACATTGCGGCTCAGTGGTAATGAGTCTGATTAGGATCCATGAAGAGGGAGGTTCACTCTCTGGCCTAGCTCAGTAGGTTAAGGATCTGGCATTGCCATGAGATGTGGTGTAGGTTGAAGATGTGGCTCGGATCCCGAATTGCTGCGGCTGTGGTGTAGGCCTGCGGCTATAGCTCCTATTCAGCCCCTAGCCTGGGAACTTCTATATGCTGCGGGTGAGCCAATATCATCAACACATTTCTCAAATATAAATCACCACCAAGGAAGGGCTTGATATTGGGTACCTATCACTATTCTGATTTCTGCAGGATATTTGCATCAAACAGGGGAGTGAGAGGAGAAATCCTTTGTAAACAAAATTGAAAAATGCTTGGTTAATTAAAGCTTGGGCTCATTCTTTAGTGCAACACTTTTCAGAGCATTCAGTATGCTTTTGTGTGTTTTGCATTTGACTCTAATCACTCTGGAAAACATTTCTAAATCTTTCCTACCCTAGCCAGCCATCTTGTGTGTGATAACAAATGCAATTAATAATGACAACTATTCAGTCCTTACCACAGTACATGCCACATATAATGGTAAGAATATTTACACACATGATGACATTTAATACTTGCAACAACTCTAATAGGCACCGCTATTATACTCGTTATATAGATGAGGAAACTGGGATTATGAATTTCCCAAAATCCACATAGCAAGTAGTAGAAATAGGTCCTGAATCCAAATCCTTTGCTTTTTTTGTTTTTTGTTTTTGGACAGTACCAGGTCTACTTCCCATATTATAGAAAAATTATCTTGCTGTATTCAAGACACACTAATACAAGTATCCTTTAAAAAAGATTGAGTACTCAAGATGAAGATGACAAAACTGCTTTTTTCTTTTTATGGACTCCTACTGCTGCAGTCCCTAAAGAGCAGAATTTGTATGGCTTTCACCAACAATAGAGTCGGGTCATATCTTTAATCTTCAAAACAAATGTTTAAGCCAAAAAGTATTTTTGACATTTTAATTTATTATCTGTGTTTGAGATGGAAAAGGGATTTGAGTGCTGTTGGAGATAATTTGATTTGTGCCTTGGATAGCAAATGCAGTATCAATCATTTAAACATATTCCTATAGCTCTTTCCTAGATATTTGTTGCCAAGATGAAATGAATAAACAAATTACAATTTGAATATAATAGCTTTTATATCATGGTGAAAGCCTATGGTCATATGTGGGAGGAAGAGAAAAAGTTTTACCTTCCCAAAGCAGCTGAGAGAAACCTGCCAGCTCTAAATGTTTGTCATTTCTATGACATTTCACTTTATGAATGTGTGTACCCTTAATGGTAACCTGTTGTAATTTAGCATAGTATCATGGCAACTTAAAAATTTCTCATTTCAGTGAAGGTTCATTTTAACTCCCATATATAGCTTTGTCTGATATATGGATGGCTACAAAGAAAAAGGCACAATTTGAGTCTTTAGACTCATATCAACAGGAATTTATCCTGAAACTGAAAGAAAGAAATGGTGTGATAGAATCATCTCTATGGAAGACTGGCACCTTGCCACAGTTCAGACCCTGCGAAAGCCTGACTAATTGCTAACGTTTTTCACATTCTCCTCATGGCATGTAAACTTGAGGTGTGGAATGTACTTAGGGATTACCCCGGAAAAAGTGAGGGGATGAAGGGAACAGCTTTGCACAGGCTTGGAGCCAGGTAGACCTGGGTCGTCCTTACTCTATGGTCTTTATCAGCTCTCAAAGCTTCTGTTTCTTCATTTATATGATGTAGGAATTATTTTACCTGTATCTAGTATGATTGTGTGTCTGAAATGGATGGCACAGTGTTTGATACACAGTAAATAATCTTGGTACTTCTTCCCAAATGCCTTGAACTCTCCACACTGTGGGTTGGTTTTGTGGGTGACATAGATGAAACTGCCAGATGCGATCATTGGGTTATCAGTTCTTCCAGAGTAAGGCTCACCATTCTGTTTAAGCTTGATTATTCTCAAGGCACAGCAAGCCTTTAATCAGACTTAATCAAAGACAATGGGTACCCCAGGAGGTTTCTAGGTAGAGAAAAAGAAAAGGAAGGGAAATGATGTGGTAAGGATATATTAAAGAGATAAAATAAGAGGGAAGGAGAGGAGGATGCAGGAAGAAGGAAAGAATACAGCAAAGGAGGCAGGGGCAAAATAGCCAAGAAAAGGACTATCATCAGAAATGAGATTGCGGCTGTCTATGAAAATGGCAAAATGCACGCTAGAGGTTGCCTGTCCTGTGTCCGACTTTAATCGCCTGTGTTCTTCCAACTTTACTTTTGGTAGTTAATAGGCCTTGATTATTATGAATGGGCACTATTAATTAATGGACATTTTTAGTCAGAGTTCAAAGAAGATTTTTTTCTTTCTTGTCAGGTTCCCAATACATAATTTGGTTTCATACTGCAGAGAGTAATCAGTTTAGAAATTCAAGAGGTAGAAATCATTCAGAAAACATTTTCAACCAAATGTGTTGATTTGTTTCTCAGGATAACATTAAGTAATAATCAGATACCGTCCTATAGGTTTTCTAGCCTTTTGTTGGTTAGGTCATAATGCTTGAAGTTTATCAAAAGTAGGAGTAAAACTTAAGACTCTGAATGCCTTAGGAAGACTAGACCCAAACCAAAAGGGGTTCATTCATGTTCAAGCTCCATGAAGATAACCTTCATGCTGGCTCTCCTACATAGGACAGTTGGTCTCCTTGCTTTTATTTATTTTTATTTATTTATTTATTTGTTTATTTTGTTTAATTTTTGTTTTTTTACTGCCAAACCCGCAGGTTGTGGAAATTCCCAGGCTAGGGATCAAACTGGAGCTACAGCTGTGGCCTATACCATGGCCACAGCAATTCAGGATCCGAGCTGCATCTGCGACCTATACCACAGCTCACAGCACCACTGGATCCTCAATGCACTGAGCAGGGCCAGGGATTGAACCCTCATCCTCATGGATACTAGTCAGATCCGTTACTGCTGAGCCACAACGGACACTCCATTTTTTTTTCTGGTCTCCTTGTTTTTAAACATAAAGATGATTGGCAGTAAGATATCCCCCCAAATCATTTTCTCTCTTATTTGGGTTACTTATTGAAAATAGTTTTTCCTCTTTATCAGAAATATTACCAAGTAACAAACACAAGAAAAACCTCTTTATATTTTTTTCTAAATATAAAGTCTGAGAAATACATTCTCTTTTCTTTCTAAAAGCCCACGATGTATCTCCTGGGCATGGAACTGACTGCATCCTCCTGTAGATGCTTTTCTAATGTCAGTATTAAAAGTCATGTGCTTACAAATAAAAGAGGCAACAACACAAGAACAAATTACTAATGCTTGGTAATAATAGCATGCATATTTTAATTTTACTTAAATTCAAAATTTAAATAACAAATAGTTGATAATAAACGTAAATAACAGACTCTGGGGCAGGCAGTCTAGGTTCATACTCAGAGGGTGCTGTATACATGCTGTGTGACCTTGGGCGACTCACTTCACCTTCCTGTGCTGCATCTTTCCCAATATTATATAAGTATTCTACAAAAGTTAAAAAAATAAGGAATGATGTAAAATATTTGGCTAATAAGAGCTTGGATATTTGTCTAGTCAGTTACAAATAGCTCAAGTGTTTAGATTCTCTTAGACACAAAGAATTTCATTTTAAAATGTCAATATTTATGATACGCCAAAAATTACATACTTTACAACTATTTGAATTTATAACAAAAAGTTTTTTATGTCAACTCTATATAAGGAGGTACACCGTTTTTCAAGGGTATTTTTAAGTGTTAAAAAAACACAAATTTTAAAGATCATGGATACAAATTTCTCATTTCCTAAAACACTTATAAAATGAAATTTGTTTTTGGTGTATAGCTATTGTGATCATATGAAGTATATTAAAATACCATATTATCTTTTTAAACAATATAAATACTTCTTAGCATCTATAAATATAAATTTTCAATTAAGATTTGATACAAAATTTTATAAAATTCTAAATAAACTAATGACTACTTTCGATCACAGTACCTTGGGAGTAGTAAGCAAATCAGAAATGTAAAATTCAAAAACATTGCAAAGAAGTTTGACAAAAATTGTATATTCAACAGATTTAAAATATTGTTTTAGCATTATATTCCGCTGAAAACAGCAGAGCAATCCAATTATGCAGCATTTTTAAGATCCACATCAGTGATTTGGCACTATTTTCCTGTCAGTTCGATTCTCAAACTTTCATATTAATAACAGCCTAAAATTGATGAATCATGGATAAGGGAATAATTGTCTTTTCACAAAAAAAACCCTGATACTTCAAACACTGAGCTTTGGAGGGGGGAAATGTTAGTGATTCACTGTTTGTCATCACCTGCAATAGAAGATTTCTATTTCTTCACATCTAAAAGATGGACACATTCCAAGTGGGAAAAATGACAAAGAGGGTCACACAGAGGTGAAACTATAGCACTTTCCACGTCTTTCTCAGATGTAACAAGGGCAGTTGGAGTGTGTAAAAAGAAAGAGGAAAATACCTTTACAGCTATTAAGAATGGTTACATTGAGGGGAGAAAACCTAAATAGATTCATTAGGGAAAAAGTTCTCATTTTCCTCCATATGCTTCTGAGTCTTTTACAATAAGTTATTCATGTGTTCTGTAAATAAAATAGTATGAAAAAATATCCTTAACCCAAAATGAGAGGGGGGATTTATTGTCCAAATTTCCTTTATGGTGATGGTGATTTCATTTCCTTTCCTCATTTGAATAAGTGACAGTATTACTTAATTTACTGTGCCATTTTACAGTTTAAAAAGGTTTTCACTTAGCTGTTCTCTCTTGATCTCTATAACATTCTTATAAGCAGGTGTTAGCATCCCTACTTATTAACAGATGAGAAAACAGAGGATTAGAGAGGCAGGCTGATTTTCCCATGGATATATAGCTAGTAGTTATAACTGATTATCATTACCAAAATCAGAACTTTTTTCTCTAACAGAATAGAGTGTCTCTCTTCCAAATGGAAGAAAGCAAAAGTCGTAAAACAGAGTAAAATAGGGGTTTTCAGTGTCTGGGGGTGGAGGGTTTGGGGAGATGTGGTTTATGGGTATAGACTTGCAACTAGTAGATAAAAATATTCTGGAGATCTAATGCACAGCATGATGATTACAGTAAAAATTACAATATTGTGAACATCAGAGTTGCTAAGAAACTAGATCTTAATTGGGCTGACCATAAAAAAGAAATGATAATTATGTGAAGTGATAGAGGTGTTAGCTAATGCTTCAGTGGTAGTCATACTACAATATATAAAGGTACCAAACCAACAAACAGGTTGTACATTTTAAACTTATATAATGTTATGTGTCAATTATATATCAACAAAAACTTTAAAGAAATCTTGGGCAGCTATTGCCCAAGATTCCAGCTTCTTCTCAAGCTTTTTCAGTACAATTTTCAGTCCCTCATACTCTGGTTCAATATTCAAGTGTCAGTCATGTTAAGGCATCCAGGTAAGAATGTAAAAGGAAATCAAGATCTCATCTGTACTCACATTTTCAGAACTGGTACAGTATTATAAGAATGACTTCAGCATTTGTTCAGTCTTTCAGAAAGTACTTGGAATTTTGCTGTGAAGTCAGTAAGTTAAAATAAAACAAGCAAAGTCCTTAGGAAATTAGCTTGCCTGGTGTCATGTTTAAAACAAGCAAACAAACAGTATTTAGCAATAGTAAGAATTTTGTTTTAAGGTCAGGGCCTTCAACTTTCCTGCTCTTTTTAGTCACTTCACTACCTGAAATATTCAATGAATTATTCATCACTGTAAGGAAAGGGCCATAACTTCTGGTTGGTTTTTTAAAATAATGACAGATTCTGGAACTTTTGCTACAACTGAGAATGTCAGCTACAGATAGGGTAGCAGCAATGCCACCAATTTCTTGCCCTTCTCTCAATAACTGGGAAGCAAGCATGTCATTTTGTCAAGGAGCCGTTTCTAACCCCCAATACAAATGGCACTAAAGAAACCCCAAGGGAGCTGTTATTTCTTAGGTGGGGTAATAGTCATCATCATTGCAATTTTATGCTCCCTCTTGTAGCCCTCATTTTTGGATCTGGTCTTTTAAGTCAGCTGGTATTGCAGTTTTTAAGTTTGAAAGATGGGTATCCCTGTCTGAGAATGTTGCTGTGAGAAAGCAATCAGGATTGGACGATGGTTATGAAAATTACATGGCACCCATCTTGCTAATTACTAGCAAGCACCTGTAATTACGGTATTGAAAGAAACTCAACAGCCCTCCAACATGACTTCTGTTCCATGTATAGCCAGAGTCTTGCACTCTGCTGAACTCTGTTACAAGACAGTCAGAATAAAGAAGCTCGAGTTGTGAGAGGTCTGGCTAGGGGTAGAGATAGGGATTTACTAGGGTGAAAATAGATCTTTGAAGTTATATGCTGTTTTCCTAATCATCATTATTAGAAATTAAAAAAAAAAAGCTTTAAAAAATTGCTTAGTGGAAATGAGTCTTACTAGCATCCCATGCATGAGGACAAGGGTTAGATCCGTGGCCTCAGTAGGTTAAAGATCTGGCATTGCCATGAGCTGTGGTGTAGGTCCAAGACATGGCTTGGATCTGGTGGTGTGCTGTGGCTCCGATTTGACCCCTAGCCTGGGAACCTCCATATGTTGAGGGTTTAGCCTTAAAAAGAAAAAAGACCAAAAAAAAATGTGATGATAAAGTAACCAAAGTTTTTTCAATGATAAGGAAGAGTAAGAGAAGAGGGAAGAGGAAAAAACCAAGGGATCCTTGTAGAGTTTATCTTCAAAGTTCTAAAGGACTGTCAAGTCAGTCAGGCCAAAATTCACCTTTGTACTTCACCTTGAGAAACTGATTGTACCACTCAGCACTGTAATTTTCCTCACTTGTAAAATGAGGACACCTCAAAGCATGGGGCATAGATTCCATAAAGATTTGTCTGCTCAGTGCCTGGAACACGAGAAGAAACCGCTAAGTGTTTATTAACTTTCTTTACTTTCATTAAAGCCAATTTCCATGGCCTGAAATCCCAAATAATCAGCATTTATCCATTTTATTTTCAAGTAATGAGTGAGTATGGGATATGAGCCTCTTTAGGAAGTTCCTGTTACCATTCCCTCTTCACGTTGGTTTTGCTATATTTCCGTGGTATCCGAGGTATCATGATCATTCCTTTGTCTTTGCCCAGAAGCCTTGCCTAGCGGATTTGGAAGAGAAGACCCAGGAGTTTTGGGGCCAAAACAACACAACCAAAAAAATCCACTTTAGCAACTCCCAGGGACATCAGACTTATTGGGCCAGCTATGGATGGCCTTCTCAAGAGGATTGCCAACCTTAACCAATATGTACCTCTTTAATATTTTTTTTACATTGAATCCACTGTTGTTGGATTTCTCTGGTGGCCTAGCAGCTTAAAGATCCAGTGTTGTCACTGCAGTTGCTCAGGTCACTGCTGTGGTGTGGAATCAATCCCTGGCCTGGGAATTTTCATGTGCCGTGAGCATGGCAAAAAAAAAAATAAATAAATAAAATATATAATATATATATATTTTATATATATTAAAAAATATATTTTAAAAATATAATATATGAATATATACATATACACACATATATACATACATATATATATATATATACACCTTTGTTAAATTGTAAGAGCCACTTTTAAAGTGGTATTCAATTTTCCCTTTAAGTTATCACATATTATAAAATTAGACATGGTCCCAGAGATCAAGAAGTAGGACATTTTAGGTTGCAGGGTTTGTATAATGATACTTTAAGAAAGAAACCAAGCATAACCTTGTTTTCCCTGATATCAAAATCATCATTAGTGTTTTGCTAAAGGTAGCACTTGGTCTCTGGATCCAGACAGAATCAGTTTCAAATTCTAAGTGTGTGACCTACTACTAACAGAGTGAATAGCAAAGTCTTTAACCTTCTCAGTCTCAGTGATCTAAGGATACTTAAGGACCTACTCTATGCATTATCCTGTGAGTTTTAAATCAAACATTTGTGATGGTGTGCATAGCCAAGAATGTGTAAATTTCCCAATGAATGTTAGCTCCCTTAAAATTTAACTATATTCTAATTTTAAATCTTCTTCCACCTCCAAATATTTTAAAAATGGCATAAATTACTAGACTCAGAAGGGTTAATGCAGCAGCCTGTAAGACTTTGAATAAAGGATGGAAATAGAATTTCAACCCCCTTAATATATACCTTCTCTCTCCTTTATGCCTTAATGTCCTACAGTATTTTCTCTATCTTGTATAGACTTTCAGCTGTCATAGTATATTTATCTTTCTCTCTGGGTAGTTGGGTTTTGACTGAGTCAGTACAACATTGATTGCATTTCTTCCATATATTTATTTATAGCTGTTTTTTTTCCTGGGCACATAGCAAATTATATATATATATATATATAATATAATATAATTGTATATATAAATTATATATAATATATATTATATAGTGTATATATAAATTATATGTTATATATAAAACTATATATATATAATTTGAAGATTTCAAAGAGAGTCTTAAATATGAATAAAAGCTTTCAAAACGAAGCCAGGGAAAAACAGAAATTACTTACTTGGCGTCATGTAATCAAAATCTGTTTGGAACTGAAAATCATCTGAGTGATCATATTGTACAACCTCATTTTCAGCTCAGTAAACCAGAGTCCTAAGAAATAGAATGGCTTCCTCTGTTTATAGAAGTTATAAGTGCAGCTAGACCCAGGACTCTGATATCTAAAGTCCTTTCAGTAATAGGAAGAAGAAAGCAGAGGACAAAACTAAGGAGTTATAATGTTCATCTTCAGGATCACAAGGGGGGAGTTCCCGTCGTGGCTCAGTGGTTAATGAATCCGACTAGGAACCATGAGGTTGCAGGTTCTATCCCTGGCCTTGCTCAGTGGGTTAAGGATCCAGCGTTGCCATGAGCTGTGGTATAGGTTGCAGATGCGGCTCGGATCCCGCATTGCTGTGGCTGTGGTGTAGGCCAGTGGCTATAGCTCCGATTAGACCCCTAGCCTGGGAATCTCCGTATGCTGCGGGATTGGCCCTAGTAAAGGCAAAAAGACAAAAAAAAAAGATCATAAGGGGAACGACAAATATCACATGACAGCACTTAATATGTAGAATGGAAAAATAATATAAATGAACACATTTACAAAACAGAAACCACGTTCGCAGATACAGTAAACAAACCTCTAGTTACCAAAAGGGGAAGAAAGAGAGGGATAAATTAGGAGTTTGGGATTAACAGATATGCATCACTATGTATAAGATAGGTAAACAGGATTTATTGTATGGCTCAGAGAGCTGTATTTATCATCTTGCATTAACCTATCATGGAAAAGATCTGAGAAATGTGTGTATAACTGAAGCACTTTGCTCTGCACTTGAAGCTGATACAACATTATGTCAACTTAAAAAAATATGCACAAACTAAAAGTTGAGAGTTAAGTTTTTTTTGTCTTTTGTCTTTTTGAGGGCTGCACCCATGGCATATGGAGTTTTCTAGGCTAGGGGTCTAATCGGATCTGTAGCTGCTGGCCTACGCCACAGCCACAGCAGCACCAGATCTAAGCCTTGTCTGCAACCTACACCACAGCTCAGGGCAACACTGGATCAGATCCTTAACCCACTAAGCAAGGCCAGGGACTGAACCCACAACCTCATGGTTCCTAGTCAGATTTGTATCCTCTGTGCCACGACGGGAACTCCGGAGAGTTAAGTTTTATTTGGCAACTATAGTCTGAGAGGCAGCATTTCCAATGGCTCTGAAAACCCCCTGCAAAGAGGTGTGTGTGTGTGTGTGTGTGTGTACGTGTACATATGTGATTTGGGTGAAGGGGGGGAGGTACATTGAAGTCAAGCACGCATTTTTATAGAAGGTTGCTGTTAGTCACGAGGAGTACACGCCACCATGAAGGATTTTAGTGCTTTTTGGCCAACATAAAAAATACACACTTATATCTGGAATCTAATATATGGCACAAATGAACCTTTCCACAGAAAAGAAACTCATGGACTTAGAGAACAGACTTGTGGTTGCCGAGGGGGAGGGAGTGGGATGGACTGGGAGTCTGTGGTTAATAGATGCAAACTACTGCCTTTGGAATGGATTAGCAATGAGATCCTGCTATGTAGCACTGGGAACTATGTTAGTCACTTATGATGGAGCATGATTGTGTGAGAAAAAAGAATGTATACGTGTATGTGTAACTGGGTCATCATGCTATACAGTAGAAAAAAAATGTATTGGGGAAATAAAAAAAAAAAGCACGACCTGAAAATTGAGAGTTAAATTTTATTTGGGGCAAAATTTGGGCTTAAGCTGGGGAGATAGCATCTCAGGTAGCCCTGAGATACTGCTTTGAGGAGGCAAGGCGCGTGCTTAGGGTATATAGGAGTTTTTGCAACAAAGGGCAGGTAGCAGGAACCAAAGAGGTTGGGGCTTACTGAAATCATTCCTGTGATATGCGCCTCAGCTACTGGGCCAGTATCCTGAGTTTTCACAGGGGCTCACTGGCTCACCCTTGGATGTGGCTGCATTCACAGATGACTGTGAAATACCACACCAAAGAAGCTGGGGTGGGGGGTCAGGGGAAATCAATGTATAAAATAAAGGTGAGGGGGAAGTGCATACAGCCATGCACACATTTTAGAAAAGTTTGTTGCTGGTCTCATGAAGGTTACTACTAGTCACAAACATCAGTCGTCATGAAGGATTTTAATATTTTTTTAGATTTGAGGAGATGTAAGAATTGGCCTCATAAAATCTCCTAAAAATATCTAACTATCTGAAGACCTATTCTTCCAGTTTTCCCAGAGCATAGAGTGCCTCACTTCTGATCTCACTCCTGAGCTCCGCTCACGGGGTGCTGAGGGTTGGCAGCTGCAGTGGCTCATGATTAAATCCATGTAGAGCCAAATGGCAAGTAATGTCAAGTGCCAAACTCCAGTTCACATTTTCTAGATAAGAGGAGATGCAAAAATTGAGCACATAAAATCTTCTGAAAATATCTAACTATCCGAAGACTGGTTTTGCCAGTTTTTCCAGAGTAGAGAATGCCTCACTCCTGATCTCCCCTGAGCTCCTTTCATGAGGAGTTTAGGGTTGGTAGCTACAGCGGCTCATGATTCAGTCTGTGTAGAGGTGGATGGCAGGTGCACTGTTACAAATCAACTCTACTTCAATTTAAAAAATGTATCATTAAAAGGGAAGCTAATGACAATTAAAAAAAAATATTCATGCTCTATCACAGTATCCCAGCTGGAGGAGAAAATGAGGCAATATCTTTGGTCCTCAGTTATCCATTTGTGTTTCTTAGGTCAGGGCCAAGGGTTTCATAGTGAGACCCTCAAAACTATTGTGTGCGGTGAAGTAAAGTGATTTTCTGCCTTGAAATTAGAACTCCACTGCTTGAAATGTGCTGTTTATTTTTCATCTGATTTTTAAAAAGTAATCACAGGTTGTCTCAGTTTTCTCACCTAAAATATGAGGACTAATAATAGTACCAACGTCATAGAGGTCATTTATGAAATCTGAAAGAAGTTACATGTAAAGTACTTTATGTAATGCCTACAATTAGTATGTTTTCAGTAATTGGTCCTCTCCTTCCACTGCCAAATGCACAACACAGAGAAAGTGAGCCACATTTAGGAATTTCAGATTAGATGATGGAGTAAACAGTGGGAAATCCAGGCAGTTTCTCTGTGAGTTTAGAAAGAAGACAATACAATGAATTCATTTTCTTCTCTCTTTGTTCTGGCATCAATGTCCATCCAACTTAGAGGTTGTAGCTATATTCCATCCTAGTAAGACCTGAGTCTATGATGAGTTTTTGTCATTATAAGAAATAGCTTTTAAGCAGTCGTTTTTCAAATTTTGGGAGTATTTAAACCTCTATTAGGCCAGAGGTCACACCAGTATCCCCCCATGCATTCAGGTATCAATGGAGTTCTTATAAAGACCTGCACTTCTCTAAGGAGTGCAGAGAGACTGAGGAGGTAGAAAAGTAGGACAAGTATGAGTCAGGTGATACATCATCATCCATCTGAAAACCTGATGTTTATTGGGCATAAGGGTATGCATTTGGAATATATATGACCTCACTTAATACTCACTGAAGTATTTTAGATAGACCCCCCCCCCCATTACTCAGAAAGGCTAAATAGCTTGCCCAGTATCACAATCAAAATAGATGAAACCTGGAATTCAAACTCAGGTCTGATTCCAAAATCCACATTATTTTCACTCTTTCCAAGACATTATTAATATAGCCAAGAAATGATCAATATTCAAAAATTGAAAGTGCTTGGATATTATTCTCTATCTGCATGAGAGTTTATGCAGAAAATATTTGGAGAGAGCATTTTTAGTTACTACTCAACACAGAGAATAGAAAATAACCACATGTATTATTAATTTTGGTGACTATTTATTCTTGTCCTTCTATTTAATAATTGGGGGCTCAATGTCAACAAAAGTAAGGTTAATTGAAACAGATATTTAACTTCTAGGGATATTTATTAGTATAAAGAAGAGGGGAAAGAATCATATAGGAAAAAAGAATAGATCTTTTCAGACCATTTTAATAGTTCTGTAATATTCAGAAATATTTTCAAAAGATCCATTAGTTCTAACACTTAACATTTCTTTTAGGGAACCCTGATTGAATCTTGACTTATTTGCCTAGATGTTTGTAACAAAAGGATCATTATGTTCTTTCCTTGTGCGTCACAATTTCTACATAATGGCTGTTTTATTTTGAATGAATTGATAAGGTGGCTTTCACAGGAATATCACTAATATGCTTAAAAGCACCTTTCACAGCATCAGAACAATGCCTCCACTTCAGTTCGTAATTGTCATCCCCACCCCTCTGCACCCCACCTGCTTCAACTTTCACTGTTGCAATTCCTAATGGTAGTTTTCCTGAACACTGCCTGTGAACTTAAGTGAAGGAGAATTTATGTCAGGATGTTCTGCTGACATAATGTACGCCCAGGAGAGATTCAGTCTTCAAGGTAGGAAAGGAGTGCACGAAGTTAAATGAAGAGCAAGGCTGCTGACATCCTCAGAGTTTCATAAGCCAAGTTACAACTTCTTGAACTCACCTTAATAAGTTTACATGTCAATCTTCTTCCTTCCAGATTTTATACCAGTTCAGTCAGCTCCCAACACATGTACTCCAGAAAGATTCCTCTATATTCCAACCTACACTGTGAACATCCACAACCTAGCTTGTCATTAATGTGTGTGAATAAGATTTCAGAATTATAGGTGATGGAATGCTGGTCGTAATCATAGGTTCTTTGGAGAAGCTCAAAAGTCGGGAGTCTTCCATGATGAGGGAAGGAACAGGAGACAAAATTACCATTGCACACTGACTTAATGAGGTCACAGTTATCTTTAAAGTCTCCCAACTGAAGTACAAACAACAGATAATCCTAGGCATATATTTAAAATATTTAAAACTTAGATGAGAAAACCTTTAAAATAATTATTCATTATAAAAGTTTGATTACAATGAATAGAAAAGAAATATGTTTGTGGTTAGAGAGTCCAAAGAGTATTGGGGAGATGTCAGTTCTTCCTAAGTAAATTTATGAACTTGTGGGATTCCAGTAAAATACATTGTTTTTTATAGCTAAACACTTTGAAAGCAGTGGTACTCTGTAAGTTAAGAATTGTTAGAAAAATCCTTAAGGAGTAGCAATTTAGGGACTAGCCCTACTAAATTATCATGCCTGTATAATTAAAACAGTACAGAATTGGCTCAATAATGGACCTACAGACTAGTTGAACAAAAGGTAAAGCTCTGAAATATATATAGGGGCCGTATGGAATCTTAACATATGACAAAAATGGCATCTCAGATTAGCAGGGAATGGATGGACTTTTTAATCAGTGGTATTGGAAAATTGGGTAACCATTTGAAAAAAGGGAAAATTTTTGTACAACACACTGTACACAAAACACAATGCCAAATAGTTGAGAGAACTAAATGTTTTCTAAAAGGCTGTAAAGATACTAGAAAAGAATAGATGGATTTCATTCTAAAATGAAGGAGTGTAAAATTTCTCTGTGACTCAAAAATTCAAAGGCAGTAAAAGAAAATACGGTGATTTCATTTATATTACAAAGCATTATAACTAAAAAAGGCATTGACACCTCCCACCCAATTGAAAATACTGGGAAAATCTATATGGAAATATATAACAGAAAAATGTTTGAAAATCTCTTAACATATAAGAACTCCTAAAAATTAAGAAGAGGAAGACTGACAGAAAAATGAATAAAATATATGAATGGTATCTGTCTTTCTCTTTCTTTTTTTTTCTTTTCTTTTTTTGCCTTTGCCTTTTTTTTAAGAGCCACACCTGTAGCATATGGAGTTTTCCAAGCTAGGGGTCTAATTGGATCTGTAGCTGCTGGCCTAAGCCACAGCCACAGCAACTCCAGATCCAAGCGATGTCTGCAACCTACACCACAACTCAAGGCAATGCCGAATCCTTAACCCACTGAGGAAGGCCAGGGATCAAACCTGCAACCTCATGGTTCCTAGTCGGATTCATTTCCATTGAGCCACAGTGGGAACTCCCCGTCTTTCTCTTTCTGACTTATTTCACTTAGTATGAGAGTGTGTAGTTCCATCCATGTTGCTTCAAATGGCATTATTATTATTATTTTTTACGGCTTAGTAGTATTCCATTGTGTATATATACCACATCTTCTGATATATGGCACAAATTAACCTTTCCACAGAAATGAAAATTATGGACATGGAGAACAGACTTGTGGTTGCCGAGGGGGAGGGGGAGGGGGAGGGAGTGGGATGGATTGGGAATTTGGGGTTAATAGATGCAAACTATAGCCTTTGGAATGGGTAAGCAATGAGGTCCTGCTGTATAGCACTGGGAACTATATCTAGTCACTTATGATGGAGCATGATAATGTGAGAAAAAAGAATGTATACATGTATGTGTAACTTGGTCACCTTGCTGTGCAGTAGAAAATTGACAGAACACTATAAACCAGCTATAATGAAAAATATAAAAATCATTAGAAAAATATATATGAATGAACAGTTCAGAGAAAAATAATTTAAGATGGCCTTTAACTATACGAAATGAAACTTGCTCTTAGACAAACTATAATAGTCTTAATGTATTTCTGGAAACATGATTTTCAGTAAAAGTAGAAAATTGACAGAACATTGTAAACCAGCTATAATGGAAAAAAAATCATTATAAAATAAATAAAGTCAAGTTAGGTCAAAACTCATTAATTTGAAATTTAAACTGAAAATATAAAGTTTTTTCTTTTTAAAAGTACATATTCTTTGTATGTACTTATCAACATAACTTCAAAATATATGGTGCAACAACAGATAGATCTTAAAGGAGAAATAGAAAAATCCACAATTTTAGTTGGAGACTTCAATACTTCTCTCTCAAGTGTTGATAGAACAAATAAGCAGGAAATCAGTAAGGTTATAGATAGCTGGAACTATCAACCAACTTGATTTGGAAATATAAATATATATCCAAATCACTTTGCTGTACACTTGAAACATTGTAAATCAACTATACTTCAATTTTTAAAAAAGGAAGAAAGGGTCAGGGAACTTTGCACAGAGTAAAGGTGAGAATGCTTCAAAAAAAAAAAAAAAAAAGAGTTGCCCCATTCTGTAGATTTGCAAACCGGCGATCAGATATATAAAATGTTTGAAACAGCTTACTGGTGATGTCAAGTACAGTTTCCAACTTTAAATCAAGATTGCTCTAAAAGTTTCACGTAGGTGATAATTTTCTTTGCAGAGTGTTAAAAACTGCTTTATAATAGCAACTCCCACAAAACCTCTTCAGTTATATGGGTCTGTTAGCATTTTATTTTAAACACCATTTTGACAGGTGTATTATGCAGTTATTATATTTTCCATGCATAGAACATTCTTGACATTCACTTCACTTGCGGTTTTCTATCAGAAAAAGTTCAGGGAAAAAAATTGTCTTCTTGGCTGAATGAGAATGAAAGAGAAGTCCATTTTGTGATGACTTTTTGTATCACTGACCTGAGGTAAAACAAACCACAAATTCATTCAGACAACTTTTCATTCATGTAGACATTCACAAGCTCATTTACTTATTCATGTGTATTATTATTATTATTACTATCACCATGTATGTGGGCTTTGCTAAGCATCAGGAATCTAAAGAGAAAGAACTAGTTTGTGACTGCACAAAGTTCATCTTCTTATGTGGGAAGCTGTAATACAGACAAGTAATTTCCACAAAGCAGCTATCAGATGTTATAGAAATAGAAGTGGTATAAAGACAAGAGTGGTTTCCTATGAGAGCCAGGAAAATCGTCATAGAAAGGTGAGGTGTTTTTTTTCTCCAAAGGGTCATAATTCACCAGGTCAGTATGGAGAGAAGCTTTCGAAGCTAAGGAACTTGGCTGTGCAGAAAGACCAGGAAGGATGTGGGGAGCAGGGTTTGTGAGATAGCTCAGTGCAGCTGACGGGAAGTGTGCACATGAGCCAGGGCTTGGAGCTGCACAATGAGTGGCAACCAGATCATCAGAGACAGTGGGTTGGTTGGTGCCTGTGAAGGAATTCAGACTTCAGGGCTGCAGAAGTGGGGAGAAGTCAGAGAGTGATTTCCGAGGTGATGTCTTTTCCTGGTGCCTGAGGCTCTGCTTATCTGACCTCTAAAGGTCTTTTTTTCCACGTCTCTTTTTCCTTCCTCACTCTGGCCACAAGTCCACAAGAGAAGTTTTTTAAAGAGGTGGAGCAAATTCACCACCTCCCCCAGGACCTTTGTACTTAGTCTTTCCTTTCTTTGGTTCCTCTTTCTTCCAGCCTTCCATGGTCTTGTCTCCTCGTTTATTCAAATCTCTGCTGAAAAACACCTCTTTCAAGGGTTTTACCTGACTATCCCATGCAGAATAGAAGCATCTCATCCTGTGTCTATGATGCTTTTTTAACTTCCCCTCATTGTGCTCCATAATACTTTGAATTATCTTAGATAATATTTGTTGTCTGCATCTCTTACTAAAATATAAGTCCCCTCCAGGGCAGGTGGTGTTTTTATTACCACAGCAGTAATTAAAATAGCCCCTGGGACCAAGGTGATGGTTAGTGAACATTGGCTGAGTGGTGAATGCATCAAGGGGATGTATTTCTGTGTGTATGTGCCCATGTGCGCAGTTGTTAATAGCCCCACCAGAAACACAAGCACGCTGTACAATAACAGAGGAAAATTTGGTGAAAAATTTCCCTGATCTCATGTCATTCTAGTTAAAAGAGCTTCAGAAAGGGCTCTATACCAGCACGAAGTAATAAAGTCTTGGGAAAGGACCTTCTGTGCTTCAGAACCTTTGGGGGCGGGAAATGGCACCCTTTTACCTATTATCTTTCCTCAAAGGGTGACAGCCCTCAAATAGGAAAAGATTTGATAAGCAAGTGGTTTGCCAACTAATTTGTTTCTCTGAGGTACTTCGTTGAGTTTGGCATGAAGCTAACAAAGGAGCTGCTATCTGAATCTCTCTCTCTGGTTACCCTAGAACAGCACAAATTTCCTATCACCACTCAATCTTATCTCTAAGGGCTATAGAAAAATCCTTTGGCCCAATAACATGTCACATTTACTCTGAGTCTTCTTTAATCAAATTGTCCATCATAGGGAAGAAATGGTTGCTCAGAGCCTCAGAAGAAGGGAAAAGACAATTTCCTTCTTAGAGACTTTCAGCAGAAGTGGTATAGCTGCCATTCATTAGAAATAGTATCCTTTAGGACATCTCAGACTTTAGTGGGTCATGTGGGCTCTGAAGTTAGGATGGAGGATATGAAAAAGATATGTCAGGGACAATGATTTCCCCTAAAGAGGGGCAATTTGGGTGATTTATATTTCTTTTTTTCTTTTAGGTTATATTCCATTTATAGTTATTATAAAATATTGGCTCCATTGCCCGTATTGTACAATATACCCTTGGTACCTAATAATTTGTTCCTTTTACTCCCCTCTATATTTCCTTATACAATTCTGCAAATACAAGCTTTTCTAGGATAAAGATGTACTCATTTTATCATCAATTAAAAAAAACAAAGCCTACTTATGCTTTTTCCCAGCCGAAATATGTAAGAATCCAGCCCTTGTGCCTCCAGTATCTGTTGATTAAAGGAGTTCTTCATGTGGGCTAAATGTGAGCAAGAGTGACTTCTGTAACTGCTGGGCCCTGGTTACCTAACTTTCTTTAGCAATAGATTTCCCAGTTTTACATGGGCACATGCCACCTAGGTAAGATGTTCTTTTGATGTCCCCATGAAGTTGTTTCTGAGAAGGGTCACTTACCACTTGGCATTGGAAAAGCAAACAAATTCTAGCTATTCGCTTTCTCCCTGTCACCCACCCTCCCTTAACAAATGGAGCAAGGAAAACCTATACAAACATATAACTGGGTTTCTTGTTCTGATTCAAGCTACTTTCCATTGCATTTTTGTGCCCCAAACACAGGGAAAGTTGAAGTGCTGTCCCTGGTCCTTATCTATACCCTTCGTTAGTTCTGATTGCTCCATGATGTGTTTCCTCTAATCTCTCCAGGCTGTTCGACCCTCTAATTCAGGGACAAATGGCTCTGCTTCTCCTAATCTCAATTTGCTGCTTACTTTGCTGACTTTGTATATCATCTCCCTTACTATAGGTAATTTATATTACCTATAGTATGTGTAATGTATACTGTGTAAAGATTGTGATTCTCACTTTTTTTTTGTCTTTTTTCCTTTTTCTAGGGCCACTCCTGCGGCATATGGAGTTCCCAGGCTAGGGGTCGAATCGGAGCTGTAGCCACTGGCCTACGCCAGAGCCACAGCAACGCCAGATCCGAGCTGCATCTGCGACCTACACCACATCTCACAGCAACGCCGGATTGTCAATCCACTGAGCAAGGCCAGGGATTGAACCCGCAACCTCATGGCTCCTAGTCGGATTCATTAACCACTGCGCCATGACGGGAACTCCTGATTCTCACTTTTTATATCTTGTAAGGTAGATGTCAAGAGCAATAGCTTTTGAGTTAAGCAGCCTTGTTTTCACTTGGGGCACAAGTACCTCCTAGCTCTATGACCTTTTCTTTGGTCCTTCTTTTCTCATGTGTGAAATGAAATGGGGGATATGTAACAGTACTATGTTAGTAACCTAACATATGGAATTATTTTGAAGTTTTGATCGTGTGACACAGTCGAAGCCTTAGGACTGTGCTTGCCGCACAGCTGAGATGATGGCATTACTAGATTTCTTCACCAGAGTCATTATTAAGAGAATCATTAACCCTTGTTAAAGAAATAACTACAGGAGCTTCTCACCTCGCAGCCCTGTTATATTTCTGTTCCAGTGAGGAAGAACTCCGTTGCAAACCAAACGCTCTAGAGGATGGTAGCCCGTCCCTATAAGGTGCCAACACCTTATCCTGCAAAGTCCACCAAAATGAATTCCATATACATCACATGGTCTATATTTTACATAAGTCCACTTCAGACTTAACTATTATGTATAAAATAGATAAGCAGCAAGGATATATTGTATAGCACAGGGAATTATAGCCATTATCTTGTATAATTTTTAATGGAGTATGAACTGTAAAATACTGAATTACTACTCTATACAAATGAAATGAATATAATATTGTAAATCAACTACACATCTCATTTTTTTCCTCCAGCCACCTTTCCATGTGATTCAGTAATTGAAAATTTGCCATTAATTTATGTAAATGCAGATGATAATTTCCTGTATTCTATTCTCATGTGTAACTAGAAGACTCTTGAAGATTCCTTACCTGGCTTACAGCCTGAAAGTAAGTTTATACGTATTTCCTGTTGCAGGAACTTGAACAAAATTTGTGATGAAATATATCACAAGTTCTTTCAATTATTGGGAGTAAAGGATTCTTCTGGCAGTACCAGTGGTAGAATCAGTGTTCAGCTAATTTGTAAACACAAGTTTATAGTGGAAATAAACTAGTGCATAATAAATGGTAAGTGCTGCTTTCTTTTTTTAAATTATAGTTGATCTACAGTGTTGTGCCAATTTCTGCTCTACAGCAAAGTGACTCAGATACATACACTCATGGACACCCACATCTTTTTTATATTTTTTAATATTCTTTCCTATCCTGGTCTATCCCAGGAGACTGGATATAATTCCCTCTGCTATATAGTTGGACTGCATTGTCTTTCTACTCTAAATGTAATAGTTTGCATCTGTGACCCCCAAACTCTCTGTATATCCCTCTCCCTTCCTTTGGCCCCTTGGCAACCAAGTCTGTTCTCTATGGCTGTGAGTCTGTTTCTGTTCTGTAGATAGGTTCATTTGTGCCATATTTTAGATTGTACATATAAGTGATATCATATGTTATCTGTTTTTCTCTGTCTGACTTCACTTAATATGATAATTTCTAGTTGTATCCATGTTGCTGCAAATGGCATTATTATTTCATTCTTTTTTATGGCTGAATAGTATTCCAATGTATATATGTATCACCTCTTCTTTATTTATTCCTCTTTTGATGGACATTCAGGTTATTTCCATGTCTTGGCTGTTGTGAATAGTGCTTCAGTGAACATAGGGGTGCATGTATCTTTTTGAATTATAGTTTTGTCCAGATATATACCCAGGAGTGGGATTGCTATATCATATGGTAACTGTATTTTTAGTTTTCTGAGGAACCTCCATACTGTTTTCCATAGTGGTTCCACCATAAATGCTGCCTTCTAAGTCCCCTGTACTAGTTCCTACCAAATGCCTTGTATGAAACTCCCATTTCAGAGCATCTCCTAAACTCTTGTGTCCCTTATCACCTCCAGTTTCAGAGGGAGAAGGGAAAGGAAGAGCCCAAAAGGACTAATACCCAAACCTGGAGCTAACAGTGGTCACATTCTCATTGTGTCTCCTGAAGCACCAAGGCTCATAGGCTGCCCTGCCCCCATCTTGTCTTCTCTGACATCCATAGAGAAGGATGTGATGGTCTGGGGAGAAGTGATACCTCCTCTTCTGTTAAATCAATCACTGAAATGTCAAGTAATGAGTGAGACAGCATTAGTGACACTGGTGCCTAATGAGCTCAGTTGTCTTTGCTGCATATCCCTAATTTCCATAGCTTGCTAAATAAAAGTTTATTTATGTTCCTTTGTGTAAGATAATTTCCACAAGACAAGCTTTAATAAAGTGAAAGGAGGTGCGGGGAAAAGCACTACAGGAAACTAATGAAGGCAAAAGTGAGAAATGGAAAAAATAATACATTTGTATAGGGACCCCTGCCAAGAAACCCCTCCGCATGAGAACAAATCATGCTCACTAAGAAGAGATACTACTTAACATTGATGTGTTCTTTCTTGAGCAAGGGAGGTGGGTACCCTAGTTACAAGACTAAAGCAAATGCCAATCCTAGCCATTCGTCTTTTGTCACTCTACCCTTCAGTTTGGCTACAGATTGGTCTCTCAAGATCATGGAATGCAGACTTTCAGGTTATTTAAATGCCTGAAGGAATTTCACTACTCTCCAGTCTCTTAATTGTAGATGTTTGGTGATGCTTCTGGATTACCCTCTCACAACCCCAAGACCCTCCCACCTTAAGGGGGGGAATCTTTTCTTTGATGTGGCAGAGGACCTCTGTGTGTGTTCTGGGCTATGGGATCCAGATCTGTACATAGCATCTCTGAGAGGACACAGCAAAGTCTTTGGGCAAGACTGGGTTTGTTCCCTTGCAAATCATGAGTCCTGAAGGTGGTACTTAGAGGGAAGCCATGGACTGGTTTTTGAAAGAAGATAAATGCCTGTGACTTTGATTTCACTTTGAAAAATCTCTGGAGACCAGAGAAGATAGGGAAAAATAACAAAGAGACCTGAGACAGAGCAACCAATAGAGTAGGAAGAAAACCTAGATTGGAGGCCAGGTCATAGTTTTGTTTCTAGGAGGAAAGAGGGACCCATTGTATAAACTCTAACAAGATAACGACTGAGATTTGAACACTGGATTTAATAACATGAAGGCTATTAAAAGCAGTATTTCAATGGAATAATGGAAGAGAATCACTGATTAGCATAACACGAAATGAAAAGAAACAAAATGAAAACAATCACTACATTCATAAGTTGTAAGTACTTTTGATTAGAAGGGGAAAAAATAAATTGGTAGCAGTTTGAAAGGAAAGTGGTGTTTAAGATTGACTTCCTACATAGAAGAAATAGTAGTATGTTCATATGCTAGTATGATAATCCAGTTGAGGAAGGAAACATAATATTTGAGAGAGGGGAA
Source organism: Phacochoerus africanus (assembly GCF_016906955.1). Lineage (NCBI taxonomy): Eukaryota > Metazoa > Chordata > Mammalia > Artiodactyla > Suidae > Phacochoerus > Phacochoerus africanus. The sequence goes on along the minus strand of NC_062544.1, from coordinate 101,567,760 downwards.
TATTGCTGGAGTGTTGTCATTGTTTTAAAAAGAAGAGGAAAGGAAGGGGTGCTTTATAAAGGAAGGCAGATAGTTAGTCTGTTGTAACATAAGGGAAGGCAGAGCATATGGATATAGATGTTTTTAGATATATAGGTAGATTATAGAAGCCCTAAGAAATTATCTTGTGATTGCTTCAACTTTTTAGTGCATTGGAAAGCAAGATCATCAGTGGAGAGTGAAAAATACTGTGAAACTTAAATTGCTCTAACAACATAAGGCCACCTTAAAAAAAGTGAAATCTAAGCCTCCTATCTTATGCCCGTATTCATTCAAAATGAATTATAGATTTAAATATAAAAAATTTTGGAAGGAAATGTAGGAGAAAGTCTGTGAGACCAAGGATTTGGGTAAAATTCTTAGTAATGATGTCAAAATCATGATTCACTTAAAAAAATCAGCAAATTGTATTTTATTAAAATTAAATACTGTGAAAGACATTGTTAAGAAGATGAAAAGAAAACCTATAGTCCTGAGAGTAAATATTTACAAACTACACATCCAACAAAGGACTAGCATATAGAATATAAAGAACCCTTGAAACTCATCAGTTTTAAAAAAATCCAATGTGAAAGTGGGTAAAAGATGATGAGAAATTCACAGAATAGAATAAATTGATGGAAAGTAAACACAAGGAAAGATGTTCACCATTATCAGGGAAATGCCTTGCCTCTAGACTGCAGGTCTGTGGGGAAAGTGCTTATGGCTTTCTGTCACCATTTAGATTATTCCAATAACCATTACTTAGACCAACGGGCTGAGAAAAATCACTCCTCACCTACAATAGAGTGGGGTTGGGAGCCAAGGTCAGAGAGAAAAAAAACAAAGAAAAATAATCAGAACCAGTGAAATGGAATTGCTAGAGGAAGACAGATGGAAAACTGCATTTAAATAAAGGCATCTAAAAGGATTCAAGTACAGCAGCAAAGAGACTTTCTTGCACTATAAAACATAGCTTCACAATTAAATACTTTGTAGATTAATTGAAGAACAGTTAGGCCCCTCCTGAGGCCTACCTCAATTAGTCTTCTGAAGGATCAAGTGCTAGAAATCTCTCAAAATATTAAATTAGAATAAAATAAACTGAAAATCATAAGGGAGAAAATAGGAGCCTTGGGGGACCTAGAGTTCTAGCATGTTAATGTATGTGTTTCAGAAGTAGAAGAAAGAACAAGGGAAGTAGAGGCAATAATTAAATAGATAGTTAACTCTGAAGAAAAAAGATCAGGGATTCCAGACTGAACAAGTTCAGAGTTTCAGCCTAAATTAATCAGAAAAGTCACTGTCTCCCAGGCATACTTGGTAAAACCCATGCTCTCTAAGGGTAAAACTATATAAACTTGCAGGCCAAAAGAAGGTACCTACAAAAGAAATAAAATTTGGCTGCTATAAGATTCCTCGATTTCAAAATTTGAATGTGGAAGTCAGAAGAAAAATATCTGTATATCACTTTAAACTAAACAAAACAAAAACAACTAAACAATTGAAACCAGGGTGTCCTAAATTTAAGAAAGAAAGTTATTTTTTGGCATTCCTGTTGTGGCTTAGCAGTAACAAACCTGACTAGGATCCATGAGGATGTAGGTTTAATTCCTGGCCTCGCTTAGTGGGTTAAGGATCTGGCCTTGCTGTGAGCTGTGGTGTAGGTCACAGATATGGTTTGGATCCTGAGTCGTCGTGGCTGTGGTCTACGCCGGCAGCTATAGCTCTGATTCTACCCCTAGCCTGGGAACTTCCATATCCCGTGGGTGCGGCCCTAAAAAGACAAAAAAAAAAAAAAAGATATTTTTTGACAAATACATCTCTATGTTTTTATTTCTCGCTCTCTGTGTGTGTGTATACTTTTATAGGAATTTTAAGAATTCTTAGAATAATCCATATATTTTATTCTGTAAGAAATATATTTGAAACATGCTTCTAACAAATACAACAGAGACTTTAAGAAGAAAAAAAATAGTAAATATGGGATGTACAGATATGGATATAGACAAAGTTGATAGCTTGCTTGCATGAGTACAGCTGTAGTGGTTGTTTAAAATTATTGAAATACTTCTGTACTGCTTGGTACCTAGCTACTAAACCTGATTCCTGAACTCTTCCCTAAACTCCTGACCCTTGCTACCTGGTCTTTTCCCCAAAGATACACTGGACCATCTTTTAATCTAGCAATGAAAGCTTTAATGTCTGGACTATCAGAAAGCCTCCAGATTTATAAATGTGTTGTCACTGAGCTATATAGAGTGCTGTACTGCATGTAATTCTTCAGGTCTTTTGTCTCTCTCTCCCTCTCTTTCCCTTTGGTTAGATTCAATATGGGTTAATCTATTTTTTCGGTCTTCTTAAATAAACAGTGCTTGCATAATGTAACTGGAATTGATTTCTGTGCTTGCCAACAGAAATCCCTAATTGATATGCTCATAATTTCATCACCCATAGATGAGCCCTGCTGCTCCTCTGATTTATTTGATTCTAGATATAGAGACTGTTAAACATAGATACAGAGATTTCAAAAATGAAATCATATTTTCTAATGTTGTGCAACCCACCTTTTGCCTATACTAACAAATAATAAATATATTTTAAGTTCAATGAATATTAAAATATGCTACAATTCTCCCAATGCCATGATGTAATTTATATCACTTGTCTTGTATTCTTGAATATTTAATTTACTACCGGTGTTTTGTGATTGTAAACACAGGAGTGAGTGCACTTATGCTCATTTTAAATTATTTTCCTAGGGCCATTTCCTACAAGTGCAATTTCTTTATCAACTAAAAGCATACTTTTAAATTATGTGATATGCACAGCCAGTTCCCCCAATAAACCAGATTCTTTGATAATTCAATTAGCAGCGTCTTAAAAAGCAAGTTCCCAAGTTCCTCCATCTATTAGTTTATAAACGATCTGTTTAATAATGAGTGATATTTTTCCTTTGCCAAATTAATTGGGTAAAAATAGCATGAAATTACCATAATTTGCCTTTCTTGAGTCAGAAGTCTTAAAAAGATACTCTGCATTATTCATTCTTTTCCCATTGTTCTGAAATTTTCTTAAACAAAATTGTGTATATATTTGGGCTCTTTCTAGAATTGTATTATTCCATAAAGTAGCCACTAGTCAAAAAATGGCTTTTAAAATTTAAATTTAAAGGAGTTCCTGTCGTGGCTCAGTGATTAATGAACCCAACTGGTATCCATAAGAATGCTGGCCTTGCTCAGTGAGTTAAGGATCCAGTGTTGCTGTGAGCTGTGGTGTAGGTCGCAGATGCAGCTTGGATCTCTTGTTGCTGTGGCTGTAGAGTAGGCAGCAGCTACTGCTCTGATTTGACCCCTAGCCTGGGAACCTCCATATACCACGGGTGCAGCCCTAAATAGACAAAAGACAAAAAAAAATTAAATTTAAATATAATGAAATATAATAAAAAATTCAGTTTCCCAGTCACACAAGCCATATTTCAAGTACTTCGAAAAGCTACATGTGACTATGAGCCAACATATTGGACTGCACAGCTATGGATTTCTATCACTGCAAAAAGTTATAATGGATAGTGTTATTCTTAAATTTCTCTTTCACAATATTTTAAAAAATTAATAGATTTTGTAATACCTTAAAAATTTAATATATCTACTAATTTAAAATCTTTTAAATAAGGCTTATTATCTTTTCTTCAGGTTCATTTAGTATCCAGATATGTAGATTGGGTCTTTGCCTTTGGATTGTTATATATATTTTTATGGATCTTATGAGTTTGTTACAGCATAATTACATACAAATTATAGACCATAAAATTCACCTCTTGTAAATATTCAGTTCAATTAGTTTCAATACATTTATAGAAATGTATGTATAGAAACCATACTGTGGTTATGGTTGCACCACAGTCCAGTCTTAGGCTTCCAAGCCTCTTTGCAGTCAGCCCTCCAGCTGTGCAGGTCTCTTCCATGTACCTGAACAGCCTCTGGTTAACCCAGGGTAAGTAGAGAGATTTCAGGCCCCTGTGCTGTATCACCTCCTAGAACTTACTTTAAACACCTGACTAGTCTGCTGATCTGGTCCCCATCCTAAACAGGACTATAATTTGAGGCTAGTGGAACTAGCTGTTGATTTTGTTTCCTTGCCACCGAGGTCATCATTTAACTGACTGTCCTTTTCAAGGCAGCTCCTTTGGCAGTGGAAGGAAAGCTGCTAGTATTTACTGCCTGCTCTGTGCTGGTTGAAAGACCACACCAAATAGGGAGTGGGGAACGGTGGGCCTGGGTGCTCTGTTCTTATCAGAAGTTCAACAGTTTCATGAATGAATGCACCTTGGTTTGTTTTTCCTCTTTGGACAATTTCCAAAGCACTGAAATGGTTGTTTTTGATGGTTTTGCCCAGCTCTCTTGTTGTTTTTGAGAAAGAATTTATTGCCCCCGTCATTCTGGAGGGAGAGAGGTCTTGTCTGGTTTTGGAAGTTGCTCTGCGTGGGTCCTTTTGAAGATTATGGATGCAGATAAGTTGAGAAAAGAAATGTTTGGTTTACCAGAGTTTTATTTTGAAATTTCAGAGATGGCACCTTGGGTGACAGGTGTAGAAGGAAGTAGATATGGAAACATCCAGGGCATGGACCTTCTCTTCTGGGATAAAGAGTTTATTTGGGGCCTTACCGTGGTAGCCAAAATGCTAGCTCTCATAGGCATTTCATTTACTTTCTTTGAATAAGATGTCTTTTTACGGTTTCATTTTCTCATCATGAAGATTAGAGAAAAGATGAGCAGTGTGGACATTATCCCAAATAGAATTTACCTAACAGCTTCTCCTTCCTTTGCTGGTGGCTTATTTACATTACTGTGTTTGGGAATTTGCATTTAAATGTCATATAGTAGAGTCATGGGACATTGCTTGGCAAACTGGAAATTTGAGAATGTTACTATCATCCTGGAAGCAAATTTCTTTGAAGAATTTCTTCATGTCTTTATGAAGAAAAGATGGATAACCTAAGACTTAATCCATTGAGAAGTTAGAAAAAGAGTCAAGATTATGATCCCAGTAGTTCCCCTGACTTGAACCAAAATTAATGGGAGATGAGGATAGACTGTAGCAAATCATGAACCAGGGAATACTGGATTTTTTTTCCCATGAAATACTTTTTTTTAATGACTGCACCCATGGCGTATGGGAGTTTCTGGGCCAGGGATTGAATCCAAGCTGCAGCTGCAATATATACTGATGGATCCTTTAACCCATTGAGCTAGGCCAGGGATCCAACCCATGCCCCCACAGTAACCTGAGCCATTGCAGTCAGGTTCTTAACCCATCATGCCATAGAGAGAAATACTTTAAAAGGCCAGAAGTAAACAGCACATCAGAATTTCTTGAAAGTAGCAGCTTGATTTGATGCTTATTTCTCCAGATGCTAACCAAATGGTAGACCCTTAATTGGGTTGACGGAGCCAAGGTTCAACACATAGCCTGGCTCTATGTGTTGACTCCATCCATTCTGATTTGTGTGTCATTGAATATAGTAATCAAGGGTTGCATATTTGGGGACTTATGTACAAAAAGTAGTCCATGATCTGAAAGACTGGATTTTAAGGTTACCTCTGGGAATCTTCAGATTACAACAGGCTAAATGCTATAGATATTATGAAATTCTGTGATAACTCTTACTCCTTGCTTACCTTCATGTGGATGACTTTCTTTATAATGAGTGGAAGAATTCTTCCCAGATAATGCTCTGTAATTCTAAACTTTCCTATTGAGATTTGTATACTCAGCAGGTCATATTGTTCAGGTATAAATACACATGTATTCACGACTGTGATGTTAACATCTCTATCTCATGGGTATACAGCATCTTCCTCCAAGAGACCACAGGCTTCTTGTAGCCAAGATTTCCAGATAAAATCCAGGGATCCTGGTTGTATTTGAATCTTGAATACGTAAGAAATACATTGTTAGTATGAATAGTTCCCTAGGTATGGCGTAGGGCATACTTATACAGAAATATAATTTGTTGTTTATCTGAGATTCTGATTTTACTAGCCTTCTTAGATTTTCATTTGCTAAATCTGGCAACCTTACTTGTAGGGTATTGTCCACTTATTCCTAAAGGCTACAGACTTTTCCTAACCTAGTCATCTTCCTCTAGGAACCCCCTTATCTGCCAGTAATCTTTCTAAAGTATGATACTTCTAAGCAAACACAAGTGTCTTGGTATCCAGATGGTTTGACATCATGGTGGCATCCTTTGGGTGTGGGTCCCTTTATAAAAGACCATTCCAGATGAAGTACCAGGATCTGAGCCAATAGTGCAGGGATGAGGCAAATCCCTCCCTTATCTGGGGACTATGTGTATCTTTATAAAAGACCATTCCAGATGAAGTACCAGGATCTGAGCCAATACTGCAGGGATGAGGCAAATCCCTCCCTTATCTGGGGACTCTGTGTATCCTTCCTTAGGCAGTATAGGTTGTATTCACTTCTTAAAGTACTATCCCAGAAAGAAATAGCTGTCTTTCCCTGAGAGAATGGAAGGGATCACAGTGTTTTTCCAGCCCTTTCTATGTATGAGGCACTATTCTAAATGTTTATACAGTATTTCATATAAGCATCCAGCCCTTTAAAATGGCTCTTTTAGTAAGATATTATTATTCCCCCTTTCACAGTCTCAGCATTATTGAGCAACTTGCTTGCATAAGGTTAGAGTGATAGGGACCAAATATGTCCCCCCAAATACTTATGTTGAAACCCTAAACCCCAGTGTGATAATATTAGAAGGTAAGGTCATGAGAGTGGAGTCCTCATGATAGGCTAAAGCCCTTATACAATGGAGAAGACTTGAGAAAAAAATGAAAATAAATTTTAAAAATTATTTTGTTTTTTGGCCTCCCTCATGGCATGTGGAAGTTCCCAGGCCAGGGATTGAACATGTGCCATGGCAATAACCTGCTGCAGTGACAATGCCAGTTCTTTAATCCTCTGTGCCATGAAGGAACTCCAAAAAGTTTTTTTAAAGTAAAGAAATTCCACCTAGAATCCTGGGTTTCCTTCTAATTGCTTCTTGCCAGAGTTCTCTTGTCCTGTGTAGCTTTCACCTTAGAATTTATGACTCAGATAGATTCTGTCTGCCAGGATATCCTTTGCTCTCTGTTTCATTTATTTTTCTGACATAACTCCATGAATTCTGGGCAAATTCAGGCCTACCCCAAGATTCTTGAAGACCCAACGCACCCCACTGAGTTCTTGATGCAGTACTCTGCTCCTGTTTGGAAGGGATAATTAGAAGAGGGTAGAAAAAGGAGTCAAGGTCATGAATCCAGGATGGAACTGGTAATGTGAAGAGTGAGTTAAGAGATATTATTGTTTGGCTATGAAAAAAGAAACTGGGTGATTCTTAGGAGGAACAGAAAAGTTGATGGCTTTTTTGGTTTGTCTTCTTGCTCTTGGTTTTGTTTTAAAGGTGAAAGGGGCTATATGGGTGTAATGACTGAAGAGGCCCATAGCGAGATTAAGTCTGACATGACTGAAAAAACTGATCAACCCACCAAACTGAAGGGGTTCAATACATTTGCAGTATCTCATGTAACTAATTGGAGCCATGGTGACACGGTTATCACACAGTTCTTATTTTTTCTTACCTCCAAGTAATAAAGACAATATTTATTTCCATTTTAGGGTCTAGGGAGAAACTCAGTAAGTAAAACCCATTGATGCAGAATAAGACATAAATGCTTGAAGGACACTTACTCATCTTCCTTGCTAAAAAGATGAGCTGGGGTTGTCACCTCCTATTTGCAGGGACACTATCACAAAGACTCAGTTTATTCTGTGATTTCATTTTCTCTTTTTATTCTCCTGAAGCCTTCATTCTCCTCTTTCAGAGACTCTTTCTAGGCTCCTGTGTGCCCATAAAGTCTCTACCCCATGGCGAGATTCATCCACTGCTGTCAGCAGCTTGGTCACCTACACTGTTGAAAGCAAACAGCAGTAGATCATTTTAAGTTCATTTGATGATAAATGCACCATTAATGGATCAGAAAGACAGATGGGCTCAAGCTGCAAATCCATGTGATTTCTTAAGAGTTTATTGTAAGGGTGAGGCTAGGTCAATTTCAACATGATTTATGGAGAGCATAATTTTTATGACACCAACGTTTGTCCATACAATTGAGTTGCAATAATAGGCATCCAGGGGTAATGAGGTGATTCTCCCATTTTGTGAGTTGAAACTAGAGAAATTGTCTTCCTCCATTTGCTGCTGCAGCAGCTAACAGATTGTGAGCAGCTGTCACCTCTCCTTCAGGGCATGGCCTTCTGTCCAAGACAGAGATTCTGGGAAACCAGAAAGCTCACAACTGGACATGCTTATTTGTTTCCTATAGCTGTTCCCTGACTAAAGCAGTGGCTCTCAAAGTCCCTGTTCTATGAAGTATCAGTATTCCAAATATGTTCAAGGGTACCTTGTATTTGAAGAAGAGGAGGTAGGGCTTCTGACTTAGTCCTTCATTTAAAAATGGATTCAGGAGTTCCCATTGTGGCTTAGCGGTTAACGAACCTGTATAGCATTCATGAGGATGCTGGTTCGATCCCTGGCCTTGCTTGGTGGGTTAAGGATCCGACATTGCTATGAGCTGTGGTGCAGTTCACAGATACGGCTCAGACTTGGCATTGCTGTTCCTGTGGCTGCAGATCTGGCATTGCTGTTCCTGGCGGCTGCAGCTCTGATTCAACCCCTAGCCTGGGAACTTCCATATGCCGCTAATGTGGCCCTAAAAAGATAAAATAAATAATAAAAAAAAAGATTCCACTAATTTTAAAAAGTTTGAAAACCACTGATTTATGGTCTAATTAGAATTTGAGCCAAAAATCTACTGAAGACAAGTGGTTAGGATAGGAAAGAAAAAAGTAACTGACACATTTTCTGAGGCCTGCAGATAACATTGAATTATTGACCCAAACACTGTATAGTTATCATAAAAACAAACTGGTCTCTGTTGTGTGTATATGCATGTATATCATAACTGAAGGGAACCAAGAAAAATCAGCTCAACAAATGGTGTTTGGATTCAGACAAGACTGCCTTTTATTAGCAATGAGACCTCAGGCCACTTATTTAATGATTCTCCCATTCCTAGTTTTAAAAGAGAGCCGGTAATACCTACTTCATAGGGGTGTTGTAGCAGTAGGTGATGTCACAGGTGTGAGCAGATATTCACAAAAAGAATAGTCACCTTGCCTCTTTCATTCCAGTTCTCATCTAGATAGTAATCACCTAAATTAGTAAATCACCTAAATCACCTAACTAATTTCCCCTGATTAACAAAGCAAGTTTCTAGGATACTGTATATTCAATACCTTAAAGAAAAAACCCACACCAATATTTTAAGTCTCAGCTCAATCATCATAAAACCAAGAGTATACGAACCAAGATGTGCACATGGAGATGTCAGGTGAAATTTCTAATAAGTTGCTTCAAGTCTCACCCTAGGTTGCAGGTGATATGAGTGTGCTGGGCTTCTTCTCCCAGAGAGCAGGACTGTGCATAGTCTCAGTTCCTATGGTTCTGTAGCCCCCGAGCTCTCCATGTGCTCCACTGGGAGTCTAGCATTTCTCAGCATTGTCCCCAGTCATTGGTGTATGTTCTCAGATGTCTTAATATCCAAGTTCAAATGTTTATGGCAATTGCCCAATGTTACTACCATGCTTGATGCATGAAAAAGAAGAGTATAGATCTCTTGGCTGGTACTCAACCCCACACTCTATCTGGCTACACCCCAGCCCAAGGATGCCTGTCCAAAAGATGTCAGGAGAACAGGGACCAAGCAAGATACTTGTCAGCCTATTGCCCAAAGTCCAGGCTGGACGCTGTGACCTTCACTGATGTTTTCCCTGAGCACTGTGCTGAAAAACCATAGCTGTGACAACGATGCTAAAAACTTGGCTTTCTTCAAAGAGCTTCCAGTTTGAAAAAACAAATGTAACAAATATTTTCTTATTGGAAAGTGTGTAGGACACATGGAAATTATTCAGTCAACACTAGGACTGTATTAATTGACTTGGTATGTTAGAAACTTAAATTAAATGGCCCAACTGACATCTTTTTGATTGTAATTGGTGAAATTTGGGTAAAAATTTTGATGTTGTGATTAATTTTTGTGACTGTACTATTTAGTTTAAAACTACTTAGGAGTTCCTGCTGTGGTGCAGTGGGTTAAGAATCTGAATGCCATGACTTGGGTCACTGCCTAGGTGTGTGTTTGATCCCTGGCCTGGCATAGTGGGTTAAAGGATATAGGTTGAACCTGTGGTTTGGATTCAGTCCTTGGCCTGGACACTTCCATATGCCACAGATTTGGCCAGAAAACCAACAAGCAGAAAACTACCTAATAGTCAAATGAAAACACTAATCATATGTTAGGAGGGTTTGCTTATTTTAATTGATAAGACTGCTTTAAGCTCTTCAGCAAAATTTATATATACATAGGAAAAGTAATTTAAAATATTCTTATTGTATCAACTAAAATTACAGCCCCAAATGACACTAACATGTCAGATACTATGAATTTAAAATAGGAATTTCCTGGTGGCCCAGTGGTTAAGGAATTGGTGTTGTCACTGCTGTGGTTCAGGTTACTCCTGCAGCTTGCATTCAGTCCCTGGCCTGGGAACTTGCATATGCCATGGGAATAGCCAAAAAGAAAAAAATTAATAGAACTTTATAATAGCCTATAATTCAGAGATTTTTTTTTCTTTTTTCTTTTTTGACCGCCTTGTGGCGTATAAAGTTCCCAGGCAAGGAAACAAATCTGAGCTGCAGCTGTGGCAACACCAGATCCTTTAACCCATTGTGCTGGGGATCCAGCTTGTGTCCTCGGCTCTGCAGAGATGCTGCTGATCCCCCTCCCCACAGTGGGAACTCTCACAGATTTTTAAAAAATGAAAACATTCCTTTCTCTGATGAGTTTAAAATTTTCGCAAGTTATGATTCTTCATGAAGACACATGCCTTTGGATAAGTCATTTAGCAAAGAAAATGTTGACAGCTTAGCAATTTGCAATGATGCTATCAATGTATTTTGATTATATTTATTAAAATTAATATTTATAGTAATTATATTTGTTGAAATGTTACATATATCTATTTATATCATTATTATCTTTAGGTAGTTTGAATTCTTCCAACAAGTGACTAGATACCTAGTTTTAGACAAGTTCAGACAATTTCCAGGCAAAGTGAAGACCAAGTTACTAATTCTGATATAACAGAACTTTCAGTCTCTCAGGGAAGACAAAGGTCAAACAACTGCTCATTCACTTAGAATGTGATATGTATGTGAAAGAAGAATTAACACACAATAAACAGAATGAACAGGGAGTCTTAAACTATCTGGGAGTGACCATGGCATAAATGCTCACCTCTAATGATGGCTTACATGCTGAGACCTAAGACATCGGTAGAAGAAATGCACTAGGAGAAAAGGGAGGATCATTCCACACAGAATGGAGATCTCAGAGGAGAGGAAACAGGAATAGAGGTAAGAAGTAGGCAGGGATCATGTCATGAGAGGGAAAGGGAAATAAAGATAAAAATTCATGATGATATATTGGAAGAGGGTAACTACAGAAATCAATTTGAAACAGTATAATATAGGATGCAGATGTTTAGTAAAGAAAGTAAAAGGAGGTGTTCCCTGGTGGCCTAGTGGTTAAGGATCCAGCGTTGTCACTGCTGTGGCTCAGGTCACTGCTGTGGTACATGTTTGACCCCTGGCCTGGAAACTTCTTCATGCTGTGGACACGGACAAAAAAATAGCACACTCCTAGCTTGTGATATAGATTTTAGTAATTAAACCCCAATAGCAATTGTAGAAATATAGAGAAAAATATAGGGGATTAAAAAAAAGTAAGAGGAATTCCTGGTAGCACAAGTGCTTGAGTAACAGCAGGGGTGTGCAGAATCTCAGAAGTTAGCACATGGGGAACACTGGAAAACTGCAACAGGCTGGGGGAGAGGGAGGGTAGATTGCCTGGGACCAGAGGGTGACACGGTTTGTTTTCCACATGGAGGAATTTAAATGCTTTATCCATGGCAATGGGGCCCGCAGATGATTGGATGGATTTTAGTGAGGCTGCTCTATCAATTTGGGGTTGGAGATTGGAGGAAGAGTTCGTTGGTAATAGCAGTCACAGTCCAGAGTGGAAATGATGAGGGCTTGCACCAGAGCAGTGGAGGTGGTGATAAATGGGCAAAAAACAGATTTGAGAGCAATTTTTTAAAAAACTTATTTTATTGAAGTATAGTTGATTTAGAGTGTTGTGTTAAATTCTGCTGTACAGCAAAGTGATTGTTATAAATATACTTTTTCATTTTTTTTTCCATTATGGTGTCACAGCATATTGACTATGGTTCCCTGTGCTATACAGTAGGACATTGTTATTTATCCATTCTATATGTACTAGTTTGCATCTGCTGGTCCCAAACTCACAGTCCTTCCCACCCATCCCTTTCCCCTTGGGCAACCACATGTCTGTTTGATTTGAGAGTAATTTTAATGCATAGAGCTGCCAAAACTTTGCAACAGCTCATATTACAAAGGAGGGTGAAAGTGTTTTAAGTTTGTTTTTTTGAGAAATGGTAACTCTACCAAGATAAGCTTTTTAAAATGTTATTTTCTGAGCCTTCCTAAAGGGCCAATTTGGAGCATCAGAGCCGGTTGATTCTTATTCACTATGACATGTTTCATCCTTTGAGTGTTTACATTTTAGGATCACAGTGTTGGGGAATGTCCTGGAACTATTTGAAGCCAAGTTGCTGAGGCTATGGGTAACTGACTTGGCTTGTGTTGGGGGCCTTGAGCGTGGACATTGTAACCTAGATGGTGGTCAACTGAAAGCAGCAATAGTCGTTAGGAGCTTCTGGCATCATGGACCCTCGTAATCATGGATAGGAAAAAGAATCACAACCTATATAGTCCTCTCTGCTCTCTGACTAGTAGTATGCCTCACAAGCAGCCATATCTTTTTTATTTTTTTGGCTGCACCCTTGCCACGCAAAGTTCCCGGGAGGCCTGGACTCAAACCCAAATCACAGCAGTGACCCAAGCCACAGCAATGACAACACCAGATCCTTGACCCACTATGCCACCAGAGAACTTCAAGCAGTCAGACTCTAATCTCTTCTCTTTCCTGGTAGCATATACTGAATTTTGTAACTTCAACGTGTATCTACATCAACGTGTCTCCATTTGCTGCCAATATTCTCTGTATTTTTCACTGTCTAATGCAATAGTGTACTTGTCTAGGTTTTTTTTTTTTCCTGAGATGAAAACTGCCAAATTTCCATGTTCACTGAAAAGCTGCCACTACATACATATCAGGAGAATATAGTGCATTTGGCATTTTTCTTTAACCAAAATTAAGCAATTATCTTTTCAAATGTTCATATAAACTGAAAGAGACAGTTCATTTGGGAAAAGTGCTATTTAAAACAGCAGAGGAAATACATTCTTGCTATCAGTTCACGAGACCAATTCTCATGTTACATTCAAAATCCATGGTAGTGCCAGGGAGCAGAGAAATAAAGAATGAAGAGTAGGGAGTTCCCATTGTGGCTCAGCACATTATGAACCCGACCAGTATCCATGAGGATGCAGGGTTTGATCCCTGTCCTTGATCAGTGGGTTGGGGATCCAGTGGTGGTATAGGTATTAGACAGGGCTTGAATCTGGCATTGCTGTAGCTGTGGCATAGGCTGAAAGCTGCAGCTCCAATTCAGCCCCTAACCTGGAAACTTCCATATGCTGCAGGTGTGCCCCCCCACCAAAAGCAAATAAATAAATAAAAGAATGAAGAGTAGGAGTTCCCATCATGGTGCAGTGGTTAACGAATCTGACTAGGAACCATGAGGTTGCGGGTTCGATCCCTGGCCTTGCTCAGTGGGTTAAGGATCCGGCGTTGCCGTGAGCTGTGGTGTAGGTTGCAGACGTGGCTCAGATCTGGCATTGCTGTGGCTCTGGTGTAGGCCAGCAGCTACAGCTCCAATTAGCCCTAACCATAGCCTGGGTACCTCCACATGCCTTGGGAAGCGGCCCTAGAAAAGGTAAAAACACACACACACAAAAAAGAATGAAGAGTAAGGAAAGATGTGAAAGAAAAGGAATACAGAGGAGGAGTTCCTGTTGTGGCGCAGTGGAAACGAATCCGACTAGGAACCATGAGGCTGCAGGTTTGATCTCTGGCCTTGCTCATTGGGTTAAGGATCCTGCATTGCCATGAACTGTCATGTAGGTTGCAGTTGTGGCTTGGATCTGGTGTTGCTGTGGCTGTGGGGTAGGCCGGCAGTTACAGCTTGGATTTGACCCCTAGCCTGGGAACCTCCATATGCCGCAGTAGCGGCCCTAAAAAATAAAAAAAAAAAAAAAAAGGTCAAAAGGAATGCAAGAGGAATCTAGTAGGAAGAGTAGGGAGAACTTTTGAAAAAAATGTGGTGGAGGAGACATGTTTTATTATCTTATATGGTTGTGGTAATTACTTATTTGGATGTAAGTTATTAGAGTTTAAATCTTTGCTGGAGAAAGGCTAGGTCTCTTTTATCCTTCAGTTCCATTAGTACCATTCACAATTTAACGGGTCTGAATAAATAATGAATGAATGAATAATGATATAAGAAGAAAATAAATGAAACAGACACAGAATACCAGTACAATAAGACGATTGACTTAAAATATAAAAATTGTAGAAGCTGGCTTAGCTCTGGGGAAAATCCAAAATAAGGTGAACTGAGCTCAGAATTTCCCTTCTGTATCTGCTCTTTTGAGATGCTTAAGTGTGAAGGTGATCCAGTTGAGAAACCTTGTGTTGCTGAATTGCAAATAATTTGTACAAAGACCAGCACATTTTCCACTTTGGCCTACTTCTGCAATCTGTACACCTCAGGAAAAAAAAGAAAAAAAAAAAAAGGAAGGGTGAAAGCTTGCTAGAAAAATGAGCTAATCCTAGAGTTGCGTTAGGAGGTAGGAGATGTGTTTAGGATTCAGACAATGTCGCTGAGGGAGTCCATGTGTTTCCTGCAGAGAGTTGAGCCAGGAGGAGGCAAATGCAGGGTCAGCAATTGTGTAGTCAAGGCTAGAAGCAGAGGTCACTGGATTCAGTTATGCTTTCCCAAGTCAGGCCATAAGTATCTATACCCTCATATGATAATATTAAGAAGGAACTTATACTGAGGGCCTATTGCCGGCCATATGTTCTGAGCTTGGCATGCATAACACAATCCTATGAAGAAAGTAATATTATCCCACTTTATAGTCAAGGAAACTAAAGCTACAGAGGTTGACAACTTACCCAAGGGCACACAATTGGTAAAGGTTGATCTAGTGTTTGTATCCTTTTTGTCCGATTCCAGAACCTCTGTAAAGTAATTCACAGCATGTGTTCTCAGATCCCAACAGTGAGCTTAGATCTCAGATAGCCTTGGGGGGAATTTTTGATCATCTCAATATCATTCCTTTAAACCCGTTCTCAAAATGTTGTGCATATGAATTATTTGGGGATGTTTAAATGTAGATTCTGTTCATGGGGTTCAGGAATGGGTACCAAGAATCTGCTTCCTCACCAGCTCCCTTGTGATGGGGATGCTGTTGCCACAGGCCCACACTTGGAGAAAGTAGCAAGGCTCTGACTCACAGTCAGTTCTGTTAAATTGAGCTGCAGTCTGGCAAGCCACATCCTTGATTAGCTGGACACTTCCAGTTTCTGTGTCTTACTTTTCGGGGGTCAGCTCACCTAATTAATGAGCCGCATAAGCTGTTTCATCGATTTGCTGGCAATGGATGGAATTAGAAAAAAAGAATATTTTTCTCTCCCTGATTTTGTCCATGCTTGGGAGCAGGCTGTGAAATAGGTAATTCATGCCAGTGGTTACAGATTACACATTTATTTAGCTAACTGAGTACAATAAGATGACCCCACAGGAGGCCAAACTGGTTCCCAGGTCTGTGGAATGCTGAAAATCTCTGTCCAGATGTCACAATTATGCAGGTTTTGGTGGTTTCTTTATGCAACCTCAGGTAGAAAGGCAATCAATTCTCATGATATTAAATGTGAATCTGGCTAGTGACCTATTGATGTTCTCTTCAAAGGCTTTCTAGTTCTTTTAGATTTTATTTCTAGGCACACAGCAGAAAGCTGAACTGTGTAATTAGTTCCGTCAACTACACATGTCAGAGAGGCTGCAGAACCCCTGATTACCTCCTGCCCCTGTGTGGGACTCAGGATAAAAGACTGTCTTCTCCTTGGCTGTCTTGGCTTCTGCTGCTTTAAATTTGTTTTCTGATAATCCCTAACAGCATTTATTTTGTACTGATGGTGGCAGGGGAATCAAACCATGAGAGTGTTAGCTGATCCTTTAGACATTTTATCTGTATGTTTCTGGGCAAAGCTCTTGGAGTGATGCTGCTGGACAGATAGCACCTGTAATTCCTTTGCTCTCAACATAAGCGGGACAGAACAACAAAGCCTATTTCTAGAGTGGAGACAAGAAATGGGGCACTTTTTGCTTCTCTGTTAGGCTTAAAGAATTTGGGAATGTGACCTCTATGAAGAATACAGAGTTTTGATGCAGACCCTTTGATGGGCCAGTGCAAGGGAGGCTTGCAAGGGAGGCTTACATGGGACTCTGAGGCTTAGACGTCATCAACTTTTTGGTCACTTCACCTCTGCCTGTACCATGCCTCTTTGATTTACCTTTAGCTTCAAGGCCTTGTTTTTTTTCATTACCCTTCTACCACTCACTGTGTCAGCTGAATATAGTTTCTTTGCTTGTCTTGTCACTTCACGAGTCCCTGTCTGCCCCTGTGACTTTCCAGGCCATCAGCATCTGGATCACCCAGAATGACTTTTTGAGATTTCCCCTGGCTCCAGAGACATTTAAAAAACCTGAATTGTTTCCAGCTTCATTACCTCTTTCATGCACACACTCATTTGCCAATAATTTTTTTTTTTTTGCTTTCACCCCCCCTCCGCTTCTTCCACAAACCTAGAAATAGAACAAAATTTTTATTTACTTCTGAAAACAGTTTTAGTGGAGTAATATTTAATTTGGTAGCTTCAGTTGTTTCCACTTTTCATCTTGGATCCACCCAGATGTGTCCCATCATCTTCTGCTTAAAATTTTTTTTTCCATTAATTAACACATTATGTGATCCACAATATGGAAAGGTATATCCCAAGCACTTTATGTGCAAAATCTCATTTAAATTTTTTTTTAATATCAGATTCAAAGAACAGTTATCGATGCTGATCACCTTATACATGTTCCCATGTGGACCTAAATGAGAGTTTCTTGGTGTATTTCCAAGGGTGGAATTATGTTGTAAAGTTAGAGAATCCTCAGTCCCATACTAAACTGTACCAGGTTTTTTCCCCTGGGGCTGCTCTATGTACATCCCAGCTGGACCAGTGCCTGCTTCACCCACACCCTACTCATATGACTAACTTTCCTACATACTTAGATCAGAACATCTCCACCGTGATAACTTATCAAAGGGGTGGTAAGGCGTGTGCCCCTTTGTTGGTTTCCCTGATAACCAATGAACCAACCTGATGTCAATTCCCTCTGTAACTGGGAACCTTTCTCCCCTGGGAGGGAAGACTGCCACCAAGTCCTGCCCTCCTTCCAAACATGGTGGGGTGTTTCTCCAGGACCTTGCTTCAGATATGTAAGATCCCCCTGGATCTTGATGTCTCTGTTCATTGATGTCCCCATGACTGACTTTAGACTCTTTCTTCAGTCCTGAAGCTGGGCAAGCATGGGGCTTGCAGGCCTGTGGGGTGCAGCCCAACATGGTGCTACTTTGTATTCCCAGCAGGTGGGTAAGTGGTCCTGTACTTCCTTACATCCCTGATAGTGTTTGATATAATTTCGATTGTCTAATTTTTGTCAGTCTTCATGGGTGTTAATTGGTATCTCTCTTTTTAAATATTATTCTACTGCTTTTACTTTTCAATCTTTTAAAAATTCCAGTTGAAATATAGTAAACATAAGAAAAATGTAAATATCCTAAGGTACAGCTAAATAAAATTTTAGAACAGACTACTTTGGTGTAACAAACCCAGAATAACAAAGTCTCCTTTTTGTTTTTATTTACATTTCTCTGATTACTGCTAACATTGAATTTCCTCATATTCATTAGCCATTTGGATTCTTCTTATTCTATATGCTTTGCCCACTTTCTATTGAATTCTTTCTTTTTCTCTTTCTGCTGTGTAGATGTTCTTTTACATTCCAGAAGTTAGTTACTTGTTTTATATGTTACAGATGTCTCCTGCTGGCCTGCCTTGGGTCTTTAGTTGTTTTTAATGTGTAAGGGCTATAGTAGATGGGGAATGGGAGTATAAGTAGTTCCAAATTGTTTTTAATGTGTAAGGGCTATAGTAGATGGGGAATGGGAGTATAAGTAGTTCCAAATATTGTATGTACCCAGCGGCCTGATCTTTAAAGCAGAAAACTTTCCTACCCCATCATATAAAAATAGTGCAGACTCCAAGTAGCAGACAAATTATATAGGAACTTATTTGGTCATAAAGGTAAAGAAAAGACCATCTTTATGCATTTTTCCAAAAAAGCTATAGAGAAAAAAATTGGCAAAAACAATAGCTGATTCAGTGCAACACCTGTTGCTGTTCCTTTTCATGAAATAAAGTCTCCTACTTGGTGAGTGTAATTGCTTTACTTTAAACCAGTTGCACTTGCATCTCTTCACTCAAGGGTCTCTGATTGACAGCTTGATGGCCACTAAATAGGTTTTCTTAGAATTAGATCTAAGTGAGTCCACTAAATTAATTGAAAGGACTTAGATTTTAGACCCCCTGTTCCTCCACTGTCTTAAAGCTACAAGCATGTCAGTCTACTGAGTTTAATTTACCTTCTTTCTTGAAACCAAGCCATCAATCAAATTTGTAGAATATGGGACAATGCAGCATTTAATTGGAAACTGAGCAAGGACAAACCTCTTGGATTCCAGAGCAAATTTTGCTCTGATGCTTACAATAAGCCCCCATCCAGTAGAAAGCAGTACAGATATCCAAGAACAGTGTCAACAGCTGAAAATTACCAGGTGACCTCTGAAGACTACCTTCCCTAGGCTTTAAACCGGCATTGTTTGCAGAGTTTGTGAGCATCTCTCATTCACATATGCAAGGCTATTGAACATAGGTGCAGACTCTACCAGGGATCCAGCAGATGCTGGAATCACTAGGGAGTAAGAACAGTTTCTGTTCTTATGTCTGTAGAGTTCCCAGGGCTGGGTTTCCATTCCTTTCAGACATACCCATAGAGATACGCACACCTGCCTTCAAAAGTGCTAGCAACACAGAGCTCCACAAGTGAAGGGAACTGAGACAATTAGATAAACTGCCCGAGAAGGAACAGACTTTCAAGGGAGATTTGTTGCCTGAGGTGACTATGTTCCAATTTCCTGACATTGCAGGAAGACAGCCATGTTCCAACTGACACTTTTCAAGAAAGGAAATGAAAGAAGTATATGTGGATCTGCCACCTCTACCCCACATATCGCAATTCCGTAGAGACAGAATTAACCTCTTGAGGGAAATAGATGGACTATTGGTGAAAAATAAGTGTGTTAAATAAATAAAAGGAATGTTTCTTTTAATGAACCTTAATTAAAAGTCATAAATTCAGAAAATCTGTTTTATTGGAAGGCATGTTAATAAGGCTGAAACCAAAAGATTTCTTTCGTCTACTGTCCTTCTGTTAGATTCCACTCATTATTTGCTATGACTTTTGCCAGGTCCTAAAGTTTGAAAACATAATTTGCATATGATAGTTAACTTCATGGGCTGAGAATTACCTTGCTTTGTGAATTTGAAAGTGGAGCCTGGTGCTGTGATAATCTTTGCATTTTGTTAAGTTTGTGAACTTTTCAAATGGGAGACTGTTGAAATAATTGCGTAGAACTAATGGAACATTTGTGGCACTCAAGGACATATATGCATTCCAGTGAAAGAACCCTAGTATCACCTACTATAACAGCTTCCAATTCTGATTCAAGGTGGAATTGCCCAGGAATCAAGAGTCCTTATAGCAAGAAATGGTCAGAATAAGACGTGAAGAAGGACCAACTTCTTAACTATTTTTTTACTGTGTCAAAATATGTATAACATAAATTTGGATTTCTCCTCATGGCTCAGTGCTTGACAAACCTGACTAGTATCCATGAGGACATGGGTTCAATCCCTGGCCTTACTCAGTGGGTTAAGGATCCAGTTTTGCCGTGAGCTGTGGTGTAGGTCGCAGTTGCAGCTTGAATCCCGCATTGCTGTGGCTGTGTGTGGTATAGGATGGCAGATATAGCTCCAATTTGACCCCTAGCCTGGGAACCTCCACATGCCCCAGGTGTGGCTCTAAAAAGAGATATATATATATATATATTCATTCTCCAAGATATTCATTCTCATATATATATATATATATATATATATATATATATATATTCATTCTCTAAGATCATATTGCCAAGTGGTCCACAACACTAGGTGCCATCAATAAGCACACAAAGGATGCCCTTCTTATCTGCAGTGAATTCTGTTCTTAACACTGCATTATGCAGTAATAGCTCAGTTGTAGGTAACAGAAATACTTTTGATAGTTTAAGCTGATGTGGAAAATAATTCATGGAATTAGAGGCTTACAGAATTGTTGGAAAAGCCAAGGGAACAGTCTCCAGGCTGTGCCTCTGGGATGACTCAGAATAATACAACACACTGGCTCATAAAAACAAACAACAACAGTTGCTTCCTTTGCCTCAGCCAGGGAGCTGGGGATCACAAAGCAACTGTGCCAGTTTGCAGGGACAAACCTTAGTTAAAATCTGGGGAAAAGAAAGTTGTTACCAGAATTATTTGGTTTAGAAAGACATCACTTTATTTGCGATTAGGATTACTGAAAATTAAAACAGAATTTATTATTTTCTGGGTATGGATATTCCCATTGAAATTGGTACCTGTTAAATGGACACCTATGCTGGCTATCTCCTTATTTAATGTGCTATCTCCTTATTTAATTCCAGATTTGAGTTCGAAAAAGCATTTCTAACTGGTGGAAACTAAATTGAATCCAGACTCCTAGCTAAAAGAACAAGGGTAGCTTTTTTTTCATTCTCTGTAGTACAAGAACTTATTCTAGAAAATCCAGAAAACATGGTGAGTGAAACTACCATCTTCCCCAGAGAAGTTAACTCTAGATCCAGGGTATGTTTTAAAGGAATTTGCATAAAAATGGGTGAAATTTTCCAGGTTTTGAACATAAAGCAATTAAATATTAACTGGATTCTGATCATAATGATAAGATATTACAGCTACTTTTGAACGGTGTGGGGGTTAACCCCCACAGTGTCTCACTTTCAAATGTCCCTCTGTATCTGTGTTTCTACATCCATGTAGGTTCAACCAACTAAGTATCAATTTGTTCTATATTATTGAAAACAGTCATTGCATAAGTGGACCTACACAGTTCAAAACCTTTTTTTTTTTTTTTTTTAAGTGTCTCACTTGCAGCGTTTAGAAGTTTCCAGGCTAAAGGTTGAATCAGAGCTGTAGCAAGCCTACATCACAGCAACAGCAATGCAGGATCTGAGCCACATCTGCAACCTACACCACAGCTCATGGCAATGCCAGATCCTTAACCCACTGAGCGAGACCAGGGATTGAACCTGTGTCCTCATGGATCCTAGTCCAGTTTGCTACTGCTGAGCCATGATGGGAACGCCCTCAGACCTTGTTTAAGGGCCAGCTGTATATGCAGCAGTGGACCTTACTGAGTCCCCATAAATAAATCATCAGAAGCTAGGTGAATGATCTTTTAAAAATCACTGTTTCAAAAATTGTTACTAATATCTAATATTGTCTCAAAAGGCATTAAGCCTTTTAAGTGTGACATAAACTGATTTTTAGGACAGTGATTACTTTGTATCACTTTTAAAAAATAAGTGTGTAAGTTAAAATGCAACTCAGGCAATAAATGTACTTGTGTAGACAGTGTAGTTGAATCTTGCTTGTTAACTCATTTAGCCACTCTGTCTTTTGATTGAAAAATTTAGTCTTATTTACAGATAAAGTAATTATTGATAAGTATGAACTTATTATTGCCATCTTATTTTCTGGGTATTATGTAATTCTTTTGTTCCCTTTTTCTCTTGCTTTCTTCCTTGGTGACATGGTAATTTTCTGTAGTAGTATTCTTACACACCCCCCTTTATCTTTTATGTACCTACTATAGTTTTTTTTTGCTTTGTGGTTACCATTATATACAGCATGGTTTTAATTAATAGTCTTTAAAACTACTCTAACTTTTTAATAAGCATTTGTCCTGTTCCCTATCTAGTTATTTTCCTTCAGTATTTTGCTATTTTTTGGACTTTGGCTTTCTCATAGATTTTAGACTCAAATTATCAATTACTGTTAGTCATCTGTTGACTTTTCTACTTCGTTAGACTAAATCTTAGGTTAATTTTGGAGTTCTCCTGTGGCTTACCTGGTTAGGGATCTGGTGTTGTCACTTCAGTGGCTTGTGTTGCTGCTGTAGCACAGGTCAGATCCCTAGCCTGGGAACTTCTATGTGCTGCGGGTATGGCAAAAAAAAGAGAAAAATCTTAGGTTAATTTTGAGAGCACTGACATTTCTCCTTTGTCTTCCAAGAACATATAATTGTATCTAACTATACATTTGTATTTTATGCATCTATATCTTCATATGTTGCCTGATATTTTAAACTTAGGCTAGGAGTTGAATTTGAGCTGCAGCTGAGGCCCATGCTACAGCCAGAGCAATATAGGATCTGAGTTGAATCTGCGACCTTCACCATAGCTTGTGGCAATGCTGGATCTTTAACCCACTGAGTGAGGCCAGGGATTGAACCTGCATCCTCACAGAGACTATATCTTGTTCTTAACGTGCTGAGCCACAATGGGAACTGTGAAATGTGTTTTGTTTCTGATAATTAAAATATAACCTCATTCCTTTGCTTCTCACTTGTCAACTTCTTGGTAGCTTTAACATCACTGTATATGATTAAAGATTCATGGGATTTTAGTCTCTAATGATTTGATATATTTTATTCCCACAGAGTCAGGCATTTTTCTACAAATATTTGAGCAATTAGGCATACTACTATAATTGGAACTTCCCATTGTGGCTTTGCGGTAACAAGCCCAATTAGTATCCATGAGGATGTGGGTTTCTTCCCTGGCCTCGCTCAGTGGGTTAAGGATCCAGCATTGCCATGAGCTGTGATGTAGGCTGGCAGGTTGGCGGTTAAGCTCTGATTTGACCCCTAGCCAGGGAACTTCCATATGCCTCAGGTGTTGGGAAAAAAAAAAAAAAAAAGAAAAGAATAAAAAAAGAGAGAGACAAAAAATGTTAAGTGAAATAACTACATATAAGGTTTTTTTTTGTTTTTATCTTTTTTTTTTTTGTCTTTTTAGTGCCACACCCAAGGCATATGGAAGTTCTCAGGCTAGGAGTTGATTTGGAGCTGTAGCTGCTGGTCTATGCAACAGCCATAGCCACAGCAACGTGGGATCCGAGCTGCGTCTGCAACCTATGCACAGCTCATGGCAACACCGGATCCTTAACCCACTGAGTGAGGCCAGGATCAAACCTTCGTCCTCATGGATGCTATTCAGATTCATTTCCCTGAGCCATGACGGGAACACCCCATGTAAGGTTTTAAATGCAGAACAAGTCTAAGTAAAAAGAAAAAAAAAAAAACCTAGATAACCAAGGTATAAAAAGGTGGTTGGTTGAAGTGTAGGACAATAGGATCCTATAGTATAAATGACTTGGACACCCCTCTTCAGCAATGTGTAAAACATCAGGGTTATATGACAGTCTCTAATTAAAAAAAATAGAAGCCTAGGTATGAAATTTTTAACTGAAAAACTTCTAAATCTAGAATTAAGACAAATACCCAAAAGGCTCTCCATCTTTCTATCTTAGACTAGTGATTCTATTACATCACCTCTGCAGTAGCATAAAACATTAAATGAAACCCAGAGTCAGCAACTCACATTGTAGTGTTGTCTACTCTTCATTCAGTTGTGTGAAGTTGGTGCCTCTGGACGCCAGGATGCAGAACCAGGACACTGTGCAGTTTCTTTTAGCAGTTTCCAAAATCCTGTATTTAGAAATTTAAAGAAGAGGAATTCCCTTCATGGAGCAATGGAAACCAATCTGACTGGGATCATCCAAGAGGAAGCAGGTTCGATCCCTGGCCTTGGTAAGTGGGTTAAGGATCTGGCATTGCTGTGAGCTGTGATGTAGGTCACAGACGTGGCCCAGATCTGGTGTTGCTTTGGCAGTTGCGTAGGCCAGCAGCCTCTGCTCCGATTCGACCCCTAGCCTGGGAACCTCCTTGTGCCGCAGATGTGGCCCTAAAAAAGCCAGGGAGGTTGGGGGGGGGGGGAAGAAAGAAAGGAAATGAAGAAAGAAAGAAGGAAATTTAAAGGAGAGAATGCCAAGGTTTCAGTGTTCTGGCACACATTTTTTTTTTATTTTTATTTTAAAATACAAAATAAAATCAAACTGTTTACTAGGTATTCCCATTGTAGCTTTGCCTGCTTTTCCACCCTGTTTTCCTTTCCTGCCTCTAGCCCTTGATCCTTCCCCTTACCCAGGCATTCATGTATATTGTTCTCTGACTCAGCAGTTTCTTTTTGTCTAGAAGTAGATGTTCTTGGGTGATTCTGTCTTCTCCATCCTTCCTGAAAAGGCTACATTTGATCTTAAATTATTGAAATTTATGGCTAAAACATCTAAGTTCATTTGATGTTATAGATCCTCCTTCTCAGCAAGAGCTTAAAAATAAAACTTTAAATAGGGACTGGAAATACGATTATGTATGATTTGCTTAAATTAAAAGAGTCTCCTCTAGGAATCCTGAGGAGTCTCCTTCCACTTTTATGAGACAGAATCTTGCTCAAAAATGAACCTCAATTTATTACTTCTAGCTTTGGTTTTTCTGTTGCTAAGTTGAGTACTAGAGGGTTAATAATAACAATACCTCAAAACTTAAAACTAATATAGAAGTTTCTGCTGAAGAAATTCAGAGTTGAGAATAAGTCGTAAAAGGATATTCAGCAAATATTCAATCTCTTAGGGAATTAAAGGAAATATTATTCCCAAGAACAGCTTAACTTTAGGTTGAAAATCTTAAACTTATTTTAGTAGCTTCACTTTATCTTAAAACACTTTTTTCCCACCTCTATTTGTAGCATCAATGTAGCTCAGCAATTTTTGGGGGGTGGGGGGGGGTGGACTTAAACCTGAAGTAAATCTATGCTTTTTCTCTTTTTGGTTTACAGATATGGTATGAACTTAGACTGTGATTTTTTTTTTGAAAGTCAGATGTTCTGACTCATTTTTCAAGTAATGGTTCCTCTTTTAATGTTGTATTTCTATCCTTATTTTCAACTAGTATTTACCGAGTGCCTCTTCTGCATCAGACACATCTGTAGGTGTCAGCGTAGAGAAACGCTTCAGATACATACATTGTCCTCCTTTTAAGAGGGTGCAGTCTAATAAGTGAAGACCCAGTCAACTTTGGGTCCTTACATATTCAGAATTTGGTTTGTGAGGGAAAGTTGTTTCTTGGCATTATAAGACAAAAGCCAACTTAGGAAATGCTAAACTCAGCATGCACTTAAAATTATTTTACATGTTCTTTTTCAGTAAATAAACCTACCTAGCCACAATTCTAGATTCTGAAGATACAGTGGAGATTCAGTCATGGTCCCAGAGTCTACTGGAAAAATGAATACCTGAACAGACTGTTGTAATACCACTTGATCAAGGGAAATCCTAGCAGCTTAGAATAGGCTGGATCAGCTTTCTCAGGGTAGATGTCATTTGAACTGAGAGAATGAAAGTGTATAGTGAGTTCAATAAGGGCAAGATTGCCCATGTGAACATTTCATGGGGAAGGGAGGGAGGTAGGCTGGTAAGGCCCCGTGGGCCAGCCCCAGATTTCCTGAGGAATTACATTAGCTTCTACTGAATGATAGAAAGTGAAAGTCGAGAGTAAGGATTTTTATAAGAGTATGTTTGTTTCTCTCCATAGATAAATATTTCAAACAACACTCGACTCACAGAAATAGACTGGAACATTCTGTCTCCAGTGAAGGAGAAACTGACTTCTAAACCGCTTTTAATGTCAAATAGCATTTTGTATCTGTCTGCGAGTATGTATGAACTGTCAGCTCTCATTCATGTTTTCCTGCTCCTTGGGGTCTCTGTGTTTAGACACTGTGATCCTACCACCGGTAGGCTCCTCCTGAGAGGTGTGAAGATGGTGTGCCAACTGGAGAATGTATGAGTCCCTTTGCTGTCACCTTCCTGCTCATTTTATTTAAATAAATAAAGCTTCCTTAAGGAAGAAAGCTTTGATCACTCCAGGTCCCCTAAGAGACTTAAAAACGGCACTGACGTTGCTTTTGTGTGGAGAATACATAGAACCAGCCCAGTCACAGAGAGCATGCCTGGTGAGCTATGCAGGGATCCTGCTGTCCCTGACATCTCTCTTTATAAATTACCTGGAGAAGGAAATGACAAAGAAAAGAGAAACGAAAGGCTAAGGAGTCAGAAGGTAAAGAGCAGAAACAAAGAGGCTTAGAAGATACTTTGTAAAATTACATCTGGGAGAAGAGTCACATTGATTTAGTACAAATGAACCGACAAGACAGAACTGATTCATAGCAAGCCTTTTATAGCCCAAGTTCACTTTTTTCCTCACTTGAATTATTGGTATGGTTTTGCACAATGTTCAAGAAGGACAGGTATCCTGTATTTATCAACAATGTATTTATCAAGCAAAACCTCAGCATTTCAAAATCATTAATCATTTAATACAGAGAATCTGCTTATGTAGCAGACAGTGTCAATGAATAAGATTAAGTCCTGCACCTCAATAGGCTGATAGCTGAATAGAAAGTAATGGGGACATTTACTCATCTGTTCGCTTAACAAATACTTATTATAGCTAGAGACTCTTTTTACGAAGGGAGAATATATCAGGGAATTATCAAAACAATAAGTTTTCTGCCTGTAAGGGGTTACATTCTAAGGAGACACAAAGGGAAATGATAAACATATATCCAAGCAAATACCTACAGTATGGTTGCAGATAGTCACAAATGTTCATAGAAAGGAAAAATAGAATGCTTGGGTAGATACAGGGGAGGCTACTTGAGACCAAGTGGTCAGGAGTGCCCCTTTGAGAAGATAATTGAGCTTTGACTTGAAAGATTGGGAAGAATCACTCATACTTTTTCTAGGGAAAGCGTGTCTAAGGCAGTCAGAGATGCTAGTATCAGAAGAGTAAACTAGCTTGGCCTGTTTGCAGAACAGAAAGAAGCTACAGAAGTTAGAATTTAGAAAACTAAGAGAGTTTCATGAGAATTCCAGAGACGTAGCCAGAGATTTATTCATGTGGACACTGGAAATTTGTTGAGGAATTTATTTTTTTTCAAGTTCTGTGGAGGTGTAATTGACATAAAACACATTGTGTAAATTTTAAGTTGTATGATGTGATGATTTGATACCATGGTATGATTAATTAACACACCTTCACCTCACATAATTATCTTTTTGTTGTTGTTGTTATGGTGAGAACATTAGAACTCTGCTCTCATAGCAGCTTTCAAGTATACAATACTGTATTGTTAACCATAGTCACCATACTGTACTTTAGATCCCTGGAACATATTCATCTTATAATTGAAAATGTTTACCCTTTGACTAACATCTTGCCATTCCCCTCCCCTGCCCACCCCCAGGCAGCCGTATTCTACTCTGGGTTGATATTTTTATATTCCACACAGAATTCAATGAAATTGAAAACAGGAAAATAGTAGAGAAAATGAACAAAACAACATTCTGTCTCTTCAGAAAGAAGGAATAAACTCAAGAAATTTGTAGCACCACTGACAAAGAAAAAGAACAAAGATGCAAGTCACCAATATCAGGAGGAAAACAGGTGGTATTACAGCAGATCCTGAAATTATTGAAAAGATAATAAGCGAATACTACAAGCTATTTTATGTTCCTAAATTTTACAACTTAGAAGAAATGGGCCAATTCTTTAAAGACCACAAACTACCAAAAATCAGCCAAAGAAAATAGATAACCCAAAGTATTCTATAACTATTAAATTGAATTTTTTTATTTAAAAAAATCTCTCAAAAAAGAAATATTCAGGCCGAACTGGTTTCATTCAAGAATTTTACCAAACATATAGAGAAGAATTAACACTAATTCTACACAATTACTTCCAGAAAATTGAAGAGGATCGAGTACTTCCTGAGTGAATTTATGAAGCCAAAATGTTTCTTACATTGAAAACAATAGAAAAAGAAAACTACAGATGAATAGCTCTAATTACTATTGATGTACAAATCCTCAAAAAATAATAGTGAATTAAGTCCAACAATATATAAAAAAACACACCAAAACCAAGTATAACTTAGGCCAGATATGCAAGCCTGACATATCATTCAAAATGTATTTAGGGATTATGGATAAAGAAGGAGAGGACATGTGTTGCTATAAAGCAGTAGCAAAGGAGCCTTAGGGTAATGGTATACTTAGGGGTTTGTGTAATGGTGGTTAGGGAAACAGTGCATGATAAAATCGTATAGAGCTACAAAAACGCACACACACACAAAGAGAGACAAGGATTAAATGACTGATGAAATTTGAGTAAGCTCTGTGTATTTTATCAGGAAATTATGATGAGAATGGGGCAAGTAATATATAGAGCGTAGCAAAGATTGTTCAGAAGTTGAAGTTACAAAACTCACTATTAAGAAAGCACAAGAAATCCACACCTAAATGCACAGTAATGAAACTGTATGCAACCAATGAAAAAGAGAAAAATCTCAGCAGCTGGTTAAAAAAAAAAAAATCATCCAAAGAGCAATAAGACAGGAATTTTGCTGCCTTCTCAGTAGCCAAACCAAACGCAAAATGATAGGCCAATCATATCACAGAAGATGCTGAAAGAAACCTCAAGTTGTTGAAGACAAAGAGGAGCCAGAGAAACATAAATGAGGTTTTTAATCCAAAGAATTTCATGGAAGAAGTTTCCGAATAAAGGAAAATAATCATAAAGTTATTCTGTGATGCAAAGGAATGGTAAGGCAGGGAAACCGTGGTAAATGTTAACCAGCACTGACAGTATAGAAGAACATTTTTAATGTCTAATTTACAGGGTTACAAAAACACAGAAAATACTTTTTTGGTGTGTGTGTCTTTTTGCCTTTTCTAGGGCCGCTCCTGAAGCATATGGAGGTTCCCAGGCTAGGGGTCGAATCAGAGATGTAGCCACTGGCCTATGCCAGAGCCACAGCAATGCAGGATCCAAGCCACGTCTGCAACCTACACCACAGCTCACAGCAACGCCAGACCCTTAACCCACTGAGCAAGGCTAGGGATGGAACCCGCAACCTCATGGTCCCTGGTTGGGTTCGTTAACCACTGAGCCACGACGGGAACTCCAGAAAATATGTATTTTTAATGTCTGATTCTTTGGTAACCAAAAATAGCACAAAATTAAAAATTGAGGGCAGTGATTGGAGTTAAAACTAAGATTCTTGTTTGTTTTAGAGGAGAATATTGATTTACTTTTTAAGTTATATATGTTAATCAGAAATAACCATTAAAAAATGTAAAGCAAATTGAAAATTTCCAAACTAGTGAAGAAGTGGAAAAAGAATTAAAACTTCAGTATATTACAGATGAAAATATGAAAAAATTAAAGGAAAGAGGAAAAAATGCAAATGTTACTGTTGTCACAATAATAAAAATGCACTAAAATATCCCACTAAATATATGGATTGTCAGATAAGGTAGCAAAACATATAACTATGTGCATTTTTGTAAATAAACCTGAAACACAAGGACAAAGAAAGGCCAGAGTAAAATGAAGAAAAAAGATGTATAGAGGTTTAATGGGTGAAGTCTTTTGGACAAACCATCACAGAAAGGATGACTTAAAAAGCTGTAGGGTTTTCTTTTGACATCATGAAATGAGAAAGTTGAAAAGTCTCTTCCCCAAAATGCATCTAAAAAGTTGGAAAAAATGAGATAGGTAACAAAGACCTACTGTATAGCACAGGCTAATCTACTTAGTACTGTGTAATAATCTATATGAGAAAAGAATCTGTAAAGGAAGGTACTAATGTACTTTGCTGTACACCTGAAACTAACACAACATTGTAAAAGTCAACTACAATAAAATTTATAAAAAATAAAGTTGGGAAAAATGGTCCAAAACAACCATTGTAATGAGTGCTCAGAAATTCTACTAAAGTTATAGAGCAAACTAATATGCGTTTATTAAAAACTGCTGCACTTGAATACAAAGAGTGTGAGTAGGTGGCATTCTTGCCTGGAGCTGCCTCCTTCCTCCAGTCTCAGTCAGTCAGTCAATGTCATTGGTTTTTTTTCTTTTTTTTCTTTTTTCAAGCACAGCACATGGGCTATGGAAGAGTAAACTTGACTGTTGCTGCCAGATGCCGTGCATTTGAATTGAAGTGTTGACAATTAAAGTGACCATCCCAGCAACAAGTGAACAGGAGGGCCAAGTGCTCATCCTTTGGGGATATGTACAACAGACTGGTAGACTCCAAGGATTTTTCAAGTTCTTAAAAATAAGATAATTGAAGAGGATTTTATAATCTTATGCCACTCCCTGGGAGACTGGAGGCTAAGTAACTGGTGTTTGCCTGACTGATAGAGCCTGAATTTATGTAGAGTAGATGAGAATCCAGCACACAGTAAAAGCCAGAGAAGCCTTGGAAATGACCTGAATTGTGAATGTACTCCACAGCTTATAAACAAATGCATTAGCAGAGGGTGGAAGCCTTAGTAACTTGATATATTTGAGTGCAACTCAAATAATTGTTCCTTATTTCCTTTGGATATGTACCAGAAGCACAGTATCTGGATCATATGTTATCTCTATTTTTCTTTTGCCAAGAATTTCTTTACTGTTTTTCATAGTGACTGAACCAACTTCCAATGTCAACTTCCTGGTTGTGATAGTGTGCTACAGTGATGCAGTATGTTACCACTGGGGGGGAAATCTGTGAAGCATGTACAGAATTTCACTATATTATTTCTTACCGCTGCATGTGAATATACAGTTATCCCAAAATAAAAAGTTTAAAAAAAATCTTAGAAATGCGCTGAAACCCTGTATTATGTGAACTTCCTTTAGAGATGATTATTTCTGGCAGGTGCCTAGGATCAGTATGAGTCATGATTGCCTGAGTCCAATATCAGGGATAAATTGAAGCAGAGATGCAGTCCATGTGAAAGCTCTTTTATTTCCAGTTTACCCTTCCTAGGGTATAGGTGTTTGTCTATATAATCAAGGGGTTTGCAAGCAGCCCCACTACCTGGCTTTGGAATAACATTTCATTGGGACACAGCCACACCTATTTAAGAATTGTTTCCAGCTACCTTCACAGTGCAACAGCAGAGTTGAAGTGACAACAGGAATGGTATGGCAAAAATACTTGCTCTCTAGCCCTTCTCTGAGGAAGTTTGCCTACTTTATTCTGATCCAAAGTGTGAAGATTTTGGCAAGCTTGGAATCAGGTATCCCCCTGCCCCACTTAACCCAATGGGCTGTCAAATGTACCATCTTGCTTCTCAGTCTTTCTCCTTCTGAATTCTGCAAAGTCTTGGGGGAAAAGGAGACTCAAATGAGCCTTACCCCTCTGAGTTTTCATTTTTTCCTAGAACTTTTGTTCCAGTAGTTCTTCACAGGCTTGTTATTAATCCAGTCACTTTCAGGTTTTCTTTCCAGTGACTCTAATTATTTTCAGCTAGAGAGTTGGTCAAATTTGCCTAGGGTGCCATCACTGGAAGCAAAAATCACCAATACTTGCAGTTAGAGTGTGCGTAGCTCCTGATCAGAGTGAAACTTCTGTATTGAACCCACAAGCATGACTTTTCAGGGTCAGAGCATATAGGTCATCTCCATCTGAAACATCCAAATCATGGTGTTCACTGTTTTCATGGGGTTCTAGTCATCTTCATGATGAGTCCCTAGGGAATTCATGAGATTGACTGGCTGTGTGAATAATTTGAGACTCATTAAGCTAGAAGTAGTCATTGGAATGTCCATTATCACTAGATACCACTTTAGAGTAACCAGAAGGGGCAAGATAGGGGACTTTCAGCTTTGGAGGCTATTTAAGAGAAAAGTTAAAAGGACAGTGAGAGAAGTGGCTTTGATAAGCTTCAAAGAGGAACTTGAAAGAAATGGGAAGCATGCTGACTGGGTGGGTGAGTAGAGGTTTCATGGTCATGAGGGCAGCAGTGAGAAATTCTGGAATATGCACCTCCAGCAGAGAGACATGAGTAAAGGAGCACAGATATCCAATTGGATGCATAAAATAGTTTGCTCGATTTATTTTTTGCTTTCTATTGGCTAGTGGTCAAACACTGACCCTTTTGTAATGGTATCTCTAGAGGTTTTACACTATTTTGGTGCAGGCTTTAGTCTCAGATCGTGTTGCCATGAGAACCTGAATTCAGACAGACTTTTATTTTTTTTAACAATGAGATGAAAGCATTTTCTATTCAGGACATGTAATAAAACCCTCAAAGTCCCCCCCACTGTGGAGTTCCATCCCATGATTCCTTTAGAGTTTGAAAATCGTAGACAAAATATAGAGATATAGAGAGACCAGACATAACAATGTGACATTCTTGTTATTAATAATTAGGAGAAAAGTGAGGGCATCCAGTTTAAAGCTTCGCTTTGCCTCCCTGGTACTTGTTCAGTCCTATCCACTCAACTGCATGTAAAAATCTTACAGCCACAAGGCAATTGTTTAGAAATAAGGGAAATCTAATCATATTCCCAAATTCTCACTATTTGAAAATGGATCCTTATATATACTTAGAATGTTATCTTTAAAAAGTCAATCTCAGGTAAACCGAAGTACTGACTATGGCATTCAGGACCTACAGAGCTGGGGGTCCACAGGTGGATGACCAAACTGGCTGTGGTCACCATGGCCCTCAAGGCACCTTTGTGAGAATTGTAAATCACACTCTCTCTCTTTGTGAAGATACAGCTCTATTGATATGTGGCTTGGGCGGGTGAACAGTGGATGTGTGTCAATTAGAAAAAGGATCCGTGGACTGATGCTTGGCAAGGGGAATTTGATTAGATTTCAGCTGCTTCTCACCCTCCCCTCAGCCAGATGTCCTTGTGAAGTGAATTAAGTCTGGGCTGTCCTGGAAGTAATCTTGTATAAATTCTAGGAGTTGTACCTGTCACTTCCTTGGCACGTGGCTCTGGCAAAGTCATTTATCTTTGTTATTAAAAAGCCTCATTTTGAAGTCCAATTATGGGCTAGAAGATTACATTTCAGAAGGATTCATAATTTTTGCTATAAATAGGGGAATTTTAACACAATAGTGTTTGGATGTTTCCTATTAACACTACTACCATGAGTCCTAAAAATAATAACTAACATTCATTCATTCATAATCCTTCAAGCCAGAGTGGAAAGTATATAGTGAATGGATACTACAGGCAAAACGTGATAATGTAACAAAATCTGTTTTCCCTGCTTGAAGCACTCTGGATGAAAGACCTTGCCCATATACAATGTTTTCAGTAATTGTTGCTGTGTGAATGAATGAATAAAGGCATAACAGAGTAGGACAAGTACCGTGTATTTGTCAATCAAAATAACTCACCATCTCTGGTGGAATAGCAAAAAATCAGAGTTGCTTTGAAATCAGGCAAATCTGGGTTTGAATTCTGTGCCCGCAGTTTATCAACCAGATGGCATCAGGGAAGTTCATCAGTCTTGCTAAACTTTAGTTTCTTTACTTATAAAATAGGGAAGTAATCCACCCCCTACAAGGTTTTTGTGAGGATTAAATAAAAGTATGTATGTAAAGGGCTTTGCTTTATACATTGCCTGGTACCTAAAAATATTTGATATCCAGTAGCTTTTATTGTTAGCTTAAAAAAAATAAACAGAATCTTGACTGTTTGTTGGTGGTGCAAACATCTACCCCAGAATTCTAAAATTCATTTTTGTGTTTCTCTCCTTGCCAACTGCACCCCCACCCTACCCCCATGGTCAAACCCAAAACAATCCCTCAAAATGCTACATGCCAAGGCAGGCATCTTCCTTAATTCTGTCCCAACTATACTACTCTTGTCAGCATCTTCAAGTTGTCCCTCCCCCATTCATTTTTTTCTAAACAAATTGCAAACTTTTGAAACTAGCATTCAGGGCCGTTTACAGTCTGGTCTTGCCTGTTATTTTAGACTAATTTTCTTCCTTTCTCCCATTCTGCACCAGCCTTAAGGTAAGAGACTTTTGTCCAGCTCAAAATTCTGTGGGCTTCATTATCAAAACAATGACTATGAAATGAAATTTTTAAAACTACCTGTGCCTGTATCCCTCATCTCCAAGAGGCTTTGCAATAATCCCTCGAAGTATCCTGCAGCACTCTACATGATATTCACTGAGTTTTGGTTTTCCAGCATGCTTTCCCCATGTGTGGAATTTTTTCCATCTGCTTCATTCAGACTGAGAAACTGATCCAAGATGCATGCACCTAAAGTCACAGGTTTTAGATTGATTTCCTCATTACTGAAATTTCTCCATATTTTTCTTTCAAGAACATTTTCTCTTTTATTGTTTTCACTTGATATTATCTCATTCAGTGAACGCTCAGATTGTCAGTGTACTTGGAATGCAATGAAGGGAGGGCACTAAAAACATGTCTGCCTCCGTTCACCTACTGTAGACCCAGGCAAGATCCATCAAAAAGCCTAACAGGAGCTGACAGAGTTGAAACCAACATTCCTTAATTTCCATATGCTCTCAGTTCCTATGTGGAACACAGACGCTCCCCAAGCAGCTTATGCTAGAAAGCAGCTCATTAGAGCAACACACAGCTCACACATTACTGTTACAGGATGTGACCTTAATCTGGAGACCCTTGTAGAGTTTTGACGCCAAGAAGCTAGGAGATGTGTGATTGGTGATCCAGATTGGATGGTTATCTTTAGTTGGAGCACAGTGTTTATGAGGCGGGGGTTGGGGGGGATACTGTCCCTTCCACACGTAGGCTGAGTCTGAGCATTGCTGAATAATGTGTGCATCTCCCATCACTTAAACAGTTGAAATATCAGTCTAGGACTGCATTGGGTCTTTCCCTACATTTCACAGCTACATTTATGTTTTTCCATTTCTAGAAAAGAGTCTTTCAACAGAGTAACTGGTTATACCTGTCAGTTGATGTGACATTAGACAAGTTTAAAGAGCCAAGTGTGAGCTTCCTCAGTCTGTCATTTTGGCATCACAGAGACTCTGTCAACATCAACTATTATGCATAATATAAGCTATAAGGATATATTGTACAACAGAAGGGCAGAAGGGTAAAAGGGAGGGGCAAGGCTTGAAAGTTGTCAGCAAATATTTTAAAAATGGAGTCAGATTCTTTATTGCATGAATGAATTAAAAATGTACATCTAAAATAACCTAAAGTGAGTGACAAATTTCAACATGATGTTGAAAAATAAAAGTCAAGGAGGATTTGGCTCTGAGGATAAAGACACAAGCTAAAGTCTGTACATAATTGGACAAGAATGTGGAGTCAGTTTACCCCTCATCTTCTCAGAGTGTTGCTTTTCCAACCCTCTGACACTGCATTCCCAGGTATTCTCTGACACTATATGTTGGAGATGAGGTCCAAGGATGGAAGTGGACATTGGTTGAAATTCTCAAGCGCTGATGTTTCTCAGTATTTCTGTTCTCTCAGTAGACCTCTTTTGCCTAGACCACCTCAAGGCATTCTTATGAATGCAAGTATCACCAACATGTAGACAACACACAGACCCTTGGTTCCAGTTCTGATTTTCCCTAGACATACAGACCTTAAATGTCCACCTGCCTGCTGAAGACAGGCAGCCTCAGTGACACTGCCCAAAACAGAATTCACCATCCTTTCCTTCAGCTTGTTCCAGCTTTGTATTTCTTATTCTTATGAATGAATTTGCTCTCCATCTGGTCACTCTTGGAGGAGAATTGGGTGTAGCTGAAACTCCCCCCACCTCCATCTCACACTTACATTCTGACAGCAGCAAAGTTCTGTGGGTTCCATGTAGCTATCCTTTCCTTTTATTCTTTACTGCCACCATCTTGCTTCTGGCCTTCATTGTATCTTACCTGGACTTCTGGTACAAATGAGATTCCCATTTCAGAACTTGTCAAAATTGATTTTAATAAATTTAAATTCTGGTCATTTCCTGATTTAGAATCTTAAATAGTTCCCAATGCATTCTAGATAAGATATTTTAGTACAGCACTCAAGTTTATTAATATTTGTTATTTCTTTCTCCCTCCCTACTCTTACACCCTCAAATCATTAGAATGTTGGTGATGCAAGGAGAAAGTTTTATTTACCTATTTTAATCTTCAACACCTAGCATTTGATAGCTTACAGAGAAGTTAGTTCAACACATGTGGAATGAATAAATGCACTCCACAAGTATTAGATCTATCTTAAAACCCTGACTTGATTCTCTCTAGACTCATGTTTCTTCCAGATGATATAAATCTTT
The DNA here is from genome assembly GCF_016906955.1 of Phacochoerus africanus. Taxonomy (NCBI): domain Eukaryota; kingdom Metazoa; phylum Chordata; class Mammalia; order Artiodactyla; family Suidae; genus Phacochoerus; species Phacochoerus africanus. The sequence continues at coordinate 101,531,064 of NC_062544.1, read as the reverse complement.
CAAGCCTCATTTTTCAGAAGGACTATGAAGGTGGGGAGAATTCATCAGGGCTCAGAGGAGAAATCAACCAACAACAGGTTGTGATCTAAATGTTGAGAACTCATAATTTATTGTTTTAGTAGATTTAGTATATCTGTGTTTAAAGTTGATTTGAAGTAGCATTCTCTAAGTTCTAAATTTTCTGCATAAATTTTCATGAAAACATTGGAAGACTTTTCTCATGAATGGAACTGTATTACTGAGGTATAACTCAGAAGTGAACTCGGGTCTCCCAATGTTTAAACTGCTTCGGGACTCAGTTCCACCATCTGAGAATGTCCAAAGCCTCTTGAAGATTGCTAGGAATTCTACCCATTAGCTTGATCTCCTCTCCCTTCATGCTCCTAAATATTCTTATGATGTATCTGTACTCTGGCATACAGAAAATGTTACACAAGACACACACACAACTTTAAAACTCAGGCCCTTCACCTCTCTCCTCAAAAGACATTTAATTATAAAAGAGTAAGTTTCATTCTACTCTGTTCATGATTCCTTCTCTTCCCATCTTTCCAATCTCTGTTCTTCATATTCTAACTTTGCACATGTCTGTCATACTTCATTCATTAAAGCTATTTTTTTTTTTTTGTCTTTTTAGGGCTGCACCCACGGCATATGGAAGTTCCCAGGCTAGGGGTCAAATAAAAGCTGTAGCTGCCAGCCTATGCCACAGCCACATTAATGCCAGATCTGGGCCATGTCTGCAACCTACACCACAGTCGCGGCAATGCCAGATTCTTAACCCACTGAGCAAAGCCAGGGATTGAACCCCCAACCTCGTGGTTCCTAATCAGGTTCACTTCCGCTGTGCCATGACGGGAACTCCATAAAGCTATTCTTTTTATTTAACTAGAAATTCACCTACTACCATGAAAAGCTTGCAAAAACATACTCTTTGACATACTCAGCAGAAAAATATTCTTACCACGTGACTGGAACCCAGTGGAAAGCAGTGAGCTTTACAAGTAACGTTTTATTCCTAATATATTAAAAATAGGAGCTCCCGTCGTGGCGTAGTGGTTAACGAATCTGACTAGGAACCATGAGGTTGCAGGTTCGATCACTGGCCTTGCTCAGTGGTTAAGGATCTGGCATTGCCGTGAGTTGTGGTGTATGTTGTAGACACAGCTCAGATCCCGCGTTGCTGTGGCTCTAGTGTAGGCCGGCGGCTACAGCTCCAATTCGACCCCTAGCCTGGGAACCTCCATGTGCCGCAGGAGCAGTCCAAGAAAATGGCAAAAAGACAAAAAAAAAAGTATATACTTTAAAAAGGAACCTATTTCTCTTAAAAAACGTCTTTGGGAAATTTTTAGGAAAAGTCCTTAATGAAAAAATAGCTTTACCAAAAACTGTATATAAACCAGTGTCTTTTTAAATGTTTCTTTCTGGAGTCAGTGTTTAATATCTATTTCTCTGTAATTCTCCCCTCATTTTAGTATGGTTGTGTCCAGGGACTATAGTGGCTCTTATTTGGCTTCCCAGGTCAGTTGGTTCTGAGTATCTAGTCTTCCAGGGGAATAACTTCCTTGTGATATTCTCTCGTCCCAAACTCCACGTGAGTTCCTGACCCATACACCTCACTGCATAGTAGACTCTCCACCTGGATAACCCACAGGATCCTCAAATTCAAGACCAAAACCAAACCCATTATATTGGCTGTAAGCCCACTCCAGTATTTAACAAGGTGGGATATGAGGGGTCCTCTTTGACTCCTTTTAGTCAGTAAATATTTCTCAAATTTCTACTGTATGCTATATACCAAGAAAGATAGGCCCACTTCTAGCAAGAGAGTAGTGAACATGACTGAGTTTTACAATGCATCTGCCATACGGAACTTACCTCCCAAATTTCCTGCATCCATCTCTACCATCTCTCGTTTAGGTCCTTGGCAGCCTTGTCTGGACTTCTGCAGTTCTTTCTCGTCTTACTTCTTTGTCTCTCTTCTTCTTTACCTACCACCTTTTCCTACTTCGCAGATCTGACCATGTTGCTTTGCTGTTTGAAAAACACCCACAGGTACTCTGTGGTCCTCAAAAATAGCATACCCACTTCTTGTCTTGCAAGGCCTTTCAGAATCTGGCTCCTGTTCACTCTGCTTGTTTTATCTGTATCTTCTCCTCTTTCTTCTTTATTATCAACCTTTAAAAACTAAAAAATCTACACATATTTCTGATGAACATTGACAGTGTTGATGTGTTATATGGAATATCTTTCTGCCTCTTTTCCTTTAATAAATTCTTTTCTTTCAAGAACCATTTCATGTTGCTTCATTCGAGAAGACTTCCCTTCCACACCTGTCACCAGCTCATTCCATAGTTCTTTGGAAGGACCTCCACAAGACTGGAAGCTCCTCTAGCCAAAAATAGCATGTACTTTATAATTTTACTCTCCTAGATCTTCCTAGATGCAGAAGATATGTTGCAACTGCTATATATTTTATTCTAAAATCTCAGGTGTGCATTTTATTAAATTCTGAAAAGCAATTCTGAGATCCCCACATGGTAGCAAATTTTCAGTCATGGGTTGTGGGAACTCTTTTCCCATTCAGGAACATTCCAACTTTATGAACTCTTTGCATTCTGGAATGCCTGAGAAAGGGCCTTCCATCTTCATTCCATGCCTGACACCACTGCTAAGCTCAAAATCCTAGTCTCCATAGTTGTAAGTTCAGCTGCTTTTAGGGTGGTGTCAGTCACAGAGAACTTGACCTCCATGTTCCAGGCCCTCAGACATTCCTTTGGGTTCTCTAATTTCCCCATAAGTGGGGCAGAATTCCTTGAAGGAGCTCTGCGATAGAGCTGTCTGAATATCTCCCATTTACAGAAAAAACATCAAATGCGTTTCTCTCCCATTCTTAGAGGAGCCCTGAAGAAGATTTTCCTGCTGTGGTTGGCTCTACTATATGTTCCCCACCTGAGAATTTCATTTCTTTCCCTCCACCAAGCAAAAGCCTCATGCATTGCTGTATGTGGAGTGTCTGGCAATGAGTGTTTTGAGTCCTACAATCTGGTTTTAAGGAGGGGCAATCTCTTCCGCAAAGTTTGGAGGGATTTTTTTTTGGGGGGGGGTTTGATTCTTATGATGTTTCACCTACTGTGATAATGAAAATGTAAATAAATGCTTCAAGTGATTATCCTTCTCTTTAGAAATAGATGAGGAATTGTAGTTATGATCCACAATGGGAAATCTTATCAAAACTAACAAAATGTTTAATGACAATTTTTCATTGCCTATAGGTGCATAATTTCTGAGCTATGACAAATTTCTTTCAAGTCTCTGTATCACATACCCTAAGGCTGAACCATTTGGCTTAGTGAACATTAAGGAACAGTCAAAACCCAAATCTTTTGTTCTGTTGCAGTCAAGAACCTTTATAAATATGTCTTCTTCAGACCTTTAAATAGGCAGCTATTCCTATAAAAAATATATTACCATGATAGACATATTCTTTAATATGATTAATAGTATATCTTATATCCCCCTGCACCTATCACATGCACATGCACACACACACACACACGCACACACCCACCCACCCCTTTCACAACCACACAACACAGCTACCATTAAGGGCTATTTTTATTTCCAAAAATTTACCCTCTGCCACACTGTTTTTCCCCTTCAGATATGTGATTACAGAAAAAGAAGAAAAATGACAGGAATTTGATAGGATCTGGAAAAGAACAAGAGGTGACATTAATTCATGAAACACATTTTGTACTACACAAAGATCAAACTGGCAAATGTTCATGGAATGTATTCAGATGAGCCTAACTCTACCCTCTATGCAATGCTTATATTTGAATAAACAAAATGGCAATGTAGTTGGATTAAAATTGCTGTTTGACCTTGTGCCCTGTAAAGGCAAAGTATTTCTTTTAAGGATCTTTTCCTGTCATGTTGCTTTAATCACAGTAGGTTTTATTGCACAGGTTTTGTGTGTGTGTGTGTGTGTGATTTTAGGGCTGCACCTGAGGCATATGGAGCTTCCCAGGCCAGGGGTTGAATTGGAACTGCAGCTGCTGGCCTGCATCACAGCTGCAGCAAAGCCAGATTCTAGCTGCATGTGCAACCTTCACCACAGCTCATGGCAATGCTGGATCCTTAACCCACTGAGCAAGGCCAGGGATTGCACCTGTGTCCTCATGGATACTAGTCAGATTCATTTCTGCTGAGCCACAATGGGAACTTCTTACATAGTTAAATTATAAGTGAGTGTGTGTGTGTGTGTGTGTGTGTGTGCATAAATAGATATGCACATACAAAAATATTCATCATAATATGCTCTTTTCTATTATTTGTTTTCATTTTTTATCTTTTATTCTGTCCCTCTGTCTCTCAGTAACATACAGCATCAGATGTAAATGAATATATGTATGTGAAAATTCACCTGAATAGAGTGAAGTTAACAGAATTGTATGTTTTCCAAATTCAGTTAAATTAATGGCCAGGGATTCCTTGTGGCCTAGCATTGTCACTGCTGTGGTTCTGGTCACTGCTATGGTGCAAGTTCAACCTCTGGCCTGGGAACCTCTGCATGCCATGGGCACAGCCAGGATAATTAATTAATTAATTAATGATCAGCTAGAATATCTTTACACTGTTTTTGAAGAGGAGAGTGAGGTGCAAAAAGAATTACTCATGATGACTTGATGCACTGAAATCACAGCACCCGCTGCCTTCCATTATATGTAGTGGAGGAAAGAATTGGAAATACTAAGGGTTCTTGACTCTCAAAATAGAGGGAAAGATATTAGACTGTAATAAATCTCAGAGAGATTAGGGAAAATGGAAATAATGTAGCTTCTTTTTATAAAGAGAATGGTTAAAGTCATATAAAAAGTAATGAAGCAGGGATACCATGCTTTTTTCCCCTACTTTTTTCCTCATCTGTAACTCCTTGTCTGTCTTTTGTTTGCCCTCGGAAGCAATAATCTCAGTGGAAGGACTTGTTTTCTCTTTGATCTGTCTTGACAAATCATTTTGAGATTTCTAAAACAGAGAAGTGGATACAAATGAGAGAAGAGTCAAGTCTTAAAGCTATTATTAAATTTTTATCAGCAAGGCTACAACAGTTAAAACTATCCTGCCTGTCTTTTACAAGCTCTTACATAGACAAATACTTCTTTGGACAACTTTATATTGGTTATAACCCAGTCACCGCTACAATAATAGAAGTAAGTAGAGGAGGAGGAGGAAGAGAAGGAAGAAAGGGGGAGCGGAAGGGGGGAAAGGGGAGAAAGAAGAAGAAAGAGAACGTAGAATGGGTCATTTACACTGGAAGAACATTTTTATTAGATGCCCAGGTGGATTTTTCTACTAGAAAATGCCATCTGGGAATTGTTACCCTTTTTAGCAAAAGGACATGGAGGATATAGTAATACTGCAAGAATGCAAACAGCATACAAAATCCCACAGCTTTCTTCTGTGGGGATTTCATGTAAAGAATATGAAAGAAGTATGTGATATCACTTATTTCTGGAATCTAAGATACGGCACAAATGAATCTTTCCACAGAAAAGAAAATAATGGACGTGGAGAACAGACTTGTGGTTGCCAAGTGGGAGGGGGAGGGAGTGGGATGGATTGGGAATTTGGGGTTAATAGATGCAAACTATTGCCTTTAGAATGAGCTCCTGCTGTATAGCACTGGGAACTATATCTAATCACTTATGACGGAGCATGATAATGTGAGAAAAAAGAATGTATACATGCATGTGTAACTGGGTCACCTTGCTGTATAGTAGAAAATTGACAGAACACTGTAAACCAGCTATACTGGAAAAAATAAAAATCATTGTAAGAATATATGAGGAGTGGGTGAACTCTTTTGTTCAGGAAAGAACTGTTTCTAACTCAGGAATTTGCTGCCATTTTGATTCTGAGAACATCCTTCTTCAAGATGAACACATTCACTATAGTTTAGAAGAAATAAAATGCAAAACAAAGATAAAAGGCTTGTTTACCTGTTTTTTAATTATTGAGATTCCCTAATTGGTCTGTTCAGGTTTACTCAGCATATTGAATGGTAGCTAATTTGCCAGAAAAGCAAAAGTTCTGATTTAATTTTATCATCCATTCAAAAGGGAACAATCCACCAAATTGAAAGAAAACATGTATGTTTGTGTATTTATATATATTCACAATTTAAGAGGAATTTTCTAACTAAAGTAATTGATTTTGAGTCTCCAGTTCTGTTCTTTTAAAAAATTCTCATTTTTTAAAATTTTATTGGAGTATAATTTATTTACAGTGTTGTACTAGTTTCAGGTATATAGCAAAGTAAATTAGTCATGCATATAAATACATCCATTTTTTTCCCATTTAGGTTATTATAAACTGTTGAGTAGATTCCTGTGCTATACAGTAGGTTCTCATTATCTATTCATACGATAGTGTGTATGTGTTATTCCCACCTCCCAATCTAATAAAAATAATGGAAAATAACTTATTTAAAAAAACAGAAAAAAACTCACAGACTTCTATTATTCTCTTAATGTCACCTACTTCAAACAACGTGTCCTGGACTACAAAGTGAGAAGATGATACTGAGGACATGTCCTGGAAACCCCCACACATCAGGGGACCCAGGCAGGGAGAAAGGGGTTCCTCAATCACATCTCAAAATAAAAATCTTCTCATGTTGGGGCACAATCTTTACTTAGCCAGCACAGCTGGGGACATGACAAAAAATTGCGACATAGACAGTTGCTATGTAAAACTAAAATTTTGAGTTTTACAACTAAAAGATAGGTTAACCTCTTATAAATGCAAAGCTAAACAGTCCCAAGGAGGGAGGAAGCAAGGAGTCAGGAGGGTCCGGCTGTGGTAGCCTTGAGTAGGTCCTGTGGACAGTGAAGTCAGAGGCTTCACCATTGTCCTCTCTCAGTTCTCAAAGGTCTACGGGAAGATTATGTTTACATTTTGGCTTTGCAGAAATCCATGAGTATATTGGCAAAGCTGAAAGATGGGTCCCCAGCTCTAAGTCTTGTAAGAGATAATAGTCTTTACTCTAACAGAGCCTTTGTTACGTTGCTTCTCTGACTCAACCTGATTATGGTGTGAAATTTCTACAGGGGGTGTCCCAGAAATCTCTGTGCAGTGTTGAGAGCTTCACTAACTAATGAGCTTGAAATATCCCCTCAAATATGACAAACCTACGGTTCAAAGTAAAGGGAACTGTTTTCCTTAGAACCCATTTTCTCTTGAGCTTACTCTTGGCTTCTCATTCTAATCCCGGAAAGTGTTTGGGAATAATGAAAGGAAGATATAGAAAAATTCTTAAACACGTTCATGTAAATAAATACATCTACCTCACTTCCTCTTCAGGAAATAGAGGTAAAAGAATAAAAATGTGGATATGTAAAGGAAAAAAAAAGTACCTGATATGAGATTAGTGAAGATACAACAGCTATTTAAATGTTAATTCAATTAATTTTTGAATCTGGAATTAATATGGACAAGTGATAACTTGTCTGCATATCTAACATTGCCAAAAGTGTACAATGGGGGAGCTTTGCTTGGTTCATGCTGCAAAGCCCTGGATGGCCTCAGAAATGGGCAGTTCCACCTACCTCTGAAGGAGGAATCCAAGGATAGTGTGTTGGGTGGAGGGGAAGAAAGAAGGATGGAAAGTTTGTTTAAGGAGAAGTTAGACCCATCACATCATTATCCACATCCATACATCCAGATAACATCCTCCATAACCCCAGGACATATGAGGTTTACTTTCTGGAGAAGCCACAATTATGAATCATGTTGTCATGACATGGCTAGTGTCACTGACATTCTCTACTGAAAACACATGAATGTTGAGAACCTCTGTCCCAGAGACCATCACTGCAGGGAATGACATTGGAGGTACCCTAATACAAAATCCATTTAACTCCATATCACTCTACCTTAAAAAATACCTGTCAATTTGCCTTTCGCATGAACTATCAGTTCCGGGCAGATTTTTAGGAACTCACAAACTTGAATAGACAGCTAGGAATCAGAGGAAAGCTTAAAAGCAAAGCATTTGTTTATGAATTAATGCCAGGAAATAGAAAATTAAGTGAAACAATAAGGCTATAAGAATTAACTTAAAAATTGGAAAGGGGCATTGTTTAATAGAAGAATGTAGATCAGGGAGTTCCCATTGTGGCGCAGCAGAAAAAAATCTGACTATTATCCATGAGGATGTGAGTTTGATCCCTGGCCTTGCTTAATGGGTCGGGGATCCAGCATTGCTATGAGCTGTGGTAGAGGTTGCAGATGTGGCTTAGATCCCATGTTGCCATGGCTGTGTTGTAGGTTGTGTCTGTGGTATAGGTCGGCAACTGCAGCTCTGATCCAACCCCTAGCCTGGGAACTTCCATATGCTGCAAGTGCAGCCTGAAAAAAGCAAAAGATAAATAAATAAATAAATAAATAAATGATGATTTTATCATAGCAGGGATATGGAGAAGAGAAGGCCTTTATAATCATTATAAGAGAAATAAGTGTTCATCTTCTACGTTATAAAGTTTCCAGATAATATCCAGTGTTTAAAAATTCAAGAAGTGGGAGTTCCTGCTCTGGCACAGCAGGATTGGCAGTATCTCTGCAATGCCAGGCTGCAGGTTTGATCTCCTGCCAGGCAAAGTGGGTTAAAGGTTCCAGTGTTGCTACAGCTGTTCCATAGGTTGCAACGGTGGCTTGAATCTGATTGCTCTCCAGGGAACTCCATATGCTATGGGATTACAAAAAAAAAATAAAATAAAAATCAAGAACTATCTATAAAAACATATGTGATGAACTGACTTTACTGTGCCTGACACATAATTCTCTATTTTTGAGGTCATGGCAATTTTAAATCTAAATAGACCCTGACTGGAGTTCCCTTTGTGACTCAGCAGAAACGAACCCTAATAGTATCCATGAAGATTTGAGTTTGATCCCTGGCCTTTCTCAGTGGGTTAAATAAGGATCCATCATTGCCCTGAGCTGTGATATAGGTCACAGACATGACTTGGATCCCATCTTGCTATTGCTGTGGCATAGGCTGGCAACTGCAGCTTTGATTGACCCCTAACCTGCAAACGTCCATATGCTGCAAGTGTGGACCTTAAAAGCATTAAAAAAAAAAAAAAAAGAAAAAAGCCCCTGACCATGTGTATCCTTGGTATGGGTCTTCATGCTCTTAATATTACACTGACATGAAAAATGTGATTTTTTCCTACTTAAATTATAATTTATATAGTACTTACTCAGAGTGTAATCTATATGATGTGTCTAGGTTCATGGTCTCAGGTAATCCTTAGAATTAGTGACAAAATTGCTACCTCATTTTACAGATGGTAAGACCACACCTCAGAAAATGTGAATATTTCCTTTAATTGATATTGAGATGATGCTAGCTAGAATATGGAAACAATTTCCAGAAGAAATAGCAAAACAAGTTTAAACTATCTGCCTCTAAGAGCAGGAATTAGGAATGCAGAAGGGAGAGTTTATCAGTAACACTTACTGTATAACCTTATAACTTAGAGGCTTAAAAAAACATTTTGCTCTTGAATCTTCAGTTTGGGTAAGGCTTGATGGGAACAGCTCTGCTCTTTGCAGAATCAGTTGGAGTGGCAGTTGGAGGATGCATTTTTGCATAAAATTTGCGAAATCATTGGAAAATGGAAATATTGGAAAGTGTGGAAAATTTTGGAAAGTGCATGTGTGTTTATATGTATTTGCATTCAGAGAGAAATATTTGCTTTTTGTACAACATTTGACTGTTCAAAGTGGGACTGCATGACAAGAATTGACCACCACATTCCAGGGCTAATGTCAGCCTGTCCTAGACAGTCCCAGCCTTGAATTCCTGTGATGTTAGAATTCACAACTATAAAAGGTTTGCAACTGTTGCAGATAAGTAAACAACACATGTGAAATTGGATATCAGAGCCACATGCAGTGGTGTTACATGTTCACCTTTCAGTGATACATCCTAACAGGTGCTAGCAGAGCTGAAACTATGAACATCAATCAGCAAGAATCATAGATGAGCTCCCATGATCCCTGACACCAGCATGACATACGGACAAGATTCTGCAGCTGTCAGAATATCTGGTGCTTGAAGCTGCATTCCATGACTTTTTACTGATAGACAGAATCTCTTTGAGATGCCTTGGGATTTGGTTGCCATCTGTTGTTGTTCCATGTCCCTTATCTTCTGAGTATTTTATGATGATTAACTGATCACACTGTAGAAAAGCAGCATAGAGTAGACAGGAACAAATGGCAATCACTTCCTTTCAGTTAGAGGTGGAGAAGTCCCCTAGCATTATATGACTCATACAAGTTCATGATGTCAGAGATTCTCATACCAGAACATATGTTCATTTACTGTTTCTTATTATTGAACAGTTGTATGTGCTGGGAACCAAGTTACATTGAGCTTAGAGGAATAAGATGAAAGACTACCTTTATGGAGCTGCCAAATTTATGGAGGAAAATATATACCCTTAAAATGTTGGAGGGGAGAGGCATTTAAAAAGCATAGTGAAAACACATGGGAGCCTGCAAGACAGGATTCAGGAAGGTAACCTCTGTCTTCAGCTGTCAAACATGAGAGTGAATTTGCCCTCATGGTGGCCATGTATGTTTGTATGGGATAAGGAGAGGGGGAGAAGCGGGATGTTTAGGAAGCATTGTACAAAAAAGCCAAGAGGCATGACATTGCACCTGCTCTTGTCTGAACATTCTTTGCATCAAAAAATGGGCTGAGTAGCCAGGCCATATACCGATTATAATTTGCATTTTCTTAACTACATGGGTTAGACCAGAGTTGTCTTACCTAACATGTTTAGAGAATAGAGCACTAAATGATTATGACAGCTTAGGGAGTTCCCTGATGGCCTAGCAGATTAGGGGTCTGGCATCGTCACTGTTGTGGCTCAGGTCACTGCTGTGGTGTGAGTTGGATCCCTGGCCTGGGAACTTCCTCATGCCACGGTCACAGCCAAAGTAAATTATGACAGTTTATCGAAAATGGTTAAGTCATTTATAAAAGACATGATAAACTTTTCTGCAGAAAAACTTACCTTGAACAAGAAGAGAAAAATGCATCAAGAAAAGTCAATGCTAATAGAGAACCAGAGGATCTAGCACAGCGAGGCATCAAAAAAGAGAACTTATTCTTTTGAGCAGGAGTGGCATACAAGTAGAACATCCACTGCTACTTCATAAAAGTTCTACTCACTATAATATGGTAGAGATATTTTCAAGATCTTAGGCAGTGCCACCCCCTTCCAAGTTGGTTCACAGGTACAGTTTGCCATTGTACCAGAGTGAGATTTTTTTACTCCCAATGCTCCAGGCCCACAGAAAGTAGATAATTTCCCTGACAAGTCCGTTCTCCAAGTCCATGATTTTATTTTCTGTGGAAAGGTTCATTTGTGCCATATATTAGATTTGAGGTATAAGTGGCATCATATGGTATTTGTCTTTCTCTTTCTGACTTACTTCACTTGGTATGAGAGTCTTTAGTTCCACCCATGTTACTGCAAATGGCATTATTTTGTTCTTTTTTATGGCTGAGTAGTACTCCTTTGTGTATATATACCACATCTTCTTAATACAATCATCTGTCAATGGACTTTTAGGTTGTTTCCATGTCTTGGCTATTGTGAAGAGTGCTGCAATGAATATGCAGGTGCATGTATCTTTTTCAAGGAAAGTTTTGTCTAGATTTATGCCCAAGAGTGGGATTGCTGGGTCATATGATAGTTCTATATTTAGTTTTATGAGGTACCTCCATACTGTTTTCCATAGTGGTTGTACCAATTTACTTTCCCACCAACAGTGAAGGAGGGTTCCCTTTTCTCCATACACTCTCCAGCATTTGTTATTTGTGGGCTTATTAATGATGGCCATTCTGACAGGTGTGAGGTATTACCTCATAGTAGTTTTGATTTGAATTTCTCTAATAATCAGTGATGTGGAGCATTTTTTTCATGTGCTTGTTGGCCATCTGTATATCTTCTTTGGAGAAATGTGTGTTCAGGTCTTTTGCCCATTTTTCCATTGGGTTGTTGGCTTTTTTGCTGTTGAGTTGTATAAGTTTGTATATTTTAGAGATTAAGCACTTTTCAGTTACATAATTTGAAATTATTTTCTCCCATTCTGTAAACTGTCTCTTTTTTTAATGGTTTCCTTTGCTTTGTGAAAGCTTGTCAGTTTGACTAGGTCTCACTGGTTTCTTTTTGCTTTATTTCTGTTTCCTTGGGAGACTGACCTGAGAAACCATTTGTAAGGTTGATGTCAGAGAATGTTTTGCCTATGTTCTCTTCTAGGAGTTTGATGGTGTCTTGTTTTAAATTTAAATCTTTAAGCTATTTTGAGTTTATTTTTGTGCATGGTGTGAGGGTGTGTTCCAGTTTCAATGATGTACATGTGGCTGTCCAGTTTTCCCAGCACTACTTGCTGAAAAGACTGTCTTTCCCCCATTTTATATTCTTGCCTCCTTTGTCAAAGATTAATTGACTGTAGGTGTCTGGGTTTATTTCTGGGTTCTCTATTCTGTTCCATTGGTCTGTCTGTCTGTTTTGGTACCAGTACCACACTATCTTGATGACTGTGGCTTTGTAATATTGCCTGAAGTCTGGGAGAGTTATGCCTCCTGTTTGTTTTTTTTTTCCCTCTCAGGATTGCTTTGGCAATTCTGAGTGTTTTGTGATTCCATATAAATTTTAGGATTTTTTTTTTTTTTTTAGTTCTGCGAAAAATGTCATGGGTAATTTGATAGGGATTGCATTGACTCTGTAGATTGCTTTGGGTAGTATGACCATTTTTACAGTATTATTTTTTCTGACCCATGAAAGAAATTTTTTCTTTCCATTTATTTGGATCCTCTTTAATTTCCTTGATTAATGTTTCATAATACCCAGCAGATAAGACTTTTACCTCCTTTTTCAGGTTTATTTCCAGGTATTTGATTTTTTGGGGTGCAATTTTAAAAGGTGCTATATTTTTGTATTACTTTTCTAATGCTTCATTGTTAGTGTACAGAAATGGGACTGATTTCTGAATGTGAATCTTATATCCTGCTACTTTGCTGAATTCGTTGATCAGTTCAAGTAGTTTTGGGGTTGAGACCTTAGGGTTTTCTGTATATAGTATCATGTCATCTGCATGCAATGACATTTTTACCTCTTCTTTTTTATTTAGATGCCTTGTATTTCTTTTGTTTGTCTGATTGCTGTGGCTGGGACTTCCAATACTATGTTGAATAACAGTGGTGAGAGTGGGCATCCTTGTCTTGTTCCATATTTTAATGGGATGGCTTTCAGCTTTTCTCTGTTGAGTATTATATTTGCTGTGGGTTTGTCATAAATGGCTTTTATTATGTTAAGGTACATTCCCTCTATATCCACTTTGATAAGAGTTTTTATCATGAATGGATGTTGGACTTGGTCAAAAGTTTTTTCTGCATCTATTGAGATAATCATGTGGTTTTTGATTTTTGTTAATGTGGTGTATGACATTGATTGATTTGCATATGTTGTACCATCCTTGTGCACCTTGGATGAATCCCACTTGGTTGTGGTGTATGATCTTTTTTATATGTTGTTGGATTCAGTTGACTAAACTATTATTGAGAATGTTTGCTTCTATTAACACTTTTATTTTGAATCTCTTGCAAACACTGTCATTTCCCCTGTCTACATACTTCTTCTGTAATCACTTCTTCACCTCTCAGAGGCTGCTTCTTATAAACCCTTGAGATTCTCTGTGGGCTATTTCCTGCCTAGCGGAACACACTTGATTCTGGGAGAATTTAATGTTGACATAAGCATCTCTCAATGGGTGGGGACTATGTGGGAGAATACCCTGGATCTTTCAGTGTAGGTGGCATTACGCTGAGGTGTGTTCTAGGTTCCCTTAGATTCTAGAGCAGCCCAGAGCAGCCCTTTGCTTAGAAACACATCTGCTATTGGTTTCCTTCTTCTCCCTGGTTTACTTGAATCATTGTCTCAGCCTCTGGGTTGAGAGATAAGCCAAATCAAAACAGAAACTGCCAGGAAAGTTGGGCAACAGATCCACAGTCTTAGAAGGTGCACTACCTTCTATTCTAATCAACCTGATTTTACTGTCTTTGATCCCTCATGAGGCCATGGTTTCTAGGCATTGGACTGGCACCCAATCAATATTTATTAAGTTAATATTAATGTCATCGAAAGAAGTAATTGCAATAGTAATTTGTTGAGAGGTTTTCCTATGCCAGATAATATCTCAGTACATTATTCATATTAATTCACTCATCATCCCTTAAGATTTTAATAAAATTCTGTTGTTATCCTTGTTTTAGAGAATGAGAAAACTGTGGTTTGTCATAGGTAAGCTGTGGAGTCAGATGGGTCTGGGTTTAGCCATACTTTACTAGCCTTTCAACCTACCCAACACAACTCAGTACAGATCTTCCTTGATTTATGATAAGGCTATTAGAAGTTGAAAATGCATTTAATATACCTATCCTGCTGAACACCATAGCGTAGCCTAGCCTGCTGTAAATGTGCTCAGAATGCTTACGTTAGCCTAGAGGTGGGCAAGATCATCCAATACAAAGCCTATTTTGTAACAAAGCATTGACTATCTCATATACTTTATTGAATGCTATATTGAAAGTGAAAAACAAAATCATTGTTTGGGTTCAGCACATACAAATAGTAAGTATGAGGGTTGTTTAGTCTTGTGATCACGTGACTGATCATCCCTCACCATGAGTCATGAGAAGACTCATTTCTTCCATGCTTATTTCTCAAGCTGAGACTCATGTACAATATTTTCTTCCCTCTTGACTTTGCTGTATCCCTTGGTATGATTTCATATATCTGTCAATCTACAACTTTTCTATTTAAAATACAATGCTCCAGCTATTGCATATGGCCTATGGTTCCCTGATCACCCCATTCACTTTCATGTATCTTTCTGATAGTACTTTTAAAAAAAATTTTATTTGCATATAGTTGACTTACAATGTTGTGTTAGTTGCTGGTGTACAGCAAAATATATCAGTTATACATATACATATATCCATTCTTTTTTAGATTTATTTCCCATATAGGCCACCACAAAGTATTGAGTAGATTTCCTTTTGCCGTACAGTAGGTCCTTGTTACTCATCTATTTTATGAATAGTAGAGCATATATGCCAATCCCAACCTCCCAGTTAACCCCTCCTCCCAACATTTCCCTTTTGGTAACAGTAAGTTTGGTTTCAAAATCCTTGAGTCTGTTTTGATTTTGTGAATAAGTTTTTCTGTATCATTTTTTAAATTAGATTCCACATATTAGTGATTTCATATGATAGTTGTCTTTCTATGTCTGGCTTCACTTAGTATGATAATCTCTAGGTCCATCCATGTTGCTACAAATGACATTATTTCATTCTTTTTTATGACTGAGTAATATTCCATTGTGAATATGTACCATATCTTCTTTATCCATTCCTTTGTCCACAGACATTTAGGTTGCTTCCATGTCTTGGCTGTTATAAAGTGCTGCAGTGAACACTGGGGTGCATGTATCTTCTTGAATTATGGTTTCCCCTGGATATATACCCATGAGTAGGATTGCTGGATCATATAGTAGTTCTATATTTAGTATTTTAAGAAACCTCCATACTATTTTCCATAGTGGTTGTTCCAATTTACATTTCTACCAACAGTGTAGGAGAGTTCCTTTTTCTCCTCACCCTCTCCAGTATTCATTGTTTGTAGACCTTTTGATGATGGCCATTTTAACCCGTGTGAAGTGATACCTCATTATAGTTTTGATTTGCATTTTTCTAATAGTGATGTTGAGCATTTTTTGGTGTGATTTTTGCCATCTATATGTCTTCTTTTAAGAAATTCTATTTAGGTTTTCCGACCATATTTTTTTTGGAATTGGGTTTTTTGTTTTGTTTTCTGTTTTGCTATAAAGTGGTATGAGATCTTTGTATATTTTAGAGATTAATCCCTTATCAGTCACTTTGTTTGCAAAGATTTTTTTCCCATTCTGTGGGTTGTCTTTTTTAATGGTTCCTTTTGCTATGCAAAATCTTTTAAGTTCAATTAGGTTCCATTTGTTTATTTTTGTTTTTATTTTAATTACTCTGGGAGATAGATCCAAAAATTTTTCTGTGATATATGTCAGAGAGTGTTCTTCCTATGTTTTCCTCTAAGAGTTTTATAATATCTGGTCTTATATTTAGGTCTTTAATCCATTTTGAGTTTATTTTTTGTACATGTTGTAAGAAACTGTTCTAGTTTCATTAGTTTCATTCTTTTTTTTTTCTTTGCTTTTTAGGGCCACACCCGTGGCATATGGAAGTTCCCAGGCTAGGGTTGAATCAGAGTTACAGCTCCTGGCCTATACCACAGCCACTACAAGGCGGGATCCAAGCCACATCTGCAACCTACACCACAGTTCACGGCAACACCAGTTCCTTACCCAGTGAGCAAGGCCAGGGATCGAACCTACATCCTCATGGATCCTATTCAGGTTTGTTAACCAATGAACCACAAAGGGAACTCCTAGGTTCATTCTTTTACATATGACATGACAGCACTTTTTAACAGTGTGACCTTAATTGTTACTTGTATGAATCTCTTCTCCAACTCTGCGTGAAGGCAAGGATTAGGTCCAATTCATTACCCTTTGTTTAGTGCTTATGCATACCCTGCTTTTACCAGAAATCAATATATATTCATTCAATTCCATTTAGCAATTTAAGTGTGTTCTTTCTTCACCATATTGCAAGTCTTCATGATCCTTTGTTTAGTGCAGAAAATGCCACTGATGCAGTCAACTTCTAAAAGCAAGCTCCCTGGTCATAATCATATTGCCTGCAAAAAGCGATTAATGTATGAATATGTATTAGAGGTAGAAGCTTCTCCTTTTAAAGGTTTCGAGTGGCCATATAGCCATATTGTTGACATGACAATATCAACAGACTTGGGATTGAATCCAGGCTCTAATATTTATAAGTTTTTTGTCCTATGTACTCTCTGAGCTTGAACTCCGTCATTGCCAAAACGAGGATAATAATATAGGCTGACTAGGAAGGATTAAATTAGATATTGTATATTTAGTGCTTAGCACCATGACTGATATATAATTATAGCACAATAAATCATGTATGTTACTGCTACTACCCCTCAGTACAATTTGAAAGAGGGAATCTCAGCTTGCAGTTGATGCCTCAGTAACCCAAAGTCTATTAGAGGATGGTCTGAGTCAAAAAAAGGTCTCTGTGCCCTTAGAAGCAGTAATGACAATGCACATTTCAGATTAGCTGTGATTGAGGAACAGGGGAAGAAGAAATCATATTTTTCCAAACATAAAGATATAAAATTAGTTAACTCATGGTTCCAAAGAGCCTTAGTGTTATCTTGTTTGGTTCAGGAAATGTAATTAGCTTGCCAAGGCAGATTTCATTATTGTTGATCATTCTGATTTAGATTGGGAAAGGGAGGAGGAAGGAGGAAGAAAGTATGTGTGTGTGTGTGTGTGTGTGTGTGTGAGAGAGAGAGAGAGAGAGAGAGCGTGAGCAAGAGCGAGCGTGGGCACCAGAGTGCACTACAGATTTGCAAATGAAGCAAGAGCTGCATTTCCATGTATCTTCCTCTGTACCAAATACAGCAAGATCATTGTAGCTGTTTGGTGTAAACACACACACACGCACTACATCTTATTTGATACAAGGAGAAAAAAAAAATAAGAGAATTCTCCAGAGCTTCCGAGACATGGACAGCTTCATCCAAGAACTCAGGGAAAAAGTGGAAATTTCAATTTTTGGTGAGCAATTTTTGGTTCAGCATCACAAAGTCCATTTTTCTTCCTGACTGATCCCATTTTCAGATAGAATCATCACATGTCCAAATGCAATTGACTAAATTGAATATGTGTGACTCATAGCCCTGTTTACATGGTATTCTTTCAACTCCAGAGACCAAGCTAGTGATTTTGTCATCATCACAGGGACTCAACCAACCGCCATCAAACATCCAGGACTCATTTGTTCTCATTGAGAAGTAAAATTACTGACCATCTGTGCCATTGACACACATGACTAGGGAAGAGTTGCAAAACTGCAGAGATTTGGGGGGGGAATGGCTCATAGGCTTTCAAAAGTAATGGTTTTAGAGTCTTACCAACCTTAACATTTCCTTTCTACTTCTTTATCTCTACACCCATGTCAGAGTAATTTTTCCAAAGCACAGTTCAAATCCAGCATTACCAGGTCAAAAGTCACCTCTACCATTTTGACTCTCAAGAAGCGATTTGTAGAGAAGATAGCATTTGAACAGGCTCCTATAGCATTGGTAGGTTTTCTATAGGGTGGGGCCTGGATGGCGAAAATCCAGGGGGGGTGAAACAGCATGAACAGAGAAGGCAGGAGGGGTCTGGGGAAAAACAAATAACTCTGTATCATTGAAACTTAAAGTTTCTCTAATTAAAATAATGTTGCAACTCTAACATACTTACCTTTGGAGGTTCTTGAATTAGATCATGTTAAATATAAATAGATACAAAGATAGATAGATAGAACTAGATTTAAAAAGAGAGGAGTTGAGAGAGAAGACAGAGGGAAAGAGGAAGAGTGAGTGAGACAAAAGGAGAGATATATTTAAGAGTGAGATATTTAAAAAGACCACACACAAGCAAGTCCAAGATCATGAAGAATGTCTCAGATTACATGGACACTCCTACATGTATCTACATGTATCTTCTCCTACAAGTGAGGCAGGTTATTGGAAACTTTGGTTCTTATTGGAAAGTACAAAATTCTCTGAATTATTTTCTTTTACTTTTTCTAGCCTACCTTTATAACTGCTGCAAAAGTTAAAAAGAGTGGGAGAAATTTTGAACCCAATGCAAGAAGTTATCTGTTGCATGTGGAAATCAATCAAGGGTTTGGGCCCTGCCCACGTTCTACCGAACACTTGCCCAGGGTCCCTCTGACCCCACTCCTCTCTAAACTCTGTCTCTAATTGACCATCAGCACCTGCATGTTTGAATTCTTGTCTCCTGTTCCAACATCATTCAACTTTATCTCTAATAACTTCCAACTTGCTTGGCAACCAACACCCTACCTTCTTGGAGAAGGTAAAACAAAGCAAACTGAATCTGATTAAAGCCTTCACTACTTAGCCTCTTCCTTGAAAATCTTTTGTCTTCAACTTGACAGGGCTTGCTCTTTTTCTTCATTCAAATGACATCTCCTAGGGAGAACTTCTCTTATCACACTGGCAAAATTAGCCCCCTAGTCACTTTATATCATATATTATTATCAATTATCTCCACTATTTTAAATTATATTTATTCTTTTGTATACATGCCATCTATTCTGTAGATAATGATAACTGATCATTAAAGTTTAATAGGCATAGGGAACTATATTCAATATCCTGTAATAAACCATAATGGAAAAGAATATGAAACAGTTATATCTATATATAGATAGATATATACATACACATGTATATATAAATTGAATCACTTTGCTGTACAGTAGAAGTTAACACAACATCATGAATCAACTATACTTCAATACAATTTTTTAAAAAGTTTAATGGAAAGGCAAAAGACCTTGACTAAGCATCAAAACACTGAAAAGGAGGAGTTCCCTTGTGGTTCAGTGGGTTAAAGATGTGGAATTTTCACTGCTGCATCTCTGTTTGCTGCTGTGGTGTGGGTTCAATCTCTGTCCTGGAAACTTCCATATGCTGCAAGTGCAGCCAAAATGGAAAAAAAAAAGAATAAGAGAAAAATAGGAGAAAGATGGAAGGTTGTTCACTGATATAGATACTTACTATAAGACTACAATAATCAGGACAGCATGGTATTGTTTTTTTGTGTGTATTTTTTTTAATGACCATATCTGTGGCATATGGAAGTTCCCACCTACACCACAGCCATGGCAATGTTGATCCTTTAATCCACTGCACTGCAGAAGGAACTCCCAGCTTGGTATTGTTGATAGAACAGGTGTGTAGAATCCTATTGTACAGAATCTTATGCCTGGAAATGGACTCACACAAATACAGTCAACTGCAGAAGCTCTGCCCTCAAGGAGGTGGAGCATAGGACCTCACTCCTGAAATGTGAGCTGAGCATAGTAACTTCCTCAAAGAGTATGGAAATGGGAAAAAAAGAGAGCAACTTTTCTGTGGATAAACCTGACAAACACCGCTTAGCCAGGTCGTCAAGGGCAACATCACAGTAATAAGTTTTGTTGGGAGTTTGCGCACTTGATATCATGTGGTGAAAATGACACTTTGTGATCTCCTCCCCAAACCCACATCCCCAGTCTCATTATGAGGAAGCCATCAGAAAAACCTCATTTGAGGGATATTATACAAAGTACTGGAGAAACAGTGTTGAAAACTGCAAAGGTCATTAAAAGCCAGGAGAGATGGAGAGACTGTTACAAAAAAGAGGAGCCCCAGGAGACAAGACTCTTAAATTAATGTGGTATCCTTGACAGGATCCTGAAACAGAAAACAGACAGGTAAAAACTAAGGAAGTCAGAATAAAGTTTGGGCTTTAATTAATAAAAAGGTACCAATACTACTTCATTCATAGTGACAAGTGTGCCATACTCATATAGGATATTAACCATAGGGGAATCTGTGTGTGAGCTATATAAGAATTATTTTTTTTAAATCATTTATTTATATATATGTATTTTCTACTGTACAGCCTGGTGACCCAGTTACACTTACATGTATACATTCTTTTTTTCTCACATTACATGTTTCATCATAAGTGACTAGACAGAGTTCCCAGTGCTACACAGCAGGATCCCAATTCTTTATTATTTTTGCAATAATTCTATAAAGCTAAAACTATCCCCAAATAAAATTTCACTAAAAAAGTTGAGGACTTTATGTGTTTCCTTTGTGGCTCAGTGGTTAACGAAACTGACTAGGATCTATGAGGATGGGGGTTCAATCCCTGACCTCAATCCCTGGCCTCCAACAGTGGGTTAAGGATCCGGCTTTGCCATGAGCTGTGGTATAGGCTGAAGACAAGGCTTGGATATGGCATTGCTGTGGCTATGGTGTAGGCCGGCTGATGTAGCTGTAGCTCCAAATCGACCCCTAGCCTGGGAACTTCCATATGCTGTGGGTGCAGCCCTAAAAAGCCAAAAAAAAAAAAAAATACTCCACAGTTATCTTCCTTTGTGGAATTAATACGAACTAATATGAGCAGAAGACTATTAAGAGCTTTAAAAAGGCCTCCAGGAGCACAAGGAACTACATCCAATCACTTATGATGGAACATGATGGAAGATAATATGAGAAAAATAATGTATGTATATGTATAACTGGGGCACATTGCTGTACAGTAGATATTGACAGAACATTGTGAATCAATGATAATAAATTTTTTTTTTTGAAAAACTAAAAAGGCTTCCAAGAAATTCCCTGGTGGCTCAGCAGGTTGGGTTAAGGATCCAGCGTTGTCACTGCTGTGGCACTGGTTTTATCCCTGGCCCCTGGCCTGGGAACTTCCAAATGCTGTGGACATGGCCAAAAAAAAAAAAAAAAAAAGAAAAAGAAAAGAAAACTTCCAAAAATAAACAACTAAACTGACAATTGAATGCATGAGTATAACTCAAAGGATTAGAACTTTTCTGTTATAATCCCTCACTCTACAATGTATTTCAGAGTTATACATTCTAGCACATGAGGTTATGAATTTTTCCTAAAAGTTTTCTTATATGCCAACTCTTCACTGCCTCCATGTCCTTATATCAGTTGTTTCTCATACCAGGAATGGCCTTTCCTATTAACAATGAGAAGTCAAACTCTACCAGTATCTTAAGACCCAGCACAAAGGCTACAGTATCATCTACCAACTTGCTCCTAATCCTCCCATCCAGTCTTTTCAAGTAGAAATAAAACTCCTGGATTCATAATAACTATAAGCATTTTTTCATGGTATCTTTCACTATGGCATAACTTTTTACTTCTTTTTGTCTATGTCTTTTCTTGTCTCTGAAAAGTATAGTCTTGATTGCAGGACCCAAGGCTGATTCATCTTTGTGTTCTCTCACAGCCCATTGCACAAAGCAAAGGGCTGTTCAAATGGTGGGTATTCAATATATTACCTGCTCAATTTATAAAGGAAAAAGCACAGTTCAATTCTATTATATTAAAGAGATACTCTCAATTGTGTCTTAATTTCTAACTATATAGGATAGCTGAACCCTGAGAGATTAATTTTCCATGAGCAAGGCAGTGATTGATGTCAAAGGAGCAAAAAAATCAACATGAGCTTTGCTTCTGATTTTGACACGTGTATTTTCTTGGGCCTCTGGACATCAGAGTTTTCCCCTGCAAGCTTTGATGCATCACTTCATCACTAATGAAGATCTTCTTCAAACCCTTCTTGTTCACACATCCAGCTTCCCCTGAAAGATCTGAACAAATGTCAATTGCTTCCTGTTCAGTTCATCACTCAAGATGCGTGACAGCGTCCGATTTTAATGAATGCCACCAGAGCCCAGTTCCTGTAATGGGTTCTCTCACCTGCTTGGCTCACGGCCCACACTAACGCTGATTTGATGATGTGGATACAACAGAGTCTGTTGAACAGATGTAATCACAAGCTACCCTCCATTTAACAGTCAATCAATTTAGCTGACATGATGTCCTTTTGGCTAGATGTTTATGTACTTATAACTGTTCTCCACTGTCTGTAAAATTCTTAAATTGATCTGTTGTTTGAAACATGTGCAGGGGTTATGTTCCTTGTTCTTCCATCCATGGTTTAAAAAATGCCTCATTATTTACCTATATCAAATTAGATTGAATTCTGAGCCTGTATTCCCCTGGGTACTAAGAAATTCAAACTCAGTCATGTTTGAGGAATCCTTTTTCCTAGGACTGCTGAAAATTGTTGAGTCTTATATAGTTCTCAAGTGAAATGAGGGTATGGGGTAGATGAGTTTGAGGTAAGTTCATTATAATTGTCTCTTAAATGCCCCATATCTGAACTCAGGAGTTGCCTGAAAGATGGATGGCTTTTTCCCGCCTTTTTTGTTACTGTTTTATTTTTTATTGAAATATTGTTCAGATAATGTTTCAGGTATACAGCAAAGTGATTAATACGTATTCTTTTTCAGATTCTTTTCCATTATAGCTTATTACAAGATTTTGAATATAGTTCCCCTAGCTATAAGTAGGTCTTTGTTGTTTATCTATCTCATATATAATAGTGTGTATCTGTTAATCCCAAATTTCAGATTCGGTGGTAGAAGTCTCACCTGCTCCCTGCTTCTTTTTTTTTTTTGTCTTTTTGTCTTTTTGCATTTCTTGGGCCACTCCTGCAGTATATGGAGGTTCCAAGGCCAGGGGTCTAATCGGAGCTTTAGCTGCTGGCCTATGCCAGTGCCACAGCAACGCGGGATCCGAGTCATGTCTGCAACCTACACCACAGCTCACAGCAATGCCAGATCCTTAACCCACTGAGCAAGGCCAGGGATGGAACCCGCAACCTCATGGTTCCTAGTCAGATTTGTTAACCACTGAGCCATGACGGGAACTCCTCCCTGTTTGTTAAATGATCATCTTTTTAAGGTCAGTCTCACTGCTACTAAGAAACAGCTATGTAATTTGTGGGGCTCAGTGCAAAATGAAAATTCAGGGCCTCTTGTTTATATTCATTAAGCATTTCAAGATGGTAAGAGCAGAGTTTTAAACCAAGTGCAAGCCCTCCTAAGCACAGGAACTGCACAGATGGCATTTCCATGGCGCCTGCCCTACTATTGCTGTGCTTTACATCAGAACCCTGGGTTATTCCCAGTCACCTGATCAGAGTTCCTGTGAGTCTGGCTCTCTATGGAAGTGGGTAGGTCCTTGTTAATTACAAGATCCACAAGACCCACGTACTCTTTTCTAGGCCTAGGAATTTTCCCTTCACTCTGGAAAAATTCTTCCTCTTCCCCACCCCATTTTTATAACAGCAATCTTCCCTCCTCCTTGACAATACAGAACTTTATCTTGAACTTTAGTTTGTGAGAGTAAAGCCTCTTAAGCTTGTTCTGGAGCTTAGGGAGGTGGCAGTTCTCTATATCAGTGAGGCTCAGTGAGGTCTAGGCACAAAAGTATCACCTGGAAGCTTGTTAGAAATGCAGAATCTCAGACCTGCTGAATCAGAATTAGCATTTTTATAAGATCCCCAACTCTAGGACTCAAGGCATTGCTAATTCTTCTTGAGATGGGGAGGAGGAAAAGATAATTAGTTCTCCTATTTTGTGTTTTGTTCTTCTACACTAATATAAATATACAAACTCATTATCCTGCCTAATATTGGTAGATATTGTGACAGCTTTGAGCCCCTGGTGTAGAGCAGGAAGTTACAAATTCCAATGCTTCCAAAGTCCAGGAAGATAACCTCCATGTGGTAAGCTGGTTGTGGGTAGGGGATGGGGAGTGCTGGGCCAGAGGCAGCATTTTTATAAGACATTCTCTTCCATGGCTGCAGTGAAGCATCAGAGACCGGGTACTGTGGATCTTCTGGTGTTCCAAGGAAAGTGGGAATTTGGACTTTACTTGAAGTCTTCAGCAACTAGTGCAAAACTTTGAAAACATTTTAATGACCAAATCACATTTTAAGACATATTTGGTGGCAGGTAGAACTTTATAATATATGGTTTTGGATAGGCATTTGGAAGGCAGCATATTGTGAAGTCTTCATCACTCATTGTAGTCTTAATTGGATTATGTTTTCTTTGGTATTTCTCATTCACAAAACCTAACCCAAACTATAGTCACAAATTAGAAGAAAGGGTATGAGTATGCAGAGAGCTCTGGGTTTCCTAGAGAAGTGCCAATAGATTGTTACAAAATTGTCAGCAATTACTCCCCTCCTTGTATCTCATATGCCAAATGCTATAACTTTGCAACTCATCTCATCAAGAAGTGAAGACTCTTCCTCCCCTCCTTGAATCTGCTCTGGCCCTGTGTTGTGCTTTGGCTAATAGAATGTGGTGGAAGTGACATGTATCAGTTCTGAGCCTACTTCTTCCTCTTTTAGCACGTCCTTGCTGCCTTGAGAAGCAAGACAGCCTTCTGGAGGATGAGGGACCAAAAAGAACAGACTCAATCCATCATAGCTAAAGTCATCCCACACATTCCAGCCCCTAGTCAACCCAGCAGCTAATCAAACTGATCCATGAGCTCAACCAGAGGGCCCAAAACATTGTGTAATACTCTTTGGATTAACCTTGTTTCAGTTTTGCTGAGCTTCTTGAATTTGTGGGTTTATCATTTTCAGTATGTTAGGAAATAGCTCGACAATTTAGTCTTTAATTATTGCATCTCTCTGTCCTTTTTTTCTAGGACTACATTTACGTTTACGTCAGACTATCTGCATCCCACATATTTCCTATGCCTCTCCTGCCCTTTCCATCATCTTTATGTTCTTTTTCAGATTCTTTTCCATTATAGCTTATTACAAGGTTTTGAATTTTAATATAGTCCTTTAATTTTAATATAGTCCTTCAGCGGTTCATGAGTTCACTAATTCTATCTTCTGCAGGATGTATCTTTCTACCCAACTAGTAGTTAGTTATTAGATGGCATATGCATTTTTTAGTCAATCCACTTTTATTTTAGAATGACCATGTAGGAAGTTCCCTTGTGGTGCAGCGGGTTAAGGATCAGGCATTGCCACAGTTGCAGCGTAGGCTGTAACTGTGCCACAGGTTTGATCCCTGGCCCAGGAAGTTCTGCATGCTGTGGGTCCCGTCAAAACCAAAACAAAACAAATTTAAATAGAATGCCTATTTGGTTCTTTTTTTGTAGATTCTAGATTTCAGTTAAAATTCTTCATCTAGGAGTTCCTGTCACAGCTCAGTAGTTAACAAACCCAACTAGTATCCATGAGGATGCTGGTTCAATCCCTGGCTCTGCTCTGTGGGTTAAGGATCTGGTGTTGCCGCGAGCTGTGGTGTAGATTGCATACATGGCTCGGATCTGGTGTTGCTGTGGCTGTGGTGCAGGCCAGCGGCAGCTCTGATTCAACCCCTAGCCTGGGAACCTCCATATGCCATGGGTGTGGCCCTAAAAAAAAATGGAAAAAGAAAGAAATTCTTCATATTTTCTCTCCATTTAAAAAAAATCTCTTTTATCTAACTACTTTATGATTTATGATGGCCATTTTAAACTTCTCCATGTATTCCTATATCTTATATAACTTTGAGTTTGCTTCTGTTATCAGATTATTCTTTTTAAAAAATTTCTTCGTAAATGTCTTTTTTTTTTTTAAGTTGGGTATTGTGAATAAAAAAATGCAGAGATGGGAGTTCCCTCGTGGTTCAGCAGGTTAAGAATCCAGCATTGTCACTGCTGTAGCCTGGGTGTAGTCTCTGGCCCAGGAACTTCTGCATGCCATGGGTGCAGCCAAAAAGAAAAAATGTAGAGATAGATGAGGATGTTACTTTTTTTCTCATCGAGGGAAAAATAATGAAGTGAATTCATTTTGGAATGAATAAATACCAAGATGAAAACCGAAATATCTGGATTCTACTCCTGACACTCCCACCGTGAACCTTCAAAATTCACCCTCAGGAGTCTCTTCTAACATTAAATGCTCTCTACAGTCTTGTTAGATTCAGAGATTACAGTTCAGTGATTTCTTCCTGATACAGTGATGTACAAAATCTTGTGGAAAGGAGAAAAAATAAACAATGTTTATACTTAAAAATAACTTTCTGAGATGAGACAACTTGAGCCCCAAACATTTGTTGACTCACTTGGATGTAGAAATTACTCAGAGCTTTCAAATCAGCTTCACTAGTGGACATTTGGTTGTATCAAGAAAATAAATCTGGCTTTCAAATCAGCTTCACTAGTGGACATTTGGTTGTATCAAGAAAATAAATCTGGTGGGTTTGATCCCTGGCCTTGCTCAGTGGGTTGGGGATCCGGCATTGCCATGAGCTGTGGTGTAGGTCGTAGATGCTGCTTGGATCTGGCATTGCTGTGGCTGTGGCGTAGGCCGGTGGCTACAGCTCCGATTAGACCCCTAGCCTGGGAATCTCCATGTGCTGCAGGTGTGGACCTAAAGGCAAAAATAAATAAATAAAAATAATAAATAATTTTAAAAATAAATTAAAAAATTAAAAATAATACATAAAAAATAATATATCTAGACCCCAAAGAAGCATATATTTACTTCCAGAAAATCCTAAGTATGGAGTATCTAGTAAATTCCATTTACAGTAGTAGTAAAAATAGGGATGAAATGTTATTTGAACCCAACTTGACATAATAGTACCATGACTTTGACTCGAGGACTCTCTGTAGATCTTGATAACTGTCTTGAGTTGCACTGAATTCTAAGACTTTTCCTCTCTCCTCTGCAGAAGTCAGATTTGCGTCCCAGTCAGATAACCCTGATGGTTTCCTGCAGCTCCCTACACATTTTTCCTTACCAAATTTTCCTCCTAAATCTCTAAAATGTCTATTCCCATCTTGGCATCTGCTTTCCAGAGGCCTGAATTAACACAGATGGTGCCAGGAGTGGTATAAGATACCCTTCTGAGTTCCCTGACACATGGCTCTCTTGCTAAATACTGCACTGGTGATGATGGGGAAAAGCATCCTTTGGGGGAGGGGGTGGTCAGGGCAGGGAGGTACCCTTGTAGGGAAGATGATTCAAGATATGAATGGCATGAGGAGAAAAATGCCTACCAAGGCAGCAGAGAGGTGGATAGAATTATTGCTATTTTGTATTGACACTCTGCAGAGGGCTAACAACCAAAAAGTCTTAAGGGTGAGAGCCAGAGGGCCTCTTTGAGTGTATGCATAAAGACTTCTAACTTCTGCATTAGAAGAGGGGACCAGTTGAGCAGCTAACAGCAAAGCAAAGGTCTAAGAATTTCAAAGCTCAGAGTTTCCAGCTGGCTCAGTGGGTTAAGTATCCAGTTGTCGCTGATGAGGCTTGGATGACTGCTGTGGCATAGGTTCAAACCCTGGCCTGGGAACTTCCACATGCCACAGGTGCAACCACCCTCCACCCCTGAAAAAAAAGAATTTTAGATCTCCAGAGACATTAAATGCTCAGCTGAAAAGGTTTACGATGCTAAAGTCAGAACACTGGCTGAGAAAACTAGAGTCCTTGAAACGTGGAATAGAAGCATCTTCATAGAAGTCCCAGGGGATGTTGTTTCTTCAGCTCCCTCTGAACTTTTGGAGTTCATGGAGGAGGCCCCTCCCCAGTATACTGCTGTGTCCTGCTGGGGAAGCACTGTGGAATTTCTTGTTCCCTCAGCAGATGCACACTCTGCCTCTCCTGGCTAGTACGCTGGTAACTAGTGTTAACCCCTGCATAAACTGGTTGGAAATTTATGGGCCTGGTAAGGGTGGAAAGGGATTAAGTAAGGAGGAGGTAGCAATAATTAGAGACCTGCACAAGCAGTTTCCAGGGGTTAGCTTCTGAGAGTGCTTGGTCATGGGAGCTAGGGTTCAAACTCCAGACTTCAGGTAAAGGATGCTTTCAATGCCCCATGCTACAGATATAGTTATATGTAGATGTGAAGGAATAGTCATGTCATACATCCTCATGGCTAGTAATACTGAGTAATGACAACCAGTTCCAACAGATCAATCCCATAGTTCAGGGAAGGTTTATTTATTTATTTTGGCTGCATCTGCAGCAAGTGGAAATTCCTGGCTGGGGATCAAACCCATGCCACAGTAGCAGTGACAACACTGGTTCCTTAACCCAGTAGTCCACCAGAGAACTCCTTATTTTTGGCAGGTGAGGGGAGGTTTAAATAAGACTAAGGAGGGATGGAGGAAGGGAGAGAGACAGAGAGAGAGAATGTGTGTGTGTGTGTGTAATATATCCAAGGACACTGACACAGAATAGATTTCAAACAACTAGAGCCCCATATGTTCTTGCCTCTTTCACTGGTACTCCATTTAGAGCTCTACATTTTTGCATAAAGAAAAATAGAATACAGACATCATAGTCCTCTGGCACTGTGCAGATCCTTGATGCAAGGTAAGCTGGCTGAGCCTGGTAAATCTCCAGTGAAAATGACATGCAGGCACAGTGAAACAATAAATCATAAAACCATCTTCTAGCAGCCACAGCTGCAAGTGTTTTCATCTCCTCTCTTTTAAACAACTCTTTTAATGGCATCTCACTGTTTCTCCCTTAGGAAATTATTTCATTGTATAATTGCCCTTGCTTCCAGTGAAATTTTCTTAATGTCCAATTTAAATTGCTTCTTTTTTCAGTCTCAGGCCATTGCTCTCTATTACATTACCACTAAGCACCTTAAGTTACTCCTCTCCCTTTTGAAAAGGATGAAATTGGTTTGTATATTTCATTTGAAAAAGTGGCCTCATTCTTGTAGACCAAAACATCTTTAAACACTTGAAAAAGATAGGTGATTGTCTTGTTTCTTAAAAACAACAACAACAAAAGGTGATTTTCTTGCCTCTGTTTTTCATCAGTTTAGAAATAATTCATGGAACTGATGTAAGTGACCCTAATTGCACTATATGGTTGGCCTTTATTCCAATCACCCTGTAACAGGGGGATAAGCACACTCATTTCTTAAAGGAAACGTGAGTCTTGTATGAGCTGAGATATATTATACAAAAGGGGGATGGCATATTTGCACAGAGGTGTGGACTTACTTGCTCGAGATCTTGGAGCATCATCTGCAAACTCTGTGCTCAAAAGACATTAAGTTACAAGAAGGCAGGATTCCTATCATTATGGCAATATGAACAGTGATGGTTTCCAAGCTGCTAACAGAGTAAAAACTTTTGGGGTACAAACGGAGCCACAAGGCCCTAAGTTGCCAGTGCATTTAATGAGATCTGTTTTCTTGGCTCACTCTTATGGGGGCACTGGATCTTTTAATAAGAAACATGATTCAAAACTTGACAATAAGCTGCCTTATTTTAAATTTCAGGATCGCTATACTCTGTGCTTCCCCTTGTCCCTCCCCACCTCTGCATGTCCACCCCGCCCCCATCCTGTGTATACACCAGACATAGAAAGAGTGAGGTCTTGAACATTTGAAAAGCAACTCTGCTATCCAGCCGAATTGGTCTGGCCCTAGTGTCAGCAGCACATGCACTATCACGAATGCTGGGTTGGCTCTGTGACTGTCCATCAAATCCAATTTTAGCTCTCACCCCCTTCAGATTTACCTCTCCTCTCCTTTGCTCAATATCTGACCTCTTCCCCCTCCTTCTATGACAACACTGAGAGGAATATGGAATAAAGCAGTAAAACAAATCAAATAACAAACACAAATATCCAAACATTCCGTGAGCTTCTGCAGAGAGGGAGTTGGGTATTATTGTCTTAGAGGAAGCATCCTCATGCCTAGAAGAAGACTCAGGTCTCTGTTCAGACATCAATCAGAAAGTGATTTTCCAACACAGAAGAATAGTGTTAGATGCCTCTCACCTCACACAGTGCTGAGAGCAACAGAGAGCCCAGCTCAAAGAGTGAAAAGCTCTTGCTACTGATGACACATAATAGTGGCAAATCTTTGAGGGGGAGAATATTGGAGGTTTGCAGAACTTTACAGAAAGCAAGTGATAAAGATCTGAACTTGAAACAAATGCTAAAGCTGAGAACTATTGGAAAATAATGTCAAGGCCCTCAAGTGAACAACTTTCTCAGTAAAGAGGGCTTTGGACTGAATAATATGGGAAGAAGCAAGGATTTCTAATTTTGTGTAGAAGAGGCATAGAAGTACAGAAAGCAAAATGTTTACTGAGCCAGAATGGATAAATGTTCTTACCATTTTTTTTGTTTTTGATTTTTTTTTTAAGCCCACACTCCCGATCCCTCCCACTCCCTCCCCCTCCCATCAGGCAGCCACAAGTATCTTCTCCAAGTCCATGATTTTCTTTTCTGAGGAGATGTTCATTTGTGCTGGATATTAGATTCCAGTTATAAGTGATATCATATGGTATTTGTCTTTGTCTTTCTGGCTCATTTCACTCAGTGTGAGAGTCTCTAGTTCCATGCATGTTGTTGCAAATGGCATTATGTCATTCTTTTTTATGGCTGAGTAGGTTCCATTGTGTATATATACCACTTCTTCCGAATCCAATCATCTGTGGATGGACATTTGGGTTGTTTCCATGTCCTGGCTATTGTGAATAGGGCTGCAATGAACATGCGGGTGCACGTGTCTCTTTTAAGTAGAGTTTTGTCCAGATATATGCCCAAGAGTGGGATTGCGGGGTCATATGGAAGTTCTATGTATAGATTTCTAAGGTATCTCCAAACTGTTCTCCATAGTGGCTGTACCAGTTTGCATTCCCACCAACAGTGCAGGAGGGTTCCCTTTTCTCCACAGCCCCTCCAGCACTTGTTATTTGTGGATTTATTAATGATGGCCATTCTGACTGGTGTGAGGTGGTATCTCATGGTAGTTTTGATTTGCATTTCTCTTATAACCAGCGATGTTGAGCATTTTTTCATGTGTTTGCTGGCCATCTGTGTATCTTCTTTGGAGAAATGTCTATTCAGGTCTTTTGCCCATTTTTCCATTGATTGATTGGCTTTTTTGCTGTTGGGTTGTATAAGTTGTTTATATATTCTAGAGATTAAGCCCTTGTCAGTTGCATTATTTGAAACTATCTTCTCCCATTCTGTAAGTTATCTTTTTGTTTTCTTTTGGGTTTCCTTTGCTGTACAAAAGCTTTTCAGTTTGATGAGGTCCCATGGGTTTATTTTTGCTCTAATTTCTATTGCTTTGGGAGACTGACCTGAGAAAATATTCATGAGGTTGATGTCAGAGAGTGTTTTGCCTATGTTTTCTTCTAGGAGTTTGATGGTGTCCTGTCTTATATTTAAGTCTTTCAGCCATTTTGAGTTTATTTTTGTGCCTGGTGTGAGGGTGTGTTCTAGTTTCATTGCTTTGCATGCAGCTGTCCAGGTTTCCCAGCAATGCTTGCTGAATAGACTCTCTTTTTCCCATTTGATGTTCTTGCCTCCCTTGTCAAAGATTAATTGACCATAGGTGTCAGGGTTTATTTCCGGGTTCTCTATTCTGCTCCATTGGTCTGTCTGTCTGTTTTGATACCAGTACCACACTGTCTTGATGACTGTGGCTTTGTAGTATTTCTTGAAGTCTGGGAGAGTGATGCCTCCTGCTTGGTTTTTGTTCCTCAGGATTGCTTTGGCGCTTCTGGGTCTTTTGTGGTTCCATGTAAATGTTTGGATTGTTTGTTCTAGTTCTGTGAAAAATGTCCTGGGTAATTTGATAGGGATTGCATTGAATCTGTAGATTGCTTTGGGTAATCTATGGCCATTTTTACAGTATTGATTTTTCCAATCCAGGAACATGGAATATCTTTCCATTTCTTTCCATCTTCTTTGATTTCTTTGATTAAAGTTTTATAGTTCTCGGCATATAGGTCCTTTACCTCTTTGGTCAGGTGTATTCCAAGGTATTTGATTTTGTGAGGTGCACTTTTAAAAGGTATCGTGTTTTTGTATTCCTTTTCTAATATTTCACTGCTGGTATACAGAAGTGCAACTGACTTCTGAATGTTAATCTTATATCCTGCTACTTTGCTGAATTTCTTAATCAGTTCAAGGAGTTTTGGGGTTGAGTCCTTAGGGTTTTCTATGTATAGTATCATGTCATCTGCATACAGTGACAGTTTGATCTCTTCTCTTCCTATGTGGATGCCTTTTATTTCTTTTGTTTGTCTAACTGCTGTGGCTAGGACTTCCACAACTATGTTGAAGAGCAGTGGTGAGAGTGGGCATCCCTGTCTTGTTCCAGATTTGAGTGAGAAGGCTTTCAGTTTTTCCCCATTGAGGATTATATTAGCTGTGGGTTTATCATAAATGGCTTTGATTATGTTCAGGAATGTTCCCTCTATACCCAGTTTGGCGAGGGTCTTGATCATGAATGGAGGTTGGACTTTGTCAAATGCTTTTTCTGCGTCTATTGAGATGATCATATGATTTTTGACTTTTTTTTGTTAATGTGGTGTATGATGCTGATTGATTTGCGTATGTTGAACCATCCTTGTGAACCTGGGATGAACCCAACCTGGTCATGGTGTATAATTTTTTTGGTATGTTGTTGGATTTGGTTGGCTAAGGTTTTGTTGAGAATTTTTGCATCTATATTCATCAATAATATTGGGCGATAGTTTTCTTTTTTGGTGGTATCTCTGTCTGGTTTTGGAATGAGGGTGATGGTGGCATCATAGAATGTCTTTGGGAGTATTCCTTCTTCTTCAACCTTTTGAAAGAGTTTAAGGAGGATGGGCACCAATTCCTCTTTATATGTTTGATAGAATTCACCTGTGAAGCCATCTGGTCCTGGACTTTTATTTGTAGGGAGTGATTTTATGACCTCTTCAATTTCATTTCTAGTGATGGGTCTGTTCAGTTGGTCTGTTTCTACTTGATTCAGTTTTGGCAGGCTGTAAGATTCCAGAAAATTGTCCATTTCTTCCAGATTGTCAAACTTGTTGCCGTATAGTTGTTCATAGTATTCTCTTATGGTTTTTTGTATTTCTGCTGTATCCATTGTGATTCCTCCTTTTTATTTATAATTTTGGTTATTTGGGTTCTTTCTCTCCTCTTTTTAGTGAGTCTGGCCAGGGGTTTGTCAATTTTGTTTACCTTTTCAAAGAACCAGCTCTTGGTTTTATTAATTTTCTCTATTGTTTTTTGAGTCTCTATTTTATTGATTTCTTCTTTGATCTTTATAATTTCCTTCCTTCTGCTGACTTCAGGTCTTTTTTGTTTTTCTTTTTCTAATTCGTTTAGGTGGAGGGTTAAGTTGTCAATTTGGGATCTTTCTTCTTTTTTGAGAAAGGCCTGTATCGCTATAAATTTCCCTCTGAGCACTGCTTTCGCAGCATCCCATAGATTTGGAGCGGTTGTGTCATCATTATCATTTGTTTCAAGGTATTTTTTAATTTCCTTCTTGATTTCCTCATTGACCCATTGGTTTTTTTAGTAGCATGTTGTTTAGTCTCCATGCAGTAGGTTTTTTCTCTTTCCTTTTCCCATGGTTGATTTCTAATTTCATGGCATTGTGGTCCGAGAAGATACTTGAGATAATTTCTATGCTCTTAAATTTATTGAGGTTAGCTTTGTGTCCCAATATGTGGTCGATTCTTAAGAATGTTCCATGAGCATTTGAGAAGAATGTGTATTCTGATTTTTTTGGATGTAGTGTCCTGAAGATATCAATGAAGTCTAACTTTTCTATTGTTTCCTTTAGGATCTCTGTTGCTTTATTGGTTTTCTGTCTAGAGGATCTGTCCATTGATGTGAGGGGGGTATTAAGGTCTCCTACTATGATTGCATTCTCATCCATATCTCCCTTTATGTCTGTTAATATTTGTTGTATGTATCTGGGTGCTGCTGTATTTGGGGCATATATGTTGACGATAGTAACATCCTCTCCTTGGATGGATCCCTTAATCCTTAAGTAGTGTCCTTCTTTGTCTTTCTTTATGTCTTTTGTTTTAAAGTCTATTTTGTCTGATATGAGTGTTGCGACTCCTGCTTTTCTGTCTTGTCTATTGGTATGAAATATTTTTCCCCACCCTTTCACTTTCAATCTATATGTATCCTTTGTCCTAAGGTGAGTTTCTTGTAGGCAGCATATTGAAGGTTTTTGCCTTTTTATCCACTCAGCCACTCTGTGTCTTTTGATTGGGGCATTCAGTCCATTGACATTTAAGGTGATAATTGATAGATGATTATTTATTGCCATTTTGAACCTCATGTTCCAGTTGATTCTATGGTTCTCCATTCTTCCTTTCTTCCTTTCTTTTTTTTTTTTTTTTTGGTTGGATGGTCTCCTGTTATTATCTGCTTGAGTGTATTTTTTTTTCATTTTTTTGCAAATGCAATATTTGCTTTTGGCTTGTGGTTGCCCTGTTTTTTAAGTATGCTAACCCCTTCCCATAATTGTGTGTTTTAGCCTGATGGTCCTGTAAGTTCAAACACTTCATTACTATATTAAAATTAAGAAGAGAAACATCCAAACAAACAAAAGGGTTATTTATTTCCTAACATCCCTTGCCCACATTTTATGGTTTTGATGACTCTTTTTTATTTTTTTCTTTTTAATTTTATTTTGTTTGAAGCATGTTCATGATTAAATCTGTGTGCTGGCTTATTTGAGTGACTGCTCTCTGATTGCGGTTTCCTCAGTCCTAGTTCTTCCTCTTCTTCTTTTTTTTTCTTTTCTTTTTTCTTCCCTTTCCTTCCTTTCTTTTTGGTTTAGAGAAGCCCTTTCAGTATTTCTTTTAACCTGGGTTTTGTGTTGCTGTATTCTTTTAGTTTTTGTTTGTTGGAAAAAAAATTTTATTTCCCCTCTATTTCAAATGATATTCTTGCTGGATAGAGTATTCTAGGTTGCATATTTTTTCCTTTTAGCACTTTAAATATCTCTTGCCATTCCCTCCTGGCCTGTAGTGTTTCTGTAGAAGAAATCAGCTGATAATCTTATGGGGGTTCACTTGTAGGTAACATTCTGCTTTTCTCTTGCTGCCTTTAGGATCCTCTCTTTATCACTAACTTTTGCCATTTTTATTATGATGTGTCTTGGTGTGGGTCTATTTGGATTCAATTTGTTTGGGGCCCTCTGTGATTCCTGTATCTTGAACTCAGTGTCCTTTAGATTTGGGAAGTTTCCAGCGATAATTTCTTCAAATATATTTTCCATCCCCTTATCTTTTTCTACTCCTTCTGGAATTCCTATTATGCGTAGATTGGCCCACTTTATATTATCCCATAGGTCTCTTATATTGCTTTCCAGTTTTTTGATTCGGTTTTCTGTCTGCTGACCTGATTGGGTGATTTCCATTATTCTATCTTCCATATCACTGATTCGTTCTTCTGCATTATTCATTCTGGTTTTTACTGCCCTTAGTTAAGTTTGTATCTCTGCAAATGAATGTTGTAGTTTTTCTTGGCTCCTCCTTATATTTTCTAGTTCCTGTCTGAGCGTATCTGCATTACTGTTCATAGCTCCTCTTCATTCCTTCAGTAGTTTCACTGTTTTCTCTTTTGAACTCCAGGTCTGTCAGACTGCAGAGATCTGTTTCATTGTTGACTGTTTTAGGTGAGTTCTCCTGTTGGTTTGACTGGGGGTGTTTTCTCAGCTTCTTCATCTTGCTTGTTGTTTTCTTTCTCCTGAGGGAGTTGTACTCTCCGTTATCGGGCAGTGTTTGCCTTGTCACTGCCGTGGAATGTTTCCTGAGGGCTGGCATTGTTGGTCAGTCTTTTTTGAGGCAGTGTGGCTTTTCTGGAGTGTTGATGGGGCTAACAGGGTCTCTTTGAAGCAAAGGAGGACTTCCTGAGGGCAGACAGGACTGGGAGGTCCACACCACGATGGTAGCAGATTTCACTTGGTCATGCAGAGCTTGCTCTGGTGTTTTTAGGCTGTGGGGTTCTTGCAGGGGGTTGGTGGTGTTGGGCAGCTGTTCCTCAGGAGTGCAGCACCCCCTGGGGGCTGGAGCAGCTATCTGGGTCACTGAGAACCTAAGAGGCTCTTCCTTAGGGCAGCCCAACTCAGAAGGCTGGCCTGAGAATGTAGGCAGATCTTTTCACAGTCTGGCCAAGCTTGTTGCAGCTTTTCTAGGCTGCAGGGGGTCCTACAGAGAGCTGGCAGTCCTTTGCAGCTGTTCTACAAGAGTGCAGCACCCCCTGAGGGCTTGGGTGGCTAGCTGGGCCACTGCCAACCCAAAAGGCTCCTCCCCAGGGCAGCCCGGCTCAGAAAGACCGTCTGAGATCTTTTCATGGCCTGGCCAGGCTTGTTGCAGTTTTTCTGGGCTGCAGGGGGTCCTGCCTGGAGCTGGCAGTCCTATGCAGCTGATCCACTAGAGCTCGGCACCCCCTGAGGGCTTGGGCGGCCAGCAGGGCTGCTGAAAACCCAAGAGGCTCCTCCCCAGGGCAGCCCAACTCAGAAAGACCGTCTGAGAATTAGGCAGGTCTATTCACAGCCTGGCTAGGCTTTTTCTAGCTTTTCTGGGCTGCAGGCCTTTTCTCGGGGGCTGGTGGTGTTTGGTGCTTCTCTGCGGAGGTGTAGCCCCTCCAAAGGGCAAGCAGGCCTGTGCAGGGTCAGCCCCTGCAGTGGTAGGCTTCAGGCAATTGTTGAGGGCAGCCCTCCTGGATGGCAGGTAGCCCCAGGTCCTGCGAGTGCATAGGGGGTGGTGGGGGTGGGGGGAGGTGATGCACTGGGAAGCACAACTTTCTGCTAGCTAGCGGGCCTTTCAGCTTGCTGTGGCATGGGGAGTATTCTTTGGGGACCCACCCCTTCTTCTCTCCCCTCCCCAGCACGGGCACAGACCAGGCTCTTCTCCCAGGTTCCCTCTGATGTGGCTTTCCACTTCCCCGCCCCTAGAGTATTGCTCCCTTCCTCTGCAACAGCTTTGTTTTCTAGTCTCCCTGGCAGTCTCTGCCCTGTCAAACTTGACAGACTGGTTTCTAGACCTCCCAAGCAGTCTCTGCTCTGCCCTGACCCCCCAGCCCTTTTCCAGGGACAAACCTCCGGAGCCAAGGACTTGGTGCCCAGCCCCCACCCAGGCATCTCAATTTTTGGTGACTGTGCCCGTAGTTCAGATGGTCCATTCGGTTCTTGATCTGCTTTTCAGAACTCCAACTTACT
The DNA here is from genome assembly GCF_016906955.1 of Phacochoerus africanus. Taxonomy (NCBI): domain Eukaryota; kingdom Metazoa; phylum Chordata; class Mammalia; order Artiodactyla; family Suidae; genus Phacochoerus; species Phacochoerus africanus. The sequence goes on along the minus strand of NC_062544.1, from coordinate 101,493,374 downwards.
GCTACACTCTTCTCTGCATCTGGAGATTCCTCCGGTTCATTTGATCTTTCCCCCGAGTAAGTGACTTTCCAGGGTGCAGGATCCATTTCTCCTCCTCCTTTCCCTTTTGGGAGCACCCGTCCAGCTCGGATTCATCTTCTCTCACTCTCCTCTTTTCTCTTGTTTTACCTAGTAATGTCACGAACTTCTTGCCATTATTGGAGTTTAGGTTCTTCTGCCAGCGATTGGTTGCTGTTCTGTGCGAGTCATTTATCCTGTAGATGTGCTTTTTTTGTTGTGTTTGTGGGAGGGGGCGAGCGAGTCCCCCTACTCTTCCACCATCTTGAGTCGCCCTCTGATTTTTTTTTTTTTTTTGGCTGTGCTCTCAGCATGCAGAAGTACTCAGGGATCCAATCTATGCCACAGCAGTGACCACACTGGATCCTTTAACCACTAGGCCACTAGGGAACTCCACTCATTATTTTTTCTTTTTATGGCCACACCTGAGGCATGTGGAAGTTCCCAGGCGAGCGGTCAAATTGGAGCTGCAGCTGCAAACCTATGCCACAGGCACAGCAACACCAGGTGGATTCTTAACCCACTGAGCAAGGCCAGGGATTGAACCCACATCCTCACAGACATTATATCAGGTTCTTAACCCATTAAGCCACAATGGGAACTCCTTTTATTTTTTATTTTTTTAAATGAGGGACTATATAGTTGATGCCTGGTTTCATTACATATTGGGCATACTGAGTATGTTGCGATGGAGACTTGGAAGGCCACTCATGCTGTCCTCATTTTCAGCTTAGTCTTCATTTGTTTTGTCCTCACAGGTTATAGGAATTGTGCCTTGTGAAGAAGGTTAAAACAGAGAACTTACATACAGAATTTTCTGTCTGAGAGGGGAACATATTGCTAAAGCTTTGCAGTGCATAAAATAGAACTGCTAAGAGTTAAAAGATCTAGAAATCATTTCTCACATAGCCCAACAATGCTAATGGTAACCATAGATCAGTGCCAAACCTTAGCTGTTATTGTGTTTATCTCTGGTTTCTGAATGAAGAGCCTTTTCATATCTAATCCACCCTACTTGTTGAGGCCCACACATCTTTATGAACAATGGCTGAGGTCATATTACCTTTCATTCAGAAATCTTCAGAAGCCTCTGGCTGCCCATTAATGCTCAATGGCTTTCAAGGTCATGCCAACCAGCTCACTGTGCATTTCCATGTATTTGATCTCTCCCTTTCTTCTATGCATCACCTACCACTCCAACCAGCATAAATGGTAGTTTATGTTTTTCTGTGTTTTTTTCTTTTTCTTTCTCTAGGCATTGCTCCTGGCTAGGCTGAGGCTCATCCATGCTTATGTCTGCAAGCCCAAATTCCATCTATTAAACATAGTTTAGATCAAAAGCTGCATAAAAACCACAGTCAGAAGCTACCTGTCCCTTCTCCGAAATCATATTTTTATGTGTATTTTTAAAAAATAAGACCTATGGGAGTTCCCTGGTGGCCTAATTCTTAAAGGATCTGGCATTGTCATTTCTGTGGCTCAAGTCACTGCTGTGGCCCAGGTTCAGTCCATGGCATGGAAACTTCTGCATGCCACAGGTGCACCCTCCTCTCCCAAAAAAGACCTGTGACTAAATTCTTATGTTTTAAATTATTTATGCACTGGTATCATTTATTCTGAAAACTCACAAACTTCCTAAAGGCAGAGGGTCCACATACTGAGGCATGAGGTCTTGAAATTAGTAAGTCACAATAAAAGCTTATTGAAAGAATAACTGCATAAATCACTCTTATTCTCTTTTATACTCACACAGAGATGCGAAGGGTCATTAACAATCCTTCACATAGAGATATTGATCATTTAAGTCAACAGCTAAACAGTTATAGACTTAGTTTAATTTTAGATGTAAATACAAAATATAAAGTCCTTTGATTTTAAGAATTAAAAAGAAAAAACTGAGAAATATTGGCATCAAGACTTACCTTCCAGATTACATATTGATGGAGGAAATAGTGCACACAAGGGGCAGTTACCAGAAGATGTCAGAGCTAGAAGTTAGGGTGGTGATATTATATTTATGTTTTGATATAGTATAATATAGTATCTATAGAAATAAAAGATTTGTACTCTTGTTTAAAGATTCTCTAATACATGTGGCTCATAATATTAGTCATTAGATATATTCTGTGAAAAAAGGATATTGTGTTCGAATGTGTTTGAGGACCTAAGCAAATGATGCTTCTCTCTTGGCAATTAATCATCTATAGTGACATACTAAAGGTTTCTAGAAATCAGATAGCTTTTAAACATATTATTTAACCTTCATTAATCTTATCTCCCAATAATAATTGCCCTTGGAACAGTCAAGTTTCATCTAACAACTGTAAGTATCTCAAGGAAAAAGTCTTTTAGAGAAAAATACTTTAGAAAACCTGTTCTAAGATATTACTTGGATTGCAAAACACAATAGATGTGTTCTAAATCCACCTTCAGGGTGAGATATTTACAGTCCTTTCTGTTTGGTCTGTGAATGATCAAGTTGCTTGTGAGGGAAAGTTTCAGGGTACAGGTGAGGGTGGGCATGCATCTCTGTCCACTGGATGTACCTGTGTACACAGAATACAGGTAGCAGGAGGAAGGGAATGCAGAAGCATCCTGTCACACACCAGCTGCTGGCAACAGTGGAAGCACTTACTAGATTGCAAAAACTGATTTTGCTGCAGCTTTCTTTCCCTTGATTGTATCTGCTTTGTCCTTCCAACCTTTCTTGTGAAGCTGCTGTGGTTCATATGTTCCTCAGTTATTTTGTTACAGTGATTTATGATGTTATCTAAATCCTCCAACTACACTTATAATTAAATACGTAATTCCATTTCCATAATGTTACATAACACACTGTCTTATCCTACCTCACGTCCTGGGGAATGATATTAAAACAATAATATAATTATGGCTGAAATTTGCTGGTATCCTAGTTAGAACATTTAGTTCCAACTATCACAGAATTAACCAAATGTAAGATAAAACTTATGAGAATAAATCTATGGGCATTAAATTTATTTGTACTCTTAATGTTGAATTATGCCACATAATTAGGATATAATCAAGTAGGCAGTAAAAGACTGCTGAATAAATGAATGCATAAGTCACTTGCGTTTTCTTTTACACTCACATGGAGGCTCGTTAGGGATGCTGTGTTTGTGTATCTATATATTTGCTTATGTATGTATCCACAGATCGCTATAGAAGTTTATAGATTGAATAACATGTCATTTCAAAATGTGATTGTAATAAGATTTCAACCAATACAAAAAAAATTAAATGTTCTCTTGACAGTAAGTTAAATTCTGGGAATTTGTTTCACTGATAAAAATCACTCTCTACACAACCACCTCAAATATTCTAATGAAAAAAGAAAGCATAATATAAAATTATTAATGAGGTAGTACTGGATACAAACATCTAGAGAAAGTAAGGAAGAAGGCTCCGCTTGAAACAATAACCAAAGGGATTTGTGCAATCAAAGTCAAATGTCCAAATATGAAAGAGTGTAACATATTTTGAGAAGAATGGCCAACAAGAAAGATCTGTCTATGCTTAGCATGATATATGTTTCAAATTCATGGGAAAGAAGGCTGAATAATTTAGGAATCATTAAAGAAATGCTAAAATTTTCTCAGAATTATGTGAAAAGAAAATAAATATTCAGACTCATATTTGGATCCTTGAGTTTGGGATTGCTGCCAAGATCAGAGGGCTGCATACAGAATATATTTCAAAAATGAACCTGTATTGTTCAGCCCCCTCTTTCTATTAAGGTGAGATATTAATTAGGCAAACACATTGCTTCTTCTCAGAGTAACTCTTGGTTTAATAGCTACCCAGCCTATTAGCTTAATGGCTCAATTAAAAAAAGGCAACATCCACTTTTTAGAACATTTTTCGTAGTTAGGGCTTACTTATGATGAAGAAATCAGTAGACTGAGATTTGGGGAAATGGGACAGACTTCACAAAGAATGAAGCTAATGAGAGTATGTATAAAATTCCCTGTTAAGGGAAAAATAAAGTGATAGTGTAAAATTAAGGGACAGTAATCTGATAGGTAATGTTTTTAACTAGCTACTTAATTCTGTTTCCAACAACATGAACATGGAAAAATATAATATAGAGAATGTGATAATATAAAAAACAATAGGGGTTATCCATATATAATTTGCAAATTGTAACAATGGTTTTTAGGTGGGGAGTGTAAAACACAAAACTGTTGGTCATTGTACTGTCATAACAAAGTGAAAGCTGTGGGGTTTTATTCCCCTGTTAAATATCTCCTGGAAGGGCCAAAGGTGATATTCAGAGTTCTAGTGTTATTTTTCAAAGGTGGTCATAAAGCAGTCTTACGTGCAGAATTATAGGGAGTTAAACATTTTGGGATTAGATAGGAACAGTCTCCTTTTAAATGTTTTGTGTGTGTTTGTGTGTGAAAGTTCTGAGTCTTTGTACCCAAATTCTGGCTATATTTTGCCTTGTTTTAAATTATTCCGACAAACATTAGTACCTTTGAGTTACGACTCGCTGTCAGTACTAGGGGTACTTTATATTGTATGATCTGATATAATGGGTGAAATTAGACTGTGTCCCCTTTTAATTTCCCACTAAACAAAGATAACCTTGTTTTCCAGGTTTATGATGGGACTTGAATGGAGATGGAACAGGGTTTGGCATAGGGCTGCAGTCACCAAAGACACTCAGATTTTTCTAGTTGGTGAAGTATGGGCCTAAAAGTAAAAGCAAGGCATATATTTAAAAAATGTGGAGTCAATGAATGGAGAGATGGATGTCACTTTATTTCCAGGACCTCTGTAGTATTACGATAAGAAACTACATTTGGTTAAGTGTTTGCCTACCAATGTGATGCCAGTTCATCTACAAATACCTGGAACCTCTTTTCTGTGCATTATTCTTGAATAGTGCTAAAAGGGGAATAACAATGACACATAAGCCAGAACATATTGGAACAGAGAGTGAAGCAAACTAGTGGTAAAAACATGACCTTCCTCCATAAGGTCAAATAGTTTTATTTTGATTAAACACTACAATACAGTATATATCCATTAAAAAAAGAAAACTCTATAGTTATATAAATTATTCCTTCCATTCATCAATTCTTTTCTTTTCCATTACAGCTTTGGTACAATGTGATTTCAGTATATAATTTTTAAATACTTTTAGCATCACAAACTCAACACAAAGTACAAAACTAATAATCCAAATTAGGGATATTATCATCTACACAGTGGTATTCAGTGGTAGGAGAAAATCTTACCTTGATGAATTCATGTCACTAGCTAAGCTATAAAGGCATACCTAGCAGACATGACAGAAATATGCACCATTAACCAGCTAATGTGTGGATTAGTCTTTGTTTTTTTACAGAATACCAGCAGCAGTCATTTGGGTGTTGAGTGAATACCTAAGTCCTCAGTGAATCTTCCCACCTTGCTCTTCCCTTAAAGGCCATGAGTAATATCTGGAGAAATGTACCACAGGCAGAGCGCTCAGAACTTGACCTGCCACCCGGCATTGCTCATATTGGCACAGTTGGTCCTACAGCTGGCCGACATCACAGGGACGGTGCTGGAAGGGCAGTGAGGGCCAATCAGCCTAAGGTTGTTTTGAGGGGTCGGCGGTGTGACGTTACAGTACACAGGCATTCCAGTGGCTGGGAGGGACCCTTGGCCTGCCTGGTTAGGTAGCATGATTGGCTGTTGGTATGACTGCTGAGGGAGTCCTTGAGAACCCTGGGTCATCGGCACCTGTGGGGAGACATAAGACAGAGCCCTGCATGAAGAGGTTATTTTCGGGTATCCAGTGAGCTACAGTGGTGTCACCAGAAACATCCAAGCTTTTGGGTCTGACCTAACAGGTCACCCATTTCAGCTCTACCTTTTATTAGCTGTTTCACATTGGACAAGTCACTTAACCTCTCTGATTCCATTTGCACAATGACACCTACTTTGAAGTACCCCTGGAAGGATGGGGCAGATGCTGTACAGTGCTTGGGACATGTGAATGCTCAGAAGGGGTTAGTTCTGAGCCTCCTTCCTTCCCTTCTTCATGGCCCTCCAGGGAGTGCCATCTGGCCTCCTACTCTAGATTTCCCTCAGCTTTGGAAAGCCATGCTCCTGTGTTGGTTTTAGGCAAAGAATGTAGTCTGGAGCCACTGATAGTAGGGGCTTTTGTCCCAGGAACCTACCTCACTCTCAACCTGCAGCTTTAGGGAACATCTAATACGGAGATGGAGGTAGAACCCAATGCAAGTGTGAATCAGGGCAGAAGGACGAGGATAGGTTCTCCAGGGCGAAGAGCACCTGGTGCAGCTAAATGTTAACGACTAATGTATTTCACTAACCCTCCACTCCCCCTCCCAGCATACTTCAGAATATACCTTCCAGAAGCAGGCATGACATTTTTAAAATACTCAGTGTGGTTCTAGTCTGGAAAATGTCCAATAAATGCCCTTTAAATTATTCTGAGATATCATTTAAAAATCTAAGTTAGATTTGTGGTGAAATGAAGTTTCTTTGGGTGTGCACAAAAACAAATGAAAATTTGTCATGAGGACTTTCTCCCAATAAGTACAATTTCAATAGCATGCCCAAAGTTCTGCATGAATAGAACTTTAAAGAATTTTTTTCCCATGAATTGACAGTTTAAATGAACAGGACATTCAAAAGGCATGGTAGTTATAGAAACATACATTTCCCATTTTCTACTTGTCTATTATGATCTTAACTCAAAATCAGTCATCAACAATGGCTATGCCTAGCACCTACCACCCAGCCAACCACCCGATCTGAGGACAAACCCACAAGTCTGTACTTTGGCATGTTCCACTTCATAAACCACGATTTTTCCAAATTACTGATATGCACCTGATAATTAGACATGGTTGGGTAGGAGACCATGATGCTTTGCACTGGAGTTCCCTGTTGGCTGCTCATCACACCCTGACTCTGAGGTGGCTGCTGCACCCCCATGAGGCTTTGGAACCCCTGTTGACCAGACAAGACCGGCTGGTAACCTGTGAAGAGAAATAACTTTTTGAACTAGCTGTGCCAAGAACAAAGATGATACTGTAGGGTTAATAACACTTCTTCACAAGGCAACCTTCAGACATTTCAATCTCCCAATCAGGAATGTTTATTTCCTAGTAATGCCTGTTTTGCTTCTTAGAGTGGATAAGGGTATGACTCCCCCCAGCTCACTGATCTTTCCATCCTTAAGAGTGGTCCAGTGAGTAGTTTTGACATTGATAAATTCTTTATGACACAAAGATGGCAACCTCTATTGGCACTGGATGACTGCTTCAAATTAGCCTTTTCAGGTTTGTCTTTTGCTTTGGTTTCGATGATATTGGGAGAAGTCATAGATTATCAAGTTCTATGCTAATTCAACTGATTCATTCTCTTACTCTCTCTCTTTTCTGCACTACTTCACTTCATATAGAGATCACCAAACAGCCTGTTAACTTGGGATGCGTTCTACTTTTCCCAGTGAACAAAATGATTCTTTATGTAATTCAATGTTCATTGCCTTACACAAAAGGCTACAGCCAGTGAAATGTGTGTCATGGCTTTTATTCTGTTTCAATCACTAGCTCCCAAGAGAATGTTCTGGCAAAACACTCCCAGAAGTGACCATGCACATGTCATAGATAATATACAATTCGGCATTTAAAGTATGTGTCTGGGGAGTTCCCATAGTGGCTTAGCAGTTAACAAACTCGACTAGCATCCAGGAGGTTGTGGGTTTGACCCCTGGCCTCGCCCAGTGGGTTAAGGATCTGGTGTTGCCGTGAGCTGTGGTGTAGGTCACAGACGCAGCTCAGATCCTGCATTGCTGTGGCTGTAGTGTAGGCCGGCAGCTACAGCTCCGATTGGACCCCTAGCCCAGGAACCTCCATGTGCCGCGGGTATGGCCCTAAAAAGATGAAAGACAAAAATAAATAAAGTATGTATCTGGGAATTCCTGCTGTGGTGCGATGCGATCGATGGCGTCTTAGCACTGGGATACTGGTTCTATCCCGGCCTGGTACAGTGGGTTAGGGATCTGGCGTCGCCACAGCTGTGGCTTGGATCTGATTCCCTGGCCCAGGAAGTCCATATGCTGCAGGGCAGCCAAAAAAGAAAAAATAATTTAAAAAAAGAATGTATCTGTTTGTGACCTTCTGGATGGTTCAGCTGGTTGGATTTCTTTTTCTTTTTAAATGGACTAGAATTTACTTAACTATTCTAATCCCTAATATAAGATGTAATTTAAAATGCATTCTTAAAGGAAGGCTATGAACTGTCCGTACAAATATTGGGAAGAAAGATATGACTTAGGTAAAAATGACATGGTGATAGAGAAATGAAACAGATTTGCTTCATCCTGGAAAGTAAGGTGCTTCCAGAGTTCATACTATTAACTACACTGAGTGCTTTGGAGTCAGTGGAACTGCTGTTTTCATACAAATCACTGAGAGAATCTTTAAAATCCTAGATTTTCTTAGCGTAAACACTGTTTTACAACCAGATTTTAAAAACTGAAAGGGTAAAAAATTCCTAATCAATGTGTGTTGTTTATAAATAAAAAATTTTGAGTGTAGGTGAAAGTTTTAATTGAGGAAAGGTAAAAATAATATATATACTTTGCTATCCTATGCTATGCAAAAATGTATTTTCACTCCTCTTAGAAATATTGTGGAAACATGTCTTGCAAATAGGAGACAGCTTATTTCATCAGATGAGATGGAAACAAGGTCTGGTCAGTTTGGAACACCTAAGAGACCAAATGCGGGGATAAGCCAAGTTGGGAGGTCTAGACTGTGCCGGCCTTGGTAATGGGACAGGTGTGTAATCTCGAAAGTTATCCTTTGACCTTCTCTATGTGTCCCCCTGCCTTTTTTTTGGCTGCACCCATGGCATGTGGAAGTTCCCTGCCTAGGGATCAACCCTGTGCCACAGCAGTGATAATACCAGGTCCTTAACCCACTAGGTCACCAGGGTACTCCTGTATCCCATTTTATTTTTTATTATTTGATTTTATATTCACATTACTACCCCTATTCCATTTTCATGGTGGGCTAAGTTATTTTCAATTCTTATAAAGACACCACATATTAAGAATCTAATTAAGGGTAATAGCCACCATCTCTCCAGTTACCCTGCGTCCATGGCACACAGTCAAGCCTCTTTTCATATGCTCTGAGGGTCTATTTAATATTAATTACACCATCAAAGAGGGTTTGTACAATATGAAAAAATCAGCAGACTTGAGAACAAGAACTGTGACTTAAGGCCATATCATGGTCCTCTCTACCTCTCAGAATGCCTCCTATTGCAGGGAGAAATTTCTTATAGGATTAGTTGCAAAAAACTGTTTTATATGATTTCCTATCATCTAGATCTACCACTCATTCATATACTCATTGGCCCTGAAAAAAAACAGTTGCTATTTTACTATTATTATGACATTGTTCCTAGCTGCATCAAATTCACTGAAGCAAGAATTGTGACATATGTAAGAAAATAACTTGGTATGACTATAGAAACTTCATGACCAACAGCCTTCCTTACCATTTCCTAGTTCTAGAACAAAGAGCAGATAAGGTGAATGCATTCCCAAGTCCATATCATGGTGAATATAATGGAGCCGTACCTCTAGCTGATGATTCAAAGTAGAGGTTGAAAATGAGAGAAATGTCTTTTAAGAATCTGACTTATATTTGGTCTTATGCTAAAAGCCCAGCTGGGTCTCAATGGCCCTGAATGCACACAGCTACTATGTAAACAAAAAGAGAGGAAAAGAGGGGAGGGAGGAGGACAGGTGAGGTGCAGTGACCTTGCATCTAAAGATGATGTATTTGCTTAATGAATCCTAACATCCTTTCACAGAGTCATCTTTGAAATGACTCTGTTTTACAGAGTCTGTTCAAACATAAATTGAGGTGGCCTATAAAAGATTCATTTATTACAGCAACTCTAAACCAAAATTGGGGTGAGGGGAAAAAGTTGTCTGATGATAACAAAGCTGATAGGATACAGAAAACAGAATGTCTCCGTAGGAAGAGAAAGCAACTCTCAAGTAACAGTTAAGGAGAGAAAAGGAGTGAGGAGGTTGGGCGGCCTCATCCCAGTAAAAGTGTGGGACCTGTGAGGGTGCAGTTCATCTTTGCTGAGTGCACAGATGCAGGACCATTGCAGTGTCTCCCTCCCCAGGCCTCCTCTGCCTGCTCACTTGTGAACTTTAATACCAAATACTATTTGTAGTTTGAGGGTAATTCATTAATATTCTGTGCATAGAAGTGGCCTACCAGCTCTGCAGTGGGGTTCCTACAGTAAACACACTTCCAATAAATCAAGATTTATGGGAGGAGTGAATAAGGCTGTACAATTTCAAAATGAAAACTTAGGTGTAAGGAAAGCCAAACTTATATTCATGAATGCCATTCATTTCTCAGTTTGCTCTCCAGGCAAGAAATTTATACCTGGGATGGTTTAATTGAAGGTACCCATTTCTTTAAATGATGTTGCAGAAGGTAGGTGGCAGAATGGTCTTTGAGACAGGAGGCTGTCTGGAGTGTGAATATGACCTCCCATCCAGAAATAGACAGATAGAAATGTGATAGCAGTGACCTAAGAATGAACTAACAGGGTCTGCCTGGGACACAGCACAGCCGAAGGCAGAGATGGCAGTGCTGGTGGCAACTTGCTTATCTCATCTATTCACATGAGAAATGTTCTCCAGTTTGTCAATTCTTAGCTGTGAGATGATCAGTTTTTCATATTTATTGAGGATTAACAAGATAGAATGCATCTTACAAAACAGCAACAGCTACAGTATCTGCCCTGTAGGCTTGCTATGGAGATCATAAAGACATTAGCTATTTTTATTATTCCTTTTTCAAGTCAAGGTTAGTTCAGTTTTCAAGTCACATGCATCTTTTATTTTCTAAAGGTAAAAAGGTTAGGAATGGACAAATGCCTCCTAGCAAATAAAAGAGTACACTCTACTAAGATTGAGGAGTTATAAAATTTAAAAAAAAAAACCTGGCTCTTACAAATCTGAAAATTTAATATTGTTTCTACTGAAATATAGCAGTTACCAAATACTATTTGTAGTTTGAGGGTAATGCATTAATATTCTGTCACAGAAACATTTCTTGATGTAGAACACTTCTGAAAAATCAAATGTAAACTGATTAGGAGTTATAAATTGCAGGACTGTGACTGACATTATTTTAACTCTTTTGAATACATTATTACAGAATAATAATGTAATAATCATTTTAGAAATGAATGAAATGGCAAAGCTGTAACATGTATTTTCAGGATTTTGTTTCCTTGGCTGTTGTTATAAAAATTGATGCTGAGAAAGGGGCGTAGTTAAGAGGGCAAATATCTACAGAGCAAAATAACTGGGAAGCTAGACAGTTCTCATCACCTCCCCAAACCCACCCAAGCAGTGTAATTTTCCTGTTGTGTTTATTAAGTACTCTTAACATGGTATAATGTCTTTTTAAATTATTAAACTTAATAATCTGCTTAATATAAAATATCACTTAACTTAGATGAACCAGCATACACGTATTTCTACAGGTTTCTAAGGAAGCAGATACCTGATTCTGAATTCAAATTCTGTTTTTTTTTTTTTTGTACCTGGTTTTGAGAAGGAGTTGTAGTTTAGCTGTTGCATGGCTGGTGAAGAATATGAAAGCAAAAAATGCTTATCCAGGACTAGTTTGTCCTTTGCTGAATTTTTATAGTTCACACATTGTACCACCTTCTAATATGTGCCTGGTTGTTTCTTGGTTGCCTATCAGTTTCTCTACACTTTCATCTTAAAGATTTTCCATTATAACTGAGCTAACTAGCTCTATTTGTTGATCACTTACTCTGATCCAAACAGTAAATTAAGCATTCTTACTTTATTGTCACAAAAATCCTGGGAGGCAGGCAGTGTTATTAAACTCCTTTTACAAAAGAGACAGTAGTGATTTAGATTCAGACATCTGTTGAGGTCAGCCAGCTAGCAGGAGGGAAAGCCTGAATTTACATTACAGTTTTCTGACTTGGGCATCCCCTACTTTTACTGCCTAAATTGTAGTACTATTTGTTATACATTCTCCTAAGTCTCATACCTCCACGTAATCCTCTTGGTGTGGCAGGTGCTCAATGGCTATTCATCACATTAATTGTTTCCTTAATGGTTAAAACAGTTAAGTATAGAAGACAAGGGTTAGCATCCACAGTCTGTTAAACATCTTGCTAGTAGCAAAGAAAGAAAGAAAATCAAAGGTAAAGCATAATTGCCCTGTCAAAATCAACTCAGACAACTCAGGAATGTTTTAAAGGTTTTTTTTTACTCAGATAATGGGACACCAAGACAGTCAGGTTGAATGTGGGGTGAGGTGAGTCAAATGGATTCTAGTCCGTTCATTTACCTCATTAGTTTCTAATCAGCAAATACTATAGTTTTCAATTACTAGGACCATTTTAAATAATGGCTCTCCTCACCATCATTGAGGACTCTGTATATTTACTCTGGATTGTTTTCTCAAAATGCTCTGAAAATATAAGACAACAATATCTTATCTGCACATTAAATTTAATATCAGTTCTGTTATTTTAATGTTCCAGGCAACTGGCTGCCCTCAGGAAAAGTCACCTGGCCTTTGGAAACAAAAATCGTACTGATGGTATTTGAAAGATAAAAGTAGGTTAGAGAAAGAAGATATACAGAAACTTTGCAAAACAACCCGGACTATCAGCTTGGAAAAAATTAAGACTCCCCCAGGGCACTTGGAGGTGGCTGTACCTTGGGAATTTACAGACCGCTATCATAACGTGTTTCTGATTCTGTGAACACTGGATTTGTTCCCTGGTTTTACTTCATTCCAAAGGAACTGTCTGTAATTCAGGGGTCCTTTTTGGCTTCATCTACCTACAGCACCTTGGTGCCCAAGGTAGCCTTGAGTGAGGAGAATGGATATTTCCTATGATATTATGGAAACTCTATGGTTTCCTGAAAGAAAGGTGGATTTGAGGTAAAGGGTTCCCCCTACCCACCATCATGGAGCATGGAAGATGTCCTCAACAGTTCCACTGACATTGAGGCCTCCAGGAACCAGGGGGTCCTCAGACACTAAGGAAGGCATCTGATATCACTGGCCTTTATAGATGCTGTTCTACTCCAAATCCCAAGATGACTCCCAAGTGCGACAGTTTAGGTTAAGTGGGGTCAACATTTTACAGCATGTGTAAGTTCCTGAGCCAGAACCTATGTCATAGCAGTGATAATGCCAGGTCCTTAACCCACTGAACCACCAGGGAACTCCAAGTGTGGTCAACTTTGAAAAGCAAGCTGTATATCTTTTGAAGCATCTTGCCTCTGTCAGTCTCCCAATTTATGTAAACTAAAATGCTACCTAGGATTTTTAAAATAAGAAAGCTGCATAGACTGGATTGGAAGACTTTTTTATCTTCAAATATGTCTAAAAACTAAGATACAGGATAGAAATATCTAGCCTGGACATCATAATTAGATACTCTTTTGTTCTTATACCTGAAGTAAAACAGCATAAAGCAGTCCGAAAAATTAAAATAGAGGAGTACAAAAAAATGGCCCTTTTTTTGGGGGGGGGGGGCTGTTGAAGCCCATTGTCTTTGCCCAAAGCCCATCTTTTCACCTTTGTGTAAATGTCTGCCTTCATGTTATTTACTGGCTGTCTCTGCATCCATCCTCCTCTCCCTCACCATTTGTTATTCAGTGGTTTTAATTCCATAGGAACAAGAGGCAGACTGAGCAGGGAGAGGCTGCCAGAGAATGGGGGGGATGCAGCACACATCCCAGGGAAGTCTGTCCATCCTGATGGAATTGAGGAGAGCTGCGACAAGCCGTTAAGTGGAATGATGCTTCCTGAAGTAGTTGTTTTCCTCCTACTTGCTCATGAGCCTTCATACAGCACAGAAAGTAATTCCTAAAACCATCTTTACCATCTCCTGAGAATGTCCACATGTGGGTCATTGTCTAGTGGCAGTCCACATCACATGAATCATCTTATTACTGCAAGCTGAGGGCCCTTTTCACTGCAATTACATCACCCTGATCCATGTTATCACAACTACAAAGCTGCTTTTCTTTCTTTCTCTCTCTTTCTCTCCCTCTCTTTCTCTTTCTTTTCTTTTCTCTCTCTTTCTTTCTTTCTTTATCAGGGCAAACATGAGAGACATTGTTAAATGACTACAGGAATGGCTCATGCACAGAATTTCAATGAATGCCTCTGAGGGAAGCTGGCACTGAATTCCATTTTAAATGGAAGAGGCTGTCATATTATTGAAGTAATTCTCTGAACTTTCCTGGCCCAGAGTGCTGTGCTGACAGCCAGAGCGCTTCTACAACCCAGAGGGAGAAAAACTGCATGAAAGACTCACAAACATTGTACTTTCTTAATGAGGCCAGGCGGCTTAGAAGAAAACGTGGCATTCTTGCATTTCTGCACCTCTACCAGTGTTAAATTATGAACACATTGACACTAGGCTGGGTAGCAGCAAATTGTTGCTCCAGCAGCTTGGAGGAGCTCTTTTCTCAGACTAAGCTTGGGGCAAAGTCAAGACAGAGATGGCTCTAATAATTTCCCACAGTAGCATTCTCTCTGGTGGACATTTTCATTGATGAATTGCTTTTGATCAGCTGGCTAGGACAGGACGATCATGAGGTCAAAAGTCAATGACATGGTGATCACATTACTGTTACTGTCGCATAGCTACAGGCTGTATCTTAATCCTGGCCAACTATTTTGAAAGTAAGTTCTATGGTCATAGATTCATCCTGTAGAAACCTACACCAAAATAGAAAAAAATTACCAAAACACCTACTTTATAGTCCATCAAAAGTGTGCTGTTTATATTGATGTTATACATATTTTTTCCAATAGTCAAAGATAACTATTTTTTTTTCAATTCTAGACTGGTAAGGTTCTCACATAAACTTTATTCTAGTGGTAGATTTAACAATAATATTGTTCCAGTGGTAGAGTCTGCTGGGAGGTTAACAGCAATAATCCAGTAGAGACAGTAAAGACAGGAACTAAGGCAGAGATGGTAGATTAGAGAGATGGGACACACCAGGGAGATGCACAGCAAGGGAACTGTCAGAAACTGGCATCTAGTAGTTTCAGTGATGTCACATGTCGGATGGACATGAGCTTGGATCAACTAACTGAACCATCATCATGAATGTCAGTTGTCCACTGGAAAATGAACCCTCGGATCCACAAAAGCCCTGATTTGTAGTTCTTGCTGATTTCCCTGGTGTAACTATTCTCACCATGGCCAATTTTAAACTGCAAATGGCTTAAGATTTAGCTGGCAAAATTTCTAATGTTCTGAATGTGCTCTTGTGGGCCAGAGCAAGAGAGCTTTGGGACACCACTGACCTGGGTTCTCTAGGTCAAGAATCAAATTTTCAGTTCATTTAAATTTTGTTCCTTTTATCCTTCCTTCTTCAAACCTATTTATCATTTGTTGACATTTCTTTTGACTATGAGAGGCATGGGATTTTATGTATGTGAAGAAGACAAGCACAGAGACACTGGGATGTACACTGGGATGTAGACTGGATTATACACTGGGCTGAACTCCAGATGTAGACTGTACAAAGGACTGTATGTACACTGGCATGTATATTGTACATGGGATGTACACCAGATGTACACTGTACACTGGACTGTACACTGGATATACACTCGGATATACACTGTTGTAGACAATACACTGGGATGTACACCAGATGTACACTGTAAAAAGGACCATATATACACTGGACTGTACACCAGATGTAGACTTTAATGTACACTGTACTGTATACCTTGATATACACTGTACTGTAGACCAGATACACACGTGTACACTGTACACTAAACTGTACACCGTACACTAGGATTTACACTATACAAAGGACTGTACATTGGGATGTACACTAGATGTACACTGGATATACACTGGGGGGTTACACTGGATGTACACTGTACACTGGATTTGTGTACTGAACACTGGAGGTACACCAGATGTACACCGTACAAAGGATTGTATGTTCACTGGGATGTGCATCGTACACAACTACACACCAGATATACACTGGAGGTACACTAGCTATACACTGTACACTGGATTCTAAACTGGATATACACTGGGGGTTACACTGGATGTTCACTGGACTTGTGTACTGAACACTGGAGGTACACCAGATATACACTGGGATGTACACCAGATGTACACTGGACTGGCCACAGGGATTAACCCTGCGATGGACCACTGTGTACTAGATGTGTGCCAGATGTGCTCCAGATGTGTGCACTGTATACCAGTTGTGCACTGGACTGTCCAAAAGATGTACCTGGGGTGACCACAGGCCAGAAGAAACTGAAGCAAGCACCAGCATGATGTTTTCTGTTACATTGTGGACACAAATCCTTTGAACATACATATATGCAAAATGCCAAACATTAGAGATTTCAGAATTTTGTTTCTTCTGATTTTTCCTTGAGGTCCAGGTAGATATCATCAGTCAGTGCTAAATTTCAAAATGCCAGAAAAGTTTAAAGATCAACTGGCTTAGATTTTACTACAACCCAAGCATGATTGATTCTAAATTATATAATGTATAGATCAAAAGGAGAAAAAAAAAAAACCTTCAAACCTCACAACTGAACTCACAATAAATGTATGTATTCTATCCATAACTACTGCTTTCCAAGGAGAAAACCTGGGGATAAACATCTGTGAAGTTCTCATCAGAGTCAAAGAACTTCTGAGTCCCTTGTTATTCTGTCTCTTCATCACTATTCCAACAGATGGCCCCAAATTAAGCTGCTGGGCACCAGATGATGTCACAACTCCAAGCAACAGTAAAGAGATAGTTTCTGATCATCTACATGATCAACCTGTGCTCCTTGTTAACAGTAATAAAAACAATCTTTAATCTCACCATGTGAAGAACTGTTACTTAAAAGTGTTCCTTTTATCTGGGTTGAGATGACAATCTACAGGCTTGTCTACATGAATGCCGATGTGCTTATCTTTTCAGCTGGAATCAGAGGACATAGTCCACACTTAAATTCCATTTCATAAAAATTAAAGTGAAATTGAAGGACAAATGGTCTAAGGTGAAGACTCTTTCTTTTTGACCACCCCTGTAGGGCAGGCTATCTCCACCATGACAAAGCAGTTTCATTGTCTTAATGGCCTGCTGCAGGGTAGGAAGAGAAATGATTCAGAGCATTCACTTGTTAACTTCTCCCTTCCACTCAATGCCTGTAAGAGCAATATATTTCAGCATGGTTAAATGCTTTATAAACATTCAAATAGAACATGAGCATTTTAAGAGAGCCATAACTTTTCCTGCCTCCTGTCTTCAATGTAATGAGATGCTGCAAACTGGGTCTAAAAGAACCAGCTGAGGCCTCAACATCTGTCCTTGGCAGGACAGCAGGCTATGCTGAGAATGTGCTAACCAGGCCCACCCTTCCCAGCGAGGTTTGCATGCTGCCTTCTCAGACCTTTGGATTCTCAAGGTTTGCCTCTCAGTCCTTCCTCATCATCTTGTCTCCACCTCTGAGCGCCTGCTTCCCCGACCAGCTGGAACTCTTTCCTCTGGTCAATGGTTCTCAACATTTTTCTGTCTTGGAAGAATTTGGTTCAAGTGACCAACTGAAAACACAGATTGCTGGTCTCCAACCCCCAGAGGTTCTGATTCAGTAGGTTTTTTTGCGGGGGTGGGGCACTGAGAATGTGCCTTCCTGACAAGTTCCCAGGGGATGCTGATGCTGGTTTGGGAACCACGCTTTGAGAACTGCTGCTGGACATTGGCTTTCCATAAATACTTCTGCACTGAATTCCTATATTTAACCCACTTACTTTTCCCCTCATAGAGTGGGGGATGGGACCTAGCACATCACACCCTGTGGAGGGCCATCTCTCATCTCTGACTTTATTTTCCTTATCTGTAAAAGGGGGACCATCCTGTTCTCAAGGGATGTTAGGTTGGGCCAAGGTCCTTTTGTAAGACACATTACAGGGACTGAGCACCTCACAAGGACCATGACTGTGACTGTCCTTCCCCTGCTCTTTGCACCTTCTACCTTGTATGAACTTGAATTAAATTTCATTATTTATTTAGGTCTGCTTCCCAGCTAGTAATCCTTTGGAAAAATAAGCATATCTTATACATCTGGGCCTGGCCCCATATTCTACCCTTAGTGCCTCAAGAACATTTATCAATGATGTTGATTAAAAACTGCCCACACCACATTCACCCTAGATGAATCTTACAGTGCCACATCATAGAAAATAAGCCAACAAACAAAGCCTGAAGGAAAAGAATGAAGAAGCAATGTTCCACTTCTGCCTGCTACAGCTGAGATAGGTGCACAGATAGGTCCGAAAACGGGAAGGAGGAGGAAACATGGGAAGGAGCTGAAAAAGGGAGTGGAGGAGGGCAGGAAAATGCATCTGAAACACTGTTGGGCATTCTCAGACCTATCTCTTAGCACCTGGTGAGGCATCTGGGGAATCAAACCAGATTTCTGTAGCATCGTGTCTTTTAGACACAACTGTGTTTGCTAACCCATGCTTATGCTTATGCTTTCCCTGACTGTGCATCTTTTTTAAAATAATTTTTATTTTTTCCATTATAGTTGGTTTACAGTGTTCTGTCAATTTCTACTATACAGCAAAATGACCTGGTCACACATGCATATATACTTTCTTTTTCTCACATTATGCTCACATTGTGCTCCATCATAAGTGACTAGATATAGTTCCCAGTGCTCTACAGCGGGTGTGTATCTGTCTTGATTTGGCCTAACAACAACAACAAAAGCAAGAAACCTGGACCTCACTCACCCTCCTCTCAGAGAGCATACTGCTGGAATCCCTGGCTTTTCTAAATCTCTTTTCCACCTTCCATATCCCCTACTCCACTCCCACAGTCTTTAAGCCTGGCTGTTGACAATGGATATGGCCATCTCCTGGTCCCACAGGCTCTGGGTGAGGAAACTGCAGTTGAAAGGGCTAAGAAGCCACCTGCACAGGATCACACACAAAGTTTCTCATAAACCCGGGACTAAATCCTATTTTCCTGTTAGTCACTTTGCTAGCATACAAGCCATAGTACCTCCTTCATAGTCCAATATGACAGTCTGGATTTCAAGGCATATCATTGTTTCCTAGTCACCTATGCGCCGGCTCTGTTGCTGCTGTCATGTCATTACTAAGAGTTTGGAGACTCTATCTCATGTATGTGAACTGGAGCTCTCCAAGTTTGTTTCCATTAGCTACCAGCAGACTTTCTAAGATAATCCACAGTAGGATTTGGGGACAAAGAAAATAAAAGTTTGGAGGTTCAAAGAATTTATCAAGGTTGCAAAATCCAAAATCAATCCATTTCTTTTGAAACTGTCAGCCTGACCATATCCCAGTGTTTAGATATAGATAGTAGCAGTTATTTACCAACAGACAACATTCCCAGGAGGCCATATACTGGGTTAGTGGAGACCACGCTTGTATTAACTCAAACCAGGAGAAGCAAGCTTTCCCCTTTCATCATCCATACTCATAGTAACCTTTAATGCCCATGCCTCACTAGATCAAGCACTTCAGAAGTGGGTGGCATTATGACTTATTTTTATAGCAGATGACAATGAAGCAGAAGGAATCCAATAGATTAGGGCCACACAACCCAGAAGTACCAGAATAAGTCAGGGGTATTCTATGCACTTCTAACTGCCCCCCCGCCCCCAGCTCAGCATCCTGGCAGGCAAGAAAATTCCACTCCAGTGACTCATCTGAAGAGGTATTATTAATAAACAGAGCATTGCTAAATGAGGAGACAAGTTAAGGGACCGGACAGGAGAGGGAGGCATCCAGAGCCTAACAACAACAGGAAGAACAGTTTTCTCCACTCAGCCTGAAGCTCTTAGGGGAGGAGCCAGTGGAGCCAGAAGCCAGTAAGAGCCTAAGGGGCCATCTGGAGAACCAGCTGCATCTCAAAGGAGGAAGGGTGGGCTGAAGGGACCTGATCTCTCTTCCTCTGCCCTGTGATGCCTTCCACTGATGCCTTCTATTAGCAAAACCCACCTTGCAGCCACAGGACAAAGGAAGCTGAATGGTCCCATCTGTGGGGTCAGAAGAGAGGGATGGAGAAAGGCTATGTGATGAGAGGAGGGGCAAACCAGATTACCAGCACACCCTTCCCTTCAAAAAGGACAAGGAATTCCCTGGTAGCTCAGTGGGTTAAGGATTTGGTGTCACTGCTATGGCGTGCATTTACTCCATGGCCCAAAAAACTTAGGCATGCTACAGACACACTCCGCACCTGCCCCCCCGCCAAATAACAAAAAGGACAAGGAATACACTTCTGGGTCAAGCAGTATTCCCTAAGCTACTGTGCCAACCTGGTCAAATGAAAATTTTAAAAAAGAGAGATGGATAATGATTTTAGCGGAGTACTGTCTCTTGGTTTTATAGACGTTTTTCCCCTCAGAAATTATCTTTTTAAATACCTGATAATGTGTCAGACTATGCACTTAGCATGACTGCTTCAGCAATTAAGTAAATGTTAACTCTCAAATTTATATGTCATTGGATATTAGGGCAGAATATTTGACTCTTTGCCCTAATGCTTGCCTTCCCAGTTTGAGGAAATGGCAATGTTTGTAGGGAATTGATAATAACTTAGGAAGCACTATTAAGTGATGTTTAAAAATCCTGTAGGGCAAAGAAAAAAATTATGATTCAACTCAGGCAGCACTACTCATTTTGTTGAATTTGACATTTTCCTTCACTGGCTGCAGAACCAGATGGCTGAGATCAAATGGATAAAACGGGCAAATGATATTTCATGAGAAAATGAAAAAGAAAAAAGGAAGGTTGAGTTTATTTCTACAATGACCCTAACTAATTCTTGCATTCCACAAGCATATTTGTCTCAGAAAATGCTCTGCTGGATATTAGTCTCCAGTTTCATGTATTTAGCCACAATTATTTCAGATATTTAAAGGAATTATCAGCAAGATGAGATAGTATAAAAGGATACCTACATGAGACTTCAAATTAGTGTCCCATAGGGTTAAATCCAAGGACTTCATGATTTCTAATAGAAAAATCACAGGTTCCATAATGGGACAGACAAGAAGCCAATGGCTAACTCTTCCACCCACTGTCTCCGTGACTGGGAAATTATCTACTGTCTTTGAGGTTTCTTTTGCTTGCCTATTAACTGGGTGCGACTAATTCCCAACTTCCCAGGGCTATTATGAAGGTCAAGTAGATACTCAGTAATACAACTCACATGTTTCTCAGCCCATGGCACTTACTACATGATGGTTGGCATGTTTCCACCAAATGATGCCATGTTAATGCAAGTATTTTCACTCCCTGCAGAACTGTACCATACGTTCAGAACAAACTGGGTGTTGACAGTACCAGGAAGAACCCC
This sequence comes from Phacochoerus africanus, assembly GCF_016906955.1. Classification (NCBI taxonomy): domain Eukaryota; kingdom Metazoa; phylum Chordata; class Mammalia; order Artiodactyla; family Suidae; genus Phacochoerus; species Phacochoerus africanus. The sequence continues at coordinate 101,471,839 of NC_062544.1, read as the reverse complement.
AAATGCCAAAAAACTTGCTGGAACCGTTCCATTTAGCAGACAGTGTTCACACTTCAATACCCCAAATTTCCTATGAGCCAAGACACAGTCTTTAAGTGCAATGCACATTGATATGACCATGGGCGCTGAAATGCTTGTGCCTTTTTGCGCTTGGTTTACGTGGAAAGTGTACTCCCTAGTAGCAAAAAGGAGCAGAAGCAGCTCTGAACTTGAAGGGAGGCAAAGCACTCAGTATAGCAGGGAGTGGAAGAGGCAAGCTAATCATGTGTGTGGAGTATACATCCAGGCTGGCATCCTTTGGAAAGACAGGTGGGTCCAGATTCCAAGCACTGGCAGAACACTGATTTCTAGGTTGTAACTTTAAGACAGCCACGGTATTGCATCTTTTGTTTAGAAGCTCTGCTCCATGTTTATCACCAAGGACTCAGACAAACGTGAGGCTCCTTCTGTTCTTACATAAGAAACAGATCCAGTTTCTCTCTTCTCTTGTCTCCTAATCAAAGCTATGCTTGCACCAGCCAGGGACTACATTTTCTTCCCTATTAAAGGACTGAGGAAAAGGAGAGCTCCTCTTCATCTAAATCATGTCTCAGAGCAAAAGGGGGTTGAGGGGATCCTGGGTTCATGTAGGTGCCCTTCCATTTTTTTCTGGTGACTTACTGCCTGGAGCCCTCTCATCAGCTAAGATACAAAGCGGTGACCCCCTCTTCTGCTTCCCCTGGCCAGATGCTCTCACTTGGGGCCCATCTCCAAACTCCTTAGACTATTACTATGCTTCCCAGCACCTAGGACTCCTGAAATCCCTGCAAAGGGACAAGGAATCTTCCATTATATGATTATTTCTAACCTAAACATTCTGTACTATTTTTATGCAAGAAGATTAAGCAAGTGATTCTTATGAAAATAGTATTATTTTCAATGAATATATTATTGATTATATTATAGTATTCTTTAATTTGTAATATTTAATCATACTCATGATATATCTGGATCAATTTTACTTCTTCCCATGTAACAAATGATACGTGGTGTTTCATCTGCTTTCTATTTAACTATGTGAGAAAAGAAATCATGATCTGTGATTAAATACCTTTCAAAATGTTGAATTTAGGAACCAAATAAATAATAAAATGGGCATTTAGGTTAAAGGCATGTTGAAGTACCAAAATAGAGTAAAAATGCTTTTTTATTTGATGTTTGGAAATGTTACACTTAATGCATTAAAAATCAACTAGCTGGTTTTTATGATTTTTTGTTTTGTTTCTAACTGATGACATGAGACAAAAGGATTCTGGCTGCTCACTGCACACACACACAAAAAATCCATGAAAAAACACACTGTAGATTATAGATAGACTTTTCCTACAGAAAAAATAAATTGGATATAAATGTCATTATTTTCCTCTCAAACTTTGGAATGTATGTATGTATTCATTTATTTCTAATCATCGTTTTTTATTTAATATATACTGTACAAAGGGGCACAAAATTAAGATTAAAATTTAATTCCCTCACTTCTAACATGGTTGTTTTTTTGTAAATAATGGAGGCAAATATTGCATTTATATATAGGGTGACCACAAGTGTCTATTAATGCCAATTACTCTAGTGTAATTATTAACAGTCTTTTCATTCTCAAATGAGTATGGGTTCAGATGAGAAATTTTTCAGTTATCATATATAGGCATGTACACATACAAACACACAGACACACATATATACACACATGTGTTTGCATATGCATATATGTCTATGTATACATCAATATACTTTTTTAGGAATTGAATGAAGATTTTTACTGATGCAAATTTAGAGAAATGTCACTCTGTGCTCCTCATAACTTTCATTGCAACATTTGCTGTTGTCTTCTTGTCTTTAACCAGTGTTCCTTTATGCATATCAATTATATAATGTATGGCTTCAAATTGAAACTATTTAAATCGGTTTGGCAGATAACTAGGTCCAAAATAGTGCCAGAAAGAATGATAGAGTCATGGTAGCTCTCTCCTCTAATCTCAGTCCTACTCAGGCCTCATCTGCTGAATTCCTTTTTTGGGGGGATGGTGGAGGAGGCTTATGATAATTTGATGTATTAATCTTCTTCAAATGAACATATTTACTGTTTTGAACAGCAGGGATTCCCAGAAGACCTAATGTCCACAGCGTAGGAACTGCTGCTTCATTTCCTCACTAACCTTTGAAAGGGAGGCGACAAAACAATAGGTGCCCCTGGGAAGTTTACTGATCAAGGGCACTGACATTGAACAGGTACGGAGGAGTACAGATTACACTGAAAGGAGTACAGATTACACTGAAAAATTAATGGAAGTCTTGAACCTGTTTCCTAGTCAATATTACTGGGGCACACACACAAAAAAATTTTGCATAAAATTTCTCTGGTTTCAGGAACTCCAGAAACCCGATCATGAAATCCAGAATTTAAAACTCCTGATCTCTGGGGAGAGATGAACAGTTCTCACTCTTTATCATTCAGATATAACACGATTAAAATGAGTTAACTTCTCAATACACTCTTCCAGCAAGATCCTAAATATTAAAAAGAACTGGGGGGGGGGGGCTTGAGGAATTCACAAGGAATAAATTTGCATTGATGAAGAGCAATTTAATGTCACTTAGACAAGTTCAGGCATCTATGATCTCTCTCGGGGGGAGAAAGAGAAGGAGAGAGAGAGGCTGCTAAAAGAAGCAGGGTGCTCCTTTGAGAGGTCTTTGTGAATTGAATATAGGAGGGAATTGTCTTACGGACATCCCAAAGTATACAGTACATCATTGAAGATGTTTCTCCTTTAGTAACATTTCCAGCCATGTCTTTTAAAAAATTGCTTGTCATTTGGGACATCCTTTCTAATCTGCTATTAAATTGGTAAGCATATTTGGGGGGGGGGGCATTCTCCATCTTATCTCACCTACATTAAAATAAAAACACCCTCCTGGGCCGTCAGGTTTCTGGACCTTCCCATCAACAGAACTGTCTACCAGCCAAGGCAGGACACAGACACTATCTTACAAAACTGTGATTAACACAGAGTGGGCAGAATGTCCCAGTAACAACTTGGCGGATGCTGCTTTCATAACACTGCCAGGGAACACAAGGCTAAAAATGCCCACACTTAAATAGATGAGGCCAAAGCTGAAGCCACGCATGATAATTAGTTTCATTATTAACTGACTAAAAAACACATAGAGCTGTTTCTTTTGAGAATAAAATTTTAATTAAGGAATGTGGGTGTTTCAGCAGGTGAGGGTCCCTGGAAAGCTCCTATGATGAAATTTCATGACTGATAACTCCTAAGCGGCCTGGCATTATTAACAAGATCATGATGAAGGACATAGTTGAGCAGTTTAAAAATAGGTGTATTACAACTGCTTTACCTAGGTGTGAAGGAACCACTATTTGATATCTAATACCATGACCATGAACCTAACTTCGTCTCAGGGGATGCAAACATCTCATCCTAAGACCAGTAAAAACATTTCTGTGGGAAAAAGCAAAGATGATTGCTATTTTATTTTGCAGGCAAAGACATCTGGTCATAAGAGGCAGTATATATTACAGTGAAGACCCAGCCTTCGGGGACAGACTCCTTGTGGCTCCCAGGGTGGTAACTTATTGCCATACCTCTATCTACATCATCTATAAAATTTGGGAAGTGATACAATTGATGCTATCAATCTCATAGGATTGGGGTGAGGATTACACAGTAATCAACAGTAAACATGCTGTCTGGCATATAGAGAGAAAACACTCAAGTTGCTTTTATTTATAACTTAAGAAAGTGAAATTCACTTGTTGCCAAGAGTACACCACCCTCAGGGTTTGCCCAGAAGGCATCACACTCTAATAACATGCTTAATCTTCAAGATGATATACTTTCCACTCATTTTTCAGGACAGTTTTGAGTCCCCTGAATAATAAGAAACTCAATACATGGGCTAAGAAAACCATCTTTTGAAATATAAAATCCTTTTTATCTCACTTCCATAGAAAGTAAAATATCTATGAGGAACAGCCTGCTATAGGCAAAAATAATTGTAATCTAATGTGAGGCTCTGTTACAGAAGCCCTGTTCTAGAAGAACAGCTGAGCCAGGCTCCAGCTCGCACCCTGCCCTAAGAGGCTGACATCAACACATTAACCCAGGCGAAGCCTGTGCAGCTGTTCTCAGGCATCTGAAGCCCTTTCATTTATCTGAGACTAAGAAATCACCACACAGATGACTGCCTGAAATAAAGTAGAATAAAAAGAGAGGAGGATTATATCTTGCAGAGGTAAAGTCATTGGACTGGAAAGAAAACAGGCTGGCTTTGAGAAAGGCAGGACTGACATGTGATAGAGAGACTGAGACTGTGGGGGCCACCCAGGAGGCCAGGGCCTCATGTCTGGATGCAGAAAACCTCCTGATTTCTGAGACAAGGTTGGCTGTGCCAATCAATGACCAATTGTATGGCAACCTGAACTTCAGCTCACGACCTGTACTCAGTTGTCTGTTCTCAGCAAGTAACTTAATCATCCTTGGCCTTGGTTTCCTCACCATAAACATGACTGTCATTAAGCGAGGGTCCTGGGCTAAACTGAATCTATTTAAGGTCTCTTCTAACATTCTAAAATTTAGACAGGCTTTTTTGGAGGACAGTTTAGTAAATATTTCTTCTGTTGCAAATTTCTGAAGCTCTGGAAGATGTTTTCCATTTTAATATTCTTTTTTTTTAATCTCACTTCCAAGAATAGCTGATATTGACATTGGATACTTGAACAGATGCCCCCAGATGCTTCACATTAAACTTGCCAAATTTATTATATTTCTGACGGGGTGCAATAACCAACTGCAACCAAAATTAGAACTTTAATGGCTTCAAAGAACAGCTACATTTGCTACTTAAAAAGAGAATATTGAACCTGAGCCAAATCTGATATTAGGTTTGGTTTAAAAATTTTTTTTAATTTTTCATATGCATTGGGTTTTCACAGAGTCTGTTAAGGTCAGTCTGTTAGAGTCAATCTCTATCAATATCTTTTAGGAGAAAGTAAACAACCCCGGCCAAAAAAAAAATCTTCATCTGAATATAGTCCAAAAGGCCTTTACAAATAGTTGCTAATGTATATAACAATACAATGATTTCAAGAGTCACTTTTCTTCCTCTTGACTCAAGTCCCTTAAGAGACTGCTTCTGTGTCATTTATCTTTGCTACATGGTTCCCGCTTCACTCACCCCAGACTCTCCATGCAGTTACAATTCCTGCACACAGCACATGCGTAATGTATTGTTATCGTTGAACAAACACCGATAGATAAAAAGCGTGATGACAATGTTATGTAACATTCCACCCAGACATCTTGTTTCTCAAGGGTGGAACCCAGAGGTCAACAAGTAAAGCAGGCAATGGACACTGAGTTGCCTATGGGTGAGGAGACTGAGTGCAAGTCCTGCTGGGAATCCCTCTTGTCCTCACCTCTTCTGCCCTCCCATCTGGCTACGTGTGACTCTAGTTCCAAGGAAGAGGCAGTTTCCAACAGAAGTAAGAGAAAAGAATGCTTTCCCAATGGGGTCTCTGGTCACAGAGACAAACACTGTGGCTCTGGGCAGAACACAGAACTCACTGTACCTCCAGTCTCTTAAAAGAAGGATGACAGGGCTGGACAATTCCTCTAGCCATTTATGACCTTCGTGTTTTTCCAATACTGATGGACATTCTCCTTGTTCTCCTGGGTCTCTATTGACAATTAATTAATTTTATTTGCCACACCAAACAACACTTCACTGACCAACATAATTCCACATCACCTCTCTATTATCACAGAAATCACATACATAACACAAACTGCCTATCAGTACATAAAGAATCATGGCATAGGAAGACAGTCAGCAGGCTACTGTTTATAATTTTAACCTTTTAGGTTTAATTCTTCCGCAGGGTATCTAGCAAGCTCAAAAATAATACTCTGCCATTATGGTGTCAAGGGAAGTTGACAAAGCCACTGCCCAACTGTGAAAACGTGTAATCAAATACGTGTGCACTTCTGAGGGCTGGGTGTTGGTGGGGTCATTCTTCAAGAGTCTTCTACAACCGTGTTAGGAACTGTTTCACCACAAACAGTAAATGCTATTTGTGGCAGAAAGAACCACATGCTATTTCCTAATGCTCTATTTACAAGTAGGTGAAAAGCTACTATTCCAATAGGAAAGGCAGCTTAAGCTATAAAAGCATGGCTCCCAAGCCTCAGAACACTGGGCCACTTTACTGATCTTACCAACATTAATATACCCCCTTAAAGAAATGACTTGGTAAAACTAAGCCACACTCTTTCCTAGGCCAAGCTGGTGAAAAGAAATGAATAAAAGGGGATTTCCCATTGTGCCTCAGCAGAAACGAATCCAACTGGTATCCATGAGGATGTGAGTTTGTTCCCTGGCCTCACTCAGTGGGTTGAGGATCTGTAATCTGTTGCCATAATCTGTGGTGTGGATTGCAGACTTGGCTCAGATCTGGCATTGCTGTGCCTGTGGTGTAGGCCGGCAGCTGTAGCTCTGATTTGACGCCTAGCCTGGGAATCTCCATATTCCATGGGTGCAGCCCTAAAAAGCCAAAAAAAAAAAAAAAAAAGGAAAGAAATGAGTAAAAGGAGTAACTTTAGACATCTAAAAGACTAAAGATGATTCTTCTTTTAGAGAATTTAGAAGCCTAATTTGGGGCTATGCTAGGAAAAGGAACATCATATAAAACAGGTTTGGTTTTAATCTCAGAGACAACCAAAAAGATGTACATTTCAGACGAGTATTTTGCAGTCCATAGACGCTATGGTTGAGAAGCTTTCTAGGTGCCTTTATATTTGCACGGATGCAATGGGTTCCATGAACTGTGACAACATGGCAAATTCAAGTAGCGAGTCACAGGGATTGTGAAACCTCTTCTTAATGGTTTCTACACCCCCACACTCCTGCAGTGTTGTACACTTTTTATTTCTGTAGTTAGGGGTAAACTTTTGTGAGCTTTCAGGCCAAATTACCACATACTTTTCTAAGCAATGCCTCTGCTCCCATGCTGTTTCCACATCAACTGCCTCTTCTGTTTCTTGGCAAGATAGGATGGCTTTGGCTCCAGGAAGGTATATTTTCAAGGCAGGTAGCAAAGAAAGGTTGCCCCAAGTGATCAGCAAAGGGGTCCAGATGGATGGATAGAGATGGTCCTAGCACAATCAGCCTAAAACTACCCAGAAAAAAGCTGTAATCTGACAAATTGCGGCCACACAGCAGAGGTGCTACGGGGTGTCCTACCAACAAAGGAGAGATGTAAATATACGTATCAGAGGGAGGTTAGGTAGCATTTAAGTGAAGCAGTTTTAATAGGTTTAGAGCAGGGCTGGGTCAAGGAGTTACCATCCTTGTCTGGACCAGTGGACCCAGGATCCTATCTCCCTTGTTTTAACCACAGAGTTCAAAAAGATGTGGAATGTTGTGTCCAGGAGCATCTACCTGAACCCCTGTATGTGGGTTGTACCATAACGCTGTTTCTCTATGTTACAGTGACTTAGGTCTTCCAGGTGGGAGCGGAGAGTTTTATTTTTTGCTGATATAAATTCACACAGTCCATCACTTAAGAGGACAAGATTTCTCAGTGAGTAGGAGGGCAGTAGTCACTCAAATGCAGGGGTTACTGTGACTCAAAGCTCAGTGTCCTTAGGAGATGCATATCTGGTTAACACTGACCCTGCTCTTCTCTGTGTCACTTATTCCAGCCTGATCAATGGCTGTGCAGAGTTTTACTTTCTTAGCTTGAGCTAATTTTTACTTTCTCAAGACAGAGATAACAGTCATATAGGATTAGAGAGGGGGAGGGAGAGAGAATGCATAATTTCTTTATGGATTCTCAATCAGCATTTCCCTTTACCTTCCACCTAGACTTAACACAAGCTGATACCCCCAAGGAGAAATTCCTTTATTCTAGTCCTTTCTCATTTCCATAATATTCCTAATTATTTAGTAAACTATGCCTGTACACTGAACTTAAGGATATTGAAAAATATCATGCCAGGATTTAAGGAACACAATGACAATATGATAATAAATTGCAAGCATTTAATGATAAAATAATTATAGTAATAATACTGTAATACTGCAATAATTTAGAAAAAGATGCAGGTGGCCCTTCAATGAAAAAGAGAAATTAATGAGAGTGAGTCACGCTCAATTAAGCACTTGAAAAAATGTAGAACTCAACATGCTAAAATGGAATTTTTAGTAAAAAGCAAATTTGTGAATGGGATTTTATATAGAAATGCTGCCAATTAAATTTCCAAACAATCATCCATGATGGCAAGCTATTTTTTTATCTTATAGCTCTTTTCTTCCAAAGAGATATGCTGCTATTAAAATAAATGACATTACAAATACCAACTATTAGCTGTTTTTCTTTTTTACACTGGTATTTATAAAACAGTGATAGTCCCATAAATGGTTTTCTAGAGAAGGAGTCATTAAAATCTAGGTATTAGGCATTGTCCTATATTTTGTGAAAATGAGCAAATCTTCCAAAAATGAGAGTTCTCCCTTCCACTTAAACTGTTGGGAGCAGAATTTGCCAAATGAATGCATTCTGGGAACCAGGAAATTAGCTCCTTTCCAGATTAAAAGAGAGAAGGGAATGGGTTGATGGCCTGGGACCAAGAAGAACCAAGAAGGAGAGAGGCAAAGTTGTACTTACTTAAAGCAGCCAAGAAAGTGAGTCCCACATCCACCCCATCATCTGATCCTCTCCATCCCTTACCCACCTCCACACACACACACGGAAGCATGAATGTCTAGCAGAGGATGAGCCTGGAGCTGGTATGCTGCCTGGTTTAGCCATCAGAAAGGTAAGGTGGCATCTGGTGGAGCCAGAAGCCACCTAAAAGAATGGATGTAACAGGAAAATCAAAAAGTCATGGGGGTGCATCCTGAGTCAACTTCATAGGATGGAGGAGCTTATGCTGCCTTAAACAATGATGTTAATAATTGGAAGGCATGGACTTTTGTTCAAGGAGTAGGATCAGACCCCTACCCAGAGGCTGGAAAACACTGATTTAAAGATCCTGTAATCAGGGAAAAAGAAGGGGTTTATGATGTTCTTAATACATAGCTAGGGAGTTCCGTGGTGGCATAGCAGTTAAGGATCTGGCACTGTCACTGCTGTGGTGCAGGTTCAATCCCTGGCCGGGGAACTTCTGCAGGCCATGGGCACAGTGAGAAAAAAATAGCTAGTAGGCAGTGTAATATAAAAATAAACAGCACTGCAAACTTTAACAGATGAGTGGAAAAATCTAAAATTCTATGGCAGGATGTAGAAGTCTCCTCTTGATAATAAAGACAGAAAGAATTAAGGGTGTTTCAAATATTGTAATATGCATGGGAAAACACTTGGCTTTGAAACAAATAAATTAGTTTCTAATTATGAAACCCAGTTCCTTTACAAGCATTGTTTTTTCTGCTTGGGGTGAGCTATTGAGGCAATTACAAACAAAAGTATTTTCTTATCACGGAAGAAGTGATGGCAAATTAGTTTATAAATATTTAGCAGTTATTCAGTCAAGCCAATAAAAAAAAGAACACATTTTATTGTCCATCATGCTGATTAGAGTCCTGAAATAGTATTAAAATGAGGTTATATTTTCCTTGTTGGGTACTTCAGACATAATATTGTTATGCAATACATTTCCCTCTCAGGAGTCTAATGGGTTCAAATCAGGTTTGAATTCGGGTTTGGTTATTGTGAAAGAAAGAGGAAATTGGATGTCAGTCAGTCCCAGAGATTATTATGGGCAAAAATTTGATTGTGCAACCTGATTTATTGGAATGGCTGCCAATACAGTCATCAATAGAAATGGATATTTATTAAACATAAGGGTTTCTCTAACTTGTTCCAGGCAGATCCAACAGGAACCATTTGTGCTTAGTCGTGGACTAGATTCACTGAGACCCTGGAGCGGTAAAGAGCTAAATGAAGTTTAACCCTGAATGCAAGCACTTAATGCTTACATCACTATAGTAATAATAAAGAAATAAACTGCTACTATAAAATAAGCAGGATAAAAATCTCCCCATTTTTGGTGAGCCTACATGAGTTCCTTGGAATATTTCCTTGCCTCATATATACATATATATATGTATATGTATATATTTTTGAGCTTCCTAATTTCATTTTAGGAAATGGGTTATGATGCACTACAATTTACACAAATAAAAGTCTTGGAGAGCACTACGTCTATAAAGCATGATGATAACTTATTGTTCTGGCAAATGATAAAACTGCTTACAGTGGCAGCTGTGATTTATTGAAGCAATTCAAATACACTTGGAAAGTATATTAGCTTTGCCTCTGCCCACAAAGGGCGCATTTGAGCAGGGTAGGACACTCCTATGATAAATTACAGACCAGATCCAAGTGAAGACAATTGGCACATCAAATGCCTAAAGGCTCCAAATTATAGCAAGAATGTGTTTTCCATGATAATCCCTCACATGCAGTGGCATCTAGGGTAGGCAAAGAAAGAAATTAGTGCCTGATTGTTTTATTTCATGATAGTATTTTTTTATTTTGTTTTTTTAATAACAAAGCTTATTTATTTATTTTTTTTATCAGTAGAGACTGGCACCTCCACACTGAGTACAACATTAGTATGTGTGCCATTAAGGCCACAACTGGTGGAGATTTACAAATTGGTTCCAGAATGAAACTTGGCAGAGCCATGTGCCCATATTTTACCAAAGAATCCAAAATATCCAGTTCCCTCTTTAAAGAATAAAAACCTGACTGCAGCTGGGTAACCAGCAATTAAAATCTAGAAAGTGAAATTCCTAATGTAAGATCACTGAATGGAACTTTCTGCTGCATTGGACATGGGCTACTCCCCATAAGCAGAAGAGAGGTCCCTTAATATATAGAAAGTCTTTAGAATCAGTGCCCATTTCTTCTGCAGGCTCAAGGAGGCACCCGGAACTACATTGCTCATCAGTCACGTGATCTATGTATTATATACTACCATCCCTAAGTACCAAAATTTTAAGCAATCTACTCTCATTACTGCATTAAATCATTGATTCGCCAGTCCTGGGATATCTTCACTTTACAGATGAGAACACTGAGCCAGAATGGTTAATTTTTCCAAGGTCACACAGATATAAATGGTAGATGTTTGAAGCCAGGTAGCCTTACTTCTTAGTTCTTATTTCTAACCATTCCATTATATAAGACAAATTATTTATGTGTAATCATTATTGAGGCAGATCTATTTTAAAGGACTAATTTTTATCTTTTCCATCTTTCTCATTTTTGATCTCAGTAGGAGGAAACTACTTATACTCAATTAATTTAATAAGCATCAAAAGCACTTCACTTTCACTTACATTTTCATGTCACCTCTTTGTTTCCTGGAATGGCTGAGCTTTGTTCCTTGGCATGAAAGCCTGCAAAATTGTAACCCAGCTATGCCCGACTGACAAGAAGGATTGGTGAATGATTTTCAATGCGCTGATGCTTCACTTATGCAATAAACTGAAGGACTCATGGCAAAAGAGAGGACCCAGTTAACTACATGTTACAGTATTTCTGTACTAAACCCCATGCTTTTTGTTCTTAGCCAAGCTCCTTAGCTATCACTCAGAATCAATCTCAGACATGTTTCTAACAAGCTTTGTTATCACTCTCTCAACTCAAATCAGAGTAGAAGAAAAAAAAAAGTGGAGGCAAGGCAATCCTGCTCAGAATTTGACATTTTGACAGATGTAAATCAGCAAAAGGAAGTGTGGCAAGGACTATGCATGTTCAGTGTATGTGTGTATGTATTTTCTCTGTTTAGTAAGGTGGGAAAGTAAAATTACATCTGCAAAATTTCTATCCAAAAAGTTTAATTACTTAAAAGGATATATATTTTCTCTTTTTTTAAAATTCACCTAAGCAGAATTTTCCTTGTCCTTCAGCAAGAGTACATACATGAGACAATAATGCATTTATCAGGATTTTAATTCTGATGCTGTGGCTTTATCATTAACCAAGAGGACAAAGAGAATTACTTTAGATCCCGAGAAGTGAAGAAGATTTGGAAACAATGAGTATAAAACTCCTTGCCATAACTCAATAAGTAGATTAAAAAAAATCCACTCTAGATTCTGTATACCTGTATATATGGATTTCACCCCTTCATATACAAACAAGAGAAGGGTAGTATTTTTGTAAAAGTGGTAGACTTACATTTCTCTCTCTACAATCATTTAGAAAACCAAAATGCATATACATGCAAAAAGAAACCTAGCTCCTCCCCCAACATTATCTAAGGTCCTTTTTTTGCTCAGGAATTCTGAGTTACTGGCCTCTTTTGTGACCAAAGCAAACTGTGCTTGAGAGGGTCACCTGGCATATAGGCCACTTTCTGAGAACAATTCCTGACTTCTACCCACTGTGTCCTAGGTCGCTATCTCCCCACGAGGCTGCTTGGAGGAAAGCACCTGAAAACCCACATTTAACCTAGAAAATCAGAGGCATATATTGGCTCCTCCAGAGAAAACAAAAAAGAATACATGGAGGAAAAAACTGCTAAAATCTGTTGCTACACCACTCTATGTTGGTTACAACTGTTACATTTCTAGTGCAGGTAGTCAGCTTTTAAAATCAAAACCATGATATTAAAAATAAACATTTCTAAAAATCATGTTAAACCATGCATATAGAACAGCTCTAATTTTTCTTGACAAGTATGTCTAGGAGGTTTCATAGGAACTAAAACTATTATTCTTCATCATGCTTATATATATATATTTTATATATGTATTTTAATGATTTTTATTTTTTTTCCATTATAGCTGGTTTACAGTGTTCTGTCAATTTTCTACTGTACAGCAAGGTGAGCTAGTCACACATACGCACATACATTCCTTTTTCTCACATTATCATGCTCCATCCTAAGTGACTAGATATAGTTCCCAGTGCTAGGAGCTTATATTTTTTTAAGATTACCAAAAGAGGTTAAAACATTCACCATAGTCTTTCATGGGACAGGAAAAGGCACTAATATTTACTTTCATAAAACAAAATGTTTAAATGTACCTTTTTATCTTAGTCATCCATAGCCATTTAACCCATTCTGAAAATCCTATTTGGACTACAAAATGTCATAGGCAAATTTTACTATTGATAGACAACTTCTGAATGCTTCCATGAATATTAGAAGGTGGTGAAAAAATGGAAAGGATACCACTTAGCACATAATTTCTATATTTATACTGAGCATTGTCCCTTCCTGGGTGTCTAAATTGCCACTGATGTCAATTAGGATATCAAATTCAGGATCAGTGTACTATATTCACTTCAGTAAAACTGATTAGATTTTACAGTGATTCCTAAAGGGCTTGAGATTGCCCAATTACAACTGCTGGGTTACCGTCTTGGTGATTGGACAAGCTCTGTGTGGTTCCATGAGATTAGGTGACAGCTCTTTTCCTTTGCAGTGAATTGCACAGTGAAACACATGGTAGGGAGGCAGCCATTGCCCCAGCCTTCAGTTTTCCTTGATGTATGTCAGTACGAAGCAGGTGGATGCTACACATACCTCAAGACTTTTAAACAACTTTAGCAGATGCACAAACTGCAGTTCTACTCAGGATTTCCTCCATGGGATTTCAAGTCACACTATGGTGCTGACTCTGTGAGGAATGGTCCTAAGGATATGTAAGAATCCCACTTTCTGCAAAGAGCCCAGTTGGAAGGGGCAGGAATGATATGAGTGAGAGAACTATTAATCAGAACCACTGGAATGTTAATACAACCAAAATATGTCAGTTAATTCTACTAGAGAACTTTTGATAGGCTTCCTCACCCCTTACTGTGTAATCATAGTCTTAAAAAGACACACAGCACGAGTTCCTATTGTAGCAAAGTGGAAACAAATCCGACTAGTATCCATGAGGATGCAGGTTTGATCCCTGGCCTTGCTCAGTGGGTTTGCAGACGTGGCTCAGATCCTGCGTTGCTGTGGATGTGGTGTAGGCCAGCAGCTGCAGATCTGATTCAACCCCTAGCCTGGGAACCTCTGTATGCTGCAGGTGCAGCCCTAAAAAAAAAAAAAAAAGAACTTTTAGAAAAAAAAAATCTGTGTAAGAATAATATATTCTATATGTGTGAGCATGTAGGTGTGAGTGTGTGTAGGTGTGTGTGTGTGGTTATTATAGTTTGTGACTTTGTTGTTGAGGGCTGGATATTTGGAAAAAGCTCCTCCTTGTTTAGACATGTTGGAAAATCACAACAAATCTGAGTGGATTCATGGATGGCTGGTGCAAATGGCTTCACTGTGGGATGATCCCAGGTCTGTGTCTCCAAATATCACTGGATTTCTACCTGGTCACTATTAGGGGCTCAGTAAACACGTGCTGAATAAATAAATGCCTGACTACAAAACCACTTGGAAAGGAAAGCTGTACAAAACAGAACTTATGATATACCTAAGTAAACTTTTTGGTCGCAGCATTAAAATCACAGGTGGCCATAGAGCCAATATTTCCAGTCTCTTCTTCCACCATTTAATAACAAAAAAATTATTGTGGTTTTTAATTCCACCCAGATTATTTTCCCTCAGAGAAGATTAAAATCTGATCTTTCAAAGCAGAGTAGGACACTAACATTGCTGACAGCCTCTATTACACCATGGATACCTCCATGGGCATCAAGTCACAGAGCAAAGGAGGAGGTGGTTCAGGAAGGCTATTTTCCACTAGAAAGGTCCTGTTCTCATGTGACTGGCTATTGTAAAACTAACTATATCGTGTTCTTGTATAAAGAAGAAATACTCATGTGGGCACAGAGGTCATGTGAGTACTTTATACGTAGCTTTGCCTTACAAGTAGTCAAAAACGTTGGCCAGATGTCACTTTTTTTTTCATGCTCCTTCCCTACTCTAACCACTCAGCCACTTCTTAGTCTTAATCATCTCTGAAAACATCCCTAAATATAGAGAAAGCAGACATTTGCTGTATCAGATCATATCCTTGACAACATAAGACATCTTTGGAGATGGGGATGGAAATTTGCCCCCAGTTTGAACTTGATGGTATTCCTGCCCACAAGGATTCCTTAGAACACAGAGAAGGAAATGAACATCAGAGGAATTCTCAAAGTAGATTCACTTTAGGCCAGTGGTTCTGAAATAATAATGGCATATTAATTTCTTGATAGTGCATTTTGGAAAAGCTGATCTGTCTGAGCACTTAAATCAGTTGCACTTAGTTAAAATTTAGCTTTTAAAGAGACTGAAGAAATGTACCTTCCCTACAAAAACGGAGTTATCCTTGGGGAGAAGTCATGTCTAGCCCTCAGATATTCAGGAAAATCCAGTTATCAGCATTTTTTAAAATAAGCTTGCCTCCCCATCCTAATGCAGATGGAACATCTCTTGAGAAACAATGATTTAGGAATGATTAAAGTGCATTTTTCTAGTGGCTAATTTACACCACATCACTGCTTTTCCTAAGGAAGAGTCTAATATCCACAGTTCTGAGACAGGGTCTTTAAAATCTTGAAAGTTTCAAATGGCTTACATAATGCTTCCAAATTTTTCCAGGTACATAATATCATCCTAAGAAATCAATGAAATTCATCTCAAGTCCCCTGAAGACCAACAGACATCAAACTCCCAGCTGATTCATTTCTCTCCTTCCTGCTTCTACTTCCATGACTGCAGGCTCCCAAAATAAAGCCATCTGCAGTGATTTCACAGAGGTTCTGGCTGGCCTGGAGACTCACATCCCCTACACCCAACAGAGGCTTCTGCTACAAATCTAGCAGAAAGAGCCAGATGGCAGTTGTCGTGGTACAAGTGCTGACTGTCACCATCAGGCAAATGTACAGGATTCAAGTAGCCAGTCTTCCTGACAATCCCATAGACCTTCAGGGCCCCCAGTGTGAGCTGGAACAGGAAGAGAGCTCAGCTCATGGATTGCTGAGAGCTGGCATTACTGATTCTCATAATTTATAGCCAGTTACTGTCACCACAAACCAACAACAAACACAACAACAACCAAGGCGGGAAAGAAGAAAAAGAAAGTAAGCTTTTGGTGTCTTTTGACTCTGTTTCACAGCCTCTTGAATAAACCCTGGCATGTCCTTTTGAGGTTTTTAATCTCCATTTAGAAACACGCTAAGGTACAACGTGATGTTTAATACACGCCCTCTAGTTCCTGAAGGTATAATGTACTTCCTGCAACACTGGAGTGGCTCAAGATGGGAAGCAATACAGGATCGCTGCTTCTGTTCTGGTTAATTCTTGCCAGCAGCGGATAAAACAATCCAATGTGCTAGCATTTGTTGACAGCTTTATCAGAACTCTTTGGCAAAGCACACTGGTTTTTCACACCTAATATCTTTTTTCAATTCTTCACGTTAAAAAGAATGGGCAGATTTCTGCAAGTCAAGGAGAGAGGCTTCAGAAGAAACCAAGCTGCCAGCAGCTTGACCTTGGACTTCCATCCTTCAGAAGGGTGAGAAATAAATGCCACATACACATACACAAAAGAAACTAATTCTCCTAGCTATGCTACTTGTGGTAAAGACTTGTTCTCAAATAAGAGACAGTAAATCTATTGGCAAACTGTTAAAGTCCTAGTTTTAAGCTGAACAGGTGGTTTAACCACCCAGAAAAAGAAGAGAAAGCCTGCAGCACACTCAATATCCTTCAAGAGCTGACAAACTCAGCAGCAGAATAATTTAGAAATCAACTACTCTATGTGCATATTGTCTATCATCATGCTGAAGAAGGAAAAAAATACAAATAAGATGGATAAAGTGGATTGGGAAGAGGTAGAATTTTGGATCCAGATTGATATGGGTTTACTGATTTTCTGGGTCATCATAGGAGTTTATAATTTAAAAATCACATCATTTACAAAAGAACTTATATACAAAATAGAAACAGATTCAAAGATTTCAAAATCTTTATGGTTATCAAAGGAGAAATGTGAGTGGGGGATACATTAGGAGATCAGGATTAACATATACACACTATTATATATAAAATAGATAAGTAACAAGGACTTATTGTACAGCACAGGGAAATATACTCAGTACTGTGTAACAACCTATATGGGAAAAGAATCTGAAAAGGAATGGATAATATGCATATGTAAAACTGAATCACTTTGCTGTATGCCTGAAACTAACATAACATTGTAAATTAGCTATACTCTAATACAAAATAAAAAATAAAATCATATCATTTGACTTCCATACTTGCTGAATGATGTTCATGAAACTACACTCCATAGGTTCACCTACCTACAAATTCACATGCCTATATTTGTCTTGCCATTTTTTTGGCTATGCCCACAGCATATAGAAATTCTGGAACCAGGGATTGAACCTGCTCCACAGCAGTGACCAGAGCCACAGTAATGACAGTGCCATGTATTTAATCTGCTGAGCCAACAGGGAATGTATATTGCCACTTACCATGTTTAATAGGGGGACAAAAGCATTTGGAACTCATGGGGACTTATTTCAAACCATACTTAGTACATCATAAGTTCTGCCAAATCAATACATTAATTTTGACATCAGTCCCCAAATAATGCCATTACATGCAATCTTTCAAAGCTGAAAATAAATGTAAGTGCTACCAGTCATTTAAATTCAGTTTATTTGGACAATCACATTCATATACACACATACACACAGACTTCTTAAAACCCAATTTCCCTTTCTTTATTTGGATGTCTAACAAAGACCAGCTAAAGGCAATAATGAAAAAAAATGCCCATTTCACAGCTGAATTGTTTTCCTTAGTGGGAAAATACAGCAAGTGGTTGGTAGTAGGGTCAATGGCTAATTGGATTGAGAGCAACACTCTTGTCTCAAGTGTAGTTTCTATGCCTAACAAACAGCAGTGCTGAGGGGCATTAGGGAAGGAGATAGAGAGCAAATGTTGCCAAGGAAACTGTCTCCTTTGTATGGCATATTCTCTGAGACACTTGAGGTAGACTCCAACTCAAAGAGTATGAGCTCCTCGAATCGTGTCATTTTAACAATGGGAAATTAAAAAGACAAAAGCGCTTGCAGAAGTTAGAGAAATAGCCTGAAACGTCTCCCTGTTTGGGGAGAGAACAGCAAAGCCAGTACAACAGTTCGATATGAACAAGCCTGGGATATGGAAGTTAAAGAATATAGATAAATGAGAGATTTGAAGGCTTTAGTCCCCCACAATATAGACTCTCTTCTTCTTCTTTTTTTTTTGGCTGTGCCCAAGGCATGTGGAAAGTTCCTGTGTTAGGGACTGAACTCATGCTATTGCAGTGACCTGAGCCCCAGCAGTGACAGTGCCAGACCCTTAATATGCTGAACCACCAGGGAACTCTTATGATTTCTAAACAAAGAGGAAACCAGTAGTGCAAGGGCTGTCATGGGAAACATTCCCTGTCATAGTTGCTATTGCTGTATAAGATATTCTGGAGTATTCAGGGCTCTCCTGAGTGGTCCTGGATGACTGAAGCAAGGCTCTGGGCCCCTCTGTACCTACAAGGTTGGGAGCAGGGTGATTCATTATTGCTATTAAAATTATGTCACACATTATTACAAACTGAATTTTTAAATTTTCCATTTGTTGGCTGTTAGTATATAAAAATATAATTGATTCCTATTCTGTGTCCTTATATTCTGCAACATTATTAAATTCACTTATGAGTTCTTGTAGTTGTTTTATAGACAGTTTCAAATTTTTTGTTTAAATATGCATGGCATCTGTAGATACAGTTTTGCTTAAAAATATAGTGTCAGAGAACTGTTAGGAAAATCAGTGTTTACATGCAAGTATAAAATAATAAGGTGTCTTGAATAAATAAAAATGCTGTATTATTAACAAAGTGGCATGATCTATGACATACACATAAGCTCAAAGGCAGATAAAAAGAGGCAAAAAATTTAAAAAAATGATTGTTCCATTAGCAAGAAGCTTTTGTGTCTTTCAAAAAAATTCCTGTCCTTTAAGCACTGAGGTGTTTTCATAATTTATAAAAAGTTACACATTCTAAATAAAATGACAAAAATTATCATTAGAACTGTCTTCAGAGACAGGATTAAGATGGTGGAATAGAAGGACTGGAGCTCAATTTCTCTCCTAAAAACAACAAAATTCACAACTAAAGGCTGAGCAATCTCCACCCAAATGGGCTGGAAACCTTAAAAAAGATACCCTACTCCAGAAGAACAAGAGGAGGCCACATCAAGAGGTAGGAGGGGCAATTTCACGATATAAACAACCCCATACCTCCCGGGTGGTAAGCTCCACAGACTGAAAACTAACTGGTTCACGGAGACTCACCTACAGGAGTGAGAGTTCTGAGCCCCACCTCAAACCCTCACGTGTGGGGATCTGGCACAGGGAGAAAGAGCCTCTGGAGCATCTGGCATTGAAGGCCAGTGGGGTTTGTACACAGGAGCTCCACAGGACTGGGGGAAACAGAGACCCCATTCTTAAAAGGCACACACGGACTTTCACGTGTACTGGATCCCAGGGCAAAGCAAAGTCTCCATGGGAATCTGGGTCAAACCTGACTGCAGTTCTTGGAGGACATCCTGGGAAAACAGGGGTGAATGTGGTTTGTTGTGAGGGAGGGACACTGAAGGCAAAGCTCTCAGGAATATTCAGCAGCTGCCTTTCTCTGGAGGTGGCCATTTTGGGAAAATCTGGCCCCACCTGTCAGTCAGTGCTGAGAAGCCCCAGGGCAAACAACAATCCAGGTGGGATCACAGCCCCACCCCTCAGTAAACAGGCTGCCTAATGACCCCTCAGGCACACAGCTGCCTCTAATCCCATCCAGAGACTAAGCCCCACCCACCAGAGGGATTAGAATCAGCTCCACCTACCAGGGGGCAGGCATCAGTCCCTCCCATCAGGAAGCCTACAGCAAGCCCCCATACTGACTTCAGCCACAGGGGGGCAGACATCAGAAGTAAGAGAGGCTACAACCCTATTATCTGTAAAAAGGTCACCACACCAAAAACCCATAAAAATGAAAAGACAGAGAACTATAGCTCAGATGAGGGAGAAAGGAGAAACCCCAGAAAATCAGCTAAGTGATGAGGAGATTCTTAGCTTCCAGGAAAAAGACATATAGATTGTTGATGCTGAAGATGATGTAAGACATTGGGAATAAACTGGAGGCAAAGATGGATAACTTACAGGAAACACTGAGCAAAGAGATATAAAATATAAAACTTAAGCAAGAAGAGATGCAAAATACAATAACAAATAAAAAACTCACTAGAAGCATCTAACAGCAGAATACAGGAGGCAGAAGAATGAATAAGCGAGGTGGAGGACAGATTAGTGGAAATTATGGATGTGAAACAGAAAAGAGAAAAAAGATTGAAAACAAATGAAGAGAGTCTCAGAGAACTCTGGGACAAGGTTAAATGCACCAACATCTGTATTATAGGGGTGCCAGAAGGAGAAGAGAGAGAGAAGGGGACAGAAAAAATATTCGAAGAGATAATAGCTGAAAACTTCCCTCACATGGGAAAGGAACCACTCAC
The DNA here is from genome assembly GCF_016906955.1 of Phacochoerus africanus. Classification (NCBI taxonomy): domain Eukaryota; kingdom Metazoa; phylum Chordata; class Mammalia; order Artiodactyla; family Suidae; genus Phacochoerus; species Phacochoerus africanus. The sequence goes on along the minus strand of NC_062544.1, from coordinate 101,451,276 downwards.
TCAAATCCAGGAAGCACAATGAGTACCATATAAAATAAACCCAAGGAGGAACACCCTGAGACACATATTAATCAAACTGACCAAAACTAAAAACAAAGAGAAAATCTTGAAAGCAGCTAGGGAAAAGAAACAAATAACATACAAGGGAACCCCAATAAGGTTATTGGCAGATTTTTCAGCAGAAACTCTGCAGGCCAGAAGGGAGTGGCATGATATACTTAACGTGATGAAAGGAAAAAACCTCCAACCAAGATTACTTTATCCAGCAAGGTTCTCATTCAGATTTGAAGGAGAAATCAAAACCTTCACAGATAGCAAAAGTTGAGAGAATTCAGCAACACTAAACCAGCCTTACAGCAAATACTAAAGGAACTTCCCTAGGCAGAAAAGAAAAGACAGCAACAGGAAACAAAAATTCCACAAATGACAAGGCTCACCAGTAAAGGTATATATACAGTAAAGATACGAAATCATCCATGCACAATTATACCCCCAAAGTCAGAAATCATGAGACGAGGTGGGTACAAATGCAGGACACTGGAGATGACTTGCAATTAAGAGAACAACAACTTAAAACAATCTCGTATACATATAGACTCTTATATCAAAACTTCAGAATAACTGCAAACCAAAAATATACTTTTGATACACAAACAAGGAATCTCTGAAGAAGAAATATATCTCATAGTAAATAAGTGCATAATCCACCATGAAGGGGGTCATTTGACATCATTCTTGGAATGATGAAGTCTTCTTAGATCTGATTCTGATTTCCTCTCCATCAAAGAATTTATGATAATTATAATTAAATAATGCAACTGTACAATTAAATAGTACAGTTATACAATTGTGTTATTAATAACTATTTCTCTCCATGGTACAATGTAAGGTCTATAATGTCTTATCACATCACCTAGAATGGTATAATGCTTATATTGAAAAATCAATGATATAACCAATTGTGAGGACATAGTTATATAGTTACACTGTTTTTTAACCAATTTATGCATTTTATATTTTACTTATTTTCAGAGGGTATATTATTTTTGTTATTCTTACCAGTTAAGTTATTCTTTTTATTATGCTATATAAAATATTTAATGGTATATAAGGCTTTCTTCTTTATAAATTTTAGTTGCATAATATAACAATTTTAATATAATGCTAATTTTTAAAGAAAAATTGAAATGTAATAGATAATACTAAATAGTAAGGATGAAAGCCATACAAAATGGGATAAAGTATAGAATAAATTTCCTATTTGTCTCAGCACATTTTCCATTCCACTTCAGCAGAGGGAGTCACTTAATCTATTTCTTAAGATCCATGTTATAATAATCTGTGTGAATGTAATTGTGTTTAAATGTATGCATTTTATTCTGTAAAAAGTAAAAATAAAATTTCAGAATTAAAAAAAAAATTAGGACTGTCTTCTCTTTCTCCTAACTACTGGCACACTTTTCAGCTAGGCAGGAGTTTTACTCTCTTATTTTTAATACTTGGATTATTCTCTTTGACTCACTTCCCCTGTAAAAACTAAGCCTTTCCTCCAAGACAGATCTAGTTGGTCTAAACTGGGAAAATCAAGGTGTTCATCAAAATTCACTGAAGAGTAACATAAGCCCTCTGGCCTCTAGAATGTAAGACCACACAATTGAGTTAACACTATCCATGCAAAGATGAGTAATTAGAGTGATATTTGCTCATAAATTGTTTTCCTCAGGGGAAAAAAACCCATAGAAACCCACTTGGAGCTAGTGTGACCCATCCTATTAACACAGTCTTATAATGCCTCAAAATGTGTACTTTACTGCAGTAGCCTGCATTTTTTTTTTTTTTTGGTTCTATTCTGAGTTCTCTTTCTGCCATTTATTTTTTAGTCTCAAAATATTTATGACCCACAATGGCTCATAGAAAGTGCAATAGTACTGGACCTACTTCAAACATAAAAAACAAAAGACACCAGAGTAAGAGCATCTGGGAGAACGTTCAAAATGCAATCTTAACGAGTCTCTCGGTACCTTCAAGGAAATGGTGTGGGAAGCAGTGAAAAGATGTCAGCAGGCAATTAGGGATTGGTGGCAGTCCTAGAAGGGCATCAGAATCCTCCCTGCAGCCAAGGAAGATGGGCTGACAACTGTGAATTACAGCGGGATGAAACCATGGAGGGGGCTGGGTGGCTTCAGGGATTTGAACCAGAGCTTAAGTGTGAAGGCTACTACATGTGGCTCTTGTAATGAACAGATGCGCATAAACACCTCTGCCATGGAATTGTGCTGTAACCACTGAGTCAACTGCCGACCGTACTTGTAAGCACACGACCCCCATCTGCTTTAAAGAGGGTACATAGCACGTGAGCCACTATGTTTCCTTGAGAGTCAGACTAATTTTACAAGGCTCCTATAATCCTGCAGCATTTCTGGGTTATAGTCCCTGCTATCTGGATCCAGAACTATAAGTCAATGTGCCACCACTTGGACAGAAGTGCCAGTGGCATTTCAAAGCTGGAGAAAATGATTAATATTTTGTTCTCTTACTGCTGGTCTGGGGAAGGGGCAAACTAGGACTTCATGAATAAAATGAATCCATGCTGACTGGCTTTGCTGAATTGATATACTGGAGTCCCTCTGTAAAGCAGCTACAGCTGGAGACAGTGGAAAGAAGGAAGACGTTTAAAGAGGAGCATTATTTCAGGACTTCTTATTTTAAGGTAGTGTCCTTTGAAGTTCGTGATCTGCACACTGTTTTCTATTCAAAGTTAGGCAAACACCAACATTTTTAGGCAATAGTGAACCCCTTGGAAAAGACACATTTAAACACCAGCCTAACCATTTTTTTTCTGTGGGAAGCTTGGAATTTGGGAAGACAAAAATTACATTATGCAAGCTAGTTTTTTCACTGTTTTATGACTGCAAGTGTCTAAGTGAAGTCACAAACCCTGAGGACCATCTTGATGCTGGCTCTAAGGAGAGCAATGTGGACAAAAGATAGTCTAGTACTTTTCATGCTCCACATTCGGAAGGTGGGGAAAAATCCAGCACGTTCTTCTTAATCATTTGAGTGTTAGATTGTGACTATCTCTGGAAGAATGCAGGGCCCTATCTCTTAATGAAGAGAGATGTGCAGAATGGAAGTGGATGAAATTGATAAAATAAAGGGGAAAATGTAGACAAGTAACATCTGAGAAGAAAGGAATGATGCACCCAGAGTTTTGGAGTGAAAAATCTAGTTTAATATAAAGAGAAAGAAAAACAAAAATGAAAGAGAGAGAGAAAGAGGAGGGAGGGAAAGAGAAAGTAGGGAGGGAGAGAGCTTGTATAAACTTAAAAATTAAAGTCAGAAAATAAAATAAGAAAAGAGATTTGGGGATCGGGAGGAAATGGAAACCATGAGGAATTTTTTAAAAAAATGTGTTTCTAGGAATTACTGTTGTAGCTCAGCAGAAACGAATCTTACTAGCATCCATGAGGAGGTGGGTTCTATCCCTGGCCTCGCTCAGTGGGTTAAGGATCTGGCATTGCCATGAGCTGTGGTGTAGGTCACAGACATGGCTTGGATCTGGTGTTGCTCTGGCTGTGGCATAGGCTGGTGGCTACAGCTCTGATTAGCCTGGGAACCTCCATGGGCTGTGGGTGTTGCCCTAAAAAGACAAAAAAAAAAAAGTGTTTCTAAAGAAAAGTGAGGCAGAAAAATGAGCTAATTCATAGATCTAGGTGATAGCTGACCCCATAAACTGTTGGCAACTAATTCACAAGAAATAAAAGGAGCAGAAACCAAAAAGGGGGGGGGGGGTGATGACTACATAGGGCACAAAACATCCTGACTTCTCTTAATTTACTTCAGTTAAGCCATCAAGTAAATCAGCCACCTTGGAACAAGTCTTTGGGTTTTTTGATTTTTTGATTTTTCTAAGGTTTTCTCTTAGGAAAACTACAAAGGAATGATGTCAGGGTTTAAAAAAAAAAACCATATATTTGTCATGCCTTTTTTTGGCCACCTTTCTTTCCTTATCATTTCTAATCCAACGCTTTCATAACAAGCTATGCTTTCCACTTTCTGTTGCATAAGACAAAGAAAAGAGAAAATGCCATGATCTGTCTTACTTCCTATCTTCACAGAAAAGTGGAAATCCTAACAATCACAGCAGTGCTAAGTGCATAACAAATGAATATGTTACATAAAACGCAGAGAGCTAAAGCAACTATTTCCAACACGTTGATTAAATCCTTTTACTATAACCTCCTAGGGGACAGAGGGAACCTGGCCATTTATATTGTTTTGAGAACCTCTAAGATTTTCAGACCTAAAAATAGCATGATTCCTATGATTGCTCCTAATAGTATTAACCTTTCTCATAATCCCAGCTTAATACTTCTCATTCTCCTTTTTGTAAATGGAATAATTAGACCAATTAATGAAAGAAACACGTGAACATTTCCATAGAAACCTTCTCCAGACTAATATTTTAAGAATTGCGTGTTCCACAAGGATTTATCCATGTGACTTCCACTGATGTTAACAGAAATCAGACAATTAAATCTTCATGTAGCTCTTGGATAATTTACCCCCTTTGCTTTTAGTAACATCACAATGCAGACATCCAAATAATGCAATCACTTCCTTAGAGTTGTCAGGTGTAAAAATTTTTGCATCGCTTCTCTGAATGATTATTGGTTATACATTTTCCTCAAACTAAAAAAAAAAAAATTAATGTGGTTTTAAATATTAAAATGTATGGAAATTATGTGTAGGGTAATTAGGCAAAGACATCTTTTAAAAAATCATCAAATTTGAAGAAGGAAATTTAATATAAAAAGGCAAATTCCCACTGTCTATAAATGACTATCTCTTACTGGTCATGCTCTTGGACCAAATTCTTTCTTTAGCTCTGATGCTCCCTCACCCCATCTCAGCTGACTCTAAGAGAGATGGGGATAAACTCAAAGTGAGGAATGTCCTAAGAACAGAGACAGAGAAAGGGTTTTTAAAGATAAAACCCCTCTCAATTACACTGACACAGACGGCTTAATAAGTCAAGCTAAAAATACAGGATTCACTGTCAAGTTTACTTAACTGCTCTGGTTGAATAAATTTATAGGCTCCATTAAGGTACATTTTGCCCCAGCCCAAACGTGTTTCTGAACAACAGTAAAGAGGCAATAATCTTCTTTCTCACTAGGGGCTGTTAATATGAACAGTATGCTACTGCAACAAGAAATATTACTCCTAAAAGAAAGAAAAAGCTAACATGTTGCCGTGCAGCACTATCAGGAGAGCAACACAAGTCTATTCTCCAAGTCCATGATTTTCTTTTCTGTGGAAAGGTTCATTTGTGCCATATATTAGATTCCAGATATAAGTGATATGGAAAAAAATAAAATAAACTTAGGAAAGGAACAGAGGTTTTGGTTTATTTTCAAATATACACGGGTCACAGATGATTCCATCTTCCTGCCAGGGATGCTGCCCAGCCCTTTCCACTGTTATGGAAGGCAACTAAAATGATGGAAGGAAAGCCCTGCCACAGACAAAGGGTGACATGAGTAAGTTTTCAGGGCCTGGTTATCCCCTGTCATCTGAACACTTTCTTTTTTTTTTAAATTTTTTTAAATTTAATTAATTTTTTTTTAATTTTTAATTTTTAAAAGTTTTTTTAAAAATGATTTTGAACACTTTCAAAACTAGTCACTGGAAATGACTTTTCATGAGAGTGTTATTACTTTAAATTTATAGAATTTTTTTTTGAATCCAATCAGTTAGAGAACAGTATTGCTACCGAAAAGCACAATATTGGATAGCATATCTGTAGAATTTCTCATCTTGTGTAAGTGAAACTTTATACTTTTGGTATAATTAACAGCAAATTTCAGTGTCCTCCTCCCCCAGGCCCTGGCAAAGAACATTCTTTCTACTTCTTAAATTTTACTAATTAAAAAATTTTTAAATTACATTTGATTTACCATGATGTGTCAATTTCTGCTGTACAGCAAAGTTGTCCAGTCACATATACACACACACACACACACACACACACATTCTTTTTCTCATATTTTCTTCTATCACGTTCTATCACAAATTGCTAGGTATATGAAAATCCAAACATACTGTATGCCTGCAAGGGGCCCAAGGGTCTATGACACAGTCCTTGGGTGTTTGAACTTTGAAAAAATAGGTATATTCATTTGTTGACATGGATTGGTTGGTTAGGTTGCCTTTCTACTTGCTTTTATAATGGAGAGGTTCATTTAACCTCCTCAACCTTCACGCATTCTCTCCCTCGGGCCATACTCACTCACTCACAAGCACACACTTCCTGTACAGGCTAACACAAAATAGCCACACATATCATTCATTCTTTCAGCACCTATGCATACCTGCTAGGTACTAGGATCATCCTCTATTTATTGTCTATCTCAAAATTTGCATTTGTAAACATTAACATGTTAATTCTAAATACTCACTAGCTCTTGCTCATAAGATCAAATATGCTGACTAGGGAGTATCAGATTTATGCCTAAAATACAAATCATGGTGAATCAAAGAGTGAATTCAGATAAATCCTTTCTCTTTGCAGTAGTTGGTATACAATCCATCCATGGTTAAAAATGTACTGCCTAGTTTGGGGTGAATAGATACACACTACTATATATAAAATAGATAAGCAACAAGGGCCTACTGTAGAGCACAGGGAACTATATTCGCTATCTTGTAATAACCTATAACAGAAAAGAATCTGAAAAAGAATAGGATTATATATATGTATGTATAACAATCGCTTTGCTGTACATTTGAAACTAATACACTATTGTAATTCAACTATACTTCAATTAAAAAAATAAATTTTAAAAAAGGTCCCATCTATTACATTGCTCTCAGATGGCTGGCCAGTAACAACAACATTCCCTGGGAATGTGCTAGAAATGCCGAATCTCAGGACTCAGCCACAACTACCGCATCAAACTGTGCTTTCAACAGGATCCAGGATAGTATACATGCACCTTAAAGTTGGAGGCTCACAGTCTACAGTGCCCCTCCCCCAAATATCCCCAACAGATTAGGGGGTAGAGATGGAATTTCCAAGACTTCGTTAAGGACCCTTCAGAGGCCTGGGGTTGATCTATGTGTGGAAGGAACTAGGAGTTGAACTGCTCTGCTTAAAGAGATCTAAGGTATCTGGGCTCTCTGCTGTAGAGAAGAGTCAGAGGAAAATCTAACAGCCTGTTATTCAGTTTGTATTTCTGACTGGCTGACCCCCTTGAACTCTACTTTCTTCACTGAAAAATTTTCTACATGTAAATGGTTTCCTCTATATGTAGAATGGAGGTTTGGATCCATGAAATCTATAACCTAAAGGTCTGAGTATCTCTGATGGATGCCTGGATTATACTGTTACCCTGTCATCAGTAAGCAAAATAAAACAAACAGGATCTATACTCCCAGGCCCAGTTTCGCCTGCCCTCACCATTCTTCTGTATGCTTTTTATTTACATATATTTTATTTCAAATAATTAATTACTTTTTTTGGGTCATGCTTGTGGCATGCAGAAGTTCCCAGGCCAGGGATCGAACCCACACCACAGCAATGTTCTGAGCCACAGCAGTAACAGCACTGAGCCCTTAGCCACCAGACTACCAGGGAACTCTAACTTACATTTATTTTAAACTAACTGCGACCTTCTTCATCTGCATCCACCATTCTTTACTCTGACAAACTGGATGAAGGGAGGCCTGCTGCAAGATTGATTCCTGGCACCTCATCGGGGCCAGGAAAGATGATGCTCTAAGAGGTGGGGAAACACCAGTTTCTCTCCTATGAATGGGGAGAGGTGATCACACTTCTCTGAGTTTTCTAGGTGATATTTTCACTCCTATTCGTGTGCTGACCTTTCCATCTGCATGTACTAGGTGGTACTGAGTTCATATCATCAAGGGCAAAATCTCACAAGTCAGACTTAGCCTGAGTAAGCCTGCTGAGTGTCTGAAAGCTGCATTCCTTACTAAATCTGTAAATACAGAAGTCGTAGGAGCCCGCTTTTTGGCCCTGATGAGAGAGACTCCACACTGGGCAGAAGGTTGCCTTCTTCAACGTCCTCATTTAGAAAACTGAGTGTTTCACTTGCATTTCTATTTCTACTACTTAAATCTCGTGATAGCTGATGAGCAGAGTGTAAGAGGAAGTCCAAGTGAGGTTTATCTTAACTACAAGTGAAAAGAGTGAGTAAAGTTCAACACTTCTGGAGTTCCCTCCTGGCTTAGCAGGTTAAGAATCTGGCATTGTCACTGCTGTGGCTTGGGTTGCTGCTGTGGTACAGGTTCAATCCCTGGCCCAGGAACTCCTGCATGGCACAGACACAGCCAAAAAAAACAAAAACAAAAATAAAAACAAAAACCCCCAAAACAATAACAACAAAACAACATCTGAACATCTTCACTACTGTCTCCTGTAAGAGATTCCAACTCTGCTGTCACAAGATGGGCTGGAGTTTCATTTATCCAATACAGTGACCTGACAGAGCAGAAGAAAATTAAATAGGCCAGCAGAGGCCCCACAAAAGCTGCATGGGGTTTTGGATATGATACATTTTTAGGATTTCCTTTTCATGGTTTCCTTCTGAACTATGATTTGAAAAGTAAAACGTTTTCATGGCAGGTGCTCCAGGAAACTGGTCTTTACCCAAAATGAATCATTCAGCAGATGGTTGGGAGTGGGGGAAGGTGGAAAAGGAATGGGATTTTAAAAAGCAGAGGTGAGAGGCATCCCCAGAGCTTTCAGAATCCACATCAAATGACTTACTACAGTTGTAAACCTTCTCTATGTTAAAGGTCACACAAGTTTCATGTTTTTCCCCCTTCCTGTTCTGCTCTGAAGCCATGTTCTCTTCCCATTATTCTATTTTCTGTTTTTTAAGAATACAGAATTATTTGTTCCATTAAGAAAGCAGAACTGTTAGACTGTCTGTTGTAAACAGTTACCTACACGATTTTTCTACCCAAACCCTAAAGTAATACTACTGCTGTTAAGCAACAGGGCTGGAAGCCTGACGTGTGAGAGAGATGTGGGCTGTAGCTTATATGAATGGTTCACTGGTCAGAAGGCCTTTCACTTCCTGACTATTCCTAAGGAATGTTTCCAGATCCTTTTAGAGACTGAAGCATTTCTTATTTATTTGGGAAAGGAACAAAATAACATACTCCAAATAGCCACCAAGTCTCCTCTCTGTCTGTGGACTTCAGGGATACAGGGCAACCTTTGTCTTGAGATTCGTTTCAGGACTTTAGGAAGTCTTATAGTTGTACTTGTGAATATCTCTACCTCTCAGCAACTGACGAACTAGTAAATAGGAAACCAGCAAAATTACAGACGATCTGAACAACAAAATAAACTAACAGGATTAGATTGACATGTATAGAACATTCCACCTGATAATGGCAGAATGCTCATTTTTTTTCAGGTACTTAAGAAACATTCATGAAGATAGACCATATCCTGGGCCATAAAACTAACCTTAACAACTTTATAAGGACTGAAATCGTACAGAGTATGTTTTCTGACAATAAAGGAATCAGTCTAGAATCACTAACAGAAATTACAACAGGAAAATCTCCAAACAGTTGCACATTAAACAATCTCTAAATAATCCATAGGTCAAGGAGGAAATCTCAAAGGAAAGAAAAATACCTAACAGTGAGTGAAAATGAAATACGGCATATAAAAATACATGGGACACAGCCAAAGCAGAGATGAGAATGAAACTTATAGCACTAAGTTCTTATGTTAGAAAAGAAAAAAGGTATTAAATCAATAGTCTAACTTTCTACATCAAAAAACAAAAAGTACAGCAATTTAAAACTAAAGTGAGCAGAAAGAAGAAAATAAAGACAAGTACAGAAGTCAATAAGATTGTTTTTTCTCTAAAACAATAGATAAAAATCAATGAAACAGAGGTACTTCTTTGAAAAGATCAATAAAAAATTGATAAATCTAGCAAGACTTACAAAAATAAGAAGAGAATTTAAAAATCATCAATATCAAGACAGAACAGGATATTACAATATATTCTGCAGCTATTAAAAAGATAATAAAGGAATACTACAACAACTTTATACTCATAAATTCAACAGCTTAGAAGAAATAAGCCAATTCCTCAATGATAACAAACTTCAAAAACCCAGCAAAGATGAAATGGATCAACTGAAGAGTCTTATAAACAAAATGAATTCATAATTAAAGAGCTCCACACATTATCTTCAAATAAAACATAAATAAAAATACTTCTGCTTCTGAAAATCCCCAGGGCCTGACAGTTTCACTGGAGAATTCTATCAAACATTTAAAGAGTTAGCACCAATTTTACACAATTTCTCCCCCCCCCCAAAAAAAAAGAAGTGGAGGAAAAACTTCCTAATTTACTTTATACAAACAGTATTATTCTAATACCAAAACCAGGATTTATTCATTCCCAAATGCCCATTTATGAAAACAGAAGGGACTTTGCAAGCTCACTTTTGTTGCTTTTAGGACATGCCCAAGATTTTGGAGAGCCAAGAATGAAGTGATAGGAAGGTAGGTTATAGATAGCTTTTTAAATCAAACTGAAAAAGGAATTCCATTTTTTCTTTCCAAACACACATTTTACGCACAAATGTCTCAGCTGTTCTCTGCCATTTATTATTGACCAGCTCTGCAAAATAACAGGGGAGCCCCGGTGAGTCGGGAGGCAAAAGTCCAGGTTCCCAATTTGTTCTGCTTTGAAGCCAACTTGTGCACTTGAATAATTATGTTATCTGCCTCCATTACATGGGCATGCTGGTTGAGTTAGGGCATGTTAATCTCTATACGGTCATTCATGCCAGGAAATAGAGGTAAACAAAACTAGCTAGTGTGTTTATGATGTTATAAGACATTGGTTCACACGCATGGGCAAGAGGTTCTTTCCTCTATGAGTCAGTCCACTGACCTGGTGTTGTTCCCCCAAAATAAATCTGCTATGTCCCTTTGGGAAGCCACTGTTAGTGTCACTAAGCTCAGCAAAAGACCTCCCAGCTGTAGGGCCTGGAGCCCCTTCCCACAGTCACACAGCCATCGCCAAGCTGTGTTCCTTGCATTTTATTAGCAGAGGGGTTTCTCAATGAGATCAGGGAAAAAGACCTGCCCTTGCAAACACTCAGTAAATTTATCCAGAGTTGGAAATGACAGGGGGATGTTAGGCCTGAATTAGGGGTGGTGGTCACTGAAGTAGGACCTCAAGGGGCTCAGTGTTTGTAGGCATACTGACATTGTCGCTTTCATGGAAGATGCTGCGCGCCTATCATTTTGAGTTTCTCCTTTCCCCACCCCCACAGACCCATCAGCTGCCATTCACTTCCTTGACATCTGAAGCCCTGGCTGCTATTTTGAGCATCTAAGATACTGACTTAAAATGCCTTCTTCTAATTACGTGTCATTATCTTGCCTTGGGGTGGCAGTTCTTTGGTGATGTGGGGGCATGGGACAAGTCAAAGCCACCAGGTTGTCACAGAGCCAATGGTGAGGTCTCCCTGAGATGGAAAGGGTGGTTTACACATCCCCAAATTTCCCCATAACGTTATAGAAAGAGTAAAAAAAGGTCACATGGATTCTCCATTCTGTTGACACACTTCAGTAGGGAGTCCAAAGTTTCTTCTAAATCTTACTCTGTTGCCCAGAACATATGTGTCCAACTTCATCAGCCCCTCACACAGTCCCAGAGCCCACAGGTATGCTGGATTCCAGCATGTCTGCAACTGCACTCCTATATGTGAACTATCCTTTAACACAAGACTGAAACAGTCTTTAGAAAGCTCTCAAAATCACTAAACTAAATTAAAAAAAAAGTCATTATATATTGGCATCTTTCTTCTTCTAAAGGCGTTGGCAACCAAAAGGAAAACTTTGCTATAGCCTCTGGACCAATATCTAGAAGATTATAAATTAACTCTTTGATAACATTAGCAGAAAAAAAATAACACAATTAAGAATGCAAACAACACATTGCTAGGGTCCATATCTAAATTGACAGCATAGTTACCACCAAAATGACAGAGACAATAACATTTTCCATGCATCAGAGAAAATACGGCCAAATGCTTGTCTTAGAATAACTAATACTTAGAAATCCTTTTGTGCTGGCATTGCTGTAAAAGGGTCAACTCAATTCAGGGGTCAAAATATATTTTTTCCCAAAGTAATACAGTGTTGAAAACAAGACAAAGTCTGTTTGGCTGTTATACATTTCCTTTTCTTCACCCCATAAATGTTAAGTAAGCCATGGGATGAGCTAAAGAACATATAGCCACCTTCAACACGGAGAAGTTAAATGATCCCACTAGTCTGAAAAAATGCCAGCAGTGTCAGCATGAGCTCTCTTCTAGTGTGACTGGTATTCATCTTTGGCAAGGATAGTGCTTTTTGCATAGCATATAAAAACTGTCCATCTCCTGTGTATATCACACACATATCTGTACATGTTCTATATACGCACATACACATATTCAGTGCAGAAATCAGATAACAGATGGCGGCACATGCTCTAAGACACCCTTACTTACGGAAGGCAGCATCCCCTGGCTGGGCGGTCTTCAGAACGACTGTGATCATCAGCACTTTTCCCCTTGATGTGGTCAGCGAGAGGGACCCAAACCTCTCCCTAGCAGGGGTCGCTCAGCCCTGCAGGCCTCCGGCTTCTGTCTGGGTTGCGGCATCCCATTGGGAGTGTGACACAGTAGGGAAAGAGACCGGTTCACTGTGAGACCTGCTACTCACTCTCGGACAGTGCCTCGGCCCCCCTTCCCACTGCACAGCGGCCGCCGCGGGAGGCTTGTGGTCCTCCAGACTGAGAGCCACAGAGTCCGAGTTCCATGGGGACACAGGCTGCAATGCCAGTGGCCTTCTTTGCAAGACAGTGCTTGTTAGGACAAATATAGGAACAACCTATAATTTGGTTCCCTAGCCTTAGGAACAGAGGAAGATTCTCCGTAAGTTGAAAAGGGGAAAAGAAAAAGTATGAACTGGAAAGACAGGGATGTGATTGGCTCTATGCTTTAAAAGAAACTAAGAGGACCCTCAGATCATTGATGGAGACTGTGTTTCACTGGTGATGCTGGCATGAGATGGGCTTCACCTCCTTGGACCTGCTACTTTCCACAGAGAACTAATCAAGTGCTCCATTATCTTCTTTGGGGAAGGGAAGGGAGCTAGCTGATTTAAATTGCCAAGCTTGGATCCTCATCCAAAGAGGACAGCTGAGAGATTCATGTGCAAAATAACTAGGTTAGAGGCGACAGTGGGAATTGGATTCCAAGTACCTGCTTGCTGTGCTGTCTGTGGCATCTGCTGGCCCCTCTGAGCACTGAACTGAACTGAGGCTACAGGCCGGAACTGCTGAGCAGTTGAGGTAGGGTACTGGCCAGATGGATAATAATACACAGGCATCTGTGGATGAAAGGGGACAACAGAAGTTCATGAGAATTGTGAATTGAGTAACATTTTTAAAAACATAAAATATATTGCCTTCTTATGACAAAATGTAATTATAGTAGTTTGCAAATACGGCCAGCATGCCTGTGTGTGTGTGTGTGCGCGCTACTCTTCCCATGAAAAGGTGAACTCTAGGAGTTCAGTGGTAATGAATCCAACTATTACTCACGAGGGTTAAACTATTACCCACCCAGGGTTTTATCCCTGGCCTTGCTCAGTGGGGTAAGAATCCAGCATTGCCATGAGCTGTGGTGTAGGTTACCGATGTGGCTCAGATGTGGTATAAGCCATCAGTGGGGCCTCGCTCAGTGGAGTAAGAATCCAGCATTGCCATGAGCTGTGGTGTAGGTTATAGATGTGGCTCAGATGTGGTATAAGCCTACAGCTTCAGCTCCTTGCGAAGAACAGAGGCACCCTGGCCAACAGGCCACCCAAATGATTCCTACACATGAGCGGGGCCACCTAGGATCTGCCAGCCTCAGTTGAGCCACCTGAGACAACACCACATGCACAGACATGAGCCATCCCTGCCAAATCCCACTCAAATTGCTGACAGGTCATGAGCAAATTCAATGATTGCTACTTTAAAGCACTGAATTTTGTGCTTTTTAAGATAAGTAAGAACTGGCCAGTTAGTTCAATTGGTTAGAGCATGGTGCTAATAATAATAAAATAAACAAGAGTGAATGAAATGATCATCTACAACAACAAATTTACACAAGTTTTAAATACCATGATCAAATGTGAATTGTATTCCTAATGGAAACACAGGTGAAATCTGCTTATCTTCAGCTTAAAAGAATCAGAGAATGAAGTTATAAAGTAGAAGTCCAGCAAAGTACTTTTCGGAGTGATTGGCTGAAAAATATTCTAATTACTTTCAATAAGAGTCAAATCACATGTCTTCTGTCCCAGAAAGACTTCCTTGACTGCCTCAGGTCATATATATTCTGGCTGTTTTCTTAGTAAGCAATTATTTTTTATTTCCAAGCCTCTGACTTTTCCTCTATTAGTTTCTTTAACATGTAAGCAGAGGCATGCCAGTACTCAGTCTACAAGTATTATATGCTTAGGATAAAATTAGGAACCATCTGCTTGAGAACTGTGACTTTTATGGCTATTTTATTTCTGATTTGCTTATGTTAAATAGGAAACACATTTCTACTTCAATCTTGCTGTTAAAACATATGTAGTATGTTTTCCTATTTCAGGATAAAATAGGAACAAGAGATAACTTACTCTGTGTGGTCTGTGGTTCTACAATTTCATGGAATCTTTATAAAATTTGACTCTGATCAAGAATGTGGATAATCAAGTGTTAGAGGCTGAATGAGTCTGGCAACTAATTTACTACATGCTTTTACATGCTTTCTTTTTCTTTTTCTTTTTTTTTTGGCCATGCCTGAGACATGAATAAGTTCCTGGGCTGGGGAGCAAACCTGTGCCACAGCCGTAATCACAGCAGATCCTTAACCCACTGACCCACCAGGGAACTCCCTGTATGCCTTGTTTATAGCCTTTGATTTTACCATTTCTCCTTTTGTTTGTAAGACAATTTATAACAATAAAAACCCAAATAATTCTGGAGTAAAAACATTTTAATTATATTATGGTAAATTGTGGAGCCATTAAACATTACTACCATTATACACCAGCTATTCCCTAGTATTAAGAATTAAAAAAAAAAAAAAAAAACCTTACTACTGTTTGGGGTTAGTAGATGCAAACTCCAACAACAACATCTTACTGTATAGCAAAGGGAATTATATCCAATTTCCTGGGATAGACCATGATGGAAAAGAATATAAAAAATTATATATAACTGAGTCATTTTGATACACAGCAGAAATTGTCATAACATCATAAATCAACTATACTTTAAACAATTGAAAAAAAAATAAAACAGCAAAAACTATGATTATCTAATTCATTCATGAGCATTACCTTTATATGTTTCTTAGGAGCAACAGCATTTTGTTCCTTTAAGGAAAACTGTATCTTGATTCCCTATGAGTTCACTGACATCTAATCCTTGGTTGCCCCCTTACTTTCAATATGAAACATGAAAATACCTTCGGGGATGGGAACAGAGTTGATACACAAAATTTCCTGATGAACACTAATGGTTGAGATAAAGTACAACTCCTTACTTAAAAAGAAGAGAGAGCTTCATTTTTAATACCCATTATTTTTCTTTTGTTCTTGTCTTTTCCTCCCAGTCATACCATCTTGGATACCCTGACAAGCTGTGCAAGAGAGCTAGTCACTTTTGCCAGCATCACTCAGAGGAACAGACTGGCCAGTTCTCAGGAGCTATAGCCCGAGCCATACAAAGCAAGTGGAAAACAGGCATCTTCATCTTCCCTCATAGAGGAGGGGACTAAGTGGAGCTAAGAGGAATTGCAAAGGATCAGGTTGGGAGAGAGAGAAGGGCAGGAGACAGGATAATCCCAAGGGGAGGAAATAAATGTTTTCAAACAACCATGTGAAAATATGGAGAATCAAAAAATGAGTGGGGAGGTTCCATTGTGGCACAGCGGGTAAGGTTCAGGCATTGCTAGAGCTCTGGCACAGGATGCAACTGAGGCATGGGTTTCATCCCTGGCCCAGGAACTTCCACATACCACAAGCATAGCCAATTAAAAAAAAAAAAAAAAAAGAAAAGAAAAAAGAGTGGATTAGGAGAGACCAGAAATGAATTAAAGAAGAAACTATAAAAATAAGCATGTTTCCCACTCCCCTTCCTCAAATTCCTTTTCCCCTTGTCCACATGTTTTTGTTTCACCCCTCCAGTGGGCATTTAGAAAGCATTCATAGCAAGTCAGACAAACCAACCTTCAAGATTATTAAGTAGGTTCATTTTCTGCAACAGCTTAACATATTTCCATATATGCCCATGGACTGAATCTTAGGTGGTGTTCTTTTCATCATTCTACTGTTGAGTAATTGATTTTTAAAATGTTTACTGAATCGGAAATCACTGTGGGCTAAATCCTATACCTTTATCTGTGGCTCTTTCACCAAGAAGTTCACAGATATCCAGACTGATAATGAACATCTATCTTGTCTTTTTCTTTTATTCCCTCCCTTTCTATTTTTAAATCTAGTGAAGAGGGAATGAAAGCATTTCTATTGTAGATACACCAAGTTCTGAGCTGTCTTTGCTTCTATAGTGCACAAATGCTGAAATTCCCTTATCAAGGAAGGCTCTTTTTTTTTGTTTGTTTTAAAGTCTTCAATTAAATACTCTCCCAATGCTTCTCTTTGATATCAGAAAAGGGTAAGAACACTTAGATGCTATTTATGCTAAAGAAGCCCAAATATTTCTCACAATAATTAAAGTTAAAATATTTAATTTATTAGTAAAAGAATTAATGTATTAATGAACTCCTTTTTCCTGTAACTTAAAATTGCTTTTCATATCTCCTTAAATCCTACCAGTGACACTACTATATTATAGAGAAGGCAACTAAAGATGGACTATTAATTATCACTCAAAATAACATGAAATATAATTTGAAATATTATAACATGAAATAAAATAACTGGGTGAAAATCATTTCGGGGTGGAGGGTTTTGCATGGTCGGAAAGAAAATAATTGATTCAAGATGTTAAGGCAGTGCCACAAATGATACAAAGGTGACACTGTACTTAAACAGCTCATCCAATGCAATATTTCATAATTAGGATGGAATTTGCTAGGAATATGCGTGCCTTGAAAATGGACCAGAAAATGCCTCTGTGCATTTTACATCTTGACAGTAATCACTTGCAATATTCTGCAAGGGATACCCAGGAGAGCCCCAGAGATGTTTGGTGGTGAAGGGTAACACATAATCAGTCTTTGAGAAGACAGTAAAAATCAGTGATCTGTGGTGTCTTACATGCTCAAGTCAATTAAATATGATTAATGGCTACCTGTGAGCACACATAGGAGCTTGGCTGCCCCCAGGGAGGGGAGGACAGTGGACGGGGCTTAGCTTCTTCCTTTATATTCATAGGGGAGCCCCAGATTAGCTACAGAAAATGCTTATCAACGGATAAGAAAGGAAACAGCACATTTCCAGAGCAGCAGCAAGAAGGCTGGAAGGCCCCAGGCCTTCCCTTTCCTTCCCCGAGGCTTCCCCTCCCTGGGCAATCGCCCCAGTGAATCAGGCATCACGTGGGAGGGGATGCTTTCCCATGGCCTCTGCACCAGCAGCCTGGAAAATGGGACTTTGTCCTGGTGCCAGGGACATTTGGGTCCTCTTCATTAAACTTACTTTCTGACCCTCAGGACTTGGCCCAACTGACAGACCAGGTCCTGTAGGCTGGGGATATCAGTATGAAACAGAAGGGCAACATGGGCTGACCTGGTGATATTCTACATGGAAACAGAGATGCACCCAAACCAGGTCTCAGTCACAGGTCTGAGAAAAAGCACCTTTACCTGTGCAGCTGGAGGCTGTTGCACAAATCCCTGTGGCGAGGGAGGGGGCTGGAGGACTTGCTGGGAGATGGGAGGTCCGGAGCCTGAGAAGCCCCCCGTTGGGAGCTGCTGGCCTGTGGAGGTGATGACATAGCTTGGCTGTTGGGTGGGCTGTGGCAGGAGGGACGGCGGGTAGACGGGACCAGCTGGGGGCTCAGCAGTCTCCCCTGAGGACTGCCGGCTCAGGTTCATCTGGCCGAACTGTGTGGCCACATCCTCTCTCTGCAAAAAGCCAGAGAAAGAAACTGGGACATCAGCAAGAAGGGCTAAGGAAAGGGAGTGGCACACAGAGGTAGACACACACGACACGAGGCTTGTCCTCGTTGGAGAAGGAGGGAGGACAATTTGGAAAAGATCAAAAAAGGAATTCTTTGACCAGAACGAGAGAATGTAACAAGAGAAAACAGATTTTAATCATCCAAGGATCAGAGATGGTAAACAGCTTGACTCACATCTCCCTCTTTCCATGGAAACAAATTATTATTTTCTTTACTATGGGCTTGGGGTCTTCAGGATGGCATTGAGACCAGGAGAAGATGGCACTAAGACCAGGAGAATCAGGCGTTGTATCCTGAAGGGTCATCTGGTCTACCAGCAATAACCAGAGGACCCGCCTTTTAGAGGAAACAGAAGCACTTGTATTGCCTGTGGCTGCTGCAAAAATGTAGCTAGGACTGGTATCATCAGCAGACTGGGAGGGATTTCATTTGTATGTTAAGGGATATTTATTCACTGGCCTGGCTTGAAGTTGAGGGACAATGCTCACTCTTGCTGTCTAAAAGGACATCTTTATCAGGAGCACAGGGTGATGTTGGTTACCATCTGGACATTGACTTTAAGACATTTCCCAAAGCCTCACACCAAGTTCACGCATCTCTCTGTTCCTGACTTCTTACTCTGAGGACTTTCAATTCCTGCTTAGTTCATCAGCTCTTTAAAAACGTACCAGATTACAGAAGTGCTGAACACAGGACGGATGACAGGAAGGAAACCATCATTTTGGAGGTGGGTTGCAATGTTCTGGGATAAGACATTCACACACCACCTCCCCCGTCACCATCAGCCCAGAGCCCCCACCCACCATCAGCCTGCCCTGCACCAGAAAGTAGTAAAACCCGTGAATCTGCTCTCCCAAGAGAAGAGTCACCCACTCATGATATAGTACCATGGGGAACTGCGGCGTCGGAGACACTGGCAGGAGATGCTGGGTAGGGAAAGGGACAGCTGGATATTGCACTGACTGGGAGGAAGCTTGCAGCCCCTGGACAGACGAGAGGAGAGAAAAAGCTAATCAGGTGATAGGGAAGCACTGGGCTTGAAATCCCATCTGAAGGCGACTGATCACATCTGAAGCATACCACCATCCCTCAGAGGCCCTCCTGGTTCAACGCATTCTGGAGAGGAGAATCAGCCACCAACTGGAAGCCAAGGCAGGCAACCCGTGCCAGCCATCCTTGAAGGAGATTGCTGCCATGATATGACATATGTGTGTGATACTTCTGAAAACTGTAAAGCACTATAGAATTTAAAGAATCTTTCACTTAATTTTTTTAAAAAGGAAATTACTGTAATACTTCTTATGTTGTTGTGGTTGCTCAGATTCCATGGGTCTAAAAATATTATCCAGTCCTACTGCATAGCACAGAGAAATCTATTCAATACGCTGTGATGGCCCATATGGGGAAAGAATCTGAAAAAGAATAGATCTATTTTTCTTTCTTTCTTTCTCTTTCTTTCTCTTCCTTCTTTCCTTCCTTCCTTCCTTCCTTCCTTTTCTTTCTATTTATCTGTCTCTCTATACCTGAATCACTTGGTCGTGTGCTTGAAATTAACACACTGTTAAGTCAGCCATACTCCAATAAAATTTATTAAATAAATAAATAAATGGAGGTATGGAATTTAAAAAAATGCTGTCTAAGTACTAAGTAATAAGGAAAAACAAAACCATAATGAGGTTTTATCCCAGCAATCTGCCTGGAACACTTCAGGTTTCTGTGGATATTTCCACATGTTGCCCTAGAAAAGGAGGGAAGCTCTATATCTCTCTCTAAGGGGCAAATAAACAGCCAGGCCACCTTGGAATGAGGTGGTTTCTGTTCTTCACATTGATAAAGCATTTAATACTCTTTGCAGACATGAGCACTGGCCTACATTGGGAATGGGTGAGCAAGGTGATCCAACGGCCTGGATGGGATGAGTTCAGTCCCCAAGACAGGCTCCTTGACGCAGAAAGGCAGCATCTAGATCTAAGACAACACTTGCCATGCATTTTCCCTGGTACCATGCCTCACTCTGCACATTGCTAGATGGGGCACTCATCTCTAGCTAAATTTAAGGATCCAGATGAAGTCCTATCAATCCGTAACCTAAGACTCTAGGCTGCCAGGTTTTATTTATGGAGTTGAGGGGATGAGGGCGGCGCCTATGGAAAATATCCCCTCTTTTGGATGCACCGCATCTCTGAGGCTGGCAAAGCCTTTGTCTCTGAACATCTGCTCTCCCAGGCCCCCCACCAACTCTTACCTGAGTGACCAGTGGGCCTGCCATCTGCGGCTGGGGTGGCTGGACCTGTTGCTGCGGTGGGGAAGGCTGCTGTTGGGGCTGCTGCTGGGACTGCCCCACCATCGTGCTTCGCAGAGGCTGCTGGCTGGCAGGGGGGTTGTATATGGCGGGGCTTCCATCTGGATTCACAAAGGGCTGGCCTGAAACGGAATCATACCTTGGTCAAGGTAAACTTCCCAAGCTCTCCTTTGGCAGAAAGAACTACTCAGATAGATATTCAAAAAGGCACCAAAAGTATAAGGGGCAGGGTAATGGAAATCCAGGACACCAGAACTTTTGCCAGCATGAAGTCTTGACTGTTTATAACCCATTCGGTTAAGCTGGATAACAATGTAAGCCCAGAGCAACTTAAGAAGCTGCAAATAAATCCACCACCTCCAGGGCAATTTGCCAAATGCATCTGTGTACAGTGGCACCCAGTGGAGGAGGCCTGTGGAGAAGCAATCTCCACCAAGCCCTGTGTTTTGCTGCCCTGTATCTAGAGCCATCAGGAGATAGCTTAGACTGAGAGATGAGGGCTGCTTCCCATTTCCACAACTCCAGTGACATTCAGTTACTCATTATTTACCAATACTTTTGTTTTGCTCCCACTGGCCTTGCCACCAACTCAGAATTATCATCAGTTCACAAATACATACATACCAGCATATCCCACATCCATTTAGCCACTTCTCTAAATAGACACAAGTGGGAATACAAGGAGGAGGGGGGGCGTTGAGATTTTAAAAGAAATGCCTAATAAACCCATAATAGAATCCTTTTGTTATGGCAAAGTAAACATACATTATTTTGCCTCTTGAAATAATGGCCTGGTTCCCTGTTATTGTTCCTACTATTTGAGGAATATTTTATGGTTTACAAAATAATATCACTGGACCTCACTGAGTGAGGAGCTGAAAGGAGGAAGAAGAGCAGCAAATGAAAGAAAAGGAAAGAGGAGGAAAAAAAACAGGTAAGGGAGAAAAGAAATGGGTGTCCAACATGGCAGGCACAGTGCAAAGTACCACACAGCCATGGTCTTCTCTTTCAAGAGCGCCAGAGATGTGCAACCTTAGTCCACTTTAGACACAAGGCAATGAGGGCTCAGAGAGACCAAGCAACTTATTCAGAAATACACAAAGTAGTGAGATAATCAGGAAAAAAATCCCTGGTCCATTCACCTCCCATCACACCAAAAAACTTAGTGAATCATCCAAGTGTGCTTAATGAATATAAGGCACAACGTGGTACCACGAAAAAAATCCACTCATAACTGAAAGTGATTAATCGACACACAAGAAGTTAAGAGAAGTGGGGGTCATATTTCAAGGTGGAATCACACCCAGGACTGGTAGCTAAAGAAGACCTAGAATATGGAGGAAGAGATGGACAAAATGCTTACAGGTAAGGAAAGACAATGAACTTGTTTCCAGTTCAATTAGGAACTGACATGAAAGCTTAGCATACCCCAAATTTTCAGTCCCCTGGCCCCCAAATATATATACATATGTGTGTGTGTGTGTGTGTGTATGTATATATGTATGTATATGATGTGTGTGTATATATGCAACAGGAAACCTTACATGCTGCATATTCATGAACATACCTTCCAGAACCACAGGAATTCTAACAACAATTTCATTACCAATCACAGCATGCTGTGACGGAAAAGCAAATGTGCTGGAATTTTATTCACAGAACAATGACTAAATTCAGAGAGGATTTTTTTTTTAAATGCTCTTTATAGGCACTTGTTATTCCCCTCACTGTTATTTAATTTTAGCTACATTTTTTGTTTTGGCCATGCCCAGAGCACGTGGAAGCTCCTGGGGCAAGGACTGAACCCACACCACAGCAGTGACTTAAGCCGCTAAAGTGACAACAGAGGATCCTTAACTTACTGTGCCATAAGAGAATTCCAATCTTATCTACATTTCCTTTTTTCAAATTATTGTTCCTTTTTCAAAAATAACTCTTCTAAATTTAAAATGGGCAACCCATTTTCCTGCAAAACCCAGCAATTTAGGAAAGAATGAAAAAATATAGCTCAGATTACAAAAACCTACTAGCCCATTTAGTGTTCTAATCCTTAGTTCTCTCCTCCTTTTCTTATGTCTTAAAAGGTAAGAGGAAAATTTTAGGTACTTAACATTAAAAAAAAATTATCACAGCAACTTCAAAGGAAATCACTTCAAAGTCAGCCTTACTCTGTATACACACGTGCAAGCCACACACACAGATGGAAAACAAAAACAAAAGGAACTTTACTATTTCCATGACTTCTGATTTACCTCAGTGAGAACTAAGGAAGTGTGAAAAACTGACCATAGGGTGAAACATAACTGCAAAATATTCACATGTCCTTTTTTGCTAAATTTTAAATCCTCTGTTTAAAGTCATATTCATGTACTGTGGGTCAGAAGAAAGAAGTATTTCTAAATAAGTGCACGAGAAGTACTAAGAATTCACTGGTGTCGAGAGAGATGGGAATTTCTTCTAGAAAGAGAAGACAGTATAAAAGCTCGATTTTATGCTCACCAAAGCAAGGTGGAGATAACCAAGGAAAACGAAAGAAGTCAGGAGGATGCCAGGGAAGAGAACAAAAACAATTTCTTAAGGGGGCCGAAATAGGTGACTACCTGTTTCCTAGTCAAGCAAAGATCGCCTCTCTGTGTTCTACTCTGTCTACCAATCTAGGTACAATTAGGACTGAATACAGGCAATTTGTTTGAATAATGGTGGCTGAAAACCAAAGAAGAAGGACCTGCTAGCCCTAGGACGATTCCTCTTAGCAGAGGTTTTCAGGTCAGAACTGCAGAAGTGTGCCCAGTAGGCCCTGGCATGGGTGTCAGCAGGTAAAGAGACTACAATGACAGAGGAAAGCTAGGGTGCTGGAAGCTGAGCCTGGGCAGCAAAAAGGATTGAATGCAGAGCATCCTCTGTTCTCAAATGCATGACATTAGTTGAAAAAAATCTCCACTACTCACATCAACATGCCTAATGTTCAGCAGATATTATGTTACTAATATATAATGACTAAGCCCCTGCATGACAACTAGGACTGTTATCCATTCTAGGCACAAAAAAACACAAACAGAAAACTCAGTATAACCCCTCCTGACAAGGAGTTTATAAATATGCTGGTAACCAGGAGATGAACCCAAGGGCAGTTCACAGAAGCAAAGAAGTTATATGCTTTTTGTTTCCAACACCAATGCACTGCTACCATGTACCCAGAAGGGTATTTATTTTTTTAAAAAAGGGAGGAGATGAGAAAAATATTTTCCTTTCCTAATTCTTAGAAGGTGAGCAATAAAATGATAAGGGAGCTGAGGATTATGGATAAGCACAGATTAATTCATGACTTGGAAAGATATGTTTATAGACAGTACACAAAAACCTCATAGTGCATTTAAGCCAAAGGTGGAAGCAGTTTGGATAAATCGATTCTAGAAGTCTTGTGAAAAACAAAAAAGTATAGTGTGATGGAAGCCCATCAGGCGCATTTGAAAGAGATCAGACCTAAAAGGATTCTCAAAGTCAGATCCCTGTAGATGATGTGTTCTTGAACCTCATGCTCCTGAACTGGTGTCATATGAAGGTAAAGCAAACAACATACATGGGCATGAATAAGACCCAAAAGGGATGCCAATGCCTGCTGCCATTTTGGGGTATCACTGAGTTGAATGACAACAGCCAAAAATGAGCTTTTAGCTAAAAATTTCCAAAAGGAAGCTGAGCCCAAGACAGCTGAAGAATGATCAAACTCAAGAGTCAAACCCAGGCTTGCCTGGGAAGGATGAACATGTGGGGTCCTGGGTTACCTTTAAGAACTCTGACTCCCTCATCAAGATGCCCGCAAAGCAAAGAACAGAACAGCCAACAGAGGACATAGGTTTTGAGTCAGAAATGGACCAAATAGGAGCTGTGTCTAAAATGAGACTAAAGAAAAAACTGTTGTACCTGGGGAACCAGAAGGATAAAAGTATGTGGGTTGGTTTGAGTTGCCAAATAGTTGGTACTTAGTAAGAGGCAGTATCTGCTGTGCTGACAAAGGCAGTTTCATTTTTGTTTCATTTAGAAGACAAATGACTGGCAGGCACCTTAGTATTTCAAATCATTGCTTGTTTAAGACAGACATTTTATCAATCGTCATTTTGTATCAGTCACATTCTCAAATACGTGACATTGGATGAAAAACTGCTCTATTAACCACATTAACATATACATGGAGTAGTAGATATTATCTCAATAACATGTAATCATTGAGGGCCTGTGCCTGGTACAGTGCCTAAGGTTACTCCGTGACCCACTCTAGGGATGAGTGCATGTGCTGGTAACAAGGAAATGAATCCAAGGACAACTTCCACAAGAAATAAATAGCCATATGTTCTGAGTTTCCAATACCAACGCTTTCCTACCATGTATTGGCAAAAGGGTTTTTAGGAAGTGGTGAGAGGTGTTGATTCTAGGAGTGCACAGCAAAGCCAGAGAAAGATGAGTTCTAGCCCAAAGGAGGCAAATTTCCAGTTTCAATAGTAGAGGTATATATGAGATTAGATAACTGGATAGAGAGAGAGACACATACACACACTCACCACAGGTACACACCTATATACGATACATGATATATGTATATAAACAGCCATATATGCACATATTTTTAATTTATAAAAATAAACACATTCTGGAAAAGGATAAACATCATGAGTCACCTGACATCCTGCAGCTCAAGCATGGTATAGAATATTGTAATACATTTTCCTCTTGGTCTAGGGATATTTTCATGTCTAGTGTTTATCAGACCAGAGATGTGTGTACAGAATGCTGTTCAACAATGATTAGATCCTTTTCTTTAGGATCCTTTTGAACAGGAGATATTTTGACAACAGTTCTAAATTACTCATTCCAATGAACAAAAATTGGGACCTGGCTCCAGGAAGCACTTTCTTTACTTTTCTGTAAATGAGATTATAGAAGATAATATACACATGAATATGTACACTATCATTACAGGTCATATTCCTGCACTGTACCCTAAAAAATACTCTGTTGAGCTTTTTTGAAATACTCTGCAATTTTGCTTAAAACATACCACTCAAAACTCTCGTCCACAAACTCTCCACCTCAATGAAAAGTGAAAGAATTCAAGCCAGTCGAGTCAAATCATACTTTGATTCATGCCCAGAGTGATTCTGGTTTTCTTTTAATTTCCTTTATAGTACTTACGATGATCCAAATAAAATAAATGTAATCTAATATTCTCTTTAGAAGTATCTAATCTGAAAGCTTTCAAATGGTTTTCAATAAAATGACTATGCTTTCTTTCCCCCAAGCTTACGGCATTTTCAAAATGTCTCAATCAAACACCATGCCTTGAGAATGTGCCATATGTTTGCATGAAAGTGTGGCAATTATTCAAGTAACTACTTTACTATCATTCTCATGCTTCTCTGAATTTCCTAATTACTAGTAGTGCTGGATATGTGGTAAGATTGAGCCAGATCACTTTTATGAGATTCTCATTCAGTTTTGCATTTTTAAGTTTAGATCATCAAAGAAATACTGTGGAATAATCTAAACCAAACCTCAGATGTATTTAGAGAAAATTCCATTTTTTTTTCAATCAATTGCAAAGGTTTTTAGAGAAGTGACTAGTCAATATAAAAACTTTTGGGGAGTTCCCGTCGTGGCACAGTGGAAATGAATCCTACTAGGAACCATGAGGTTGAGGGTTTGATCCCTGGCCTTGCTCAATGGGTTAAGGATTCTGCGTTGCAGTGTGGTGTAGGTCACAGATGCAGCTTGGATCCTGCGTTGCTGTGGCTGTGGCATAGGCCAGCAGCTGTAGCTCTGATTAGACCCCCTAGCATGCAATGGGTGTGGCCTTAAAAACCAAAAAAAAAAAAAAAAAACCCAAAACAAAAAAACCCCTTCTAACCCAGGATTTCCTAGCCACAATGGGCTCAATTGGGCTCAATAATCTGGTGTCAACAGCTGTTCTGTGCATTGCAAGCTGTTTAATAGCATCTCTTAGATGCCAGTAGCATCCCCTCCTCCCTAGGTCATCAAAATATCTGCAGATACTCTCAAATGGCCTTGGAGGTGTGGAAAAAATTGCCTCTGGTTGAGAAGTTTCCCCCATGAAGCAGTGTCCATTACTCTATTTGCCCCATGCTCTAGGTCCTTTGAAATCAGTGTGAAAGTTAACTGACCACTAGATAAATGAAAAAAAAATAAGATACTAGAGAAGACGTAACAACTATTATGTATAAAATAAACTGCAAGGATATACTGTATTAACACAGGGAATATAACCAATATTTTATAATGACTATAAATGGAGTACAACCTTAAAAATTGTGAATGGCTATATTATATACCTATAACTAACCAACATTGGACAATTACACTTCAGTAAAAAAAAAAAAGTTAAAAAAACAATGGTCATTTATCATGGAAGAAACCATAATCATGAAGTTATCAACATTCCAAACGCCACCCAAATCAGCTTAATTCTAAAATCCCTACAAGACATAAGAATTTGCTCTCTGTAATCTCTGCCACTGCTCTTCCTCAATTACCAGTGGGAGTGGAGTGGAATTCTAAGGTGGGAAGACAATTTCTATAGTTAAGAACCTGCTATGTGCTCCAATTGGTATGTCAAGTTCCAGAAATATCAGATGCAAAAACACTTCTGACATAACAGCAAGCTCACCATGGATTTAATCTGAGAAACATAACTTTTCTATTATTATATCCCAGTTCATCACTCTATAGTTTCTGATCTTAGTTCCTGGGAATTACATGAAAGACACAACGGTCAGGGAAGAGAGGATAGAGAAAAAAGTGGATATTTCTGGGAAGTATTTGTATTTAGATTTACATACCAATATTGATATTGATATAGAAATATAGATTCTAGCTCTCCATAGATCTGCTCTTCCTAAATCAAGACCATATACAATAGTCCATGCCCCACATTCTCTGGCTAAGGAATTTTCAGAACACTTGCTAGCAAATTTATAAGCTCCAACACAAGAACAAACCTCTGATCTCATGTCTCAGCAGAGGTAATAAACTCACCTGTATGTGGATTAAGAAGGATGCTTCCGGGTGGGATGCCTGTTGCAGCTTCGAGTGGAAGGAGGATGTAGCTGGTGCTGCTGGGAGCGACCTGGCCCCCCATCCCATTCTCTGAGTAGCTCACACAGCCTGGAGAACCAGCGGCCACACCTGAGACCAGGGGTGTGGTCTGGAGAGGTGGGTGGGGGCGAGACAGCGATCCTGAGGAGCCTGCACTGCTGGAGGACTCGGAACCTACCAGGGAGACAAAGATCAACAGATCAATCCACATGGAGAAAAGGAGATAAACCACTGCTTACTGTAAATAATCCACAATTAAAGAATGCAAGGCGAGCCCCACGGAATGAGATTAACTAACATCCCTTCCACATCTTATTGAAATATTTGCTGCATATTTTTCAGATGTGTCAAATTCCTAGGAAAAGAGAGGTTAAGAATGAACACTCTTTCTGGTTTCTCATATGCCACCGGGATGAAGAACTGGGAAGTGGTACTGTAAAGCTCAGAACTCGATGTGTGAAAACTCCTGTCTCCCTGAGGAATTAAGGCTTTGGAAATGTCTCACTGAGCTGGAGTTAACAAAACAATAAAATGAGGAGGAGCCCTATGACCATGCAGATGATTCTAAAGTACTGGTTCTCCAATATCCATAAAGCTGAATCTTGAAGGTTGTGGTCAGAAATAATCTTTTCCCTCAAATGTAAGAAGCACAGGTTCTTTCCTATTGAAAGTGCTTAAGATCTGCATGGTATTTCACATATTCACAGAAGTCTAGTTAACATGACCAACAGGTGAACCAAAAACGTCTTGGCCTTCAGGATGGTGACTGCACATCCTTCCGATGACACAGATGAGTAGAATCACAGGGAGATGTGTGGACCATGGATTTCTCAAATATGTAGGTAAGTGGGTCAGTGTGTAGAAGCCCCCAAGGTGCAGTCTAGCTTATCATCTTCCTTTCCTCCCAATGTGGACAACAAAAGCACCTGCTATATTGCATGTCCATTAGGTACCAGCCAACTTCACTGCAACCAGAGCCAAGGAGCTCCAGCACCTTTGCCCATGGCTGTTCTGGGCCCTGAATATTAACCAGAGCATGAGAGAGAAAAGGCACCAGGCACCTGTACCTGTGAGGTCAAACTAACGTATGGATTGAATAATATCTTAGATTGCCAGAATTGGAGTATAAGAAATTTTAAAAGTCATTAGCCTACATGATTGATTTCTATCATTAAAATGTATTATTTGGTGTCATTAAAGGCTAACATATATAAGGAATAGTTAAGATCGCCTTTTTTTCTTTTTTTTTTTTGGCTGCACCAGTGTCATGTGGAAGTGTAGAAGTTCCCAGGAGGCTAGGGATTGAATCTGAGCCACAGCAGTGACAATGCTGAATCCTTAATCGCTATGCCACCAGGGAACTCCAAGATTGTTTTGAAGATTCTGAAACATGCCTTTAAGTGAAACTAGAGATCTTTTTTTAAAAAATTATTATTATTATTATTATTATTTTGTATTTAGGGCTGCACCTGTAACATATGGAGGTTCCCAGACTAGGGGTCCAATCAGAGCTATAGATGCCAGCCTACACCATAGCCACATCAGATCCAAGCTGTGTCTGTAACCTACACCACAGCTCTCCGTGACTTTGGAACCTTAACATACTGAGTGAGGCCAGGGATCAAACCCATGGCTTCATGGCTCCTAGTTGGATTCGTCTCTGCTGCACCATGATGGGAACACCTAAAACTAGAGATCTTTTGAAATGAAAGGAATGCAGCCTATGACTGCAGAGAAGAGGGGCCACTGGAGAGTGTGGTGATTTTTGAGAAGAAGGACTGATATTTACTGAACACTCAGTATGTGTGAGCATGTGGATAAACACTGTAATTAGAAATATTATGACTGCCTACACAGATAGGGAAATTGAAGCATTGAGAAGGTAGGTAATTCAAGCCAACTCATATAGACAGTGGCAGAGTTGGATGTGACCTAGACACACTGATCTACATTTAACCATGATCCAACACTGCCCCCTGAAAGCACACGTGTGCATGTACTGCCACTAGTGTGCTCAGGTGGGGATCGTCTCTGCTTTTTCCATGACTTGATTAATAGCAATGATAAAGTTTCAGGTTAATTCAGGATGCTCCATTAAACTCATGCTGATGGGGTTCTAAATAATGCATGAGGATAAAAATACAAGACCTAAAAGGAAATTTGGAAATGCTAAGAGTAGCTTGGAGACCACATGGCTGACACGTCTGACCCTGACGGAAAACTGTGAAAACTGCAGTGTCTGGATTTGTGCACATGATTTGATGCTAGAGTCTAAGTTTGACACTAAGCAGAAGCAACAACAACAGCGATAACAGTAATAATATAACACTTCCTGACCCCTGACATTGAAGGATATACCCATGTTCAGGCCGAGGAGTTAGACACAATAAAGAGTTGGGGCCCGTAAGGCATTTAGCACCAGCCTGGGTGTGTGTATTGGTAAAGGAGATTGATACTCCTCAATAAATTCCAAAAGATGTCCTCATTTTGGCTTTTGGAAGATGGTCATTCATCATTGATTGGCAATATCACTTCCTTCCATTGGCTGAGGAAAAGCAGTGGCCTCAATAAGAACAAGAAGGAGACAAGGCAAAGATGATGTAAATGACTTGATTCTACAGGTTAAAAGAAGGGAAGAAGTAAAGGTACATTTGGCTTAAACTCTCCACACTTGCAAAGATGGAGACAGCCAGATCTCCTTGAAGGGATGGTTTGGCCTGCTTTAGTAACCTGCCTTTCTGGCTGGTGGATAACCATCTCTGACCACCTTCTAAACATCAATCACCTAGAATCAGGTAAAGCAATATTCTTTACATAGCCAGCATTACTGAAACTCTTGATCAAAAATGGATGCCCACAGTAGTGATAAAAGGCACAGCATTAGAAGTGTTTACAGATTTTTTAAAAAATTAATGAATAACTTAACTACTTTGGGAGTTAAAGTGTTTTTGGTTTCCTTTTTTTTCAGGAACTTGATAGCCGTGGCAAATATTTTAAACAGTATGTCTATGTGAAAAGCATTATGCTTGTCATCTATATGAATTATTGAATCTACTATTCACGGGGACTTATTTTGCTGGCTGAGAGCTGATCCTGGAAGACATTTAGTAAATTGCCCAAGTGCAGTTGGCATGTGGTGGAGTCTGAGTTCAAATCCAGGCAATACAACTCCACAGACCAGGCTCAAAGTCTGCAGGTCATCTGTTTCCCCTAAAATCATTCCAGCAAGAACCAAGTGGGACCAGGGTCCCCCAACCAGGCCTATGCCAAGATCTAGGAGATACTGCAAAAAAGTTCAAAGCTACTCACAACAGGATGCTCAGAAATTGAAGCGGGATCCTGAGCTGGGGGGCAGCTGGGGGGCGATGTATAAAGAAGACATCAGGGTGGCTGGGAGACAGCCTCAGGTGAACCCTCAGGAGGGAGACAGGAAAAAGGAAAAGGAAAAAAACAGAGAAAGACTGGAAAAGAGATGGTAAGGCAAAGCAAAATGGAGATCCAGGAAGGGGACGGGCAGAAGGAAAAGGACAGGGGCTGATTCCCCAGGGGGATGGAAGGAGCATTCACCCCCAGGGAGGAGCATCTCCAGTTTTGGTTCTAGTTCTGCTACAACTAGTTGTAGTCTCTTCAGAAGTGACTTTTTTAGACTTCAAAGATTGTAAGCCACCAGACTAAAGGATGAGTAGAGGTGAGGATGAGATGGTCTTCAAGTTCCCCTCAGCTTGACTGTACTCTAGATGGGTTTCTTCCTGATTCTGGGCCCTTTACCTCCCTTTTCTTACAGCATTTCTGCCCCTTTAAGGTGCAAATCTTCTCCCACTCTCTTACCACTTTTGCAACTCTGGAAGGCCTTGGGAGCCATTCCTTTGAACTATAATCATCAAAAAAAAAAAAAATGGTGTGGAGTTCTTTTGTGACTCAGCAAGTTAAGGATTCAGAGTTGTCACTGCAGTGGCTTGGGTCACTGCTGTGGCATGAGTTGGATCCCTGACTTGGGAACTTCTGCATGCCTCAGGCATGGCCAAAAAAAAAAGAAAAGACGAAAAAGAAAAAGTAGTACCTTTCTCTGCCAGTCTCTGTGGGAGGGTAGGGCTTGGACTTTAGCAAACACAGGTGGTTTAATCAAATTGACCAATCCCCTCTGTAAGGTCTCCAGCACTTTTGTTTAGATAACTGACAGATTTTCCTGCCTTTCTTTCAGCGAGGTTGATTTTAGTTTCTCTCCCCCATTGAAACAGGAGGGAGGGGGCAGGGCGCAACTTTTAAAAGAAAGATAAAGCCCTTGAGGACAAAACAAAAGCTGGTTAGAACTGATTAGGCACAAGATAGTGGAAGATTTGACCTCCAGTGGACTTTGAACATCATTGTATGTATGTGTTGTAATACATTAAGTAAGTGACGCACCCACAGGCACTAAGACAGTTCAGAGGCTGACCGTAAAAAGCCAAAAAGTGAAAATCCCCTGGAATTCCCACCCTTTCTGGGGAAATAGTTGGGATAATCCTCCCACTTGTTAGCCTATGAAATTACCCAGCCCACAAAACTCACCGGCTCCTATTTCAGGGCTGTTCTCGCCTTCCGAGATGGCTCACACTCTACCTGTGTAGTGTGTCTCGCTCTAAATATATACACTTCTTACCAGCACTTCACCTCTTGTGGAATTCCTTCTGTGCTGAGATTTAAAGAACCTGAGCTTCATTAAGTCCTGAGACCAGGTGTGCAGTTTCAATGAAAAAGACTGCGGGTTTAAGCCCCATTCTAGGTTTTTGCTGGGCTCAAGTCCCAGCTTGTGAGTTCAATTCCCGATCTGAGTTTTGGCTGGGTTTGAGTCCCAGTCCAGGTTCAAGGCCCAGTCTGAGCTGTGCAGTTTCACTATTGCAATGGTCTTTACCTCTGCTGTGTTAATTACAGGTAAAATCTTCTTTACCCATTGACCACATCAGATGCAACTTTTACAGGGACACTGAACCTTAAGAATTTTTTCCCAAAATTCAGGGAAATGTTTCCAGAGCCAAGGGTCAGAGTTTGGCAGAATAATCTAAAGCTTCTGAAATTACAAGAATGGCAGGAATACCCAGAATGCATTAGTGTAGTGATGAAAAGGAAGAGGAAGTGAGGAGTTCCCATTGTGGCTCAGCGGTAACAAACCTGATTAGTATCCACGAAGATGCGGGTTCAATCCCCGGCCTTGCTCAGTGGATTAAGGACCTGGCATTGCCATGAGCTATGGTGTAGGGCATAGCTGTGGCTCAGATCCTGTGTTGCTGTGGCTGTGGTGTAGAGCGACAGCTATAGCTCTGATTTGACCTGTAGCCTGGGAACCTCCATATGCCACAGGTGTGGCTCAACCCCCCCTCCCCCAAAAAAAGCAAAAAAAGAAGAAAAAAAAAAGAAGAAGAAGAAGAAGAGGAAGTTGTAGAAAGATGAGGTGTCTTGCACTGACTCCAGAAACACTCCAGGTTATAGATTAGGAAGGTGACAACAATAAGAATGTCCTTGTATCAAGAAAACAAGATGCCAGGCCATGTAAATTTGTGAAAACAAAGCAGAAGGTTATATGACTTCACCAGAGGAGCTGTTTCTCAAGCTTGGTCTGCAGACAAGCAATCTGTGCTTGAAGAAATTCTTCCTATGATTCTAATGCAGCTGAAGTTGAGAAACTTTGCTCTGGACATCAAGAGGGAAGGATGATAGTAAAACAACATGGTTTGCCAGTGTGGAAAGAAACAGATGTCACACTCTTACTTCTCAACTACATGTTCAGCAACAAGAAACAGCTGAAGGTGCAGCACAAGCACCATTCAAGTCCTCTTCTCAATGCTGATGTGATGACATCACCTGTCACAGGCCTGCACTGGACCCCTGGTAGGTGACCACCGCTGTGCTTGGTGCAGAGGGTACAATAAGAGGAGGACAGCCCAGATCACAAAAGGATGTGCCCTGTACATTTCAACTTCAATAACATGCTTTTTCCAAAATGTAGGAAAACATGTTTGCCACCTGGAAAGAGTCTCATCATTATCTATTTGAAGTTAGAACCTATGTAATTAGAAGAAGAGTCAGTGAAATGTCACAACTCCAGACTTAGTTTCTAAAAGGTCAAATAAAGTTTGCCATTCCACTGTGAACAATAAAGTAAAAAATTGGAAACTTATGTGGTTCTGAAGCTCCATGACAGCAAAACTGACAGCTTTGCTTCATAAAACCATCTTGGGAAATTGTAAGTTTGTTTTGACATCCTATCTTGATCTCCTTTAATTTTTTTTCTTGCCATTCCTGTACCTTGACAAGCTTTCAAATGGAGACACTTAGATGAAAAGAAAAAAAAAAATGTTTGAAGCACTTACAATTTCTAATCGTTCTTCAAAGAACATGGCATTTTAGCATTCTTGAAGTGTTTTAAATGTTTCCAAAGAGCTTTTCTTTGGAAATGATTGGTGGTTGGTGCATGGAGAAGGATGATTAATTTAAAAATCTTAAGAGCTCTTTGGGTGTGCTGGAATTTTTAAGTGCACCATTTAAGGTACTTGCTTTCTGCATTTGAAGGAGATTTAAAACTATTTAACCTTTCTTAGTTTGCAAGAGCTCAAGTATACCACAGTGGATTTTCTTGACTTCAGTTGCTGCAATAGTGGGATATAAGTGCAATTAATTAGAGGAAGAAATCAAGAATTCACCAACTGGTGAATAAAAATGACAGAAAGTATCATGAGCCCAAGCTAAATCTTTCTTTCCAAGAATCTATCTATCTATATGTATATTAGTGGCTGTAACTAAATGCTATTAATTTTCTGCCTATGTAGGAAAACACAAGGTAATTTCTTAGGAAGCACTTGTCAACAACATAATTATGTTGAACCATTAGCATAATGAGCCGAGATTTCACTAAGAGTCTTCTCTAGCACTAGTGAGAAGCTTGCTTGAGAAAGAATTCAGAGGTGGACAGCCTGTTTAACCCCTGGTTGGTGCTGCCCATTCACCATTCCCCTCCGGGCCTTCCTTCCCACTCACTGCACATCCAGGCTATGAATGCACCAGCAAGCTATTGCGATGCCCAGGCACATCTCTGGACCACAAATCTCAACCTCTACACTGGCTGAGAGTCAGGGCTCCTGAACTTCTGGGGCAAAACCCAAACCAAACAAAAACAATTATATACTAACATCACAAACCTAAGGTTGTGGAGTTCCTGGAATTTCCTCAAGTGTTTTAATTGTGACTATTTGAAAATCACTGGAAAATAATGATGAGAAATCTTGGGGGACAGAAGTGCTAGGAATGGCAGACCAAGAGGGGTATTTTGCAGACACAGGAATCCCATGGTATTGATGCTTCCATCAACATAAAGTTGTTTCAAGTTAATTGTTCTCCTAGGTTTCTTATCATCATGCACCTCCTGAAGACCATTAAAAACTTGAACCACCTAACTCAAAAGACCACTATTAACTTGGGGAAAAAAACAGGGGGAAAAAAAATGCATGGGCCTAGCCACTTGGAAATTCAAAACCTTTCTGAGGCTTCCTTTCCTTATTTGCAAAGCAGAGATGAAAACATTAAATAGAAATAACAAAAATGAGCAAGAACTAGGGCTGACCGAAGGCTTTTAACTTCCCAGGCATAATTGGAATTGCTTTGTGCATATTAATTCTTAGTCTTCCCAGTAACCTTTCAAACAGGTACTATTATTAGTTCTATTTATCAGAGGAGGAAACAAATAGGTTACATAACTTGCTCTGGATTATACTGAGTATATCAAAGCAAGATCTGAAACTATTAATATTATAATTACCTGACAATGTGGTTTTAAGGAATAAATCATAGTATTAGATTAAAAAGAGCTAACCTTTGTTAAATAGTTGTCTTCTGCAAGTGCCTTGACAATTAATATAAATGATCAAACTGAAACTTAAACTAGTCAACCAAGAGGAATTAGAGTAACATTCTATTATTATCTACACTTTATAGATAAGGAAACTGAAGATGGGAAAGATTCATAATTGGACGCAGGCACACAGCTAGCAAGAGGCAGTATTGATATTTAATGCCTTCTGATTTTCTAGCTATCTCAGGAACTAATAGCACTCAGATCATCCTGTTTAGTCCATGGAAGTCAGAGAGAGTGGGGACAGAATCCAGAAGCCATTATAGGACATAAACCCACTCAGTACTAACTACCTGCTTTGGACAGCTTCCCGGCACTCCTGGTGCTGGATGTACTGTCACCCCTGGTCAGCACCGTGATGCCCCCAAAACTCGCCGTCTTGGTCATGGCAGGCTTGAGATTGCGGTTGGAGCTGTCGGAATCTGTGCTGCTCCAGGCCCTTTGGTGGTCAGACCACTTCAGTTCATTGTCGGAGCTGCTCTGCCGACTTCCGGATGTTCTCCCCGAGCTGTCTCTATTGCCCCTGGACCATGGCCATCAGAAAGATATACAGGACAGTGTTAGATTCCATGAGCAGGATGCACAGAGAGCAGGACCTTTCTTGTAAGAGTCATCTACACCAGACCCTTCTTGTCATCCCTTCCCCTTAGACCTGTCACTTCACAAACAACACCACAGACACGTCATTGATGTACTGACAGGTAACATACCACATGTAACACTCATGTTACACACAGAAAAACCAAACCCAGAAATGTCACATGACCCCTCTGCCAGTGAAGGAGTAACAATAAGAAGAATTTAATATAAAATATAGTTGTTCCCTTCTCTCGTGGAGAGGGGTGAGGGGAATACATTCTCCCAACCCAAATCAACAATGAATCAATGTTGGAAAGGAGTTACGACATTGGATGTTGAATGATCCTAAAGGCAGCTACATCAAAGAAGAGTTTTGTCTTTCCCTTTAGCAGTAAGTAACTGGACCATGGGAAAATACACACAGTTCCTATGAAGCCATTAACTAATGTAGTTCCTAATTTTATGAGATGATATACCTGAATTCATTAGTGCTTTGGCAGATAGCACAGAAATCACAGAAATTCCTCTGTTAATCTATGGTGAGAATTTTGCCCAATGAGGTTAACCTTCATGGGCAGAGGAAAGAACCCTTTGATCCCTTTCACACAGAAAAACCTGTGATAACAACAGGGTAAACACTACACTGACATGAAACTTGTCAAGGAGATCAATGGAAATAACAAAATAGGTCCATGGGTGAAATGACACATTTATTCAAAATTCAAATAGAAAGAGACTACACTCATTGCAAAGAGATCCAATAGCCGAAAAAAAGTGAATTTTTGAAGACTGTAGAGTATTGCTAAGCAGTGTGCAAAACTGTATGTATTTTATAGAGTTGATGAAATTTGCATTTTCATTGGTTTCCAATTGCTTGGAGAGTAACTTAGTTAATATTTTCAAGGCCTTTTCTGCAGTTGGAAATAATGGATCATCAAAATCTTCTAAGATTCTCATGGATTATAATCAGTAAAGGGGACAAAAATCATGGGCAATAGATATAATCCCTAATTTCACATCACTGTGCAATGTGACATAAATATTGATCCAAACCTCACAGATGTGAAAAGGAGCTTTATTAACAAATATTATCCTAAAACTATTGAGATGTTGGAGGTATGCATATCTGATTAAAACACTTACCAACCAAAGTGTACAGATGGAATACCAAAAGTTTTAGGTTTTGCTTCAATTTTACTTCCCAAACTTTTTCTTTTAGGTCATAAAAATTTAAGAAGGTAAATGGGTCCAAGAGATAATAAAAATGAAATAGCTCAACTGTGATAAAGACTTCGGAAAGTGAGGGGAGGAAATCCAGCAGAAAACCCACAAAACAAAAAAGCACTCAGTGGTGGCTATTCTCCCTCAATGTTTTCTTACAAACATTCTCTGTGTTCAGGACCTTGGGGATGGCTGGTTTTAGAAAAAAGGACTGTTGGAAAAAAAGACTACTTTGTGAATAAGAATTAGACACTCATCAATGGCCAGGTGGTTTTAGGTCTAAATGCCTATGAAAAGAAGTCCGGGCGGAGAAAAACCAGGCCTTTTAAGGGTGTGATGCTCTATTCCTGATTGTTTCCCTTTCAACCTTTCAATTTACAAATTTAACTTCATTCATTTTTTTCTTTTTTTCTTTTTTGGCTGCACCCACAGCACGCTGAAGTTCCCAGGCCAGGGATCGAACCCATGCCACAGCAGTTACCCAAGCCACCCAGTAACAATGCTGGATCCTTAACCTGCTGAGCCACCAGGGAACTCCTCAACTTCCTTCTTTTCTCATACAATTCTAATTAATTTGACCCACCCTTGACAAAGCCTGACTAAAATATTATTTAGCAACTGTGAATGCACCAGGGATGTGACAATAATCTCACTTGCAGTCAATGTACAATATTTATTATAAGAAAAGACTTGGTATAGTCCTTAGCCTTAGCATATAGGATGCATCAGAAGGAAACTCTCCATATGGGGGTGATCATCCCTAATTCTGCTTCAATTATCCTCTCCCTATCAACTCCCTGTGGGTGGGGGGGAAATTTAGACTTCCTGTAAATGTCAGTGTGGTTGAGACTATTTATGCAAGTGGGTATCCACCATTATCCCTAGCTGTATGTTAATATGCTGTGGTTGGCACCCTTCATCCTGGCAGAGCTGTTTCTATAACACTGCGTAGTTCCTCTACACTTATGCCATATCCGCTATCCAATAAGGCAGCCTAAGGTCTCCTTAACAACTTTCACCTTGACTCCACCGGCTCGAGTAATCAAACCAAGTCAAGATTAGTGCATATTAAAAAATGAAATGTTAAGCTGTTGCTTTAGAGAGTTAGCATTAGTGTGATTCAAAATGATGGATCTAATTTATGATCTCTAGATACTGGCAGTGTAATCATATCTTTTAGTGCTCTGTCAATCATTTACATTAACACCGGCAAGGTCAGGTCCAGAAGAGAGTTTCGTATCTATTTGGGTGTGGAATCATTGGTATCATAGAAAAACAAAGCCACAAGTGCCTTGCCATCCCTCTTAAACCCAGTCCTGGTCCCTGTCTACTAGAAACCAGGAAGACAATGATAATGAGATACCTGATCATCAAGGGGAATTGGCAATCTGGTATGGAACTAGAATTTGACCACAGAGTAGTCATAAAGTATATACACTGTTTCTGTGCTGATTAACATAACTGATAACTTGTATCTTCCTTCAGGTCTGAACATTTTTTTTTTTAAACCAAGTTTAGTCATGTATGATATACACTTTGAATTGCTTTGATCAGTGTATGGATGGCTTTGTGCTAAGTCATATTCCTGAGTTTCTGTGCTTATTGATTTTGGTGGGTTATAGCATCCATATCTGGGATGGTTGATCTCAGCAGAAGGTAGCTCTGGCTAGGGACCAGATTTGGGGCTATATGAAACTAATTGGCCTCTAAAGGTCAAGAGCCCACATTTTATTTATAATGGTCTAAACAAACCAAGTCATGGTATGTGAGTGCATGCATATTGGTAAATTCTAGTCTTCCTCTGGGCTTTTAAAGAGGAAAAATGCAAGGTTATTTTTTTAATCTTCAAGTGTGAAAATAAGTTGTCTGCTACAAGAAGGAGGTGTGAAATATGTAGTTCACCCTATAAGAATAAAATAATTTTAAAAAATAGATCCTGATTTTTTTGTTTCTGCCAGGTGTAAAGAGAAGAAATTATTCTAACTTTTCTGATGATGAGATCAAAAGTTCAGATGTACGGCAAAAGCTTATGTTCTAAGTATAGACTCCATTTATTTTTTGGGGGTATTTTCTTTCTTATAAGTGGTCAAGAAGTTTTGTTGGTTTGTTTTGCCTTTCCTGCAACAGAGATGAATCCTAACATTCATGAAGGTACTAGCATATTAAATATATGTACTGGGTATTCAATCTACATACATATATATAATACATATAAAATATATATAGCACTGTGTATACAATGCCCTATAATGGATGCTAGAGAAACATTTAATAAAGTAATAAGATTAGGAAAACATTTTTTTTTTGGCCATGCCCACAGCATGTGGAAGTTCCTGGGCCATGGATCTAACCTGTACCACAGCAGTAACCAGAGACACTGCAGTGACAGTGCAAAATCCTTAACCTGCTATGCCACAAGGGAAATCCAAAAAAAAAAAACTTATTAAAAAAAAAGTAATGTTTACATGACACTATCTTAGTATAAAACTCAGTGGATAGATATATAGATAGATAGATATGATCTATTCCCCTTATCCCACCCAGATCTTGATTTAAGTTGTTCATTATGATTGGAAACAATCCCTTACCTTTCTTTAGAAATACAATCAATGCTTGAAAAAAATATTGTTTGAAATATTATGATGGACAGTGGTGACTAAAAATCAACTACTCAGAGTTATCACTGATTTGTTTTCCAGAATTGTGAATGTATATCCAGTTGCAACTTATTAGAAACAACTTTAACTCAGTGTAATTCACCAAACTTGATTTGGGAATGAGAAATAAGTGTGCTGCCAAAGCTATCCCTGGAGAAAAAAAGAAAAAATCAGAGGACTAATTCTAAAGGACTGTAGACCAAACAGTGGTTTCCAAGTACCATGTATCACAAGATCTAATACACCTTTAACACTAGTTCTGTTAACAAGCTCTACAAAGAAATAACCAAACATAGTTTATTCCATAAACAGAGATATTTTACACTAATACACTTATATTTAACATTGATTCTGCCACATAATCTGAAAACACAGTTTTAAAAAAGTAAGCCATACCAACCGAAAGAGCTGTCTTTTCTTATAGGTCTCACTGCATATGTTACTGTCTTCCAAGAGCCTACTGGAAATGAAAAACATGATTTTTATGATATAAAATCTAAGGGTACTAAATGCCCTATGTTAAATGGATGTGTACTACACTGTAGCACACCTGTCTTGCAAATCAACCCCATACACTACAGTTTATTTGCAGCATGCTGAGTTTTGCCCTAATAAATTAATGGCAGCCTGATTTTTCCCTACCTGAGAATTAAGGCATTAATGCTAGATAAGGGAGAAGGAAGGGAAGAAGAAACAGGGAATGGAAGAGGAGAGGAGAATAAAAGAAACTACTAATTACAGAAATAGGTTGCAATTTTTTTTTCTTTGTATAATATTAAAATTATTCTTCAGTTTGGGGGTATGGTGAAATATGGCATTCCCCAGGCAGGCATTTAAGAAATATATGTATTTTTTGTAGGGAATCTACTCAGAGTTTTGCTTTTGGGGACCATTAAGGCTGCTTCATATATGCCGTGCATATTTGCGACTAATTATCGTACCAAGGAATAAAATCCAATCTGAATATTAGGGACACAAGTGCATTTGCAAATCTACTTATACAAAACACAAGTTAATGATAAGATTAGGGAGTGAGTAGGGGAAATGACTGGCTCAAAGGTTAAGGAATTAGGTGTCTTACAAATGGAATTCTATAACACTGAATGTTTTTGGTAAGGATATAGAATTTTGGAATGCTTCAGAATCTTCCCCAAGATTTTAAAACTCATGGATTATTAATTTTACTGTAAAGAAGGAATATTTAACTATATCTGTATGGATGTTTTGTTTTGGCCACACCATGGCATGTGGTAGTTCCTGGGCCAGGATTGAACCTGTGCCACAGCAGTGGCAACACTGAATCCTTAACTGCTAGGCCACCAGAGAATCCTTGTATGGATTTTTGAGGTTGCTTCTGAATGCCCTGTAAAGTCTTGTTCACTACTCTCATCCCTTCTTCTATGAGAGGTTATTCAATGGAGGGTAGTTAAAGATTTCGAACTGCTAATGTGAATGATGGCATGTTTAAACCAGTCTCTCTAATGCCCAGTATGACTTGTCTGTATGTACTGGAATTTAATCAAATAGCCTCCATTTTAACAGATTTTATAGGCATACCCATTAAGCCAACACCTGAAATAAAATTAACCACCACTTTTTTAATGGGTACCACATTTCTAATCCACGCTGCCCATTGGGATGTATCTTAAATGTGATCAGTACAGCTAATGTGGGATGTATCTTAAATGCGATCAGTACCTTAATTCCCCTTGAAAATCTGCAATTAAATCAATGGAGCATTTTAATATCTATATCAGCTTAGAACTATTGTTAAAAGGTACATGTTTAATTTAAAAAATTTTGCTCGTATACTTAAGATTGTGTAAAATGGTTTTAACCCATTTATTTCACAGAAACTACCTCCCCTACTAACAACCAGCCAAACACACTGGTAAATCTAGGTCGGTTTAGATAAATTTTGCAAGTTAGACGTTTTATGAAAAATGATAGATTATTTAGAATGAGAAATTTAAAACATTATTATTCAAGTTATTATCTGTATTAACTACAAATAGTTATGGGGCACAGGAAGTGGCCCATACACACAGGTACTTTTAGCAGCCTATTCAATAAGCCAATGAAACTGCAAGTTCCTGTCTCAACATTTATTCTTTTTAATGCCTGGTGAGGTAAAAGGATTACACTTTTGAAGGACCAGAAGTAGAGGCTTCAAATAGAGAAAATGTTGAAACTTACATTTGGAAGTAACTGAGAGGACTTTTCTCCCAAATAAGTAGGTTTTAGACATGCTAAATAACATATATGTGTGCATATATATGTGTGTACACATAGATATATGTATTTATTTATACATATATTCAAGCACACACTCATATATGGGATATATGCATATATCTATGAATATACAGGACACACATGACAGACTTTGTTTCTCTAAAGACATGAAAAAGCATATTTCATTTTACCTGTTTTCCACAAAAAGGCTTTCCTGGGAGCAAACTGACTGAAAAATAAAAAAAGGCATTGTATCAGATGTTCTGGATATGCTGAGGGAGCCCAAATCCTTGCCTGATTTTAAAACTACTTTTCCCCTCCAAGAGGAAAAGAATGAAAAATATGTACCATTTTTTTAGAAAAAAAAATGGAAGTAAAAAAGGAAAAACAAAGGTTAGAGTTAGAAGTATAAACCATTCTCATGCAGTGCTTTTCCATCATGGTATCTTCAGGTTTCAAATAGATTTAGCCCGTTCAGCACCAAGGTCAGAGGAAGAGAGATGTGAATGAAACTGCTGGAAACCTGTGAGCATCAGATCTCTAGCTAGAGGTTTCCTCCCAGGCTGCAGAGATGCAGCCTTCAGCAGGAGCCAAAAGGACAAGTTTGGAGTGTGCAAACTTGGCATGATCCACCTGAGAATGGAGAGCTGTAAAGCCACAATCCTGAAATTATTACCTGGCAACAACAAACCCTGAGAACATAAACAGATTACCTGCAAAACTCTCTAAATTGAAGAGATGCCATCAACCAATCTTGAGGGGCAGGGAGTGGGGTATAGAAAACAAGTAAGAACAAAATGAAGCTAAATGGGAAAGAATATCAAGCTCCATATAATATACCTTATTTTTCACACAGAAAAAAACCCAGTGACCTACTTTCTAGCTTCCAATCCCTAGCATGCATTTCTCTGCTATCTCGTGTTTAATATACAATATAGGGAAGATATAATTCCATTATCACTACATGCTGGAGAAAGGCTGATCAAATTAAACTTTAACAAACAGAAGAAGAGAAGTCTACACAAAATATGGTACAACAGTCCTAAAATATGACTGTGTTTAAGAATGAACATAAAACCATTTTCAAAGTACTAAGATTTTAAACATAAATATAGACACAATATTATATGTGTGGATTTTTTAAATGATAAATAAGGCACCTGCTAAAGGGATAAATAGTAACTTAGCATGTTCATTTTAAGGTAAACTAAAACTAAAGAAATAATAATGACTTTTCAATATCGAAATTTTGAATTAAAAATGCTGCTAACATAACCACTGCTCAGAGAGCCCAGCAGGATATTGGGTTCTGTCTACATTTCACTGGAAAAATCACTTCCTTCCTTGAAGCCAAAGGGCTAGATTTGGGCATAATATTTTCCTCAGTGGTCTGGGCATTTTTTTTTTTTTTTTTGGCTGCAGCCATGGCATGTGGAAGTTCCTGGGCCAGGGACTGAATCTGTGCCATAGCAGTGACAATGTCGGATCCTTAACTGTCTGAGCCACATGGGAAGTCCTGGAACCATTTCTGTTTTAACCTCTATGCATTTAATATAAATCCTGACAATTGAAAGTGCAAAAATTTTACTTAACCAAAGGCAATAAACAGCCAATTAAGAAACATGTTTTCCAGAAAAATATGTTGTTTTTATTTGACACTTAATTTTATACAGGGATACAAAGGCAAATGATATGCCACTGACATTCCTATGAGTCTAACTTTAAAGTAAAGTAGATATCCTATTGTCTTTATTTCCTTTAGTTTGGTTTCCCTATGGGTTTTAGTCATGTTGTATATGAAAGAAAGTGAGATTACATCAGCTAAGTCCCTATGATGAATTTAGCACTTTGCATTTTTCAGCTCTTGAGGTTGGAAAGACGTCAATTCTGTTTAGCATGTTTGGTTGGCTACTGCATCACTGAGACTTAACTACTTCTTTGAAGGAATTGATCAAAAACAGGCTGACTTCTTCAGACTCCTTAATCTCATAGCATTTGGGGGAAAGTTAAGCAGCCCAAACCCTTTGAATTAAAAAATAAGCCACCTGCAAGTTCAAGATGACATTCCCAAAAACACATCTCAAGAGCATCTTTCTGATTTCTGTGGAAAGGCCCTAAAAAAATCATCGCATCATTCATCCACCACATTTTCATAAATAAGAGACAGTCATGAACTATGACTCAGTAACTGATGAAAATATATGTATATATTTTTAAAAAGTAGGATTAATAACTTGCAAATTTTAATAGCAGAGAAGGTAAAATTGTCATAGTAATTAAGCCCAGCATTCAGAGCTGTCAAGTAGATGCACTCTCAGATATAAAGAGCCTTAAAAAAAAAAAAGAAACATTTTTGCCTAATGGGTTAGAAAATTTTCTTCCTCA
Organism: Phacochoerus africanus; assembly: GCF_016906955.1. Classification (NCBI taxonomy): domain Eukaryota; kingdom Metazoa; phylum Chordata; class Mammalia; order Artiodactyla; family Suidae; genus Phacochoerus; species Phacochoerus africanus. Next base: position 101,406,666 of record NC_062544.1, on the reverse strand, counting down.
TGCCACCCCTGATCCAGGGGGCATCTCATGGCCTCTCATCAGTTCTCCCTGAAGAAGAATCCCAATATGTGCAAAGGAGACCAAAGATGAGGTGCTCTCCGAAATCCTACTTAGACATAAAATATCCTTCAGAAAGTACCCTCCAAGCAAAATGCCTTTCTCAAATGTATTGCTTTATCAACTTTACTTTCCCAAAGTGAGCAACAATGCATAGGATTAAACCATAAAATAAGTTTAACTTCTTGCTAAAGGAAACAAGAGCTATATATATATAATATATATATACATATAGCTATATATATATCAAATATTTCTGACTACAGAAGTGCATTTATTTATTACTTGAGAAGTAAATTATTGTGTACTCTGAATTGCAATACTTTAGTTCACAAATAATAGATAAACTGGTCTTTTTTATGATACCAAAATTCTCAAACTATATTTGAAAAAATTTTTGTAGAAAATCCTCAAATAATCTGCATATTTTGATCATGCACCTAAGTACAATAGCACATGCATGTGTGCATGCATACACACACACACACACACACACACACACACACACACCCCTTAAACACCAAGGTATATTTGCAAAATATTCAAGAACATTTCTAATTTTAAAATAAATTTGGATTTTGCTAAAGTGTCAATTCCAGAAAGTATTCTATAAATCTCTATTGTAACTTCAAGCAGAAAAAAAAAAAAAAATCCTACTTAAGTATATCAAAACCTGCCTGAACTCCTCCACTTCTTACTAACTGGCAAAGGAAGCTGGCTTTATTATCTCAGTTTTTAAATTATAAAGATGCTAAATTAAAGACCAGCTTAGAAAAAGATTAGACGTCTATTACTTAGTTTCCTTATGCTGGATTCTTTGTATTTGTTTAATAATTCAGTTAATATACTTTAAGTATTATCTTGAGTACCTCAACAATTTCGGAAGTAATGTTGATCATTTGGGAATCCGGAACTGCACAGATGAAGGTTCCCTGAAGGGTCCTGTCTTTATGTTACTATATGTATTTGAGAAAGTTCATGTTGCTATGTCCTTGAATTTGTGTTAGCATAGGATACAGTAATATCCTGTTAATACATGGTGGTCCTCCAGTGACACCTGCCTCTTGGCATTCATACTTTGTGTCATATGACATTCATACTTCCCATCAAACCAAGGCTGGTCTGCATGTCCAACAGAAGATAGCAGAAGGGAAAGCACGTCACTTCCAAGATTGGATTATACAACACTGCAGCTTTCATTTGGGTCTCTTTCTCTCCCTCTCAGGTCACTTTCTCTGGGGAAAGCTGGTTGCCATATTTGAAGACACCTGACAGCCTATGGAGAGGCTCATATCACTATGCACGCCTAGAGACGTAGTGGTCTCTGGCCTAGAGCCATCAAAGAACTGAGGCCTGGCAATATGTGAATGAATTTGGAGGACATGCCTTTAGATGACTACAGCCCCAGCTGACAGCTTGACTGAAACCTCATGAAAGGCCTTGAGTCAGAATCACTCAGCTAAGCCACTCCAAGATTCCTGACCCACAGAAACTGTAAGATAAGAAGCTTTTTGTTTGTATTGTTTTAGCTGCTAAACTTTGGGACAATAATAGCTAAAATAGGAGACACCAGTGGTATGACTACATTGTTTCTCCAAGAGCTAACAGGTTAGGAAGAAAGACATTTTATTCCCTTTAGGAAAGTGGCTCTTAGTCATTCAAGCATCATGAAAACATGATATACACTAGAGATCTTACCCTTAGAAAAATGCACATATGCTCATGAACATAATATCTTATAGATGATATTAGGGATTTTATTTAATCTCTGGAGCCATTTCTAAGTATATTCTGGGAAAAGAATGCCAGTTAAAAAACTATTGCCCTAGGAGATCAAGTGAAAAGTAGTGTCAGGCCAGTTTCCCACCTGAATTAGCGAAGCCAGAAGAATTGGCCACCAGAACCTATCAAAGGCACTTACATTTCTACTCCCGCAGGGAGAAGCAGCCACAGCATCGCAGAAAAGGCTGCTAGAAGATCTCCTAGAATAAAAAGGCTATGACAATAGCTTTGCATTTATGTGTTCTCACACTGAAGTCTGCTTTTCCTTGTTAAATAAAGAGTTAATATAGCATGTGGCTGGAGAAGCTTTAAACGGGAACCCTTGCCTCCAATCCTTACCCTGGCACTCAGTTCCCTTACTATTAATCTCCTTAAGAGGGATGCAAGGAAATGCACCGTGTACTGGGAGCTACGCTGACCTGTTTTTCCTTTAATGACTTCCCTATGGACATCAGCATACAAAAATGAAGTACAGCAGAGCAAGTGTCAACCCCATCACAAGCATGCATCAGTGCTGTTACTTGCTGTCACCTGGCTCTTGAGTGTTTGGCAACATGGCACAGCTTTGACAAGAAAAAAAAAGCATAATGTTGTTGTATGTTATGTGGTTGATTTGTATTCGTTTATCTATAAGTCATTCACAAATTATATCACTTGCCATAATGAGACTAAGGGAAAATGTGTGTGTGTGAGAGAAAGAGAAAGAGAGAGAGTAAAAAATAAACTAGGCTTAAGAAAAATTTCTCTTCTTGAAGGTCATCAGACAGGAACATTCTACCTCTAGTCCATGGTAGGCATCTTTACACTAATCATGACTATAGTAGATCCTCTCATTATGTGTTCTTGAACCCAGCAAACTAAATTAAAGGTCTCCCACCTGCCAGGATGTCCTCTGCACCATCAGTAACTCTGACTGTAAGGAAAGAACTTTCTAGAATCTTCTAATCATACCTGGACATCATCCAACCATGGCTACCTCCATCTCAGTCTCACACTCTCCTAACTCCTGAGCTCTGGGCCAGATTATTCAGTTCAAAGTTCTATTTTAAGGTATCCCAGAAAGGCAGAGAGGATTTTCAAGAGATCACAGAAACCTGCATGAACGTGAAAAAAGTGCAGAGTGTTGCTGCAGAGGTGGCTTCATAAAGGATTCAGAACCAGCTGGAGGATCAGGAAAATTTGCGGGGGCTTGAAACCTTCAGGGACAGCAGCCCCCTCCATGCTAAGGATGGACACCTAGGTCTTGAGGCTGGCTGTGTAAGAGCCCCCAGGAGCAAATCACCCAGGAGGGCAGATGCCCCACCTGACTTTGTAAAGCCAGAGGTGTTGGCCACAGAAAGTCTACACAAAGTCAGTCACAGCTCTACCTCTGCAGACAGAAGAACCCGCAGCATTTTAGGAAGCTGCCAAATGATTCCATAGAATGGGAAAAACTATGACAAACCTTGCCCTTCGCATTTATTGCATGTGAATCCAGTTTTTCATCTTTTAATTTTTAAATACTTGTGTTTAATTTTGGCCAGAGTGAGTAAAAGGATTTAAAAAAAAAAATCCCAACCACATTTTCTTTGCTGGGATTTTTTTTTTTTTTGGCTTTTTAGACACTCATCGGTGGCATATGGAAAGTCGTAGGCTAGGGGTCAAATTGGAACTGTAGCTGGTGGCCTACACCACAGCCACAGCAACGCCAGATCTTAGCCGCATCTGTGACCTACACCACAGCTTGTAGTGGATCCTGAACCCACTGAGCAAGGCCAGGGATTAAATCTGCATCCTCATGGACACTAGTTGGGTTTGTAACTCGCTGAGCCACAGCGGGAACTCCCTTTGTTTGGATTTGAACAAACGAAATTATTCCCTTGAAAATTGTTCATAAAAGTAATTTGATCTGAAGTTGGGGCTCGGGGATGGATACTCTTATTTAATTTTTATATACTAAACTGCCCATACTTGCTAAAAATGCATAAAATTCCTTGTGTGTATATGTGAGTGATCAATAGACTCTTCTTTTTCTTTCTTTTTTTTTTGTAATTAATTCCTTTACACAATGGTGGTATTAAAAAGACAACAGTGTGGTATCTGCTCTCCAATAGGAATGTGAAGGAATTGCAGTTGGCAACCTCTCTCTGCACTTAAGGTCTGTTTTACTGGCCAAAACATATCTCTTTTTCCTCAGAAGTCATATCCTAGGAATACATGCAGACCTCTGGCCACTTAATCATCACTTCTCTGAACCAGGTACTCTTCCAGAAACCTGTTTTGCTGCCCTTTGACCTGTTCCCTGGCTCCAGCTTCCTTTGTCCCTGCCAGCTCACTGTCCGGGGATCGTGGCTGCCTTACTGCTGATGGAGGGACCGCACTCAAGAGGCAATTTAAAACAACTACTCACATCGTGTGCAAATATTCTCTCCCTCACTCTCTGATATTCCTCTTCTCTCTCTTCAATTGATTTACTTCGTCTGTCATCTCTAAATGGATGCATTCTGTTTTGCTGAACAGAAAAAAAAAATCAGGAGGGTTATCCAAGTTGAGCTGTTAGAAATCTGCAATTAAGCAACTGTCAGCTGAGAATAATAAATGTTCACTTAAACAAATGGAGCAGGAAAAGTCTTACTCTGGTCCCTCAGGAAGCCGTGGTGGGGTCGTACGGTGTGTTTGTGTGTGTGCCCCGCAACAGGGCGGCATGTTTGCTGCTCCTGGCTGCTCCCTTGCTGGATGCAAGTAGTACACATGTTTCTGGAATGTATGCTCCTGGGGTATACCTTTATGTGATGGGCTCTGCCTCCTTAGCAGACTTGTGTGATTTTGACTCCTCAGAAGGGGGCAGAGTGTTGTTGAGAAAAGAGGAAGTTGCTAATGTGAGGTGGCTAAGAGAAGAAATGGCTTTGAAAACTTGGGGACTGGAGAAATAGAGCAAGGGCTGAGAGAAAGGAATGGGCAAAAAGGAAGACAGGGACACTTTCTCTGCATCCTAATTTGTGTGTTTATTCACTTGATGACTTATTCTGTGACTTGCATCTGGGATAGAAAGTAGGGACTAAATTTGAAAAGCCTGTTGATGAGGGCTGCTAACAAGAAATCACAGTTCAAAGAACCCAGCATATGGACTGCTCATCTTCAGCCTTCCCTCTGCCCCACTTCCTGGGTCTCAACTGCCCTCCCATCTTCGTTGGGCCCTTCCTCCCCAACACTCTGCACTAACCACGTTCATCCAGCCATTCCACAAACACCCACTAAATACACGACACAGGCACATGTTTCCAAGTCAACTGGAGCCACGGTGTGGTTCGGTGGTGGTGGGAGGAAACGAGGTACAGATGATGAACACTTTTTTTTTTTTTTTAAGTGTGTCAGGGATGCACATACTGACTCATTGCCAGTAATTAAAATAACTTGAGTGAGATGCACAGTGTCTTACCTTTCAGCATCAAACAGCAGTTATTTTCAAAAACTCTATGTTGATTGCCAGAGATACAAAGGGTAACTGTAATGGCATTTCTATGACTTTCTACTGTTCCTCTTATCATTGAAAAAAAAGTCTTTTTTTTTGGCTGCGCCCACACCATACAGAAGTTTCTGGCCCAGGGATTGAAACTATGTCGCAGCAGTGGCCAGAGCCACTATAGTAACAATGTCGGATCCTTTTACTGCTGGGCCACCAGGGAAACCCCCAAATTTGTTTTCTTTTGACATTTACTTAGTTTTCTTCTTGATCTCCCTGGACACCACCCCCTCCATCCAGAGAAGAGATTTAAAGTCTCTCTAGCTTTGTTGAGGCCCCATGAACAAGACTATTCTAGAACAACAGCGTGTTTGGTCACAAGCAAAATACATGTAAAGAGGAAGTTCTGCTACAGTTCGTGCAAAACAAGCAAGATGACTGACGTGGACCAGAAAATGTGGGAAGGAAAAGGGGTTGAGGGGACTAAAACATGAACTCAATTCTTTTTTTGTGAAGACTTATTTTAGGAGAGTTGCAAAATCCACCTGTCCTCACCAGAACAAGGTTTGTTGTTTACAGCTACATCAGTTGCTCATCGGTCCGTATTGATAATCCAGTTCAATGTGTGCACAACGGAAGGATAAAGCTGTAGGGAGTGGAACGACTGCCAGAGTTACACAGACATCTGGAAAGGCGACTGACAAAGCTCTTCCCATCAGCTTGGAGCCTACAGCACCCCAACCCCCCACGACATGCAGCAGACACTGCGCCAAGCACCACCCATGCAGCCCAACACAGAGCCATTGCTGAAGCAACCGGACATGGTTTTCTGCTTTGCAGTGAATGCTGAAGGGGGAGGCAGTGGGGAGAGGCATGAGGTGGGGGTGCGGACGGCAGTATCAGAGGCAGGCGAGATTTGGGAAAGGGAGCGGGGACAACAGAAGAGAGACAAGAACATCAATCAGCCCACCTTCCAGAACAACAATGTCAGCCACTCTCAAACTTGAGAACCAACCTGAGGGTCTTCTTTATCAATACTAGAGTTATCTCGCTTCAAGATAAACCGCTTCTGGGATTCTTCACCTTTTTCATCTTTTAAATGGTCACAAAACCTTTGCTCTGGGCTGCCAGCAAAGTAAAACATATCAATAAAAAAGTTTTTCCCCTGTTTATAGTTATGTCTTCGTGTTGTTGTTTTTTTCCCCCCACAGTGGCATTCAACTTTTAAAAAAAAAGTTATGAGTGGTTTTGATACTACAATTGCTGGCACTGTGTGGGTGGGTCATAATATGTCATTTCACAGGTGTTGTTAGAATACCTTTGGTGGTTTGGAATTCGGAGTCTTGTTTGCTGCATGCTGTTCACTATGGCTGAAGTTAAAACAAAACTTTAAAGGCCTGAAAATATACAGTGTATAGATATTTTCTACAGTTACTTTGACCCCTATCACTGTGAATTTAATCAAGTCCCCACCCATAGGCTCAAACAAATAGACATGTTGAAAACCTGGGGTTACCACATGAACCAATGTCTGGAAACTAGGAGAACACTTCCTCCTATAACCTTCCTTTCCAGAGCCTGCTGAATCTGGGGTGAGAAAGGGCCATCTCTGAATTATTTCTGTTTTATTTTTACTGAAAAATGTTCTGGAATCTGGTTCCAGTAGCCTGACATCCTAAACGACCTTGTGTTGTCAATCAGTTCAGTAACGGGGGAAGCTGGAGGTATTTAGTTTAGACAACTTAATGAGTGATTAACATGGGAAAAATGCTCCAAGCAGTTACACACTATTGACTAGTCAATTGATTTTTTTAAGGTCATCTTAATCATTCTGTATTATTACAGGAAAGGGCTCCACGTCCCTGTTCATCTCCCACCATCGTCTCTGCACACCATTCACTCAGTGAATGACGTGAGCATGGGTTCATCTCAGAGGAAGTGATAAAATGTTGGTCCCCAGTTTAGAAGCAGTTGTAATGCATGGCTGTCATAAAAGTGTCCCGCCACGTCTGATGTACTACTTATGAAGCCCAGTGGATTTTCTGTCCCCTCTGGACTCAGTATGCGTTCAGTCACTGGGGAGCCCTGTCATGGCATCTGCTATTTAATATGGGTGGCCAGTAACTAAGGGAATCTCATCTTTTCCTTACAGCTCCAAAATAGGTAACCAGCACTTTGAAAACAAAGGAGCCGTTTAAGAGCATAATTCAAATCTCTATGAGGAGCATTCTTTCCTTAAATTCCTGCATAAATTCATAAATTCTAATAATATTGGGGGGTAGACAAAACCAGAAAACTGAAATAATACCAGCTATAGCCTCTAGAATTGTAATTTTCGCAAATTGATATCATTAATTTATTTAATCCTTGCAATAAATCTCTGATGTAGGAAAAGCATATATTTTTTGCCTCTTTTACAGAAGAAGAAACCATCTCTCAGTGACTGTTTTGACTCCAATTTATAGATTGGGCCACTAAGCCCTAGGCATGAAATAGCCTATTCACATCCTTGCAGAGAACTGATTCAGTCTCTCTCTGCTTATATCCAACTCAGTGGGCTGGAGGGCCTCACACCTCAGAATAAAGAACAAAACCCCTGCATCATATCATTTTCAATATCAACACAACATTTCCTACAAAAATTAAGATATAATAAAATACAACAATCTGGAAGTGAGAATATGACATTTAAAAATAACAAAGGGAACAGAGTAAACTTGCACTTCATAGTGAAAAGGCCTCTTACAGCAGAGAAATTAAAAACATATTTTGGTGTAGTCCAGTCCCAGGGCACTACAATTACTTATTACACTATAAAATCAGACAACATATTTGCATAAATAGCTACAGGTCACTATAAATTATAACAATTCTCCAGGAACTTTTTGAAAGCTTCCCAACATTTTCAACCACTTAGACATTGTTATATATATATATATTTTTTATGTACCAAGTGAAATTAGGATATTAACATAAATACAAACACTGATAATATCAATACTAATTAAGCCTCTTCTAATATCCCCAAGCTCTGTAAGTCTGATAAACTCTAGTAAATGAAATGATTTGCTGACTGCTAAATACAGATACGTTTCTTGTATTTGGCACTAATCATCTGTAAATGTTCATTTATAAATGAAATTGTCAGAGAATGTGAACTTTTCAATTCATGAACATAAGGTGAATTTGCTTTAGACTAAATTTTTCTTTAGGCAGAAAACCAGGTAGAGTGAGATTTTAGCATGCTAACCAGAGACAAAATGTAAGTTCCTATGGGTAGGGACCCAGCTTTTAAAATACTGAATCCTTAGTGCCTAGAACTGTGCCTGGCATATGGCAGCATTTGATTGGATGAATAAGTTCATGTATGAATGAAAGAAAATTAAGTATAGCTATATATAAATCCCTGTAATTCATGGATGGATCAAAGAATCACTGAGTAAAAAATACAGTCACAAATGTTTAAATTATAAAACAGAACAGGAAAGGGCTTTGTTAATAGGAGTATAAATTCAAATTTATAACATTAGGGACATCTTTAAGAATCAGATTTATGTTTGGCTTCAAGTTGGCCAAAAATAATCATGTCATTAAAGAAAGGTTTTTAACATTTGAGGATATCTTGGGAAAAGACATGGAAATGGGAATTCCAGATTTTCTATTTGGGGAACTTCTCAGTTTAAAGAATCATTATCCTTGCAAGAGAGCTAGTCAGCCATTATTTTTGAAACTGTATTTGCATTTCTTCATAGTGCTGGTTTATTTGCTTTTCACAGCAGGACATATTCAGGAAAAATATATCCATCACACAAGCAAGAGCAGTCAAAGAAGCCTGTTCGAATCAATAATGCAAATATTATTTAGAGCAACAATATTTGTTACTCTCATATAAATTATGCAAAATGAATTTTCCACAACTGCTTTTCAAATATCTTGTTGAAATTTGTTTTCAAACATTAGAATAGTCCAAATTACTAATTCTTTCTTAATTTTCTAAAAATGTTTTAAAAGATTATAAAGTAACCATTTGAAGTTTTCATAAAAGGAATGAAATAGACCTAATAAGATTTTTCCAGTTTGATTTTACAGAGACTTATCTAGAGGTAATGAGTTGCAGTTTAAACTCATGCAAACTATAGTTTATGGCCAAAGTATAGCATGTGATTACAGTAAAAATGACCAGTAATGCACCATTATATTATACCTTTTAAAAATCCTTTTTACCACTAATTTAACATCATAGAAATATTATTTCTTAGTCATAAAATGAACAGAACTCAAGTAATATATTATGGACTTTTATTTGAAATGGTAATGAGTTATTTTTAACATATCGACATGAGGATGTAACTCTAAGAAAACTCCTCAAAGCTGCAAAAGGTCATGGTATTTATTAAATTAATAATAACTAGAGTTTACTATGTATGTCATGGCCATGCAGTATACATGCCTAAATTTCTTTCCTGGAGGATTTTTTTGCCCCTGGATTTTTCTTTTTAGCTCTCTCTATCATTATCAAAAAGCAGAAAAAATGAATTTAATGCTTCTTCTTGATTAAAAAAATAGCTTCCCATTCTTAAGGTTATAAAAAAGTGTTTTCCCATAATTCATAGCAGGCACCTACTTTGACACTCACTGTTCATGTGTGGTGAACAGCCCTGGCATTTCTACCTGTCTTGGGATCCGCAGTCAACCCCAGCATTAGCACTAACTCCTCATTGTTCCTTATTAGACAGAGCTCATGAGTTGAGAGGCAGTATGGCTGAGTGAAATACTTCGTAAGACCATCAAACTCTGTCTTCTAGTCAACTGATTTCAATTTTAGACTGTTTTTCATCTGAAGCTTAAAACAGATGAGCGTTCTCTATTATTTTTTGAAAAAATCTTTCTGATCTAGAAGTATTTTCAGTTAAGATTTACTCTCATTGCTAGTTTCTTGAAACCAAATGAGTTACTTTCCTTCCAAATAGTTAAGCTTAATCCCTGTCTGCCCCCGCCCCCCACAACATACACAAAAGAAAAATTTGTTCTGCTAAATGTGGAGGAGCACTAAGGGAAGTCTTTGAATTTCATACCAAATAATGGAAAGACAGTCATCAATGTGCATAAGTATCTTAAAAAGGGAAGACTGCCGTGCACAACAGGATGAAGTATTTTTATGTGTAAAACATTCATCAAAAATATTTTAATAGTCAAACATATTAGAGAAGTTTAACTGCCCCTCTTTGCCTTAACACTTGGAAATATTCAATTAAAATATTTATAACTGAAATCTTTTGTTTAAAAAGAAAGTCCTATGTTCTTCTTTACATATTTCAGGATTTCCACTCCCATCTTGTTATTTGATACCATTTTATTCTCTTTTAAATGGGTCTACACTTTACAAATTCAGTATTTTAGCATTTAAGTTGGGGAACCAACCACCTTCAACCAATAAACTACAACTTCTCTTTTTACTCTCTGCCCCACTTCTATCTTTCCTAAGGCCATGATAATACATTCATGGCTTCCTCGCTATCAGAAATCTTTAAGATTATTAAGACACAAGAACTATACCAAGAAGATTGACCAGCTGTTTGTTGCACCTACCAGACTCTGGCCTTCAAGTACGCCCTCCAACTCTCCCCAAGGACAAGTGCTGACAGGACTATTCCTCCTAAAGGTGGATCTGGAAGCAACAAAGGGAGCCCTCAGAAACTGGGCCTAATTCTGCTGCCTACAGGAGAAGGAACTGTGGTAATCAGGCTACCGCTAAAACCATCGTGCATTCAGGAAAATACTGTATGTTGTATGTACATGTACAGTAAACCTTTCTCTAAACTGTTCCAAACTGTATAATACAGATACTGTCTTTACACCCTGGCTTGTGCTTACATACAATGTGCTTACACACAGCCACAGAGACTCGATCGAAATTTTCTTGGCTCTTGAATAAACTATGAACAGAAGATGGATAGGATTTGTAGCCTACACTTCTTTTGTTGAAAGTATGGTACTGAATGCTTGAAAAATACTTTGCAGTTAAAGAACACAGAAATGGTTTTTATCTCACTTCTAAGTATGACAATTTTTAACCCACTGTGTTCTGTGATGCTGGAGTTCTGCATCATAGGTTTGGTATTCATCTTAGTGGTAACATTGGGTTCTCTGTTTACTTTAAAAAAATAATTCAGTGTAAACAAGGATATTGTAAAATAAACAACAAAGAACTGTGTTTGTTTTCTTCTTGCTTTTATCATCATTTCAGAGTATTGATTCTATTAATGTTAATTCTTGTTTCCTAAACCTCAGTTACGGCTGAGTGGCAGGAGTAGTGGATTTCAGTCTTGATCTTCTGTGAATGGACCAGGTAAGATCAAGATATGAATCCACTTTCTTTTCTGTAAAAATAGTCTAGCTTTACCTAGAACATTGCAAGCCAAATAAATACATAAATAAATATTTTAAAAGTATTATCACTGCATATTACTACTTTTTTTATAGTTAAGGATATTAACATTATAGAAGATACAGGTATGTTTCATTTCCAACTTTAAGGTGTAATTTATAAATTCAACACACAAAGGCCCATAAATAATTTCAAGTTGTGAAAGGAACACACAACAGTTATTTTCTCTCCTTACAACTTTATGTCTGTCTCATCTACCAATTCTTATGTTCTCTGAGGAATTTGAGAATAATAATAGGAGATAATAAATTTGAGAGAAACGATATGGAGTTTAACCAGTGTTAATATATGTCTTAACTTGGAGCTGAAGTACTGTTTAAAGAACTGGGTTTTCTATTCAGTAAATATAACTTCATGGTTTTCCTGAGAGGAATGTGATTCTTCATTAGGTTTCTGACTTCTAGCTTCAAGTCCGATAATTTTCAATGCTATATCTAAAAAATGTGCAGAGTAGATTTATTCTGTTTAGAAATGACAGGATGCCAACCAACCACTCATAGATGTCCAAGAGGCACTTAAATAAATTGATGCTTGGTGCTCTTCAGAGGATTATTAAGCAAGCATCGTATCAGGAGGCGTCTCAGTTTATTCATGGTGCCACTCACATCCCTATCCAAAAGAGAAGAAATATAACAGATGTGGAAGGAAAAGCAGGAGATTTTTGGTTTGTTTTGGTATAAATCCACTTAGTCACCTGCAGAGAATGAAACTCTTTAGGGTCAAGAACTGATGATTCTCATTTTAAAACCTAGGCCCTCAGGAAACCAAGCAGCACATTGGCTCTGATGCCCTGTTGGCCACTCCTCCCTGGCCTGCCTGCCAAGAAGCTGGGAGTGCCCCTAGTCCTGCTCTTAGGGCAAACATTATCCACAACCTAAGGGGTTTTTGACAAAGTCAGCTGGGCTCAACTGCTTCACTTCTCTAGACAGGCTTTGTTTAGTGCAAGAACAAGTTTCACGGTTCTTGTGATTTACCAAATAGTCAGTTCAGTGAATCAGTCTTTTTGGAACAAACAAGCAAACTATCACAGTTACCATATACCATTCATCACTCCAGGTGAATGCCCAGGTCCACACTTCTTAGGAATCAGGGCATTGGGTTCCTGAGCACTGGACTCTTAAGGTGTCACTTCAAATCTCTGCCTTTGAGTCACTATTCTTGTTTCATGATTGTGGGGGCCTGTAACCTCTCTCCACAGTCGCTTTGCCATTTCTTTTCCTTGCTCTGCGCTCTTGAAATAGGGGATTTAAGTCAATAACAGTGGGAGGATATGAAAGACAAAAGAAAAGATATTTAAGAGATGACAACGTTTTAACATAAAATTATCTGGAACCAGCTAAACAGTTGCTCTGACAAACGCAAAGGCATTCAGGTACGCAGGGGACTCTCTTTGCCTATGACTGATCTTGGCCCTTTGTAAAACACTAGTGCAAGTAGATGGTTCCTTATCTCTGAATGATATGTTTGGACAACTTTTCTTGAGGAAGGAGAAGAAAAGAGGGAGGTGTACAAATTATCTAATAAAAGAACAATGAGTTGTTTTGGGCCAAACACACAGAAAAATAAGCAAAAGAGAGAAAGTAAAGATCAGAAAGAGAAACAGAGAAGAACATAGCTCCTTTATATATAAAAAAAGACCTGCATATTTGTAGCATTTAAAATTTTTTTTAAAAAAACTTCTGTTCAACTGTCAGTCTCAATCCTAAATATCAAGAAAGTAACCATGAAAGAGAATAAAGTGTGTTTATTTGTAATTCTTTGTAATTAATTTTTTACAAATAAACTTTTACAAACAAACTTTACAAATATCACTTGCAGTACGAAATGGCACAGACCCTAATACCTCTGTCCCGGATTTCCAAGGGGGCTTTTTTTAATGTTGCCACATAATTTAAAGAATTCCAACAGAAAAAATGTAAAAGTCTTAGAGAATAAAATGCATTTCTGGCAATCAACAGGAGAAAAAGAGCCCAATGAAAGCTGAAAAAAAAAATCACCACATGGGGAAAATCTCAGCTCAAAAACTTTCATTATTTCAGCAAAATGGCAGGTGACATCCATCCACCTGTTCTTACCCTGGCTAGCTCCAAGAAGCAGCAAGGATGACTGGTGTGAGGGTCAGGTGACTTTCCTTTGCTAATTCTCTAAAGAGCATCAGTTCCCTGGGATGAAGGCACCTTTTTGGAGTGTATTCCACATGAACACAATTCTTATTTCCTACTGTCTCTGAACCACCACATCTTTAATCCCATACTCCTGTGCCTACGACATGAAAACATGCATTTGGACAACTGAATTGCTTGTAGCAGTAATTTCATAACAGCACAATGGATAGGTTCATCTCCTGCACTGACATTAGCCATAAATGTAGCCTTTTCACTCTTGAAAAAACAGACTGAAATGATAGAACGTTTACACTGAATGGGTATCACCTCCTCCCAAATAGCACATCTTTTGTTCCCCTAAATAGTGCATCGTGTAGCAATGATAAATAGAGAAAGTCTGGCTGGAACTATCTCATTGTAGGGAGTATCTATTATTTACTGATACCACTGAGTTAATCTTCAAAGAGACCTTTTCCCTTAATCATTGTTTCTTATTGGACAGCAAAAGACTCAAAGAGTATAAATACCCAACCAATCCAGGCAATTTTGAGGATTTTGCTCAAGACATTCTGGATGTTTTTGCTTTAAAGAGAATTAGATTATTTAAGAAAATTGTTCTTGGCATTAGACACATTGGTTTAGATCCCAACCATACTAATCATCGCTTCTTTGTAAGCCCAAAATTGGACCTGAGTTTGTGCTTAATTTTCTTTTGTAAAGCGAAGATCTAATTAGTTAGGTTAAAAATATTTTTAAAAATTGAATGAAATAATACACACTAGATAAAAGGTAAAGTACCCAGTGTAACTGAATAAACAGTAGGTAATGCTATTATAAGACATATGACCAAACGACCTGAGAAATCTGTCTTGAGAAAATTTTTTCCTATCATGAAAGGACAGATGTGTTGTATCTGAGGATCTTATGTAATATATTAGAAGTAAGTGAGGTACACACACATGTATATATATAATCCCCAGAGACTGCTGTTATGACTTAATTATTTTGAACTTTAGGTTCAGGTGAAGTTATTTTCTCTCCATGCAGAACTCAGTATTTTCAAGTCACGTTCTATAATTACTTGAACTGCCAATTATCTAGAAAAACAGGGATTCTGGAAATAAATCCCAGCCAATATGAAGCTGATATATATTCATGTCTGAAGAATACCTTATATGCCTATAGAGTGTCATTGAAAAAGAAAAATTAAAAATTAAATAAGAAAGCATTGTCTCTCCTTTAGCCTTTTAGTTCGTTTTTGTTTCCGCCATCCCATTTACATTTTTCTGCATTTCTTCTAAGCTATAGCGGCATTTAAAATATGCATTTTCATGTATTTCCTTTGGAGTAGCACAAAACTATATACACTGAAAAGGTATTTATAAAACAAAAAACCCCCAGTGAACCATCTGAGGAATTTCCAACTCAGCCACCCTCCTTTACAGAAATGGAAACATTTCCATCTTACTAGATATCCAAGTCAATACAGTTCCCACGGCCATCATTTGCCAGTTGTCCTGATAGCACAACTCTTACAATTTTCGGAGTCAAAGAAACAAGGCACCTGGAACTTGAATAGATGTTCCACTTGAAACCTTAACTCCATGAGAATATGGCAACAGACTTTAAACATCAAATATATTATTTTCCACAGAACAAAGTTTCCCCTTTGCTAAAACTGTCCAAACGTGATTCAGATCCTGAAAATGTGACTTGGTACTATTTGTAGAAGGCCAATAAATTCATTTCTCTTCCCTTGTCCTAAAGATATCAGCCTTCCCCATCCGCATCTCAACCCTCAGCAAGAGCCACTCAAAATAAGGACGGTCAGAGAGGTGGCTGGAATAGAACACTAGGACTTCACAGCTGTGGATTAAAAAATATTCAGCTCAGTGCTTCAGGAAATACCTTGATTGTCCATGACATACAGTCATTTCTCTTTTTGTTGAGGACTCACAGAGTGGGACTAATGAATGATGGGCAAGAGCAGAAACTAGGCAGAAATGGAACCAGCCCAGGCATTTTGTTGTAGTAATAATACCTAAAGACGTTCTGTGCACAAATTCTTCTTCCACTCTCCCTGAAGTCATAAACATGTGGGGTCCATTGGAAAGTGGCAATTAAAAACAAACAACCCCCCAAAATCTAGTGCTCTTTTAGAAGTAAATAAGTCTCAGAATATGATAATATGATGCTTTTTAGCAGAAAATAAAAGGTTTAAGGGACAAATTATGTCTGCTAGTTGTATTTGGAAACTTGTGAGAATCACAAGGATTTTGAAAAGAGCTGACTGATAGAACTTTCTGAAATAATGGGAATGTTTTCTATATGTTCTAATGTGTGCACTTGAAATGTGGCTAGCCTCACTGAGGAAGAGAATCCTAAAGCTTAAATTTTATTTAAATTTAATTAATTTAATTTAAAATGTAAATAGCCATGCCTAACTAGAGGCTACCATATTGAACTGAGCTAGTTTAGAGCCATCACTCAAAGTTTATCAAGAGTCTTTACACAGTGCTTCATTTTCTCCAAAACTGTTCTACACGGAAACAGGTCTCAAACATGTGTATTAATATTTATGACTACATGATTGCAAAATCAGGTGAATTAAAGATGAATGCACTATCTCTACTAGTTGAAACTGTATCAATCTACTTGATCTATGGGCTTTTCCATATCTGTTATGGCCTTACAGAGAAAGAGGGTAAAAACAAATTAAAAAGAGATAGTCAATGACTTCCCTATTTTGCCATCAGCATGTCCCTGCATTGTAGTGTCTGAAAGTCATAGGAAAAACAAGAATGGGGAATGAAAAACAACAACAGTGAGAACTAGGAATATTTGATGGAGATGGAAAATGTAAAGGATTAAAGGACAGTGACCTTTCATTCCTACCACTGTTCAGAATAGGAGGTCTGTGTGCCAACAATCAGATGAAGTGGAAAGCTCATCAATTTTAAGATGTAATTTGCCAGCACAGTAGAATGCAACCACAGGACCCAATAATTCTGAAGCTTCAAAGACCTGTAAACATTACCCATTACAAACTCTCCTGCAGATAAATAAGTAATTTGAAGCCCAAAGAAGTGACGTGCTCAGTGTCTCTGAGATAAGAGCCAACTTCGGTCCCACATCTCCCACCATGAGTTCTTTCCATTGAACACAGACTCAGCCTTGAGTAGACAAAGGGCCTCATCTCTGTCTCAACAAGTCCCAACCTCTGGTAAGTAGAAAATAACGTTTTAACCATGCTGCTGTGCTTGACACAAAAGTTCCCTTCACTAACAAAGCATTCCTAAAAACCATGCAATTTACACAATTTACCAAACACTGTGAAAAAGGAAATTACAATATACAAATGCTTTAAGGGAATGTTTTGCACAGGGACAGTTTTTCTGTTTAATGTGTATTTTTCTACAAAAGTGGCTTGTGCTGTACTTAAATGGGTTCAAGAGGGACAGTTCCAAATTTCCAAAGCAAATGACTACTCATCTCATGCTCTCTGGTGACTCAACAGGACCATGAAAAGAGAAAGATAGAAGCAAAGGAGCAAAACCAAACAACCAACCTCCTTTTAGAGCTAGAACTCAGATATAATCCAGCTCAAAACCTCTCATTTTACAGGTGAGAAAATTGAAATGGCAGATTTTAAATGACTTGTTTCAAGTTACACAGCTAGCAAATAAAAGAATTGGGTCTTAGAGGCAGACGTTTGTCTCCCAATGTGGAGTTTTTGCTACTCTGGAAACCACAATAAGATCAATGTCTTTAAGTCAGAAAAAGAAAGAAAAGGAAAATTATCCTGTATATATCATTGTTGTTTTAAAATATTATTTTTGGAGTTCCCGTTGTGGCTCAGGGGTTGACGAATCTGACTAGGAACCATGAGGTTGCGGGTTCAATCCCTGGCCTCACTTGATGGGTTAAGGATCTGGTGTTGCCCTGAGCTGTAGTGTAGGTCGCAGACGCGGCTTGGATCCCATGTTGCTGTGGCTGTGGTGTAGGCCAGCAGCTACAGCTATGATTAGACCCCCTAGCCTGGGAATCTCCCTATGCCATAGGTGTGGCCATAGAAAAGACGAAAAAAATGAAAAATAATAAAATAAAATAAAATATTTTTTACTTTTAATTCATTATATTTTGACATAAAATGTTCCATATTTTGTATGTGATCACAGGCATTATAGATTGAAGAAAGAAAACTGTTTCAGGAGTTGTGTAAAATATCAGGGAATAAATACATTTTATTGCCTAAATTTTATCAACTTTCCTGGTCCTCAGATAATCTTCTGCAGAAAATGCCACACTACTGCTGATAAGAGCAAGAGATAAATAACACTGCACATTTCAAATGCCATTTGCTTTGAATTTTATACAGTGTTCTTATAAATGAATCCACGAGAGAAAAAGAAAATGCTAAATAAATATGGAGATGGGGCTTACATTCTTGTGTTGCCAGTCTTGTTGATGATAACAGATTTCCCTGTCTGATCCACATTGTGATCCAACCCAAAGTAAGCTGCCACACGATGGACAAGCATCCTCTGATAGGATGACATCTGAGGAAACTTTTTATAGTGATTACTGGAAAGGAAAACAAGAAACAGCAGAATCAGCATTTTTGTTTCTGGCCTGCAGTACATTTTATAGGTACGCACATAAAGTCATTTCTTTTTCATCCAAACCATTAGGCTTATTTCATTTCTGGCATCACTTGATGCTTGCATTTCCAGACAAATTTTTCACTTATAGATTTATTGACTGAGTTACAATAAGTGCTTTTTGTTTCATAGTTGCACATTTTTCAAACCACAAAGAACTTAAGGTCCATTGGAAAGTATTCAGTTTTAGTTGAGGATACCTTATCAAAGGAGCCAGACACAGGACAAATTATATAACATGGGACAGCAGATGCCTATCTGGAGATGTGTCATTACATGGTTGACACTAAAAGCAGCTCCATTATTTCCAGGCATAACTGACTACAGCCAGCTGGATCCCATTAAAAAACTATAATAAAAATGAAAAGGGTCACTTCTTGTTACTGCTACTCTATGCTAATCAGTGGCCCCCTGTTTATGGCCATTTTGTCAGGAACTTAACAAGCAGGAACACACTTGGTCCAAGCAACAATTCCCATCATCATACAGCTCCTAACTCCAATAGCATCTCTATTAAACAAGTCAGCAAATATATTAAATAATGTTTTAGCTATTCCTAAATTGTTCCAGAATGAATAATTAAACCCAAATACCAAACTGAGACACATCAGATTAATGAACCAGTACTGCAATTTAACATACTTGTTGTCACCAATGAAATCAATAATTTCCTGCTCCATTTTCAAGAGTATCATCCTGTCTCTGCAAAATAAATGTTAAAATGAAAAGGTTTTATGTACTTTCATTCCCAAAGACTTCAAAAGTTCATTTATATGTATGGAAAAGATTGTTTAAATGCATATGGCTACAAATCAGTATCCAACTCTTCTGGAATATGTTATCCATACACCTATAATTCTGTTCTGCTAAAAGATTATATCTCACCGCATTTGTTAAATATTTTGTAATACTGAAACTTCTGTAGTTTTTAATGTTAATTAAGATATGCAAGGTATTAGGCCTATAACACACATCAAGTAAATTGTATGTTTTAAATTAACTGGAAACTAGAACAAAGCTAAGCCCAAGTAGATGGTTCTATAACTGCACTGAAGAATATTTGGTTAATTTGACATTGATTCTCATTCTCAACTTTTCCCCTTAATGAGTATCTCTTTGTGAAGAGAAAAGCAGAACTTGTAAACTATACTTTATTCATTGGGTAACTATTCAGGAATTAAAACCATCTGTACTCAGTAAACATGCAAACTCTTAGCAGAAAAGAGAAAAAGTACAAGATATACAAGAGATAGTACAAGACAACAGAGAAGGTATCTGCCTCTTACAGATCCCTTCCTAGAAACATTTGGATTAATGACTTTAATTGTAATACTCTACATGACTCTTCCAAAAATAAGAGGTTTATTTAATAATTTACCTGGAATTATTCTTTAATGTGTTAATCAGAAACTCGTGTAAGTCTATGCCTGTAGAATCCGTATATTCTTGGCTGCAATCTGAAACAAATAGGAGGACGGAGTTGTCAGAAATGCTAATGGGGCGGTAGGGTGAAAAAGGTTTTCCCAACCTTCTATTTCCCTGATGCTCAGGTAAATTTTAAATGAAGCTATTCGTGTGAAGGATACATGTTACAAAACTAGCAACCTGGCAATATTACATCAGAATGAAAATTAGATCCGGTGATTGAGAACATCCCGTAGATTCTAATCATGGAAAGACCCAACTGTCAGAGGAGAGGAAGGAGGCACAGACTGGGTGGGTGGATGGGTGGAGTCAAATATCATGTGTTCATTCTGTGCTGTCAATCGGCAAGGGCATGACCTCCCTGTGACCATGACAGTGACAGGTACTCCCAACCCACAGAGAGAGTTCTCAAGAGTCTGAGATCCCCCAGCACACTCTCTTAAAATCATGAAGGCAAAAACTCAAGGTTCTATTACAAGACTGTCTAAATATTAATCAATACAAAGTATAGGAGGGCACTAAATATTTCCAAGCCTTTCAAATCTTTGATGCTTAATTTCCAAAAGCTTAATTTCTAAAGCTAGTTTAGGAACCTGCACTTCTTCACTCTTGGATACACTTTGGTTTTAGATATTTAGCAGCAGAGATAATCATTATAAGCAGATATATGGTTATAGAGCATAATATGAGAAGTAGTTGTCATTTCTCAACTGGTCAGATGCTCTATTCTCTCTCAGTTGTTTTAAAAAATAGTCTACTGCAAAGCTATTTATTCATGGAATTCTTCATTTCAAATTAGTTTTGTTTTTTCTTTTTGTTTTAGTTTAACATAATTATATGTAAGGCAACAATTGATAAGTTTGAATTTTAGAGTTGGTATTTTAGAAGGCATGACATCCGGGCAAGACTTTTTATTGAAGTCCGAGTGTGTACATTTTAAAAGAGATATTATGAGACAGTATATGGGTTGCAGAGACCAAATGCATCTGTGCCAGATAAAAGGTTAATATGTATTCCACTGACATGGACATATACACCTGTGCTTCGGGGATAACATCACTCATCACCTATACTGAGAATTTCTAACCCACTATCTGTCTTTTAAGATAAAACGTAAAACTGGGTATCATTCCTGTTCATCAATTCCAGTTAGCTGGACTAATAAACCTGAATTTAAGAACTGACTTATACTTTCTCCCTTGTATAAACTTCTCATTGAAAACAGAAGATCTAAATGAATATCCAAAGAAATAAGTGATCCTAAAAAAAAACCCCTTTCTAGATACACAAAATGACACCATGAACAGAAAAAAAAATCAAGTTCACACCATCTTTTACACACACATACGTACACATACAAAATTATATATTCAGAGTTTGGTGAGAGGTGAATACACGTGTAAAATCTAGAATGTATTCTGTGACTATTTCTGTGTCCAAACTGAGTAAGTTAAGGAAACATTTTCACATTCACCTTTTGATAACATTCTGATCTTGGGTTTTTCAGAGGTTTTATCTTTGTTTTTATCCTTTTCTTTTTCTCTTTCAGAGTCATCTTTCCTAGATTTATCATCCTCTTGCAGGCTGGGAAAACTGGAAAGCTGTAAATGAACTGATTCCTGTTGGGGAAAAAATATAATAATTTAGGGCCAGATTTAAGATCTCTGTCTGGTTTCCATTTTGCATAGAGATTATTAAGAACGGAAAATGAAAGCCAGGTGTAGATTTTTTTTTCTTAAATGGTAAAAAATTAAACCTGACAGAAAAATAATTGCCCTTTTTAAGGTGAATTAAACTTCAGAATTCAATGGAAGGTCATGAGAAATATCTAGAATTAAACCTTTGCCTCATGAATATTTATCTCAAGCAAGTTAAATTCCCGTAGATCACAACTCTTATTTTCTCTACAGGTTTATTATTCTAACACCTAGGAAAAATTTTATTTATCAATAAGCTTGCATCACAGCTACTATCATGTCTCAAGAGAAAAAAAAAGAGGCTTCTGCAGTTCTTTTCTATAATTCCTTGTAAGGAGAAGTTGGCACAAACACAGACAGACAGATACTACGAATCATAATTACAGAAAAAAAACAGACATAAATAAAGGCCATAACAGCCAATTTATAATTAAAATTGTTTTAGAACCACATCAACAATGATTTCTATCACTATGAAAAACCACGACATATAATTGAAGGAGTCCTAAGTCTGGATTATCATCATACATTGTTTACAAAAGCTATAAATAAGTCATCATAATATATGGTTACAAAAATCACTGCCTTTTAGAAAAGGTAGAAAATAGGACTATGTTTTTCATCAACTATATATAAACAATTTTAATTCTAGCATCAGATAATCCTTTGCAAAATATAAGACTCTCTTGAACTGATGCTTGGTTGACCATTTAGAGTATTGGGACTGGATCTACTTTTATATTTATTTATTTTGCACTGAAAACAGATCATTTTGGATTAACTCATGTTATCAGCCATTTGGTCGATAGCATGTTCACTGTTTTGAAGAAGAATGAGCCAAATTATGTTTTTCAGTTTTATGAAAAAACTATGCTATGATTAAAACTATGACAAATGAGCCAACATTAAGCCCACTGGTTCTTATGTAAGAGATCATCTGATGGGAAAGCTTTCTTCTACCAGCGACATTAACATTTATGATGTAGGGAAAAGATATTCCAGTGACTAATAGTGTTTCTCACTGAAAACTAAACTAATGCTCCTCTGCACGTGACTAAATTGATGCTTCTACATCCTCAAAATCATGGCCCATCTGGGATTCTTAATGGTTCTTGGTAAACCTAGCTAATCCAACAAGCAGAAAATAAAAGTCCTCCAAAGCCAAATTTCTTTTTTGGAAAGGGCTCCATTGTGTATACTGGGCTGGAATAAAAAGTCACCATTGTTGAAAGATGCATGATATAGAGGATGAACTAAAACAGTCTCATGGTAAACATTTATCTTAACCAGGTTTCCCAATATCCACGTTTATCCTGGGGTTGGACATATACAAAATATGTAAAACTGAGTGTAACTTGATTATAAGGTCTTTTATCATCTTTTATCACATGATGTGGGACAGAAATGTCTCAGTATGCAAAGATTCAGGCAGACTTTAGTTTAGGGTAACAACTTGCTTCCATTTGCTAAGGAAACAGCTGGAACAGTTCTGGCTCAGGATTGGGATTTGACAGTTGATCAGGAGAGGAAACAGGGTACCAGGCCCTGGGAGTGGTCTCACTGCTTCTTCAAAACCAATTGAACCATCCAGCCTCAGTAAGTTGGAATCTAAAAATCAAAGAGGCTTGGAAATACAAAGCAAGAGCAGAGGCTAAAGGACATCATTTACAAGAAAATGTACAAACTCATGCCATGTGTTGACAAATACTATACTCAGAAAAATACCTGTCTTTTCTCCACATTATGGTGTTGAAAGAACACACAAAAGTGCTATAGAGTTGGTAAAAAACAATCTGTTATTTTTTAATATTTTTATTGATATGCTCAATAATAAAATACAAGTGTTAATAAATACATTGGTACAGGATAAGTTTATATCCAACAACAGTAAAAGAATGATTCAAGTTGCAGTAGTACACTGATAGGTAAAGAGTATAACATTAGAAAAGCAAAACTCCTTTAACTTAAGGACAGAATGAACCATCCGCTATGGGTCTGAGATCAAGTAATACAGGTAGCAAGAGTTTTTCCCACGCAGGAAAATGAAGGCAGTTTTCCAAATACTGTGAATATACAAACATTGGGGAAGCAATACAATCCAAATACTGTATACTTCGGCCAGTGGTCTCTGGGATTCAGTTCCCATACTCTGTAAGTGCTGCTGGTACCTAATGAAGGCATTGCACACGAGCTCAAAGGTCTGTGTCTTTAGTCTCTAAAAAAGTAGCATGGCCATTGCTTATCTGTGTGTCTGGGTATTTTCTATTGGCCCCCTGCTCCCACCACACCTCAGCCAGTCCAAACGGAGGCTTGCCAGTTCTAATTCTCTCCTACAAAACTAGTCTTGGTGACACAGCTTGGAACCAGCAGGAACAAAGCACCGTTTGCCTCGTATTTCTCTGCACCAATTGCATGGAGAAACTAGACTTAGGTCTAGACAGGTACTATGATACAGGTGATCGCTTAAAAAATTTCCTCCTGGTACCTTGTTAAATGGAATAACAAGCAGGTGAAGTCTGTAAAGGCTGTCCTCCTCTGCCTGGCATGAGGAGTGGGGCATCACTGGGACATTACTTCTCCCAGAGTCTGTTATTCTGCAGGGTTCATGTATATCGTGTGCAGTACACTACAAGCCATCAATCAGCGCTGAATAATATAAGCCATGATTTTCACATTATCCCCCCTCTCCAATCTCCATTAAAAATAGAAGCACAAATAAAATGCTGAACAAAAGCCACACATTTCTCAGAGCCCAAGTAAAAGAAAGCTTGTGTAGGAAACAGTGATGGCTACTGAAAGCTAGCCCGCCCAGGCTTCAGGACATGGGTGGCCTGTTAAGGAAATGAGGCTAGGGGAAAAAAAAATACCCTTAGGACAATAATCTATAAGGGATTTATTTTTGGTCCTTTTGAAGAAAGTGCTCTCGATGCTCTCTGAATCCATGAGGAGAATTTAGAGTATTTTAATTAAAGTAAAAAGGGAAAAGCAAAACAAGGCTCAACAAAAATAATGATATATTAATCAATTTTTTCCTCCTCTGGGCTCAGATAAATCATTTTACTTTTGTCTCAACTGCTCGAAGCCTTTGATAAAATAAGGAAAAATTCTAAGCAGCAAGACCATTTTTATAAAAGTTAATATGATGCCTAAAAGGCAAACAAAAATAAATATGATGTGAAGGTTCCCATTTTGTCACAGAAGAGTTTTGTTGGAATTTGAATTTTTAGAGTTTAATAGTCTTGCTGGAAGGAGCAAAAATAGGTATAAGGATATGCAGCAATATATTAAATATCTTAACTTAAATTCACCATCATCTCAGATTTATTTCTGGGCAATTTTTCCAGGATTGAGAAATCTCACCAAAGGCCATAAATGTATGTCTCCAAAGCTCAATGCACCTTATTCACTATTTCTAAACTTTCATAAGAGCCAAGATTTGTGTTTTTTATAGGCAAGTGCATATTGGGGAGGTGAGAGGTAGGAAGGAGATGGGACACTTAGGATTATATTTGGTTCAGTCTTATCAAGAGAGAGCCTTTGAGGAAAATCAGCACTACCGGGCTTACATTTTAAGTTTTAATCTAAATTCTTTTGAATTCCTTTCCACTTGCAGTTTTCAGAGAGTCTGGAAAAAAACAAATGTAATACTTTGTGACAAACTGTTTAACTATTTATAATGTCTCAGAATCAGGGGATGAAGCCAGAAAACTTTTCCTTCTTCAACTGATTTTGCTCCCCCAAAATACTATTTAATGCCAAATCAATGCTCATGCACACAAAGGCAGATCCCATCATGCAATGACTGATAATGACAGGGGCTGTACCTGATCCTGAAGACTCTCCCCTCCTGGTCTGGCTGAGGACTCTTCACAGACAGCAAGGCTGCGAGTTAGTTTACCTTTCCCTGCTCCTGACTGAGAAGGGGAAAGAAACGGGAAGGAAAGGAAAAATAAAGAAAACAAACACAAAATAGCCTCAGGCTGTCAAATCACCTCTGCCTTCTCTGACATTCCCAAATAAGATTTTTTAAATCAACCTTCAAATCCTCTTCTCAGTGCTGTCTACACTGGCTCCAAGCATCATACCCCTGGGGTTGATGGGGATGCAGTGTCTACACTGGCCCCAAGCATCACACTCCTCAGTTGATGGGGATGCAGTGTCTACGCTGGTTCCAAGCATCCAAGCAAGCATCATACCCTTATGTTGATGGGGATTCAGGTAGAGAAGAATGGGAAAGGATAAATTTAATTAAGGAACAGTCTTGTCAAACTGTGCCCATCACACTGGAAGCATACAAAGAGTGCAGTCCTGCCATTTCATGAAAATATAAGGAGAAAAAGACAATAAAAATTAATTTCTACTAAAACTGAGATTGGAAGTGATTTGACTGAGAAGGTATTTTAAAAGTTGAAGACTGTGTCCTAAACACCAGAACCTTTTCACTTCAAGGCAGAAACCAACTGGGCAGACTAAAACATTTCCCCCAAACTTGATTTAAAATGAAAAGAAAACAAGCAGCTAATCAATTTTGTAAAGCACTGTCAAATCTGCCAGTTTGCAAACAGGATCAAACACACACATTGTAGCTATGTGAACCCTAAATACTTTAATTAAAAAGCATAAAGAGCCAGAAAGAAAGAGAGGTGTCAACAACAACCCCATTAAAAGCAGGCAGCACTGGTACAGCCAAGGTCCACATACAACCATGTGAACTGCCGGCAAATCTTCTAACCCAGATGTGACATGAACAATTGATAACCATGATATCAGGTCAATGTAGAATTCTAGAACCTTACCTTGGATTTTCTTCTCTCTTGGTTCTGAGCCGCCAGCCGCCTCTGTATGTTAGAAACAAAATAACAAACATACAAACAAACAGTAAACCAACAACCAGGGAGAGTAGAGGGGGGAGAGGGAGAGCAAGAAAAAAGATGTCACTAGAGTTGAGAAACCAGTAACATCAGAAACAAACTCCCTGCAACTTTTGACCATTTATCTTTCCTCCTCTCCTTACATCAGCCCCTGGGGAGGGAAAAAGCTGGTCCATTACACAGTTATCTGCCTTTGCTCACTTTTTATACAAAAAGACTTAACACTTGTCCAGTTTGATTCAAATAAAATTGATACAGGCTATTTGCAAATATAGTTTGCTTTCCTTGTACCATCTTTCTCTCATAAACCATGAGTATTTAATCACAGCACTTTCTCAGTACCAAAATCACCCGTAAACTCTTCCCTGCCCCTCCTAGAGCATCCCCACTCCCATCCCTCCTTCTCTCTGGCTGGGAATTTTAGGCTTTTCTGCTAATAAGAATCAAAGCTTAGCCTGCTCATGAAGGTCAACAGAGCACACATCTTTGATTTTTCTTAGTCTAGTATGAGCTGGGTCATCTTCCTCTTTCCATGGAATACAAACCCATTTTTAAAACTCAGCTAGTATAAAGTTGCCTGAGGAGAAGCCCTCTACAAACCCCTTGAGGTGGTCCAGAAATTAATGTGGAGATGCTATGGGCAAATTCTGTCACTGAATACGTTCTTTGGATTTTTTTTTTTTTTTCATTTCAAAGAGCTTTACGGTCAGAATGCACCATTTATTCAGGAAAAAAGTGACTAATAACTGGGAAACAATAAAATTCATTTGTGGGATTTCCTATTCATATTACTAATTAGACTCTTTAAAAACAAATCATCAAAGTATCTTTAGAATGAAAGAAAGGGATGCACACAGTGGTGTTAGAAAGGGGATTTCTCCAGGCTCACCTGTAGTTCAAGCTTCTCTTCCTCATCCAGACTTTCGGATTTAACCACACCATTCTCTGGAGTGGTTGTCTCCTGCTCAGGCCCACCTTCCTCCACTATGGCCTGACTCAGGTCTCCTGGCTCAGACATTCTCCCAGATGCAAATTAAAATAACAAGGTTTGATGCCCTATAAGGTTAAGATGTCAGAAAGTAAAGTCAGCACAAAGGGAAGTTTTGACCCTTATTCTCAAGATTCTTGATTTCTCCCTTTGCTCTCAAATTCAAATGAGCAACTCATCCTCCCTGTCAATTTCATACCAAAAGAGAATAAAACAAGATCAAATCAAGTACCCAAGAAAATCACAAGAGGAAGATTCCATCACCCTATCCATGCACACCCCTACCCCCAACACACACACACTTGTGATACACCTATACACACTCTTATGAATATACCTAGCCATCTAAGTGGATCAACACATCTCAAACAGAGACATTTAAGTTTCATGCAACTCCCAGTCCCTATGCCCCACTGTAAAGTAGAAGAAAAAGAAAAAGAAAAAGAGACTATTTCCCCAACTCTTGAACACATGACCCTCAACTTCTGAGTCAGGAGGTTCTACAGCATCTCTAAGATGACTCACAAATAACTGGCAAGTTTCAACCATAGACATAATTTCCAAGGTGCCAGGGATACCTCTCTACAAGGGGCAGAAATCAATGTAAGAGGTAATAATTCAGTAGATATATAGGATCTAAATTTGGCAATAAACCCATCAGGGACAACAGTTTCAGGCTTTAAACTGACAGCGACATAATTAAAAGCAGAAGCCCTCCCTCAAGCCCCTATCAGCTGCTGGGGCTGCAAATTCTGCAGAAGGAAGTGTCTGGCAGGCAGCTCTAATGAAGCTATCACAACTGAACTCTGATGCTCCAGGCTCACGAGAGTTGACCACACAGAAACTGGAAATGGCTTTTCAAAGTGTAAGCCCTTTATTATTATTTTTTCTCCCTACCTCCATAAAGCCCCTGACACTTCCTTTCTGATATGCTGTCACATGAGACTCATGAATTATTTAACATTTACTTCCTCCTCAGTATTTTTAAGAAAAAAAAGAAAGAAGGAGAGAAAGGAAGGAAGCAAAGAAGGAAGGAAGGAAAGAAAGAAGGAAGCAAAGAAAGGAAGGAAGGAAAAAGAAAAAAAAAGACATTATAGCTTGGAAAATCAGTTATTCCACAAAAACTCCCAAGTAATGACTGAGCTGTTCCCAGTCATTACAATGACAATTAATCCTGGATATATCAGTGTCTTGTTCTGTTTTTCTGGCAGTGTTTGATTACCATTTACTAATTCAGTAACTTCATTTTCAACTAGACAAAGGAAGCATGAGAAAAATCTAATTTTTGTTGTAAAATTCCTAAGACCTACCGTGACAAGACAGATGTACCTAATGATATGGTTAAAAACACAGGATCGCTTGGCAAAGGATTGTGGGAATGTGAAAGAAAGTTTTCCTCCAGGATGGTGGTTTGAGTCTGTGAGGGACTAGTGAGCAAGGCTCTGGGGTTTGGGGAGGTTTGAGGATATTCCATTCAGTGTATCTGATGGATCTCATATGTCAGTGACACTGGGGATGCGTGTAGGTAACCAAACAAAAAGTTCTCTTTCCCAGCAGAAAACAGTTTGTTTTTCAATGTACTGAGTTGGGGGAGGAGATGGGACTTCTGTGGCCCTTTTTGCCAGAGCATTTCAATTAAACAAACAAACAAACAAACAGATCATGAGCAGATTTTAAAAAATGAACAAATGGAGCTCGAGTTTTACAAACTGTAAGCCAATCCCTGATACAGATCCTGTTTGTTTGGGTCACCTTTCATGAACTGTTTGATGCAAACAGGCACATTTATAGAATGGGGAAAATATACAGATGAGTGACAGTCATCTGATGACAGCCCTTTACCTTTCACGCAGAATTCCTGCTGTCGGTCTTGGTGACTTATGAGCGGCTTCTGTCTTTCGATGCCAGGAAAATCCACACAAGTGATCAGAGGCAACGGGAGTCCCATGTCCCCATTAACAGTTCAGAACCCCCATCTCCAGGCGATTCCCTTACACGGTCTGACACATCATCCACCTGAAAAAAGATGAAAAGTCAATGATAATGGTTGCAAGAATCACGGTAGGGTGAAGGATGAAATAAACAAGACTGGGTTTCTAACACTAATGACCGGCTTCCAGCAAATCACGTTCCCGGCTTGATCCAGCTCCACCTGTCCCAAGCTGCCTGCTTCTTCTCTAATGAAGGCTACAGCCGGCTGTTCAAGTCAGAACGGCACCCACGCAAGGAGCTAAAATTAACAATTGCATTATGCACCGAAGATTACTCACTTCAATTTTAACCTTTTTTAGTGAAATCTCGCACTTTATATTGAAGGAAAAAAAAAAAAAAAACAAGCTTGTGTGTTTGCCTCAATGAGAATCCAAATCACCTTTGAGCAGAAGTCTTGCCTCCTTTTTCAACCAAGGACTTTGTCTTAATTATAGATCAATCTAATCTACATGAATGCTGTTTCTGTGACTCCTTTCTTCATGAAAGTTATCCTATGAAGGCATATGGAAAGATTTTTGACTTAATGAGGCATTATCTGGAAAGATGAAAAAAATATACAAAGAAAGAAAAAAAACTTTCACCATGACATTGCTGAGAAAGCTCTCTCCTCTCCACTTACAGTTAGGGAAGAAGAATTCCTCATATTCCAGTTGCTGGATGAACAGTCTATCCACACACCTCCCTCCCCATTAGGATTGCTACCGTCAGCTGGGCATTCTGTTTGACAGCAAAGCGGAGGGATTCAACAGCTTTTCAAACTCTGAGCCTGTTGAAAAGAATCCCTGCTATAACGTGCACTTTCTTTTTCTAACAACTCCTACAGAGGCAGAGGCAAAGACAGCTAGAATGCAAACACAGAGACGGATTCCTAATAACGTTTGCCAAAATCAAGCTGGATCTCTCGCCTCTCGCTGCAACTCGACTCTGGTACACACCTGCTAAATCCAATAGCACGCACATCTCTTCACCATAGACCTGTCTTTGAAAACACCACATGCATCTCAGTTATTTAGTCTGAAGTTTAGAAAATCTTTCAGTCTCCCCCCTCGCTGCCCCCTCCCAAGTTTAAATGAGCACAGCTGGCTGCTCACTGAATTTTACTGCATATTGAGTTACAACACCATTTGTTGTGTAAGAGGAAAACAACTGTTGAACATCCAATCACTTAGTCAATAATTTCTAGCTTTATTCATGTCTTATTAAAATGGATAATTGGCTGTAAACTGTGTTGCTTTTGTTGTTAAAAAATTATATAACTGTTGAGAGAAGCAAACATGAATTTAGAACCCAAGTGCATTTCTTGTCAGCAGTAATTTTAATTTTTCAATTTCGACCAGTTTCACCATGGCTACTACAACTATTAAATAGAGGTCAACATGCCTTAAAATTAGGATCTATTTAAGTACCGGCCCATTATCTAATATGTTTTAGAACAGGCAGCAGTGATGGATGGATTTACCAAGTGCTTTTTGGATTCTGTTTTCCTTCTCCCAAAGAAAATGAAGTTATCAATGATTAACCGCAGCCTTCCCATCTCCTTTTTTTGATGCTCCTATTTGCACAGTGGCGGTTAACCCAGCAGCTGAAGTGGCCATGCAGTTTTCAAATCTAAGCCTTAGATGCCTTATTCCAGTCCCAGTAGGTGGATGCAAGATATAATTCTTTCCATGAAGAAAGAACAAACTGATATTCACGTAACCGTCTCAAAGCGCGAACAGCCTGGATATATGTGTGTGCGTAATTACCAGGACACGTTTTGAAATAGCACTGAGCTCTAAAGCCAGCGAGGTATTATTCTTGCATGCCTGAATCACAAAGTCACCATCCACCAGGATAAAACAGAATATGGGCATATGGGGATGAGCAGAGAGGAACATATGGATCACAAATATTTTTGTAACTGATTAAAATTGTTCTCTTTGCTAAGAAAGTGGTGCCAGGAAATCAACCCTACTCCAGCTTTCTGTTCCCCAAACTAACCCGACTCTTCCACAGCCATTTCATCCTAATTTGTTCCAATTTCTCCCATTTTTTTTTTCACAAAGAAGCAAAACCATGTCTAACAAATAGATTTTCTCCAATATTTGGTTAATATATATTCTGGCCAAGTGTCAACTGCTATAGTTGGAGGGGGTGAGGGAAAAAGAGGAGACTCTATACAAATGCACAAAAGAAAAGCGGCTGCAGTTCTTTCAGTGGAAATAATAATTTAACTATAACTTAGGGGGTGATGCTGAACAAAGGCAGGCAATAAGCAAGCTATAGGAAATTGATCAGCAGGGGTGTCAGCTACTTAAAATGAGAAAAATGAATAAAATAATGATCATTGCACATAGACATGTTGTTTCTTATTGTTTTGGCTGACTTTGGAGTTGCAAATAGTAGCACGTGTGGATTTGTGGGGATGAGAAAGAGAGGGAGAGAAGAAAGAAGTATAATGCAAAAGACCAAATATCATCACTAACAAAATAGGCATGTCCTAGTTGTGCGTGTATGTGTTTAATATATTAATCACTAGGCCGTCATGTGGAGAAAGAAAGATCGAGATTTTATTCAATTTCTTAGTTCTCAGAGGATATCTAAAATGGGACGTTAAAAAATTCTGTTAGCACGCTGGGAGGGTTGTCATTTTCATCACAATCCTTCTATTAAAAATTAGCTGAGGATGACTAATCTTATCCCAAATCAGTACATGCACTTTATGATGAAACAACACATACAAGATTTACGTATCTGTACAATTGAAATGTTTCTCCCTTAGGCACTGTTCCTTCTTTTTTAGCTGGTCACAGTTCTGCAAATGTAAGCCACTGGCAAATTGTGGTGACATTAGTGATATACCAATTTGCTACATAAAGTATTTAAATGCTACAACAAAATACGCACTCTATTCTCAAAACCATTATACTGCTAAAGTTTAAAAAATATTTTGAGGCGTTCCTCTTGTGGCTCAGTGGGTTAAGGACCTGGCATTTTCTCTGTGAGGATGCGGATTTGATCCCTGGGCTTGCTCAGTGGGTTAAGGATCCAGCATTGCTGCAAGCTGCGACATAAATCACAGATGCAGCTCAGATCTGGTATTGCTATGCCTGTGGCATAGGATGCAGCTGTGGCTCTGTTTTGACCCCTGGCCTAGGAACTTCCACATGCCAGAGTTGTGGCCATAAAAAGAAGAAGAAGAAGAGGAAGAAGAAGAGGGAGAAGAAGAGGAAGAAGAAGAAGGAAAAAAAAACAACTTTCAATGAGTAAGATTATGCTTTAGAGAGAGAGAGAGAAGAAATTGGAATATAATCCTTTCAAAAATGAGAGTAACTAAGGCATCATGGTATAGTGTACAGACTAATATCTTTGGCAAGCTTGAAATTTTTTTCCCAGGTAACAAAAAAACACCAATAAGAAATTTTCACGTAATTTTACTTTCCCAAAGAAAAATTTCTCCTTCACTACACACATAAGAAACACTCGATCAGAAGCTCTACCCTTTCAATTAAACTTTTTGATCAACTTAATGTATAGGCATTCTGTAAGGTTCTTGAACTACCCATGCAATGCCAAAATAACCAGGCAACTGCTTTGGAGGAAGAACCTAGAAGGATATTTAAGAAGAGGAATTTTCATACTAGAGTTTTAGGGGTAGAAGTATTTTTTTGTTTGTTTGGTTTTTGTTTTTGTTCTTTTTTGGCCAAAACCATGGCATGAGGAAGTTCCTGGGCCAGGGATCAAACCTGCACCACAGGTTCATAGCAGTGACAACCAGATCCTTAACAACTAGGCTACCAGGGAACTCCAGGGGTAGAAATATTTTACATGAATATTATTTCAGCTTTGAAAGTGAGGTAGTTTATAAACATACAGCAGCTCATATGTAAAATTTTACTTTTCTTCCTTAATTATTATAGTAAACTAGACACAAACATAACCCACATCAACGTTTAACAGACTTCCAATCACAGAAATAATGGATGTCAAAGCTTTGGACATAAGAACAGCCCCACAATAAATATAAGTGCCTTTAAAAATAGGAGAGGTTTGATCTCAATAAAAACACTTGAAGGAGAAAGTCAAATGTTTCGATTCTTCACTTTTATAACAAATCTTTATTGAACCTCAACTCTGTGCAAGGCTGTTCTAATACAATCTCAAAAAAAGTTAGTTTTTGCAAAAATATAAAAGTCAAATACTTGTAATGGATCTATATGAAAAATTTAAAAGATGGATTAAACAATTTTATCTTCATCATCCTCTTTTCTTATTATTCATGAACTGGAAAACAAAGATGATTTCTGTTTTTATAATTCTTAAATGTTTTTTGTTTATTTCAAAGGAAGTAAGGCATAAACTCGGGAGTAGTGAATAATGTGCTGAGTCCCCAAACAAATACTTGGATAGCCCCATGGATTGAACTAATTGATGAAAGTAATAGAGTGAAATGTAGCAGGGACTGATATAAGATCTTAAAGTTGGGTGCTAAAAAGTGTTGCATTACTTGCAATTTTTAGTTTAGACAAGAAAAAACTTAAGGGGGACAAAACAGCTATTTTAGAATACTTAAAACATAGTCAGAGAACAGGGAATTGGCCTTGCCTGGTGTTGCTCCAAAAAGTTAGCACCAGGGAAGAAAAAGGAACCTACCTTTTTAAACACAGAACTACCATATGATCCAGTAATTGAACTCCTAGATATACATCCAAAAAAACTGAAAGTAGGGACTAGGAAAGATATTTGTACACCAATCTTTATGGCACCATTATTCATAATGGCCAAAAGGTATTCATCAAAGGAAGAATTTATATACAAGGTGTGATATCTACATGCATTGTTCATATGAATAATATTTCATATGAATAATGAAGTACTATTCAGCCTTAAAAAGGACTGGAATTCTGATAGATGCCACAACATGGATGGACTTTGAAAATAGTATTCTTAGTAAAATAAGCAAGACACAGAAGAGCAAATATTGTAGGATGCCACCTATATGAGGTACTTAGAATAGGCAAATTCATAAGAATAGAAAGTAGAAGGGAAGCTACAAGGAGCTGGAGGAGAGGGAGAAAGGAGTTATTGTTTAATTGGTACAGAGTATTTGTTGGGGCTGATGAAAAAGTTGCAGGTATAGATGTGATGGTTACACAATTTAATACCACTGAATTGTACACTTAGGAATGGCTAAAACGATAACTATATTATGTATATATTATCACAATTAAAAAGAACTTAAAGACGTTTTTCTTCCTGAATATGATATAAACTAAAACTTAACAGGTCAGTATATATATATAAGCAGATCAAACACAGAAGATGATAGTACAAGAGGAGGAACTGGCTTTCTACTTTACAAAACTGCTCCTGATGTGTTGATAATACACATGCTTAGAAGATAAGTTTAGTGGATGTAACCTGCCTTGATTTGTACTGATTCAAGTAGGTAACCAATAAATGTGACCACCCTCCTCCTCTTTCCTCATCTTAGCAGTCTCGTCTTTGGCATGATAAGCTTTGCTATTTAAGTGTCCAATGTGGATGGTGCAAGAATGAAAGGTTAGGATGCAGTCATGGACAGAGAATCTTCCACTGCATGTCCACCAGCATCAACGAATATGTGGCCAGTGTGTCCTCACCCACAAAAGGTAACAAAAACCACTTCTAACTGCAAATGACAACTCTGGGCATGTCTTAATGCAACACAAACTTCAGTTGTCAATCATCTGGATGAGAGAGCTGGAGGTGATGGAGCAGCTGATTAGTAGCTCTGTCACATCACTGACTCAGGATTTTGCATATTTTTTTATTGCAGATAAGGAGATTTTTCTGACCAAAATAAATGGCACAGAGAACAGGGCCAATGGCCCTGCTGCCATTTTAGAAAACAATCTGAGATTGAGAAAGCATTGAGGCTCCTTTGGGTCTGTGTGACTGCTGGGACCAGTCCCAGGGTTTAAAAATAGCCTCAACTTTCATAACCCATGTAGGCTAATCACTATTTTATGTTTCCTACCTTCTTCTGTTAAAAGTCTAGGCATGACTTACCCATAGACAGGGGAGAGTCCGACCTCCAGCCAGGTGCAAACTTAAATAAATATGTAAGTACCCAGAGAACCACAGCCCTGCAAAGAATCTTGAAATCAGCTAGTTTGGCTGATATGAAATCCAGTGATTTGGACAAGTTCCACAACCAGAATGTGACAGAGCTAGGTCAAAATACTGTCATTTTGATTGGGGTTAAGAGCTCTTTTTTAAAACCCCATGTTCCTCTAGTGACTGGGGGCTCTATTAGAAATAAAGATGAGGCTCATCTAATCTGCAATTAATTCCTGGGATATTGGAGAGACACCTACACATTGCTTTTCCCCTAGAGCACTCTCTTCCTTCTTCTTGCATGAGCCAGCAAATATATGGCACAGAAGCTATATGAAAAGTTTGTCTGATAATGGTATGTGTGTTTCTTCCCTGAATTTATCCCTAATATCCTATGGACAAGTGAGTTCCTAGACATCGTGCTCAGTTTTGTTCCTTGAAAACTCCTGAAAGCCCATAAGCCACAGTTAACAGAATGACCTTGTTATCTGCTAGCCATCTGCTGAGTTTACTCCTTCACTTCTAGAACTCATGATACTCATCTTTCTAAAGGCCATACAGGAAATCACGTGCCTCCAAGATTACCAGATCACATGCCCAGGGTTTGCAGGAAGGCATTATAGTTGTTTGTTTGTTTTCTAAAATGTGGAACAATTAATTAGAATCTACTGGTGCCAGAACTCATGCAACATTTAGAAATGAATGTCTACCTAATCTTCAAGCAAAAATCCAGAATCTCAGACTTGAGAAGTGGCTTTTTCACTCCAAGTGTAACTAAAACAAATTTTCCAGTAACGTAAATAACACTGTTTGGATCTTGTTGATAATGATACCACATAACATTGTTCAAATAAAAATGCTCCTAAATAGTTAGTTCCACTAGGAATCCTACCAAATTACACACTTTTCCTAAATATTTCCCTCAATATCATTGTACCATGAGTTCCAGGGACAAACACCACTCTTTCAGAGAAAGGCGGTGGTACCAGGGAGGATGACTAGCTGAAATGATATTTTTACTTGAATATTATTAATTTCACAGATGTTAGAACTTCTGCATTTTAAATTCAGTTCAATTCAGTTCAATACAATATCGTTAAGTATCCTTTTTGGAGAGGATCTGGATGCCTAGAAAATAATCCATTATTTACGCTCAGTTATAAAAACTGGAGACACCTTGTAAAAGAAGAGCAATTTATCTCAAAATGCATATTTTCAACTCTGGGTTAAAGGATTCAAAATTATAATAATTCTTCATGAAGAGAAAAGGCACTTCAAAAAAGGGTGGGGAGAGATATTAATTTTATTCAGCATATCTGACATGAACGCCTTTCTCTTTTATTCCTACAAGAAGTGAAAGAGGCATTCGTCATTTCAAAAACAATGAAACTTAATGAACATGATGCAGTTATAGGTGCCAGAGTGTGAGCTGAATGTTTGTGTTACTAAAGCCCTTCTTACAGAAAAGAAGAAAGGAAGAGATATTTAGATAAAATAAGTAAAAGCAAAATACACTGATAAACTGTTATGCTGTCAGATTTTTTGAAATGGTGACAAAATTCGTGTTTTATCAACATATAAATTAGAAAAAAATAAGAGGTTTTCATTGCCGTGTTGTCTTTGTTTCCCTTACGTCAATGGGTGCTATTGGTGCCATAGCATATAAATAGTTCATATCTTAATGTTGCCTTTCCAGAATTATTACCAGCTAACATCATCATTAAACCTAATCAAAAGGAAGTTTAAGTGATTCACCCATGACCTCAGCTCTGCCTCCAACCCCCACAAGAGCAGAAGAATGGAAAGGTTTTCCTGGGGAGCAAAGGAATTAAAGGGTGCTTCCCTAAAATAAAAAGCCAAAGAGTTCCCTTATGGTTTAGTAGAGTAGGTTAAGGAGCCTCTTTGTCACTGCTATGGCTCTGGTTACAGCTGTGGTGTCGGTTTGATTCCTGTCCTGGGAATTTCCACATGCCATGGGCATGCCCCCCCCACCAAAAAAAAGAAAAGCCAAAATGTGGGCCTATGGGTCTATGACTGCAGGAGGCAAGTTCTACACCCAAAAGGGAGGGAGAGAGGCAGAAGAGGGAGATTTACCAGAAATGGATGTCTGCTGCCATCCCAAGTACAGCATGTGGAATTTCAGGAGACAAGGGAACAAACAGAGTTTTAGTTCTAACTGATGGCTCTGGGTTACAACTGTGTTTTAACATATTGATAGCAAGGTCTTTCTACAAGAACCAACAACCACACCAATAAATGCTTTTACGATTCACTTCCATGCTGGTAATTCTGGACTGAGTTCTTTCCATAGACTATTCTATTTTATCCTCATAGCAAGGACACTACTCATTACTAGCCTGGAACAGGTAAGACAAAATGTTTCCTACTTAACCTGCCTCTTCAGTGTTAGGTCAGCTGGCTATTGGCTCCTTTGACCACTGGAATCCCCAGGTTTTAGAAACTCAAGATGAGTCACTCTTTAACAAGCCTCAATATTTGAATCAAGTAGCAAAAATCATTCTCCCCTGCCCACTATTACCTAAGCTATACAACGATGGGAGATTTCTGCCTGTTTAGTCTAACTCTGTATTAACTCCAGTGCTAAGAATGGCGCCTGACACACAGTAGGATTTGTTGATTCAATGAAAGAAAGGGGGCTCTGAACTCCATAGGGATTCTAACTAGGGATAGCTGGGTCACTGTACTATTTTTCTGCTTCTTTACCCAAAAAAGCCAAGCATCTCTTCACTCAGAGACCTATTAACCCATGTGGCAAAGTTAAGAGAAAACACCCGACGGCCACTAAAAGTACAAAATCGTGACATGCTTCTGGATGGATGGGTCTTAAGAGGGCTTTGTTCTGAATCCATGATGGTGGGTCAGTCACTTCAGAAGAGTCCCAAGTTTACCTGGTGAGAACCTAGCCTCCTGTGCCCTTTCAAAAAAGATACTAGAGGAAGGAAAAAGATGGTGCTTGTCTTGGGGGAGCAACCAAGTCAACTAGAGAATTCAACGGACAAAGGGATTTGAGAGCAAAGCAATCCCATCCAGAGGACTAAAGCTTGCAGTACAAACAACACACACCACCACCAACCTTAGACCCTGTGGGCAAAAGCTAGTGTGAAAGCAGTCTTAAAGGAACTAGTAGATAGAATTAACAGAAACTGGACAAGGAGCAGACATTTTCATTAACCATAAAAGGAAAGTGTTGAGCCCCTGAATTGAAAACACATGTGGGCTTTGGTAGTTTCTGAGTTTTCCCAAGAAAGTGATGGTATCCATCAAATGTATGAGTTACCACAATTAAACTGTCCAGGCAGTTAGGCTTTGCTCACATTTCCAGATTTAAAAAATATGGAAGGAGTGCCTCTCATTTCCTCTAAACTCTACTTTTTTCAGTTACTGCAGTGATTTTTTTCCATTGAGTTTGATGGAAGTGCTTCCTTCACTGGGGGCTCTCACCTGTGTCATCTGGCCCTTCAGGATGACATGCCCCCCACTGCAGGTGCAATGGTGTTCTTACCACAAAGAGGAGGAGGATATACCTACATCTCACCAGACACCTCTGTGCCTTCTTGAATATTGGGACCTTTTTTCCCTCTGTTTTGTTTTTCTTCTTTCTCTACACTGCCCAGTACAGTGCTACATAAAATTACATACTGAAACCCCTGCAAACACAGTCATGAAAACTAAAAAGCCACAGCGCAGAGATCAACAGATTTGCTGGAGAAGAATGTAAGTGTTTGATAAATAATTCCTACTATCCTCAGACTTCTGGGAGAAGATGCACTTGAAATGAAAGAGAAATGAATTCACTTGACATTGGCATGTTTTTGGATTTAATGGTTAGCAACGTAGTGCTGGAATTTTTGCTCAGCACAATCAGATCTCTAGAAAGTCTATTTAAACTGTAGATGGGGGAGAGTAAGTAACAACAAAACCACCACAGGATGTGCATGAAGGCACTGCAAGAAAAGAACCTGCATTCAGGACCTCAAATGCTGCAGAAAGGGGTGGGAAAATGTGATGACTCCTTTCCTGGAAGAGGAGGGAAGTGAAAGGTGCCCTGTGTCTTCAGAGACAGGACTTAACAGAGACTCAGGGAGAACAGATGTCTAGGAAAAGAAGGCAACCATATAAACCAGTGTCTCTATGCTTTTATTTCTAAGCCTTCAAGGGTTTGGCTTATCTTTGGATCCTGTTTTAAACAAAAGTGTTCCAGAATGTTCAAGACGATGAAAATGGGCCAGAGACTGATTCTAAATTCCACTGGCCTTTGGGACCTTCAATAGGCTTAATACATGGCAAGAAAACAATCCGTACTAATTTTGCTGGAAGGAGAAATGGATATATTCCTGGGAGAGAAACATTTTCAGGAAACTTACAACACGGTGGTGGAGCAGAATCTGTTTTTTTGCCCATGTGTCCCAGGGCTCAGCCAGAAGGCAATTTCCTACTTAAGGCACATGAATGCGCGTGTGCCTGTTTGCGCTGGGCACTCCTCCAGGTCTGGGGCCATCTGCAGTAATGCTGATCCGACCCCAGATGCCCTGCTTGCAAAGCAACCTCAAGAGAGCTGTGGTTGGTCACTTAAAAGACAGGGGTGCTGCCGCTTAAAGCTGGCCTGTGTGTTGCCATCCAATGTCAGAACTGAGATCACATGCCCACTCTCTACCTCAAAAGCTTGGCCAGACAGGATGACGTCTGTCTTCTCCTTCCCTGCTCCAAGCCTGATCTCAAAGCTATTTTTTTTTAAGAAAACATTCTTGCTTGAAGAGACAGTTAAAGAGTTAGATGCATTCAAGACTACAGTATTTTGAAGTCTGTGAGTTAGTTTCTGTTTTATAAATAGGTTCTTTTGTGGGGGAGAGGAATACATTGGGAGGATTGGATTAATGCATACACACTACTATATATAAAATAGATGACCAACAGGGACCTGATGTAGAGCACAGGGAGGTCTACTCAATGTTCTGTAATATACTTTCAAGGTCCAATAAGACCTTTCAATCCTAAGAAACCTGGGTCAAGGAAAATGGGTGTTTGCTTTTTGTGATTCTCTACACTTTTAAATATCTAATGCATTTTGATAATCTTACAAAACTCTGAGCTGCTGTAAGCTCTATGAATTATTCAAACCTGCTATAGTTACATACTGCGGAAAAAAAAGAGGAAAAAGAAGGTTATCAAACCATTCCATATAAGGGAACTGGCAGAAACTACTGAAATTCAGGAGACACATGGTCAGTTTCAACCTAAGGGATGGAAGATGTTGGCCTGAGGTCCTAGGGCAGAATGGTTCCATGGCTATTGAAAGAGAAAGGTTAAGCTATGTACAAGAATTCCTTGAGGATTTTAAACAGACAAATTGAAGATTTGAGGTCACTTTATTCATAATGTCTATAATGCTTAATCCAAGGATCAGGAGGGGGCTATTTGTTTTGTATATGTGTCATGTGATTAGAACAAAACAGTCTTTAAAGCACACATGATTTTCAGAGACTTCAAAAAAGGGGATTGTGGGTGGATGCAGGGCAAATGGACATTTTAAGAAGAAAGACGTGAGGCTAGTGTGCACACACTTCGATGTCCTTAATGTGCAAACTTACACTTAAAAATCAAATGGAATGCTGAATCCCTGCAACAAAATAGGACAACCAGATCCCTGGAATGGGGGCTGGAAATCTGGTGGTGAATCAAAGAACATCAGTGATGCAGATGTTAAAAGTCTGCAAAACTCTACATCCAAGCCACAGATGTGGAAATGGCCAGGCTGAAATTATCTGGAAAAGAATCAACTTTACGAAGTGATCTATCACAGAAATGAAATATCTGTCAATCCTATGTAATGTGTGAAACTCAGCTTTGGAGCTGCTGGCTTACCTGTGATAGCTTTGAGGTTTTAAACATAGATAAGAAAGGAGAAGTCAGTAGGTGCATCATAATATAAAGCATGGCACACTCAGAAGCGGAAATTTGTTGGTTAGATACGATTTCCTTAATAAAAAGTCCAAGTTATAAACACCTGGGGAAAATTATACAATGGAAAAAAATAATAACATTTCTTTACTCATAATGATACTTTGAAGGAAGGGAGGAAAAAAGGGAGGAAGGGAGTAAGGGAGGGAGGGTGGGGAAAAACGGTTAGAAGGAAGAGAGGCAGACCAGCCCGACAGTCAGAAAAAGAACATCTAAAATGAATATAGAACATGGAATATTTGGAGAAATTCATGATGAAGTCTGAAACAACTTTAATTTTCACAAATAGGTCTAAACTAGGAAGGGAAAAAGAGTCATTCACTCATTCCTATTAGCATCTAAGCAGAGACAGGATAGTTCACCATCATAGGTAAACAGTATGTTAGGAAGAACATTTCCCTGTATTTCTTCAAGTATAGGATATAGGAAAATATGTTCTACACTTCAAATGATTTTACAATTTCACTGAAAAAAATAAGGAAAGAAAAGAAAAAAAATGAGGGCTATTACTTCAAAGGTCCTGTACATGATGACTGGAAAAGTAACTTGAATATATAAGTACCAACAGATTCTAAGCATGTTAACATGAATGGCTACTTTCAGCGTCACAAGGCATTATTAATATCCTAATTAAAATATTAGAATTTAAGTTATACACATATATATATATTAAAGGTGTGTGTGTTTGTATGCATATGTGCATATAGAGTAAGGGAGAGAGAACATGTGTAGTTGTACAATCCCAGGTCTTTGAAATCCCCTCCAGTCCAAAATTATGCTTCTGGCCTGGCAGGTGTTCTCAATTCTGGGAGAATTTTGCTGGAAACTACAGCCTGATGATCAGAATGGGAGGCTTGGGTGTGCACACAGATGCCAACTCCAGGTCAGGACATCATTTTTATCAACTTCAGAGACACCAAAAAGAGAGAGGGGAGAGTAACAGAACAGGAAACACTGGCTATTCCCTCTACAGGTGATTCACTTGGCTTATTAAGAAGCCAAGCTTTAGGATACTCTGAAAAACGGAAAAGAAATGCTGCCTGCTCCTTCTACCATTTATACATGAATTCAGTTACCCAATTTCAGAAGATTTTTGTTTTAAAAATGCTCTGGTTATCAGCAAAACCTACTTTGTCACCTGGCTTTCTCTAGACCCAACCTGGTTGAGTGGCCTGGGTGTTACTGCATATTTTGTGTCCTGGCAACATTCTTAAAAAATGGTGGAAAATTTCAGAAGCAGTCTCTGAAACTGTATGATGATGCAGCATTTTCATATATTTTATCTTGTCAAAAGTTATAAATGCAAGTTATGAGCAATTTTTTTCTGTTCATTATTTTTCCTTTCTTCTTAAAACAATATAAGTGAATTTGGGGGGCAGGCCTCTTAGAGGATTTTGGAAGATAAGTGTCAGCCTGTTCTGTTTCCTCTCTCTCTTTTTTTTTTTTTTTTTTTGCTTTTCAGGGCCACATCCGCAGCATATGAGGTTCCCAGGCTGTGGCTGGTCTACACCACAGCCACAGCAATTCGGGATGTGAGCCATGTCTGCGACCTACACCACAGCTCACAGCAACACTAGATCCTTAACCCAATGAGCAAGGTCAGGGATCGAACCTGCATCCTCAGGAATGCTAGTCAGATTGATTAACTGCTGAGCCACAATGGAAACTCCCAAAATTTTCTTACCTGACCAGCAACAATAAGCTATTGATATTGATATTGATTCAGCATGGCCGCCTATGTCAAATGTAGTCTTGACCCATCTTAATTCAACCTCTTTAAGGTATGTGTTCATACACACACAGATGCACTCATGTCTGATACATATGACATATATATGTATCATATATATATATACACACACACACACAAAATGCAATAAACTGTATTTATTAGAACATTTACAGTTTTGCCCCTAAAAACATTTTTAGGTTTTCAGGTTTTTTATTTCTTTTTTTTTTAAAGTAGAGATAGAAGTTCCCGTTGTGGCTCAGTGGTTAACGAATCCGACTAGGAACCATGAGGTTGTGGGTTCAATCCTTGGCCTTGCTCAGTGG
Source organism: Phacochoerus africanus (assembly GCF_016906955.1). Classification (NCBI taxonomy): domain Eukaryota; kingdom Metazoa; phylum Chordata; class Mammalia; order Artiodactyla; family Suidae; genus Phacochoerus; species Phacochoerus africanus. Next base: position 101,363,086 of record NC_062544.1, on the reverse strand, counting down.
GTTAAGGATCTGGTGTTGCTGTGAGCTGTGGTGTGGGTCACAGATTTGGCTCGGATCCCACGTTGCTGTGGCTCTGGCGTAGACCGGTGGGTACAGCTTCGATTAGACCCCTGGCCTAGGAATCTCCATATGCTGCGGGAGTGGTCCAAGAAATGGCAAAAAGACAAAAAAAAAAAAAAATAAAATAAAATAAAATAAAAATAAAGTAGAGATATGCTTAAGCAAAAATGAAGACCTATATTTAAGACTCCTCCTCAAACACTGATAAAAAAACAAATTCAGAGCGGGTATAGGGATGCTCCAGTCACCAATCCTGGTATCCCAGTCCGCCTCTTAAAAATCAGTTTCTACTCAATAATGTGTATGCTGTCAAAACACATGCTCCATTGCTAGTTTTCAGAGTGCATTATTTTGGGGTGCTGCTGTATCAATACCCTTTGGAATGTCATTATATATTTAAGTTTTTGTTCATTCTAAGTTCCCATTTTAGGTGAGATTCCATTTTCTTTAAATAACCATAAAAAAACCCTTACATTGCTTCTTTCTCTTCTTTTAACCCAGGACCTCTCCAAAAGTTATTCAGAAATAAGCAAATGGAGGAGTCTGGCTTCCAATGGACATTGCAAAAATAACAACAAAAAAACCCCCAAACATTGCTTCTTTAGGAAGAATGTGTAAGTTACTTATCTCTCTATCACATAAATCTTTAAAAACCCAGATGATCCTTATTTTTACTATACTAAAACACCTGGTTTTCAGTAAGGGTTTGATAAAGCACTTATTTAATGAATGAATGAGTAAATACAGACATTTAACAAGTCATGAGATTAAGGTACCTCGTCATAGTGCAAAACCACTAAAGTCTCACTTCTAAACTAGCAGTTACTTCTCCATTAGCATTATCATTGCTATAATCACAGTGGTAAATAAAACTATTTTTACTTTGATATGATTAGAGATTTTACAAAAAAAAGTTAAATGCTAATTTAAACAGAGTTGATTTATAACAATTTCAATACATCCTGTGGATACTCTGCACTCGGCATTATTTAGCTTAAAAAATTTAGGATAGGAATTCCCTAGTGGCCTGGTGATTAAAGATCCAGCATTGTCATTGCTATGGCACACGTTAGATCCGATCCTTAACCTGGGAACTTCCCCATGCAACAGGGGTGGCAATAATAATAATAATAATAATAATAATAATAATAATAATAATAATATAAAAGGATTTACATGTCCTATTTTAATGTGGAGGAAACTAAGCCACAAAGACATTAAGTATCACAGCTAAGATTTCTCTCTGTGAAAAGGTGGGGCTGGAGTTCAGATTCTCACAGAATGGCCCAATAACCTTAACTTTAACCACAACACTTTGAAATGAGTGAGAATAACAGTCATCACATGTCAGATAATAAATAACCAAGATCAGCTAAAGTGATGCCAGAGGAGATCATGGTGGGGGGACCACGGGATATTTGAGGGTGCATTCTTACCCTTGCCTTTCTAAATCTTTTCAAATGAATCTAGTTCAGTGTTACAATCAGGAAAAAGTAAAATTAAAGACTGAGAAGAGACCAAAAAATACTGAATGAGTCCAAATAGGAGACTTGAAATGTTAACTGCATTGTGAAGCATGTTTGTAGTTAACATGAAATTGCCCATTCAATTAAAAAACAGGAAGGTAAAGCCAATGCAAAGAACTGTGAACAAAATCAAAAGCAGAGAAAAAGTACATCTCATCAAATGTGCAATAAAAGGAATTAAATCTATGAAAAGGTATGTCAAATAAGTGTCAAAGATAAAACTAAAGAAAAATACCCTACAGGCAAACCAAATTATTTAATAACACTTAAAGAACTATTGTAATAATGCCATAGAATCTCAAGACCAGTTAAATAAATGTTTAAATTATCATAAAATAAGTCTTGTTCTTGGAATAAATATCAAAATCAACTCAAAAGCATTTAAAACACAGTCAAGAACAATTACAAGTCAGACTGGGCTAAACTTCCTTAAGAATTCAAGGATGTTTCTATAGGGAGCCATTGATTTAAATACTATGTTCTAAGCTTCCCTTCCTCTACAAGGAACCAACCAAAAGTGTTCAGTGAAAATGATCTGTTTGTGTGGTGACCCTGTAACTTCATTAAAAGAAATTTCCTTCTGCTTGGTAGGTCTGGATTCAGGGATGGGTGCCTGAGTGACATCTATAATTATTTGTAGCCTTCTCTCCATCTAAACCATCTGTAGTCCCTTTTACAGAACAGCCACGTGCAGGTTTGTCACTTTTATATAGCTCCTGCCTGCAGCCACTGTTCTTTGAAGGGAAGGTGAGGGCTAAGAGTCTGGGAAGATGGGCAAAGACGGGCTGAGTTGTTTCACCATGAGCAACAATCTGGGTATTTTTAAAACCATGACAACACACATCATCATCATCATCACATTTCCTTTCAAAACCATAATGAACAGGATGAACTGAATACCTTTTCATCAGTTCCTCATACCTTTAACAAGCACCTTGTTAGGAAAAGAGGGTACAAAGATGACGAGAATATAGCCCCACCCTATGGAGGAGCCAGATTTGAGGAGGAAATTGTACTAATTGCTTAAAAAATTGGGTAGAGTTCATTAAAAGTGGCTCCTTGTTAACAGCAATGCTTTTACATAGGAAGATAGTTTCAGGAACTTGTGATATTTACACAGATAATTTTTCTTATTTCTCAAATATAGGAAATAAAATCCTAGAGGTTTGATTTAATCTCTTACTCCAAAAGGATATGTTTACATTATAAAATCAACTATCTTAAGCCATTTTAAAGACCTACCCACAATTACTATGTAGAAATAGATATATAGAAGTGTGTGTGAGAGTGTGTGTGTGAGAGAGACAGCTAAGTACATATTTTGATTTTATATATGTTTTAATTTGATTTTTTGGCATTTTGCTCCAAACTTTCCACTTACTTTAACTGTTTTCTTCTCCAAAAAAACTAACTCCTATAATTTGATTGAGAGATATACTATCTTTAGTTGGCTTATTAAACAAACAATAAGCTTAGGCCGAGGGGTTCCCGTTATGGCTCAGCAGTAACAAACCCGTCTAGACTAGTATCCACAAGGGCTCAGGTTCAATCCCTGGCCTTGCTCAGTGGGTCAGGAATCTGGCATTGCCATGAGCTATGGTGTAGGCCGGCAGCTACAGCTCTGATTGGACCCCTAGCCTGGGAACTTCCATATGCCGCAGGTGCAGCCCTAAAAAGAAAAAAGAAAACAAAACAAAACAAAGAAAACCTTAGGCCAAGAACAGTGATGGTGTCAAAAATCACACATCTATCTTGTAAAGGCCACACAACAACTAGGACTCATTTCGTCTTACTCCTGGTCCAGTATCCTTTCTAAGCTGTTTCCAGAATATGTAGAGAGATGAAAATATAAACCAAACCATGCTTATATTAAATACATAATTCTGAGTTAGAATGATATCCTCAGTTTTATCTTTTAAAGTAATTCCTTTAAGACCTGCAAATCCATTGATCCCTGAAAGATTGAAAGTCTTGTGCTCTTTTCACTGACCTACATTTTTCATGTAATTTGAATGTCAGAGAAGTGTCACTTAAATTGAGCCACACACACTATACACACACACTCACACACACGCATGCACACACACACAGTAGGTGGGTTAGGTAGCTCAGAATGTGTAAATGACACTCTTCTCAGTCCCCTCCCCAAATGCCAGATCAGGCCACACTGCAGCCTGGAGTGGGTTCCAGCTCAGAGAACAGATAGCAGCTGCCGGGAGTTGGCTGCATCTCAAGTCTCAGCTGTATTCTTGGCCTCCTGCCTCCTGCAGGCACTTAGGAGGGGCGCGTGACCAAGGAAACAGCTGAGCCCCCACCTCAAAGAGGAAACGCAACCGCCGCAACCCCCAAGGCCACCTGCTCTGGGGCTAAACAATCACCAAATTCCTGCTGGTTCTGCGGGGGCAGGGTGGATTGCTGACTCACTCCTTGGCATGCCAGAGCTGCTCTGCCAAGGACAGAGCCTGGCAAAGCACAGCAGAAGGCCTGGGACCTCACCCTGAACACCATGGCAGACCCACCCACCTGGGGACTCAAACTTGCTAGGGAATCAGAAGTGGTTTGACTGTTCAAGTCCCAGGGTTCAAATCGGATCTCCAACATTGCTGTGGATAGTCTCTGAGAATTTCCCTATTATACTTCTCTCCTAAACAGAAATTTTGATTTTGGTTTTACATGGGGCTGAAATAATGCCCAGGGCAGTCAGCTGGCAGGTCACTCCCATGTCCATCAATTTCCAGGGGACCCCTCAACATCATTATGAAAATGAAGCACACGAGTTAAGTGCCCTGCACCTTTCTTGGCCTGTGACTCACTGCGTGGCCTTCTTGGGCACCATGAACATCACTGAGATGGCCTCAGGCATCAGCCCACGTTCCTGGTCCAAATCGAATTCCTACGGCTGAGCTGCAGGGCTACGGTGGAGGAAATGTGAGTGGCCGGCGGGCACTGCTTTGAAGGTCTGTGGGGCTGAGCAAGTCGCTTCCCGGAACCACGGATCTGACAACTCCAACTGCACTCACGTCAGTGCTATTTAAGAGACACTGGTGACTTCAAACATTGTGAAATCTCACCCTCCTGTAAGGACACGCTTGTCCTGATCTGTCTCAGATGCACTCAGGAGGCTATGCTTTGTACTATTAAAAATCCCTCTGGAAGAAGGGCAAATGTTGATACACACGTGGGGGAATGATACTCAATAATCTTTACCTTCTGCACATGTTTTGAAAATTTCCATAATAAAATTTTTCATGTATAACATCTTCTCTGGGAGTAAATAATATATGATATCAGCTAGAAATACTATGCACCCAAACTGGACTTCAGTGCAGATGGGAGAGACTCAGGGAGAAGGGAGAAGTTTGAAAACCTCTTAGAACCACAGCTTCTTTGAAAAAACAGACCCACATTAAAAAATTAAGTCTTTTCTCCCAAGGAGTGATGGGAGAAAATTTTGATGCAACACTGGGGTAGGGCTTAAAACACACTTGTTCTAGGGTTCGTGATGTTAATTTCTAAAAAAAAAATCTTTCTGGTCAACCTTGGTGGTAGACACAGGTCCTTCTCCAAATAAGAATTTGTTGCCTATTGAGGAATTATTGCAGCTGCAGAATTTGAGTCACCCAATGCCACACTCTTCCCTAGGACAGTCCACATCCAGTAAATGCCCAAGGTGGGAATATCTGGCCATCTCCACCTGAACATTGACACTCAAGGTCATTTTCGAGCTGCAGAGCAGCCCTGGTGATGGCCAAGGCTGCTTTCATCCTCTGGCTGGAACTGTGGCTTACCTTTCCCTCTGTCCACTCTTGCTTTCTTCTCTGTCCCTTATGGAGTTGGCCCCTATAACTCTCCTGTGTAAACATCCTGCACACTGAACCCCATCTCAGAGGCCACTTCCCAGGACCCTGCCTGTCACACTTCAGGAAGGTCGAGGTTGTAGGGTACGTATTACTGGTTAGTTTAAAACCCTTATGAATGCCTCCAAATCACCATCTCCAAGCCTCAACACCTCATTGACCTAAATCTTGCAATAATTATAAAGGTACTAAAACTTATACATATAATATCTATTTGTACATCAGTCTATACTTCTGAGTAACTGCTTCTTAGGGGACCTAATATTTAGCTCTGGTCATTTAAGAAAAACTATGAGTCTTCCCAAAGTTGTGAATTCTCATCTATAAATAAAATCTGATCCTATTATTTGCTTTCAATTCTCAGAGACCACTATTAGGTTACATAGGCTTCTAACCTCAAATTCAATGCATCTACTTACAGGCACCTCTGAAAGTGACATTCCCAGATGTCACTTCAAAGCCACCAGCAGCTAACACCAGAACTGATACACAGTAGGCATTGAAGATATCATGATAACCTATTAGTTAATGCTGAACAATGTCAAGCAGCTTATACAAATGATCTCGTTTACTCCCTCACAATCACTAACAGTTAGCTCTCACAGTTTCCATCACACAGATAGGAAAACTGAGACTTGGTGGGGCCCAAAAGTTTGCCCAAGATTACACAACAAGTTGAAAGGCACCTACCATGCCTCACTTCCACCCTAGGAAGCATTTATTATTGCCATCTACCTACAGTACTCTTTGGAGGAACAGTCCAGACATAATAAGGTCAGTTAGAATTCAATACTGTTGATTTTTAAAATTTCATAGCTGGCCGTATGAAAATTACAAGCGTTCTCATTTCCCTGTGCTATTCCATACAGAGCAGGTACGTTAGCATTTCAAAGATTCTAATAAGTGAGCGGCCCAAACAATTACAATAGCAGCTAATGCTTTTGTTGTGGTGCTATAGGTTAAGGAGCATTCTATAAGCTTTATCTGAAGTACAGACCTGAAGTCAACTTTCTCTCATTCCTCTTTCATCCTTCACCACTTCTCTCTGTGGATAGGCTTGGGGGAGGGAGATGAAGCTGTAGGAATCGTTATTCCCACAAACACAGGCCAATAAAAGATTTTCATACTATGACAATGAATCAATAAAAGAATATTAAGTTGTATTCAGCATCTGACATTTAACAAGGCTGAGAAGATGTGTATATATAGAGAGATATCAGTCTAGGTAAAACATTTAGTCTCTTGGAGGACCCCGTTTTAATTGCCCAGACAATCTGTGTGTATGTGTGATCATGTGTGTAATCAGGACTATTAATGCTAGTGGAATCAATAAACAATTATTTACTCAGCTCCTACTAGATGCAAGCTAGTCTGCTAGGAATTGGGGGATGTACAACGATTGATATGGTCCAGGGTTAGATCAGAATAAGAAGATGAAGTCAAAAACAATCACAGAGTAAGTGGTCCTCTGGTGGCTGGGCCCACCCGTTACAGGTCTACAGATCTTGCTCATTGCTCGGTGTGTGAACAGACCAGCCCCACCATGTCGTGCTGGAGAAACTGAAAAGAACCATTTAAATGTATACATTTAAAAGAATCTTCAGTTATTTAGAAGAGGTACCTTATATGACCTATTAAACCACATCTGGCCTTGAACCCGGACAAAAAGGAACAGAAGTCAAGGTCTGTAACCTGAGAACCCTGAGAAGAATGCCAGGAAGGCTTGTGAGGGCTAGAACTTCGATCTGGCCCTTGGCAATAAGTCTCATGCTCTTCCGGTGCCAGCAGATGGAGCAACGCACACCTGTGACTCTCTTCACAAAACGGCTGATATTTTTATTACAAGAACTAACATAAATCTTACACATCCAGGCCTCGTGGCCATTGTGTCACCACATAGTTCTTGGCTGAGCTGATGCTGAATGGTATGGTGCTTTGGGAATAAAGCAGGAATCCCTCCACCAGCTGGGACCACAGCCCAGCCACTTACATTCTCCAAAGGTCTCCTTCTTTGGAGCAACTATTTTACAACATGTGAAGGATTGCTGCTTTAAACCTCTATATTAACCTACAAGATGGGATTCAGAAGTCACCTCCTTCCCCATCTATCCCTGGCTTTGTCCCCAGCGTCTATCCCTCCCCTGTGGTCACACTGACCTCCATCCAAGTACACATCTCCATTTCAGCACTTATCACAGGGTCCTGAAGTTACTGAGAGTCAGGCTGTCACTGCTCCCAGAACAAGGATTATGCTTTGCTCACCTCTGGGTCTCCAGGAACCCCCAAGGTATCTGGAATATAATAGGAAATTGATAACTATTTTGAAAATGAGAAATGTCTTCTGTGAATTACTTATAAGCATTGTAACCAGGAAAGCTGTATTAATTTTTCAATTGTTTAAAATAGGAACTATTTCTATTATATTTGTAGTATAATATTTTAATGCCTGTTGTAAAGACTGATATTCTTTAAAAACCTGACCATGGGAGTTCCTTGGTGACCTAGCAGTTAAGGATACAGCACTGTCACTGGCCCAGAACTTCTGTATGCTATGTGCACCACCACCACCACCAAAAACAAACAAACAAACAAACAAAAAAAAAACACCACCACAACTACAAACCAAAACCTGACCCTGTGTGCTGTGGCTACATGAAGAACAGAACTCAGGTCAGCAGACATTTCCTGTGAACACACTGACACCTTGTTCAGAAAGTCCCTCTCCTGGAAAAACCGGATGTAGTTAGTAACTCCTACCCATGGTTTCCAAAACCATTTATCTGACTCATCAATAAGCACTTACTGAGTGACCAGAGGTCATTACTGTCTTAAACAGGTACTAACTGGCATTTCCTCAGCAGAGCAACCATGTGGATCACTGCATTAAGATCACACACAACTGAAGATCAAAAAGACACAGTAATGCCAAATGCACTCCTTTCTGCAAATACTGAGAGAGAAGACAGACTCTTAAGTAAATTTATCTGTAGATTCATGTTCTTCAAACTTAAGGTTGTGACTGATGAGTAAATCAGAAAGTCAAATCATGGTTATATTTTTAAAGGAAGTACACAGAACACAGAATGGAGTGGAAGTAATGGAGGGAAATGAAAAGTACTGGGATAGAGCAGGTGAGAACTAGTGCACAACACCCTTGGGAAGGCTATGACTTTTATACAATTGTGTTTCAAATCTGTGTGTGCAGGTGTTTACAGGGGGTGTGTCTGTGCACATGTCTGTATGGATGTGGGCTGGGCATTCATAGAAAAGGCATTTTTATTTTTTTAATTAAAAAAAATTCTGGCTGTGCCCATGGCATGCGGAAGTTCCCAGGCCAGGGATCAATCCGGCACCGCAGCAGTGACAACACCAGATTTTAACCCACTGAGTCACCAGGGGACTCCAAAAGATATTTTTAAAAATAGGTCTGTGTCCAAAAAGTGCCTGGAATAGATGCCATGTTTTTATAACTGTTTGAAAAATAATTTGAGATATACGTGTAACTCATGTCTTGATTCCCCAAGTCAGAGAGAGAAAGAATACAGGCTGTGACAGGATTCCTTCTATGAAAGCCAAACATGATTTGTGAGATTCAAAGACCTTATCATTTAAATATGAGGATTGATGCCTCTGAGGAAGATAAAGCATCTTGGTTAAAACAAACAAATGATTATCTTGGACAACAGCATCAACAAGACCCTAATTCACGAAGAGGCTAATTGCTGTTCCCAGCTGCAGGAGATTGGCCCACGCTCTGTCTCTCACCATGCGGACTGTACGTGACACTGGCACTCTCACTCTTGAGATTCAGCTTCTCACACATCCAGGCACACACACCAGGGGGGCCACAGAGGGGTCAGTTCAGAAAGAATCCGTCTACCAGGCAGCTACTTAAGACATTAAGCCCTTCATTTGACAGACATATTTGCCTCTATGGTGGTGCTGGAATGAAACTCATACCTGAATTACTTTATTTCCTCACAAAACTTACTGACACATCAACAGGAGAAGAGCCTTGAGAGCATCCTTCATAACCAAAGGAAACTGATACTTCATACCACTTTTTAAAAGTAAATCACAAAATCATTACCCAGATAATGATAGTCACAAATTTCCATAGTTGTTCATATTTGATTCAACTTCAGCACAGGCGCATGAGCTCATACTAAAAAAATTAATAGCCACTATGTTTTCCTATATCACATTATGTGCCAAGCAATACAGGAAACACCTTACACTTAGTGTGTGATTTATTTTTTTGTTTTTTCTTTTTTGTCTTTTTAGGGCCTCACCCATTGCATATGGAAATTCCAAGGCTAGGGGTCGAACTGGAGCTGTAGCTGTTGGCCTACACCACGGCCACCCAATGCCAGATCTGATCTGTGTCTGCAACCTATACTACAGTTCATGGCAGCAGTGGATCCTTAACCCACTGAGCAAGGCCAGGGATCGAACCCACATCTTCATGGATACTAGTCCAATTCTTAACCTGCTGAGCCACTATGGGAACTCCCTACTCTTAGTGTTTTTAATCTTTACTACTGCTAATATCATTCACATATTATAGAAGAAAGAGAGGGAGGGAGGAAGGAAAGAAACCTGAAGTTCAGAAAGGATAGGTCCCTTGCCCAAGGTCAAATGTCACTGATATCACTCAAATGCTGGTATCAAAACCACTTGCTTTGTCCACTGCCTCCTATGACACTGTTCAAGCTGCACATTTGGTATGCATTCACCAGGGAGGGACTGCAAGGACACACATCATGGGTGCTAATTCTAGAAAGATGGCAAACCAAACAATAACTACATCTTTTATTTTAAGAGGATCATTTCTGCTATTCCTAGTCAGAAACATATTTGTCATTGGTAGAGTTGCTTTGGATGTCCCACTACAGTAGGAAAAAAAAAAACAACCCAAAACTTGATCTTGTAAAATCTTAAAGATGAGAAATGGATGAGCTATAGAAGGCCCAAGACTGTCTAACATAGGACCCTGGTCCACTCCAATGTTATCCCACACAGGGGAAGGACAGTTTCTAAGGTTCATGAGGTTTCACCATGACCACCAAGCTGAAATTTGGGTGTGGAGATTTCTTTGAGGAATGGAGCCAAAGCTAAGGCAGTACAATCTGAATCTACAGCTGTCTTTTGGGACTGAGCTGACATCTCTGATAAAGAGAATTTCTGTGGGAGCATCACCAGTGTCCACCATGAGAAGGGGCTGGTCAGCACTGAAACTAAGGAATGATTCTGTAGTTCAAAGGTCTGAATTGGATTCTTATTCTCCTCTGCCCGCTCCGCACACTGAATCAGAAAAAGAGTGAGGAGAAGAAATCTTCTTTCCATTCCAAAGTCAAGTTCTCCTCTGCTCACCCAAGATGGTTAGAAAAGCAGGTTCCCCAGGACAGAAGCAGGTTTCTTGGACAAACTTCTGATTGAACCAAGGAGCACTTAGGCCCAGTCAACATGAGAGCAGCTTCCAAATACTGTAGAGTCCAGGCATCCACAAAACAGAGGTACTGTACTGTGCAGCCTGCCGGTGTATGTGCATGTAGACAGAACAGCATGGCTACCAGTAGGCTTTTCAGCTGCCTTCACCCTCTGTCCACACATGTGCCCACCCCAGAAGGTTCACAGAACCAGTGGCCTCCTGTGTGACTGGTCTGAAACACTAGAATATGTATGTCCCACCCAGTTGGTGCAACAAGGCACATTGTGTATGAGAGTTAATGCATGAGCTCAGGGTTGGTGGGTCCTGTGTATGCTAACATGCATCATGAATGCAAATATCAGCCTGTCCCGAAAGGAGAAAACAGAGGCTAAAACAAAAGAGAGCTATAGAGCTGTGAAACTGCTTACACTCTGAAGCTAGCTGTCTAGGCTTGCAGCCTGATTCCACCAGTGACTGGGCAAGTTCCTTAAGTGTCTCTGTGCCCTCAGTTTTCTCATGTGAAAATGGGAATCATAGGAGACTCCATCCCACAGATGGCTGTGAGGATTAAACCAGTTAATTGTGTAAAGCACTCAGAAGATCACTGTCACTTGCAGTTAGCATTATATATGTATTAATGATGGACCATCTCACACTGAGACAGAACACGTGCAACCATTTATCAGATACAAATTGATATTATCTGATCAGAGTCTGGCAAGTATTAATCCACAAACACTTCTGAAGACGTAGACCTTCTGACATTTCTAGAGACATCAGTGTCTCTAAAAATTACGGCTACTTCAAAAAGGTTTGGACATCCTTGCAAAGCTCAGAGGAGCCATCACTGGGCTATTCAGTGTGGGAGGATGGTGACTTCTGAGGCTCCACACATATATGTGGGAGGTATGTGAATGGTGGTTCTAGAGTTGTCAGTTTTTTTCCAGCCAGTATAAATAAGAAGAATGAACCTGCCCTTGAAATTCATTTTGAAAGCAACAAAGCTTACAGAGAAGAATTATAAGAAAAAGCACAGGTGAGGAAATGGGAAGGGGTCCTAGAGGAGACACAGGTCAGGACTATGTTAGGTAGGTCTTTCCAACCTCCAAATTTTTCCTAGGATCTCTCCCTGCAGCAAATGATCTTAGCCATTTATAAAGATCCTATGGAGTTCTGTAGTGGCTCAGCAGGTTAAGGATCCAGAATTACTATGCAACAGCCTGGGTCACTGCTGTGGCGCAGGTTCTACTCCTGGCCCAGGAACTTCCACATGCCACAGGGGCAAAAAAAAAAAAAGAAGATCCCTTCTCGTGAATATCATATATTTTCCCTATTGCTCAAAATAAAGCATTTTATTTATTTAAATAAATTGGTAATTTTACCTCATATAGTTGTGCAAATCCAGTTATTTAGTATCAATAAAAGAGCACTATTCTGATTTTTTTAACTTTAAAATATCATATAGTTGGGGACGGGGGGCTACACAGTTCCATGAATATTAACACATGTGTATGTATGTATAACCTCCACCATCACAATCAGGCTACAGAACAGTTTCATCACCCCAAACACTGTCTCATGCCATCTCTTTACAATCACATCTCTCCTTTGACAAAACTCCTTGCAATCTCTAGTCTGTCCTCCTCAGCCAGTATAATTTTCTCATTTCAAGATGTTACAAAAGTGGGGTTATGAAATCTGTGATATTTTGAGACTGGATTCTTCCGCTTAGCATAATGCCCATAAGATCCACCCAAATTCATTGTGACAATTAGCAGTCTGCTCCTTTTCATTGCTGGGTAATGTTCCATTGCATAGATTTTTTTTTTTCCAGTTACCTGTGAAACACATTTGGGTTGTTTCCATTTGGGGGCAATCATGAGTAAGGCTGTCACAGACCTTTTATCTACATGTTTCTGTGTTTGCAGTTTTAATAACTAGTACACACCAATTTTTATTTTAAAGTTTTTCTTGATCCTTAGCATACCCCATCTTGTTAATTTAGAATTATTCCATCTCCATTGATTTTAGATCCTACACTGGAGACTCTTAGAGCACATCCTCATGAGAGAAACTGCATCCCTCTATAAACATCCAAAAAAGAGGCTCCTAACTCGGGTAGAATTTGCAATCCTCATCTTTTTTTTCTTTTCTCTTTGGCAATGCGTGTGGAAGTTCCCAGGCCAGAGATGGAACCTGAAGCACAACAGTGACCCAAATCACAGCAGTTATAATTCCGGATCCTTAACTCACTGAGCCACAAGGGAACACCTCTCATCTCTTAGGATGCTATGTTTTAAAAATAATATTTAAATAAAAGTAAATTAAAATTTATTCTGAGGTCCATTTCAAAATTTTATAGTACTCTTTAATACTTCAGATTATGAACCATCAATCATGCAAACCTTACATTCTAACAAAAAGTTTTATGTTTTAGACTAGGGGTTCTCAAACTGTAGTTCATGGGCCAACAGCAGCAGTATCACCTGGAAACTTGTTAGAAATGCAAATACTTGTGCCTGACCCCAGATCTGAATCAAAAACTCTGGCAATAGGAGCCAGCAATCTGTATTTGAATCTGTATTTGAACTCCCCAGATAATTTCTGATGCTTGCGTAGGTTTGAGAACCACTGCTTTAGGGACAAACCCTCCTGTGCAGTACCAAAAAGAATGCCATAGTCTGAGTCTTCCCCTTGAGATGACAAATTTAATCACTCACACATACTTATTTCTGTAACAGGATTCACTTAAAAATAGGATGGTTCATTCATGTTAAAAATACGAGGCCCAGATCACCAACTAACATTTATAAAACAGATAGTATATAGTTCACTTTGGTCACAGGGGCAGAGCTATGGAATCAAAACCTACCATCTATAGAAATCCCTAATTCCTCAGTTGAAACAAAGAATTCATCTTATTGGAAATGGAAATCTTCTATTTCCATCTTGCCATTTTATCAATATTGATGGTAGGTAGAGAACAGGGGCAAATGCAAGTTTCCTCTGTTCATTGACTCTGTTCTGTAACCCTGTGTTTAGTGGGATATTGTTCATAGGCAGTGAGATAAACAAATTTAAAAGGAAAATGAAGTGGAAAAGCAGCTAGCTTAGGTCAACCCATCACAGATTTCACAAAAACAAAGATTACCCTTTTTTTAATATAAGATCTCAAATGTATATATGTACATATATATGATAGATATAATATAAATTATTACATAAATACATTATATATGTATATATCAATCACAGTACTTAATTACTAAAACTGAATTAAAACATTTAATAAATAAAAAGTGAGTATAATCCTTAAGGTTTTCTCCAAACATCTTAACAAAACATTTTAACAAAAGCCACTATCTTTGACAAATAATTAACAAATAGGTTTATTACACTGACTACACTTACCTTTTATTTCAGGGAAGGGCTGAAACTACTGTTAACCTCACCACTTCCTTTATCTGAGAAACTGACTCTCTGAGGGTAAAAAAGCCACTTTGATTCTGCACATCTGCCAAAAGCAACCGTCACCCTCTTTGCAAACACATAGAAAGCAGAGGCAAAGAACAAGTGTGTGTGTGTGTGTGTGTGTGTGTGTGTGTGTGTGTGTGTGTGTGTGTTCCAGGTGTCTGGGGTTTGCTTGGTAGAAAATAAATTGAGGACAACCAACCTATGAAGAAAGCTCACACGGGCTCATTCTAACTTAGGTTTTCCAGAAGATAACTTCAGGGGGAACACATCAGCAGAAATGAGTAACTTCATCATCAATATCAGGAAATTGCCTAAATATGTCTTGGCTAGTGGATCTAAAATAGATTCATCTACCTGGTGTTAGTTCTTCCCTCTGAGACAGAAGGCAGAGTATAAATAAATGTTCCCCCAAGCTGACCAAAGGATAGCTTAGAACACACATTTGAAGAGTAAGGCATTATATCTTAACTATAAAGAATCATAAATGTACCATCAAACATGCATTTAAAAGCCCAAACCTCATGAATCCATGAGAAGAAAAAAGGAAAGGCAATTTTTCTTTCAACTCTACTCACTACTTAATAAGTATCTTCCAGTATCAGTTTACTAAATTTTTTTTTAACAAATTATTTTTTTTCCTTAATCACTTATCCCTGGGCCTCTGTTGTATGTAAATGTGAACCACTGGTCCCTTAAATCAATAACATCATTTCAGACTAAGTTGGAGTAGATACAGTCTGGATGTGGTGTAGCTTTTTTTACTATTATTATTTTCCTTAACAATAGGATAGGTATAGTTAACACCTTATAAAAGCCAATGCAAAAGAATCCCATTACCCAACAAAATACTTTAATATTTTTTTCAGTAATCCATGGATAGATAAAATACTTGTGTCTCAATCGTTATAGCATTTGCAAAACAAGTATTGATATATAATTTCATTACATGTGTTCTTTTGGGTTTCAGTGTCTTAATGGGTAAATAGGCCCTATAGGAGGGAAAGAAAATGGAGACAACATTTCTATTATGAGGCAAGGATTTTACATACAATAACTCATGAAGGGAATTTTGTTTCCCATATACGCTAATAAGGATATTGAAACTCACAATGGTTAACTAACTTGACCAGGTCAGTGAGAAGTAGGGATGAAATTCAAACTTAGGTCACCTTGACTTCGAGCCTACTGCTTTTCTATCCCACCAGGAGATAATTAGATTAGGAGCTAAGAATCCATCCTTGCCCCACATGGCAACCACAAGTATAGATCTGAGGTGAACGCAGACAAATTTCTCCCCACTCTGCCAGTTCCAAAAGTTAATTTCCATGTCCCTCCTTGTCATGGCTCCACACATATCCTTCCACTATCCCCCTGTATCCTGATTCTCAATCCCTGATGCCTAGATAAGGCTGAATTCTCCATGTTTCACATGGCTACTACATGTTACAGTGTGAGTCATAATACAAAGAGGAAAAATAAAAGAAGAAGGAAATGCGTGTCTTTCTTTTCCCTGAGACAGGCATCCCCAAGGATGCAACAGCAGGAATTTTGCCATGGCTGTGACCACAACCAAGAGCAGACTGGCATGGACATCACATGGGTACACAAGCCCTTTTCACAAGAGAGGCAGCTCATAAATATCCATTAACATTTACATGGCAAAACAATGAATCAAATTCTTTCTCTAAAATAACACTACCACAAACAGCTTTTGATAAAAAAAAAATGATTCAAAGGTCAATTCAGAATCAGTAGAAGAACACTAACTTTTCCTTATTGCTGCCCCTGTGGCTTCAGCAATGACACAGGGGCTACAGGAATTCTGGATCTTGAGATTTTAAGATGTGTGTCTGAAGAAACAGGAGACGCAGGGTACAGGAGGAGTCAGCCAAGGAAAGTAAGTCCCACACAGCAGAACAAATGCTACCAATGACCTAAATAATACAGAAGTAGGTACAGATTTCCTCCACAAATGGCCACACTGTAGCTTCCCTAAAAAGTTCAGAAAAAACATCACGTTTCTTTCATTTATATTTTCCTCATCCTTTGTTGCTGTTGTTGTTGTATTGGTGTACTTAATCAGCAATACCCCACAAGTTGACTTCCTCTCAATTTAATGCTTCAGTAGTCAATTTCTAAGTCATGGAGTGAAATCTATCAGTCCTTTCAAGTTGGCAGGTCTCAGTCTGTCTCATGCCTATAAATTCCTTCAGTGCAAACCGTTTGATTCCTGCGTAAGCCTGAGGAGCTAATCTATACACAATGAAACAAGTGATACTCCCTCATCCTTTCCTAAAACATCCAAACCAATCTATTTTCACAGTCAGGGCAAAACAATGAGGTAATGTTTTCTAGTGATTTTAGAAAAATTGATTTTTAGAGCTCTCTTCTCTTGCTAGAGTCATTGGGCAAATCTAAGATTATACAAGTGGTTGTTTAGATATAGCTATTGGTTTCATCTGCAAAGTGTATAAAGCATAAGCCTACTGTTTTTTCATTTGAAATCATCCCTAGTTCTTAGGTAAAGTCCCAAATTGTCCCTGGAAGGGTGCCAAGGCTAAACTCTCTATGCCACTTTTATATGTAGAATCTAGACACCTAGAAAAAGGCCTAGTGAATGTTCTTTGTAAAGAAGCATCAGAGCCACAATCTTACCCCATGGGAGTCATCATTGATAGATAATGAAACACTGTGAGAAGTTTTGTGTACATGTGGAATTCTAAATCATCCATTCTCTCTTTCAAGGTCTCTACTGTCCATCTATGGTTCTGTAACATCAAACCCTGCTCTCTGGGCAAAGGACCATCTCTTAGAAAACCTTTGGATTTTAGGTGTTCACAGATGCTCTTCCTTTATGAACCATTGGCTTAGAAGTGCGTATCACATTTAGTATGGCTGGGCTAAAAATGGGACTCCAATTATACACAAACAAAATACCCAGGCTAATTGCTACATCACAAAAACATTCTCAAGATTGGGAGGGACCTTAAGGGGATGCTTTTCTATATGAGGCCTATGGAATCAAGCAGAGATAGTGATAAAGACAAGAAAAATTGAAAATATGAGCACCAGGAAATAAATTAATACTAAGCACTGGGATAAGCACTGCATCATTAATTCTTACAATTGCAGAGATGAGGAAGCTGAGGTTTAGAGGGCTTGAGAAACCTACTAGATAGTCGCAGAATGGGATCTGAACCCAGGTCTGGGATTCCATATCCTCTTTTCTTAACTAATTATTCTATTATTGATTAGTTAGCTACACGATAGAAGAATGATTACCTTCTAATCATTTCAGTTATTCTGTAGTATTAGTGCTTATTTTAAGGTCTAAAAAAAAAGATGATCAAAATTTATAACAATGCAATATGAAACTAATTCATGAATACTATGCCAAAAAATCACTGAATAACAGAAATTAAAATCTGGAAGAGAGTTTAGAAATCATCTGGTGTGATCTTGCTTCTTTATGGGTAACCTCTAAAAGCAGGTTCTTTCTCAGTGTTTCAGGGCAAGATAGTTTAACATGAAACCAGATTCTAGGACAATGTATCCAGATAGCTCTCTGCTTCCAGACACCTAAATGGTATGTCATTTAACCCTGGTTAATCTCAACACGGTTCTCATGCAGCAGGGAGAGTAGGGTGACCCTCTAGCAGCTTGGTTAGAGCTGTTCTGCTTTAGGCAGGAAGAGGGGTCAGGAAGCCCCAGCCTGTCAGTATTCTCCTCCTCCTCCTCCCTCACCCCAGCCTTCTAATTCATCACTGCGTATTTGCTCAGTTCTGTAGAGGAGTGAATTCCACCCTCCTCCCCAATACACATCCTGGATCACCTTCTTCAAAGGCACAAACCCAATAAACAGGAGCTGTCTCTAGCTCTGTGTGCCAGTGATTTGGAAATTGTATGTGAAGTTGCCTTTGCCTCATCTTCCCTCCCAAGACCCTATTAGCTGAGTGTTAACTGTAATTTCATTCCACATAGATGGAAAAGTGCTGTAGGTGTAGGTATTTAGTTTAAATGACTGAAGTTTTAGGGACCTTATTCCTGTGAGAGCCCGAGTCATTGCCTGTGATCTGAAGGAGAAGCTTCATTGTAAGAGCCAAAATCCTCTCTAGTGAAGTTATAATTTTACATAAAGGGCATCTCTTTGTTCACGTTTCAGAAAGATGAATGCCAGATCCACTCAGGCTGAAACTTTGAAGGAAAAAAATATAATTAAAACTTTACTTAAAATCCTGAATATTAGATACCATCAACAATGTAAAGGTCAATCTTTAATTTAATAAGCTGATTAAATGCCCACCATATGTAAACAAGAACTGCTAAGGACAGTGAAAAAATGCACTGGGAAATACAGGGAGACTGTATTTTATTGCACTTCCCTTTATTGTGCTTTGTATATATTGTTTTTTTTACAAATTGAAATTTTGTGACAGCACTGTGTCAAGTAAGCCTATTGGTACCATTTTCCAAGACCATTTGTTCACTTCATGTCTCTGTGACATATTTTGTTAATTCTCCCAATATTTCAAACTTTTTCTTTATCATTATATTTGTTAAGGTGATCTGTGATCAGCGATCTTTGATCTATTGCAAAAAGATTAAAACTTGCTGAAGGCTCAGATGATGGTTAGCATTTTTTAGCAATAAAGTATTTTTTAAATTAAGGTATGTACATTGTTTTTTAAGATATAATGTTACTGTATACTTAATAGACTGCAGTATGTCATAAAAATGTTATTTTTTTACTCCGAACTCCACTTTTTTTTTTACTTTTAATCAAGAGTATGTCCTTTCCCTTTCAACTTGGCACTTGTGAGTGATTTTTAGGGACGCCTTAGTGATATGTCCTTTTGGGGTGAGATTTTTTTTTTAATTAAAGTATAGCTGATTTACAATGTTGTGCTAATTTCTATTGTATAGCAAAGTGAGTTATGAACATAAATACATTCTCTTTTAAATATTCCTTTCCATTACGATTTACCTCAGGAGATTGGATATAGTTCCTTGTGCTATACAGTAGGACATAGTTGTCTATCTGTTCTAAATGTAATATAAACATAACTTTCATATCTACTAGAACAAAAAGTTCAGGTGACATGCTTTATTGCAACAGTAACTTCATTGAGGTGGCCTGGAAGTGTACCTGCAATATCTTTGAGGTCTTCCTGTATCCTTTTGAGATAAATTAGTTTTTTGCTTAATGTGAGTTAGTTAAATGACTAGTGTGTAAGCAGGTGTATTATGCTGGTTCTAGATACATACATATATATAGTATATATAATATATTATACATATGTATGTATTGTATCCTGTCTGCCTCTTCCTTGTTTTTTTTTTTCCCCAGCAGATATTAGAATACCAAAGGGTTATATATTTATTCTCAGATACCTTTTGAGAAACTTCATTGGTTAACTTTCTGATTGTACTACTTCTCAGAAGAATGGCTGATATTTAATTATAATAAAAAATAAAGTGTGATTATCTGATGAATGTACTGCTTTGCGTGGCTTACCCTCTGCACTGAGCAGGACTCGTGGGTCTCAATTTTCTGCCTGGGGAACCCACTGATTAAACCCCAATGATGAGAGAAGTCTCCCCCTCCCTGTCTGACCATTTTCACACAGGTGCTAAAATGATTCATTTCAGCAAAAGTAAATGAAAATATTTTAGGACCAGAGGCCATGTAGCTGCTCAATCCAAACAGCTCATGTAGTGCTTATTGACGGCAAGCCTTCTGCGGGGCTGCCAGAAAGCTCAGCAGCAAGCCCTATGCTCTGCTTGCATTAACTGAAGTCTGGGAGGCCCTTGACAGATGCTCTCATGTCCCATGCTGTCCAAGATCTGCTACTCCTGGCTCTCACTCATTAGTATGGTGCTTCAGGATATTTCTTCATGGAGGCATCAATCCCTTCTTATTCAGTGATTCAGGTCTTCAGCAACCTCTTTTGGGGGTAGAGATTGAACAGTTAAAGTGTTTGGGATAAACAATTCCTATCTGTTTTGGAGAAACAATTCACTTTCCAGACAACTGTGAATGAGGCCAGCCCTTCCCCTAGAGACTGACAGAAGTCAACAACCTTATCAAGCCTCTCTATCCTCGTACAATGCACAGTACCTAGGTTAGTTACTACCTCTGCTTGGCCTTCAACATCTCAAAGGCACACAGAAAGTAAGTTACTCTCCAGTTTTAATCAGGTAAAGAGAGAGGGAGCTGTACTCTAAATTACCAAAAAAACACCACCAAAAAAACTCTTAAAAGGAAGTTTTCTCATTTCACGTAATCAAGTTAAACGTCTAATTTTTTTTTTAATGTGTAAAGACGATGGTTCCTTTTTACTGAATAATACCTATGTGCCAGGTACTTGGTTTAGCTTCAACCCAGTGAAATAGGCCTTATCTGTTCCACATCATACACGAGAAAGTTGAAGCAATGAGGAATTAACGAAATCACTGAAGTCATATAACTAGTAATATGTTTTGACTGGACGGGTGTTACACTCTTTTACCTGCAGAAACTATGAAGCAGAGAGGGGTTGAGAGGTTTGGCTGCAGACACACTTCTAGTTATTTATTTACTTACACTCATAAGCCAAACACCAGGATGGGTCGTTCAGGTGGTCAACCGCATATTTATGGAGAAGTGAGATTTGGAGGCACCACCACGTTTACAACTGGTTTTCCAGACCTTCTGTTTTAATCCAAATTTTGCATGTTTCTCTGATCTCCAGAATCCCATAGAGCCCCTGTGCGTCTGTGGTAAAGCCCTTAGTCATGGCACACCAGCAGTCATCTGCTCCCCACCCTGCAAAGCCTCCAGCATCCTCTGGCATACACCTCTGCTTTAATTTTAACTTGACATTGCATCAGAAGCTCCAGTGAGTTCAAAGCATCTATCTATAGCTTCTCAAATCATACATAACAAATAACGCATATATTGTGATCATTTGTGTAGTAAAATAACCTACTTTTTTGTTATTGGAGGGATATTTACATCCTTGACTTAGAATATACATATATTTTTTATATATAAACTCTCATATTTAACTACACTCTCCTACCTCTTGATGCTAAAAAAAAAAAACCTAAAAACTAAGTCACATGTAGTTCCAGATGAAGACAATAATTATAATAATAATTAAAGATAAAGGCATCCATTTGTTAAGGGTGCTTCACCGTGCTTAAGCAGATGGGAACAGCATGTACACACATCATGACTGCATGCTATATTATTTCGCCTTTCCAAAACCCTGTTAGTGATTACATGGAATTTTAGTCTTAGAGAAAGATTTTAATCTTCACAAAAGAAATATGTGCTGTGACCAAAGTTAAATAAGCACCAGAGTGAAGAAAAAAAAAAAAACATGAATCATTAATACGAGCTAGTTGTTTCCAGTGGGATTTTTGAATTCATCTTTAGTGCTCTGCCATTTGTTTGATAATTGCCTAAAATTCTTGCAATGCCAGCATATTTAAGTAAATTCCAAATAAACAAACAGGAAACTATATAATTTGAAAGTATTAGCTCAATCATTCCTATAAGCCAGATAGAAGAAATAGGACCACAGATAGGATCGCAAATTCCTGACAATTAATGAACTTGGCAGAGTTCAGTAGCAATTCGAACACAACTAATGTGCTTCATTGGCTTAAAGAGTGATCATTTGACTATAAATCTTAATCTTTTTTCTTTATAAAAAAGAGACTATGTCAAACCAAAGGTTTCTTGACATGCTCATTTAGAAAATATTGTTTTAAAGAAGCAATGAGCTTCTTTAAAATAAGCAACTCGAAGCTTGCAAATGATGCTGAAATCTTGATTCTGTCACACACTCACATGAAATCTACTTATTTTCTAACAGCTCTTTGATGATTAAATTAAGTCAGATGACAGCAACACTGGGATTTCCATCAAAGTTGAATACATATTAACGAGGAAAATCCTAAAAAAAAACGCAGAGTATAGCTATTTTCTCATCCATAAATATTAGAACTTTGCACAGCTAGCCGATGGCTATACAAAAGTATAAAAATCTGAAAAAAAAATTTGATGTCTTTTTGTTTTGCTGCTGAGTTTATAAGCAGATAAAAGTTAAATGATTATGCACAGTCCTTGAATTGCAGTGAGTTGCTATGCCTTCCTTTATTCTCTGTTGACCCATGGCTTGATTCTTCTAGATCTATGTGACAGTGATGAAATCACCTGAAAGCAACTCAAATGATGGAACAATTAGACGACAGCTGGGCCTTCTGATTTACATGTCAAAGCATATTATATTTAGACCTGAAGGATCACAAAAAGTTCAGATATGGATGTTTCATTTTATTCTCTGAAGATGTTGAAATTGTTTAACTCAATTATTGGTGTTGATTTTCTATTTCAACCAGATCAAAATGAGCCAACATGCTTTTTTTTTTCCTCTTTAAGGTATGATTCTATGGATTAGATTGTTCTAGAGTGAGTACTGGGTCTTGGCAATTAGAAGAAAATCTGCTAAATACATGAGCATCTTTTCTCCAGTTTTTATTTTCCTAGAGGTGGTCCTCATTATTACCTCAAGTGTTTAGTATATAAGAAAGAAGCAATCAACGATAGAGCATATGTAAAAGAATGCCTATCCATTATTTACAAATTCCAGCACTGAAACTTAGGTTGAGAAGTCACTGAGTTCTTTTGGAAATCCCTAACACAAACTCTAATTTCCTGTCTTGTGTGGATATCAGGAAGCGATGCCTGGGTTTATCTGGGTAGATTAGCTTTGTGAATATGTCGCAATGAAAAAAACCTGCAGGAAAAAGATCATGTATTACATTATGTGATTCTGTGCCGAAACATTAGCCACAGTATGCCACAGAAATCTCTACAAAATCTGTCGAAATATCTGAAATAAAAATGTGACGTAATTGTTTTCCTTTTCAAAATTTTAAATCCTTCCTTTCAATTGAAACATTTTATTTTTACTTATATTAAAACCAATGTTATTCTTTATAGAAGTGATTTTATCAACAAAATCTTAATATTTGGTGTGCTATCCACAACAAGTTTTTAATGTAAGAATTGATGTATCATCTTGAGGTAGTGTGAAACGTGACAAAGTGATAAGAGGCCTGTTTTTTAAAGGGGTAATTATTAGTGGGCCCCTCTTTCCCATTTACGTGCAGAAAATGAAATATTTTATTTCAAGATAAAAAGAACACTTGTGAAGTATATTACTTTTAAGATGTATGAATTTATGACTGAGGGATAATTTTGAACCTGTGCCTTGAATGAGACAATTTGGGACTAATTCTCTAGCATTTAAATGAGTCACAAATGCAATTTTATCCTAATAGATATCACTTGATTACAGAACTTCAAAGATCTTATATAACCTGTGGCACTGACAGGTATGTTAAGTGAGGGTTATAAAAAAAAACTACCAGAAGAAATTTTCTTGGGGAAAGCGTGTAGAGGAATTTAAAATATTGATCTACTAGGGTCACAGACCGTGCTTAACAGTCTTTTCACCTGGCGGTACTAAGATCTCTGGCAGCAAGGAAGGAATGTAATGTGAAGCAAAGGACTCAGTTTGATAGTAGAGTCAATTTGTTGTATATGAGTCAATCCTTTTGTTTTTTTATATTTCTTCAATTCACTTATTTAAATTCACTTTTTGATTTACTTGCATAGCTATTTCCCAGGGCACAGATATGTCCCAGTAATTTTAGAGAAAGATACATTTGAAACATTACAAGGGCATTTTATGACTTATGAAAATATCGCCAGATAACAGACGGTTTTGAAACCACAAGATAACACTGCTGCCAAACATTGGAAACTGCTGAATAAACTTGATACTCTGTCTCAAGCACTTTATTCTTTACTGAGCACATCAGATTAATGTATGCAATGTTAATACTTTGTATCTCAGCTCCCATCTAATCCTCATAGAAATGAAAGGGTTGTGATGTAAATACAAGTAATAAACGCTCTGAACAAGTTTAAACGCCAGGGCCAAGTTTAATCCAAGACGAGTAAAATTAATTTAAATTATAAAACTATGAGGCACTGAAAAAAAATCAATTTATTAGCACTTGGCATAAACACCTCTTAAAGGAAAGGAACCTTCAGAAACAGCCTGAGAAAAACAAATCTAGTCACAGACACATCTTGCTAATATTCTTTTTATACCTTAAACGGTCCTTCAGCATGGACTTATATCACTGCTTGAAACATTTATCATATTTAACTTGAAATATTAGAATGAAAAATTTAAAAAAGCCAAGTCAGCAGAAATGTAAAGCTCTAGAAGCACTCATTTCCTAAAAAATAAAGATCCTCTGTCTAAAGAGAGCAAGTATATTATTTTTAAGTTCATCATCACTGACTTAAAATATGCTCAGAACCTTCCAGGTGACATAGTGCATTTTTAAGGAAGCCAATTCTTTTTCTGATTAGAGATTCACGAATTTCTCAACACACTACCACTGTGTGGTACCAATTAGGATGAGGCCAGTACTTACCATTTGAAGAGACGGCTTTTCAGTGTCGACATCACCTTTATGCCCTAGATTCTTTCCTAACCTTGTCACAAAGCAGATCTGAATCAAACTAACCTATACAAAACTGGTTAATTTATAAGTTCCAACTTTATGGATTGTCTCTCCATACTAATAAGAATTTTCAATCATATCCACTTCTGTGTATATTGTATATTCTGTCTTCAGTGGCTGACTCATTCCACACTCTACTCAGGTAGCTTGTCATTATCTTGTCCACAGACAAAATACACATTGAATTCAGATGAGAGTGCCCACTGTCTTGAGAATCTTGAGAAAGGTAGCAACACTGTGGTCTAAATAGCTTGACCACTGAGGGAAATATTGCAGCTAGCATAGATTACTTTCCCCCTCTAGAAGTACAAGGTGGAAAACATATGCAAGGACACCATCAAATTACAGTAACTCTTTGCAATGTATTTCCCTTGGTAGGGTTTTTTTGTTTTGTTTTGTTTTTTTCCTTGTAAAAACTGACAAGATCTAGGACAACTTTATAATAGATTGTTCTAACAGCTTCACTGAACAATAACTATCTGACTCACTTCCCCACTTAATACAATCTTCTCACTTTCTCTTATGTTTATTACTTTGGAAACTACTTCAGCATTTTTCAAATTAGCTTCACTCTGGACAAAGAAGTAACCTGATTGTAGTAAGTTGTTAACATGCAATGAGCAAGAGAGACCTTTTTGATTGAATATTCTCACCTTCTACCTCAACACAGGTGCTCTGCATTTATGGAAATGTTGCAGGTAGATGGCTTTGTATGTTTTACAAACTATAATATTAGGACATGCCCCCATTATAAGATTCCAAAAATTACCAGTGCTGCCTCTGTTATCCACATTTTAAAAGTATTTAACCTTCGGTAACATAATCTATTGTGCTTATTTCAAAATAAGGAGAAACAACTGAAATATTCTATCAAGTTCAAAACTTCCTACTTCACTTCACTGTCACAATACTTGACCTACACTCAAAGTTTATTTAAAAAAAGAAAAAGAAAAGAAAAAGAAATTCACAAGTCAGAGCTTCAAGTTCTCATCATATATTAGAAGGATGTTAGTTATTTTATGCCCGGAACCTTTTTACAAGCTCCAAACCCTTCCCTAGTACAATATTTTAGGAATCTGAAATTATTTCTGTACTTCTTACCATCCAAGCACCTGACAGCTTGTATTCAAAATAGTATATATACAGGAACTCCCTAGTTACTATCTCCCTGAAGTTTTAAGGCACTCAAATTAATGAGTCTTCTTTCTAAGAATTACTGAAGAGGTTGATGAAAACACATATCAAACTATTCAGGTGTAATTCTCTCACTAAAACCAACAGATTTCTGTTACTACAACATAGTAGGACTAATGAACATTACCATATCCAGTAGCCAGTCTGTACCTTTCCCAGTATCCTTCTCCGTATCCATAACCATGCCCTGCTCTCTCTTCCATCATGCTCCTCGTATTGCTGAGTGAGGCGCTAGCTCCTTCATTAAATAGCATTAAAAATAGACTGCACAGAACTCCCCAGTGGAGCATGCTCTAACAGGGCTAATGCCACAGTTCTCAAGGTAACCATACTCAGCTGGTATCTAAGAGGGAAAGTCACTGAGAGATCGGCAATTTGCAAATCTAATAGCACACACAAATCCGTCTCAGTCTGAGCTGAATACTGTAAGAGAAATCAGCATGGGGTAAAATTAAGTCACAGAGAAGCTGAAAGTTAATTTCTGGAGCTGCATAAGTTTCCGTAAATATGCCTCATCTAAACAAAGTACTCTGTTGACTAGGCATTGATCCACAGCAACTTATATTATTTATCAGATAACATAAGCCAAGTTAGGGTAAAGTAAGTATATGAGGGTAAATTAAGACATCTATGCATAGGAGTCTAAATGTCTTAAAACCGCATTTAAAGTAAATTACTTTAAACCAAATATTAGTCTTAATAAGCAAAAGTAGCAATAGGTTAGCATTCTGTATCTTTTGCAAGGAGGAAGTGTACTCCTGGAAGAATATTCTAAATACACTCTCCCGAAAATTTAAAAACACTCTGTTAGTTGAAGTGATACTAAGAAGTATAAGAATGTGATAAGAAGGAAAATACAGGATCGAACACAAATACATACCTTAAAAATCCATGTAAGACTGAAAAGAGTGTATGCATAATTTCTCACGTGCATCCACTTTAGGAGGGGGGCAGAAGCAATTACCACTAAGATAGTTGACTACTCCGCTATTGCACAACACATAGCCAGAGCACTAAATTTCCAAATGATTGCCTCCTGTGAAAATGACATTCACTAAAATCCTATGAAGACCTGCAAACTCTGCAGTAACACAAATACAGAGAATCAAAGGAGTAGGTGCATTTAATTTCAAGTGTCAAAGGTTGTCTAACTTTTACCAAATGAAAAATGATTTCCTGTCATCCATTTCTCTGTTTTCTTAAAACAATCATAGCCATTTTGACCTCCAAAGTGAATGAGAAAGAGGTGGGAATCATTTGGATTTACTCAGCAGTGAAATGAAATCTTGTCTAGATTCACTCCAACTTTGGGGAATATCATTTTTATTTAGAGAGGCTGAAAGGTCATAACAGCAGACTTAAAAAATCAGAAATTAAAATGGATATACCAAATGCTTGTGAAAGTGATTTCCTCCAGCCTTATATCACACTTACTAGCCTTCCATCCTATAACTTTCAATTTCTTCTTTGTTTTTCCTTTCAGGCTTGGACTCTGTCCTTGTCCTGTAATTTCCGGATACGGGACCCAAGCAGCTGACAGCAACCACATCCACTCCAGCCTTATTTCTATGCATAAATATCCAGTGAGTCAATTTTTCTTCCTAAGAAACTTTCTTAACACCTTTCTAATTCAACTCAGTTCTACCACCATATCTACAACCTGAAACAAGAGAAGTTCAATTTGGAGTTTGCAATGAAATGCAGATTTCAAACATGTAAATATAACACTGACGACCTTTTCACCCCAAAACCATTGGGAGTCAGAACCTGTCCTGTGAAGACAACAGATGAGAACTTTTGGCTCCTTGGATAGGTCTTTCAAATGACATAAGAGCATTGCAAACTTTCTACCAAGACACCTGCAGAAATCACTGCAGACTTTTCTGATGAAGAGACCTGCCCTTTTCAGTTCTCTCCTAGCTTTCCAAGTCTGCCTCACTCGGGCGAGGGGGTGTCTACCCCTCCTTTGACAAAACATAAAAATACAGAATACAGACACAACAATAGTTTTCTACAAACACCAAGGAGAAATACAGATTAGGAACAATTCGAAAGAAAAACAGAGATGTAAGGCAGACAGGGGAAAACAAACAAACAAACAAAAAACAGCCCACAAAGGGCGTACAACATTCACGTCGGAAGACCTTGATTATTACCTTGACCAAACAGTGGATATCCCCCCAGCGTCCTGGTGCCTTGATTGATTTGATTTAGTTTTTGGCTTTTATTGAAATTGTTTCTCACGGATTGATTTGGCTTTGTTTGGTTTGGCTTGGCTTATTATTGTTATTTTTGGTCGATTTATTTAATTGCTAGTAAAAACACCTTTCTGCAGCGTCCGCTGGGCTGCCGGCAGGGCTGCAGCGACCACAGCAGCCGCGACTGCGGCGGCTTAGGCAGACGACCCCGCGGCCCCCAGCTACACCTTGCTCCTCAGAATTCGCTCCCGGGGCGCCGCTGTTGCCTTCTTCGCCCTGCTAGCTGCAGAGCACCAAGGTGCACCCGCCTCCTGTCTGTCTGGCAGTGGGTCCCGGCACCTCTGTCTGTCTGGCCGTCTGTCGTTCAGCCTGGCAGTCCTCGAGCTTCTCGTCCCACGCTCCGCTCTCCGAGCTGCCCCTCACGTTGGTCTGTCTGTCCTTCTGCCGCTCAGTCCTACTAGCAAGGCAGGGTCCTTCACGTCTTCAGTGCCTACATCTCTCTCGCTATGCCACTCAGTGCCCCCGGCCGCTTCCCTCGGACAGAGGAGGGCGTCTGGAGGAAGGGAGCACAAGGATGCTTCTCTCTCCTGCCTCCTCTCTCTCCTCTTCCCCTGCCTCTCCCTCCCTCCCTCTGCGTGCTGGTCTCCGCGTCTCCAGCTGTCTAACTGCTTCCACCTGTCCGTCGCTCTGTCACTCTCCCGTCGTCCCCCCCCCCAAGACAGTCAGCTCGGGGCGTCCCTGGGTCCCTCGAGTCCCCCTCCCCGCCTCCTCGCGCCCCTGCCCTCCCACGCTCCCGGCTCCTCCCCGAAGCCCTGGCCGTGTCCGGTCCCCACCCGGGCTAGAGGCAGCGAGCGCGGATGGCATGTGGTGAGGCAGCTGCTCGGCCGGCAGACTCCAGCCCCCGACCCGCCACACCCCGGAGATGGCCGCGGCCGGGCGCCTGTGGGGACCCGGCCTCTGGCATGGGACGCGCATGAGTTGGCCGAGCAGGAGAGCGGGCACCTGCCCCGTGCAGACGGCGCGTGAGGTGCTATCCATCCCTCGGCGGTTCTCCTCCCGCCGCTGGGCTGGAGACAAAGCGGGTGAGCCACGCGCGCCCGCGTGAGCATCATTCATCAGAGAGAAAACTGGCACGTTTCCCCCTGCCCCTCCACGCGGACTCCCCGCTCTCCACCCGCGGGCACGCAGTCCTTCCTGTCCCAGGTCGAGCACCCCACGTACCTCACCCGGGCGCCTCCCGACTCCCGTGAACTGTCGGCGAAGCTTGGCTCACTCCCCTCCTCTGGGGCTCACTCTCCAGGCCAACTCTGCAGAGAATATCCCACAACAATAACACCTCACTCCACCCCAGTGAAGCCTTGGCCTCAGAGCGCTCAGAGATTCGAGGCTTTGAGCAAGACCCCAAGACCAGGCGCGTGGCGCCAAGCGCATTCCCAGTGGGCACCCGCCCAGCCCTCTGCCCACCGAGTGCTGCTTGAGAATCAACGAGGTGCCGCAGAAACTCGGGCAGGCTAGGGCGTGGGGCAGGGCGCAGAGTTGACATCCCAAGAAATAAAAGTGCTGCATTTCCCGTTTGTTCTGGAAATGTGCTATTTTTATTACCTGTAATTCATTTTTTTTTTCCCATTGTTTCAAGGCACACACTACCAAAAAAAAAAAAAAAAAAAGGAATAGTGGAGGAATGGGAATACATTTCCGGAATACCACCCACCCTTCCTGAGTGAATGTCGAGCCTACTCTCCCAACATTATAGGTCACTAGCCAAGACAGATCACTCTGGCTTTCTGCCCCCAGCTGAGAGCTAGGCATTTGATTCTGGGCTTCTTTGCCAGGCTGTTATTAATGTGAAGCAAAATTATAGTTGTACATGCCTGCATGGAATTGCCAAAGCTCATTCTGACAGTATCCAGCAATTCAGCTTCTGAAATGTAGACGCTGAATAACTATGGATCTGGTGCAATGAATGCCCATTCCACAATAAATTGAAGAGGAGAAAATCAACTTTTACCAGCTGCAATTAGTAACCTCATGAATAGACAACAAATAAATAACTAGCGTAAAACCATGCCATGAAAATGTCCATGTCCTTTTAGTTCATTTATTGACATCCATTACCAATGACAGATATTATAAACAAATTTATTAAGGGATATGTCTTCCAATTTTTATAAGAATGTAATTTCAAACAGCTGTAGCCCCTGTTCATATATGCTAAGACATTGATTAAAATACCAAACAGATATGTGTAGTTCTAGTAAATGCTATTGAAAAAAATAGGATAAGGTTACATTGGTCTTTGATGAATAGATAATTATTTCCCAAACAGTAGAAATTGTCACCCTTGGGGATCAGCTTGTGCTGGAATAAGAATAAATCTGCTATACGAAGTTTCAGCAAATGAAGCCTAAAGAATTCGAGACCCTTATGTTAATCTATTTTTTGAGCATTTTGACTCAGTCCTCTCCAGAAGCATTTTGACAGACATTTCTCCTCTCCTTCCAACCATATGGAATTCAAGGGAAAATTCATTAAAAGTATTTCTAATTCTTTTTCCTTTCCTTCATCTCAAGTCATGTTCTAAAAAAACCTACTTTCCTTGGGGGAAACTATTGTGCCAGGTTGTGCTGTGTCTTAAATTCACACAACTTGGACTTCATTGAAAGAGGGTCAGTGTGCTTGATTTTTCTTCTATGCAGAACTACACCTAACCATCTCCTGAATGGATGCATGGGTAATCTACTAACAGGAAACCTTTACAGTGTTTTCTTAACACACAGTCTTTCTACAACGAATCAGATCTCACTCTGAAAGTTCACACACACACACACATACACAGAAACTCCATCCTATAAACCAGATTAGAAATTATAACCATTGAACAGGGGGAAGGGGAATTCAATCAGCACTCTTTGTACACACTTCAGTGATTATGTTAAAACAAATAAACAAAAAACCCATTTCTATATCTTACCAATGAATAGACAAGCTTAATGATGAAAAAAATGCAATTTCTCAGAGCTTAGCCTTTATTTAAAATGGAAAGCATCCCCCAAAAGAGTAACATTAATTTAATTCAGCTAAATTTTTCTACCTTTTCTCATAATATTTAGTCAAAAAATTAGGAACTAGAGAAGGCTCAAGCTTATTTGAGGCCATATAGATAATTAGCACTTTAAATTTTGCATCCCAGTGTGGGACTGAAATATACTTCTGGGAATATTAGGCAGGCAGTGAGCAGTAAGTGATTCTTCCAGACATTTGGAAAGTGTATTTCCTTAAATAATTTGAAACAGTTACCATTTCTTAAAGCTCTTGACCTGTCCTATACTTACTTTTAAACTCACAAAGTGGTGTCTACCTTATTGGACTTGTAGGTGACATCTACAATGCTGATGCAGAGGTGTTTCTGCACTGAAAGTATCCTAAGTTTGGGGGTGGGAAGTAGTGGTAATGTGGTGCGGGGGGAGGAAGTGTAATAGGGAAGAACAAATCTGACTCAATATTGGATCTGTTTCTTTTATTTTAACCTTTGTATTCTATTGCTTTTGCTTTAAGACTGTTGCCTATAGCTTGAAATATACAGGAAAGCCTGTTCTCAAGGCTCTGGCCCTTAAGATATAACACTTTCCCATTCATATAGATACAAAGTTGTAGAACAGCAAATAGCATTTATTTTGTTGGAGGTTTACAGGAACATCCTGACCTGACCTACATGGACAGTTGCAAGAACAAAGGATTCCTTAGCAAGAAGTTTGCAGCAACCAACCATTCCCCCCAACCCTGGCCCTACCTCCCCTTTTTGGTATAAAAGAAGCCTGAATTCTGACTAGAGTAAGATGATTCTCTAGGACATTAGTCAGCCATCTTCTTGGTCGGCTGGCTTTCTGAATAAAGTAATTATTCTTGCTCTAACAACTTGTCTCCCGATTTATTGGTCGTCGTATGTTGAGCCAAACAAGTTTAGGTTGAATATCAGAAGCTGCGCTGTTACTCTCTTGGTTTGGACACTTTTGAATTTATCTAGGATAATGTTTGAAATGAAAAGGCATACAGGTAACCAGGTAACCCCAGCTTGGGGAGTTGAGCTCACCTACATGCTGGCAAACATCTAAGATTGTTGACAAGCTCCTTTAAACACGTAGTCCCTTAAGACACTAAATTAGTGCCCTTTAATGAAGCTTTCAAATTGGATTTTCAAAATAAGGCAAATTGCTAAAATAGCCCAGCTACCTTTATAAGCACCTTTTCAGCTGAAGCGAGAAGTAGAATTTCCATGCTGTTGAACTTCCATCATTCCTCAACAATTAGGCTGCTAGGAACTTCCCTTTAGGGCATTCTCCCCCATCAAAACAAAGGCCCACAAACCCTCTAGAGAGATTTCTCATTTGCCCTGTTTCCAACAAAACAGTCTAGGGTCTATTACATACCAGTCTTGGGTTTAAAGCTATACAAATATGCCTGATACAGAAAGGCAGGGAAATAAGGGGGAAGGGGATGTAATATTTTAACCAGAAAAGTTTAGTTCCCTATTCTTATTTCATGCTAAGCCAAAATAACTCTAAAACACATTTCAGAACATCAACAAAGAATGTTACATCACGTATGCATCTGAGCATGAAGAAATGTCACGATCAAAAACAAAAAGGACTTGGGAGAGTAGAAACCAAATGTTCTGATGGCACAGATTCTCTATAGTCTGCTGGGTGCAGTACAAAAAAATGATCTCCGTGAACTCTTAGTGTTCTCACAGGCAGACCGTAAATGAACACTGGGCAGCGCGTGTGCGCGCGCGCGCGCGCACACACACACACACACACTCAAGAGTGATGCATTGTTGAGAGGGCCGATCTAGAAATTTCCTCAAAAGTGAATGTGTATAGTATTTTCATGGAGATGCATCTAAATTAGAGGAGAGACAATAAGAAGAAACAGGAGGAAACAGCTAAAGAGAAGTTTAGGAAATCTGTCACTGTCATCTGAGCATCGAAAGACATGAAAGGCTGTTGACTAAATTATATCTTTCTTTTCAGCATTTCTGGGGTTAGAAATACCAGCACTTAGACACAAACTTAGTATCTGGGGGTTTTGACTCCAGAGGCTCCATAACACTGTGTGTCTTCCTTCTCTGCATCCACTGCCCTGAGGGACCCATGGCTTCTGCATAGCTAAGGTATGTGCAGCAGATAGCAAGGCACCCAGATGCAGGGATTCTGCGGAGCAGGTGTGTGCAGGCATTCTGTCTGTCCAGCATTCTCTCTACCCAGCCAGTGTTAGCACTGCCCTCCAGGGCCCCCTTAACTTCCCTCGGAACCCACGAAAGATTTTTTTATTTTGAAAAACTGAGCTCAGAATGGAAAGCAAAAATGAAGCAGAAGCATTAGGGACATATTTGGGAAGAAAAGAGGAAAATGTTTCTGCCTGAATTGCAAAGACTGATGCAGAGCATCACCTAACATTTGCTGAAGTGCTCTGTGAACCTGCCTCTAGTTTTACATCCCTGGTCCTGAGAGACAGCATTTTCAGTGTCCATAATGGACACTGCTCCCTTCTCACACAAAGGAAGACAAAAATGTTACCAAGTGATTCAGACCTGGAATAATATATTTGGCTTCTCTACAATGAGATAACATTAAAAGGTCTATGAATTAGCCATGAGAATAAAACAGCTACAATCCATCTCTAATGAAAATGAGAACATTTGCATTTTTAACTTTGTAACTTAAAACGGTGTGTGTGTATGTGTGCTTAAAAGGTATAACATATCCACAACGTTAATATTTCAAAAGAGTACTATGATCTTACTGGAAACCCAGTTGAAGGCCAATATCCAGCATCTAAAGACGAACCATGTGCAGATTTGTAATTCTACATGAATGTACAATTTGTTCCCAAAGCTACCTTCCAAAGAATTTTTTAATTTTGAAAATAAAAGTACATTTGCAAAATCTATAGAGATTTATTTTTAAAAATTAGGGTGGAGATCAAACTTAAAAAGGATCAAAATTAAAATCTCCCCAAATACCACAACCCCAGCAACCATCACTTTTGTGTTTATCCAATCTCTGTGCATATATATCCATAATATATCAGTATATTTTGCATAAATGGATGGCAAAATGTGTGTCACTTTACAATGTGTTCCTTGCTCTCTTCTTTAGAATAAATCATGGGGATTGTTTCTATGACATTGACTATGTCAATATATTAATGACAGCAGAGTAGCCTATTAAACACAAAACGTGGGTGTGCTATACTATACATAAGTGAAAGCTATTGGTGGGTGTGATTTCCAAATTGGAGGATTATCCCTTTAGAGCAAATTCTTAAATCTGAATTGCTTACCAAAAGCAGATTTATTTTATATTCTGGCATAATATGAGATTTAAAGATGCTATATCAGTATCATAATATCTTTTGTTTGAATAACCAATCTTTTTTAAAGAGAAGATTGACCTTTGCTTTCCTAGTATAAATTATATAGAATAAAAAAATAAATAGACCATTAAAAACAAAGGGAACATTTTTATGTACATGGTTTTAATTGAACTGAATTAATTTAAGGCAAATCTTGCATATGGAAAGAGAAATAAATAAAAATTATGTGAATTTACTAATTATCTTTTTTGCTCAGAATTTCGCTTAACAAAGATACACTTTTTTTCCTATTAAAAATGGTAAATATCTGAGGAAGTGGAATGAACCCTTTCAAACCAAAAAGTTACAGATGATTTGGCGAATTGTAGCTCTGCCCTCTTTTACTCCAGAAATAAAGCAGATCCCTAGGAACCATGAGCAAACCTCCAAACCAGTGTTCTCATCATCTTTTTTTCTTATAATTTTAACCATTTTAAGCATATAGAGCCTAAGTCACTGATTTGACACATATTATCATATATTTATCCTTTAGCTCTCAGGATGAGGGGACAGACACAGATAGTCAAGAATACATTAAAAACTGGATGCCTCCATAGGAGAGAAACAATCAGATAAGAAATCATCAATTCAGTTCCTTCCACTTCATCACATGCAAAGAACTGGACTCACCACATCCAGTTTTTTCCTTTTGAAAAAACACATTCCCCAGCCTTTTTGTACTCAGGCAAGGCCGTGACACAAGTTCTCATAAACAATAAGGGAATGAAACTGCACATACCACTCCGGGGCTCAGGCAGTTAGAAGCCCCTGTGAAATTCTCCGAGTTCTCCTTGACCCTGACACAGCTACAGAGGAGTTCACATGTCTAGACAGTCCAGCTTCATGACTGTGTGGAGTGGTCTTCAACACTGACCCATGTCAGACAAATAAACTAAGTAAGATAAAATACTGTATTTTCAGTCACTGAGTTTTGCAGATTTTTTTGTAACCACAACAAAACCTAGATTCCATGATTTATAAACTCTCTGCTAGTCAAACAATCTGTGAGAGAGTATCACACTCTGCAGTAAACAGAGGCCAAGAATGGGTTTTAGGAGGACAGAATTTTGCTCCTAAGTCAGGTACTAAATCACTATGAGTGTTTTGTGTGTTTGTTTTCTGGGCTGCACTTGCATCATATGGAAGTTCCTGGGCCAGGGATCAAATCCGACCCCCAGCTGCAACCTATGCTACAGCTGCAGCATTGTGGAATCCTTAACTCACTGTGCTGGGCCAGGTATTGAACATGTGTCTCAGCAGTGACCCAAGATGCTACAGAGACAACACTGGATCTTTAACCCACTGTGCCACAGTGGGAACTCCATCACTATGAGATTTGAATAAGTCATTTCTACCTTAAAGCCTCAGTCATTTTTATTTTTAAATTTCTAAGATGGGGTGATAGCACTAAATTTTAATCTAACAAATATTATACTGTTCTAATTACTGATGTGTTATATTAAAACTTGATGACTTCCAGGCAAGATCCCATTTTTACTTTTTTTTCCCTCCAGCTTTGAGAATAATTGATAAAGTTGTAAGATATTTAAAGTGTACATTGTGATGATTTGATATATGAAAACATGGTGAAAGGCTTTTCTTCATCTGGGTAATATATCCCGTACCTCAAATATCTATTTCTATTTTTGTCAAGAATTCCTCTCTTTTTATTGCTTCCTTTTTTGTCAGAAATCCCTCTTCTTTTTAATGATTATCTTGGCTTTTTGGCCACCCTGTCGCATACAGATTTAATCTGCAGCAATATGTAAATAAATAGACATGATTGGGTTCTAATAAAACTTTATTTTTTAAAAAAAGAGACATCCTTGGCTGGCAGAACATAGTTTGTAACCTCTGATTTAGTGGAAGATAAAAATTTTATTGGAAATTATTGGGCAAGTATACTGATTATATTATAAACTTTGGATAGGTTTTGTCAAAATAAAACCTTAAAAATTTATGCTATGTTTTACACAAAAATAAAATTGCAGTTTGATTAAATATTTCAATGTAAATTTATTTTTTATAAAATTTATGGCCATGTTGCATCATGTGAAAGTCCCAGGACTAGGGATCGCACCTGTGCCACAGCAGTGACCCAAGACTCAGCAGTGACAACCCTGGATCCTTAACCTGCTGAGCCATTGGGAACTCCCAATGTAAATTTAATTATTTTTTGATTTTCTTTTTTTTTTTAGGGCCACTCCTGCAGCATATGGAAGTTCCCAGGCTAGGTGTCAAATCAGAGCTGCAGCTGCCGGCCTATGCCATAGCTATAGCAATGCCAGGTATGAGCCACATCTGCGACCTAAACTGCAGCTCATGGCAATTGCCAGATCCTTTAACCCACTGAGAAGGGCCAGGGGTTTAACTTGCATCCTCATGTATACTAGTAGGGTTCATTTCCACTGAGCTACAATGGGGAAACCCCCAATGTAAATTCTAAAAAGTGCAAACTACCATTAAAAAAATTCAGGGGAATACATAATTTTGGATTGTGGAAAATTCTTTTTTTAAATTTTTTAAATTTTTTTTAAGAGCTGCACCTACAGCATATGGAGGCTCCCAGGCTAGGGGTCCAACCAGAACTACAACTGCTGGCCTACACCACAGCCACAGCAACATCAGATCTGAGCCACATCTGAGACCTACACCACAGCTCATGGCAACGCTGTATCCTTATCCCACTGAGAGAGGTCAGGGATCAAACCCACAACCTCAAGTTTCCTAGTCAGATTCATTTCAACTGTTCCATAAGCGGAACTCTTGGAAAGCTGTTTTAAAGTAGGAACTGATATTCAGATATGCCAAGACATGCTTTGATGGAAGAAAAAAAAAAAAACAAAAACCCAAAAACCCTCCAAAAGTCTTCTGTTCTTGCTAAACTTTTTTTTTTTTTTTTGGCTTTTGGGTTTTGGCTTTTGCTACATATCTGATGTGGTTGGTGCCAGGTTCTTTACAACTTGGTCGAAAATGGAAGCCCTACAATTTGTGCTACTATCTCAACACAATGACTGAATACAGTTGATGTCAGCCTGGCTCTGAAGTGATACAGAGATGACACACAGTGCATCTGCCCATAGTCCACAGCCCAGGACTAGTAACATGGGCTAAAGGGGGCCTACAAAGGAAACTGGCAAATGATTGGAGTACGGCTATTTGGCAAAATGTACATATGAGGTCTAATTGATTCATTTTATACCTTGGCATGAGGCATGTCTACTCCGATTCTAGTCATTCGAAAGCCCAGGATTTTATAAGCACAAGCATGCATGCACACGCACGCACATGTTAAAGAATACATGTGCCCCAATGGAACTGAGGATGAAGGACTTTGCTTTGCATGGTGGAGCTTAAGGTGAAACTCTTAACCTCCATTCTATAACCAAACTCCATTTCTGGTCTCAGGTGTTGGGGGAAAACCCTTCTCTAGAACGTCTGACTGTTGGCCTAGAGACAGAAGACAACTGTGTTTGACGACCCTGAAAATACTTTGTGTTGCTAAGTGTGAAGATGGATGCTGCTTTGGAATGCAGGCGGAAATCGAGCAGTGGAAACATCTAGGTAAGAGAAAAGACAAATTAATTAACATGTCAAATCTATCCTCTGGGTGTGAATTTAATGTGTTTTTTTAAGATATATTGAAATATGTTCCCTGTATTGCCAAGTGTCTATTTTGTTGCTACCTTGGTTTTCAATTAATTCCTCCTCAGGTATTTACTGATGTATCATCATACTATTTGCAACAGTTGTATCTAGTGGCTCTGGAACATGTTGTAATATTAAGCAAATTGTATACTCTTAAATTTATATGAGCATTAGGGTTGTCCTATAAAATACAGGACAACCGGTTTAATTTGAATTTTAGATTTAAAAAGTGGATAACTTTTTTAGAGTATGTCTTCATGCAATATCTAGAACATACCTGTACTAAAAATTATTGCTATTTATCTGAATTTCAAATTTAATGGGATGTGCATTTTTGTCTGATAAAATTAGCCATAGGCCTGAAGAACAATACTGATTATTTACATGGGCAACTAGATGGACATTAAAGTCTAGAATTGTGAATAGCTTTTGTCTAAACAGTAATGAATTTGATTTAAATAATTTTTGAAATGTAAATGCAAATTAATTTATATTTTTGTTCAAATTAGTGATCTAATTTTTTCACTTTATTTTTAATGGAAAATAATAAATACTTTAGGAGAAAGAACATTCTTGAAAAATATACTCTACAGTTTTTGACTGTTTACATTTATTTCATAGTCAAATTGTCTGCATTTTGAATACATTTCTACTTTATATTTTAATGTTTTATGTTACTATTGTCACTTGAACCCAAATTAGGGACAAACTTTGTATAACAATATAGTTAATTTTACCCTATGTGAAGACATGAAAAGCAAGTAAGTATACATTGCTGTATATGGTATGTGTATCTTCATGTTATTACCCATCCAACACTGCTGAACCATTAAAACCCCTACATATGAATTATTAAATTCAGCTATCCTCAATAGTTTGTGAATTTCAGACATATAAATATATAAATACCATAATTTCCCATCCTAATGATCATCATATATCTCTTTGTTCCCTTCTTCCCATACATTTAGAAAACTAAAACAAAAACAACAAAACCCACTTACTCATTTGTCATTGGAGACAATCCCAAATACCAGTTATCAACACATTTATTTCGAAGTCTAGGATCTCTTAGCGACATGTAGTAGTTACTATAACAGGTCCAGAAGGACTTTCAAAGAAGGTTACAGACATTGTGAATTAAAAGAAGTTTCCTGACATTTTCTCAGCTCATCCCAATAAGCAGAGATTGGACAAGGAGAAGATAACCACAATAAATGTTTCCAGCTGGAAAGTAAATAAATGGGAAATAGATATCCGCCACGGGTTTATAGAAAAATTGAAATTCTCTGGGAAAACATTCTTAAAGTCTTCTGTTCTATGGATATAGAGAATTCTTTGGCTGTGCCCAAGGCATATGGAAGCTCCCAGGCCAGGGATCAAACCTGTACCACATCAGTAACTGGAGCCACCACAGTGACAATGCCAGATCCTTAATCACTACACCATGAGGGGACTTCCTTAAAGTCTTGATTCTGCTCTTGGAAAGAAGCATTGCTTAACCTTGTCTTTGCTCTTAGAGTCTCTAGGTCATGCCCTCAGGGAGGTTCTTCTTTTCCCATTTTCCTCCTTGGCCCTCCCAAGGCAAAGGAGTAGCTTGTTGTGTAGCTTTCTTATTCTGTCTCTTGACTGTGGAGATTTGAGAGCCAAAGGCTCATTTTAAGTCTCAAGCTCTTGGTTTCTTTGGTAGTAACTATCTTTCAAAACTTGGCTTCATTTAGTTTGATTTCAGTAAATTCTAAAAATGTTTTCCTATTCCTCCTCCCGGTCCCCACACCTCTGGTTCACTTTTCCGGCCTTGCTCCCTCTCTCTAGGCTACTTCTAAGACTTTATCTACAATAGTAGATGCTAAAGCCAAATCCTTTGTTCAAGTTTTTTCCTCAGGCTTAATAATCCACTGAAAAATTTTAATAGTAAGTACATAGGCTATATACCTATTTTTATTTTTGCTTACATAATTTTAATAAACTGATCAGCTTTATTGGGTATATTTCCATTCAAAACCTCTTTGACGTCTTAACCAGGGTTGAGAAGAAATATACTTTTCTAGCCTTAGAAAATGTGCTTTCTTTCATTTCTATCTGGAAACCAGCCAGTTCTATCTGGAGTCAAACTCTTTCTTTAAACACTTTGCCAAAGCATCCAATAATATTCTACACAGATTACCAACATGTTTGGTCTTCACACTTTGCCCCATGTCCTCAAGGCATGTAAAGAATATGATTTGCTTCCTAGGTTACTGTAGGTAATAATTTGACCAAACATTTTGTCCTTTTCAGCCTCATATATCAGTCTTCTCACACTTGCAGTCTGATTGCTAAGCCAATCCCTCTAGGGCAGGTTTTGGTTACAGTCTGATTCAGGTGTAAATTTATTATTAGTCTTGGTAACACTGAACTGTGTTTCAGATTCCTGTGTCCAAAAAGTATTGGATAATGCAATAAAATCCCACTTCTTATCTGACTAATAATATGAAAATCAAAGAGTTGATGTCATTTCATAAATTCACATTATTTACAATGTTAATTGCCAAGGTTTACAATGTTGGGGTCAGGATTGTAATCCACACATATCCATTTACTCAGTGTTCTTCGGATTCTATTTTCAACTGCCTAGAAAACTATGGTTCTTCCTCATGACTAATTTGATCATGTGTATTTTATACTCCATCCCAGCTGTTATTATGAATAATGAAATATCAAAGTCTTAAAACTTCCCAATATACCATGATTTAGATGTCCTTAATCTGTACACTGTTCTCCTATTATAAAGAATTCAAAGTTAAATAATCTTTATAATGTGTGTGTTTTCCTTGAAAAAATATAAGTAGCTAGAAACAAAACATTTCTAGGGAGTTCCTGTTGTGGTGCAGTGGAAATGAATCTGACTAGTATACATGAGGATGCAGGTTTGATCCCTGGCCTTGCTCAGGGGGTTGGGGATCTGGCATTACCATGAGCTGTGGTGTAGGTCACAGCTACAGCTCTGATTTGACCCCTAGCCTGGGAACTTCCATGTTCTATGGGTGCACCCCCGCCTCCAAAAAATTGCCCATCATAAGCAATCCTAACCTATGGGTAGATATTCTTTTTTTAAAAAAAAATTTATAGTTAATTTATAATGTTCTGTCAATTTCTGCTGTACAACAAAGTGACCCAGTTTATACACACACACACACACACACACACACACATATACATATATATACACATATATATATACACACTCTTTTTCACATTATCCTCCGTGATGTTTTATCACAAGTGATCAGATATAGTTTCCTCAGCTATAGAGCAGAATCTCATTGCTTACCCATTCAAAATGTAATAGTTTTCATCTACTAACCTCGAACTCCTAGTCCCTCCCACTCCCTCCCCTGCCCTCTTGGCAACCACAAGTCTGTTCTCCATGTCCATGAGTTAGTTTCTTTTCAGTAGATAGGTTCATTTATGCTGTATATTAGATTTCAGATATGTCATATCATATGATATTTGTCTTTCTCCTCTGACTTACTTCACTTAGTATGAGTTTCTAGTTCCATCCATGTTGCTGCAAATGGCATTATTTTGTTCTTTTTATGGCTGAATAGTATTCCATTGTGTATATGTACCACATCTTCTTAATTCATTCATCTGTGGATGGACATTTAGGTTGTTTCCAAGGGTGGGTATTCTATTAAGACAATTCTAGGAGTTCCCACTGTGATGCAGCAGGTTTAGGATACAGCATTGTTTTTGCAGTGGTGTGGGTTTGATCCCCACCTTGGCACAGTGAGTTAAAGATCTGGTATTGCCACAGCTATGGTATAGGTCACAGCTGAGGTCAGATTTGGTCCCTGGCCCAGGAACTCCAATATGGCCAAAAGGAAAAAAAAAAAACCTAAGAATCCTCCCTCCTACCAAATATCATTATTTACCAAAGGGCTTAGTTATCAGTATATTTAAAAGAAAATTAGATAAAGTCAACTGCCTTTTTCCTTTCCCAACACTATCCTCCCAATAATCACAAATCATCTATTTTTACTTATTTCCAGCCAGTAATATTTCTTATTTCTATGGTCAGAGTAAAAATTACATATATTCTGTCCTATAACTATAATTGTTTAATATTATCTTGATGGATTCCATTATGGTTAGTTTCTTTAATGCAGCGTTGTTTATTTTGATTCATCTCTAGATTGTCTGGATTTTGTCAAATAATTATTTTGAGAAGGTCTCAAGGATACTTTTTACCCATATTAAACAGTATTGGCCCACTGTTTTGAATAACAGCTTGAAAGAAAATATTAATCTGAGGTAGCTCTCCAAACCTAGTAGGCACTGGTCAACTCTACTTTCTTACCTTGACTGATAATGTTTTAAGCATGGAGGGCAAATAAGTTTTAAATGAAGGTCAAACTGTGATCAGTCGGTACCAACTGACTTGAGCAGTAGCATCTGGACTCTGCAGGAAGGAAGACCTTGATCAATTAGCCAAGTCTGGCAAAGGCCCAGGAGGGATGGGAGATGGCATCAATACCTTGTGATTACCAGGCCAGCTGGAAATATCACCTTTTCTAAGGCTGATGGCATTTCTTTAGAAAATTTTTGAAACTAAAAATCCATCTGGATGGAAAGGAATCAATTTCTAATGATGGGATTTTGAAAATGCAAAGAGAGATTTTTCAATAGCTTCACAAATATATAAAGCTTAAGTGGAAGAACTCATAGGAGAGACTTTGAAACCTTTTCCTAAAAAGAAGGGAAAAATTATAAATATATGAGTTAAATAATGCAATTAATAAGTACCATCAAGTAGCTCTCTAGAGAAGCTCATTCCTTCCAAAGAAAAAGTATACATTCATTAAAAACCATCATATGCTAGGCAACAGGGAATTATTTCTAATTTTAAAAAATGCAGGCAACATGTTTTCTAACCCTGATGAAATCAAATTATAAATCAATAATATATTAATAGCTTATGCCTCCAAAACATGTTGAAAAGTTAAATTTTACACTTTTAAATGATAAACTGGTAATTAAGTAGCAGAATATAAAAACAATTTAAAATAAATTATCTTTTTTTCACATCAGTGGAATGTAGCTAAAGCTGTACCCAAGACAGATTTCATAGCCCTACAAATAATGGATAGAGACAGGTATATAGATAGAAAAATAACTGATGTGATTATTTAATAACCAAATGAAAAAGAAAGACAAGTGTAATAAAACCAAACTAAACTAAAATAAAAGGATAATGATTACATTACTGTAATTTTAATTATAACAAAGATTTTTCCCCCAAAGAGTTAATTCTTTGAAAATCAGATAATTTTCTGAGAAAATAATAAACAATATACAAATAAATTATAAGGGTAATATTGCTAGAATAGTAAGGTTCCTTTTGTTTAATTCTA
The DNA here is from genome assembly GCF_016906955.1 of Phacochoerus africanus. Lineage (NCBI taxonomy): Eukaryota > Metazoa > Chordata > Mammalia > Artiodactyla > Suidae > Phacochoerus > Phacochoerus africanus. The sequence goes on along the minus strand of NC_062544.1, from coordinate 101,319,295 downwards.
AAATAAGCTATAAACAACTTTTTACAAATAACTTTAAAAGCTTTGAAAAAATGAGATATCTTCAAAAAAGTACACATTTAAAAAATACACAAAAAAACTGAAAATTCTAAAAAACAAATAAAAATTTAAAAAGCAAATACTGTATTCACCAATAGAAAAAAATCTTTAGCCCAACAATTTTCTCTATTCCCAAAGGAAAACCTCTAGGGTGAGCGGGATTTAGTCTTTTAGGGTTAGATCCTTAAAGAACTAACCACTGCATTTTTAAAATCATGAGGTTATATTTATATGTTATTCATCTAATTTAAAAATAAATAAAATTGTACTTTAAAGACAAGTAAACAGACAAAACAGTCTCTGGCTTCTGATTGTTTCTCCTTAGTTCTATTCTTTTTATTATTTATTATTATTGCTTATTATTTAGACTCTTAAGTCAGGCTTCCTAAACCAAGACACAAGTCTATTCTCTACATTTCCTACTAGGTTTAAACATTGTCATAATATGATGCTTTTCCTTCTTCTCCTATGTCTTTGATATTCATTTTAAACTGCCTTTTTTTTTTTTCCTTATACCAGGGCACTTACATGGGGGAAGTTCAGCAAGATGCTGTTACTCAAACAATATCTTTTGCCTCCTGGCCAGTTCCGTAGGGTTGAACTGAATGCAGGATGGCATCTCCTCCTGGTGGATGGAGATACTGATTGAAATTCATCAGCCCCCTGAATGATCCCGCTCAGTGCTATATTATGATGTGTGCTCATTATCTTTTCTTCAGTCAAATCAGCTTTAGATTTAGTTAACATTTTTTGAAACTCCTTTATGTGCTCAGAACTGTGCTTCTGCCTGAATAGGCTATTTCCACACACATCTTCATAGAAGTCTTTTAGGTAGCTACCATATTGCCTCCCTTTGCAGATTCGAAACTGTCACCACTTGGGTTTCCCAAGAAGCAGATTCTAAACCAGAGTTTAATCTATAGAATGTTTACTAAAAAAAGAGCACTTGGGAAAGGATGGGATTGGAGGGAGAAGTCCAGTAGTCATGTAGGAACTTTGACAGCTTCACCAATATTTTCACACACAAATGCATACACACATGCACACACACAAGTTGCCGTAGAGCTATAATGGCCCCTCTGAATTGTTCCTACTAAGTGGGGATGTGTATGCCCTCATACTCCCCCAGGGCCATCAATCATCAAGATCAAGCATGGACTATCTCAGGAAGGGCCATGATCTAATATAAGATACCCCAACAGTTTTCCCAGCAACTGAGGTAACCAATCTTTCCTTGAAGGGAACTCTGAACACCATGACTGTGTGTACACTACACAAATGGTAAATCTAAGGGACTACATCAGGGGATTTCACCGTAAGCACCTGGCTCCAAGCTTCACAAGCTTTCTGTCACAACCCCAGCTATCTCTATGGCCTTTGCACCCTAGAATGTTCATCTGTGGGGGTGCAGATTGTTCCAGGTGAGTCAGATGAGGTGCAATTACAGAGAGGGATTTAAATATTGGCTCCCCCTCCCAGTGGTTAGAGGGTGGCAATCATAAGAGCTAACGTTTATTGAGCCCTTATTATGTACTGGTAACTGTTTTAACTGCTTTAAATGTGTTAAACTATCTAATCCTTTTTTCTCCCTGATTGTAGATAATACCCACTGAGTAGCTTTGCCATGTGGATTAAATAAGCTAATATATCATCTAAATCTCTTTGCATACGGTGGACATGACACAGAAGTCAGTATATCCCTCCCCCTTGACATCATGCATGAATAATCTAGAACTCCCCCTATTTATGGATTGCCCTACCAGCCTTTACGTACAATAACACTTATAATGATAGTTATTAGAGCTCCCATTTATTGAGGGTTTACCATTAGCCAGTATGCTAAGCTTTTTGCATATACAGACTCACTGAATTCTCATGATGCCCCTGCTGGCTGAGACTAGATCTCCTTTGTACATGTCCTGACCTGAAAAGAAACCCCAGAGAAGAACATCTCTCTTTCCAAACCACTGCCATATTTTATCATTTCCTCCTTTTGGACGAACAAATGAACACACACACAAACACACACCATCCTAATTCTCTCATATTTGTAACAATTGCCTTCTTTTTTGTTTCCCTTTGCCTCCATCTCTAGACATAGTTAAAATTTTCTTTTGTTTTATGTTCTGAGTTATTTCATGCTCAAAAATTACAGTCCCATAGAGAAAGAATAAAAAAAAATCCCCTCCTTTGCAAAGCTCAGCACGAGTGGGAATCCTGCCATTGAACAGTCTGTCCATGTTCAATTTTAGCATCATATAATTTCCTGCATAATTGTTTAAATGTCCTCATTCTCATCTCTGTCGCTTTCCCCACACTTTGCTATTTTTTAAAGAAAGCATCCAAACTGCATGTCTGGTTCAACGGGGAATTTCACAGAGGAAAAATGCCAGACTACATCATATGCCTTGAGTTATCGCAACACCTAAGGAAAAAAAACACCGTGCATCCGAGATGGAAGTCCTCCAGTTCACTGCTGCCTCCGGTGACCTCCCTTCTTTGCCAGCCGCTTCAAGGCCAGGCATGTAAAAATTCCTCATGTGTTTGTGTCATTCGATTCCCAAATATCACATAACCAAAAATATTAAAATAAAACTGCTCATAACATTTTCCTGAATGCCATCTGGGCCCCACTGGAAGCTGACACTATCTGTCAAACTCAAGATAACCACATTTTCCCCTCCTTTGTATGTGTTAATGTTTGTCATAATGGATTTCACTTTAATGCCCCAATTACATTTATGACATTCTTTCAACCGAGTGGCACTAATGACTTTCATTATTATTTATGCTCCTCCTTAATTATAAGACTCTCACCTCTCTCATTACACACACTCCTTCATAACCCCCTCACTTGCATACATGCTCTCTGGTATGAGGCTAATGTGCCTTGGCTTCCAATTTCGGAAAACACAATGATTAATTACTCCTGTTAAATCATCCTACCCTAGGGTGATCAGATTGGCAAAATGAGATGAAGGTCCAGATTGCTTCTCCAGAAGGATTTCCCAGGACACCTGTCAGAGAGAAAAAAAAAAAAAAAGAAGAGGTGCCCCAACCCCCTAATCAATGAATGCATGGCATCCATGCTTGTCTTAGCTCTGGGATGAATCACAAGGAGATGCAATTTTAAATTAAAATAAAATAGCAAAGCTTTGGTACAAATGCCTGGCTTTGTAGATGGTGATAATCAGATTCAATGATGTGACGAAGAACTGAGCATCCTCTGAAGTACACCATTCCTTCTGTCAATTAATATTGTTTCTAGAAAGAGCTTACCTGGTTTGGTAGACTGCAAACACTGGACCAATTTTTTTCAGTTCCTCCATTAAGAAAAGGAATACACTTTATGCCCCATAAATCTGTGCTGGGCTTATGGTTTGATTAGCCAAGAACGTGGCAGAAGAAACGCTGTATTTGTTCCAAGCCTGGGTCTCAAGAGGTCTTATGGCTTCCACTCGGCTCTCTCAGTACCTCTGCTATTTCCATGGGAACAAACCCAGCCTCTCCAGAAAGGTCCACCTGTCCCAGGCAGCCCTGAGTGACTTACCAGCTAAATGCAGTTACACATCAAGCCCAGCCAAGATCAGAGAAATCCATAACACCCCATCCAGCTAAATCTGGCTCAAATTGCCAGTGTGAAGAACCCTGAGCTCAGGAATGGTTTGAAATATTTAAAATGTTTTAGGGTGGTTCATTACCTAACATAAGCTAACTGGTTTACCTGGCAAAAGCAAGACATCTGGAATGGAATCTATGATGAAGGTTGCAGAGAAAATAATCATTAAGGAGAAATTTGCTCTAGGAATGGAAAAAAAAAAAGTGAACTCAGCAAATCTGAGAGGGAGCTAGTATTCTAATCTTTCTCACTCTATAAATGAGAACACTGAGGCCCAGAGATGGCTCAAGTTCAAACTGATGAAATAATCTGCATAAAATCTCAGAGGAGAAAACAAAATTCAAACTTAGTATTTGGCTCAAAAGTCAATACATGTCCAAGCATCACATTTGCTGGCACAAAGATCAAGACACCTCACCATCAGGAAGCAGCATTTCCTGAGAATTTCTTACCTTTCTCATTCTTCCAGCAAGGACTGGCAAAAAGAGGTGGCTGGGGCAGAGAGGGCAGGAGGATAGCAAAGCCTCTTGTTTCTGTTCTCATCAAGAGACAGAGCTGACCTCTTCCCATCTCTTTCCTCAGCTGATGGACTTGAGAAATGTCAGAGGCAGTTGCTTAAGCCATAGTCAAAGGCACAGCCAGGCAGAGCCATGAATTTTGCCAAAAGCCACATTTCAGTGTATAAAATGAATTTGCTGACAAGTGTGAGTTATGGTTAAAAGGTCTGCATGTTTCCTTAAAGGCCTAAGCATTTCTTAGAACAGCCTCTAGAATCATTGCCATTAGTATGCTGGCCTTTGTTCTCTTTGTAGAAAAATTTCCATCTAAAATCACAGTGTCATAAAAATTAAGCAGTTTCACTGCATTTTCCCCCTTTGCTGAGAAACTAATAAGGATGAATCCCTTTTAAACCACTGTATGCCAAAACTGATTTACAATAAATATAAGCTGAAAAATAATAGTAATGATTTAGAAAGTTCTCAAGTAATGTATAATCCAATTTGAATTAAATTTCCTCTTTATCCAATTTTGTTTTTATTTATTCTTAACTATTTCAAACTTCATGTATATAAGGTTCTACAGGAAACTTGATTTTATATACCATTTAATAATTTATTCAAAAAATTTACTCACTCTCCTGGCCTTTGACACAAGGCTTAGCCCCAACACTAACTAGATATGGGCTCCCTCAGCCCCATCAATCTCAAAAAAAAAAAATGGAGATAAAACTCTTATGTATGAGATCCCTCTGAAGTCTGTAAAACTCATTATTTTATAATGAAAGGTATCTCTAAATACTTTGGATGAATTTGGATTTTTCTAATTTAAACACTATCAAAGTAGGATACGTTTGACATACTGAGTCTTTCCAAGAGATCTTTAGTAGACTTAATTTTGGAAGGCAAAGTATTACCAGAACAGATTCTTACCGTCAGATGATTACATCTAGAGGGACAACTGAAGGAGACTATTGAGGTGGCTTCCATAGTCTTTTCTCATGTGATAATGTCAGACCAATGAGTTTCACGCAGAAATCTGCACAAGGCAGGTGGAAAGGCCCACTGCTCATCCAAACTGCAGCTGGTAATTCTCTATGCAACTCTTCCCTAGATGAAGTCATTTTGCCCCTGTGGTTAGGTGAAATGTCACACATTCTTTTGCACATGAAGTTCTAAGTTCCAAAGTGTTATGAGTTACACGTCCCCTAGAACAGTAAGTCCTGTGACAAATCTTAATTCCATTGGCTGACAGACTATATCAAAATCACCTCAAATATCTCTCATTCTGACCTAGGACATTTTAATTTATTAATTACAGAATGGGGTCAAGGATTCTGTGTTGTTCATAAGCCCTTGAGATTTTATGGCTCTACTGCATATTGTTTCATGTGAGGAGATGGAGGAATTAAATGAATTTTATTCTAAGTAGCCAAAATGTTACTGTACACTTTGTACCCAATCCCTGATATTTGTTACTAAGGAGATTTGGGATATTAACCATGCTAAAATAAGAGGTAATATGAATTTTGAGTAACACTGGCAATCCTTGTGTATGACCTGAAATGATCATTTAATTAATCTGGGTATCATTTTCCTTACCTGTAAGAACAGTTAGACCATACAATGATCACCCTCATTGATGAGGTGACAGGGTGTCCTCAGAGCTTCTTCTAGGGTCACCGTAGCTGTGAGTCTGGGCAGTGGTTAAACAGACCAGGCCACACAAGGGCTTCTTGTGTCCAGCCCTTCTCTTTGATTTGTTTACAATGTTAAATAGTATTGTGTCTGGAGAAAAGGCTCCAATGATAAAAGTCTGGACAAGATGTCTCCAAGGGCCATTCTCGCTCTGCTGTTCTGTACAAATAGCCATTAAAAGGAGAATTACACCAGAACAGGATCACTTGAGAAGTAATGTTGATAACACAGTCTGACCCACAGTTACGGAGCAATTAGCAGCAGCTCTGTCTAAAAGACTTACAGTAAACCATGGTCTCATTGATTTCTGTAGCTATTAGAACTAACTCTCTAAGCTAAAGAAACAAGCCTGGCAATCATGATTAGAACTCAATAATTGTGACCCTTTATTTTTCATGCTGTGCCTCTTGTTACATAAGGCAGAGCACTAGTAATGGTTGCTGCATAATACCACCTCACAGCACATCTTCAGTATTTGGAGAGGGTAGCCTAGAGTCTTTGGCATACACTCATTCTTCAAGATCTTACTCAAATGCCACCCCATCCCTACTGAGGAAAAAATTAATGATTCCCAAACCTGAGTTTTCTCAGCATCTAATATGAACAGTAAATAAAAATGACAATGATGAAAATAATTTATTCTCTGCATTAGGCTTTCTTATTTTTGTCCACATCCAAGGCATATGGAAGTTTCTGGGCTGGGGATTGAACCCATGCTTCAGCAGTGACCTGAGCCACCCCAGAGACAATGCTAGGTCCTTAACCCACTGTGCCACAGAAGAAACTCCTAGGCTTTCTTTCTTATCTCAGGAATTACCTGTGTTTTACCTAAAAAATATTGTGGTACATACTTATTTTCACTCAAATCTTTCTCCACTCTCAGATTGAATGCTTTCTGGAGTTTAGTAATCTTTTTGGTTGATGAATAAATCAGTAAATTAATTAATGCTTTATTTATACCTGCTACCTTCTCATTCTTCCAGTCCTCAGAGATTCTCTTGGCTCCAAATCAGGGCTGCTAGTTCTGATTCAGCTACTCAGCTAGGCTGCACTCTAATGAAAACACAAGCAATGGAGGATGGAGCAAGATGGCTATATAGAAAGACTCTGAGCTCACCTCCTCTCACAAGCACACCAAAACCACAAGTACCTGCAGAGCAACCATCTATGAAAAAGACTGAAACCTACCAGAAAATATCTACAACTAAAGATAAAAAGAAGGAACCACAACCAAATGGGCAGGAGGGGTGGACTTGTGATATAATCAAAACAAGGCACTGAAGTATGCCCGCCCAGTGGACTAACTCATCAGATATTTAGCTCCCCAAGAGACATGTTAGCTTCCCTACTCTTCAGCTGCTGCAAGTATAGATGAGATGTTTTAAGAGTCGAACTTTCTTACTTCCTGGATTCAGCATAAGATCCTGTCTCTTCCAAAACCCGAAGCATAACTTTGGCACTTGTCCTTCTCTCAATTTTTCAGCTGTTTTTGTTCCCAAGGGTTTAAGGCTTCAAAGACTATCCCCTCTTTGGGGACATTGACTTCACGACTTTGTTCTGCAGAGCATCTTGCAAAGTGGGCTCTTGGTCATCTTCATTAGAAAACAAAAGTTGTTTCCTGAGCATTATAGACTGTGCATAGGGAGAGGGAGACTGGGAAAATAAGGAGAAACTCTTTTACTGGCATGGTGCCCATCACCATTGAGGGTCTGTGTTTTCAAGTTAAAAATGCTGTACAGTAGAAAAAATATACATATATAAATAAATGATAAAAAATGATTTTAACTTGTGAGCAGGGCTTTAGTCCCTGTTCTGCTAGGATTATTAGAAAACAAAAAATAATAAATGCTTTTCTCTATGCATATGGATTATACATAAATAGATACATGTTTAAAACACAGACAAAACTAAAATACAGTGCGGCATTAAATGTCAGCATAGTGGTTATCAGTGTGCAAGGTGGCAGTTCTAATTGGCAGAGTTCAAGAGGTAGCTTCCAGGGTGATTTGCTTATAATATCTGTTATTAAAACTTAGTGGTGGTTTACATAGATATGTTCATATTCCATCTTATCGTCCTATACAATTATAATTCATGTAACTTAATGTTTGTAAGGTATACTTCAATAAAAGTTTTGAAAGAATGTTGAATTTATTCAATACATGTTTTTGAGTGATTTCTATCAGCAAGATACTATACTGAACATCAGCAGGTATAAATGTGAATAAGATATGGCTTTTATGTTCACAACATCATAACTTAAAATAGGAAAAATAAATTGTACAATTACTTTTATTGTATAGAAATTATATAACTATTTTACCTATTGAAATAGGTGTCATAAAAAGGAAAAAATATGTGGCTTATGGGAGAAGCAAATAAACCATCTGTCTATTGAGATAATTTAATATTTGATAGGGGAAATTACAGTAGAGTTGGGTGTTCAAGGTTGCAGTAGGCTGAAGGTGGAGAGTGTCATAACAAGAACCATTTACTGAACACTTACCATGTACCAGGCGTTAAATCATTTAACCTTCATGGCAGTCTTGAACTAATACTATTTATTTTGCAGTTAAGGAAACCAAAGTTCTCATAAATGGAATAAGTTGTACACAAGTAGCCTTTAAAAGGACAATCAAGAATCAAACCCAGGTTGGTTTGGCTGTAAAGCTTAGGTTTACAGCTAGTCCTCTTTATTGCCCCCTGTGAGAAGGACAAGTCAACAAGAGGAAGAGTGAGCACAGAGTTGCACAGGAAAGTAAGTACATGGCACCGTTTGGGAAAAAAAGGTCTTGGCTTATTATTTTGTACTTAGGAGAAAAAGCAGGCCCCTGAACGCCTCTCCCCCAGCCCATTCTGTCCCATGCAGTGAGACTTGAGTAAGGATGAGCTATTTTAGAGGCTCATGGTAGGTTAAAAGGGGAAGCAGAGAGGATCATCTCTATGCTTTTGAATTTTACAGCCCAAATTTGTAGGCAATGGAGGGCTGACATTACACCAATTAAAGTGGATTCTTGACTTTTGTTGTGTGTTTTTGGGGGGATGCATCTGGAAATGGGAAGTGTGAACAGAGAACCGAAAGGGCAAGCTCTGTAATCTGTCTAACCCATTTCTTTTTTCAGAGTTGATGCAAAGTGTTAATTGGAAATGATTTTCTTATATCTCAGAAGAAGAAAAAGACTGGTTTTCTGGGTCGGACGTGAATTTTTTTTTTTTAATTTTATAGTTTATTTATTGTTTGGCTGTGCCCTAGGCATGTGGAAGTTCCTGGGCCAGGGTCTGAACCCACATAGCAGCAGTGACCCGAGTCACAGCAGTGACAATGCCAGATCTTTAATCCATTGATCCACCAGAGAACTCCTGGGTTGGACTTTTCAAAAAGCCCTTGAATTTCATCCCCTCATTGAGAGGCCATCAACTGGCAAACTGTGCTGGATCTATCTTTGGCTAGTAAATGTTTTTCAAGTAAAAAAGGACAAAACAAAGCCAAGTGAAATCAAGATATTCTAAGGAATATGTGTGAGTCTGTGTCTTCTCCCTTGGTACCATCACTCCTGTGCTTTACCTCAACTTGTATCACTCAGGCTGACTCTGGCCCTGCTGAGTGTTTGAGCCTCCCATTTCTGAGTGAAGGGTAGTGTTAAAGCACCTAAAATTTAGAGTCAGTGTACATACAGTAGAATCCTGGCTATCTTGGGTAAGTTATATGTGCTGCTTAATCTGCTTTCCTATCTGCAGAATGAATGATATATTTCCTTTGAGTTACGGTGCATGACGTTCTTACAGTGCCTTGCATAAAGTAAGCTCCCAATAACTTTTACTATAACTTGCTTCGGTTGCTGCTATAATTACAGATAGTCTCAGGCTCAGTAGATTAAAGTTGTCACCCCTTTCACGATGCCACAGTTCCCAGGGCCTTTCCACTCTGCTTCCTTCCTCCTATATTGATTGGGCTCAACTATTCGAGCAAAGCTAACTTTCCCTAACATATAAGGTCTGGCCCATGAGAGTTTTCAGTATGATAAATCTACTACTGTAGTAAACTCATCCTTGCTAACTAAGGAAAGATAGAGGTCATGTCATGGACCAACCACTCCCATTTTCCTAGCAGTCTGACACCACTTAAAAAAAAAAAAAAACTTACCCAAAGCAATGACTGATATTTTAAGTCCCACCTATAACGTTAATCATTTGGTTAAAATAGGACACATGATTTCTAACTTGCTAGACTATTGCCTAGATTTAATTTTGGCTATTTAAATAGCTTGCTAGTATAAACCAATTCTTATTTTCTATTAGTGTTTCAGAGAGGGACATAATTCAGTGACAGCTCCTATATTAAAATGCAGTAGAGAATTCTGAAGTCTTAATAATTATGAGGTTTTAAGTTAAAAGATTACTCTTGGTGTAAAAGAGAGATGGAGTTCTTGAAGTCTTTCAGCTCTTTCTTACAAACACCTTAAAGCTTAATACCTTATTAAAAACATGATAATAAGCCTTACAATCAGGGCAATAGTGTCTAGCAATAATGTTGCTTTTGTGGTGATGATTTTCACCACCAAGGAAGTTCTGACTTGTTACATTGTGCAAAGAATCAAATGTTATGTGCAAAAAAACTTTTAATTTAACCCCAAAGAGGCCAAAATAGAGTAAATTAACTGCCATTGCATCTTTGCCAAGTTATGCTGGATTGATAAAATAAAAAGACTGAATTTTACCCAGAAATAACAACTAAATTAATTATGTTGCCAGGTTAGTATTCACAGAAAGCAAGCCATGGAAACAAGTATCTGTTGACAGAGGAATGGTTAATGAAAATGACTAAAGAAAAACATATACATTAGAATATTAGTCAGCTTTTTAAAAAGATGGATATCTTGCAATTTTCAAAAACATGGGAGAAATTGGAAAGCATTATTCTAAGTGAAGTAAGCCAGAAAGAGAAAGACAATTCTTGCATGGTATCAGTTATATGTGGAATTTAAAATAAATAAATAAAAATAGAGATCTAATTCTATTAGAGAAGAATGATGGTTGCCAGGGGCTGGGGATGGAAATGGGGAGAGGCTATTAAAAGAGTACACGCTTTCAGTTATAAGATGAATAAAATCTGAGAATATACTGAATAACATGGTGACTACAGGTGATAATTCTGCATTGTATCATTGAAATTTGTTAACAGAGTAGAGCTTAAATGTTTTCACCAAAACAAACAAACAAACAAAGTAAATATGTGAAGTGATGAATGTGTTAATTAACTGGACTGTGGGACTCCTTTCATGTATACTTACATTAAATCATATTATACATTTTAAATATATTACAATTTTATTTGTCCTTATATCTCAATTAAACTTAAATACATAATGATTATATTATACAGTCTACATTTATATAATATAGATTCTTTTAAATTAAAAAATACATATTTTGCATATAAAAATATATATTCTTTTACGTTTTGAAAAGTTCACACAACATCTAGTCCTAGGCTGTTCCATACAGAAATCATTTTGATCGCTAATTCAATCTCTTTACTTATTATGTCTCTTCAGATTTCTATTTCTTACTGATTTACTTTGTACCTGTGTCTTTCTAGAAGTGTGTACATTTTACTTATGATAATTTGTTGATATACAATTGCTCATAGACTCTCATTATGATTCTTTTTATTTCCATATAGTCAGTGTTAATGCCTTCTCTTTAATTCTTTTTATTCTTTTTTCTTTTTAGGGCTGCACCTGTGGTGTATGGAAGTTCCCCGGATAGAAGCTGAAACTAGCTGCAGCTGCAGGTCTCTGCCACAGCCAAAGCAACACCAGATCCAAGCCGCATCTGTAACCTACACTGCAGCTTGTGGTGACACCAGATCCTTAAACCACTGAGTGAGGCCAGGAATTGAACCCGCATCTTCATGGAGACTATGTTGGGTTTTTAACCTGTGGAGCCACAGTGGGAACTCCTATCTCTTGATTTCAGTAATTTGAGCCCCCTGTTTTTGCTAGGCCAGTCGAGCTAAAGTTTGGTCAATTTTGTTGACTTTTTCAAAAAATCAAGTTTTGGTTGTTCTTTTGTTTATTCTGTTTTATTAATTTCCACTTAAATCTTTTTTTTTCTTTTTTGGAGGCACCTATGGAATGCAGAAGTTCTCAGGTGAGGGATTGAACCCATGCCACAGCAATGACTTGAGTTGCTGCAGTGACAACACAGGATCATTAAACCCCTATGCCACATGAGAACTCCCTCCACTTGAACCTTTATCATTTCTTTCTTTTTCTTTCATTGGATGTACCTTGATCTTTTTATCTAGTATGTTAAAGTGGAAGGTTAAGTTACCAAATTGTAATATTTCTTTTTTTTTTTCTCACATGGGTGTTTAGACCTATAAGCTTTCCTCTAAGCCTTGCTGTATCCCATAAATTTTGTTATAGTGTATTTTTATTGCCATTCAACTTGAAGTATTTTCTAATTCCCTTGTAATTCTTCTTTGAGTCATTGGTTATTTAGAAGATATTATTTCACTTTTAATTTATAACTTGGTCTATGTTATTAAGTTTCTCATTTCCCATTTCTCAATTGCATTATGGTTGAAGAATTTACTGTGCATGGAAAAAGCCTTTGACAAAATCCAACACCCATTTCTGATAAAAACCCTTCAGAAAGTGGGCATAGAGGGAAACTACCTCAACATAATAAAGGCCATGTATGACAAACCCATAGCTAACATCATTCTCAATGGTGAAAAGCTGAAAGAATTCCCACTGAGATCAGGAACAAGACAAGGATGTACACTCTCACCACTACTATTCAACATAGTTTTGGAAGTCCCAGCCATGGCAATCAGAGAAGTGAAAGAAATAAAAGGAATCCAAATTGGAAAGGAAGAAGAAAAACTATCACTATTTGCAGATGACATGATACTATACCTAGAGAATCCTAAAGACTCTACCAGAAAACTGTTAGAGCTCATCAATGAATTGGGCAAAGTGACAGGATACAAAATTAACACACAGAAATTGACTACATTGCTATGTACTAACAGTAAAAGATCATAAAGAGAAATTAGGGTAACAATCCCATTTACCATTGTACCAAAAAGAATAAAATACCGAGGAATAAAACTAACTATAGAGACAAAAGACCTGTACTATGAAAACTTTAAGATGCTCATGAAAGAAATCAAAGATGATACAAACAAATGGAAAGACATACCATGCTCTTGGATCAGAGGAGTTGATATTATCAAAATGACTATACTATCCAAGGCAATCTGCAGATTCAATAAAATCCCTATCAAATTACCAAGGACATATTTCAATGAACTTGAAGTAAATATTTTACAGTTTCTTTGGAAGCACAAAAGACCCAGAATAGCCAAAGACATCCTGAAAAAGAAAAATAGAGCTGGAGGAATTAGGGTCCCTGACTGCAGTCTATACTACTGATTATACTGTACTATACTACAAGGTTACAGTCATCAAAACCACATGGCACTGGCACAAAGACAGAAATATAGATCAGTAGAACAGGATAGAAAGCCCAGAATTAAACCCACACACCTACAGTCAACTAATCTATGACAAAGGAGGCAAGAATATATAATAGAGAAAAGACAGCCCCTTCAATAAGTGGTGCTGGGAAAACTTGACAGCCACATGCAAAAGAATGAAATTAGAACACTTCCTAACACCATGCACAAAAAGAATCTCAAAATGGATTAAAGACCTAGATATAAGACCAGACACTATTAAACTCTTAGAGGAAAACATAGGCCAAACACTCTCCGACATAAACAACAGCAACATCTTCTCAGATCCACCTCTTAGAGCAGTGACAATAAAAACAAAAATAAACAAATGGGACCTAATCAAACCTAAAAGTTTCTGCACAGCAAAGGAAACCCTAAACAACACGAAAAGACAACCCACAGAATGGGAGAAAATCTTTCCAAATGAATCAACTGACAAGGGATTAATCTCCAAAATTTATAAACACCTTCTGCAGCTCAATACCAAAAAAACAAACAACCCCATCAAAAAATGGGCAGAAGATCTAAACAGACAATTCTCCAAAGAAGACATACAGATGGACAAAAAACACATGAAAAGATCTTCAACATCACTCATTATTAGAGAAATGCAAATCAAAACCACTCTGAGGTACCACCTTGCACCAGCCAGAATGGCCATCATCAAAACGTCAACAAACAATAAGTGCTAGAGAGGGTGTGAAGAAAAGGGAACCCTATTACACTGTTGGTGGGATTGTAAATTGGTGCAACCACTGTGGAAAACAGTATGGAAATTCCTCAGAAAACCAAAACTAGAACTACCATTTGATCCAGCCATCCCACTCCTGGGCATCTATCCAGAGAAAACCATGACTTGCAAATATGCATGTACTCTGATGTTCACTGCAGTACTATTTGCAATAGCCAAAACATGGAAGCAATCCAAATGTCCATCAACAGAGGAGTGAATAAAGAAGATGTGTTACACATACATAATGGAATATTACTCAGCCATTAAAAGGAAAGAAATAATGGCATTTACAGCAACATGGATGGACCTAGAAATTATCATGCTAAGTGAAGTCAGTCAGACAATGAGACACAAACATCAAATGCTATCACTTACATGTGGAATCTGAAAAAAAGGACACAATGAACTTCTTTGCAGAACAGATACTGACTCACAGACTTTGAAAAACTTAGGGTTTTGAAATCAGACAAGTTGTGGGGTGGGGAGGATGCACTGAGGGTTTGGGATGGAAATGCTATAAAATTGGGTTGTGATGATCATTGTACAACTATAAATGTAATAAAAACCATGGAGTAATTAAAAAAGTACTTCTGTACCCAAAAAAGTTATTGTGCATGTTCTCAGTCTCTTTAAATCTATTGAGGTTTGTTTTGAGGTGCAAAGTATATTCTGGAGAATATTCTATGTGCATTTAATAAGAATGTGGATGTGGGATCAAGATGGTGGAGGAGTAAGATGTGGTGCTCACCTTCTCCTACAAACCATAAAAAAAAACTACATGTAGAATAATTTGCATAGAACATCTACTGAATGAAAGGAAAAGACATTAACCCTCCCCCCCCCCCGCAAAGGGCAAGAAATCCTCCACCATAACTTGGTAGAACAAAAGGAAAAGAGAGAGAGAAATAAGAGAAAGAAAGAGAGAGAGGAGAGTAAAAGAGGAATCAGGATGGGACCAGCATTCCTGTGAGGGAGCTGTGAAAGAGGAAAGGAATCTGCACCCTGGGAGGCCACCTAACTAACAGGGAGATCAGTGGAGACAGAGATGGAATCTCAAAGCCTTGGAGAAAAGCACAGTAGCTGGAATGAGGAGTGCAAAGCAGAGACAGAGCCACATAAGCCATCAGTACAACTGCCCATAAGCCATCAGTACAACTGCCCAAGGACACCACAGCCTGAGACACTTGGGAGGGGCTGGGCACTGAGACTTAGGCTCTAGAGGTCAGTACCAGGGAGAGGACTAGGCTAGGCTGTATGGAGACAGCTTGAGGGGCTAGAGACAGGGAAGCAGAACACTGAAGTCAAGGGAATCCAACAGGAGGTCTGTACCTGCAGGAGAAGGAAGGCTCCATTGTTAGGAAGGCTGAGAGGAGGAGGGGCAGAATGGCCATAGGAATATCTTTCTTTGTGCATGCAGGGGTTCCCAGGCAGCAGGGTGCCTCTTGTATGGGCTATGGGTGGCAGGGTGCCTGTTAAGTGGGCTATGGGCAGTGGGGGCAAACTGCCACAATTATTTCAGACTCCAGAGGTGGGCATTGACTTGTCATCACTAGTGGTCCAAGAACAGGCCCCACTGTGGCCCAAGTCACCTTAGAGGACATCACAGAGGAGGGCACTGTAACTGAGTGCCAACTGTTGTTGCTCTCACTCCCCTGGGAATGCACACTCCCAGCTGCTGCCATTGCCAAAGGCTCTGGGCTCTTCCTACACCTGCCTGAGGTTCACTGCCACTTCCTAGGGCCCTGAAACCAGGAGCAGCCTATGCCACCTCCCCACTGGTCCTCACCACTGTCAAGGTCCCAGCAACCAGGCATTGGCTACAGGTCCTGCCCACTGATTCCATCTTCCTGGGAAGCATGCAAGGCCATTCACCAGCACACCCCCTATCAAGGGGGTAGTCTGTACACACTGAGAAAAGAGAGAACAAGCATTCAAACCAAAAGCAACCCCCTGACCCCAAAAAAGTAAGCCCTCACAAACTACCCAGGGGCACTCTTGCATTTAAATAGCCCTCCAAGATTATAGTAGTTATTTTCTCTAAACTCACAGAATAAGAAAAATATAAGAAAAATGAAGAAGCTCAGAAACCATTTTCAGTTAAAAGAACAGAATTCCCCCGAGAGAGCAAACAATGAAACAGACCTCTGTGGTCTAAAAGACATTGAGTTCAAAAAGGGGATAGTGAAAACTCTGAAGGAATTGAAAGTGCATATGAAGTAATGAAGAGCAGATATGAACAATAATGCAGATTACTTTAAAAAGGAACTAGAAAATATAAGGAAGAGCCTAGAAAAATTAGAAAATTAATTTGCAGAGACACAAGTAGAGTTAAAGGCACTGAAGAGCAGAATGAATAATGCAGAGGAACAAATTAGTGACTTGTAAGATAAATAATGGAAATCACCCAATCAAGACAGCAGATAGAAAACCAAATGAAAAAGCATGAAAGCAATATAAGAGATCTATGGAGTAGTATAGGTGGGCCAATCTACATATAATAGGGATTCCAGAAGAGAAGAAAAGGGGAATTGAAAATATATTTGAAGAAACTATGGCCGAAAACTTTCCAAATTTAAAGGAAACAGATATCAAGATACAGGAAGCACAGAGTCCCAAACAAGTTGAACCCAAATAGACCCACATCAAGGCATATTATAACAAAAATGGCAAAAGTTAAAGATAAGGAAAGGATTCTAAGGGCAAGAGAAAAACAAGAGAAATTATAGGGGAATTCCCCATAAGGCTATCAGCTGATTTATCTATAGAAACACTACAGGTCAGAAGAGAGAGACAAGATATATTAAAGTTCTAAAATGGAAAAATTTGCAACCTAGAATACTCAACCCAGCAAGTTTATAATTTAAAATAGAAGGAGAAATAAGGAATTTCTCCAACAAGCAAAAACTAAAAGAATACAGCAATATTAAACACATTCTAAAATTAATACTGAAAGTCCTCCTCTAAATAGGAAAGAAGCAAAAAGATATAGGATGGAGGAAATCACAATTGGAAAGCAATCATTTAAATAAGCCAGTATACAGATCTAAAAGGAAAAAACAAACAAACAAACAAACAACTATTTGTAAAAGTGATGATAAATACAAGGAACAGCAAAAGGATAAACATGAAGATGTAAAAAGAGGACATCAAAATCATAAAATGTGGGGAAGGAAAGTCAGAAAATTTAGATTCTTTTTTTTAAGAATGAGTTTGAGCCTATACGACTATCAAGCTAAAGCAAGCAGATATTGGAAGGGATTAACATGCTTTAAAAACAAGGCAACCACAAACCAAAACCAAACAATACAGGCACAAAACTAAAAAGAAGAGGGCATAAGCATAAAATAAAAAGAAATTATCCAACTAAAAAAAGAAAGGAACAAAGGAGAAACATAAAATCAACTGGAAAACAAGGTTTAAAAGGCAGTAAATACATATTTATCAACAATTACCTTAAATGTCAATTGACTGAGTGCTCCAATTAGAAGACAAAGAGTGGCAGACTGGATAAAAAAAAAAAAAACAAGAGCTTACAATATGCTGCCTTCAAGAGACTCACCTTAGGGCAAATGTTACATATAAATTGAAAGTGAGGCGATGGAAAAAGACATTTCATGCAAATGGAAAAGACAGGAAAGCAGAAGTTGCAATACTCATACCAAACAAAAGAGACTTTAAAGTGAAAGCCATAAAGAAAGGCAAAGGAGGACACCCTTTAATGATAAAAGGATCTATTCAAGAAGAGGCTATTACAATCATCAATATATATGCCCTGATATAGGAGCACCCAAATACATACAACAAATACTAACAGACATAAAAGGAGAAATTGATGGGAATACAAAATTGATAGGAAATTTTAACACCCCACTCATATCAATGGACAGACCCTCTAGAGAGAAAATCAATAAGGCAACAGAGATTCTAAATGACACAATAAATAGGCTTATTTGATATTTTCAGGACATTACATCCCCCAAAATAAGAATATACATTCTTTTCAAGTACACATGGAACATTCTCAAGGAATGACCACATAATGGGGCACAAAACTAACTGCAAATTTAAGAGTATGCAAATTACTTCAATTATCTTCTCTGACCGCAATGGCATGAAACCACAGGAAAAGAGCACTGGGAAATATGTTTAGTCACTTATTATGGAGCATGATAATGTTAGAAAAAAGAATGTATACATGAATGTAAAACTGACTACATGGAAACTAAACAACAGGCTAATACAAGACCAATGGGTCAATGAGGAAATGAAAAGGGAAACTAAAAAAAATAACCTGCTGCTGATGAGTGGAGGATTTTAAAGATATCTTTTAGGTTACTTTGCTTTCTAATGTAGTTCAAGTTTTCTTTTTACATGATCTTCTGTTAAACTATTACAGCCATTATTAAAAGTGGTGTATTGGGGGTACCCAGCTATTACTGTTAAATTACCTTCACTTCAATTTTGTCAGTTTTTGCATCGTGTATATTTGGAGCTCTATTATTAGATGCATACATGTTTATATTTTTGTCTTCTTAATGAATTGATCCTTTGATCATTATAAACTGCTCCTTTTTTTTTTAATGGCCTCAACCACGGCATATAGAAGTTGTTCTTGGGCTGGGATTAAATTCAAACCACAGCGGCTAATTATGCTGTAGCTGTGTCAACACTGGATCCTTTAATTCATTCCATTGGGCTAGGGTTCAGATGCTCACTTCCACAGCAACCTGACCACTCTAGTCAGATTTTAAACCAATGTGCCATGGGGGGAGATCCTAAATGCTCTCTTTTTTTTTTTTTTTTTTGTCTTTTGTCTTTTGTCTTTTTAGGGCCAGACCCATGGCATATGGATGTTCCCAGGGGTCTAATCAGAGCTGTAACTGCCGGCCTACACCACAGCTACAGCAATGCCAGAACCGAGCCTTATCTGTGACCTACACCACAACTCATGGCAACACCAGATCCTTAACCCACTGAGCAAAGCCAGGGATCCAACTCCAAACCTCATGATTCCTAGTCAGAGTCGCTTTCGCTGCGCCACCACAGGAACTCCTATTTTATCTTTAGCAACATTTTAATCTTATTGTAAATTCTATTTTGTCTGATATTACTGTAGCCACTCTAGTTTTCTTATGATGTATATTTGTGTTCTGCATCTCTTTCCATACATTTACTTTAAACCTATTTGTATCTTTGAATCTAAATTGTGTGTTCTGTGGACATCAAATAGTTGGATTTTCTTTTCAGATCAAGTCTGATAATCTCTGCCTTTTGGCTCATTGCTTAATCTGGTCACATTTAACATTATTATCGATATAACTGGATTTATGTCTGCCATTTTATTATTTGTTTTCTTTGTATCTCCTATTTTTTTAACTTCTCTACTCCTCTTTTACTGCTTTCTTTTGCATGAAGTGAATTAATTCTAGTATAGCTTAATTACTTTAATAATTTTCTCAGTATTATTTTGAGTTATTGTCTAGATTTATTCTAGTAAATACTTTTTCTTTGCTCAAAACACTAAGATATTTTGTTTTTAGTGGATTTAAGTTTCTTTTTTCCCACCCAAAAGAATACTTTGAGGATAAAAAGCTTCTTGTGTTGCTTGAGGCAGACTCTGGCTTCTTTCTTCCTTGAAGGCTTTTGCAAAATACAAATGTCAGGATTTGATAGCTTCAATGTTCACCAACCCATTCCCCCAATCTGCCCTCTGGAAGTGGAGGGGCTACAAGGCATCCAGGATGTGGTCCATCTTGGTGACCAGTTCCTGTTGCTTTCTTGAGACAAGCTTCTCATTCTCAATGTATGTGTCTTTTTTGAGCATTCCAGCCACCAGCTGCTTGGCTTCCACTGCCAAATTCAGTATTCTAGTAAATTCTTGAGAAACTTCCCAGCTTGTGCTCAGTCCCTTAAGTGCATCTCTGTGGTAACACACTTTATCCTTACAATGCTGCCAGTGTTAAAAGGCAATGGAATATAGATCCTTGCAATACAGCAGTCTCCATGTGTGTATGTATACATATCCAAGTGTTCATAAACAAATACATTAACATGTTAGAACCAGCTTGGTGCTTTTATGAGGAGGTAAGTATTCAGATGTTTCTTAACTAATTTCTTTTTCCAAGGACATTTGACAGAGACCTAGTCTAAGCTTGCTATAATCTCATGTACAATTAACTCTCCTATAGCCAGTGGAATTACCTGCTGCAGGAAGCAGTTTTGTGAACAGTGAACTACCAGAGATCATTGTTTTTCTTTGCTCCCTCTGCAAAGCAGGGGCAAATTAATGAGAAGCTTTATCTTTATCATAAAAAAATAGTCTCCATACGCTGAGAATGCAAGCAGAAACATAACAGAAGCATGCTGCAAAGATTAGTAGCAGAGAAAAGTAATGAATAATGTACCAAGATCTTAAACAAGATTATCACACCAAGGTAGCTTGTCAGAGCACTGGGGAGCTTATTTGACAATCCATCTTCCTCAGCAGTCACTGAGTATGTGTTGGCCAGGCACATCAGAGCACCTCGATGCAGCTCCTGTCCAGCATCCTAATATATTATGTTTATGCCAAAACACAAAGTGGTGGTAGGCCAATGCTCGAAGCCACAAATCACATGGCACACTGTACTTACATTCACATAAGCCAAGAGACTTTGGCATGGAGTCAGCAAAAAACAACTCTTTCATTATCAACATTTATATCACCGGAGAAAGCATCTTAAGTACTCAGAGAAATTTCCACTAAATATTCAAACAGCAGAAAACTGTTTTGGAGTAATTAAGACAGCATCTGTCTAGGCCCATGCTAAATTAGTTGAAACAAATAAACAAAGTTATGCAGTTAGAGTAGCCCATTATATTAGCTGGGTCTAAAATTTAGGGTATCACTAACACAGTATGCAAATGCATTCTGAAATATTTATATACCCGGTAATATTTTGTTGGAATAAACACCACCTAGTTATGCCAAAACCCTCTAGTAGGCATGCTAAGTGCTATGCAGGAAGAGGAGTGGAGAGTAATAAAATTTACATAGAAACACATGATCTGAATAGAATTCATCCCAAGGTCAGGGGGCCCAAATCTTATTTGCTTGACTCTATCCAAATCAGAAGATTCACAAAGCAAAAATTGATTCTAGTCTAAGCTCACCTGCCAAATATCCTGCAACCATCAGAACCTAATTTGACCTCCAGGATTCCCCCTTGTTCAGTTCCTTCATAGAATTAGCTTCTTCTCCTTCTGGGTTGGACCTGGTTAGATAGGGTTTGGAGGGTAGCCAGGGATCTAACTGCTTTTCGCTGAAACTTTAAAATAGTCTTTCAGGTGCATATCTTTCCCAGCTCTACCAAGTCATGCATTCTCAGTCAACCATTCTGTCTTCCAAGAGTTAGCCGTCATCTCTTATCCACTATCTGCTTTCTGTTTCCCTTTATCTTGCAGTCATTTTAGTGGGAAAAAGATAAATGAGTGTGTTTGATCTATAATCTTTATCTAAAAGTATCCTGCTGAGGCTTTTTTTTTTTTAATCACTGTATATTGCAGGAGGCATATCTAAGTAAATCATGGTTATAAACTCCAGTTAAATGCTTTGCATTTATCAAATCCAGGTACAGGAGAATGAGGTGGCACTTCCTTTTCCCTCTCTTTATTGTAGGTGGTAAGATAATGATTATTAGCTCATTCTCACCCCTACAGTAAATATGACAGCTGTAACAGTCAAATTTTCCTATGGGCATACAGATGAGAGAATCTGGTAACTGCCCAAACATCTTGATGCATGTGAATGAGAAGACAAGGAAACGAGGCAAAGTTTCAATAGGATCAGTAGGAAGTTGGAAAGCACCAAAGACTACAGAATCACAGTGATAAGCCACCTAACCCACTAAGGGAGAGCTGGCTCAGGGTTTAACATGAGGCATGGTTGGATGCTGAACTGGGCTGTGATCATCTGAAGGCTTGACTCTGGCTGGAAGACTGGCTTTCAGGGCGGCTCACTCACATGGTGGCCAAGTTGGTACTGGTGAGCAGGAGACCTCGGCCCTTCTCCAGTGGGGCCTCTTGAGTGTCCTCACAACATAATATCAGTCATTCCCTGGAGCAAGCAATCCAAGAGAACAATGCAGAAGTCCCAATGGTCTTTAGAAGTTATACACTGTTGGCCTTGACACCCCTGATTCAGAATGGGAGGAAACCAATGAAGCTCTAAATACTAGGAGATGAGAATTGTTAGGTGCTCGTTAGAATGGATGTGAAACTTCGGTGGATGCAGAGAAGTGATGTGGAGCTAATGGGGGGAGTGAAAATGGCCTGTGATTGCTTATAAGTACTGTCAAATAAAGACAGAGGCAGAGCACATGCAAAGGCTTAGACATAAAAGGGAAGGGATGCTGGGCTTTTGAGATGGCTGAGGCTTTTCATGGCTAGGAATCATGGTGGCAAGTGAATCTGGAAAGGTTGACAAGGACCAGGTTGTGAAGTTTTCAGCTTCTGCAGAGAAATCAGAAAGGTGCTCCAAGCAAGGGAGAACTATGTTGGCCACAGGACATAAGGCAGATTAAAGGCAGGAAGGTGGAGAAAATGGGAGATACGACAGGAAATATGTGCACGTTTCTGTTACCTTCGTTCGCTTTCTGTTGTTATTATTGAAAGTTCCTTACGATTATTCAGAGTCTTTAAAAAAGTATTTTGTTAAATGTTTGAGCATTATTTAAAGTTTAAGAAATGAGCCTGTAGGAGTGTTTTGATGCTGTATAACAGGTGTGAACACATTTTATTAAAGGTGAACTGGTAAACCTCTTCTCCTCCAGCAGAGCCAACATTTATTTTTTGCTTATTAGTTATCTCACTTACTGCTCTGCAAAATGAAAGGGCCATCTGGCTTGGTATAGAGAGTGGAATGAAAAAGCTCTGAGGTTCACAGGATTAGCTTTTAGTACTCTAATGAGATTTGGAATACTTACTCTAAATGAGTGGGGGGTAGCTACAAAGAAGGATTCTGCCCCAGGAGATGAGTAGCTGAGTCAGTCTCTCTCTGTCTCTCTCTCTCATCTCTACCTGTCTCTGTCTCTGACCCTCACTCTCTCTCTCTGTCAAGATATCTTGTATGAATCAGAATCACCTTTTCAAAGGTGATGTGTGGCTAAATGGAAAGTGAGTTAAGAAATGGTCTTTTCTGGGAGTTCTCTCATGGCACATTGGGTTAAGAATCTGGTGCTATCACTGCTGTGGCTTGGGTTACTGCAGTGGCATGGGTTTGATCCTTGTTGAGAACTTCCAAATGCTTTGGGCGTGGCCAGAAAAAAAAATAAGAAAGAAATGGTCCAATCTGTTCCAATCAATTCTGTGAACTGGACAGAAACATCTAAGCTGCTTCGGCCTCTCAGTCCTTCTTACACAGCCCACTATTCCCATCCCTTCCCATTCAGTCTTGCTTTGGGTAAACAGAATTGAATGGAGGAATGAGAAAAACACTTATCTAAGGGTTTTTGCCACAGCTCTGCCACTCTCTAATGACCAGTCCTGTAACCTCTTGGCAGTTACTATTTTTTTAATCTTTAAGCTCCCTTTCAGCTGCTTTGCCAATCTGTGTTAACATACTTTTAAGGACTTTCTCAGGCCTCTGGAGGTAGAGTAGTAATACTTTCCTGAGTAGAAAAATACATGGATAAAGGCATACAATACAGGTGGCCATTATTGATTTTCTGATGATTAAATTATCTGCTATAAAAGTTTTAAAAGACTGGGTTATGCAATTAGCAGGAAACAGGGTTCCCCAGAGATTATAGAAGAGGTAATTTTTGATAGGTGTTGGAGGAAGTAAGATGCAGGTTTTGTGACACTGCCCAAGAATAAAGCTGCAAAGAGGTAACTTGATTGGGGATGTGATAAGCCTCTGGAGACACACAGGCATTATTGAGTGAAAAAGCAGAGGGCCACTAATAACCAGGTTTGATAACTTTACAACTTTGCCTTGAGTAGGCCAATAATATGAATGTCTAAGGATGGCTGAAACAAGCAGCTGGTAGCCAAGCTACTTTCTCTGATCCTCCCTGGACTTATTTTACAGCTGTGCTTTCAAGACATAAGGTTTTATAACGTATGCAGTATTCAGAGATGTAACTTATGACGGGGTTCACAGTTAAGAAAACAACAACCTTAAAATATAAACTAGAAAAAGTTTCCAAAAAGTCATGTCTGGGAATATGGATTATTTTTGACTTAGAGAAAGAATCAACCATGATGGGAAGAGGGATTTTCAGATTCATGGCAGTCTATTTATACCTTCTGAGTCAACAAAGGAATCTACCTAAGGCTTCAGAAAGAAGATTCTAGAGAACCAATCCCATCAAAATATTAACTGGACAAGTCAGGAATGTACAGCTGAATGTTAAAAATAAAAATCTCTTTGCTCTTGCATGAACATAAAGACATTTAGTCATCTGGAATGATTTATGGCAGAATCACAAAGAAGATGTATGGAAGAAGAGACAGCTTTTGGAAAATTTAGCCAAAGCAGATTTTAATGGCTTTTCTCCCTCTTAATTATATCAGAAATTAATATATCTTGTTTGAAAATATAGGAAGTTTAGAAAAAAAAATTACTCTACTAACATCAACAGTATGTGTCTTGTTAAATTTGACTATAATAGACATAGAGGCTAAGTCATTTATGTTTTGTGAATTGTTCATATTTTCACATTTTTTTCATAAACATATATCCCTTTTTCATGAAAGTGTCTAAAGTTGTGGTTGATTATAAAGTGGTTCTATCAACACTAATAGCAAATTCTTGTTTTGAAATTTTTCATTTATTTTATTCTATTTTAAATATGAATTATATGCATTTAAGGTATACAGCATAATTATTTGATATAGAAATGTCTAGTGAAATAATTACAATGATCAAGCCAATTAACATTTCATCTTCTCACATAGTTACCATTTTCTTTGGTGTATGTATAGTGAAAGCATTTAGATCTACTCTTAGCAAATTTCCAGTACTCAATGCAGTGCTATTAAATGTAGCCATCAGGCTATATATTAAAGCTCTAGACTTATTTAACCTACATAACTACAAATTCTAAAAGTAATCTAGAGCCTACCATAAGTGCCTCCAACACTACCTAAAATATTTATGATATTTATGATGCATTTCCTATATATGTACATACAGTCCCTTTTCACTGAGAAGTTTGGTATGACTGCGATGACCTGATTTTAAGGCTATCTGATGAACTTTCCCAAGCTCAGTGATTTTCTTAGGTCTCTTGTCAAGTCAAAAATAAGCAACCCTAGAATCCTAGCAAAACAGGAACCTAAGTACAAACTGCAACAGTGAACAGAGAATTTCAAATATCCAGTTGCCTTCTTTCCAGACATGGCTCATTCCTGGTATCTCATCTGCCATCTTCTAATTGCAGAGCCTTTGGCGTGTAGTCTTAAAATTTTAATGTCTTCCTGTCCTTCATACCAGTTATCAGAACATGTGTTCATAAAGAAATCATCACATTCATATCAATTGGATGAAATAAATATTTCAACTGAACCAAACATACTTTGTTTTCAGTTACCCCTTAGTGTAAAGCTCTCCATCTGGAAGGCTCAGGCAATCCAAAGATAGGGCTTTGCCCTCACAAGCAGACATTCAGTGGGGAGACTGACCCCCATCCAGAAGGTATTGTAATGTGGTGTTAGAGGAAAGAGCAGAGGGATTGTCCTTAACTCACATTGAAGAAAAAAAAAACAAACTGTCCCATAGAATCATCTAGATTTCTCTGATTAGGGAGTTTCCACTGTGGTCCAGTGGGTTAAGAACCTGACATAGTGTCCATGAAGATGGGGTTTGATCCCTGGCCTTGCTCAGCAGGTTAATGATTCAGTGTGGCTGTGGCTGTGATGTAGGCTGGCAGCTTCAGCTATGATTCGACCCCTAGCCTGGAAACTTCCATATGACGCCTTCAAAAAAAAAAAAAAAAAGAAAGAAAGACAAATCTCTGATTATATTAGTGTGGGGTCTTTGTTTTAAAGATGACTGCTAAGAAGAGTTTTATTTTGTTTTTTCTTCTCTAGGGAACCATGTAAAATTAAAAACAAAATAAAACTGGTGGTTTGTACCCTGTAAGACAATTGCTTTTACAAATGTGATGGATTTAAAAAAACTATACAGTTTTCAGCTTACCATCTGTAACTTGATTTTGCTGAACTAAAAACAAACAAAAATTTGGCAAGGTAGTAAATCATTTACCTGGAAACCTCTCTCTCGTGACCAATAGGAAAGTCTAATAAATGGACTCCTCTTGGTCCACGGAATGAAAAAAAGTTTTAGACTTCAACTGTTTTTGGTTTTCTGCACCTCACTATCTTGTCACATTAGCAACTGTGACACAAGACTTCAGAGCTTAGGACTTACTTCCGTCATGTTCAGAGATAATTTTATATGCTCACGTGCTCCCTAACAAATAATAAAACAGAGGAAATTCCTGGATACCCAGTGAAACGTTTACCAATATGCTTTTGTGTGAATAAATGAAGATCTTACAAAACAACGCCTAACTGATAATCGCCAGCCAGCAAAAATTCCACCCAACACATCGAATAATGAATGTGAAACCACATACGACAGGTTTAAGGGAAATATTGATGAATGATATCTATCTTTACCCCATACTATGTTACAGTTTTCACGATGCATAGCTGAAAGATGTCATACATGATGAAGTCATTTAAAGTTGCTGCCAACCCCATCAGCTGCCATGAGTTGCCCACCTGTATTTTAATATTATGTCCTTTATCCTCTCAAAAGAGCAACATTCTAAAGCAAAGGGGATAATAAAAATGAGAAGATTCAAATATTCATGGACTATACAGATTGGAGGAAGCAGAGACAATCTCTTAGTATTCTGCTCTCGTGTTTAAAAATCTACCATTAATAGTGTGCAAACATAAATCTCAAAGTAGTTCTCTAGGTACACACAAAACCAGGGGTTACTGTTGTGCGTATCCGAGCTCACTATGGCACTAAACGTTTGGAGTCCTGCAATGACTATAGTGGATAAAGAACAGGATCGCTCTGACCCCAAATCATCTTGTACTTTACAGCAAGTTCTGTCCTTCTTTGAGTCCCATATTTCCAAAAAGTCATTTATCTGAAATTCAGATGTAAGAGCAGCTTCTATAGGTTGAACGGCACAACCACAACTGTGTCTGGCTTTTAATCCTGGGCACCCTTATTAGGGGATATAGCCATGAGCCCATCCTCAGGGCCCTCAGATCAAGCATATGAATCATTGAAAGGAAGGATGTAATTGAAAAAGATCCTGGGAAAGTCTGATGGCCACGATGATTGACCCAAGCAAAAACTATCAATTCTTTATGTCTGTAGAGTACCAGAGGTGTTTAAAATTAGTCCAGTGTTTTACAAAGTTTTACTTAAAAAAAAAACTTTTACATCCATCAATATGGCTAACCTCACTAAAATCCACATAAAGGAGGTAGGAAAGATACTATCTGTTAAATCATAAGAAAAATCTATTTAAGAATTTAATGACTTTCTCAGTTTATACAGAAGTAGAACCCATCTCCTAGGCAAAACCCCTTCCCCAGACAGCAGTGACAGCCTGAGGAAGTGGTTGACAGCAAATTACAAAATGGACAGCATACCAGTTATCACACCCTGAGCATAACATGCCAGTCGCTTACCTAACATAATCCTGCAAGATTCTACCATTTTTCAAAAATACATATAGAATTAAGCGTTTATTAAAGTTGTGATATGTACTAAGCACTCTTCAAGGCTCTTTGTCGTTAATTGCTTTGGGTAAGTCTGGGCTTAATTGCTGATGACTTTATAATGAAGAATTTAAATTAGAAGTCTCTTGAAGACTCTTCCAGGTTTAAGATGACATGATTCATTGATTTGAGATGCCAACTCAAAACATAAGATCAAGCTAAAAAGTCATCTCCTTTCTGAAAACAAAAAGTGAAATCAACCAAATCTTCCCAACTTTGCACACGCATACCCTTGAATATGCTCATGCCACTTTCGCCCATCACAATCAAAGCCTCCCTAATTGGACAAGGCTGGCACTCATATATTTGAAATAAATTTCACCATAGCAATTTCATGCCTGGGCCAGTGATTTGCTATGTGTTTCTTCTCCTCTTGAAACCATCTGGATCAAACTAATGCTTGATATCTTCAATCATTTAATGGTGCCTCCTACCACCACATAGGCTTCAAGAGGGCAGAAATTCCACCTATTTTGTTTATTGCTGAAATGCCAGCACCTACAATTGTGCCTAGAAATATAAACAGCTCAATAATTATTTGTGGCTTTAATGAATAATTGGTTTATTAACTGATTTTTCTTTTCTTTTTTTTAACTTGCATTCTGTTTATTTTAACCTTATTTTTCTTTGTATAGTGGAAAAAAATATTAACTGAATTTTATAAACTGGATATGGTAAGGACAACCAAGGCTCTGGATCATTGATCAGTTTCTATTTTCGACTTGGTACCTGAGTTTATCTGGGTTAGAGAATTTAACAAAGAGAAGAATCTAGCTTATGTTGCAACATGACACTAACCATTTACAATGCATATATAAGAGGCACACCCTAAATCTCAAAATGTTCAACAGGTGTAGTACAGATTTCCATGATGGGAGTAGGTATGGTGAGCATGCTAATCTTTCTGCTTGCAGCCTTCACATGCATGATGTGGGTCTTCAACCCCACAGTGCCAGTCCACACTATGGCAATGGCACAACTAAAAATAGCACCTCCATTTTTATTTTTTTTTAAGATCTACATTTTCCTTACCTTGCAAAATTCGATTTAATGATTCATCCTGTCCAATTTATAAGGTAAATTTATTAGTGAGGGCCAATTTAGACAATTGTTAGAATGTCCTTTGAGAAGTAATCTGTGAGATATTTAATCCTTTACATTTCCATAAGCATGGAGAGCATTGTATTCAAATCAAAGTATGGTTTTAAGCATTTCCTACTCACTGGGCAGGACTCTAAAATGTTTTCTAGAGTTAAACTATAACCCTACTCACCACTACCTCCAAAATGTCCACTATGATCACTATAAGCCTATAATGCAGTTGGAATTTTCACCAGGGATCACCCTTAGGGTTTAGAAGCTATTGATAGGGAAAGAGAAGGATAATTAAGGTTGGTTTAGAAATCCCACCAGGAGATTAAAGATTGAAAGGATATTTTAAAGGAGTTTAGGAGAACTGTAAGCTAATAACCATTCAAGAAAAGAATCCAGTGGAGTTCCCTTGTGGCACAATGGGTTAAGGATCTGGCATTGTCACTGCAGCAGATTGGATTGCTGTTGTGCTGTTGGTTCGATTCCTGGTCTGGAAATTTTCATATGCTGCAGGTACAGCCAAAAACAAAACAAAACAAAACAAATTCAATAACCAAGAATTCAGTAACCAAGCAAAAATTTATATATGTAGTTAAAGTATGAGATGATAGAAATGGGGTCTACATCTTGTTACATAAAGTCAGGGAGTTAATGGTCCTTCAAGTATAGCATTTCTGCAGGCAACCAAGACAGGAATAAATGGGAGAGGGGAAAAAACTAGGGGGAAGGAGACATTATACTGAAATCTGAGAAGAATATATTGCCATATTTTAGAAATTGTCACCTCCCTTTTGCTAATATATATATTAAAAAATTATTTTTTTGCTTTTTAGGGACATGCCTGTAGCATATGGAAGTTCCCCGGCTAGGGGTTGCTTTGGAGCTACAGCTGCTCACCTACACCACAGACACAGCAATGCCAGATCCATAACCCAATGAGTGAGGCCAAGGATCAGACCCACATCCTCATGGATACTAGTTGGGTTCATTACCACTGAGCTATAATGGCAACTCCATATATATGATTTAGCACCATGACAATCCTGGTTAGACCATATAGGGTCAAAGGAGAAACTAATGATATAAACCTTGATGTGTACCCCAAATGAGGGAGAAGGTGGTCTTCTCCCCTCTCCACTTTCTCTTTGATTACAAAATGTAGTCCTCTTTGTACTCCGGGCTGTGCTTCCTTGCCTGCCCTCTTGTATCTTCCACAAACATTCTATGCTAATAAACTCACTCTTTGCCTGTTCCTCTGCCTCTTGCTGAACTCGTTCTGTGCTAAGACAAGGGAACCTGAGGTTCAGTGAGTTCTGAGATCAGGTGAGCAGTTTCAATTAAAAGGCAGTGGGCCAGAGTCCCCATCTAAGTCAGGGATTATGGGTTTATGTTCTAATCTGAGGTGTGGCTGGGTTCAAGTCCCATTGGAACAGTGCGGTTTTACTATCATCCGTGAAACTCACACTTTTCCTCTATAGTCAGCATCATCACTGCTATTACAACAGTGATACATTTTGCCAACTCGTGTCTAATGAGAAACTGGGGAAACATAATTTAAGACAGGAAAGATTTCTTGGAGGAGGAAAAAGAAGACGTGCCTGCAAAGTTTGAAATTGAAAGCAGTTCCTGTGACAGGCTGCAGATAGGGGTGGAGAGTCAGTTCTGAGCAGCTCTAACTGGATGACAAGACTTCAGGGATCTGAGTGAATAAAAGTAGAAAAGGCTCCAGGCTTACTTTTTATTAAACTCTCACTTGGGCAAGTAACATGCCCTTTGGATTAAACTTCTAGCATGATCTATGTGCTTTTAGGCATGTGGAAAGTCTGAAGGTGTTTTTCACTCTTTCTCATTGAGACAGCAGTTTATAAATTCTGTTAACCAAAGAGAGAAATGAGGCACAAAATATATCATAGACATGTTGAAGGTCCCTCATTAACGGAACTGATCTTAGACCCTCAGACACTAAGTACTATTTTATGCTCATGCAACTACTTGCTTAATTACATTTAGAACAGCAAAGCCTAGCTTGGCCAAGACTGGGCACAAAGCTGACTGTTTAATAACCTGTGTGAGGGCTCTGCCACCTCCCAGACTCCACCTGTTTAGTTTGTGCTCCCTGTTCCCTCCCCCTCATTTCAGCCAGTGCATCCAACACCAAAGAGGGGAAAATGAACTCGTAATGAAGCCCATGAACCCCAGCGAGCACCAGCTGTCTCTGGAGAGTATTTGAGAGGAAACTATGCAAGCTTTAAATTGTTCCTCAGAATTTAATTATTGAAAAGCACTTGAAAATCTTGGTTTTGTGATGTTATCTACTCATCAATGCATTTTTACGACTTCCCACAAAAGCTATTCTCAGGAACTGAGAAAAGACATAAAGATGGGTCTACACAGTGGATTCTGGGGGTGGGTGGTGTTCTATTTAACAAGGACTTATTGAGCATTTAGTAGGTACAGGAACTGGGAACAGGACATATATAGGTCATATTTTTCATGTTCTCAAGGATTTTAGATCAGTAACAAAATAATTATGACACAATGAAGTGTGTGTGGCATTGTGTACTTAACAGAGCATGTTATTAAGAAGAAAAAAAAAAAAAACCCTGGTGTAAGCATTTCCTGTCCCCACCTCCACCCACAGGAAAGAAGTCAGTGTTATGTTGCTAAAGGCCAGTTGAAGAGGATGATACTGGATTTAGATTGTCCTGAGTAGGAAAGTAATAGGGCAAAAATTTCTTTCATACTCATTGGGAAAGTAGAGTGGTGAAGTAGAAGTGACTGGACATGAAATTTGAGATTCTTACAAGCACTGGACACCAAGGAAGGAACTGCAGACAGGTATGCTTCTGGCATTTTGTGCCTGAGATAGAGAGATGACAGAAGGATAGCTGTGATGTGGCATCTGTGGTCAGCATTGTGGACCAATGAGAGGTGCCCAAGGGACAGATGGTGGAGACCACACGGGACCAGGAGCAGAGCTCTTCCTTCCTATTCTGCCAACAAATAAGTTCTACTTTCTTGTATATCTCATGGCTGAAGGGGGAAGTTTTCATAATAACTAAGATTAATTAATCCCTCATTCAGATGGGAAGGAGGGCTCTGAACAGTTCAGGTATGATAGGAAGAAATTAAAGAGAGGCACTTCTTGTACTTGGGGTTTGGATAAATAAAACCTCTTCCTGTCATTCATCCTTGATCACCTTTAAAATCCTTATATTTTCAGATGTATTACAATCCCCTTTTAATTGTTCTCTTTCAGCTTCTGGAGGAATTTGTCCACTGAACCAGTCAGGGCTCCCTTATTGCCAGCAACAGAAACTCAACCCTAATGCATTTAAGCAAAATAACCTTCCCACCAGAATGGTATCAGAGGCTCAGTGAATTGTTGAAAAGTTAGAGAAGTAAGGCAGGAAGCAAAGCAGTTGCAGAAATAAGAAGCAGAAATAGGATCCTGATTGTTCAGGACATTCATGGGAACAAAGTGGATACCAGACATTTGTCTTCTTGCTCCTCTAAGTTTTGAATGCCAGAGAAAACACTCCCAACTGGCCTTAATTTGGCTCAAATGATCACCCTTTGCTAGATCATGGTCCCTAACATTCCTGACTTCCAATTGATTCTAATGCGTGAGAATTATTTCTTCAACTTGAAGTCAGGATATTGTTTGAAAGCGATAAACTGATGGTGGCTGAGTTACAGAGAATAACCATGCAGCACATCTTCCTGGACTCATTTCATTGCCAGCTACCAGCTACCAGCCTTCCTCCACCCTCCACTCACCTCAAGGCCTGCCATCCACCCACAGCCTGCCCAGCCCACTGCCCTTCCTGGTCTTCAGATGTGGCATAATCTCAGAGCTCCAAACTTTTCTCATCATGCTTGACATTCTATATCATAGGATTTTTATAATAAAGCAAGATAACACGGCAAAGACATGCCATCATATAGCTTGAACTCTGAAATAATATACTAGCTATTAATGCTATTTCAAGTTAACTAACTGGAAGGCAATCTTGTCTTAGCACCCTCCAGGCTCTGAATTGAACAGGAAAGCTCTGTGCAGGCTCTAGGGGGAGGCAGTCCTCTGGGCCGAGGAAAGCTTCATTCTCTAAGGGCTCAGTGCTTTTCTCCAACTTTCAGATCTTATCTCACTGGGGACCAGCCACGTGGGTCTCTCCTTGGGGCAAGAGCACTTGTATCTGAGTCAGGTAACAAGATTAACTGTCCCTGGGGTTCTGTGAGGCTGTGCCAAAACCAGAATACTAAGGAGCCAAAGTTAAGAAAAACACTGATGTGGAAGTCAAGTTTTGGAAGGACTGGCAAAGAGTTTGAGCCACTGACCACACAGTGAGCTACTTTCTCAACCTCCCTTAGGCTGTTTAGCATAGTTACTGCTCTTGGTTCCTTGAGCCACACTGCCCTGTGTAGAACCAGCAATGCCCTTCTCCCTTAACTTGGTCCTTATCACATTCCTAGCCTGAATGATGTACTTTCAGTAGGATGCCTTCCTATCCTCCTTAGTCTCTGCTTCAAAAGAAAGGCACTCAAAGCTCCAGAGGGGAGTCTGTAAACCCATGATGGACTCAAAGTCTCCACCACTCCCCACTAAACTGACATTATACAAAGGCTAGGAATGGTGGGTTCAGAACCTCTAACTACTAACTAATTTTCATAGAGGTGGTGTTAGTAATAGCATGAGATGCCAAGTAACAACTAAAAAACACCTGAAAACACTGGGGAAATGTTTAATAAATTCAAGTTGATAGAATGACCCTCTGTATTTCTGCTTTTCTTAAAAATAAATTTTTGCAAAATAGTTGACAGCAAGTGTGGCTTCCATTCAATCAGAACTCTAATTTGTTTTTGAAAAATTTCAACTGCATTTTTGCTCCCAAGCCACCCCTCAAGCTGCTCTTACAAGATCAACAGTAACTTTCATGTTCAAAATCCAATAGATTCTTCTCCAGTATCTCCTTAGCTGCAATTCACAGAGATGAAAGCTCCTCCTTCTCAAAGTGGTCACCTGTCATTTTAGCCTCTCCTTCTCACCTTTGGAGATTCCCTCTGCCTTCCCTCTCTGTATTCTGGCTCACTTGGTTCGATGCTAGGTCCTCACAGCTTAAGCAATTTCTTCCATTTCTGGTGCTTTAAAATGTCACTCATGTAGACCACAACAAAAATGATATTTCTGCCTCAAACCTGTCCTCTGTATGCCAGTTATTTACCAAACTGATAGGTGACTTCTCCATTTCAAAGTCAGAGCTGCATCTCAAATAACCTGGTACTAAATGGAAATCTGAATTTCCCTCTTTTTTTTCCTCATGCTTATTTTCTAGTCTATCCTACCTAGTTAAGTGGACTCAATCAACTCAGTTGCTTAAGTCAGAAAGTATCATTCATGATTCTTCCTTTTCCCAAAACCCCATCTATTACATCAATAAATCATCAATTTTACTTGCAAAGCTATCTCAAATATATCATTTCTCCTCACTTCTACTTCCATTATCTAAGTCTAAGATCTCCTCATCTCTTGTCTGGTACATTAAGTGTGAAGAGGATTTTTGTTTGTTTTTGTTTTTTTTGATCTACAGGTCATGTTCCTACTAGCTGGTATTAAGCAAAACTCAGGAGTTGTCTCTTGCCCCACTCAAATTCTGGCCCTTCCCTTGCCTTTAATACCTTCTTCCAATCACAACTTTTAGCCCATTCAGATTCCAGGGACCACCTTCCCAACAACCATGACTTTTCACTGTGTGACCCACAAAACCAGGCAGTGCTCCCTACCCTGACCTCCTCTGGCCTCTTTCACCCATCCATACTCTAACTCTACTAATGCTGAGTCAAATTCCACACTGAGAAGAACTATCGCATTCTTCAAAACAAAACAAAACGTTCCTTTTTACATACACGGGAAACCCAAGACTCACAAAAACAAAGACACTTCCATAAAAATACATAGCTTGGATAAAAAAGCTACTTTTTACTTTTAAGAGCCTTTGCAGATCTGGCCACAAGGATAAAGGGAATGGAAAACAAGTTTAACTGATCAACAAATTCAGCAAAGTAACAGGATACAAGATTAACATTCAGGAGAATCAGTCATATTTCTGTGTACTAACAATGAAATATTAGAAAAGGAATACAAAAATATAGTACATTTTAAAATTATACCCCAAAAAATCAAATATCTGGGAATAAACCTGACCAAGGAGATGAAAGACTTATATGATGAGAACTATAAAACATTCATCAAGGAAATTAAAGAGGATCCAAAGATGGAAAGATACTCCATGTTCCTGGCTTGGAAAAATTCATATTGTAAAAAGGGCCGTACTACACAAAGCAATCTACAGATTCAATACAATCCCTATGAAATTACCCAGGACATTTTTTCACAGAACTAGAACACACCATCCAAAAATTTATGTGGGAGTTCCCGTTGTGGCAAAGTGGTTAACGAGTCTGACTAGGAACCATGAGGTTGCGGGTTCCATCCCTGGCCTTGCTCAGTGGGTTAACGATCGGGCGTTGCCGTGAGCTGTGGTGTAGGTTGCAGACGCGGCTCGGATCCTGTGTTGCTGTGGCTCTGGCGTAGGCTGGTGGCTACAGCTCCGATTCGACCCCTAGCCTGGGAACTTCCATATGCTGCGGGAGCGGCCCAAGAAATAGCAAAAAGACCAAAAAAAAAAAAATTATGTGGAACCACAAAAGACCCAGAATTGCCAAAGAAATCCTGAGGAACAAAAACCAAGCAGGAGGCATAACTCTCCCAGACTTCAGGTGATATTACAAAGCCACAGTCATCAAGACAGTGTGGTACTGGTACAAAAAGAGACATACAGACAAATAGAACAGAATAGAGAACCCAGAAATAAATCCAGACGCCTAGAGTCAATTAATCTTTGACAAAGGAGGCAAGAATATAAATGGGAAAAAGACAGTCTCTTCAGCAAATGGTGCTGGGAAAACTGGACAGATGCATGTCAACCAATGAAACTGGAACACACCTTCATACACACAAAAATAAACTCAAAATGATTTAAAGAGTTAAATATAAGATAAGACACCATCAAACTCCTAGAAGAGAACATAGGGAAAACATTCTCTGATAACCTTACAAATGTTTTCTCAGGTCAGTCTCCCTAAGCAACAGAAATAAAAGCAAAAATAAACCAATGGGACTTCATCAAACTGACAAGCTTTTGCACAGCAAAGGAAACCATTAAAAAAAAAGACAACTTGCAGAATAGGAGAAAACAGTTTCAAATGATACAACTGACAAGGGCTTAATCTCTAAAATATACAATCAACTTACACAACTCAACAGCAAAAAAGGCAACAACCCAATGGAAAAATGGGCAAAAGACCTGAATAGACATTTCTCCACAGAAGATATATAGATGGCCAACAAGTACATGAAAAAATGCTCAACATCACTGATTATTAGAGAAATGCAAATCAAAACTACTATGAGGTACCATCTCACACCACCCAGACTGGCCATTATTAATAAGTCCACAAATAACAAATGCTGGAGAGGGTGTGGGGAAAATGGAACCTTCCTGCACTGTTGGTGGTAATGTAAATTGGTACAACCACCATGAAAAACAGTATAGTGGTACCTTAGAAAACTATACATAGAACTACCCTATGACTCAGCAATCCCACTCTTGGGCATATATCTGGATAAAACTTTCCTTGAAAAAGACACATGTACCCGCATGTTCATTGTAGCACTATTCACAACAGGCAAGACATGGAAACAACCCAAATGTCCATTGACAGATGATGGGATTAAGAAGATGTAGTATATATACACGATGGAATACTACTCAGTCATAAAAAAAACAAAATAATGCCATTTGCAGCAACATGGATGGAACTAGAGACTCTCATACAAAGTGAAGTCACAAAGAGAAAGACAAATATCATATGATTTTTCTTATATCTGGAATCTAATATATGGCACAAACGAACCTTCCACAGAAAAGAAAATAATAGACATGGAGCACAGACTTGTGGTTGCCAAGAGGGAGAGGAACAGAATGGGAGGGACTGGAAATTTGGAGTTAATAGATGCAAACTATTGCCTTTGGCATGGATAAGCAATGGGATCCTGATGTATAGCACTGGGAACTATGTCTAGTCACTTAGGATGGAGCATGATAATGTGAGAAAAAAGAATGTATACATGTATGTGTGACTGGGTCACCTTGCTGTGCAGTAGAAAATTGACAGAACACTGTAAATCAGCTAAAATGGAAAAAATAAAAATTCTTATAAAAAAAAAAACAACAAAATACAAGCTTAGCTGTCCTTGTATGCAAGATAATGCCTGTGAGCTGTAGTCATGGATACACTTATGTAAAATTAGACATTCAAAAATTTGCTAGTTAGAATGGAAATCCATCTTAGGGATCATCTGATTCAAGGTTTATGTTTTATAAATGAAGCAATTTAACCTTGAGGGGTACAAAGCTCAGAGTCCTACAGTGAATAAATGGGATGGCAGGGATGGATGCTTGGGGTCACTGCTCTTTCCAAAATGTCTTACTGCCTATACTCAAAGAAATATTGTGAGATTACTTTGCAGTAGAATAGATAAAGGAAATAAATATTTAATAATAATAATAATATTGATTGTTTCTTCAAAATTCAAAGTATTGTTCTAGGCACTTTATGTATGTTAACTTTTTAATTCTTATGAAAACAGAAATATCTAAGTTAAAATCACTATTCAGATTTTAGAGATAAGGAAACTGAGGCCTCGAGAATTTCGTACCTTGCCCAGTGGCAACGCCTGGTATCAACACTGTTGGTTAAATTATGATTATAATATTTTTTTGTTACTGAGCTATATGAGCTCTTTGTATTTTTTGGAAATTGGCACTCCCTCATTTGTGCAAAAATAAACTCAAAATGGCTTTAGACTTACATATAAAACATGATACCATAAAACTCCTGGAAGAGAACATAGGCAAACATTCACTGACATAAGCTGTAGCAATGTTTTCTTAGGTCAGTCTCCCAAGGCGATAGAAATAAAAACCAAAATAAACAAATGGGACCTAAACCAGGGTTATGAACCCGAGGAATGAGCCTGGTGATGTCAGGCTCTGCTCAATGGATCAGTGAGAGATGACATTCACTGACTACCCTTCCCTTCTGTGTAAGGAATTATGAACCACTTTTCCCCTGCATTATTTCACACCCCTCCCCCTGCCTCAGTGCAACCTGGAGGTCACTTGGAGACACACTTCCATTGGTGACAAATTCTATTGCACTTGTGATAGGAAAAACATGTGTTCTGAAGCTTCTTCTGGAATCTTACATATTATTTACTATTTAATCCCCCAAAAGAGATATCTTCCCAGTATCCATTCACCAGAGTCTCAAGAGTAGAAGCCTTTATCTGGAACAGTCCTTTCCTGAGGTTTGTGAATAATGGGTATGAGGGTATCACAGGGTAATACAAGCAGCAAACAGATTTAAGAGTGGTTATTATTAGGCAGCTGCTTTCTTAAGCTACTCTCCCAGCTAAAAGCCCCTAGGGGCCCCTGCCTCCTCATCCGAATGGGCTTCTCTCCCATCCTAGAAACTGGGAAATTCTTGTTTATTTCGTAGGGCAATTTAATCCTCCTTATTTCACAAACTTTCTTTCTTACCATGCCTTGAGGGTGATATTGTCAGAGCCAAATGTCCCATCATTTTGTTTTGCTAAACAAAAGGTTACCTGCTCCAGAGAGAAGTGAGTTCTCTTAGGGGGTAGAAGCTACTGAGGTCCCTTGTGATTTTAAACAACAATCTCCTTTTCCTTCTCCCTCTCTCCCCACCTCTCTCTCTCCTTTCCTACCTCCCTCTCTCCTCCCTCTTCCTTCTGCTATTATAATAAGTTACCAGGTAGAAATGATTAGCCACACTTTAACAGAGAGGAGATGGAAGTTTAGAGAGATTAAGTTACTTGCCCTGCATCAATCCCTTAGAAAATAGAGGAGCGTGCGTTTCATGTTGGGGTTCTTCTCTTTCCAAATCATGTCCTCTGAAAACTGGCTTTTCTCTCTGCTTATTCTCCATCAGCAGCTCCAGATCCAAATTTCTGCATAAACTGTCATAAATCTGTACATGTTCTCACGCCTTCTCAATATCTTACTAATCTTTCATGTAAATGTATAGCTATCTAATCTTTTCCAAAATTAATTTTCTGGTAAAATAATTTGACAGTAAATTTATAAATATAAAATTAGGAGATTTAGTTCATGCTTCCAGAATCACCAGTTCTCTAAAATATTTATCTTTTTGAAGGTAGCAGTTAAAAATCTTTATAATTTCTATTTTAGCAATAATTCAACTGCTTAATTCAGCTAATAATTCTTATAATTTATATATACAAGATAGACGATCATCAAATGAATACACTGTTGTTGCAAAAATAAAAATAAAAATAAATCATTCAAAAATGGTTCATCCCCACCCACAGCTAAACCCACTCTGTTCTGTTCCCAGAGTTATTTCTCTTGTCTGTTTGCTGTGTTGCCTTCTATGACTCTCCTGAGAGCTTTTTAAATAAGCATTTGCATGTCATCACATAGGACAGTTTATATTGTGTGGTTTGAAAGCACTAATTTTGCTATTTTTATATAACTAAGATCACACATTATAAATGTTTTGCTTTTTTTTTTTTTAAATCAACAATATGCTTTGGAGACCTTTTAATATATTTTAAGCAGAATTTCCTTCCACCATCATCTTTCTCCAAATTTGAGGCAAGATACCCCTCAATAGTACTCCTTACTATCAACATGATCTTTTTAGAAACAAATAAATGATGGTCACTTCCTTGATCAAAACACTCCGATGGTTTCCTAATGCAATTAAAACAAAATCCAAACTTCTTACCATGGCTTCTGAGCCCCTCTAGATCTGCATTTTCCTTCTCTTGAATTTATCTCCTAATATTCTTTTACTCCAGCCTTGCTCTTGCTTAAAGATTCCATTTACCTTGCTCTTTGTCCTAACTGGAGTCTTCTTCCCTATATTTTGCTCTCTGCTCATACATTCATGCCTCCAAAAGCCCTTCCATGGATGGTACCTTTCTTTCCTCTCCATCTCTTGTTTATAAAGTATTCCCATTAACTACAACTGTCCTACTTATTATAATTTTGTTCATTTGTTATTGTCTGTCTTTCCCCCTCAAATATCATCTCTAAAAGGACATGAGTATTATTTATTTTGTTTGGCCCCATATCCCCAGAAGCTAGGATTGTGTCTGCACATTTACATAAACAGGATTTACTAAGTGATTCTGTCTCAGTCTTTATAATTGCTCCATAGTATTCCATTGAATGTATTTCCCTTGCCCTATTATTTCCCTTTTGAGCATGTTTGTTTATTTATTACACACTATTACAGGCAAAGCTGCAGTGAATGTCAAGAGAAAGTTTACATTTGGAGGAAGGGTAGGATCTTCTGTATCAACTTGCAAAATTCCATTGTTTGATCTTAATGTTGTTCAATATAAAACTGCTAGCTTTATAATAATTCACCTAACTATTCACTTGTTTTGTCTGGTTTTCTGTATACACAAGAGTTTTGTTTTACAATCAAAAGGCAGGAGAGAGAGACAGAGACAGAGTTTCTGAGTCACATAGTTTGTTCTAGCCAAAACCTTTGACTCATGGCACATGGAAGAGGAGAAGCTTAGGGTCCACTGGTACTCAATTTACCTCTCCACTGGAGGAAGGTAGCTGCCATCATCTGTTTATATCTCTTTAAAATGATCATTTACCCAGCGAACATCCATTTAGGATTCTCTCTACTTGATGAATGAAGCTAAAAATTCTAGGTCTGGTTGCTCATTATGGTTGAAAAAAGGCAGTTAATGAGATGAAGATTTGAGTCAGAGAGAATCGGCATCCCTGAATATCACAGCTCGATTAAAACAAGCCCTGGCAGCCACTGCAGCATATTCCCCATTGCATCTGCCCTGATCTAATCTTCAATAACTTAGACAAAGTTTTCATCAGTCACTGATGTAATTCTACCGATGTTTATTTATTATTCCAACCCATTCCACTTAATCTGCTGATGAATTCTCCCTTTCTTCTTGGTTCACATGATCCTTGATTCTCAAGATTATTAGTTTAAAACTCTCCATAAAAGCTTCCAGTTTAACAATCCAGGTAATAAGTGTTAATTTATTTTAAAAATGATGAAACATATATTGTTGGATTCTGAGCCCACATCCATTGAACACTTTTCATTTGAATATTTAGGCACATTATTTTACTCCTAAAATTAAAGAGTGTGGTGAGATCTGTTTCATGAAAGTAAATTTCATTATGTTTTTGTTTTTTTTTTTTTTCGGCCATGCCTGTAGAAGTTCCCAAGTCAGGGACTGAACCTGAGACACAGCAGTGACCCAAGCCATACTATGACAATGCTGAGTCCTTAACTGCTAGGCCACCAAGAAACTCCTGATTACCTTTTTAATCAAACAAATCAGAGGAAAGGACTCAGTTATTCAAAACTGAGGCAATAAAATACCTCTGGCTTAGAGGTAACTGCTTATTGATATTGATATTGTACCAAATTCAGTTAAATTCTCAGTAGAGGTTTTTTTGTACTTAGGTCAGAATTATAGTACAATAATACAAAGCAATTAGCCACATTGCTTTAGGTAAGTTGTTTTTCTTTACTTGAAATGAGTCACTTGACCTCTAAGACTCCAACTATCTATAATTTTTTTTACATAAATATCCACTTTGGGGAGATATTTAAGACGTAGCTTTAAAGATGTACATGCTTCTAATTTGAGAAAGTTTGAGAGAAAAAAACATCTTGGAATAGGCTTATTTTTCCATTTATTTTTGTTAGACTATTTCTAACTTAGTGAAAGTACCCTAACCCAGACCCAGCCTCTTGCCCTAGTTCCAGAAGAAAGATTTAGTCTGTTATTACTTTAAAGAAAGAAAGCTTTTGGGACCAAGGACTTCTTCCCAGTGTTTTTAAGTGGATAGAAAATGTAATTGCACCTCAGGATGTTATTGTTATTTATTGATTTATATCCTATCCTTCACGAGATTAAAAGAACTGCAGAATTTCAAGCAACACTTTTCCCCTCCTAAGACTTGCTTATTATTTTTCCAGCAGTGGCTGGTTCCAAAGGTTAAGTATGTATCGTTCTGCGTTCTTTTTGATGTGAGAATCAATCCACTATCATCCACTGAACTGTGCTTAGGGGAAGCCGAAATTCAAAAATCTAGGCATTCACTCCCAAGTGAAGTACTTCCCCAAGTTGTCATTTATGTGATGGGTATTCTGCTGAGGATTTAAATTAAGACAGGACTTC
Source organism: Phacochoerus africanus (assembly GCF_016906955.1). NCBI lineage: Eukaryota > Metazoa > Chordata > Mammalia > Artiodactyla > Suidae > Phacochoerus > Phacochoerus africanus. The sequence goes on along the minus strand of NC_062544.1, from coordinate 101,276,932 downwards.
ACTGCTAGTGCAAGTGACTCTTGTAATAGAAAATAATTTTCCTCTTGAAGCAAATCCACTATGGATGTACATTATAGACCTGTTATCTTTTCTTAGACTGTGAGCTCCTCAAGGGCAAGGCCTATGATTTATTCATGCCTGTGTCCTCATGCCTGACATACAGTATGTGCAACATAAATGATTTTGAACTGATGGCTCATAAGTTCTTTCCTGACATGTAACCATACTGATGTACAAGAAGCAAATGGCCTGGTGAATCTACCCATTTAATTCTTTCATTCACTCATTCAACCTATATTTACATTCTTCATATTTATTGGATACTACACAAAGGAACATATATGTATATAATACATAAATATTTATAAACAAGATACAACATAATATTGAGGACAAAAGATGTAAATCACTTAGATCATTATAATAAGGTACCTGAGATGGAAAATACATAAAAGAGGAGTCAATGTTGTGATAAAAATTTTGAGGGAATATTACTAGATGGAAGGACTATTTTTAACAGCGATAGGGAACTTCAAAGATACATGTTTTGGAGTTCTGTATTAGATCTCCATGCAGACAGTCTTCCAGGTGGAATGCTGGAGAGGCATAGGATTGGAGACATAGTTTGGGAGGTTATCTGTCTACAGATGCCACTTGAGGTCATAATGCTGCCAAGTGAGATGGTAACAAGAGGAGAGTAGCTGTTCCTGGGAGGTAGCCAGAGAGGAGGATGAAAGTTCAGACAGGCATCCATAGGAGAATGGGAAGAGCATAGCAGGGGAGAAGTCAAGAGAGAAGGGACTCTCAAGCAAGGGGTGTGGGATACCAAAGATGCATGGCAGACATTATTGGATCTGGTGATCAGTGGTTAAGGAGACCTTATGATTGCTCTCTGCTGATTACTTGGGGATAGAAATACAGATCACACAGTATTATAGTGAATACCAGGCTAACTGTTCTTTGATGATCAAAGGGCATTATTTTAGAATTCTTGGACAGTTTTGTGGATATCAACTATAAGTAACCAGGGCTTAAAGGGTGTAGGAAATTGTGAGAAACTTATACTCAGTCTTGAATTCATTAGCTCAAATCTCATTATAGTGCCTAGGTCAGATATGATTTAACGTTTATTCTGATTGATATTTATGTCCACTAAAATTTAAGCTTCATGATTCAGTATGATAATCTTTATTACACAGGAAACATCTTTTCCATTGTGTTTCACCAAGAGTTTTTTATCAAAAAACTGTGTCAAATGTTATCAAATGTCCTTTTAAAAATTAATTTAAAAAAAATAATAGGATGAATTATATTAGTAGGTTTTCTTATGTCGAACAACTTTTGACTTATTTCCAAATACTACTTATTAACAGTATGCAATATAAATTTGAGTTGCAAAGGTTTTTTTTTTTTTTTTTTTCTTTCTTTCTTTCTTTTTAGGGCCACAATGTACCTGCAGCATATGGAAGTTCCCCAGGCTAGGGGTCGAACTGGAGCTGCAGCTGCTGGCCTACTCCTGCACAGAGCAACATGGGATCTGAGCCACATCTGTGACCTACTCCACAGCTTATGACGATGCTACTTCTTAACCTACTGAGCGAGGCTAGGGATCCAACCCATATTCTCATGGGCACTGTGTAGGGTTCTCAACCCCCTGAGCCATAACAAGAACTCTGCAAAGTTTTTTATATAAATATTCTAGTTTAGTTGGTCTTCATATTTCCTGTGGGCTATTTTTCTAATCTAACTTTATTTTAGGGTTATGTTAGCTATATACTTTTAAGGGGAAAGCTGGCATTTTTCTATGTTCTAGAACTTAATATTGCATTTGCTGTTATCATCCTTTGAAGATGTGAGAGAGTTCATCCATAAAACTCTCTGGGCTGAGGACTTTTATTTGCAACTAATCATCATTGCGAATTTAGCTCTACAAATAAAGTATGTGGATTTTAATGAAATAACATTCTAGAGACATGCACAGCATGAATCTAACATCTCCCATTATTTCCAGTAGCTTCTATTTGTGTATTCTAATCATGCGTACTTCCTTAATAAATAAATAGAATCCACTGAAATGCTTATCACTAAGTTCCAGCAAAGAAATATGACTTTTAAATTTCTTAAGTAAGATTTATAATTTCAGCAATAATATTTATTTTCTAAAAATTCAAATGTGTTTCCTGTAAGGCAGTACCTATTTCAGAAAAGGACATTTTAAACTAATGTTTTTTTTTCCCCCATTTGTTTATAAAAAATCATCCAGGAAACAGATGTCCATATGCAACATATATTTGCAAATAAAGTATATGTATTAATGAAATAACACTATAGGGACATGCACAGCATGAATCCAACATCTCAGACTTGTAATTTCCTAAAAAAATGCATTTCATCTTGATTTCCAAATGTATCAGCATGGAACGGTATGTAGTGTGTTCTTACACTATATTTCATCATTTATATATCTGATTATATCCTCAATAACATCTAAAAATTTTTGTAATTGTTTAGACTATTTTTATAGTTGGTTAATTTTCTTCTTTCACTCTACTCTCTTGTTGCTTGCACATTTTCTAAGGAGAAGTGCAGGTAGTTTTTACTGAGGTGAAAAATAAAATAAATCATGGTAAGTTCGTATAACCTGTTGCAGTTTAATAAAAGAAAGAAATATCAATCTATATATATTTGCATGTAAATACTGAAAATTAAAGATGTTTAGAGTTAAAGGAAGACATTTCAGAAGACAATGCCTATATATGTTGCTACATGATTAAATTTTTAAATATATTAATCTGAAAATATATCATATATATATATGTTCATATATATGTGTACACACATTTATTACACATATTATACATATTTTAATATTTATTACACAAATATTACACATATTTAAAAGTCTAGGAGTATATCAATCAATTTTTTAATAGTAGTTAATTCTAAATAATTGTTCACAGGAATTCCCTGGTGATCTAGTGGTTAAAGGATCCAGCATTGCCGCTTCTGTGGCTCAAGTCCCTGGCCCAGGAAGTTCCACATGCTGTGGACACAACCATTAAATAAGTAAGTAAGTAAGTAAATAAATATTTACAGAGGATGAGTTGGGAAGATACATTTTCACTTCATACTTCACATACTACTGTATTTTATTTGTCTAAAGACCATGCATGATTTTGATGCTGCTGCCGATGTAAAGCAGTGTCCATTTTGGAAACAAATATAGAGTCCTAAAGCTGGAATTTCTATACTGACAACACACTTCCAAACCTACATCTGCCGTACTAGAGCGGTACTCAGTGGTCACCTCAGGAGAATAACTCTTGGGTAAATAGCAAGTACAGCATAGAGAGCTGGATTCTAGGTTAAAACACAGAACTCTAAGGAAAAATAAAAGCCCACAGCTGACCCCGAGAGGCACAGAGGACAAGGATACCATGGGCAGAGGGGTACATTCCAGAGTCAGCTCAGAGGCATGGTCTCCTCAGGAGAGGGCACTATGGGATGGGCTGACAGCAAAAGAAGGTGATGATGCAGATTCCATGATAAGACCCATGAAAGAGTATGCAAAACTATGCTTCCTAGAGCCTGAAAGTGACAAAGGGCATAAGTGACAAAGTGACATAGGGCATCTTCACAGGATTCTGTGGGATTATATATATATCCAGAATTAAACCATTATTAACTAATAGTATTTTCTAATTTTCATAAAATTAATCAAATAAAACCAATACCAAACAAACAACATTAATGAAAACAAATCATAGTATATCTAGTTTAGATTTTCTCCTCCCCTTGTCTACTCTCCCCAACCTCACCCCACCCAGGATTATGGTGAAGGGATGCCTAAAATAATTGGAAATTTTTGGTGTCACAGCTGTCCCTTATACAAGGAATAAATAGATAGTCAGATTTACTTTTGACCCTAACACAGTTTCTAGACTTGTGTGTAGTTTCTTACCCCAATATGTTTTCCAGTTGAGTGAATTCTTCAAATATTTTTTGTACTGTAGAAATGAACAGGTGTGGTGTTTACTTGTGCTGCAAATAAGTATTTTCTTTCAACTAGGAAAAGGAGTGGGAACCCATTTACTTGCTCAAAAGCAATTCAATTTCCTTGTTGACTGTCAAACAAGCCAGGGATGAAATTGATCAATTTCAGAAACAGTACTGAAAAGAATTGTCTAGGGATTCTAAAGGGTCTATTTTGGGAGAGAATCAGTATGTAGATATACTTCAAGCTAATAAAATTATGGTCAAATTGAGTAACTACAGTTTTTTATATTGACATCATTATCAGAAAAATATTTATTGGGCTTCTTACTAAGTATGTCACAGATCTGAGACAACATACTTTGTCCTCATATACCAAGGTCCTTACGTAATGCTTTGGTCTTTTAGTTATTTCAGCAGACCCCTGTAGCACTGTTGAGATTTATGCTGGGTAAAAGTAAACTGTGACTCTGCATGTGTGATGTTTGTATTGGGAGGTAGGGTGAGCTATGGCAAGAGGTGGAGGGGCAGCTGACAACAACTGGGTAGAGAAAACAGGCAAAGGGTTTTGTTAGGTAGAAATTATGATGCCATCTTCAGATATGCGGCAAAACCAACATAGCCAGTGAGTATATTGCACACTGGATCACAGTAGGAGAAACATTTCCCCAAGTGGTGGTCTGACATCATAAGAGTTTAAAATGTAGTTGGAGGGGTTAATGTTATCTTTGAAATATTTATATTGTTGACTGTTTTTAAAGCTGGGGATTATGATAATAGCGTATTAAAAAGAGTTATCTAGTCCTAAGAACAGAAGTGATTAGATCAGCAGTCAGTAAGAGAAAAAACAAAACAAAACAAAAGAACAAAACAACAACAACAAAAAACCAACTAGCAGGAGCTTGACATAATGTTTCTGGTAGGAGAAAAAAGTTTTCTCAAGATCTAGAAAGGACAAAAATTAAGAAGGGGAATTTTGAAGGAACTGTGAGTGCAACTTGAAACAAGGGAGAAGTAAAGATGATGCAATTCTTAGAATTAGATTTCCTTTCATTCCTGGGCACTGGGTTCCTAGGACTCAGAAAATCTAGTTTCTCTCTCCACTAGTGAGATTCACAGACTGTGTGTTAGAAAGCCAGTTATTTATTCCTTCCTTCTTTCCTTCCTCCCTCCCTCCCTTCTTTCCTTCTTTCCTTCCTTCATTTATTTGTTACGGCCAAACCTGTGGTATATGGAAGCTCCCGGGAAAGGGGCTGAATTGGAGCTGCAACTATGGCATAGCCACAGCCACGCATCATCAGATTTAAGCTACATCTGCAACCTATGCCACAGCTTGTGGCAATGCTGGACCCTTAACTCACTGAGTGAGGCCAGGGATTGAACCCACATCCTCATAGAAAAACATTGGCTCCTTAGCCTGCTGATCCCCAACTAGGGAACTCCCAAGCCAGTTATTTAAACTCTGAGAACCTTAGATGCTTGGACAGGTAAAAAGGAGAGTGGATTAGAACAGAGAGTGACATTTCCTATACAAGTGACCTCACACTGTAGTCCTGTAATTGAACCAGACATTATCAATCAATCATGGAGCTTTCCCACTGGGTAAAAATGAAACCTTAACATCCTTATCAATCAGGTTCTCTAGACAACCAGTACCAACTGAAGGAATTTTACATGCATAACAAAATCAGTTTCCAGTGTAGAATGTAGGTGTTTTCCAACATCTCTTCTTGTTCTAGAGTTTTCATCCACCAATTCTACTGTATGTAATTTATGCAAACAGAGAAGCAGACCCTTTGATTGAAATAAGAATTCGGGAAAAGGGAGTGACGTAGAGGAAGCTGGAGAAGGGGTATGTGGAGCAAGTTTGTAGCAGTGATGCCTTGTGTTAGAGGTTCAACATTATTGCCCTTGGTTATCACAGCTACACTCTTTCAATCAGGAGTAAGAATGCTCAGCAGGGAGTTCCCCTTGTGGCCCAGTGGAAAGGAATCTGACTAGTATCCATGAGGATGTGGGTTTGGTCTCTGGCCTCACTCAGTGGGTTGGGGATCCAGGATTGCCATGAGCTCTGGTGTAGGTGGCAGATGCAGCTTGGATCCCAGGTTGCTGGGGCTGTGGCACAGGCCATGGCTGTAGCTCTGATTTGACCCCTAGCCTGGGAACCTCCATATGCTGTGGGCGTGGCCCTAAAAAGCAAAAAAAAAGAATGCTCAGCAAAATGAGCAGTACTGGGTAAAGAGAAGAGAATAGAAACTCAGGTAAGTAGGTAAGTGCACTGGGAAATCAATAGGAAATTGATGTAAAAATGATAGGCATCAAAGTGCAGGTCTTCATCATTGCTAATTATTAGGGAAATGCAAAGCAAAACTAGACTGAGTACCACCTCCCACCAGTCAGAACGGCCATGATTAAAAAGTATGCAGTTAACAAATGCTGGAAAGGGTGTGGAGAAAGGGGAACCCTCCTACACTGTTGGTGAGAATGTAAATTGGTGCAGCCACTATTGAGAACAATATGGAAATTCCTCAAAAAATTAAAAATACAGTTGCCATATGATCTAATCCTACTCCTGGGCATACATCCAGACAAAACTATAATTCAAAAAGATACATGCACCCCAATGTTTACCACCACACTATTTACAATAGCCAAGACATGAAAGCAACTGAAATGATGAGTAGATGTCAAACTCAAACATTTGACAGATGACTAGATGAAGAAGATGTGGCATATATAAATATAATGGAATATTAGTCATCCATTAAAAAGAACAATGTTATTTGCAGCAACATGGATGGACCTAGAGGTTGTCATAATAAGCAAAGTAAGTCAGAAAGAGAAAGACAAATAGCACATGATATCCATTTAAAATATGACACAAATGAGCTTGTCTATGAAACAGTAACAAAGTCATGGACATAGAGAATAGATTTGTGGTTAGGGAGAGGAGGGGTGGGAGAGGGAAGGATTAGGAGTTTGGGATTAGCAGATGTAAACTATTATATATATAGAATGGATAAACAAAAATGTCCCACTGTATAGCACGGGAAACTATATTGAATATCCTGCAATAAACCATAATGGAAAAGAAAATGAAAAAGAATATATATGCATGTTTATATATATATATATATATATATATATGTATGTATACACACACACACACACACACATATAAATGAGTCACTCTGCTGTATAACAGAAATCAAATACAACATTTTGAATCAACTATACTTCAATAAATTTGTTTAAAAAATTAGGGTCTTTTTCTCTGGTCAGAGAGAGGAGGTGAATTTTTTCTCTCCCACTTAGAAGATCGGCTGAGGAATCAGGCAGCTTGTTGTGAGTGGCATGGGTAACATGAAGCTGAGTGGCAAAAGCAAGATCAGCTATATCCAGAGTTCTGGACTCTGTCAAACAAATCACAGAGATAAAGGGTGTTCCTTCATTATTTAATGTCTGTTTGTGACACTTTCAGTCCGAGTTAGTTTCTTATGCATACTTGAATATCTGGCATAGATACCACAGTTGGTATTCCTCCCAGATGTATTCATCCCCCACTTGCTGCAAGGTCTTTGGGTAACACATACACACACACACACACACACACACACACACACACACACATTTCTATTTTAATTGCCTGGTTTTTTTTTTTTTTCCCAGGGAAGAAAACCCAAGTCAATAAGATTCCAATTTTGTAGCCTGCAGACTAATATCTATGATACAGTATATAATTATTGCAGTAAGCTTTTTCCACAGAGGGCTTTACAGCCTATCCTGAGTATAAATGATGGAGATGTAACAAGTGGAGTTAACTGAAGGTTTCCATTCTTAAGGAGACTTTGGAACTGTATAAGCAAACCTCATCTCACTTTGTCTTCATTAGTAGATTCCTTCCCTATTTTTATTTTTGTGAAGGAATAACTTTAATAATGAAATTTCATTAAATTCTGTATTAGATGTTAATTGACTAGACTAATATTCCAGATGTTACAAGTTTGTTTAAAATATGTCACATCCCTTAATTATAAGGAAAGCAACCATATAATAATATGACAATATGACTATTAAGTTTGTTTTCTGGTTATGATGCCAAAAGATCTTAACTTTTAAATAGTGATATCTCACTTTATTCCTCTGCATGAGTGGAAGACATTTACCTCTTTTCATATCACTGTGTTCTTTAATTAGGTCTTCATTATTTTGTCAGATTCTTACATCTTCATTATTTTCTTGGCTCTTGCATAGGGCTGTTCCTTTTCTCAGTTTGTTTAGAGACAAGTATATACTTTCTAGGCACTAGCTTTTTCTCTCATTTTTAACATCTATTTTAGTACATCCTTGCATTCCTAACTAATGACCTCTCCTCAGAATCTTCCCTAGTTAAATCAAAACAATTCTTCTACCCTGGGATTTCTTTCAAGCAATTGCTTAATTCACTCAGACTCAATTCCTATTGTTTCCCTGTCTCTCTGTTTCTTCATATTTTTAGATTATAATCAGAATCAGGGTCCAAAACTACCAGTCCTTCTAACTGTGAATGTATTTCTTACCCTGACACTCACTGCCTAGGTAATTTTTTCTCTATTAGGAATGCCACAGGATCTGGGTTTTGTCTTTAGTAGCCTATTAACACTATTTTCTTTAAATAAACTCCTACTGATCAAATCCATGCATTATGCGACATCATCTTTCATTTGGTCCTAAGACTATCATCTATTTAATCACCCTCCTCTGAGATATTCTCTTCAGTTTTATTCTCAGATATTCCATGTTGAAAAATGTGAGAAAATTAGAAAGACAATGGAAACAGTGAAGTGAAAGGCACTTGAAGTCCTAGGACAGATACAGAAACAGATTAAAAATATGATAAGTGTGGCAACAGAGGTGTTCATAGGGCATTCTAAGGTAATTGAAAGGAACTTCTCAGTGGCCTATGAGATCACAAAAGAAAAAGAGTGATGACAATGGGGAAACCGACAATTTCATACCAAATGGTGAGGAGTCTAAATCAATTCAAACATTCTGAAGGGTAATCTGGCAATTTGTTACCTACATCCTTAAAGTGATTCTTACCCTTTAAATGTTTTCTAGGGAAAAAAAAATGCCCCAAGATTGGAATGTTAAAGTCTCTCAAAGATACATGGATAAAGATGATCAGAGCAATGTAAACCACTACTTCTACTCCTAAAGCCACCATATAAGATTGTGGGCTTATATATATATGTATTTTTTTTTCCCTCAAGCTTGAACTGATACTTCCTGGTTTCCCATTTACCCTGGCCACAATGGCCAAACTGATAATCCTGAGACATTAGATTTTAAATGTTATTTTCCTGTTTAAGAACCTGTCATTGTAGCATATGGACCAAAGCATTTACATCTAAATGAACCTGCCTGTTTGCCAGACTGTACCTGATTCCCTATATCCAGGAGGATTCCCCCCTATCCAGCCAAAAGTGTCATTACTTTTTGGAGTGAACTCTTTTAACTCCTGTTTACCTCTTCTGTTCCTTGGACCAGATAATCTTTTGCTTGCCCTTCTAAAATTCCATGTTTCCGTCCTGTTTTTTTGCCATGGAAGGCTGATCTACCAGGGCTAAACAATAGGGCTCCTAAGACTTTTGGTACAGTTTGACCACCAGGGAGAGCTGGTAGGAGACCAGAGAAATGGAGGTGAGTGAGGCTAAGGGTGTGTATTCTCTCTTCATAACCTTGCTTCTAGCTGATGGTTTCCCTTGAGAGAAGCCTCTGCTTTTTCCCCAGGCAGCTTGCTCAATATTAAATTTTTATTTCTGGGTTCCAGTTATGTCTCCCACTTCTCATCTCTTCAAAAAGACACAGGTGTACTCCATCACTTTTGATGTGTTTGAGAATATCTGTATTTAGTGCTTATTCTTGAATAATAATGTTTCTGGACCTAAAATTTCAGATTGATGATTTTTCCTCATAATTTTAGAAATATCACTCAAATCTTTTAACAACTTTTTTTTTGCTATTGAGAAATCCTTTGTATCATTCATTTAGTCTGATATATAATTTCTGCCTTTAATTTTTTATTTTCCTTTAGTGTTTTACACTTTTCCTATTAAGAGTAGATTCCGGAGTTCCCATCGTGGCGCAGTGGTTAGCGAATCCCACTAGGAACCATGAGGTTGAGGGTTCGGTCCCTGCCCTTGCTCAGTGGGTTAACGATCCGGCGTTGCCGTGAGCTGTGGTGTAGGTTGCAGACGCGGCTCGGATCCTGCCTTGCTGTGGCTCTGGCGTAGGCTGGCGGCCACAGCTCCGATTCAACCCCTAGCCTGGGAACCTCCATATGCTGCAGGAGCGGCCCAAGAAATAGCAAAAAAAAAAAAAAAAAAAAGAGTAGATTCCTTTTTATTTACTATTACATTTTATAAATCTAAGAGCTCATGTGTTTCCTCAGTTCTAGAAAAGTGTATACCTTTTTCTTTTTGAATACTCTTTTGCTATGACTCTGCATTCCCTTAACATGTTAGACTCCTAAGGTATTCTGTCAGATTTTATTATTACATATGCATCTTCATTTCTCTTAAATTCTTTCATGTTTGTTAGTTTTTGTTTTTCCAATTTTTAATGGAATTATAGCTAATTTACAATGATGTGTTAGTTTCAAGTGTATAACAAAATGATTCAGTCATACATATAGCTGAATATATATGTATATGAATATATATTCTTTTTCAGATTCTTTTCCATCATAGGTTATTACAAGATACTGGGTACAGTTCCCTGTGTCATGTTTGCCATTTTTCAAATCTTTCTGTTTCACTCTGGATACTTGCCTTATATCTATATTCTATTTCACCAGTGATTTTATGCTTGTTATAAGGTGTTTCATATACACACACACACACACACACACATTTATATGCTTGCAGAATTTTGTTATTCTTTTCCCCCTCGCCCTGATAGTATTTATTTCTTACAATTTTTATTTACTTTTAGTTTTAGAATTTTCAATCATATTTTTACAAACTGATAAACAAAATTGCATGAGTAATATATGTTTATCTACATTCTGTTTCATTTATCTTGTAATTGTAATTTGGAGTTTGAACTCATGCTTAGAAGGGGTTACCTCTGCCAAGTGTTCCAGGAAGAATACCACATTTAAGTCGTTTTTCTTTACAAGATTCCAGACCACACAGGCTGTTTAAATCAGAATCCCCAATCCAGGCAAGGTGGCCACCATACTTATAAATTCTAAGTAGATTTTGTTTTTGTTTTTGTCTGCAAACAGCCCCCTCAGACTCCTACAACCTTCTTTGTCATCTCCCTGGGCCAGCTGAAAGACATTTTTTTTTTTTTTCCTAGTCTGCACTTTGGGGCACATGGACCATTTTGCTGTATCCTGCTTCAGGAGAAAGTCTCAATACCAAGATCACACCTGGAAAGGGCGTAGTTAGATGTCTTCTCATCCTGTCTGTGGATTGTGGTTTCCTCTTATCCCCTGAGAGCAGGGAAGCTGCAGATGTAGATTACAAAATTACTTTTTCAGTTTTCGGTTTTCTTTATTCTTCCTGATCCTTGGCAATTTTCTTTGGAGGCTTATTGAGGTCATTTGTGAATTTTAAAGGCTGTTTGTTGTATTTTATCTAACATTTCTAGTTATTTATATAGAGTGTTTTTCAAAGGATGTGGTTTTTCTAGAAAACCATTTCAAGGTACAGGTACTAGTTTAGCCCTGTCTTAAAGAGATACCTCATTGAATTATTATAAATTTAAATAGGATCTAATACAGCATTTTCTCCATAACAATTTCTTTTGTAAAGTACAATTCTTTTCCATTTGTAAGATAATAAGCTCTCTATCAACTTACTTAGAATAATCAGCTACCAACAAAGGCAAATAACAAAACTACATTGATAAAAAGATGTCCAAGTACATACTATGATTCCATTTCTATGCAGTTTAAGAACATACACAACCAGTCAGTGGTTATAGACGTCAGAATGGTAGTTACCTCTGCAGTTATTGACTGGGAAGGGGTTTGAGGGGAACTCCTGGGGTGCTTCAATCAAGATGATCAAGGTGTTAAACATGTATAAAACTCATCAAGCAGTATGCTTAAGATTATGGTATTTTATGCTATATACATTATAGATCAATTTTAAAAAAAGATGTCCAAGGTGTCTTTGACAAGCCATACTCAGAAATTTTAGAGCCATTAGATTGATCCTAATCTAGCTGTTTTTACTTTAACTTAAAATTTGTTGACTATTTTCTCATTATAAATCCCAACATTGTAAAAATTAATTACTTTTAGAAGTGGAGGTTGGAACAAGTATTTTACATAAACCGATATTCTTCCTAATCAGGCCACCACAAATATTATTAATCCATCCCAGTTAGTTTTCTCCTGCTTCTGTGCAAAGCCCTATCCTTCTAAATGTGCCAGTCTGACAGCCACCACCAATCAATTAGGGTTGGAAAGTGAGAACAGCCTCACTTGGGATGCCTGAACAGGATGACCTTTATGGGCCGACCAATCTTATATTTTCTGTCTGTGAGTGACTCATTTCGTTCTGCTATCTGTAGACTAAACAGGCAACCTTCAAGAGAAAGTGAATATTCACAATGACCTTCTGCTCTTCAAAGCAAGACTTGTTCATATATCTATAGTGGTTTGTTAACTGTCTGTTCTCAGAGGAATTTGTTCTTAGAATCCAGCGTACTACTGGTTTCTCTTAAAATTTTGTCATTTACAGGATGCTCATTATATTGACTTAAATTCCAGTAAACTATAGAGGAATTAAAAGAAAAAAAAAAACCTAACAACAAAATCAGTGCTTCATCATTTACAACCACCTGAGAACACTGTGATCCAATCCAAGGTTTGCACCAATTACATCAGTATAAGCTGCTTTCCTTTTTCTCTGTTTTCACCAGAAGCTCTGCACATCTATATCAAACATCAGAGGTATTTATTACATACTTAGCAAGGGCAATAGATGTATGGAAGGGAAGTGGCAGAAAGCAGTGGTAAAGAAGGAGTATCTGGCCTCTTTCACTGTGATATCAAATAGTTAGAAGACTTGAACCTTTCATCAATCAATTACTTGCTCCAATTTCTTTTCAAGGAAGATCTCAGAGAAGGATCAAATTTCAGCATCAACTGATTTTGTCTTTGGTTCCTTTTGTTGAAGTCCGTGCTTTTCCATGAAAAATAATTAATCCTTAAAAACTGGCTCTAATATTGATACATCCTTACATTCCTTTTATGTTCATGCATATCATCTTTTTCTTTTTGCCATTTCTTGGGCCACTCCCATGGCATATTGAGGTTCCCAGGCTAGGGGTCGAATCGGAGCTGTAGCCACTGGCCTACGCCAAAGCCATAGCAACGTGGGATCCGAGCCACGTCTGCGACCTACACCACAGCTCATGGCAACCCCAGGTCCTTAACCCACTGAGCAAGGCCAGGGATCGAACCCGCAACTTCATGGTTCCTAGTCGGGTTCATCAATCACTGAGCCATGACGGGAACTCCCATGCATATCATCTTTTGAAAGAAAAATGCTCAGTAGAAAACTACATTTATTGAATAATACATATTTTGCCGATTTTTACAAACCACAGAATGTTGTTTTAGTTTGAGTTCATACAAAAAGAGTCTAGGAACAGGATCTGAGTACTGAGTGTGCCATTCATGTCATTGTTGGTTGTGTCAGATGTATGTTATCACATGTGATCCCACATCAAACCATGTATAGACCAGGAGACCGAGTTTCAGAGAGAAAAAATGTGATAAAGTCATAATTCTAACTCAACTGTGTGTGTGCTCAGGTAACTCAGCGTTGTTCCAAGAGCCCTATGTTCATCCTGGACCAGCTTTGTGGTATGTGACCTTGGGCAAATCACTCAACCTATGCGACCCTTAGTATCCTCAACTGCTTCAACATAATCTCTGCTTTGCCTGTCAGATAGGGTATTTTAAAGACCAAAACCGTCAATGAGCCTATTTGATACTTAACTTGGGACAGCTATTTAAAACAAACAAACAAAAAAACAATTTTAACAATTTTAAACAAACAATTGGATTGCATTTGCCCTGGATCATCTCAGTGTTGAAAGTTCCTACTGCCCCATCTATCACTGATTTTTGTCAAGGGTGTGCTGTGTGCTTCTGGATCTTTTGCAACAGGGTACACAGCTTCAAAAACAAGGGAGAAGACAAACTTGGTTCCATTATAGTTTTGTTGTGAACTGCACATAGAAACTGATTTATGTCTATATGTGAGTAAAGAGGTCAGTTTAACTAAACAAGGGACAAAATAGGGGCCATTCAGCCACTGATGCCTGAACCTCTGGACTGCTGCTATGAAAATACATCTACTTTCTCAGGGTGATCCCCCAACCCCCCATCACTTAGGATCCAGCAGCCCCTGCCTGTCTGTCCTAGATTTCTTTCTTTAACAACAGGTGCCTGCATTACTGAGAGATAGTTTTATTGCATCTTGATGTCATGACTGCAGCTGCTAGTATATAAATAAACTGGAGGCCACCAGAGGGCTTTTTAAAAATCTAAGATCTATAAGGAAGAAATGTCTTAATATGTTTTATATTTTTAACAGAGAAGGAAACTGAAAACTTATAATGAAACTGATTTTTAGCATTTCAACTAAGATTCCATGTCAGTAATTTCTTTGTAGATACCATGTGACCATCAGAGGAGGAATAAACTAAGTATGGACCATGGACCATGCTCATGTGAATTAAACTACAATAGCCACTTAATTTTTTATGAGTGTGTAAATTTCACTTCAATAGTATCGCTTCTTGATTTCCTTCTTTTTCTCCTTTCTGACTTTCTTACCATGTAACACAGAGAAATTACGATTATTAAGGGGTCAGTCCATTTGTGGGCAGAGAAAATCCTGAAACTCTCCAGTTAAACAAAACATTTCTCATTTGCATTAAATGAGGTGAGAGAAGAAAGGATGAAACCCTTGGAAAACTTCTGTGTGTGCATTACCAAGGTTTTTTTTTTCCTCAGAGTGTGTGTGTGTGTGTGTGTGTGTGTGTGTGTGTGCGCGCGTGCGCGCGTATATATTTTTTTCTCTCTCTTCTTCGTTGCTGAAATTGTGAAATTGAATTTGATGGTGCCATCTCAAGTCTGTAATTAATAGGAAAATTAGCTATGGCTTTGGGGAGTTTTTGAAGACTGGATACAACCATGGAGTATAACACTCTGCTACCATTCAGTTTTTGAGATTGGAAGAAACTGAATTTTAAGTAACTCAATACCTCCTTTTCAGCACTTGTTTAATAGTACATGTCCTTTAACCAAAGAACACAGATGGTACAATGAGGTTTTAATTAGATTTCACGTTGGATCCAATTAGCTACAGTTGCAAATGTAAAATCTAAAATAGAGCATTAAGAAATAACTTTATCGAGTCACTTCAATTTGTTAGGTCACCGGCCTTCCTGGATTGCAGTGGACATACAGCTCAAGATAACAGCATCATGAATTCCTATTTAAAACATATGTCAGTGGGGAGTTCCCATCATGGCTTAGGATCCTCCCTGACTAGGCTCCATGAGGATATGGGTTCGATCCCTGGCCTCTCTCAGTGGGTTAAGGATCCAGAGTTGCTGTGAGCTGTGGTGTAGGTTGCAGACATGGCTCAGATCCTGCGTTGCTGTGGCTGTGGTGTAGGCTGGCAGCTACAATTCTGATTCGACCCCTAACCTGGAAACTCCCATGTGCTGCAAGTGCGGCCCTAGAAAGCAAACAAAACAAAAACCAACCAACCAACCAAACAAAACATATGCCAGTGGTTAAAATTGTGTCTGATGTATAGGTTCAGAAATGGTCTTTCTCAACTTCTCTACTTATGAAAATATGAATAAAGATGAAAATCTCCCCAACACACTGAAAGGAAAGCTTATTCCTGAGTTTGGACAAAATTTATTCTAACAGTGAGGACAACTGGGCTGGAATAAAAATTAAAACACAGCCATAGACATATCTGAAGTGCACCTCATGACATAAGTAGTCTTTTCTTCACAAAAGAGAATTTGGGAGGTGGGTGAGTAACAGTGCAAGAGTAAGAAAGACGATTGGTACATCTCCCATGGTTTCACCTTGATGAAATAATCAAAATTAAATAATAAAAAATAACATGACCATTAGACCTCCCCTATTCTTTCTCCTAATATGTGCAAGTTTTTGAGATGTTTGAACATTGTTATGTCTCAAGAGTGCCTCTTACCTTCAATGCCCTCATTTTCACTTTAAAAAATATTAATTTGGAGTACACTTGCGATGCAGTGGGTAAGGATCTGGCATTGTCACTGCGGTAGCTTGGGTTGCTGCTGTGGCATGGGTTTGATCCCTGGCCCAGGAACTTCTACATGACGTGGATGTGGCCAAAAAAAAATTCAAAGCAAGAATCAGGGGGAAAAATAGACCTTAGAAGTAGGGGAGGGATGATCAGACAGTTAGGCATTGCATCTTGATAGGTTGTAGCTCCTACACTTAAAGCAGGAGGTGTTGACAAGAGATCCCTAGCAGAAGGGTATGATGAAGACAGTATCATATGATGCAGTATCATCTTGGAGTAACAGAGGAGTAGGAGGGTGGGAAAGACAATAATTTCATATCAGTTCATTAGAAACACATGGGATGAGAGTAGGAAACATTTCTGGTGACACACCAACTCTGGCTGACAGTGAAGGTCTTAGGTTGCTGTGCTTAAAAAAGCTCTTTCTCCATTCTCAGAAGGAAAGGTTGTGTGATAAAATGTCAGTGGGTGAAGGAGGGATGACTGATTGTAAAGTTCCATTTATTTAAAAATCACCTAAATAGGAGCTCTCTGGCAGTAAATTGGGTTAAGGATCTGGCATCGTCACTGCCGTGGTGTAGGTTTAATCCCTGGTCTGGGAACTTCTGCATGCCAGGGGCATGGTCAAAAAAAAAAAAAAAAGGTTATAAAAAATAAAAATCACCTAAAAATATTCACTCATAAAATTTGGTTAAACAAATCAAGACATACACATTGTGGTGGTTAAATGTATGTGTCAACCTGGCTGGACCATGAAGTACCCAGATAGTTGGTGAGATGTAATTCAAGGTAGCTGGGAGGGCATTTTTGCATGAAATTGACACTGAAGTCAGTGGACTTGGGTGAAGAAGATTGCTCTTCACAAGGAGGTGGGCCTCAACTGATAATTGAAGGTCTGAATAGAGCAAAAAGACCAACCTTCCCTTGAATCAGTGAGAACTCTTCAGTGATAGACTTTGGATCATCTATAATACTGACTCTGAAGGCCTTTGAATGGGAACATCAGCTCTCCCTGGGGCTCTTGCACCACTGGCTAACCTGCAGATGATCCAGTTTCTTATAATAAATCTCCCTCACCATATATATGTGTGTGTATGTATGTGTTTGTGTGTGTGTATAATATATATAGCTGATATATAATATGGGAGTTCCCGTCATGGCTAAGTGGTTAATGAACTCAACTAGTATCCATGAGGATGCAGATTTGATCCCTGGCTTCACTCAGTGGGTTAAGGATCTGGTGTTGTGGTGAGCTGTGGTGTGGGTTGTAGACACGCCTTGGTCCCATGTTGCTGTGGTTGTGGTGTAAGGGTCCAATTCGACCCCTGGCATGAGAACCTCCATATGCCACAGGTGTGGCCCTAAAAAGAAAAAAGACGAAAAATACAATAAAATAATATATAATATGAACATATATATATTACTGGTTCTGTTTCTCTGGAGAATCCTTTATATGCATTAGCAGAGAACCACCTAATTTTTAAAATCAGATTGTGAAGAATATTTACACCCACAAAACATATGATGTAAAGTAGAAAGGATGAAAACTGATACTCTCCATATAGTATTACTGCATTTTATAATATTTATATGTTACAAAGAAGGCTTGAAAAGGAATTTAGCAAATTGTGGTCATCTCTGGGTATTCGGCTTATTGGATGATATAATCTTTTCTTTTTAATTGTCCATATTTCTAAATTCTCTATAGTGAATATACATTGGTTCTTAATCAGTAGGAAAAATGCTATCACTTTTTTAAGCAGCTTAAAAGTCAAGTATTCTGGTTAAATTTTGCTGCTTGCAAGGTAGAATAAAGAGTAATCAGTTCCTGTGAGAACAAAAACAAAGCATATGTCAAAGAACTGAAGTAATAGTTTCTTTCAGCAGGTATCCTATCTGAGCAGATGGTATTTAAGCAAGAAATCCCTGCATCTTAATGGAAGGCAGAGATACAATTTCCCCAAAAGCTGACATTAAAAATAGATGACATTTGGGGGCATTCACTGAACATATTTGTAGTTGTTCCTTTTACAGAGTCTTATTTTCAGGGGACCAGGTATCCTAATCTCTAGGTCCTGGTACTGTGTAATACACAGGACTCTTAAAAAAAAAATCAGAGAAAAAAAGATTACATGTTTCCTATTGTGGGAGAGAATTTACTGTTTGTGATTTATTGCTTTTATTATAGATTATTGGAACATAGTTTAGGGTACAACTGAGTAGAAATCCCTCCCCTGTCTATTCTTCTTTTAATTTTTTTATTATTATGCTTATTAAAAAATAACATAATTTACCCAAAGTTTAACTTGTGTGTGTGTTTATATGTGTAACACACATGCATATCTATATACAGGTATAAATCTGTCTTATTTCACCTTTCACCTTCTTCCCCTTTTACTCATTTTTATGTCTTTTGCTGCTGCTTTTTTTTTTTTTTTTTTTGTCCTTTTAGGGCCACACCTGCTGCACATGGAGGTTCCCAGGCTAGAAGTCAAATTGGAGCTGTAGCCACCGGCAACAGTGACAGTCACAGCCACACCAGATCTGGGCCGCATCTGTGATCTACACCATAGCTCACAGCAATGCCAGATCCTAATCCACTGAGCGAGGCCAGGATCAAACCTATGTCCTAATGGATACTAGTCAGATTCCTTTCTGCTGAGCCATGACTGGAACTCCTTGCTTCTTAATTTGTAAATGAAGGGACTGTGCATGCTGGTGTTTGCTTTAAAAAATCCAGCACAGGCTCATGGTGTCATTGAATGCAAGTTCATGTGCCCATTGTACAGTGAGGCCAAAGAAAACGAAATACTGTAGTTTGGAGCAGAGAAAGGCATACTGTACTGCAGGGCCAAGAAGGATAACAGGTAGATCTTGCTCAAAAACCCTGACCTCCTGGATGGTTTTGGTGGAGAAGTTTATTTTGGCTGCATTCGTGGGCATATGGAAGTTCCTGGGCCAGGAATCCCAGCCGCAGATGCAACCTACAGCTCTGGCAACACTGGATCCTTAACCTGCTGTGCCAGGCCGTGGATCAAACTGGCACCTCAGCAGAGACTGGTGCCACTGCAGAGACAGTGCAGGATTGTAACCTACTGTGCCACAGTAGGAACTCCTTTGGAGAAGTTTTTATAGGCAAAATTGGGGGTAAGGATTGTAGGGTGTGACTTTCTCTGATTTGTTGGTGATGCAGTAAGAGGGCAGGGCTCCAAGAATGGAGCTCAGCCTGAAGTTACCACCCTCCCCTGGGGTGGGGGCCTTACTAATGCAGAAGGACTCAGAGCTATTGTTATACATATCAATGGAGAAGGAACAAGCAAGGCCTGCTCCAAGCCTGTACTACTGTTTTGTTTGTTTGTTTTGGCTACACCTGGGACTTGTGGAAGTTCCAGGGCAAGGGATCAAACCCATGCCAGAGTAGCAACCAGAGCTATAGCAGTGACAAAGCTGGATCCTTAACACACTGAGCCATAAGGGAGCTCCTGCACTACTGTTTCTTGACTGTTCCTCCCTTCTCTCCGAATTCTCTTGGTTGTCGGATTAGCAACTGTTTAAATCTGCCCTTTGGAACACAGGGAAGGTCATGGAGGCTGAATGAAACCTATTTTCTACAAATAAGAAACCGGAGACAAAGAAAGGATTTGTACCCAGGAGCCCTACAGGGTCCTGCTGCATTTCACTACCAGAAGTTGAAAGATGTAAGGAGCAAATGCCCCCTAGAGATTCTGGAGAGAACTTGACCCTGCTAACAGCTTTATTTAGGCCAAATGATACTGATTTTGAACTTCTGGCCTCAAAAATATGATAGGGCAAATTTCTGTTGTTTTAAGCCACTGAATTTTTGGCAATTTATTCCAGAAGCTCTAGGAAAGTAATATAGGGTGCAACTGAATTTTGTGGCTGGAGTCAGGTAATTTAGGGAGGAGAAGTTCTCCCTTTCAAGTTCTAATCCCTTCGAACCCATTGGATCTCATTTTCAATTTCATGGATCCAATTGGCTGCTGCAGTGGACCTTTGGGAAAGCCTGTGAAGTTGAAAATTGGCCTTCTCCTAAATGCCTGCAAGTGTAATGCTATATGGAGCTCTCTCTCAGCCTGCAGAACAAGGCACCTGTGAGACAGGAGGGAAGGAGGTAATGCACAAAGTTTAAATGAATGACACAGCCATTGAGGCTCTGATTAAAAAAACTGGCTAGAACCTATTAGCTCCAAGATGGCAAAAGATTTGACTTCTGGCTGACC
Source organism: Phacochoerus africanus (assembly GCF_016906955.1). Taxonomy (NCBI): domain Eukaryota; kingdom Metazoa; phylum Chordata; class Mammalia; order Artiodactyla; family Suidae; genus Phacochoerus; species Phacochoerus africanus. Next base: position 101,256,378 of record NC_062544.1, on the reverse strand, counting down.
TTGAGCCTCATTATGTACTCATTTTAATACATTAGCTTCTAAATGACATGCTCACAGGCACCGTAACAGTTCCAATGGCAAACATAAAGGCCAAAAAGTGGGTGGTGCCCCAGGAAATCTTTGGAATAACCCTCCCATTCATTAGCCTATGAAATAAAAAACTCACCACCCAGTATTTCAGGGCCTCTTGTCTTCTGAGATAGCTCACTCTTTTTCTCATAAATCTACTTCTTACCTAGCACTTTGCCTTTCTCTGAGTTCCTTTTGCACTGAGACATAAAGAACCTGAGCTTCATTAAGTCCTGAGACCAAGTGCATAGTTTCAATTAAAGAGACCGTGGGTTCAAGTCCCAGTTTGAATCTTGGCTGGGTGAAAGTCCCATCTTGTTAGTTCAAGTTGCAAGCAGAGTTTGTTTCACTTTCATACTCTGTGTGGTGCAATTCACAGGCAGAAACATACACATACACACTCCAAAGACAATTCAACAAGTATCCTATTGTCCTTTTTATCTACTGTTTTTTTCCAGCCAAGTATTTCTATCCAATTGTCCCTCCCCTACATACCATTTATTACAGAATGAATTCATAGGAAAAAGTGAGTTCCAATATGTACCAGATTTTACTCTGATCCAACTTGATTCTTTCGATTGTTGTTCAATTTTATCACACCTTTTTTGACCTCCTGAAGACCTAAAGTACATGTCGGGTATTTAAACCTATACCTGACATTTTAAACAAAACTTTCTCTTTGTTTTTTCTATTTAGAAGAAAGCATGAATTAAAATTGACCCTGAGGTTGAAGGAATACATGAAAAGTATTTCTTCTTTACACTATTTAAAAGTTCCCAAAGACTAGTTTTAAAGCAAATGGCTATTTTGATAAAGGAAACAGGTGCAGTCATGGGTCATTATCCTTCCCTATATTGTGCTGATGTGCTGTGTATATATATGCCTAGGTAGCTGTAGAAATTTCCTTTGCCACATTGACCTCTACTGGATGGAATGTCTTACCAACCCAACTCGGCTTAGAAACTTTCTCTTATCACCTAAATGTCTGGTCTAAAAGCCTCCTAGAGAGCAGAAGAGTTATGGAAAGGCAGAAGAAAAGGCAAGAAGAAGGAAGGCAAGCAGGCAAGGGAAACTAGCGGAGGTAATGAAGAGTACAGTAAAGCAAAGGAAGAAAAGAACAGAAACACAAGAGGCAAAAAGTTTGAAGTGTAGAGGAAAAAAGATCATAACCTGGTCAATCTTTAGCAACCCCTGCCTCCTCAAAAGGAGACATAAGCAGTTTTGCTACCAAACCAAACTTGGGCCTGCTCGTCTGTGTGCAATAAAGCCAATCTACTGACACTGGGCTGTGGTGCAGGAAAGTGCAATGTTTATTGCAGGGTGCCAAGCAAAGAGTTCAGGGAGATAGCACTCAAAAAGCCCAAACTCTCTGATGAGTTTCAGCAAAGCATTTTTAAAGGCAAAGTGATGGAGGAACACCCCAGGTGTGTTCCTGATCAGCTCATGCACAATTCTCTGATTGGTTGATGGTGAGGAAACTGAGTGGTGTCATGGGGGTTAACATCAATCCTTAGGCTCCAGTAGATCTGGGGCTACCTGCTCATGGTCATCAAGTATTAACATTTCCCATTTGGTGGGGGTTTTAGCATCTGTAAAACAGATGTGCATCAGGAAATGTGCATCAGGTACTATTATCAGGGTACCTCAGAGAGTTGCTACAGCAGAGGACATGAGGGGAGGATTCTATCCCTGGCACGGCCCCATAGGTTCCTGCTCCTTTACAATTTGGCAGTTGTCTAGTTAGTTTGATCATTTAATTCATTGGGTGGCTGTGCCTTTGTTTATGTGTTTGCTATTTAGGGTGGTTGTGGCTTTGTTTATTTGTTTAGGTTGCCTGAATTACTTGGGATGAATGTCTCCATGGATCAGAGTCAGACAGTGGGCACATATTAAGTCTCCATTTGGTGAATGTCCACCTCACTAGGCTTGGCCGATTCCATCTCAATGCAGTGAAGTGTGCACCATGCACACAGTCTTAAGGACCTAAATCAGTATTTAACGATTATTTGAGAACCAGACTCTGAAAAGCCCAGACATATCTTCCAGAAGGGTGTACCCCTTGCCTACAGTCCTTCAGGATAGAAAAAGTTGAAAGAATGTTACCTTGCCACTTCCTCAGCACAGTTGCTCTGTTGGCCAGAGTTCCCTTTTCTAACTTTTTAGCTTCATGCCACCCACCACGTCACAGCTCCCTGGTGTCCTGCAGGAATGCTTTTTTCCTGTCCAGCCCTGGGAATGAGGATAGCATCAATGCTGCTGGCACCTCAGTTTCCCTGTTCTGTTTTCCACATTAGGAGCAAAGCACCATCCCCGCCATCCCCCCTCCCCACCGCCCCACTTTCTTTACCATCAAAAGAATCTATGCCACAGAACACCTTCTCAGCCTGGTTTAAAAAGAGAAAAACAAAAATCTCTCCATCTATCACTTCATTTTGTCTTTCTCTCTTTCTACTCTTCCCAACTTTTTTTTTTTAACCTCAGCATTCTACCTTTGAGAAAGGTAGGCTTCATAATGCAGCTTGACTTAAATTATGACCCTGCTGCACTATTTTCTTTGAGCTGCTATTTTCCCTGCCTGTTCCAGCTGCTGAGCACAATTGCTACAGCTCAATTATTAAAGAGATGCTAAAAATAGCCAAGTGCAAGGCTGTCGACAAAGAAAAATCATTCAAACACAGCAAGAGACACAACCTGGGCAGCGAACTCTCACTGTTATTAGATCCTTAATTCTCCCCACCCCCCTCTCCCTTTATGCTTCTCTTTTCTTTCTTTCAGCAATAATAAAGTAATAGGCAGCTTAAAAAGGTCCCTTTTCTGTACCCACAGGAATTTGCATAAGCTGATGACTGCTTTGCCATAGCAAAGACTCCTTAGTAAAAAAGAACAGATTTACTTGAGGAGCCCCTTGCAAAGGTGTGTGCAGAGGAATTTACAAATGATTTTTTCCCTTCTAGGAGGTGGGTGAGTCCCATCCACAGAGGTCTGCCAGCCTCCAAAGGGCCCCTCCTCAGACGTATCCCTTTGAGCTGTTAAAATCAAGAGTTTTCCTCCTATAGCTCATTTTAGAAAAAAGTAAATAATAGACATTAGAAAAATGAGAAATTAGAAAAGATAGGGCCAAGTATTTAGAGTTACAGTGTTAAATTTTCTCCACCTTCCTTCAATGTACTGTGTGACACTGCTTAACCCAAATTACAACTCTAAGCTTCACTTTTCACACACACATATATCATTTGATTATTGAATCTACTCTTTTTCTCATAAAAAATGAGGAGCTATAGCCTGGTCAGTTTGAGATAGTTTTAGAATTTTCTGTGCCCAACTTTCTAAGTACCACTTTTTATTTAGTCATTGGAGAGAGGCTGAGAAATTGAGGAGAGGGTGCTGCTGAGAGTCAGAGAGCCAGAATCAGTGATCCCATATACTGGGAAGCAAAAACTTCATTTCTGGTCAAAGTATCCAGGATTTAAGAGCCCAACATCCCTGAAAGAAGGGAATAGAGAAATTAGTCCAATATTTTTGGACTTTTTTCTCTAAACAGTTGCTTATATTTAAATTTCTCGGGGCAAGAGCTCTTAGAAGCTATTAAGACAATGGCTTAAAAACAGGGCATAATTTCAGTGGTCTCATCGTACAGGGGACAGGAAAAGTAGGGTTCAGATCCTGCCAAGAAGAAGGGATCTAATACATCCTCTCAGTTCTCATTTGAATCCTTGGTGGATTAACAATAGAATTAAATCAAGAGCTTTGTCAATACTGCAATTTAATTTTTTTTTTTTTTGTGGGCATGCTACATGTGGAAGTTTCCTGGGCCAGGGACTGAACCTGTGCCATAGCAGCAATCAGAGTTGCTATAGTGACAATGTGGATCCCTAACCCACTGCATCACAAGCAAACTCCAACACTGCAACTCTTATACAATCTTAAAAGGAGGAACACAGTTGGAGGAGTGAGATTATCAGACATCAAGAATTTGCTATAAAGTCACAGATTAATTATGACATTATGGTGTTAGCAAAGAAATAGACAAATTTATCAATGGAAAGTTATCAATAGAGAGCCCAAAAATAAACTCACATAAATATAGTTAACTGATCACTGAACAAGGAGCAAAGGCAACACAGTGGAGCAATGGGGTTTTGTCTTTTTAACAAATGATACTGGAACAACTGGAAATTCCCATGCAAAAAAAAAAAAAAAGAATCTGGGAGTTGCCACTGTGGCACATGGGATTGGCAGCATCTCTGGAGCACTGGAAAGCAGGTTCAATCCCTGGCCCAGGGCAGTGGGTTTTAGATCCATCATTGGTGCAGCTGTGGCATAGGTTGCAACTTGTAATTAGATTTGTTTTCTGGCCTGGGAACTCCATATGCCGCATATGGTATGGGGAGGCCATAATAGAAAAAAAAAAAAAAAGAAAAGAAAAAAAGAAAAAGAAAAAGAATCTGGACAGCCCTTAAAATCTTATCGTAAAATAACTCTACTTAAAATTTCATGGATATTGGATGAAGAACTTGACAAAATTATATTATAACTCATTTTTAAGAAAAGATAAAAGGAGTTCCCGTCGTGGCGCAGTGGTTAACGAATCTGACTAGGAACCATGAGGTTGCGGGTTCGGTCCCTGCCCTTGCTCAGTGGGTTAACGATCCGGCGTTGCCACGAGCTGTGGTGTAGGTTGCAGACGCGGCTCGGATCCCGCGTTGCTGTGGCTCTGGCATAGGCCAGTGGCTACAGCTCCAATTCGACCCCTAGCCTGGGAACCTCCATATGCCGTGGGAGCGGCCCAAAAGAAATAGCAAAAAGACAAAAAAAAAAAACAAAACAAAAAAAAGAAAAGATAAAAGATAAATTTTAAAAAGGAGGGCAGAATTTGGTGCAGAAAAATACAAACAGAGAAGTAAAAATGACCACACAGTTGATAAATAGATCCAAGAACTTATTATAACAACTTATTATATAACACAATTGGAATTTCAAGCAATGGGTATAATAACTCAGGAAATTGTGTTTGGACAGGAGGAGGAGGTATGCTAGAATTATATCTAATATCAAATTAGGTATAGGTGCATTAAGATCCACTGCAATAAAGTATATTTACAAAAAATGAAAGCAGAGATGTAATTTTGGATTGTTAAAGGTATTTCATACTAGGAGGGTAGACTCTGAAACCACAATATAAAATACTGATAGATTTTATCACCTAAAAACTAACATTTCTCTTAATATAAAATGCTATGAGCAAAATTTAAAAGCAAGTGACAACATGAAAGATGTATTTAACGAAGAAGGGTCAATTTCAGAGAGAGATTATATACTTGCGTGTATATATATATATATATAGATGCATATATAATCTCACACATTTATTTAAAAAATAGTGTCTCATAGAAAAAATGGTGAATTTTAAGGAGTAATTAACTAAAAATAACTTGAAATCACTGCTAAACTTATAATGATATTTTCCTATTTATAATAATTCAAAAAGTAAGGCTTCAAAGAACAAAACTATCCCATGTTCAGTTTCTGAATTTTGGCTAAGATATACTGATTAACCATTAGTGCCAGAGACTGAGCAGGGTAGTACAAAACCTCACGTAAATTAGAATTACAAACCAGTGAAAATTTTCTAGAAGGCAATTTGCAGAAATGTAATAGAAGACTTAAAAATTTGTATTTCCTTTAACGTGAAGTTTCACTTCAAGTCTACTTCACTAAATGATGAACCAAATATTCTTTGAAAGACTGTATAATATAACAAATAAAGGGGAAATCTCTACGACAAACAATGGATAAGAAAAATACATTAAAAATATAATGAACTACTAGGGGCCTTAAAAGATATGTTATTGTAAAAGGCTGGGGGTTGGTACAGAAAGATATTCATTCTTTGCTATATATTTATATGCAAAAATAAAATTAAAAATAATCTCTATAGGTATATTCATATAAAGTATAAAGAATATATAACAGATTAATGTGTTTATGCATGATAGTGGGATTGGCTGGACATAATTTTCTTTTGTTTTTGCTTATATATTTTAAAATATTTTTTCTTCAAAACTTAATTATAAAACACAATGGAGGAGTTCCCATCGTGGCTCAGTGGTTAACAAATCTGACCAGGAACCATGAGGTTGCGGGTTCTATCCCTGGCCTTGCTCAGTGGGTTAAGGATCCAGTGTTGCCGTGAACTGTGGTGTTGGTTGCAGATGCGGCTCAGATCCCACGTTGCTGTGGCTGTGGCTGTGGAGTAGGCTGGCGGCTACAGCTCCCATTCGACCCCTAGCCTGGGAACCTCCATATACTGCAAGAGCAGCCCAAGAAAATGGCAAAAAGACAAAAGAAAAAACAACAAAAAAACCCCACAATGGATAGGGAGTTCCCATTGTGGTTCAGAGGAAATGAACCTGTCTAGTATCCTTGAGGATGCAGGTTTGATCCCGGCCTCACTCAGTGGGTTAACAGCTTGGGTGCTGCTGTGAGCTGTGGTGTATATCCCAGAAGTGGCTTGGATCCATCATTCTGTGGCTGTGGTGTAGGCGAGCAGCTGCAGCTCTGATTGGATTACTAATCTGGGAACTTCCATATGCTGCAGGTACGGCCCTAAAAAGACAACAACAACAACAAAACACACACTCACACACACACACACACACACACACACGATAGAAAAATGTTTAGCAAACCATCACTTCAGAAAGACTGAGAAATACCATCTGAACAAATCCTATACATTGAGAACTGTGCTATAATGTCTCACATTGATACTACTCAGTGACAGCATCCACAAGCTGGTCACCATGTCAAGTGGCTTCCCAAGACCTGATTTAACTAGCTGAGATGGGAGATGGAAGAGAAGCACAATTAAATTTATCCATGTTTAAAAGCTCCAGGGTCACCAATATTCAGTAACCTAAGAATTCTAAGGTATATGCTGACTGCCACAGAAGCTAGCATGAGAACGGAAATAACTCCAAGGATAAGCTCATTGTGACAGCCAGTGTCCACATTCATCCAGGAAGATATATTTTCACTGATTCTGAGGACAGAATCCATACATTTCATGCTAGTATCTGGTGTGAAGATTTTTAAGAATTTCCCTTTGCCAGTGTATAGTTATGCTTCTCAGTGGGTGCTGAGTCCCATCCTACCTTTATAATATATTGTGAAATCAATATAAATCAAGCAGAACATCATTCTCAGGAAGCAGAAACATCAATCATGGTTTCAAATTTTAAGTTTTCTGACATTTTTGTCTCTACAGTTTCCAACTGAAAAGTCCCATTGCTAGAGCTTTTCTTTATTCTCTGGTTCTGTGATTTAATCATACTGGCCACCAAGGACAGAATGGATGCAAGAGTGGAGAATAGCAGGTAATTGGAAGAGAAAAGAAAAAAAAAAGATACACTGAAAGCACATCACTTGATATTTATAATTCAGCCTCCTGGTTATGGGACATAACTGAAATGCTTCCCAATGAAGGACAAAGGGGACAAGAAATCACCAGATCACAACACAAGCTTCTGTAACTAGTTGGGTTTCTTCATGAGCCTCACAAACCATCCAGGCAGCAAAATCCCAGAGGAAATATGTCTTCAGAACAGAGGGCATATAAGATTTGACAAGAAAACTTTGGGCAACTAACCCCATATATGCTGCAGAACATCTCTGCTCACACCCATTCTGCATTCCCCATAGTCTTCCCCAACATGCAGCTAAACACCCCAGTTCCAAATCTGTAATGGTCAAAATGGTATCAGTATAAGACATGCATAGGCATGAACATTTCTAAAGATTGGAAGGTGAAAAAGATGATGAACAAAATAAAAGGGAAAGTATATATCAAGAGAATAATCACTACTCCAGGAGACAAATGAATTCATATAGTTTTCCATAGTGCCAGGAAAAAAGTAAGGAAAACACATTTTTGCTGAAAAGAGAGATCAAATAAGAAAAGATGAAAAATAAAAATAAGAAAACCCAATGTAATCACAACGAGATCCACAAAATCAAGAAAGAAATGGAAAAGAAAAATAAATCCATTACAAAGATGAAAGCCACATGAGAAGAAAAGTAAATGGGAGAAAAAGTGTGTCACTACAGTCAGGTACATGCTGGAAAACTTTGAGAAGTTATATAAATATGAGAGAAAGTGGGAGAGAGAAAGAATGAATAGATAAGAATGAAGAGGAAGAGGAACAAAGGGGAAGAAAATACAGCATGCATGACATTATTCCTGGGAAGGAAAATTAAATACAGAGAAACAAGAACAGAAACTTCAAAATTATAAGACAGCATTTATGTGGTAAATATTTATATCCACACATTAAAGAGGAAACATAGTTTCCTAATAATAACTAATATCAAAACCAAAATGTTACATAAGAATTTTTTATCTGAGTCATGCTTCAATTGTAGGAACTACGACCTGACAAGGTCAAACATGAAGGATTTAGGGAATATGCTACAGGTGAGCCTTTCTTGAATAATAATAATTAAAAAAAATACAATATGAAATCAACAAAGTCAAAAGATGAATAAAAATAAATACAAAAATATCCAAGTCATGATAAAAGAACTAGTAGTGTAACCCATTTTAAACATTAAACTAAAACTTACATATTCTGTGAATGTAAAACCAAATGTAAAGTCTATAAATCACGATGTTGTTAAAATAACATCACTTATCAGAAACTAGAGGAGAGAAAGTGTTAATAACAGGCAGTTCAAGAGTTATTATTCTTATATTATTGTTATTAATAGGGGATCAATAAATCTTCTTGCCTTGAAGCAAGAAAAAGAAGGTAGAATGACTCTGAGTTCCAGATTTTACTTAGAGCTTTATATTTTAAACGAAAAATTAAAAATTGCAAAAACTTATATATGACTTGCAGCAACCCCCCTTTGTTTCATTTTAATTATTTTTTGAAATTTAGATTTTATTTTTAAGCAAAAAATATGCAAAATACATCTGCAGAATATTTAACACTTATTCTCTAAGATATGTAATGAAAAATAATATTCCCCAGTCCAGGTCAGCTCCACACCTTCTCCCCCTACCCTAGAAGCTACAACTTCCAACTTTTTTAAAGCTGTTTTTAACTTTCATAGTTCCATAAAATATACTCATTTATTAGTTTCACATATTATCTTTCCTTCTTCCTAATATAAAAAATGAGAACTTAGCTTTGTATACTCTCCTTCCACACATATAATTTTCCACTTTCAAGTTCCCAATATGCCACAACGTAGATATTACTTTGGTTTTTCATTAAATCACTGTACATATTATATTCTATTACAAATATTTGCAGCTGGACCAAGTAGTAATGTTCTTACACATTTCCACCTTTCCACACTCCCCTGTGTATTCAACAGGAATAAATCTCTTCTGATCCACTCTCTCTCTATATCTGCCCTACAACTCTGCTTCTGGGATTTATTTCCCTTTATAAAAATTCCAGAAACTCCCTCTTCATTCTTATATTCTGAAAATCTTATTTCTAAAGTACATAGCCTCCTGTTTCTTGATTCTCCCATTTTTGTAGAACAATTCTCCATTAACTTGTAGATGATGGGTGCATAAAAGGAAAAATTAGAGACTTTTCCCGTGTTACCCCCAATGGTAGTTTGAATAGGTATGTATATAATTCTGGGATATGAATCTTTTCCCATAATTTTAAATATTGCTTTATTGATTTTTAAATTTTACTGTTGACATTGTTTTCATGTTCTTTTCATAACTGATTGTTTGTATATGACTCCATTCTCCATCTTTTATTGCCACCATTTGAAATTTTGTGATAAAGAGCTTTATGTGTTTCTCTGTGTGTTTGTGTGTCTATTCCTTCAACTTGCACAAGGCCTTATTTTATTTTATTTTTTTGTAAGAGGTTTATCTTTAGGCTTTCTACATGTTGAAGATTTAACCCCTGTACATCTACTCTCTAAACTGTAAAATTTTGTTGATATCTCTCATATACTGTTGTTTTTACTCTTTCTTTCTACTTAAAAGTTTATGACCATTTTGTCCATATATTGTTGTTTGAGTGAACTTTAAGAGACAGCAGAGTTCAAAATGTTTAATTTTCCATATTTGGTAGTAATTTACATATTCTTTAATTTCTAGAAGATTTAATGAACATTTATAGAAATCTCATGTATATTATTCCTTTTTAACATTTATCCATCTGTCCATCATCTTCCTATCTGCGTATGCAAATAAGGATGTGTGCAGTGATGTTCACTAAATATTGAAAGTGGATTTTTTTTTTGTCTTTTTGCTATTTCTTTGGGCTGCTCCCGCGGCATATGGAGGTTCCCAGGCTAGGGGTTGAATCGGAGCTGTAGTCACCAGCCTACGCCAGAGCCACAGCAACGCGGGATCCGAGCCGCGTCTGCAACCTACACCACAGCTCAGGGCAACACCGGATTGTTAACGCACTGAGCAAGGGCAGGGACCGAACCCGCAACCTCATGGTTCCTAGTCGGATTTGTTAACCACTGCGCCACGACGGGAACTCCTGAAAGTGGATTTTTTGTTTTTGTTTTTTTATGGCCACACTTGTGGCATATGGAAGTTCCCAGGCTAGGGGTCGAATCGGAGCTACAGCGGCCAGCCTACACCACAGTCACAGCAATGTGGGCTCCAAGCTACATCTGTGACGTACACCACAGCTCATGGCAACACTGGATCTGTAACCTACTGAGTGAGGCCAGGGACTGAACCTGCAACCTCATGGATCCTAGTCGGGTTTGTTAACTGCTGAGTCACAAAGGGAACTCCCCAAAGTGGATATTTCTATATGATGGAATTTTGGGTGGTTTGTTTCCAACCTTTGTGTTTGCTCAAAATCTTAATGCATACCATCATGTTTTCCCATTAACAGTATAGAGCTTTTAAGTTACTCCATCAGAGAAAAGCATAAAATTGTTGGAACTATTCAAACAAATAATCCAGGTAACAAAGGAAAGTTAGATAATTCGCTTAGGTTGTCATCTTCTATTGGTTATCCAAGTGTCCTAAGTTAACAGATAACATGTGACTTTTTATAGCTAAAAGAAAATAAGTATGATTATATTGTGAAATGTAGACCTTTAGTCTCATAGCTTTCAATAAGTCTCAGATAAAATAAATTGAATTATCTTTAAAACATGCTCAAACTTTCAGCATTTAAACATTATCTATCTATCTATCCATCTACCTGAAACAATGGGAAAAAGAAAAATATATTCTATACCTTTTCTGTTATGAAGGCTAGAGGGGGCTGGAGTGGGGAGGAATTCCCTTCAAACAGCTGAGATATTTTTTGTTTTTCTTTTTTTAAGGAAATGTTATTTATTTATTTATTTAATTACTTAAAAATTTTATTGCATTTAGAGGTGTACACAGGGATAATGTTTTAAACTTGCACTGTGGTGAAGTCCTTTCTTGGAGAGTGGGAGATGGGTCTGGATCTGGATTACAATGATTATTCTCCAGCTCTGCCAGAGCCATAAGGTGATTTTTCTTTCTTCATCTGGAGAACCCTCGAGGAATTCCTGAAGGAAGAGCTGGCACTTGTACGAAGTCTTTCCTAACACTTCTTCCCCCAGGATTTATTCACTTTCGCTCTCTTGCACACTCAAGCTCTGGCAATTCATCAGAATGACCATGTAAGTTCTTATCGGTGAATGGCTTCAACACCCTTCTCCAGCAGATTCTTTTCCAACTAAGTGGATCTTGTTGCTGTATCTCTCTGGATACACCTGTCTTCCCAGATTTTGGATGACAAGTCACTTTTGTTTGTTTTTTTTTTTTTTTTTTTTTGAGCAATACTGGAGGATAGAGGGTCAATTATTTATTGATACAGGAAATATCATATGGCCTTTCTAGTGTCATTTTTTATCCTGGGAAGTACAAGAAATAACTGGGATATGGGTTTTTTTTTTATGGAATATACAATAATGTGTGAAATACTACTTGACTATTTATATCAGCATCTTTTTAAACCTTCCAGTTGATGCTTATTTTCTTTATTCCTTTAAAAGAGTGATTGAGACTTCAGAAAGCTTCAATATTTTCAACATAATAGGTATCCATATTTCTGAAGAAGAGGCATTGAAGATTACTGAAAGGTCAGCTCTTAATATATGTATATATATACACACACACATTTAAAATTATTTTTTGTTTATTTTAAAAACTTTTTCATTATGCAAGTGACAACTGTGATTATAAGATGGCTTATAATCATCTCTTTGCTAGCACTGCTGTAAGTACTTGACATGTATTATCTTCTTGAAATCTCACAAGACTTTAGAAACAAAGCCTATTATGTTCCTAATTTCACAGATGAGGAAATTGTTGAATATTGAGGTTAAGTCACTCGCCCAAGGTCACCATAATCCACCACCCCAAAATTAACCCATGGATATAATTTTATATCTTTTATATTTATGCATAGATCTGTTGTTTTTTGTAAGATACATTCTTTATATTATTATTCAATCCATCAATCATCCAGCCAGTCAAAGCAGTCTATCAATCAGATGTTGATTGATGCCTTTTTTTTTTTTTTTTTTGCTTTTTAGGACTGCACCTGAGGCATATGGAAGTTCCCAGGCTAGGGGTGGAATTGGAGCTGTGGCTGCCAGCTTAGTTCCTAAATGTATCCAAGAAATCTAAGGACAAGACTGCCAACTTCCAAGTGCTACAGTAGCCCATTAATGTACCAAAAGGGATACCAAAAAACCCTATTGTTTCTTTCATTTATCTACATTTTGAAGGTCAATGTTAAAAGTTTACTATATTTTTCAAGTTCGTGATTCACTCTAATCTCTAATGGAGCCATAATCCAAAAATCAATGGGAAATAAACCAAAAAGACTATGCCTTGTCATGTCTGGTAGATATAATTAGGTCTGTTCTTTTGGTCTTTTGATCCAAGTAGGTTGGTGGGAAACAAACAAACAAAACAAAAAAATCTTTTAGAAAGAAATGTCTTAGGAGCAGGGAGGATTTTAAATGAAGATATATACTTATACTTGCCTATGTGAAACAAACTAAAAACTCCCACTACAGGCACTCCTACCAGTTCATGCTAGAATAATTAACACTTGGATCCATGAATTTGTGACACAGAGAAATGTCGTTTGAGCACTTTACACATGGGATCAGCTCCAGCTTCATGCAGAATGACAGCAAAAGATCTTGTATTTCAGTTATCATCGCAATGAATGTATAAATGATAATGGGGATATAATTCATCTTAAAAATACTGAGACAGATTCTTTGAACACAATATCTTTCTACCTATTGTTTTCTCTTAATAGTGTTTTTTTTTTTCCTTAAAATAAATTGTGGTACCCACTTTACGTATCTCTGGATTAAATGTAATCAGCACGCGGTTCTCATTTTTTTGTGATGTATTTATACCATTTTTGGATCAGGGTTAAATTAACCCCATGAAACAAACTGGTCAGTATTTCCTTTTTCCTCTTTTCTAGAAGAATCTGTGTGAGACTGATGAAGTAATTGTTTGATAAAATCCACCAGTGAATTCTGGGGCCCATAACTGGTGTTTCATTTTTTTATGTCTGGGTGGTTCAGTAAACATTTCTTTAACCTTGAAATTAAGTGGATCTATATATCCATTTCATTTCTGCAGATTCACTTGTGCCTCATTACGTGGATTATCACCATGACATACCATCCAGTTGTGTCAGAGTCGAGGAAACATACCAAAAGAGTCAGGTCCATCACTTAAGAGATAAAATGTGAACAAATTCTGCTCCCAAATGCCTCTCAATTAGGTATCCTTGCCATGTACTTTGAAAGTTCAGGACTGCAGTGTCTTAAAGAATACATACACTCACATTCAAACACACACACATACCCATACACACATACATGTATCATGAGGTTCAGTACAAGCAGTAGCTTAAAAAGAGAGAGGAAAAGGTATGTACAGAAAGCAGGAAAAGTATCTGTTTTACTTCCCGTCTGATTCAAGCATATTTTGGGCTAATTCAAGTGTCAGCAGGAGAAATTCTTTTTTTTTCATTCCAATTTATGTGAGTTCTCCTTACTCTGGTGGAAACACTAAAAAAAAAAAAAAAAAAATTCCCCCCCTACATACCAAAAGGCAGGGAATTCCCAAAAAAGCATGTATTTCTGATATTCCCATACTATTCACTTCCTCATTCTTCTCACCAGCCTAACCTTCTATACCTTCTATACAAACCTATTCTCTTTTATTTTAAACTCTCTTTTTTTTTTTTTTTAAGCAAAGAAGCTTTGAAAAAGGCTAGGGAGTCTTAATAAGGTGGCAATTTGTAATGTTAGCAAGAGTCCCCATCAGAGTCAATGATGAATTGTGTTAGCTCATCACAATTCTAGGGTAGAAGAAAAAAAAATTAATGCAGATGGCAATTTCAAAGTTTGTACTTTTTGAAGTGACTGGGTGCTCTTCCCAATTTTTTTTTTAATTCAAAAAGAAAAAAGAAAATTATTTGCAAAAAGAAAATCTAAATTAGTTTTTAATATTATGAGGTACTTAAATGTCCGCATTTTAATTCCTATTTATATTTGCTATGAATACTGAAAAAAAAAATTAACTATCTCTCTTCTTTTCTCTCTTGAAATAACTGGAGACAGCCTTAAATCAATTACCATATCTAAAATCCAGACCCAGATTGTACTGGGATGTTGAATACTATGACATAAACTGTCAAAGTTAGATAGTGATTGATGATGAAAAGACTTAAGAGAGTCCTCCAGATGTTGATTTATACAAATGTGTATGCCTTGTGGCCTGAAGCATTTCCTCACATGCAGGATGTAACCAGAGATGAACAAAGTTATCTGTCTTCATGACATGGAACCTCTATATGCAGGCCAGGCCATAAATCAGTTGATTAACAGGTAGTTGCTGAGTACCTACGATTAAAGACTATTCATTCCTATGTGGGCTACTGTTTCACAAGTATCACACTTATTCTTTGAAATAGTGTATATTTTCACAGAGGAAATTCTAGTCTGTTTTGGAATTTTTTCTTACAATTTTTAACATAGCTTAACCCTTGGATGGCTAATAAAAATACAATCTGAGATGTGTACAACAAAGTTATCTAAAACCAGTAAAATAACAAAAATAAATTCTATTAGCCTTTTTAGATATCATTGAAACATAACCAAATATTCTTCTTAAATCAGACATATTGAGAATCATTGTGAGATTTCTGAGTGAGGTCAGGCTCTAGTGTCAGGAAATGTATGTGAGTCCGATGTGTTATAAGTGTCAAATTAGCCAGAGGGAAATCTCTGTTTTGCAACCTCCAGCTCTGCAATATTAGACAATTAACTTAATATTTTCTGAACTTGAACATTCATCTGGAGTTTGGGATTAAACACACACACATACACACACACAAATGCAAGCACACGCACATGACTACAAAACTGACGTAGCCACCACCCACTGAATAATGCAGATGGGCTCCCTTTCTAAGCAATGAGGCTTTTGCACATTCATTACCTTGTATAATCCCTACAACAGCTTTCTTTAGAAAGCATTAATAACTCTGCTTTATACCAAAAGTCAGAGGGGTTAAGTGACTTGCCCAAGGTCACAAGACTAATAAAGCTGCTTCATAAATACAAAGTCTTAATGACAGTGTTGACTCAAAAACAATCACCTTCCCTGAGAACTGAAATCAATGGATAGACTTTAATTATGTCAGGAAAAAGTTATTGTGGGACTTAAATACTGACAAAGCTTTTGCAGTGTCCTCTCTTTATCACTGAGGTCCCTTGGGCAGATATCAACTCAGATTTAATTAAAGGAAAAATCCTATACCAGCAAATACCATACATGCTGCTCCTCATTTAGCCACTGCAATGAACAATGAGCTTTCTTCTGTATTCGCTGTGCAGGTGACAGAAGGTTATAGGCCAAAGACTTAGGTCTCCCAATGCCACAGCCTCCTCAATTACATGACAAATATATTTCCATTGATGCCCCATCAGGGACAGGATCTGGTGTTATCTCAAGCTCACTGAATTTCAAATGGAAAAGGGGAGGCAAAGTGCAGGAAAGGGTGTTTTCTAGGAAAAGAAAAACAACCCATGGACATTCATAGTGTGTTCCACATGAGAGGCAGTTGAGCAAACAAGAGAGGGCTCTCAGATATCTAGAAGATGGTTTCTAGTTAAGGATTAGCCTCATGTTAGTGACAAATCTAGAGTGTGGAAGCATGGGGAGGGTACTTCTTAAGTGCTGTACTTTGTTATACATCTAAAAATAATCTAAATAAAAAAAAATTTTAAGCTGCAGCTTAGAAGTGATTCTAGAATCCATAGAAATGGAATATAAAGTATAGAGCCACATGAAACAGGGCTGGAGCATCAGAGTAGCTAGAGAGATAAACAGCCTATATAAAGACACCTGAGGCAGCTTTTCTTGAGCTTTCCAGAGACAATGGGGCAAATTAATAATGACATATGGCATCCAAATATCTCTCATAACAGTGTGTATTCAGATGGACTGCGAATCTTGAGTCAGTCTTTTCTTCCAGAGTTATACAATCACTTAGAAATCTAGATAGTATAGTACGTGAAAAACAGACAGATAGGTCATTGGAACAGAATAGAAAGCTCATAGACTCACATAAATACAGTCAATGGATTTTTGACAAAAAAACAAAAGGCCACAGCATGAAGCAAGATAGACTTTTAAACAAACAGTGCTGAAACAACTGGACATCCACAGGCAAAAAAAAAAAAAAAAATAGACACATGCTTTATATCCTTCAAAAATAGATCAAACCTAAATGTAAAACACAGAGCTATAAAACTCCCAGAGGATAATGTAGGAGAAAACCTAGATGATCTTGGGTATGGTGATAACTTTTAAGATACAACACCAAACGGGATTCATGAAAGAAATAATTTGTTAACTAGACTTCATTAAAAGTATCTGCTCTGTGAAAGACATTGTCAAAATAATGAAAAGGGAAGCCACAGACTTGGATAAAATATTTGCAAAAGACACATCTGATAAAGGACTGCTATGCAAGATATATAAAGAGCACTTAAAATTCAAGGATAAAAAAAGCAAGCAATCTAATTTAAAAATGAATCAAAGACCTTAAGAAATACCACATCAAAGAATATATACAGATGGCAAATCTACATATAAAAAGATGCTCCATATCATATATCATTAGGGAAATGCAATTTAAATAAATGATAAGATACTACCACTCACTTATTAGAATGGTCAAAATCCAAAACACTGATAACATCAAATTCCAGAAAAGATGTGGAGCAATAGGAACTCTAATTCATTGCTGGTGGGAATGCAAAATGCTACAGCCACTTTGGGAGACAGTTTGGGTATCTTAGAGGTCAAACTAACTTTCACCATACAATCCAGCAATCATGCTCCTTGTCTACCCAAAGTAGTAGACAACTTACATACATCCAAAACCCTGCACATTTGTATGACCAATTTACTTTGGTGTACACCTGAAACCAACACAACATTGTAAATCAACTATACTCCAATAAAATTAAATTCTAAAAAATGCACACAGAGCCGCACACACACACTCACACAAACAAAACCCTGCACATGGACCCAGCTTTATTTATAATCATGCAAACTTGGAAGCAACCAAAATGTCTTTCACTCCATGAATAGATAAAATGTGGTACATCCTGACAACAGAATATTATTCAGAACTAAAAAGAAAGACGTTATCAAGCCATGGAAAGACATGAAGAAAACTTAAATTCATATGACTAAGTGAAAGAACCTTACATGAAAAGACTACCTGCTCCATGATTTCAATAGTACCACATTCTAAAAAAGGCAAAACTAAACCAACTATAATAAAAAAATTTAAAAAATTGGAAGAACAGTCCAAATTAACTCTAATAAAAATTTTTAATAAAAAAATAAAAAAGGCAAAACTATTGAAATGGTAAAAATGCCAGTGATTACCAGTGGCTGGGGAGGAAAGGGAAGGATGAATAAGTGGGGCACAGAGCATATCTTTAGGGCAGTGAAACCACCCTGTATGATACTGTAATGGTGGTACATGGATGATACATGTCATTATACATTTGTCCAAGCACAGAAAATGTATAATACCATGAGAGAACTGTGGATTATGGGTGATTATGGTGTGTCAATGTAGATTCACCAGTTGTAACAAGTGTACAGTCTGGGGGGGTGTTGTCAATAGTAGGGGAGACTATGCATTTGTGGGGGCAGTAGACAGATGGGATATTCCTGTACATACCCCTTCATGTTCTGTGAACCTAAAACTACTTTAAAAATAGTCTTAATTTTTTTAAAGAAATTAGGTAATAGATAAATAATGAAAATCAACAAAACAGACCAACCAAATAAGCACACTACTGCTTTGTAAAATGAAAGCTGTCCAGAAGAGGAATTTGCTATTTGTCACATGAGGATTTAGTGAGCTCCTGACACTGGCGGCTGCCACGTACATATCGATCAGAGTGTGTCTGCTTCTTGAAAAGGGCACTTATCCATCTGGGAGAAACCTGGACCAGGTAACATTCAAATAGGTTCCAAGGCTCAGACTCCAGGAACCAAAAATGTCCACTTTGTAGGGAAATGTGGCAAAAGCAGCATATCATAGGAAGGACATTACAACATATTCAGCTTGTGATCACATGTTACATAAGTCCTTACAATTCACTGCTAACATATTTAAATGAACAAAGCAGACATAAATAAATAAATAGGCAGAATATGAAATTGGATATGGCAGCTAAATACATGCTAAAATAAGTTTAAAAATAACACTGAATATGAAGTTGGAGTTTGGTTACTCTGAAAGAAAGCACTGTCTTAAAAAATAACAGGAGCTCCCATCATGGCTCAGTGGTTAACGAACCCGACTAGTATCCATGAGGACATGGGTTTGATCCCTGGCCTCGCTCAGTGAGTTAAGGATATGGCGTTGCTGTGAGCTGTGGTGTAGGTCACAGATGGGGCTCGGATCCCATGTGGCTATGGCTGTGGTGTAGGCCAGCTGCTATAGGTCTGATTCGATCCCTAGCCTGGAACCTCCACATGCTGTGGGTGTGGCCCTAAAAAGACAAGACAAAAAAAAAACAAACCACATTAAATTATACATATAATTTATACATATAAAACATATACACATAATTTTTACACATATATTTATATCCACTAGTTCCACTTACTGGTAGTGATGCCTCTTTATTTTTGTTTGACTCCCTATCACAGAACCCAGCAAAACAATCAATAAGAGTTTGTTGAACAACTGAGAACACATATTACCAAAGTATCTAAAATCAACATTAAATAAGCTGTGGCTACTTTGCTAAAAATTAAGAAGTCTTTTTCTCAAGTTGGCCTTTTTTACCTGAAATCTCCACTGCAGTTAAGACCTTACTTCTCTGGATCTTGTTTGATGGGGCAGAGTTATTGGGGCTGCACACAATCTGCTGGGCGGATTTGTCTTCCTGGTTAGGATCCAGCAAACACACGTTCTTCTACCAAAGTACTATTGGGACTCGAAGAACCCAGTCAGAGTTTTCAGGAAATAAGAAAGTTTTGAGCATCTGATCTCTATGCACAGTGATACTAGCATATCGATCTCTATTAGCTATATCACACACATCAGGGCTTAGATTTGCATTATGATATTTGTGACTGTTTTACATTCACTTAATAGCCATTTTCTGAGGGCCGATAATGTGTCAAATATGGGTGTTATAATAGTCTGTTCACGCTTAAGTGAAAAAACGCAAGGCAAAGGAGGTTATCAGAGAGAATCAGATTGGATCCAATCAATTCAGAGGAGGATAAGATTCCTTTCAGCTGATGAGGGTCAGGTTAACTGCATAGAGTAAGGGGTTTTTAGTTGAACTTTAAAAGAAGATAGACCCTAGACAGACAGAAGTTGCAGTGAGGGCAGAGTGGAAGGAAAGGAATTTGGGGAGGAAGGCAATGCATGCATCAGGGTGAGGGTGTGCATGTATGTGTACACACACACACACACACACACACACACAGACAACAGTGAATTTTTGAAGATTCACCCAGTGCTCTCTGTCCATTCCACTTGAAAAGTTACATTCAATTTTTGTAACCCAGACGGCTCTCAACCTGACCCACTTTGGCTACGATGCCAGAGAACAACTGCAACCTATTTCAGTGGCATGTTTCTAGTTTCATTAAATCCAGTGTAGAGCTTGTGTCAAAATTTTAGATTTGTTTTTTTCTATTTGTTTTTTTTTCTATTTGTTTTTTTCTATTTTGTTTGTTTCTATTTGTTTCTATTTTTTCCTTTTTGAATATTTTTTAAGGTAAAGTGAACTTACAGTGCTGTGCTAATTTCAGCACAACATAATATGTGGTACTATATGACATAGTGACTCACACACAGTCCCACACACAGACACACAGACACACACACACTATATATATATATATATATATATGTGCATGTATATATTATACATTATATATATTATATATATTCTTTGTCTCATACTATCGTCCATCATATTCTATCCCAAGAGACCAGGGGAGTGGCATAAAAAAATTGATTTTAAATTTTTAAAAGGTCTTCTTTCCTTAAGTATTTCTAACAGACATTCAGCCCACTGCACACACATAGCATCAACAATGCTGAGAATTCAATGGTTGCTGCAGAGAAAAAGACATGGGTTGGGCACTCTCCATTTAAATATCCTGGCCCATCTGGCATCAAGGGAACTTGAAACGTACTGTTCCACTCTTGAGGTTCTTTCCTGTAATGTATTCCTCACAAACAGTATTTAGGACTTTGCCGCCTTTCTCATTTGTCGCTGCTGACAAAAGAAGAAAAAATACTATCCTCCAAAAGGTCATGGGGAGATTTTGCATCAGCCAGGTGAATAAGAACCTTAGTTTACAAGGCTGAACATGGGAAAGGCAGCTCCTTATTTCCTCTGCAATTATCAGCTGAGCACCAAGCTGGATCTACCCGCAAAAGCTGCCCAGGGCAGCCACATGTATGAAATGTATAAATGAGTGCATTTCCACTAAGAGAGCTCTGCGGAGTGGTTCATTAAGATCACTAAGAAATGCCGAGGGATGGCTAGAGATACCAGATCTCCTGTTTACTTGAATGTGATCCCAGATTGTAGTTATCTCAAGAGGAGAGGGGAGAGACAGAAAATAATAAAAATGATGATGATAATGATCGTCAGACCATTGTCCATTACATTCCAGACAAGCAGTATTGCAGTGGAGATAAGGTATCAAGTAAAAATAATTTAAATTTAAATAAGTCTATAGTATTGTTTTCCTCTCCAAGGGCAAATACAGCTAGTATCAAAGGGACAATGATGAGCTATTAAAAAGATGTTCTCTGTTCGTTTATAGTCACTCTTGCTCATGTTATCTTGGGTGAGTTTGAAATACGGAAGAAGATGGATATTTATTATTATTTTGACTTTATGGATTCCTCTCCACGCACTTTGGGGATTAACATCCCTGCTCTTGTTTAACAGCATGAACTCACATTTCTCTCACTGCTCATGTTGCGGACTGACACCACCTCCCCCCATCCCCCACCTCCTGCCACCAGCCCAAGCCCTATGGATTAGAGGGCTCTGACAAGGACATGGCATGTTTGTTTACTCTCATAAGCTGCAAAAACAGCAGGAAAAAGCAGCTGTATGGTGAACATTAAAGATGTATTCGCAGGAACCAAAGGAAGGTAATTTAACATATATAAAAGATTTTTTAAGTGATTTCAGTCTTAAGCAATCCTACTACATTGTAATTGTTTTTAAATATATCCAACAATAATCTTAAAAGTCTAGAGAACAGTATTATTCATATCAATACATTTTGACTGGATAAGAATGCTATACTAGCTCATTGTTCAGAATGAAGTATATTCCTTATCTGGTCATTTGCTTAGTGGATGATAAGAAAATATATACAGCAAATATAATGTCTTAGCACCTTTATCATTTATATGTCTTGATGTGTCATGAACATCTATATAGTGTGTTAAATATTCTAAAACTCAGAAATTTTCCTTAACCAATTTCTGAATAGCTCCAGGAGATGGGTAGGCCATAGATGAAAGAGAATTATAAGACTTTAATGAGGAGTTCCCGTTGCGGCCCAGCAGGTTATGAATCCGACTAGTATCCATGAGGATGAGAGGATGAGGATCCCTGGCCTTGCTCAGTGGGTTAAGGATCTGGCATTGTTGTGCGCTGTGGTGTAGGTTGTAGATGTGGCTTGGATCCCACGTTGCTGTGCCTGAGCCAAAGGCTGGTGGCTGCAGCTCCGATTGGATCCCCAGCCTTGGAACTGGGAACTTCCCTATGCTGCAGGTGAGGCACTAAAAAACAAAACAAACAAACAAACAAACAAAAGACTTTAATGACAGCTACTGATTTGTGAGCAGTTGAATCAATCCATCTCATTCTCATGTAGATTGTGTTTCTCTTCTACAACAAGCTAATAACCTTGTAAGGGAGATGCTAATATCCATTTTATAGACAGGGAATCCAAAGCTTAGAGAAGTTTAAGTGAGACAGGCTAGGATGAGAACGTGAATCCAGGTCAACCAGACACCACCGTCCCTCCTTTTTATGCTACACTGTGCTGTGTCTTACGTATTTTTCCCATGCACAGATCATATACCTCCATGCACCAATTAAAGTGTTGAAGCAGCACACCTTTCAAAATGCCAAAGTGGAAACATCATGACCTCTGCCCTCATGGACAATATAACTTGGTAGAACTAATTTTACCCAAGTCAGGCTAAGTGTCTGAAGAGTGGACCAGACAAAGTGTTACATGGGCTTCAGGAGGACATCTGTCCATCTGGTTTCAGAATCCAGAGTGCTTTCTAAAGGAGGCTTTTGCAATTATATTCTGGCCTATTATTCTGGATACTGTTAAAGATGAAGTAGATTTTGACTAGTATCCAGTAGTTTCACTTTAAAGTGAAAGACAAAGATGAGGACTTAATATTTCAATGCTGAGATTTCTTTGTGCTCTTGTCAGATCATTGTTCCAAGATGGTCTGCGTATAATGTTGAAAGTGAAGTGTGGAGTCAGAGCCAGACAACGCCTTCTTGCCTCCATTTAAATGCACGTGTATCTTCTTTATAAGGGCCACGTAATTGCAATCAGGTGCCTGTGTTTTCCCCTCTCAGAGCATGCTGACCTTTTATTTTGGAACATTAGGACTTCTAATAGTACAATGAGTAGTGATTTCATGCTCATTTTTGCTGTATCTTTTTTTAGTGTATGTTTTAAGAAGAAATAAACTCTACCTCCCTTGTTCAGTGTTGTGTCTCCTTTGCCCAGCTCAATGCCTGGCACATAGTTGGATTTTCATATAATTCTTAAATGAAAAAAAAACTGGATTAGAATCCTACCTCTTAAGAGCTGAAGTGGACTTGGGTCATTTTAACTTCTTGAGTCTCAGTTTTCTTATCTGTAAAAAAAAAAAAAAAAAAAAAAAAAGAAAAGAAAAATTATTCATTCCACATAGGGTTATAAGGATTTACTGGAAAACATAATGATGAAGCCCTCTGTCCATGTTCAAGTGCTAAGCCAATATTTATTATTGAGTATTTTCACTGTGGTTATAATTTGTAATGAATATAGAGCAAGGAGAACACGCTAAAACCAAAGTTAATGCAGAGTGTAAAATGTGAGGCCCAATTTGTGATGTGACATCACAGATCCTTATGAAAAGATCTGTACTAGAAAGCATTAAGCTGCAGAGCTGTCAATGAAAACCTTTAATAACACTGTATTTATTTGAGGTTTCCCCTCAAATTATCTTCTGGGACCATGACTAGGCCTAGTCTGAGGGTTTGGTAATTGCTTTTGCCCAATCTGAGCACAATCTGTTCCACTACTTTTGAGTTATGCAAGGGTGAAATAAATACAGAGCAAGCTTGCAAGCTACATTAAGGAAATTCAAGATGTGCTTTGCACATGGAGAAAACTTAAAAATGTCTGAACTTTCAAGGTCAAAACTCTCACAAGGAAGAGTATCAGGAGTAAAATTTGGAAAACCTAGTGGAAACATCCTGGGATGCTCTGAATGCAATGTGTGGTATTGTATCCTCCAAGGGGACTTCTCAAGGGGAAGCTAGCCTCCCACCCCAACATCACAAGATATGGGAACAAGACTGGGCTTGCATAGTTCCTCCCCAAAAGAAGAGCTGCTCTTCCAAAGGAATATCTATATGGACTTTTATTTTTGCCTTTCAAGGCAAATTAATCACATAAATTAAGAGCCCAGTTTTAATAATTTGCAAAAAAAAAAAAGACTCACACTGCTCATCTACCTAAACATGTCTTATATTTTTATATTATTTAGATTATCCATATTGGCCAGAAATATTATATTTTTAGTTACATCATTCTTTTTCAATTTGATACCACTGTGATCTTTTTCCTTTTTTAAAAAACACTTCATGGTATATAGAGTATTTTAAGAAAACATAAAAAATAATTTCAATCACAAAATATTAAGGAAGTCAAACCTAGGTAAAAATCTGAATTAAAGTAATAAGCTGATAACCATGACCTGCTCTCAGAAGAAGTCATAAAACTCTGACTGAGAAGATGTGACAGAGTCTGTTGCCAGCTGAAGTGCCAGGGAAAAATCTCAAGATGGTGAAATTTATCAACATAGCTGAAGTTATAACAAAAAAAGGCTATTATCTAAGCAACTATAATAAATGAATGAAAGGGAACCCATCATAATCAATTCTAATAATTGGGCCTGAGGAGTCCCTTATCAATAGCAGTAATAATATTAAAATATTCAAAAGCATTAACTATAGGAACAACAGGAAGCTCTGTCCAGCTTAAAATACATAGTTCTACCATCCTCTAACAGAGGTACATATCAATGCCCTTAATTAATTTAAACTGTAAAGACAATTAACGATCTCATTCTACTCAAATACTGAAATCACTGAGTACATGATTAAATTCCTGGGAGAGTGGAGACTAGCACATGGTTATCTGTGATTAGATTCTGGAGATAGTCACTTTTACTAAACTGCACTGTGTATAGATTTGTTGTACAAGTAAACTCTGTGTCTCAGAATAGACCAAATAGCAGACAGTGAGTGATTTGAGGGAAAATCTTCCTCATAGCAACATGTGTATCTACTCTTAACAACCTGCATGCCCAAGGTCTAGAGCTACAGAGATTACAACTGTGATACTTTTTCCTCAAATTTTATTTTTCCGTGTTGATTATAGTTTGTTGATTGGTCATGTTTAGCATCCCTTCTTGATTAGCCCTGTCCTATTTCACCACTCTTTGTATTTTCAATTATTCTTTTTTCTATTTTAGGATTGTTTGACCTTTGTTGTGATGAGAGTCATGGTCTGCATTAGTTCTCTTAACATTGTTAGAAATTCTTCTAGAGTTTCTCGGAGTTCTTACATACTTTGTAACTTGTAACATTTTAAAATATTTAACAAAACAAAGAAATGCTCAACCAGAAATCCATAGGATATTTCGCATTTTAATCTCTATTAATTTCAAAACAGTTGACGTACTGGACAGATTAAGTAGTACTTAAATGCTTGCAGTTCTTAGAGTTGCTATGTACCTGTCACTTGTCAGTATCAGCATGTGATCATTGGACACTTGTATGTTTATTGGGTTGAATGGCAACATGACAAAGATGCAGAGCTAAGTGTAGGGACAAAATAGCAAAAAAGGAGAGGAGGATGAGAAAGAAGGAAAGAGAGGTGGGTGGAGAAGGAGAAAAGCGGAGGGGAGAAGAGATAATGCCCTAAAGAGAGAAAACAGTTTCTATGTCTTATTGAATGTCTACTATGTGAGAAACATAAAACTAAGTGCATTATTTCCTTTATCCTCACAATATACCTGAGGTCTAGATATTGCTTTGCACATATAACGAGGCAGGCTAAGAAAGTAATCAAGTTGCTTGTAATGTTCGAAGTCACCCAACTCACAAGTGAATGCTGACCTGTCTGACTTCCAAACTTACTTATACAGTGCATATTATTCTATAGGTTGATATGCTTTTGACTGCAAATCAAGAGGGCAGTTTGAATTGTGCTCAGAGAAAGACGAGCAAAGAAGTAGTAGTTGATGACTGTGGAAGACTGACCTAGGGTGATCCACTGGACAAGGCAATAAACATTCTGCATCCTGGAAAAATACTCTGATTAAAAGCATTTCAGCTGGCACTGAGTAGATGAGTTATGCCTGAAACCTTCTTTCCTATTGCCTGTGCCCTGATATCATGCTTACCAGGTGCCTTCTGGTTTAATATGGCTTCTGCTTACCCTAGAGAGGTGTATAATTCAATGGACATGAAAAATTGGGTCAATTCAAAGCCATGAAAATTAAATTAGCCTCTTGGTTTGTTTATAACCCATTTGGGAGTTTAGCTAAGATAGTCACTTCCTCTGAGTCAGCTCTAGCACCAGGACGACATCAGATTTCCTGACCAGTAAAGCTGAGTTCCAGATTCAGGACTGCAGTGACCCAAATAAGGAACTGCTTTGGAAATTACCTTCACATTGAAAGTGTGTCCCTAGACAACATCTCTTTCACTCTCTTTGTCTTTTGTTCCCTCTAAACACAAACTAAAGTCTAAACATGAGGATGAGACAGAAAGGATTCTGAATTATAATTTCTTTTGTTTGAGGCTTTGTGCTGCTCCTTTTATAAGCATCCTTATCACACCAGAAGCTCCTAATAATGATTTGTGGAGAAGACAGACGTTTTAGAGGACTGTTTCTCTGAATATTTTAATCTTCAAGTCTGGATTATACTTTCTCATACAATTAAATATATCTACTGAGCTAATTCCAAGAACCCCACAATTTTCCAGCTATAAACCCCAAACTATTATTTTCATTTTCTCTTTAGTGTATTTTTCTTTGAATTTTGAAGTTGATGACACCTTCTAGAAAGTTGTTTAATCTTCACGACAAAACTGTGAAACCAAAAGATGAAATAATTTGCCCAGGTTTGCAGAGCTGATTTAGCCAGGATGCAAACCCAAGATTTTGGATTCCAAATTTCATCGGTATAAAACTATATCTAGTCCCTTATTGTACATCAAATTATTAAAAAGAATAAATGTTCTGTGTTGGGGTAGGGTGGGGAGCAGTCACTGTTCATTGGTATAATAGTATAAACATTCCATAACAATGGGCATAGTCCATCAGCAAATCCTGTTGGCTCTACATTTAAAATGTTTCAAGAAGTTTATGTGTTCCTGTTATCTTTATTGTTATAGTCTTGGAACAAACCAACATCAGCTCTCATCTGTCTAATTGTCTCTTAATTGGTCCTTTACAGCTACTGTTTGCCTAACCATTGCCCATCCCCTATATTCTCAAAATAATAGCCAGAGAAGTTTTGATACCATGTAAGTCAAAATGTGTTCACACTTGGGATAAAAAAAAAGCCCCTCAGGGGTCTCTCTTTTTTTTTTTTTGTCTTTTTAGGGCCACACCCATGACATGGAGTTCCCAGGCTAGGGGTTGAACTGGAGCTGTAGCCGCTGGCCTGTACCACAGCCACAGCAATGCAGGATCTGAGCTGTATCTGTAACCTACACCACAGCTCATAGCAATGCTAGATCCTTAACCCTCTGAGAGGGGCCAGGGGTGGAACCTGTGTGCTCATGGATACTGGTCAGGTTCGTTAGAGCTGAGCCATGATGGGACTCTCCAAGATACACCACTTACCCTTGTCCACCCCTCTTTATACTTCTTGCAGTTTGTTGAAAATTTCAAGCATATTTTCACCATAGAGATTTGTACTCACTATTCCTTCTGTCTGGAACACCCTTTCTCACCTAGGAGCTTGTATACTCTACCAGGGAGTCAGTCCATCTGTTCTTATTTATGTTCTGTATTCTTAGAACCTAACTCTAAACTTGTGCATTACTGAATAAATGAATCAATCATCTGTATGAACTTGATGTTTTCACGCCCCTCTAGATTTCTATAGAGTAACTGAAATGGTAATGGTGGTAAGTTAGTGTTATTTTTGCATCTTAACAATTGTTATTTTGTGGAGTGTGTTAAAAGGGAGTGGGAGCTACTATCCTATTACTGGGCTCTTTGGCATTTGGTATCCCTAATTTCTCTAACTGTAAAATACAGATCGACCAGTCCTGGGTTCAGTACTTAAGTCCCGGGATTGCTGGGCAGAATAATGTGTGACATCAAGGCATTTTGCAATTCCACAGTGCCACACAGAAGCTCAATGACAATGACCACTGCCATCATTATTGTCATCATCATCTTATACTATGTAATCCTAGTGCTCCGAAACCCCTAGAACTAAAATACAATAATTCCACCATATGGATGAACAGAAAAATATTCTAAATCCTATTTACAGTTAAATTAGTGATGACTTTACTCATGTAATTTAGCATATATAAGTAATAATGCTAATATGATAAGTGAACACAAGAAAATATGAAGTTAAAAAAAGCCCAGATTATTTTTTCTCTTTAATGAGGATATTAACCACATTTTATCATAAGGAATTTGTATGGAAGATATTTATCTAAATGGCCATCGGACACTTTTGTAATCACATAATGACGTTTATAAACTTACCGAGTGGTCATGTTCCCCTAGGCAGGCAGGACTGTGGACTGAGGTAGGAATGTGAGAAAAAAAAGCTGCCTTTGAGGAACTGCTCTGCCAGCAACTTGCTGCACGACCTTGGGAAAAGCACTTCACTTTCTGAGACTTACTTATAAAATAGAGACAACCACAGAGCCTCCCTCCTGAGGTGGCTGCGAAGAATAGAGCTCAGTGTAGAGGACCTTATCCATTACTGCACGGGTGTGATTTACCGAAAGGGGCCCCCTTAATATAGCCAAGCCCATCATGTTAATTGTGAGTCAGAGAGGACAAGGAGAAATGAAGAAACAGTTTTATTCTCAACTAAGGTAAGGACTTAAGGAGCGCTTAAGAGACCTCTCAAACCCTGGCAAGATAAAGTATCAAAAATGTACACTATGGAGTTCTCCGGTGGCTCAGTGGGTTAAGGATCTGGTAGTGTTCTTGCTGTGACGTGGGTTCACACGCTTGCAGACATGGCCAAAAAAAAGTTCACTTAAACGTAAAAAACTACCCGCTCCCAGTTATTTTGTTTATGAGATACATGGCACTAAAGTCTTTGGGAATATATTTTTAATCTAAGTATTTATGTTGTAGACATAGAGCTGAATTGATTTCCTTGTCTCTTATTTCGTACAAGTGTCATAATTGGTTTCTTTACATTTTCTTTCTATGCCTTAATTTATCAGCTCTATTTTATCACTTCCATTTAACAGTTGAGTAATCAGATTCAGGGAGATTAAGTGTCCTGCCCCACATCACTCCTGAATAAATTCATTGCTAAATCTTCTAAACATTTTACTAGCCATTTTTATTTGCTGTTCCTTGACTTAGATTCAGGGAAGGTGTCAGTGGTACAGTGGAAGATAAGGTTATAATCTGTCTAACTTCCAATAAGTGTCTAAACATTCTCTTACCCATAAACCAAGCTGGTCCCTTATAATCAGCTTGACTTTTCATCATGACTTATGACCCTTTCCAAAAAGTCTTTGTTTTTGCAATTTATTTATTTTTCCTTAGATAAACTAACTGGCTCTAATTAGTGTAATTAGAAAGACTAACTATGAGGGTGCCCTAGCCTCTGACCCCCTCTTTAGTATCATAAGAGCATTTATATCTCTTGTACTACCCTTGATCAACTGGTAGTGGCTTTCTGGAGGTCTGTTCAGAAAATCTAAGAAAAACTGCAAAAATCAATGAATTGCATCTGCCATAGACTCAGAGAGACACTGGAGTTACATTTACCATCCCAAAGGCAAGTATGCATGTGGTTAACAAATATAAGAATAATATTTCTTCAAGTTGGAAGTGCTGTGGGGTTCGATGGAATTCACAGGGCCTGGAAAAATTACAGAGTATCTATCATATATCTAAATGAAGAGCCAGGCCTAAAATCTATAATAATTAAAATAATGACCATAGTATAACAGTAGCTCAAATATGTTTCCTTAATATGCATCATGCAACATGCTAAGTTCATAATATATGTGAATATAAATGTTTTTATTTTATTTTCACTAACTCGATGTCATAGGCATTATTATTATTATTGCCATTTTACTTGTAAAAATGGAACCACAGAGGAGTGAGGAACATGTACATAATTAATTAATTATGAAACATGGGATCCAACTCAAGTTCAAACTCCAGAGCTGCACTGAACTACCTCTGTTGTTCTCTGTGGTAGATCACAGAAATGGATGCCAACTTTTATCTTCCCATCAAATGCTGGAGTCTATGTCTCTTTCCATTTTCTAATCTTTGGCTTGAATTGTTCGATAAAATGTAGCCAAATGTCATATTGCAGGATCTGAGTCTGGGCCTCAGGAGACCTTTCACCTTCTGCTCTGGGATAACCTGCCCTGGGCTGCATATGGGTAAGCCTGGGCAAGTTGCAGAGGGATGAGAAGGCAAATGAAATAAACCCTCTACCTGGGCCACCTTGAATCAGCTAGCCCACAGCCAACCTGGAAGTTGACCCCAGACAAATGGATGGGGTGAGCTGAGTTCAACCAACCCTAGCCCAATAAGCGGAGCTATTCAGTTGAGCCCAGTGCAAATTCACAATGCACAGATCTGTGAATTTAACAGATGGTTATTGCTTTAAGCCATTAAGTTTTAGCATGACTTGATATGCAGCCTGATTAATGTCTCAAGAGGGAATAAAAATAGGTGTTACAATAGCCAAGAAAAAAATAAAAGATGATGAATAAACATGTCCTCGAGTCATAGGGAAGAAAGATGACTGGAAGACAAGTAAGGTAGCAAAATCTTTAGCATTTCTTCTTTATTTTCCTGTGAGCTACCCTCCCCTTCACTCTTTGACATGCTTAACATATGAAAGACCTGAACAAAGCAGCATAGTCATAGCAGTCAAGACATATTACATTTAGGAAAAGAAACAAAGAATTCAAGGATGGAAGAAAGAGTGGAAAAAACAAGGAAAGGAGAGGAAAGGAAAAAGATTTCAATTTGAAGGGATGCAAACATAACCTTCTCTCTATTATTTTTCAGCATCTTTATGTCTTTTAGTATTAGCAGCTAGTAAAAAATAACTGCCTTGGAAAGAAAAAGAAAAAAGTAGAAAAGAAAAAGTTTGGCCAAATGTACTGATGTTAGGTGTGCTTGTTTATGGAAGACCTAGAGCCATATTTGAAAAGATGGGCAGAGGCTAACTATAGTTCTGCATGCTATATATAAATCCCCAGAGTGGAATTTTACTTGGGGATGGCAGCATTTGCAGAAATGGTATCTTGGAATATAAAGAACAATCCTAGATGTGTACAGAGAAGGCTCTCTTTCAGCCAGGGAAGTGAGTCTTCTAGTCTCATCTGGTTCGGTAACCTAATCTAGAATTCATAGACCTTTATGACATACTGAACATGGACTTGCTTATTTTCTGTTGTTTGTCTCTGGGATGCTTTTATTAGTCCAACTAAAAGACTCAGGGGACTACACTTGTCTTTAATATACATGTGAAAGGGAAATCTAATCTACTCCCATGTTTTGTCTTTAATTTGGGCTGTGCTGTCATGGTTGCTCTGTATTGAACTACATGGCAATGGAGGAGTATGCAAAAGTACAGTGATACAAATTAGGGAAATGTCTCATCACAGAAGCAGGACATTTTGAAAATCTTCTTACTCCTTGTTCAGTGAATGACTATAGGCTTGTGTGTTAAGCTAAGTGGATTAAAAGAAAAAAAGAGAAGGATTTTTCCAAGGCTCATTTGCCTTCTTTTCATATATCAGGCCTGCCTTTACTCTGAAACCAAGAGAAAGAGTTTCCCATTTTACTGTCAGAGCCTTGATTAGTCCTAATGCTCCTACTGGTATAATTATTGTACCTTAAAGAAAGAAGACCGTATGCTTTCCCTCTCTTGAATTTCATGCTTTGGGTCTGGGCAGAGTATACATCTTCATTGGGAAAGATAAGAATCCTCTTGTCTCTTTTTCTTCTGTGGGGGTCTTTGTGATAATACACGCTCAGGTCCCACTTTTATCCAAGCCAACCACCTGTAAAGACATGGCTGAGGTTCCTGGCCTCAGATTTAGATTCCATGGTGTTTTGTTTTGGGGTATGTTTGTGTGTGTGTGTGTGTGTGTGTGGGTGTGTGTGTGCACACATGCATGTGTGCTTTGCTTGTTTCTTTACTTATCTGCTGATTTTCCCTTCCTTTGTGGTAGAGGTAATCTGGAGAGTGAAGAGGAGAATGAAGAAGTATGGAAGACACAATTAGGCTTTTAAGACCCACTGAGTCACTTGGTCTGACTTATCCTTTACTCTGATCTGCATTGGAGAGGTGCCTCTAAAGCATGTTAAAAGGTGGAATGCTGAATCCCAGTTTTATGTATTACTGTCTTGAGGAGAAGAGGTGCTTGGCATAAAAGATACAGAAAATTTAGTGTTACTCTCTAAAAATGCTACTTATAAATCCTATTAAAATATAATCTTTAAAACTGAAATACAGGTAATTTCTGGCTATACACATCATACTGGAAGCCAACATAGAATAGGTGGATTTGGGAAAACGATGCTCTTGTTTTGTGAGATATGGTCTGGTTTTGGATGCCCTTCAGCTAGACTGAACCAAAGGTGTTCATCTGGGTTTTGGAAGATCCTGAGGTCTTTGGAATTTTATGAAGACCAAGTATGAAAGGCTCCTCCAAGACAATGGGATTATAGGATAGCCTAGGAAGGTAATTTATAGTTTGTCTTAATCCTGTCAAATTCATTCTCAGGTGAGCCTGCTACTCCTTGGACTCATTGATCCTCCACATCTAGCAGATGTGCAGGATGAGAGTCACTCAGGATCCATACCACATCCGTAGGACTGTTTGATATTGGCATGGTTTAAGGATTAAAACAAAATTGGATCTCAACAAAATATTAGCAAACTGAATCCAACAACACATGAAAAAGATGATATAGCACAACCAAATGCGATTCATTCTAAGTTCACAAGGATGGTTCAACATATGCAAATGAATCAATGTGATACATAAATATAAAAACCCACAAAAACCACATGATCATCTCAATAGATGCAAAAATAGCATTTGACAAAATTCAACATTCATTCATGATAAAATCTATCACCAAAGTGGGTATAGAGGAAACATACATTGACATAATAAAAGCTATATATGACAAATCCACAGCCAATATAATAATCTATGGTGAAAAGCCGAAAGCTTTTCCATTAAAATCCAGAATAAGACAAGGATCCCCACCCTCACTTCTTCTATTCAGCATAGTATTGGAAGTCCTAGCCATAGCAACCAGATAAAATAAAGAACTAAAAGGTATTAAAATTGGAAATGAAAAGATAAAAATGTCATTATATGCAGATGGCATGGTACTATATATAGAAAACCCTAAAGACTTCATACAAAAACCACTAGATTTGAAAAATGAATTCAGCAGAGTATAGGATATAAGATTAGCATATAGAAATATGTTGCATTTCTTTATACTGACAACAAAATATCAGAAAGCAGTATCTTTTAAAACTTAACCCTCCAAAATAAAATACCTAGAAATAATCCTAACCAAGGAGGTTAAGGACTTATACACTGAGAACTGTAAATCATCAGTAAAAGAATAAATAAATAAATAAATAAGTGGGAAGATATTCCACATTCTTGGATTGGAAGAATCAATATTGTTAAAATAGCCATACTATGCAAAGTAATATACTGACTTAATGTGATCCCTATCAAATTATCCATGACATTATTAACAGAACTAGAACAGATAATCCTTCCAATTTCTGACTTACTTCACTAGGTATGGGAGTCTCTAGTTCCATCTATGTTGCTGCAAATGGCATTATTTTGTTCTTGTTATTTATATGGAACCATAAAAGACCAAGAATTGCCAAAGCAATTCTGAAGAAAAAGAACAAAGTAGGAGGCATAACCCTCCCAGACTTCAGACAATGCTACACACCTATAGTAATCAAAACAGTGTGATATTGCCATAAAAGAAGACATACAGAAAATGAAACAGAATAGAGAGTCTGGAAATAAACCCACACACTTATAGTCAATTAATCTTCAACAAAGAGGGCAGGAATACACAACAGGACAAGTCCCTTAAGCAAGTGGTTTTGGGAAAGTAAGTCAATTAAGTTAGAATGCACCCTGACACCATACACAAAAATAAACTCAAAATGGCTTAAAGACTTAAATATAAGACATGACACCATACAATTCCTAGAAGAGATCATAGGCAAAACATTCTCTGACATAAATTGCACCATAATTTTCTTAAGTCAGTTTCCCAAGGTACAGAAATAAAAACAAAAATGAAGAAATGGAACCTAGTCAAACTTACAAGATTTTGTATAGCAATTGAAACCATAAACAAAACAACAAGACAGCCTATAGAATGGGAGAAAATATTTGCAAATCATGCAACAAACAAATATACAATAGATCATACAACTCAACAACAATAAAAAAAACAAACAACCCACTTGAAGAATGTGCAGAAGACCTAAAAAGACATTTCTCCAAAGAAGAAATACAAATGGCCAATAAGCACATGAAAAATGCTTGGCATCACTAATTATTAGAGAAATGAAAGTCAAAACTACAATGAAAACTACCTATCAGTCATAATGGCCAGCACTAAAAAGGATACAAATAACCAATACTGGAGAAGATGTGGAGAAAAGGGAACGCTTCTACATTATAGATGGGAATGTAAGTTCGTGCAGCTGCTATGGAAAACAGTATGGCGTTTCCTCAGAAAACTGAAGAAAGAGTTGCCATATGATCCATAAATCCTATTCCTGGGCATATATCTGGACAAAACTACAATTTGAAATGATACATGCATCCCTAGGTTCATAGAAGGGCTATTCACAATAACCATGACATGGAAATAACCTAAATGTCCATCAACAATGAATGCATTAAGAAGATGTGGTCCATATATACAATGGAACACTACCAAGCCATAAAAGGAATGAAATAATGTCATTTACGACAACATGGATGCAACTAGAGGTTATTGTACTAAGTGAGGTAATTCAGAAAGAGAAAGACAAATATCATATGATATCATTTATATGTGAAATCTAAAATATGACGCAAATGAACCTATCTACCAAACAGAAACAGACTCATGGACAAGGAGAACAGACTTATGGTTGCCAAGGGGGAGGGGCTCAGGTGAGGGATGAAGTGGGAGGGTGGCTTAGCAGATGTAACCGATGGACATGATAAACAACAAGATCTTATTATGTAGCACAGAGAACTATATTCAGTGTCCTATAATAAACCACAATAGAAAAGACTATTTTTAAACAAAGAATGAATATACATCTATAGCTGCATCAGTTTTCTGTAGAGCAGAAAGTAATACAACAATGTAAATCAACTATACTTCAATAAAAAATAAAATAAATTCAAAACAAACAAAATATGCCCCCCCAAATGCTGATCCACCTCGTTGTCCCTAACAGGGGCCTAAATAATGGTAATAAGCTTCTGAGAGATTCTATAGACATGAAGAAAGTTTTTTCCAGAATGCTTCCCTGTCTTCAAAATGGATGTTACAAGAATATTACAGAGTACATAGAAATATTTCTAATTATATTCTTGGTCAAATAATTGATCATGGATCTTGAGTCAATCCAGGCTGCTTTATTTTATGTAATCTGAAATCCCAATTTTCAAAATCCGAAATTCAGAGCATGCTTTCCTTAATCCATTTCAGAAAATCTTAAGTGAAAAAAAGCAGTGTGTTGACTGAAAAGCATCAACTATCACTTTGGAGAGAAATGTTAGTATCCTAAAAGAAATTCTACCCTTGCAATACCCAAACTGAGGATCCGTGCAGAGGAAGGAAATAGGAAAATTAGGGCAACAGTAGACCTGAGAGGGGCAGCAGCAGCTAAATCTCCTGTGAGCTGTGGATCCTTAAGCAGAAATGAGCACTGTAGTTAAATATTTCTGAGTCAATGATACAGAGAAATATTTAGGGTAAAATTGATTTATAATGTGAAATTTCCATTGCAATTAACTTCAACCTAAGAGCTAACTTTACAGATTCATCAGAATAAATGGATTGAATAGAAATTTATCCTTGAAGTTCTCTCCCTCTATGCCAGGAATTGGGCTCTATTACCTGTTAAGTATCTTCATGGTTTATTTCCTTCAATCTCCCTCCTGCAAAGCTCAGAACTAAACTAAGAGTTGCAACTATTTTTAGCCTAGGTTTTCTGACCATTATGCCAATTCCCTCCCTTTATAAGGCACTTGTGTCTTTAACTTTGGCAAATGTACTATTTAATCAATTATCCACAGATTATTAATATTGACTGACTTTGACATTTGAACCTGAAGATTTGGTTTCTGAATTAGTTGGTTTCGTCACCAAATAACAAAGTGGTACCATTTTTAAAAATCTATTGGATGGGTGGTGAGCCACACACAGCTTCCTAGAAAATGTTTAACCTGTTCTTTACAATTCACATTTTAAATTATACACTACACGTAGTACATTGGATAGTGGATATTTTGAAATGGCTTCTGCCTGCTCAACATACATGTGCCTTTTCTCTCTCCATAGCAGAGGTCCTTCACTCTAAGATTATTAAGGTACATTCCATGGCCACAAGGCAGCAAAGGACTCCACACTTTTTCTCAGGACCCCCTCTAATTTCCTCCTTCCTTACAACTGCAGAGGCCAACACTTTTGGCCAAGGTCTTTAATATCAGGTAGGGATCATACCTGCCATGTCTGTTTCTAGTCCTGGATGGAGCAAGGGAGTTTAAGTTTGAGAATGGAGAAATGCAAGAACAGAGGCCTTCACAGAGATGTGAAATCATACAGGAGCATCAAATATACGAACAGACATTTTGCATTGTGAAGATTAATTTTTTTTCTACCCAGTACTCTTGAATCTTATTATGCTAGAAGAGAGTCTAGATTCTTCCCAGACTTTAAAATCATATGAAAAGCCATCCTGTTATTTCCTTAGCCTTGGTGAGGTCCAGGAGAAGTGAGATTTGGACAAGCCACCTCAAGCTACAAGAAAGTAGAGAGGCTGGAGTAGATGGCCAGCTTGACAGGCGAGCAAGTGGAGGGATCAATGAAGAACTGGCAAAGAGCTCCCCCTTAGAATTTAGTGCCTAAGGAAAAGGATATGAAGTTTCATACCATTCTTAGCACCTGGGATTGTGCTTGACACCTTTTAGACACTCAATAAAGGGCTTTGAAGGAACCATTTAAATGATAATGAGATACACATAGGTCAAATTTCCATTCAGTATAGACATGAACATGGCGTGCACATCAACGTTTTCTAGCTCTGAGTCTTTAATTCACTATGTCATAAGCCATTTGTAGAATCTGGGTGGGGGGAGGTATGAATCCTCTCCCCAGAGAATGCAAATATAAATTTTTGAATAGCAATTCAGGGGCTAGTGAATTTTTCCTAAGTCCAACTGAAACTTTATAACCATGGGGGTAAGAGGGGTAGAATCCTCCTAGAATGCTACAGAATTTCTACTTTTCAATCTTAGTCAAATAAAACATGTCTTTAAATTCCTCCTAGATATCCTCATCCTGACTTATTTCTCTCATTTTTTACTGTATTACATTTCTGTGAAGTGGTTCATAAGCATTCAAAGAGGTTAGATTCATATAGCTATGAAAAAAAAAAAAAGAAAACGATTGCACTTCTAAGGGTATTTCTCAACTTTGATCATGAAAGGAAAGCCACCCAGCCCTCTAAACCCACAATAATTTGTGGGGACATTGAATGGTTCTAGACTGATCTGACATTTTTCATCCTCTTAAGACATCTGCTAGGGTTGCGATTAATGTTGAAGAGTTCTATAAAGAAGCCCCAGCTGGGGAGAAGGAAGAAAACACAAAGATGGAGTGTATGAGTCCAGCAGGTAATGGATCAGGAAGCAGCAGCATATCACACTCAGACCTAATTTTTGGAAATAGTGGTTGGTGACTTGAGAAGCAGTATGTATGTGCTGTCAGGAGAGAGCTGCAGATAGAGCCATACAGTGGTTATACAAGTAAACACTGGAAGAAATATTTAGGCTTCAGAGATCCAAACCATTTTTGACCAGACTTGACATGTTTGACATAATCATAAACTCCTAGGACTGCTGTGAGAAGAACTCTTAATAGAACAAGAGAAAAACACATTGTAGTCCCTCATGTCTGAATTAAGTCAGAAGTCAGGAAGGCATTTCCTGAGAATGAGCATATAAAACTGTGAAATGGGTTCACAGAACAAAAGGATCTTCCCTTTGGAGTTCTGACAGAATCACTTGGGGAATTAAGATGCACAGAGACCAGCAGTTTCTTTTCCCAGCCCATAATCTGGGAAGTCCTGAATAAGTCCTGAATAAGACATGGGTCTTACAGTGTGCCTACTTTGCATTTCACCTTTATTCTAGTCGTATCACATAAGAATTATTTCACCTGGGAGGAAGCATAATTTTCTAGTGAAATAAATAGAAACAAGATGGTCTGGGTTCAAATGCTGGTGTCCTCATTTAGCTGCAGTGTGACCCAGATGGGATGAGTTCTTTACCTTTTCCACACCTCCATTTCTTGTCTTGAAAATGGAGACAGTTGTAGTCCGAGTTACTGGGTGTTTGCGGGGATTCGAATGGGCGAATTTATACAAAGTACCTAGAACAGTACTTGTCACAGAATGACCATCATCAGCTAAGTGCTGGTAATTACTCTCAGCAAAATTTTAGAAGTGAGAAAATGGAAGGCTTGGAAGGTTAAATGATAGTTAACCCAGGGTCGTGCGATGCTGGAGATTTTTAAATGATTCTAGCACACTTACAGTTGTTCTGAGGCCCATAAGTACAGATCCGAGGTAGAAGGGTAGATTCACTATCTCTTTAAGAGCATGCCAGATTTGGGGTTCTGTGATTTACATAGTGCAAGAATGCAGGGCTGCACCATTTTCAATATTCAAATGAATTTCCCCTTAGGAATGTGAAAATATGCAAAAAAATGATATAGCAATTGTTTTTGTGAAAAGCAACTGAGTTAATATGAATAGATGGGGTTTTGGGGCTCATGTGCTTCAATCCCTTATATGCATTCAAAATCTATGCATTTAAAGGGAAGGAAGAAATCTGTGCATTTAAAAATGTTCTGGCTTATGGTACAAAAGTGAGAGAAGTGAAGATTTTCAAGATCAATAGCTCAAACTACTCCTTGTTCTGATTTCATCTGCCCAATAGTTCTCTTGGCCATTGCTGCTCAAGCTGGGGAAATGCTCATCACTACGATGGGCTACAACTGATGTTGCATACTCTGAATATCAGGGTCCCTGGTTAGCATTCCTGACCAAGTGATTATTCTGTCATAAATACTCTAAGAAACCACTCTGATCACTGACAAGGTCTACCCTGAGTTTGGAGATTCTGGAATTTTCTACATGCTCAAAATTCCAAATTATTTTCTCATTCAGATCCGTGTCCCATCTGAAACTTTGCTTTTGATCTTAATCTTGCTCTGGACTTGAGGACAGAGTTTCTCTTTCTTGCTAGCAACTCTTGCATGGGATATAAACCTTATTTCCTCCTTGCTTTCGGTGCATCCCTCTTATATCCAAGATCAATCCTAAACAGACTTCCCTTGGACAGAGGTGAACACTTAAAATCTATTTGATTGTATAAGTTGTTGGGTTGTATAATCAAATAGATTTTAAGTGTTCACCTCTGTCCAAGGCAATCTGTCCCGCAATCCCACTCTTGGGCATCTATCCGGACAAAACTCTACTTAAAAGAGACACATGCACCCGCATGTTCATTGCAGCACTATTCACAATAGCCAGGACATAGAAACAACCCAAATGTCCATCGACAGAGGATTGGATTCGGAAGAGGTGGTATATATACACAATGGAATGCTACTCAGCCATAAAAAAAGAACAACGTAATGCCATTTGCAGCAACATGGATGGAACTAGAGAATCTCATACTGAGTGAAATGAGCCAGAAAGACAAAGACAAATACCATATGATATCACTTATAACTGGAATCTAATATCCAGCACAAATGAACATCTCCTCAGAAAAGAAAATCATGGACTTGGAGAAGAGACTTGTGGCTGCCTGATGGGAGGGGGAGGGAGTGGGAGGGATCGGGAGCTTGGGCTTATCAGACACAACTTAGAATAGATTTACAAGGAGATCCTGCTGAGTAGCATTGAGAACTTTGTCTAGATGCTCATCTTGCAACAGAAGAAAGGGTGGGGGAAAAAATGTAATTGTAATGTATACATGTAAGGATAACCTGACCCCCTTGCTGTACAGTGGGAAAATAAAAAAAATATTAAAAAAAATAAAACATAGTTTGAGCACAAAAAAAATTAAAAAAAATCTATTTGATTCTATTTGATTCAATTAGATTTGAGTCGAGGTAATGGAATACAATTCAAGTATGCTGAGCACCTGCTTTGAGCCCAGCCCTACTTGGGGCACCATTCTGCCTGAAAAACAGAGAATAAAAACACATAATAAGGATAAAATATCATGTATTCATATGAATCTTCTGCA
This sequence comes from Phacochoerus africanus, assembly GCF_016906955.1. Taxonomy (NCBI): domain Eukaryota; kingdom Metazoa; phylum Chordata; class Mammalia; order Artiodactyla; family Suidae; genus Phacochoerus; species Phacochoerus africanus. The sequence goes on along the minus strand of NC_062544.1, from coordinate 101,215,581 downwards.
TCTACTTTTCTCTTAACTTTAACTTCAAATAAACTCCATCTTTCGAACTTCTATTTTTTTCCCTCTTGAACAAGTTATCAGGCTTTTAAGGGTCCTTGTCACATAAAAGGCAAGACTCTGGTTTGAGATATTACCAGAGATCTGACAACTGCTTTGGAGGCAGAGTTATAGCACTGCTTTCCCACGAGTGCCATGGGCAATTTGATTTCTTTCTTGTATGTGTGAGAGAGTGTGTATGTGGGGGAATTTTGCTGAAAAAAAAATCAGCTGTAAAAATTAAACTATATCAGTGTGCATCAAATATCACGTCAAATTTCACCTTTTAAACTTTGCTCCTGCTTTGTGGGCAGTGGATAAAAACAGCACTTGCACATGGCCACACTGATGCACACACAATCTCATGCTCACACATTTGGATGTTCACTTGTAGCCTGTGCAGTGCTAATTACAATGATGCCACATCTGCCAAATGTCTGCACCACTGACATCTGATATTGCTGTGCCCATCATTTCCCCAGAGATGGGACTCACATAGCCACACGCTCAACAAGCTCCATTAAATGTCTCCTTCCCCTTTCCTTGGGGCAGTGGGTGCCAATTAAGGAAGCTCAATGATTCTGCATGCTTCTCTGAGACATCACTTGCCCTTTCAGCTGGCTGCCTCCCCAGTCCTGCCTCATGTCTCTTCTCAGGGCTGAGGATAGTCTGTGGGCTGTACTTGGTTAAACATCCCTCATTCAAACAGAAGTTGGTGTGATAGCTTGGGATCAGGCTGAATTCTGCATAGCCCTTGTGTACCTGTTGTTGGTAGCAAACTTCTGGCTGCTATCCAGTCACCAGAGGTTAAAGCCCAAGATGTTAAGAACAAAATGAGATGCAACTTAAAAGGACTATTCCATCAGAGAGGGATATTCCAAGTTAAATGCCTTTGGAAAACCTTACACTCAAAACTTTATTTTTTATTTCTTCTTTTTTTTTGGCTAAACTTGCAGCATATGGAGGTTCCCAGGATAGGGGTCCTATCAGAGCTGTGGCACTGGCCAACACCAGAACCACTGCAACACCAGATCCAAGTTGCATCTATGACCTACATCACAGCTCATGGCAACACTGGATCCCTAACCCACTGAGCGAGGCCAGGGATCGAACCTACATCCCCAAGAATGGTAGTCAGGTTCATTAACCACTGAGCCATTATGGGAACTCCTCAAAACTCCTTTCATAGAGAGTAACTGTTCCCCTATGCCTGTTAAAGTCTCTGAAAAGCTTTGCAATTAAAATATCTTTTTAACCTCACTCACACTGTCCTTCAAAATCTTGACCTTGGAACTCTTCGCTTAGTCCTAAAACAGCTCCCCAAACACACATGCAGGTTTAAATACACATACCACATGTTGTACCTGTCATGGCTCAGACTGCTATCAGAAAATATCATAGACTAGAGGGCTTGAAAAACAGACATTTACTTCTCATAGCTCTGGAGCCTGGGAAATCTAGGGTCAAGGTGGTGGCAGATTCAGTTTCTGGTGAGAGTCCTCTTTCTGCCTTTCAGATAACTGCCTTCTAAGTGTGTCCTCATATGGTAGAGAGGAAGTGACTCTAGTGTCTCTTCTTATGAGGACACTAATCCTATCATGGGGGCCCCATCCCCATGACTTTATCTAAACCTAATTTTTTTCCCAAAGCCCCCACTTTCAAAAGTATCATGTTGGAGTTAGGGGCATCAACACATGAGTTGTAGAGGGGACCCAAACATTCAGTCTGAAACAGCACCCATGAACCAAGATTCTGGGTAAACATTACTTGTTTGAATTTTCCTAAAGCACATTTTCCTTAATATCTCGAGGAGTGTATATCACAGTGGCTAGAGCACAGATTCTGGAAGCTGCCAAAGCTCCTGACCTAATATCGTGACCTTCAGCAAATCTAAAAATAGTGACTATCTCATAAGGTCATTGCCTCAGTGAAATATAACAAAAGAACAAAGAGCAATACCGGGTTCCTCATAAGGAGATAATAAATGTTAATTATTGTTAATTTCCTGTGTAGACTATATTTTGGGAAACGCTAAACCCAATTATTCTTAGTGGTCACACTGTCACACTGTTCATTTTTTTTTTCCCCTGTACTGAGTCAATTTTGGTTTCTCATTTTTAAGCTTCTGCCAAAATGGGGTCTATTAGCAGTATGAAGCCAAGTATTTAATTTTTTTGTCAGCAAGGTAGCCAATGCAATGACCCTCTGTGAACTCAGCAAACATATCATGCTCTGAATCCAGCTGGGCTGATACCGAGCAAGAAGCATAAGCACTCAGCTTCTGCAGGGTCACCTGGGTTCCTCAATACGTGGCTTGCACTGTGAGTTGATACTTCTGGGACAATGGAAGAGGAGGTGTCTAAGGCTCTGTATAAGCCTGAGAAGCCTGAACCTTCCTGCTCCAAGATAAAGGTAAGGAGAGATGCAGTATTGTCTGCACAAATACATACAAACAAAAAGAACCCCCCCCCAAAAAAAACCCAAAACAAACAAAAACCCTGCAAACATTCAAATCAAGCAAAAACTTCCCAATTTAAACTTTAGGCCTAGCGGCCCTTGTGTTCCACCTTGAGATTTTCAATATCATGGAAAAGTAGGAAGTTCTTCTGCTGTGGTTTGTAAGACCCAATAGGAGAGGGCCTCACCTATTATTTGAAAAGTTCTGGTATCTGCTGGGTGCTTTAGGCAGATTTAGACTGGCCTTATACTAGATGAAGAATGAGACCAAACATATAAAAGGAGAGGTGAAATGGCAAGGCCTGGACTGGTGGAGCAAGTGAGATACTCACCTTGGGTGTAAAATTTAAGGGTGTATCAAAAATAGTAATCAAAGTAAATAGTATTTTAATGTAATATTAAACATATTAATGTAAACACTTATGATGGACCAAATATGAAAATTCTGAGACAAGATTAGTATTACTGAATTTTTCTTTTGTCTTAGACTCTAATATGGCTTGACATAGCATTGTGGGGGTGGAGTAGGAATACATGAGTGATAGGGAAAGATTAGGTCGGCAAGGAGAATTAATGGACAATTTCCAGCAGACTATCTTTTGTTTCTCAAGCTTGGCAAAATTTCAGCTACATCTAACAGCACATAGTAACTGAACGACATCTTCCTAATTGTCTTAAAATAAGATCAACATTCAATATTTCCATAAGCTAAGTGAGGGTTGAGGCAGAGAAGAAGATTTATTGGATACTTATATTTTTTTAAACTCCAGAATTTGGTATTTTATTCCCACTTGATTGCTGGGAAAACAACTTAAAGAGTAATGTCCATACTAGAAGCTAAGACAGGGATAGAGGTAAAATTTACACTAGATCTACTTTGTTCCCAAACACTTGTTTTTACCTCCACACTACTTTGTGTGTGTCCTAGTTATTTGTAAGGCAATAATAGCACTAATTCCAGCCATTTTTATTAGGGCATAAGGTAAGAAAATTGCATTTACTTTGTAAACTACAAATGTACTACCAAAATATAAAGTTTATTTATTCTTTAATTCACTCATTACCTATGCATTGAGTACCAGGAAGTCAACAGTTCTGATCTGGAATATTGTGGAGGGCAAAACAGTAAAAAGAGCCTGCCATTTTTCCTTAAGGTTTTCATAGATTTGCAAATTCTGAATACTTAAAATGAGTGTTCTCAATTCTCCCTGTATTTCATGTCGGAAATGAAAATGTAGCTGGTTTATTTCTAGTACACACTGTCTGGAATTTCTCATAAAGGCAGGTAAGTTATTCTCTAGGTAACTGTCCAAATCTTTGCTTCTCCTCTGCTATTAGAGATTTGGCCCATAGGTACAATAAAACATCCTATCTTGGAAGTCCCTTTTTATTCATTTGGTTCCTGTGCTTACCACATATAACAAGATGTCTCCAGGTAAGGAGACTGCTGATCTTTTGCAGCAGTACCTCCTCTTAAATGAGCAGACAGACTTCATTCTTGACCTCACAGCAAATAAACAGAGCCCTGCTGTCAGATGAAGAGGACTGGGTTTCCTGAGCTTATTGTAAGTTCAGGGGCATGGCAGGATTCCGAGAAATGCTGCTTCAGTTCTTCAGCTGGATAACTTAATTACATTTAATAACGTATGCCAGCACATCTGAAGTGCAGTCTTTTCTAGTGAATATTGCTGGTAGGTAGTTTATTATTTATTAATCTAATGACTTAAAATTCCATGATAAAAGCCTTAGTACAAGAGATTGTCTAACCTTACCTGAATAATTACTAATGGGCTGTTAATAGCTGTTACACTGGTAATAGGTCTATTAAATTATGTAGACTAAAATTGCATTGGTGACCTCAGGTGAGCAGCTCCTTGGGAATGGTGATATACTTGAGCAAGCAGAAGCAAAACCACAGCACTCAGATAGCTTCTTATAAACACAGTATCTCCCTTGACAGAAGTATTCAAATGAAGAACAGAGTTTATATGAAAGCTGGACCTTGAGGTATTTTTTTGGGAATGTACCTTAGGAGGAAGTATAGCAATATTGCAAAGTAGTTAAAGCATGGCCATCAACATCAGATAATTTCTCTCCAAATCCCCACTTCCTCACTTTCAAGACCATCGACCACAACCTTTGGCAAGCAATTTGACCTTTCTGAGATTTTCTGTCCTTGTGTGAAAAATATAGCATTAACATATCATGTGATATGCTAACATATGCTATTGAGAGAGCTAAATGAGATCATATGCATATGATGGAAAATATTAATAAGAAACTACTCATAGATGTTCCCTTCATTCAATCTACCAAGAAGAATGTTTCAGTTGCTAATCCAACTTTCCTTAGATCCCATTCTATAGAGTTCATCTTTCCAGAGAAAACTTTTGCAATGCAGAATAAACCAAAAATTACTGAACGTAGGACTGAGGAATAAGATGGGAAAACCTTAGAACAGAAGTTAACTGAATAAGAAAAAAGGAGAGGTGGGAGGAGATTGTAGAAGGAAAGTCTGGAGAATGTGGGGAGGCCAAGAGCTGAGGATGTGAGAAACGGAGGCCCTAGTGTTTCCATTTGTGCCTCTTGAGAGACTGGAGCAAAGAATTGGGTTACTGGAGTTCCCTGGTGGCTCAGTGGGTTATGAAACCAACATTATCACTGCTATGGCTGGGATCACTGCTGTGGTGTGAGTTAGATCCCTGGCCTTGGAACTTTCACATGCCATAGGTATGCCCCCCCCACTAAAAAAAAAGAACTGGGCTCCTCATTTCATTTTGTTTTAATTTTAGACTGTTGAATTCTGAAGCTTTGCACATGAACTTATTGAGGAAATTATTCAGAGGTCCTAGATTTCAAATGATTATATGTACAGTGATTATCACAGAATATGGCACATAGGAAATAATGAATAAATTAGAATATTTATAATAATAAATACTATAAACAATGATGATGGTGATTATAGTAATCACCATTATTATATTTGAAGTGAAATTTCTATCATTATAGATGTTCATGATTGGAGCGTTTAGGATAAATATTTTGCTGTCCCTTTCTTATGTAGAAATATATTTAATTGGAAGAAAATACTGGAGGAGATTTCCTTAAATCAACCTTTGAGAAATTAGGGAAATAAAAGAGTGAGAGGCTTTGAGAGACATGCATCATCATGCTCTGGTGTGTGTGTGTGTGTGTGTGTGTGTGTGTTGGAGTGGGTTGTTGAGAAGCTAGGCATTTAAGGAGTTATTTCCTGACTCATTCCCATGGAAATTGCATTGGCCAGGCTGTTGGTGCTGAGCGGTCCCTATGGAAGCAGCACTTAGTAACTGTTGAGATGAAGGGTTGTTGATAAAAACAAGCCTTGAGTATTCCTTTATTTAACCTCTTCCCTCCAATTCTTATGGCTAAAGCATTACAGCTATGGAAAATTTTTCTTCATAATACATTTTTTTTCCCTAAAAACTTAACGGTGATTGCCTGCCTGTGAGTGTGACAGTACAGAGGAACATCCGAGTCATTCTGTAGTGTCTTGGGTTCAATCTTTGCCTTCAGTTGGAATGCACACCAAGGCCAGACCTTAGACTTGTTCTATTATGCATTATCAGAAAGCTAGTACCACCAGCCACAATGATGAGAAACTTGAAAGTTACACACACCGCAAGAAAAGAAAATCAAAGGGACAACTATTTAATATAAGCACAATAAATATACACCAAAAGGAGAAAATACTGGCATCATGAAGTCAGGAAGAAAAGCCTTAAATTAGAAACAAGTAGAAATTTTTTGGTATCAAATACTTAGCAGATAAAATAGAATAGTCAACAGACAGTATAAATACCAGAAGGACACAGATAAAACTTTGGTTATTAAGGTGAAAGACAAAATGAAAGAATTTTCTTAGAAGATAGAAGTTCATGACAAAAGGAAAGCCAAAGAGAATCAAAGCAGAAGTCCCAAAACTTAAATAATGTTCCACGAGTCAAAAAAGTGGAAGGTAGGAAATATCTGATCAAGATAAATTTCCCATAATTAAAGAAAAATGAAAAAAAACCTTTAATATTGAAGTGATTCTGGAAGACTAAGTAGGAGTAATAAGGAGAAATGCACACTTCAACATAATGAAGAGAAATCCAGAACAAAGAAGACACAAAAAACACTCTAAAATCTTTCAGAGAGAACATGGACCAACTACCAAGAAACAACAATCATGTTGACATCATATTCTTTAACAGAGCTCTTCATACACTGTCACTCTCTCTGCTACCTCTGGTCACTCCAGTACAACTGTGACTTTACACTGTCCTTACTGTCCAGCTCTTGAGTCTGAACTGGTTTTATTTACTCACTTATGACCAATTAAACATGTCAGAAGTGATGCTGTTTCTTCCACATCTAAGTCAAAAGAAGTCCTGCAGCTTCTGCTGTGATGATGCTCCAGATCTTCCCTCTCCAAAGCCAGTCCCCATGGAGCTCTGGCAAATAGTCCCAGTTGAGACAAGACTTCTAGCAATCTCCTCAAGGTCTCAAGCTTATGAGTCAAGAACCCGCTTGGGAAGTGGATCCCTCAGTCTCAGATCTTTCAGCCCCAGCTATTAGGGTCATCCACTGCTGTCAGCAGCATCCCCAGTTGTTAGGGTTGTTCCCAGCTGTTAGGGTCATTCCCAGGTATGAGGGTTATCCTCAGCTGTTAGTGCCATCCAGCTGTTAGAATCATCCCCTACTTCTGGGCCATCCCCTATTGTTGGAATCACCCCTACCTATTAGTCACCTCCACCTGTTAGGTTCACCTCCAGCTGCTAGAGTCAGCCCTAGGTATTAGGGTCACCCCCAGCTGGTAGAGTCACCCCCACCTGTTAGGCTAACCCCTCAGCTATCAGGGTCATCCCTAGCTGTTAGTGTCATCCCCACCTGTTAGGGTCATCCCCACCTGTTAGAGTCATTCCTACCTGTTAGGGTCACCCCAGATGTTAGAGTCATCCCAGTTGAGGCTCTAGATATTATGGGGCACAAATGAGCTACTGTCACTGTATCTTTTGGATTCCTGACCTATATTATCTATGAGCACAAACATTTAAATGAATTTTTGTCACTGTGTTTTAGGATTGTTACATAGCAATGGATAATTGGAACACTTAGAGTAATCTTTCTCAAGAGCCGCTTTTTAGCAGATGTAAAGAAACTCAAGTAGGCCTACTCTATTTCATTCATATACTCATTCATTCACCACCCCAAATATTTATTAATTATCTGCCATTTGTCAAAACTGTTCAAAGTGCAAAGGATAAAATGGTATGCATTACTAAGCTCATATAAATTACAGCCATTTCTGAATTTGAGGATGAATTAAAACTGCATTTTTGCATGGCATATACAGTTTCTTTCTCTCTCTCTATCACACACACACACATAAACACGCACAAAGACACACACAAAGACATATACATATACCGTTAATACAGCATCACATGTCATATAGTCCTAGCTCAAATAAGCAAAATTATTAATGAAAGAATGAAAATATATAAATATTGGGATGTCTCTCTACTCTCTCAAAGGCCCTACTTTGTTTCCCTTTAAAAAGTCTTAAATTATTTTTAGAAGAGAGGTAGTCATACTCATACCCTTACATACAACTTCTGTGAGCATATACACAATATATGTGTATATATGTGCATATGTATATATATAATATAGCCTTAAATGTGTATGTTATATACAATGAATTAAATGCTTTCTTTTAATAACAATAAAGCCCTTGATCAAGAGTAGATAATTACGTCAATAATACTAATGAAGGTAATGTTTTTCTTACAACAGCATATTTAAGCTCAACCATGAACAACTCTAAATTCTATAAAATTACTGAGACTCAAAACATTCTGGAGCTGACATTAACCTTTGCACTTGCTGAGTCCAATCCGGTTATTTTACAGCTGGAGAAACGGAACCCAGCAGGCTATGGAACCAGATGGGTCATGCTAGCAGTGGTGATGCCGAGCAAGCTAAACTCTGGGAGGTCGGCTGAGGTCCTGTGTAACCCAGAGGAATCCTGGCATGCATTTCAAATCCTCATCTCAATTTTGGCACCAGTTCTGGTATCCATATGTCTCTGCATACAGAGAAGCTGAGGCAGAGAAACACTTGAGAATTGCCAAGGTCCTAGAATCCTGAAAACAGTTGCTTTACCCTGTTGCCATGACAACCCACTCAGGAAAGTACCTAGGTGCCAGACTTAGACTATTTTTTTTCTTTCTGGGTCACAGAGGAGTACCAGAAAGAGGTGATAACTTTTTTCCTGCTACCTGGAGAGAAGCCTTTCCACCCTGGGTAGCATCCTATGGCAGATCAACACTCTGGAGATGGCGACTGATGCAACTCTGGTCACTTTTATTTTGTTTGGAGAAAAAGGTCTCTGGTGATTACTGTGTTGCAAAAAATATGGTGTTTGTATAAGCTAACATGTCTATGAAAACCTGTGATTTCCTTAGCCCCAACTCTCCACTGTATTTATGAGGCTCTCTGCTTTACTCCCCCCCTACTTGTTTTCCACCAGAGCATCTGCTCCTTCCTGCAGAGGAGACATTTGTACTGTTCAAATGGCTGGACTATGAGTCACAGATTAAGCATGAGGGATTTTTCTGAATGATGCTGAACAAGGCCTTAATTAAAAGGGAGGAAGAAGTTCTGGTGAGTAGGAACAAGGTTGGGGTATTTAGAGCCATGTAATGTGCCAGCCTCTCCCAAGGTGCCACTTTCTCCAGATGCACATCCTCTGAAAATCCTCTGAAGTGCATTACAGTGTTACCACAAAGATGTACCTGGATGTCAGAATGACCACCAACACTCATGTCATGCTTCCTATGTGCCATGCACTATTTTAAGCACTTTTGTATTTTAACCAAGTCCTCACAATAACTCAGTGAGATAGGTACTGGAGAGGTAACATTCCAGGGATGGTAGCTGATACAACTTGGCAGGTTTTATTTCCTCTAGAGACAAAGGTCTCTCTGATGACTATAGTGTCATGAAAAATGATGGGCTTATATGTATAAGCTAATGAGCCCATGGACACCCAGCTAAATAAGTAGCAATTCTAGGATTCAAATTCAGGCAGTTTTGCTCTTCTACACCACGACTTATCACCTCAGTCACATGTATCCAACTGGCACTAGATGGTAATCACATGACTAGATCACCAATTGTTCAATAGGCCATCACTTTCATATTCTTCTTCCTTACTCCAGATCACCTTTGGCCACCATCTCTTTGTCCTCATAGTCCATATCACTGCCTTAGTTAAGGTACTAATTCTTTCTCAACTTGGCAAACAGTTGTATCCCTCTGCCTTTCATACTGGTTTTGTTCAAATATTCTCTAGACTGCAGCCAAAAAGATTCTCTTAGAAATGTATCTCAGATCTTCATTTCCATTTTAACACTCTATAGAGCCTCTCTATCCTTTCCTGGATCTCACACCTTTAGCAGACTATGCCCATGTCTTATGCATACTTTTGCCACAATTAGCTTTTTCTCTATTTTAATTGTCTATTTGTTCTGGTTTAACTGTGACCTAAAGCAAAACAGAAATTTTGTTTTTTATGCTTGCTTCTCTCCTTCCTAAAATACATCCTTGCAAATAGTAAACATAGGAGACAAAGGAAGTTGAATTAATGGCTATTGAATTAAAAATGGATAGTTAGATTTTAGTCTTCATGTTAAGAAGCTGCCATGATACATTCCCTATTGTGTTTTAAGACTAATTACGAAATTGTCATTATAAATCATATATTCATCTCACAGGACAATTAAAGAACATGAATTTGACAGCCACAATTAGTATACTACTCTGGAGACAAAAGGTTTTCAATCATAAAACAAATGACTTTCAGTCTCAATCCAGGAATCACTATCACATGTTTTTTTTTTTTTTCTGAAAATTAATGTCTCCTTGTCTTTACGTACCAAAAAGTACTCTCATTCTACTGTAATTGATTTTAGTGCACATGATCCGTTAGTGTGGTATGTCATAATACCCCTCATTAGAGAACATTGTTCCAGAGTTTCAGCCATAATCAACCATACACACTCTTGAGAACCATGTATCGGATAGTTTAGTGAGAAATGCACAAGAAATGCTTTCACTTTCTTAAAAAGAATATCTTAATTTTTTATGACTCCTGCTTCTCTCCATGCATATAATCTGTCATCTTGTATCCTTCTTCTTCCTCAATGACCATATTCAATACCTTAAAAACTACTGAATCTGCCTCATACTTATCTTCATCGCCACTACTTTTGCCCTTGCCTTCCCAACTCTTAGTAGAAACAGCAACATCCTCCTCATTAATTCCTCTGCCTCTTGTCTTATGCCCTCACAGTGCCTTTAGAGTACTTTATCTATAAAGCAAAACTTACCTTGCTGTTTTCTTATTTTAAACACTTGGATCACTTTCTATGACCCAAGTTCTGTCACCTGGCCTTCAAGTTCTCCTATTATTTGGCTAACAATTACCGAGTATTTACTGAGTATCAGACATTGTTCTAAGCACTTAAGATATATTACCACATTGATCCTCATAACAGTCCTAGGATTATTTGATCACTGCCTGACTCTCAAATTTTGAAATATGCCATTCTTACTACACGCTGTACATATGTGATGCAGTTTATAGTTCATTAAATTTTGTTCTTATTTCTTCCTCATCTTGGCATGACTTCCATTTGCTTCTCTTTTCATTTTCTTAACTGGCTACTTATATTTATAACTAATTTCATGTATATTATTAGCTCCTCCAAAGCCTGTTCTTTCTTTTCTTCCAAAGATGGGAAGGAGTCTTTGTCTGAACTTCCATAACACCTTACATAAAATCTGAACATGACATTCACATGCTGAATTGTCATTTTCTCTTTATGGACATATGATCAATCTGAGAATCTACCTTTGTATTCCACTAATATTCATGAAGAGGAATATTTACACTGCAAACATGATAACCATTAGTGTTAGGAAGCCTATTGGCAGGGGTATAAAAGAAAAGGAATTAGGGATTAAAGTAGAGGAACAGGTTTAAATCAGGTAGAAGTCAGTAGAAACCATATTTTGAATTAAGTTTTAAAATAACAAGGACACAGATAAAGGAGAGAAAGAGGAAAAAAAATTCTAGTGGCTAGTTTCCTGTGGTATATTTGGAAGGTGTTATTGGGAATGGAAACGGGATAGGTTTTACCAAAGAAAAGAGAACTATTTGTAAGAATGTAAATAAAAAGGTGGTGAAGTATCTTAAATGTTAGCCATAGGAGAACTAGTGTGATACCACAGGCAAACAGAGTCATTTAGGTTCTTGAACAGTGCAGGAGATGGACTAAGAAGGCAATTAAGAAAAATTATTAAGCAGCTGTCAGGTAGATTAGACATTAAAGGGTATAAGAATACGGGGACCAGACAAAAATCTATTACAAACTGTAAAAATAAACTGTGGTGTCTTTATAGAACAGAATACTACAGAGCAGAGGAAAAAAAAAACCTGGAACTATATGCATCACAATGGATAAATTGCTACAGAATAATTCTGAGAACAAAACTAGCATGGCAACATTTACATAAAATGCAAAATATGAAAAGAATTAGATATTTGTTTAAGGAAACTAATATGAAGAAAATTTATACTTTAATGTTGAAAAGTCATGCATGGGAAAGGTAAACAATAAATTTAGGAGATCAGATGTTATTTGTCGAAAGAAAGAATATATTTGTAGAATTGTACTCAAGTGGTTTCGTTTTTTTTTTCTAACATTTTATTTCTCATCCTGAATGGTGGGCATATTAAGTATTTATTCTCAATATGCTGTATATACAGACATATTTCATAATAATTATAAAAAGTCAAAAACCCAATGGGAATGTATTTACTATATTTTATTGCAAATACAGCTGCAAGTAGAAGGGGTAAGAAAAGATCCATGAACTATAAGAGAAAGGAGTTAAGATCTTTGATGAAGCATTTCAGGTTAACAAAAGTAAGGAAAAATGAAGACAGTGGAACCATTTAGGCAAGTGACATCTTGGTGAGAGCATTTCATATTCCTGGTAGAGTTATATGATATTTAGAGACAGCAAGGAACATACAAGTGTTGAAAGAACATTGGATACAATCTGAACACAGGCAATAGCTGAAAACACGTGAGTTGTGAGTTCACCGAGGGACAGAAGAAAAATCCCAAAGGGCCTTGAAATGCTGTAGAGTTAGTGAGCCTGGAAGAAAGGAGAGCCAGCAAAGAAAAAGTGTGTTTATTTGTTGGCAAAGGCTCCAGAGACAAGTCAGCTCTTTATTGAGTTCGAACATAAGGAGAAGAACCCAAGAATGTAAGCCTTTCATCACATTTGTTTCATCTGTCACTTTATTTACTTTCCCTTGAGAATTTAAATGGAGAGAGATCTGAGTGAATTTGAAATTTGCTTTTTTATAATGTTAAGTCCAAAGCTTCTAAATAGTTTTGAAAAATCATCAGGTCTGTTAGAGATTTATTTAGAACACTTTAAAATGTGACTGTATCTTAAGTTTTAAGCCACTCTTTCCTCTTCTACACATGATCACCTACATTTGACTTTCAATAAGAAAAAGAAAATTATGACTGTCACTAATATGTGTTGGGAGGTTTCTATATGACAAGAAAGACACAGGGCCAAACTTTGTACATGGATGATCTCATCCAACACTCAGAACTTTATAATCAAGGACATTTAATCCTCAACCTTTTTTTTTTTTTTACCAATTGGTTTCTATTATGTGCAGATACTGTCCTAGGTGCTGAAAATACTGTCATGAACAAAATAGATCCAAATTCCTGCCTGCATGGAACTTATATTCTTGTGGCAGGAAAGAGACCCTAAACAAAATAAATCAGTATAACATACAGTTTTATCATATTTCTATTTACACAAATAATGAGGGAAAGGGGGTTGAAAGTGCATGGGGGTGGGGTTAAATTTTAAATAAGATGATCAGAGAAAGCTTCACTGAGCTGCTGATTTTATTAAAGCTTGGAGGATATAAGGAAGTCAGCAGCAATGATGTGAGATGCAAACTCACAGCAGAGAGAATAGTAAGAACAAAAGCTTATACCCCAACAGAATGGAGCCTAATTGTCTGAGGTATGACTTGTATTCTCTGGGTAGGGAGAGAAGTAAGAAATGGGCTTAGAGAGGAAGGGTGGGAGGGGAGAGGGATGCTGGAGAGACTTGGCAGCTCTCTCAGGAAATGGTGCTTTTACTTTTAGTGAGATAGGCTCACTTTTAGTGAGATAGTAAGGCTTCGTCAGGTTCTGAGCAGAGAAATGGCCTGATGTGAGTTCTATTTCAGTAAGATCAGTACAGAAGACAAGGGCAGGCAGAGCAGTGTCCAAGGAGGGGGCAGGTGGGGGCAGGCTGGTGACTTAGACCAGGGTGGGAGCTGTGGAAGTTGGAAGAAGTGATATTTTTCTGGCGCAAAATATTTTGGTTGTGATGTGAATATGAAACTGCTTGTTAATGTATATGGGATTTTAAGGTTAGCACACAGTAAGGTCCTATCTGATAGGTTAAGTATTCTTTTCTCTTTTTTTAAACCATTGGGATACCATCATTTTTCCCACATGCTATGGCTACAGTGCATGCAATAATCTCCATATGCTGCATACAGATCACTGTATACCAAATTCCTTTCTATTCTTTTTTCATTAGACAACAGCAATGGCTGGTTACATTGCAATTTTTATGATTCTGAAACAATGTCTCACTTTATTAAAGAAGTTAAACATGAAAGTCTGATTCTAAAATCTGGAGAAGATCAAAAAAAAAAAGGAAGAAAGAAAAGTAAGTTCCTGTGGAACTATCCTTCCATTATGAACTATCACTGCACAAAGAAGAATGTTACTGATAATCTAGTACAGTTGCAGACCTGGGCTGACTTTGATCAAACTGACATTAAAACATTCTACTAGTGTCAGTCAGGTTTTCCTACCAACATAATGATAGACAAATGCTGCTACTATGGAGATTCACTTGGCCTCAAAATAATCACAAGTACCAATCAAGTGCAGCCACTATGAGGAGGTAATCCCTGGTAATAAATTATGACAGCCAGATAGTCCAGGTTACACCTTTACATCTTTTTAGACTAAATGCCACAAAAAGATAAAAATAAATAATAGTGATAAGTCCAGATAATACTAAATATCTTACTGGCTCTTATAATCATAAAAGTAAGATACTGCTTTTTATTTCTCAAAGAAGTTGCTATATTAGTCATATAGCATTCCAATCATGCTTTGCAACAAGTTACCTCCAAACTCAGTAGCTTGAAGTAGCAATCCTCCATTTCTGTGGATCTGCAGAACCTTTGGGTTTGCTCCCCATGACAAGGCTCATCAAGGTGGTTCTGCTTCAAGCTGCAGGTCAGTGAGTGAGCTGGGAGATACTGCTCTCTCTGTGTTTATCCTCTTTGGAATTTTGCTAGCCAGGGCATGTTCTTCTCAGGGATGGCAGAGGTGCAGGAGAGCTTGGCCAACCTGAAAAGTTCATTTCAAACAGAGGTGGGCTATAGCTGGGTGTGTTTATTTATAAGAGTTGATTGAAATATTTTCAGCCTCTTGTGAGTTTGTCGTTAAAAACAGCCATTCTTCAAATTTATATTATCATAAGACACAATTAAATACATTACATTAAAACAAAGATAAATATTTAAAACAACTCTTCCTCATTTGTTTCTTCATGCTCCTAGTATACAGAATCTTAATTTTATTTAGGTCTATTCTATCTGTATGGTAGAATTATACACATGATATATCACTGCATCTCTTTACCTAGCATTGCCTTCACCAGCACCTCTTGGATAGCTTAAAATTGGCAGTAGTAGGAGTACTGATACCATGGAAATTAGCAAATGCAACAAATAAGAATGTTTTTCCTCTTGTTGGTAACAATTAACTTTCCCCTCACCATGTTTAGTAAGTTGAGAGTTAGTTGTTGAACATTTTATTTATTTATTTTTTGCCTCACCCCTGGCATGTGGAAGTTCCCAGACCAGGAACTGAATTCATACCACAGCAGCGACCCAAGCCACTGCAGTGACAATGCTGGATCTTTAATCCACTGGGCCACAACAGAACTCTCAGGTTGTTGAATACTTTTTAGGAGAGCATTCATTTGGTACCTTTGCTTGTGAATATTCCATTGTCCAAAATCAGGAAGTAATGAAACATCTTCTTTTAGTCAAAGAACTACAAAATGATGAGGCAAAGGTGTACCCAGAAGAAGGGAGGAACTTTTAAAGGTAACAATTCAATCTACTATGGTTAAGAAGAGGCAAAAAGATATGAAGACAGGAAAGCTAGTTTCCATGTATGAGTGAGGATATATAACATTGATTTTCCTCAAAGGAGATTATTCCTCATTATTTCTAACATTTCTTAGAGAAAAACAAATATTTAAAATTGACAATTTAATTTATAAAATAGATTCTTATGTATTAGTACTTATAAAACACTCTTTAATTATGATGGTACATAAACCTGAATATGCTGACATGAGCTGCTTGTTCTTGATTCCTAAGCTAATAAGCAAAATTCCTAGTAAATTTGTATTTCATTCTGATTCTCTCATATTCCACCCCAACCATGATTCTTTCAAGATACTGCAAGGCTGACAAGGCCTATGAGGAAAAAACTCTAAGTTTAACTCCAAGAATTTGATAGTCTTACTTTCCTTCCTTGCAGATTTGTCAGTTAATTGGAAATAGCATTCCCAGCTGCACTGAGAATTTTTTCTGAACAAAGAGAGGAGGACTGCAGTGGAAGTCAAGGCAAACCATAATTTACATCTCAGAATATAAATGCCCCAGGGAAGCCTTCTTCCCCTGCTGCCTGGGATGTTGATTGGCATTTCAATAGGACTCCACCAAATTGGAGGTTGGTCACAGGAAACCCATCCTCATGGTTACCAATGACTGTAATTCCAGGCGTCTAATATGAGAAAACAATGTCTATGAGAACAGGACATTTAAAAAGTCAAGACAACTGTGGAAGCCAATGAGAGCCAGAAAACCAACCCATGGAGGAGAGCAAGGGCATAGCTACTGAGGATTTGTAGGTGCTTCATTCAGGAGATCAAATGTGTCTCTAATTCAAGGTAGTTCTGCTGGTACGTTTGTCACTAAAATTGCCAAGAGCAAATACATTTCCTAACCCTACCCCAAAACTCATCCTCTCCAGAGATAACTATACACCATTGTCTCTTTCTAGATTTAAGGCATTATAAAAATGTTTTGTTGGATACATAAAATTCCTAGAAATCCCTGGATAAAAAACAAAACAAAACAAAAAACAAAACTATTTTGGATAATAAAAGTAAAATCTGGCCTTTTTTACCTCTAAATATCATTTAAAAAAAGATAGGTCATAAAATTGAGGTACCTTAGAATTATTCTCAAATTCTCCCCCCTTAAAAGTCACAAAATTCTATAGCACTCCTTCTCCTTTACTCCATTTCTCCAAAGCACGTAGCCAGAGAACAGTCATCATGCTTTATCTGCTCCACTACTTTGTAACCTCTCCATCTAATCTACTTCCATTGGGGCCAGAGTACTCCTTCCACCCTTTCTTTTTTTCTCTCTCTTCTTCCCTCCCTCCCACCTTTCCCTCTCTCCTTTTATCTTTAATCCCTCTCCCTCTCTTTCTTTTCTCCTTTCTTCTTTCCTTTTGTTGGATCTTTAAGTATTTTTATGAAGGTAAAGTGATTTGTGGCTTTTTACAAGTACGAATAAAAACAGGAACATATATTAATATGCCTACTGACAGAAGGGAAGTCTAGTTTGCATGGTGAGAAAAGGAAATCTATCGGTCATTCCCGAAAAGGCTATCCATGGTATGAACATGCTAATTTACTAATGAATCTACTCTGACCCCAATTATTTAAAGTTTAAAATTTATCATGTAGATCATTTCCAGGTAGTTATTCATGGGCCTTTTTCTATTGGGATGCTGACATTACTTATCTTTTCTCATGCCAATATTACAAAGGACTAATTATAGCTTTAGAGTAATACAATTTCTTTTCTTCATACATGCAAATATCCTCTTGTACTTTTCCTAAACATTTTTAAACTTCTAGTTCAGTTTTATTCTGGGGGGAGCAGATAATTTTTTTTTACTTAATGAATTTTATTACATTTATAGGTATACAACAATCATCACAACCAAATTTTACATTTCCATCCCAAACCCTCAGTGCATTCCCCCCACCCCCCCAACCTGTCTCATTTGGAAACCATAAGTTTTTCAAAGTCTGTGAATCAGTATCTGTTCTGCAAAGAAGTTCATTGAGTCCTTTTTTTTAGATTCTACATGTAAGTGATAGCATTTGAGGTTGGTATCTTATTGTCTGACTGACTTTACTTAGCATGATAATTTCTAGGTCGATCCATGTTGCTGCAAATGACGTTATTTCTTTCCTTTTAATGGCTAAGTAATATTCCTTTGTGTATGTGTACCACATCTTTATTCACTCCTCTGTCAATGGACATTTAGGTTGTTTCTGTGTCTTGGATATTGCAAATAGTGCTGCAATGAACACTGGAGTACATGCGTCTTTTCAAGTCATGATTTTCTCTGTATAGATGCCCAGGAGTAGGATGGCTGGATCAAATAGTAGTTGTATTTTTAGTTTTCTGAGGAATCTCCACACTGTTTTCCACAGTGGTTGCACCAATCTACATTACCACCAACAGTGGAATAGGGTTCCTTTTTCTCCATACCCTCTCCAGCACTTACTGTTTGTAGACTTTTTGATGATGGTCATTCTGGCAGGTATAAGGTGGTAACTCGTAGTGGTTTTGATTTGCATTTCTCTAATGAGTGATGTTGAACATCTTTTCATGTGTTTTTGGCCATCTACATATCTTCTTTGGAGAATTATCTCTTTAGATCTTCTGCCCATTTTTTGGTGGTGTTGTTTGTGTTTTTGGTATTGAGTGGTAGGAGGTACTTATAAATTTTGGAGATTCATCCCTTGTCAGTTGATTTATTTGCAAAGATTTTCTCACATTCTGTGGGTTGTCTTTTCATTTTGTATATGTTTCCTTTGCTGTGCAGGAACTTTTAAGTTGCAATTAAGTCCCATTTGTTTATTTTTGTTTTTATTGTCATTACACTAATAGGTGGATCTGAGAAGATGTTGCTGTGGTTTTTGTCAGAGACTGTTTGGCCTATGTTTTCCTCTAAGAGTTTTATTGTATCTGGTCTTATATCTAGGTCTTTAATCTATCTTGAGTTTATTTTTGTGTATGGGGTTAGGAAGTGTTCTAATTTCATTCTTTTATATGTGTCCAGTTTTCCCAGTGCCCTTATTGAAGGGGCTGTCTTTTCTCCATTATATATTCTTGCCTCCCTTGTCAGAGATTAGTTGACTGTAGGTGCATGGGTTTAATTCTAGGCTTTCTATCCTCTTCCACTGATCTATATTTCTGTCTTTGTGCCAGTGCCATATGGTTTTGATGACTGTTGTTTTGTAGTATAGTCTGAGGAACCTGATTCCTCCAGCTCCATTTTTCTTTTTCAGGATGTCTTTGGCTATTCTGGATCTTTTGTGCTTCCAAACGAACTTCAAAATATGTTGTTAGAGAAGTTCTGTGAAAAATGTCCTTTGTAATTTGATAGGGATTGCAAAGAGAAATTAGGGAAGCAATCCCATTTACCATCACATCAAAAATAATACTTAGGAATAAACCTATCTAAAGAAACAAAAGACCTGTACTCTGAAAACTATAAGATGCTGATGAAAAGACATACTATGCTCTTGGATTGGAAGAGTCAATATTATCAAAATGACTATACTACTCAAGGCAATCTACAGATTCAATGAAATCCCTATCAAAATACCAAGGACATTTTCCACAGAACTCAAACAAAATATCTTAGAGCAGAGAAATTTTATATCCTTGCCAAAAGTTTAAAAATTCTTTTGGGGGAGTCTCCATTGTGGCTTCACAGGTTATGAACACAGCTAGTATCCATGAGGACTCAGGTTCAATCCCTGGTCTAACTCAGTGGGTTAAGAATCCAGTGTTGCCATGAACTGTGATGTAGGTCATTGGCAGTTGCAGCTCTGATTTGACTCCTAGCTTGGGAACCTTCATATGCCACAGGTGTGGTCCTAAAGGAAAAAAAAAAAAAACCTTCTTTTGGGATTTTCATTAGTTTTAATTTGGCAGGAATTGACATCTTTATGATTTTGCATTTTACCATCTCATAAAGTGTATGTAGTATCTTATTTCAATCTTATTTTATACCTCTTTCAGTAGAGCTTTCAGTAAAGTAAAGATAGGTTCTTCTGGCTGGTCTAAGAATTAAATTGACATGAGAGAGATTAACAGGTGGAAAATCAAACAAAATTTTAATAACTTGTACATGGAACAGACCTAAGGTAGGTGAATAACTTGCCAAAATGGCTGAAGCCCTTAGATACCTTAGATACCATCCTTAGATACTATCCTTAGATACTATCCTTAGATACCATCCTCAGCTAAAGACAAAAGAGGATGCTGGGCACAGTGGTGTGGGACTTCAAAGGAGAAGAAGGCCATTCACATGGAGATGGGAAAGCAAAGGTTTGGAGGGACTGCAGAGACAATGAGACACACAGTGGAGTCCTATTCCCCCACCAAACCCAGCCCATATTCCTTGCAAATATCTCGTGACAGATAGCTCTCTTTCACGTACAGGCCCTTCATCTAAATTCTCTTAGATGGAAGGTCAAAATTTCTTCCTGAGTCTTTTGGACCTTAGTTTCTTTCAACTCGAAATAATCCTCATACCAAAGAAACATTTTGGAGAGGCAAGTTTTGTTCCCCCTCAATGATCTGCATTAAAACTAGTGCAGTCCACCTCTTTCTTTTTCTCTGTAGGAAGCAGACTGTGTTACTGACTACTTCTGTCAACATTTTATATTATCAGGAACAGGATTTAAAACTTTCCTGTTTCTCTACCTACTTGCTACAGGAATCTATTAAGGAATCAGAGGAGAATGTGCCTCTCCATTTGATAGGAGATGAGATGTAGTGTAGGCAAACTAAACCAAATATACCTTTCACTGACCTATTACTAAGCCTTGGTTTTTATCTAAAAGAACCGCAAAGATGGACTCTTTTTTTCTTTTTTCTTTCTTTTTGTTTTTTAGGGCCACATCTGCAGCATGTGGAAGTTCCCAGGCTAGAGGTTAAATCTCAGAGCTACAACTGCCTACACCACAGCCACAGCAATGCAGCTGTGACCTACACCACAGCTCAGGGCAATGCTGGATCCTTAACCCACTGAGCGAGGCCAGGGATCAAACCCAAATCCCCTTGGTTCCTAGTTGGGTTTGTTAACCACTGAACCATGAAGGGAACTCCTGAACTCATCCTTTTTATTCTTCCAGTTATCTATTATGACAAAACCAAATGTCTATATGGTCTCAAACTTTAAGCAAACCATTCCCACATAAATCTGCCTTCTTTACCTACTAGGTTAACATGCAAATATCAGATAAGATTAAATACTTTATTCAGGATATCACTTTCTTGTTTTAGTCTTCACCCTTTGACTTTATTCTTAATGTCACGTGAATGCTATTTTATTTTTTGGAAGATGCTGACCATCCTAACATACATCAACAGCAGACTCCCTGGAGCTAATTCTAAGCACAGCTCTGAGGAGTTAGGAGTTGTCATGTGTTGGTATGTCAAAGTTCTAGGCAATCAAAGGAAAGACCTAGAAACATTACTTTATCTGTAATAATGAAAACTTGAGGTCTTTGGGACACAGGAGGTGGTTAAAAGGGCCTTCAAATTGCAGGCTTGGAGATTTCCTCCAAATGCCTCCTCCACAGCTATCCTCCTAATGCACCTTTCAGAGGCTCAGCTGTGTTCCATAATGGTTTTTAAAAGGTTATACTCCCATGGAAAGATTTTACCCCTTTTCTCTAAGCAACTTTTGCTGAAAGCCAAACAAAACAGGCCTTTGAAGTGGGGGAAAATCAAACACCTAAGACATAAAGAGAAAGATTTCAAATCTGGAAGATTAAAACTAACTTTTGGACTGCATTTTTGGGGACCATCAGTGTCCATTTAATTCTGATGGCAGTTTGATGGCACTTGGAGGTGGTTACTGAAAATAGGACACTTGCAAATAAGATGCACCTCCCTATTCACCAAAATGCTAACTTGGAGCCCTAATAGTTGCTTCCAGTTTCAGTAAAACTGATCTCCCTCCCTCTCTCTCTCTCTTTTTTTGCCTCACACACGGCATATGGAAGTTCCTGCACCGCAGTTGTGGCAACATCAGATCCTTAATGCACTGTGCCACAGAGGAACTTCCTAAACTTTAAACAGTGATTCTCAAAGTATAGTCCCTAGCCTAGAAGCAAAAGCATCACGTGGGAGGCATTAGAAATGTTCATTCTCAGGACCTACCCCAAACCCACTGAATCAAAAGCTCTAAGGGTGGGTCCTGAAATCAGTTTTATTGAACCTCCCCATGAAATTTTGATGCATGAGGCAGTTTAAGAACATTCTCTTGGAGAATATTCCCGGGAGAAATGTCATCAGAGGTCACAGCCATCCTACTCTCCCTATGAGTATTTCTATTTCCCCTAAGTATAGTACGTCTCTAGGTAATTAAACAATGTTGATATAAAACTGCAAAGGACTGGCAGAACTTTCTGAAGTACCAGGAACTGGGAGTGAGGTCAAAGCTTGCTATCTGGCAAATCATCCTGGACCTATCCCACCCAGGGACTTTGATTTCTGTATAGATGACAGGTTTGGCTATGAGAATTCCCCTGGTTCTGTTCCTCCAGTTTTCAAACCTGCTTCTGGCCTCATCCTCATTTGGTGAGCCGCCTGAATTCCCTTCTCCCACTGGTTTTCCTCAGCTACCCACGTGCTTGCTTCCTTCATTTTGCCATCACTCTTTCTAGCTGATATCACAATGGAAGCAAACCCTGAATCAGTGGCAGGTCTAAGAGGCCAACATTTCCCAGGAGGGATAATTAACACTGTTCTGTCTACTCCCAATCCATTTGTATTTAAGTTTAAAATCTACCTCCCAGTAGATTTTATCTAATACAATCACAATCTCTGTAACACCATTTGTAGCAACATGAATGGACCTAGACATTATCATACTAAATGAAGTCAGAGAAGGACAATAACATATGAGATCACTAATAGGAGGAATCTAGTTAAAAAATTATACCAAAGAACTTATTTACAAAACAGAAACAGACTCAAAGATCTTGAAACTAAACTTATGTCACCAAATGGGAAACTTTGGTGGAGGGGGGGATTAGGAGGTTGGGATTCACATATACACACTATTTTATATGTAAAAATAGATTAAGTAACAAGGACCTACTGTATAGCACAGGGAATCCTACTCAATATTTTGTAATAACCTATATGAGAAAAAGAATAGATATGTGTATAACTGATTCACTTTGCCGTACACCTGAAACTAACATAATATTTTAAGTCAACTATATGCCAATAAAATTAAAAACAAAAAAAAATTGCCACTTCTGGAGTGAAGAAACAGACTGAGGGAAACTAAAAGAAAAAAAAAATCCTGAGGTGATGCAATTCCAAATACTTGATGTGAAAACCAAACTTATTATTAGTTGCCTGCGAAGTTCTTGTTGCCCATTCCTCCTCATACTGTCTCATATGTGTTAGTCTCCTGTTTTGTCCATAAGGTGTGTTCTGTAACTTCTGGCTTGTAGGGACAGATATTTAGGCCTTGAAAGTTATAGGTGTTGCTGAGTTTGCTTAGTTCTAATTATAAATGAAACAAAGCCAATGCTTTTGTTTCAGATATAGATCATGGAATAAAAGTAAAACAGTTAATCACTTGGCATTACTTTCTTCTTTTTTTTATGTGCACTTTAAAAATACCCTTGGGAAATGACATTGAAGTGAAAGAAGGAGGGTGGGATGGGATTATCCTGGCATGCTTTACAGGTCAAATGTAAAACAAAGGAGGATAGTGGAGCATATAAAAAAGAATATTATATCTTTTCTGCTTTAATCAACATGTAAGACAAAAATTAATGTTTTAAAGTTTAGGGAGTCTCTGTTGTGGCTCAGTGGGTTAGGAACTTGACTAGTATCCATGACGATGCAGGTTTGATCCCTGGCCTTGCTCAGTAGGTTAAGGATCCGCCATTGCCTTGAACTGTGGTATTGGTTGCAGACACGTCTTGGATCTGGTGTGGCTGTGGCTGTGGTGTAGGCTGACATGCAGCTGCGATTCAACCCTTAGCCCCCAAACCTGCATATGCCGCAGGTATGGCCCAAAAAAGCAAAAGAAAAAAAGTTTAAAATAAGAGTGCACCAACTGATGTCAAATTCGAGAATCAGAGTGGTGAGAATGATTCTAGTATGAAATCTGCATGAATGATAGAGAGTTAGCACAAATATCTTCTTGAATCCTACTCTAAAAACCATTCTCATCTCTCTTTTCCAGTCAGCATCTGCATATCAAAGGAGAATATGAATAAAATTGTTTTGTTCTCACTCAAAAAATAAGATAAGGATGCAAAAGAAGGAACATGGTCGGCTCTCTTTAGTGCTCCTCAGGCAGCAGCCAGGGAAATGGGCTTAGAGCTACGACAGGAAGGATTTGCAGCAGGACTCTCTCAGGAAGGAGGCTGTGTTTTGCCAGAACAAGTTACAATGACTTAGAGAATGGTCGTCTCTGCTCACTCTGCTGAGGCTCCCTGATTCCAGCACTGACTGTCATCTTCTTCTGGATTCAGGTCTTTCCTCAGATGACCTCTGCAGTTACTTGCAAGATAAGGATCTCATGCCCTATCACCAACCTGAATTCAAATCCTGGATCCATTCGTTTTGACCAGTATGATTTGAGAACCTGTATCTGAGACTGTCGTTTTATTTGATACCCAAGAGCAATTTGATATGACCAAGCTTCTCAACAGGATCAATTACACACTGGTGGAACCCAGTCCTAAACGAAATGTGAGACCCCACTGTTCCAAAATTATTGAAAATTTCAAGACAGCAACAGCAGAGCATTAAAGCAAGCACAGGACCCTGCAAAACTCAGTGCAGAGCCCTGGGGGATGTGTAGATTATATGCTCATGCAGCCTGCTTTGTGCTTCAGTACCTGCTACATTATCAAGCTCTAAGAACCTGGTGGGTGTTGCTCAATAGAACCCAGACGAAGCAAACTGTGTTACCGTCTGCCAAGACCTGACACACCTCCTCCTTCTCTGCACAGAACTGCTGTGAAGGGGGTTAAGGGATGATTTGCAGCATACATTCTTTTACAGATATATTCCATTAGATCTATTTCAGCTTAATTTTTCCAAATAGTACTTTCCAAGTTTATTACTAAGATTAATGAAAATAACAAATGTAGACTACAGAGCCCATTGTGGAAACAAAGCAGCATTCCCCCAAATATGCTCCTGGAATCACCTGCATGCAAATCACAAGATTTCTTCTTACAACACAGATCCACAGATCCCATAGGAGAGCTTATGAATCAAAAGTTCTGTGGTCAGAACACAGAAACATGCATTTTTTACCAAATATCTCAAGAGATTCTTAAGCCACCAAAGCATTAAATGATTACAGTAGACACATTACCCATCAACCCTCTTCTGTTTCCAAGGATGGTGTGTAATGTGTGCTTAATGGAAGCCTAGACATTACCAAAATATGTGAATCTTAATAGTGACAAACAACAAATATAATAAGGTAAACTATGGTTCATTGAGCATTTTCTGTGAGTCAAGTGTTATAACTGGCATTTCATTTAATCTCATAATGGTTTGTGAGGTAGGTATTGTGGTCCCATTTCATAGGAAAGGAAGCTAAGACTCAGCCATTAGGGGACGTGCAGCTGGCAAGTGACAGTGCCATGATCCAGGCCTGGCTTTCTGTGGGCCCAGAGTCCACAGTGTTTTGACACTAGGCTACTTTTCTGTGCAGGAAAAAAAAAAATCATGAATGTGAGTCAATTGTCCTTAAAAGTTTATTTTTATTTATTTATTTTTTTCTCATTCTCGTCAGGGAATGCAAAAGTTCCCAGGCCAGGGACTGAACTCAAGCCACAGCAGTGTCAACACTGAATCCTTAACTACTAAGCCACCAACAAACTCCCATGCCGTGGCCTTCTTAATAGTAAATGTAGAATTTGGAGAAAGAAATGTCTGGGGGACTAAAGTGATGAAGAAGATCTTGTGCACAGCATGAGAGACTCCAGGAAGAGTGATTAAACTGCATTGTTTTCTCATGTCTGAAGCTAATCCTGGAGTGCCTAGTGAGAGATTTGTTACTACTTTTGGGGGGGGGATTAATAAATCTGGCTAAAAATACTCCAAAGATGACAAATGCAAGAGACAAAGGCACACACACAAGAAGTATGAATGGGAGTATAAGAAATAAAGCTAGAGGAGGGAGCTAAGAAATAAGACACCAAGGGAAGTTTGTTCGTATTACATCAATGTCTCTTTTTACTGAACGAGCCATGCAGAGTGGTGATTGAACACATTTTCAATCTTTCCTTTTCACGTATGTGGAGCACAAAGCAAAAATAGATTATGTACAGCTTGGTCTTCTGTTCATTTTAGCTTCTATTCCTTATTCTTCCTCATGTGCCAAGCGAAGAGTCAGAAATATGGAAATTCTACATAAATGAAATGGACCAAACTGTAAAGTTTTACACTTACTATTGCTTAACAGATTTGAATTAGGAAGAGTTGGCAAATCTGACTATTCTTTTTTTTTTTTTTCTTTTTAGGGCCATACCTGTGGCATATGGAAGTTTCTGGCTAGGGGTCAAATGGGAGCTGCAGTTCTTGGCCTATACCACAGTAATGCCAGATCCAAGCCACGTCTGTGACCTATACTACAGCTCATGGCAAAGCCGGATCCGTAACGTGCTGAGCAAGGCCAGGGATTGAACTCAAGTCCTTAGGGATACTAGTCAGGTTCAGCTGAGCCACAATGGGAACTTCCAGTCTATCTATTCTTATGCGTTGTAACTATTATGCCTCACAAAATTGGTCAGACATTAGGAAAGAGATACAGTACATAGTGAGGTTTAAAAATATAAACACTTATGTTTAATATAAATACCTGTTCTTGCTATTTAGAATACATTTGGAGTTCCATCACTGGCCTAAGTAAAATTTACTTTGAACTATTTATTTACTATCTACTTTTACTGAAGTATAGTTGATATACAATATGATATGATTTATAGGCGTGTAGTATAGTAATTCACAGTTTTTAAAGGTTATACTCCATCACAAGTGACTAGACATAATTCTCAGTGCTACACAACTATGTCTAGTCATTTATGATGGAGCATAATAATGGGAGAAAAAAGAAGGTATACATGTATGTGTAACTGGGTCACCATGCTGCACAGCAGAGAAAAAAAATTATATTGGGGAAATAACAATAAAAAAATTAAAAATACATGAATAAAGAATGAATGGTAGAAAACAGAAAAACAGTATGGAGATTCCTCAGAAAACTAAACATAGAACTACCATTTGATCCAGCAATCCCACTCCTGGGCATCTATCCAGAGAAAACCACGACTCCCAAAGACACGTGTACTTCAATGTTCATTGCAGCACTCTTTACAATAGCCAAGACATGGAAACAACCTAAATGTCCATAGACAGAGGAGTGGATCAAGAAGAGGTGGTACATATACACAATGGAATATTACTCAGTCATTAAAAGGAACAAAATACTGGCATTTTTAGCAACATGGATGGACCTAGAAACTATCATGCTAAGTGAAGTCAGCCACACAATGAGACACCAACATCAAATGCTTTCACTGACATGTGGAATTTGAAAAAAGGACAGACTGAACTTCTTTGCAGAACAGATGCTGACTCACAGACATTGAAAAACTTATGGTCTCTGGAGGAGACAGTTTGGGGGGTGGGGCTGTGTGCCTGGGCTGTGGGATGGAAATCCTGTGAAATCAGATTGTTATGATCATTATACAACTACAGATGTGACAAATTCACTTGAGTAATAATAAAAAAAAGAAAACAGAAAAACAAAAACAAACAAAAAATAAAGTTTATACTCTATTTATAGTTATTTTAGTATGTTAGCTATATTCCCTGCATTGTATATTGTATCCTTGCAGCTTATTTTACACCTAATAATTTGTACCTCTTTATCAACTACCCTAATCTTGTCCCTCCTCCCTTCCCTCTCCCCACTGGTAGCCATAAATTTGTTCTCTATATTGTGAGTCTATTCTACATTATTATATTGACTGGATTGTTATATTTTTAGGTTTCACATGTAAGTGATATCATATAGTATTTGTCTTCTCTGAACCTTTCTTAATTGAAGAAACCTTGTGAGTGTTGTTTTCTCTACTGTGTCTTCATTTTAGATTTTTCTCCTTCTGCAACAAGACTGTTAGAAGTAGTGATGTGCTGGTAGAGGTTTAACAACCAGCTCTCCAGGGGCAGAAAAATTATCTGTAGCATTTGTTGATTTCCATGTTGTAAAAACTCTCACATGGCTGATTTTAGCTGCTACATGAAGTCAGTTAAAGAGGAGACAGGAAGAGATGTATATAATTAACACTTGCAAACTAGTATAAAGAGAAATCTGCCCACAATGGTTCATAACTATTTTTGAACTAATTGGGATTGCATCTGCACATGTGATTTCCCTTAGATTTAGTTTCCTTTCTTTGATTTCTTTTTATTTTCTCAATATGAAAATACTGGAATATATTGGGTTTATTTATAAACTCTCCTATTGATGAATGTTTGATGTTCCTGTGATTTCACTAATAACAGCAACCATAACATTCACTTTGCACCAAACATGATTCTATTCTGACTGTTTTATTATTTTATTCTCTCTGTAAGAAAGTCCATCAATAATGTATGGATCTTACTTGCAGCCACCATCTCTTGTTATTCTTGGTCACTGGACTGCCCTTTCCCTGGCCCTGAGAGCTCATTGTGGTTTCTGTCCCTTCTGGATTTTCTGGTTAGAAGGAATTAGGACCACATCAGGAATATAGCAGCAACAGCTTAGACATATTCCTTATTAAACATCTGTATATACATAAAGCGCTGATAAATATTATTCTGAGTGGAAATTACATTGGGTTATTAAATTTTGCATTTTGTGTTCCTACACAGAATTATTCAACTCTGCACGGAACTGAAGCCAAATTAAAAAACCCAGACCAGGCAGATTCAATAACGCATACACTCAATAGTATTTTATGTTTCAGGCTTCGGGCAAAACTGAGGATGAATTCTAATTCAGGCTGAAATAATATTCAAAGTGTCACCTCACACCAAGCAAAGAGCTACACTGTTCACACGAGTGGCTATTCCATCAACATTCACTTTTATAAATGTAAAAGACCATCATTGGCATTTAGATAACGGATATTCACATTTGGAGCGCTCATTGCCATGATGAAGATTGGAGTCCTAATGGAAAATGTCACGCTATCAGGTATTTGTTCTGAGTACAAGAATGTGTCTCTAATATCCTGTGTTCTTAGGAGCACGTTTTCTTTAAGACGAAAAATGACAACTCAATGTGATTGTTCTCTCTCCAAAACAGGGAACAAAGTCCACAGAGAGGCATATTCATTTTCTAGCCAATGACTTTTTTTGGTACTTAAATAATCTAAATTCCTTGGGCTTTAGTCGCAGAGAAAATACATTCAGAAATGAAGTAACCATCTCCAGCTAATGAGGGCTGCAGCCCACCCTCACTGCTACATTGAGAGAAGGCCTGTCTTGCTGTCTTTTCTTTGAAGTTCCAGAGAGAGTCACATTAAGGGGATGAATGCTTCCATCTCGGGTTCCACTTAGGCCACCCTATTAACTTTCTGTTAAAAGCTTTTGCTTTTTTTCCCCCCCATTTGAACATTTTCTTGTAAAACCTCTGGCCGGAAGAAAAATTCCTTTTAGAAAACTTTGACTGATATATAGAAGCAGGTTTTAAGTTACAAGCCTTTGAAAAGAAGTGTAGGTTTTTTAGCTCTGTAAAGAAATGTTCAGTTCTCTCTTTTATTTGGTATAGTTTTAAGTCAAATACAATTTGATATAAAGATACAAATCCAAACTTATTTTACTGATCCCACTTGAGAAGCCGTGGGCCAAACTTTTGAAGTTTAATTTATTACTTTTTTAAAATTGAAACTCCTGATCATTGCAACCCTGAGATGATGCTATTCATGGCTTTATCCCAAATGTGCAGGTAAAAAAAATGGCAGAATCATTTTCTTGAATGACTTCCCCAGTTGTCTCCTGTGCCACATTTGTAAGAGGTAACTTGGCATCTCACAGTGGACTATTAATGACTTCAATTATGATTGGACAGAACAGCCAGTAAAGGGGTAATTTGAGGATGCATATGAGGACTTTCTGGTCCCAAATACCAAGTGTGCTATTTCTTGCAATTATAGCTTAAGTCCCTTGCAGGTTGAGAATTTCAGGGAGGTTTCTGTGGTCATCTGTGGATGTGCAGGCCCCTGGGAAGGACTTAATATTAATAACTAACACCGAATGAAAGAGAATCCTGTAAGAGTCCTAGATTAGTCCTATTTTGAGGAAGTTTATATAACTGAGGTTAGGTTCATTTAAGTTTTGATGATGAAAGCTTCTCAGTCAAAAGAGGTAATAACGTATGCTTTCAAAAAGGAAGTAGAATATCAAAACAGACTGTTCATAGGGAAACTGAAACATTTGGACAATGTGGATGGGTTGGCTCTCACAACCCGAGAGTTGGGGGAATGGATTTAGAAGTAAGATGTGGGATTATATAAACCAGTTAAGAAACAGTTTTACACATGATTCTTAAGGAATAATGGAAGGGTTTATAGAGGAAAATGATGACATATTTGAATTTTAGAAAGTGCATTCCATCTAGGAAAAATCAAGAAAGGTGGATCAGAAGCAGAAATCATGGAAAAAAGAAAATCCATCAAGAAAATTGTAAACTGGATGAGGGATGATGAAAGAGTTATAGCAATGTCTGAGGGGAAGGGGTGACATTCACATATTTTGAAAATAAAGAATATGATAGGATCAAGGATGATTGAACATTTTATATGAATAAAAAGAGAAATTGCATGCATAATTGTCTGTTTTTTCTGTTTATTGAGCAGTAACATAAAGAAATGTGGAACACTGTCCTCAACTTGTATGTCATATTGACTTGTCCTTCGAGTTACTAGATAATAAACACCATTTTTTAAATGTCCGTTCCTAAGATATAAACTTCTGTATGTATCTACTAAGTTGCACATATTGATAGAGATGATAATCTTTGGCACTAATATTGGATAGATAGAATATAGGTTTTCAGAAAGTATTTATTGAATAGATTGACCAGGAAATTCTCATCATGATCACCATCATAATGGCAATAATATCTTTACAGCTGGTGAAACACATTTCATATACATTAGCTCATGTGATTGTATGTGAGTCAGGCGACTTTATAATTTGGAAAACTTTAGAACAGTTAAATAACTTTCCCAAGGTCACAGGGCCTCTCAATCTAAGGGATGAGATGAGAATCATATTTTTCTGGTTTCCAGCAAACCAACTACCTCATCAAGCAATGTCAAAACTGAGGCTGAGTGTTCAGTGATGGTTCCAGCATGTTCCAGTATCAACTAGACAGAGACAGCCTACCTGCTACCATCATTTGGGAGTATTTCTCACTGAATATTTTTATGCAATATTTTCTATTAATGGCATCTGCTTCATACTTCTCTAGAAATGTTAGCCCCTTTTAGTTACAATACCAACAATTTGCCTTTGTTTGCATTTTTCATTAGTTTAGCTTGGATACAATTTTTATTGATTCATGGTTAATTCAGCAGAACTATTTCCACTGTCTTCAT
Organism: Phacochoerus africanus; assembly: GCF_016906955.1. NCBI lineage: Eukaryota > Metazoa > Chordata > Mammalia > Artiodactyla > Suidae > Phacochoerus > Phacochoerus africanus. Next base: position 101,184,123 of record NC_062544.1, on the reverse strand, counting down.
AGATTCTCAGATAGCAGGATCCTAAACTCCACAATTAAATATTGACATTTAAAAAGTTTTGCAAATACATTAATATGAGTAAGAATGGACAGTGGCATAACTGTTTCATCTAAAATGATTTTAAACTGTATAATAATAACACAACCCAGCATAGAACTTTAAGAAAGGGAGTGGTTGAGGGTAAATAGGTTAGTCAGTAGGTAACAATTAGATTTTAAAAGAGGAGTGAGTTTACCAAGTAGATAAAAAGGGATGGGCACTGCAGGCCAGGGGAGCATGATGACCAAGGTAAGAGAAGAAACATAGTATAGATTCCTCCCCAACCACCAGAAATACATATACCTTTCACTACACATAAGTAGCTGCCAGCCTATGCCAGAGCCACAGCAACGTGGGATCTGAGCCGCGTCTGTGACCTACACCACAGCTCACGGCAACGTCGGATTGTTAACCCACTGAGCAAGGCCAGGGATCAAACCTGCAACCTCATGGTTCCTAGTCGGATTCGTTAACCACTGTGCCACGACGGGAACTCCCTCATACAGTTTTTGTCTTTCTGAGTCTGGTTCTCATTTCTTCTGTTAAGCTGGTCCCCTTAATCTCCATGGGCATGGATTTGTTCATCTCGCAGATGATGTACTGCTGATTTGGGGTTGCTTAGAGAAGAGGAGCTTGAGGAAGGCTGGGGTCTGAAAGGATATTTTCCATGACAGAATGGATCCAAAGCTGCAATTTGAAATTTCAGTAGGATTTGGATGGATGGAGAGGTCCCAGAAGGCTTTTCAAGGGTAGGGAAACTAGGATTCTGAATCAGTTCTATGACCTATGCTGTCAAATGGTGGGCTGTGCCCTTTTTTTGCTTAGAACATATGCCTCTACTCTGTCTCAGTATTAAAAGCCTTGCCAGTATTCATGCACATGGTACCTTTTCCAATCCTTACAGCAACACTATGGTCAAGGTATCTCCTTCCTTAAAGTAGGAATAAAGAAATAAGGCTCTGAAAGCTTAAATGCTTTTTCTTCAAAGTCACACAATCAGAAATTGATGAGAATTAAATCCTAGATGTTTCTGACTCCAAGTTCTGTACATTCCAGTTACATAAAAGGAGAATGAGTCTCCCTCCTTCTCTCCTGATCTCTTTACTTCCTCTCTTCTTTTGGGTTTATTTATATTTTCACAGAATAGAAGCAGCACTGACTAATCAGTTGTATACAGACATAGGTTGTACAAGACAAATCTCAATGAGAGCACATCACATTTACATCTTTCTGAATATAAGAAGGTTTTAAATCCCAAATATCTGTATGTATTTGGTAGGATGAGCAAGGCATGTTAATTATGATCAGGAGAACAGTGTTGGTTTTTAGCAGGGGGCTTGCTTTTCAGCTTTGCAAAATGCAAAAGTCAATGATAACTGCTCATTTATCCACCTGTCCTGCTATGCTGGGGGTTTCTCGAGGGCACAGGCTATGTTATCACCATCACTACACACCTGGCTGCTGGCCCTATTACTGATCCATAGCATGTGGTCAGTAAATGTTTAATGAATGAACATAAGAGAATGAATATATAGGATGATGGACCATCTACACTCCTTTAGCTCTCACTGATTATTCTGAAGCAGTTTATGAAACATAGGAAGCATCTAAGCTAAGATTCATTTAAATGGGGTTAGTAGATGCAGACTACTGCCTTTGGAATGGATTAGCAATGAGATCCTGCTGTGTAGCACTGGGAACTATTCTGGTCACTTATGATGGAGCATAATAATGTGAGAAAAAAGAATGTACACATGTATGTGTACCTGGGTCACCGTGATGTACAGTAGAAAACTGACAGAACACTGTAAACCAGCTATAATGGAAAAAAATAAAAATCATTATATAAAAAAGTAGGAGTTCCTGTTGTGGCGCAGTGGTTAACAAGTCTGACTAGGAACCATGAGGTTGCAGGTTCGATCCCTGGCCTTGCTCAGTGGGTTAACGATCCGGCGTTGCTGTGGTGTAGGTCACAGACGTGGCTCGGATCCCATGTTGCTGTGACTCTGGTGTAGGCCAGTGGCTACAGCTCTGATTCAACCCTAGCCTGGGAACCTCCATATGCTGCGGGAAGTGGCCCTAGAAAAAGGCAAAAAGACAAAAAAGTTAACATAAATAAAAATAAAAATAAAAAACGGAAAAGAATATGAAAAGGAATGCATATATATGGATAACTGAATCACTTTGCTATACAGCACAAATTAACAAAACACTAAATCAACTATACTTCAATTTAAACAAGAAAGAAAAAAAGGAGTTCTCTTGTGGCATAGTGGGTAAAGGATCCAGTGTTGTCACTGCAGCAGCTTGGGTCACTGCTGTGGTGCAGGTTTGATCCCTCACCCTGGAACTGTGGGTATCTCCAAAAATAAATAGATAAATAAAAGTTAAAAATTAAAATAATAAAATGGAATGCTTACTGCTAAATAAATTTTAATATAACAATGAAAGTATATTTAATATTTATATGTTTAGTAAAGATCTGATTTTCTTTAAAACAAATAAAATGTTCAACTTCCTTCTGCTTTGAAGTAATTCTCCCAAACATCAAGTTTCTCTTGCTCTCCTTTCCCTTCTCTGACAGTGTATTAGTAGCCTAGACATAACACACAGTTAATAGAGAACACTCTGTTAATACATGTGTAAAAGAAAAACAAGAAAACCTAAAGAAGCCATACAACATTTCTGCTAAATCCTTAACTCTTGTTTTAATGATTAATTTACACAAACTAGAATGTAAACACATTTAGAAAGTTTTCTGATTATTTAAACCAGATCTCATCAGAGTAACTGTATTTCCATCACGTATTTAGGTATCAGCCCTCCCAAACAATATTGTATTAAGATAATGAGACAATATGCATATGCAAATTGCTCAAATAAAAATCTTCCTGGACACATTAAACAGGAGATATTAGACATAATGATAATTTGACATATAAAATATCTTCATTTACTCAGATGAATCATGCAAAAAATCTGTAACAATCTGAGGTGCTTATGATCCAGTGAAAAAGTGCAGGAGAAAATGATGTCAATGTCTTTATTTTTCATGACAAGAAATAAAAAGCAGTGTTCTTTTCGCAATTTTCATTTGGAAAGAAGCAAATCTTTTCTTCTGCCAATGGATCAAAACGCCAACTCTGCTGCAAGTCACTTATGCCCTGATCCCACATGAAAAAGCTGCCAAGATTTCTGAGGAGTCAGACACATCCATGTAGCAGTTTTTTCCCCTTTGCCTTCCTACTTCTCCTGTGCAGTGTCCTGTATTATTGTTCTGGATCTCTTTTGCTATAGGTTGAGCCTTAAGAAACATTTCTTTGTATCTCTCTGCTCATTTGCCTAAACAGCCATTAGGTCCCCTTGGGTTCCCTCTGGAGAGGTCTTTTACAAGGCCTGGCTTCCCCTGGAGCATCAGAAGCTGTTTCCTCTTGCGGACTGAGGCCCAGTTTCCCCTTGTCTACCCATAATGCTTTGCACGGGCTAAGGAAAAGGTAGTTTCCTGTGGAGAACCATTTTTCCTTATATACTGGGGAGATGTGTCAGAAAAATGGCCTCTCAAGAACTGAAAAGAAAAAATAAAAAGATTTTTCTCAAGCCTATTTTGTTCCAGACATTGTTCAAGGATGGCAAAACTCTGGGATGTAGGTGTTATTATCTCTGGTTTTCAGATGAGCCAGTAATTTGCTAAGGTCATACACTTAAGTGGTAGGTACAGAATTTAAACTTGGATTTATCTGTCCTCAAAACTGTTTCTACCATAACTACTGACCCAGGAATATGCCTCCAATCAGGGCAAAGCAAGCAGTACAGTATCAAGCTTTTATAGAAGCTAATTTGGAACCATCGAACCATAGTACTGCTGGGGTAGGGAGCTGAATGAGTGTTTAGTCCAATCACTCCATTTCTAGATAAAAACTCTGGCCCCAAGAGACCCAGAGTTTCACTCAAGGCCCCTTGTTATGATGATAATTCCAGACTTCTAACTCCAAGTTTGAGACCGATTGCTGTAGATGGGCTATCTGTGTATGCCCACCCCCAATTTGTATGTTGAAACATAATCCCCAGTGTAATGATATTGGGGGGGGGGGACTTTGGGAAGTGATTCGATCACAAGGGTGGGACTTCACGAGTGGGGTTTGGGCTCTTGGAAAAGAAATTCCAGAGAGTTCTTGGGCCCCTTCCACTCTGTGAGGACACAGGAGAAGATCTCTGGTTTTCTAAAAACCACGAAGTGGACCCTTAGCAGACATGGAATCTATTGGTACCTTGGATCTTAGACTTTTCAGCTTCTAGAACTAAGAAATACATCTCTGTTGTTTATAAGCCATGCAGTCTATGGCATTTTGTTATGGCAGCCTGAACAAATTAAGACACTAATTCATAATGATATTCTACCTCCTTCTCAACAATTTAGTTTGCTTTAATTTCGTTTACTTATTTTCCACTTTCTTCCCATTTTGTATTATCTTTTTTAGCCTCTTTTAATTCATTGTCTTCACTGATGAAACAACAAAAATGGGCATTCATCAACCATCATTTCTCTCATTATGAACAAGTCCAAAGAATTCCTTAGAAAAAGTGCACTTGAGATTACCACAAATTAGAATGGATTAGAACAAATTGCAGAACTGGTTGGAGTTTAATTCACAGATTGTTGAGTTTTCTTTCTCTATACTTTCAACTTCTGAACTGAACTGATTTTTTAAATGCTGTAAATGTCCTCACCAACTTGCCAGTCAGCAAGTTTGCAACTTGCCAGTTTGTTTAGGCTCAAGGCTAAAAAATAAACAAACAAAATACAAGCAAAAAAAAAAAAAAAACAAGTAGGATAAAATAAAATTGCCGAGCTACTTAACAGATAGACAGATTCAATGTTATCCTAGAGTCAGCTGCTGTCTAAGGATGCATAACATTTTTCTTGTTAGCCAATTTTCTGCCATCCTGGAAACAGTTAGCCATTCATCCGTCATGACGCTTGGGCTACATAAAAAGGAGAATGAGATGTAAAGGTCTTTTACTTTCAAATGATGAGAGGAACCACATGCTTGTTGTTCCTCTTAATGGAATTTGACAATAAAATGAAAAAGGAATCAACTAAAGCATATATTCAAATACATCCCATAGGGTATTGTCGAAATTTCTCTCTCTCTCTCTCCTTTTTTCTTTTTTTTCTGCTTTTTAGGGCCGCACCCATACCACATGGAGGTTCCCAGACCAGGGGTTGAATCAGAGCTGTAGCTGCCAGCCTACACCACAGCCACAGCAATGTGGGATCCAAGCCTTGTCTCTGACCTACACCACAGCTCATGGCAATGCTGGATCCTTAACCCACTGAGCAAGGCCAGGGATCGAACCCATGTCCTCATGGATGCTAGTCAGATTCCTCAACTGCTGAGCCATGACGGGAACTCCCAGAAAAATTTTAATTATATAAATGCTTTGCCATCCAGCTTTAAAATGATAATCTGGATTTATTTTAGCCAAGGAAGTCTGATATACAGTCCTGCAACGTCTCCTTTCCTCTGTCCCTCCCTCCCTTCCTCCTTTCCTCCCTTCTCTACTTCCCTCATTTCCTTCCCTCCCCCTTCCCTCTTCTCCCTCTTTATTTTTATGTTTTTCAAAAATTCCCTAACCACTAATGTTATTTAACTTTCAGCCAGGCAGGACTGTTTTCCAGTTACACAGAGGCCTATGATCTCATCATTCAAAACACCCAGGCAGACATATCCATAAATGTACTAGTTGGAGCACAATTATAAAATGCTCCTGACAGCTTGGTGGTGGGAAGAGATACTGGCAGTAGCTCTTCAAAATAATAAGCTTATGCAAGGTTCAAAAACATACTATCAACTGACTTCCCAATTCTACCACCACTTCATCTGTAGGCCCATTTTGTTGATGGCTAGAGAAAGTTATCTTGACAGGATAGCAAAGCAGGAAGGACCCACCACATTCCACTTCCAAAGACTTGCACATTTCAGGTACCCAGACGACCCTTAAATATTCAGTAACAGCAGCTGAAACCCAAAGTATATACTGTAAAATTCATATTTACATCACATTACATAAATTGCACCGTGATTTATACCATGGTCTCTAACCCCAGACTCATTCTTCTGCAATGTGTGAAATCTTTTGGCACATGCACATCTTCTAGAAGCATTTGGTAACTGTAGTGATTTTCTTTTTGCTGGGGACTCTATGACATAAGCTCTTCATCCTCATCTCTATGTCACCACTGATGATATTGTTCAACTTTTGCCCATAGGGCATAGGTCTGTATTAGGAAACACAGATGATTTGTAGTGTTGGACATTTGTAGTAATGAGGCAAAAATTTACCCAGTGAATAAAAGCAATAGTATAGCCAGTGCCTTATCACCTTTGGCAAGTTTCAGCTCAAGAGAATTTGAGGATAGGTAGCAATTATAGAATACGTCTCAACTACATGGTATTACTGGAAAGGGTGAATTTTATTCCTTTCTTTTTTTCTGCACTTTCAACTTCCCTGCATTTTTTTTTTCTTTTTATAGTTGCGTCTGTGGCATATGAAAGTTCCCAGGCTAGGGATCAAATCAGAATTGCAGCTGCAGTCCTACGCCACAGCCAAGACTGGATGTGAGCCTCATCTGTGATCTACAACACAGCTTGTGGTAATGCTGGATCCTTAACAAACGGATCAAATCCGCATCCTCACAGACACTATGTCAGGTTCTTAACCCACTGAGTCACAACAGGAACTCCTCTTTGCATTTTAAAATGGAAAGTCAACAGCCAATCCTGCAGAATGGCTGACCAAAACTGTAGTCAGAGAGCAAATTCAATAATGGATATAGAGGTGAAAACAGGAGGAAAGTGAAACAATGCAATGAATTTCTAGATAGATCAGACATTTGAAAAGTAATGACTATTTAGTAAGCCTATCAACAGTTGATCTAGAAATTATTAATAGTGCCTTGATTTTAATATTTGGAACTAATATTCATTTATCGAGTTTCTGTTTCTGTTAGATTATAATGGATGTTTTTTTCAACAAAGGATGGAAGCTACATCACAGCCAAGTAATAAAATGCTATTTGTATATGCAAGTAGCTCAATTATTTTATGAATTAAATATCTCAAGAATGATTTGAAAGAATATCTTTATAAAGAAAACTTAGAATTAGAAAAAAATAAAGCATTTGTGCTGTGATTTTAAGAAAAAAAAATACAAACTAGACCAAAGGAATTAGTCTTCAGCATTTAATGTTTTTCATTACCAAAATCCAACTCTCTGATAGCTGGGTTTTTTTTTTTATCTTTTGTCTTTTTTGGTGCCATACCCGCAACATATGGAGGTTCCCAGGCTGGGGGTCTAATCTGAGCTGCATCTGCAAACTACAACACAGCTCATGTCTATGCCAGTTCCTTAACCCACTGAGCAAGGCCAGGGATCAAACCCATAACCTCACGGTTCCTAGTTGGAGTCCTTTCTGCTGCACCATGATGGGAACTCCCCCTGAAAGCTTTTTTAATGATATAGTTGAAACTCTCATTTTGCAAAAGCAACAATTTTTATGGGTAGTTTTCTTGTTAAAGTTTTTTTTTTTTTCTCCTACTGCTTCTTATAGGAGAGTAAGTGTGAAAAATGGGGGAAAGTGTGCCTTAGATAGACCATTCTTAGATGCTTGCTCTTTGAATCTTCCTGAGTATTATTTTGCTAATAATTTTCTTCAACCAGAACCTTCCACTTGGTTCCCTGACTTCAGAAAATAATAGGGTTTCACATGTCAGATCTTTTCCACAAGGACTCTCAAAGGACCTTACCAACAGTCATATTATCCTTCACAGAAACCCCTAGGTAAAAAGTAGTTCAAATGGGAGAATGACATATCTAAATGGCAAAACTAAGGGTCTAAAGAGCCAGTGACTTAACCCAAGTCTTGAATAGACTCAAATATGAAACTTTGATTTTCATACCTCTTGTACTTCACTTGTGACAAAACCACTCCCTATGAAGTTTAGTAAACCAATGACTGCGCCTTAATAACTTAAATTTAGGGAGCGCATGCTGACCCAAACATTATAATAGGACTAGCTCTTGGCCAATTTGTAGAAGGTAAGGTTACTGGGGTCCTCCTAGTTAGTATGTAAAATAAACAAAATAACAGAAACAGAAAAGATATTGGTTCAGCAAGTCAGTTCGGGTCAAAATCATGGCCTTCTGCTATGTTGGCCAGCCTTATGCTAGGTTCTTGTGAGGTTGAGCTGAGAGTCTAAAAAGTCAAACTCATATTTGTTTCAGCTCCCCTATCTTACAGTACAAGTTTCTATCGTTTACATTAAATGGCATTATACCAGGGCATTAGAACAGGTAGTAAGGACGGCCAAAGCAGTGACTTTACATATGATTTTGAAAAAATTACTTTATCTGTCCGGTGGGGAGGAGTGATGAGCCAAGAGAGTAAGGCATCATTCCTTTGGGGGCATATGTATGGTTTCCATGCTTATGGGATAAAAAGTAAGGGGTCAATATCTTAAGATACTTAGCAGTACATACCCCTATTGTCTACAGTGATGTACAAGAGTCTCATGAATGTTTACATGTCAGAAACAGTGGTGATTGGAAATGATTTTTTAATAAGAATATTATAGCTCTACTAGAAGGATTTCCAGGTTATTTTTACTCCTAGATTGGAAACCAAGATTCCATAATTGGTCAGCCAGTAAAGTACAAAGTACATGGAAACAGCAAACAAACACACAAAAACCAATATGACATTATTTTATTCTTTTTTATGACTGAGTACTATTCCATTGTATATTTCTTTTCTGACATAAAAAAGAATGAGTGTATTTTACAGTAACATGGATAGACAAAGAGATTATCATACTAAGTGAAGTAAGCCAGGGGAAAACAAATATTATATGCTATCACTTGTATGTGGAATCTAAAAAAATATGGTACAAATGAACTTATAAACAAAACCAAAACAGATTCACAGACATAGAAAAAAACAAAACCAAACCATGGTTACCAAATGGGAAAGGGGGGGGAGAGAGATAAATTAGGAGGTTGAGATTAACATATACATACTATTATATATAAAATAAACAACAAGGACATACTGTATAGCACAGGGAACAATACTCAATATTCTGTAATAACCTACAAAGGAAAGGAATCTGAAAAAAGTATGTATATATTATATACATAGATATTGATATAGAATATATGCAGCTGGGTCTATTATACACACACACACACACACACACACACTTATCTGAATCACTTTGCTGTATACCCAAAACTTAATAACATTGTAAACCACTATACTTCAATAAAAAAATAAATTAAAACAATGTGACTGAGAACTTGGCATCCAAATTTCACTTAATGTGCAACCCTAGTATTCATTTCACTTTGGATGTTCTCTATTTTTCCACTGCCACTGCTCTTACCTGCTCCTCACCAACTTAGATCCACTGCCTGAAGTCATCGCACTGAAAGGCAAATGGTGGCTCTGCCCTTGAAACCCTTGCTTGCTTGTGGAACTGCTACCTACAGGTGACACACAAAAGTCAAGGTGTTCGAACAATGTATTCCCAACCACCAGCGTTTTGGTCAATACCATTCTTTTCACATTTCCATGAAAACATAATACTTTGCAAAACCCTCTTTCTTTTAGGGAGGGCTATTTTTTAACTTTTTCCATTTAAGAAATGAATATTAATGCATTTCCTGGTTGGCTCCTATACTATGAGCTTAAATTCTTACTTCTTCTCTGCCTATATATTCTATAATTATATAGTTGGTTCTGATTATTATTCTGTGTTTTGACTTATTTACAAATTAGTAGCCACTGTTACTATGTTAATAAAATATTACCCTATTTCTAGTGCTTGAACTATCACTTTATATGCTCTTATATATGCACTGATTTCAATGGACTATTGTGTTTAGCTTCATCATCTTTCTCTCTTATAAGTCACAGATCAAAGAATACTCCTCTTTAAGCAGATATTTAACTAGGGAAATATCCACCTTTGTTTCAGAAAGTGATTATGCAGATCGACTCTCTTACTAAGAAATTAGAAAATTAACTCAGCACCACAGCTGCAGGACTTAAATTACAGCACTAGCTATATTTTGAAAACTTTGAAAATCTGCCAAAAGAGAAAATTATAAGATTGATTCTTTAAGGATGTTATTCAAAGTTAAACTACTTCTCTAATGGACTTGTTAGAGAGGATTTTTTTCCCCCAGCCATATCTTTTATTTTCTTATTTTGGATCAATGGATATCTTCTCTCTCATCTTGTGGTTAGTAATTCTACCTGCTGAAAATGTAAACCTATAATCATTTGTGAAAAGCAAAGGCAATCCTTGATTAACTAAACAAAGCATAGAGTCCCAATATTTCAAATACCACCACCTCATCCCATATCTCTTTTTTTCTTGAGGACTGTCACTAGAATAACAAAGGGGTGAGGCAGCAAAAGGGACTAAATAGTCTGTTTTTTAGATATACAGTGCTAAAGTGAGGCATCGTTCCCATTTAGAACACATTTACTCCTTAATCTGGTATTGAACTGACTACACATACATTCAAGTGCATACAGCGTAAATGTAAAGCTTAAAACGTTTTTACATATGTAACACACGATGCACCAACACACAGAAGGCCCCTCATGTCTCCTTCTAATCATGATCTTTCTTCCACCCCAGGAGAGCCATTATCCAGACTTTTAAAATCATGGATGATTCTGCCTATTTTTGTACTCCATGCAAATTGCATCTTAAATAGGTACTTTTCTCTTTCTGGCTTGTTTCCCTCAGTACTATACTTGTGAGTGGTTATATTTTGTTCATGCTCATTGCTGTAGTATTGCATTGTGTGAATATACCAGTATTTATTTATTCATTCAACTGTTGATAGGCCTTTGGGTAGTTTCCAGGTTGGCTTTATGAATACTGCTCCTATGAATATTCATGGGCACGTCTTTTGCTGAACATATGTATGCATTTTCCCAAATGTTAATCCGACCTTATATTCCTGGAATAAACCACACGTTTCGTGATATATTATCCTATTTATATGTTGCTGGATCTGATTTTCTAGGGTTGGATTTAGGATCATTCCATTTGTGTGACTGAAAGAATTTAGTCTGTAATTTTCCATTCCTTTAATGTACTTGTGAAATTTTGCTATTGGGTTTCCCTGAGTCTTACAAAATATGAGTTGGGAAATGTTTCCTCTTTTTTCTACTCTTTGGATAAGTTTGTTCAATACTGATATTATTTCTTTCCTGAATATTAGAAAGAACTCATATTGAGGCCATATGGGTCTTGGGTTTTCTGTCTTGAAATATTTCTAATAACCAGACTCAAGTTCTTTGATATGAAATTAAGATTTTCTACATCCTCTCTTAACTTACATAATATTTTTCTGGAAAAATCCCCATTTTATATTTTGTAAATTAATTTGCATTAAATTGTTCATAATGTCCTACTTTTTGATGTCTGAATGCCTATACTATGACTTCCTTTTGTGTTTTTAATATTGGCAACTTGATTTTTCATTCTTTTATTGATCGGTGCTGTATTTATAGATTTAACTAATGTTTTCATAAGGTGGCTATATGTTTGTGATCTGAATTACTGTCTTTCTTCAATTTCTTGGGTGCATTAACATTGTTCAGCTTCCTTTTTAATGGCTTATAAAATATAAATTAATAGTTTGTCTTCTTTCAAAAACATTTTTATTTCACTTTCATTTATTAAAGATTTTTCCACTGGATATAGAATTATAGTCATATCCCTTTACACTTTAAAAATGCCACTTCATCATTTTCTACCTTCCATTATTTTAAAAGTTAGCTTCAGTCTTTCTATGTCTTTGAAAATAACGTGTCTTTCTTATTTTGCTGTTGTTAAGATTTCCTTCAGATTAATATTTCCTGCAATGTGACTTGGATAGGTCCTGCTTAGGGTTCAATGAACTTGCCCAATCTGGATTGATGTTGTTCATCGATTGTGGATAATTTCTCGCTATTCTCTCTTCAGTTGTTTTTACTGCCACATTCTCTGTCTTCTTTTCCTCTGAGACTCCATTTATGTTTCAATTTGGTATTTTTCATCTATCTGTTATTCTATTCACTAATCCTGCTATATCCAATCTACTGTTAAATGTATCCATTGAAGTTCTTAATTTCAGACACTTTATTTAGTTCAAAAAAGTCTATTTAACATGTTTTATATAGTTTTCAAGTTTTGTTTGAAATGTTCTACCTTTTCATTTCTTTCTCCTATATTCTTGTCTATTTCATGAATATATCATAATTAGTTTAAAACCTCTTCTGGTACTTCCAATATCCATGAATCTCATTCTGTTGTTTTCTGCTTCATAAATTATTGATTATCAGTCGCATAGTCTTGATACTTTTCAAGTTTATCATTTTAATTGTGTAAAAAGAACTACAGAGACTCCAGATCATGCAGTCCTCCACCTGACAGGTTTAACCCTGCCCTCTGTTAGGCAGGGAGAATTTGTGATGACCTCAAGTCAAAGAGGTTACCATTTTGGTAAAGGTACCTCTGATTGTCTCTTTCAAAGGCATAAACTTCTTTGCTAGGGCCAAGATTTTACCTGCTAGCTGGCTCAGTTCCCATGGAAGACTTTTTTTTTTCTTCACATATATCACCAGACATTTTCACTCCTCTGTCTTTCAGAATTTTCAAAAATTTCTGCCTATTTCTTTAATCTTCCATTCAAAAGTTTTATGAGAGTGTGCAACAATATAGGAGGCTTCCCCATTCATACTCTTGCTTGCTCCAGCTCTATATAACTGGTGAAGGATCTATTGTTTTCTCTTTCCCTAGAAAGATTTGTCTGCCTTGAATGAGCCACAGTTCTCAATACCTAACTTACCTTCAAAATTAGTAAACACCACCAGGGCAAAAATTTCTGGGATTTTCAGTTCACCTCAGAATGATTCTTCTCCTCTCTGGAATTCTATTCCATACCTATTATTTTTCGTATCGCTTTTGATGCCTTTAAAATTGAGTATTGTAACCTAATTTTGTAGTTCCTTTCATTAGCTGAATGAACCTTTCAAAATCTATAACTTACCTGGAAGTGACATGCTCCCACATGACAATTTTTTTTTTTTAGTTCAACATGATTTGTACTTTTAAAAGTTTAAAAAATAATATATTTTTATTTCCTTTCAATAAATAAATGAAAAACTTAAACATTAAATTTTATTGAGAGTGATAATTAAAAGTTACGATGTCAATGGTAGGTAATGCCATCTTAATTTTTTGAGTATCTACCCAATATATGAAATTATGCCTCTCTTTTTAAATACATAAACTATAACTGCTTTTGCTGCATCCTGTAGGTTTTGGATTGTTGTGTTGTCCTTTTGTCTCTAAGTATTTTTTTGGCAGTAATGCAAGACTGAATAATGTACAATCACTCCCATCTTTATGACATTTCATGATCAAGACACTGATTCATACATAATGGCTGCCAAACACAATGCTATGACCATTTCTGAAAGAGGAGAAAGTAAAAGAAAGAGCCTTTTTCAAAGTATTTTACTCTGAGACAAAGGAACACCTTCCCCTGTTAGAGAATCCTATAGAAAATGAATTTATCATTATTATTTAAAAATTAGTATAATTTTTTATTTAAAATTTGTGTTTCCAGCTTTTTTAAATTCACCAGGAAACACTAGGTCATTTTCCCGCAAGGCAGCTGGATGATTCATGCACTCTTTAGAATAAGAATGTTCACTCCATTTTAGTAGAACTCTCATTACTGCCAGGCGATTATTCCCTTGCTCTTTCTCACACATACACATATCGTACTCATATTTATCCCTTCTTAGCACACTCCTTGTCTAAAGAATGTTCCTGCTTCTCACCAGCCACTTTACTTACTACCATCACCTCTTGGGTCCCAGTAAACGTTTTATATTTTGTCACTCCTGTTCCAGTTGGCAGGATGAAAAAAGAAAATAGCCCGGATAACTCCAGAGGTGTGGCAGGTTGAAAAGAGATTTCCCTATTTTAATCACCCCTAAAAGAGGAGAAAATGCATTAGCTGCAATTAGAGTCCCACTGTAGAAATACCTCTGGGTTTCATATCTTAATCTAATTGTGAGCTATACAAAAATTAATAAAAAGTTATCATGAAGCAAGTTCTTAGCAGAATCCATTTTTGGCTGTTAATACTGGTTGTTAATACTGCGTGTTAACACTCAGATGACACTGGCATTTCACACATTTCTGTGAGCTTTTTCTTTGCAACCTTATCTTGTGTGTCTTTCCTTAAATCACTTTTTTTCGATTTCATATAAAGAAATATGGACAACTTTTATGCCTAAGAAGACCTAGGCTTATTTGAGATACTTTGCTTTGTAGGCAAGAGTGTAGAGAATAAAGCAAAAGTCCCTAAAAGAATAGGATCACATGAAAATTATCTGGCCACCTGCATAGCAGTTTAAAGTGCTGTTTAAAATTCCATTCTAGGAGTTCCTGTCATGACTCAGCAGAAACGAATCTGACTAGCATCCATGATGATGCAGGTTCAATCCCTGGCCTTACTCAGTGGGTTAAGGATCCAGCATTGATATAAGTTGTGGTGTACATCACAGATACAGCTTGGATCTGGCATTGCTGTGCCTGTGGTATAGGCCAGTGGCCACAGCTCTGATTTGACCCCTAGGCTGGGAACATCCGTATGCCACAGGTGTGGCCCTAAAAAGACAAAATAAATAAATAAATAAATAATAAACAAACAAAATTGCATTCTAGGTTTTACTTGGGGCCTTGCATCAGTAAGCCCATGGGGATCTCTGTAGCACTTGGTCACTTGCCTATGCTCTCTGGTTTAGTGGCCTCTTTACATGACTTATGCAGACAGAAGGTATGGCAGATTTCTGTTACTGAAGATGACCATAACAATTGTTTCCATTTCTTATGTTCTTCAAGTCAATTTTGATCCTCCATCTATTGAGAGATGTATCTATATATTCCTTCCTCTGGAATTCAGGCAGCCTTGTGACCCAAAGAGAAGTGAAACTGGATTGGCTTCCTAGGCTGGGTCATCAAAAGGTGATTCAGCTTCTTCCTGGTTCTCCTGGAATGCTCACTCATGGAACATAGCCACCAGGCTTCAAAGAACCCCAAGCCATCTAGAAAGGTGACACGTAGGTATTGCAGCTGAGAATTCCAGCTGAATACAAGCATCAGTCATCAAATTGTAATGACCTCCAAACAGATTCTTATCCCTGGCCATTGATTCCCCTCAGGAGTGTCCTCTACCTTTGAAATCCCAGAAATCATGGAGCAGATATCACCTGACTCCACCATGTCCTTTCCAAACTGCTGTTCCGCATAATATGGTAGAAGAATAATATGGATGTTTCAAGCCACTACGTATTGGAATAATTTGTTACATAATGATAGATAATGGGAATACTGGGATAGCCTCCTTGAGTACAGGAATGGTTTCCGTACCTTCTGTATCTTCTACTCTCTTTATCCCTGACTTGGAAATAAGGGAACTAGTAAACAATAGAGAAATGAGAATTGTTTACTAGCAGAGGGATCTGAGTTTAAATCCCCTTTCTGCTCCTTACTCATTGTTAGGTATTGGAAAGGTTGTTTGACATCTCTAAATGTCCTTATCTGCAAAATAGGATTGAAGATACTTCACAGAACTGTTGTAAAGATTAAATTATATAAGGTAGATATTTTACTAAATGCTTTCTAATGATTTAATAGATTAGTAAATTGGTAAATTAGTGAATGCACTATTAGGACCATAGTTCAAGTTCTTGTCTTATTTCTGGTACTGTGAACTAAGGGAAGGACGTCACTATCCATTGGGTCTCACCTGAGGAGAACCTCCCAGGAGAGAACGGGGGACTCTTTCGCTGGTGATTAGTGTGGATCCACCTGCCATTTATTCTTGGATACACATTCAGGAATCATTCAACAAGTGGATTTCAGAGATCACTCATCAACATGCTAAGATGCTAAGTACCTTCTACGCCCAGTTTGTCTTTGTAGTTGTTGTTGTTGTTGTTAATTTCAAGGGACAGTGGGAAGGGTAAGTCTGTGATTATCTGTCTGTGATTCTGTAGGACTATGATCATGTCTATTGCTTCCAAGGTCTTCCTGAAGTAGCCTTCATGTGAGTATCAAATCTGACGTTCTTTGTAACAGCATGCTTAGTTTTGTGCTCAAGCTAGACTCCAGTTAGAACCTTTGTTTTAACATTCTGGTGTCAGTGAGATGTGACAAAGCATTTGACACATTAACTGCCTTTGAAAGACAGGAACATGTGTCCAATAAAGCTGCTAAGCTAAGAAAAGAAAAAAAAAGGCTGAATCTGAGACATAGCAATGTCCCAAATTGAAACATTTCATGCCAGCATAATGCCTCCCTTCTGTGCATGTATGAATGTCAAGTGCATACAAAGTACCTGTTTATCTGCTCACAGTCAGTCCATTTTTAAAGCCAAGCAGGAGCTCATTTGCTGACCCAGGGAACATAAATGACATCATTACCTAATGAACTGTTGCAGAATTCATTTGAATGTGGCTGTCCTTTTGAAAAGTATGAATCTTTCCAGTGATTAAAGTGATTTAGACAGGAGTAGTTCAGAGTAGACAATATTAATTTAGGAATGAGTCATTATGTTCAGTACCAGTCTGGAACCTAATGAGCTGATTCAAATTCATTTAAATCACTTGGAAAATACATACAGAGGCTGCACAATGTACATAATTTGGAACCAAAAGACATTTCCTCTAAAAACCAATATATTTCAATCAGTAGAAATAAAATAAATCCACAGAGGTTTTTCTTCCTCCAAATTACCAGGCTGTTTCAGTCCTGAGGTTTTGAAATTAACTGAGGCCATGGAAGTACCTGAACTTAAGACTTCATTTGAAAAAGGAGTAAAAAAAAGGCTAATGAATATTATTTCATTATTTACCCAAATGAGAAATTTATAAGATGTGATCTCATCTCAATGATGAGAGTAACTTCTGTATTTATCCATGGCTGATTTGGGGAGTGTGCTAACAATCTCACTGGTATTAAAAATCAGAATTAGGAAACTAATGAAATGATCACGAAACTATTTATGAGATATATACTTATGAGTTAATTGCCAAAAGAAAGAAAGAAATGTATCAATTTTGGTAATTTTGGACAAAAATTTGCATTTGGAATGAACTAACATAAAACTTAATTTAAAACATTTTTGAAGAGTCATTCTTCGCTTCTTCTGCATTAAAAAAGAAATGTGATTCAACAGCAATTTTTCCAACACTGTTGTTCAGGCTTATGTGTTTTGTAGTTTTCCCTTCTAACTCATACACTGAATGTTGCTTAATTTGAGATATCCATGAAGATTCCTGAAACTTGGTCAGTGATTATTTTGATATAAGAACGAAATAAAAACTCTGGTCAATGAGACATAAAACAAAATGTTATGAGGGCTGCCAGGAAGTTATTTTCACTCTTAAGGAGAAACATAAATGTAAGATTCCCTTTCCTTTCCTAGGATATGATGCTTACTAGCTGGAAGCCAGCTTTCAACTCACTGAAAGGTGATCAGAAGCCCTGACATCATTAAACCAATCTACTAAGTGGTCCTGAACTTAGTCTGCATTTCCATTTTGTGTTACACAAGGATATACATTTCCTATTTCTTTAAGCTATGTGCGTTGGATTTTCAGATATTTGTAGCTTTAAGAATCCTAACTGGCAACCAGACTTTCATAAATAAGAATTAACCAATCTCCTTCACGTAAATATTCCACTGCACTGAGCAAACTTGGTCTGGAAATTTTTCTTCTGTCTAGCTTCAATGTAAAGAGCCTCTAAGCTTATCTTTCTTATACTGCAAGATGATTAAAAGAATAGTTCTATAAATTTTAACTTCTGCTGACTTTTAGCTTTTGGTGTTAAGTTATATAAATTTAAAGACAGCAATTTTTCTCAGGATGAAACTAATTGCATTGACCTAATGATTAACATAAGGTGATAGTGAGTTCTTCTCTCCAGGCTAATAATAGACATCAGTTATAGCAGGAATGCAAATTCTTTCCACTCCCTTCTTACACAAAATACGCCACCTTGTTATCTTGTCATCCTCATCCCCTTTGGGGTCCAAACTTTCTCTTTCATTCCTGAAAAGAAAATTCCCCTATCTTCATTATGCAAATAAGGTTCTCTACCTTGATAAGTAAATGGAAGAATTAGAAGCAATGTATATATATAGGACAATCCTTATCTCCTAGATGTTTAATAGAGAATTTTTTTTTTTTTTTTACTGTTAAGGGTTAATTTTCTAAAGTCAGTAGCTGTAGGAAAATGCCAAATTACCTCCTCATCCCACCCCAGCCTCAATTTAACACTCTTCAAGGAATATATGCTTTGTAGAGTAGCCTTGGTTTGGTTAAGGAACAAGACCTAAATAAATATTTATTATATTAAAGATAAAATTTGGGATTAACAGATACACACTGCTATATATAAAAGAGATAAACAACAAAGACCTATGTAGCAGAGGGAACTATATTCAATATCTTATAATAACCTACAATGGAAAAGAATTTGCTTCGAATTTGATAAAGAATACACACAGGCACACACATATTTGTATAACTGAATCATTTTGCTGTACAGTTGAATCATTGTAAATCAACTAAACTTCAATAAAAAAGTTTAAATTTTTTTAAATAGAAGAAAAAGACAAAATTACATTAGTGTGGTTTAAATGAAGAGTCTGCTTCTCCTAAATAACTCCCAGACTTTCACCCAGAACATGAATTTGAAGAGAGATTCCTAGAAGCAAAGTTTGGGTCAAAGGGAGTCCACATTTTAAACTTTGATAGACAATGTTAAATTTTCAAGCAAAATTTATACTCTCAAAATGGATGAAAAAATTAGTTTGTCCACCCTCCCAGCAGCACCTATATAATCACTATTTTATTTTTTGCCAATTTATTTAGTAAAAAGTGGTATCTCATTGTTATTTTAAACTCCAGGTGTTTAATTGTAATTGCATTAAAATTATTTTTCTGTATTTATAAGAATTCCTTTATCTATTTTACTTCCTGTGAAATGTCTTTTTATACCTTTTCCCCATTTTGTTTACCTAGATATATTTTTGTTGCTTATTAATGTCAAGGAATATGTATGATTATAAATATAAAGCTATAATTAATGCTTTAGAAGGCATATGTATTGAAAACTACTTTTCCCACTTTATCATTTGTCTTTTTTTTTGGTCTTGTCTTTTGTCTTTTTAGGGCCGTACCCACAGCACATGGAGGTTCTTAGGCTAGGGGTCCAATTGGAGCTATTGCTGCCGGCCTACGCCAGAGCCACAGCAATGCCAGATCCAAGCTGCGTCTGTGACCTACACCACAGCTCAAGACAACACCAGATCCTTAATCCACTGAGTGAGGCCAGGGATCAAACCTGCAACCTCATGGTTCCTAGTCAGATTTGTTTCTGCTGTGCCACGACGGGAACTCCTACCATTTGTCTTTTGACTTTATTGCCTTATATTTAAAAAACAATGTGGTCATCGTTCACTTGCTCAATTTGTTAGGGCTTCTAAATTCTCACACATTTTAGTACTTAAATACTTTCATTATTACTTATAACATTTTATTTTAGAACAAGAAGGTAAATTGGCTTTAATTGTTCTCTGGTTTTTAAACCTGGGTTTGTTAATCCGTCTCCTTTCATTTTATTTGAATTGCAAATTTCATTTTATATCTTCATATTTACTTGAGTCTATTTTCTGAACTTTCTTTTTCTTCTCTTCTTGATGTAAAGAATAAATTCTTGAAATTTTAACACATATTTTTAACTGTAACTTTATAATATATTTTATTACCTGGTAGGATATACCTTGCTTCTGGACATTCTTACTATGTTTTCATATCTAACTTATAATCAATTTTAATAGTTAAAATCAAATTTATTGGTTAATTTAATGTTGAGTGCTACTTTGAAAACATGAAGATTGTCTAGCTCCAAATTTGGACTTTTATACCATTTATTCAAAATATTCTTTTTCTACCTAACAGAATCTTAAAATAGATTTCATATAAATCCCAAATGTTTTTTGTTAATTATTTATATCTTTGGAACCAGCCAACATATTGCATTCCCCTCTTATATCTAATTGCCTTTCAGTTGCTTCTCTGGTATATTTAAATAATCCTATTAATTTGCAAACATAGGTAATTTTGGTTTTTCTTTTTTAATTTATATAATATATACTGAAGTAGAGGCAAGTTGTGACCTTCACGGAGCTTAAATTCTAGCAAGGGTTTGCATTTTTCTCTTGTACAATTGTGTTGGAGAGTATTCCTGGAAGCTTTTCAGTAGTAATGCTGATAAAATGCTTAGTTGTCATGTTCTAAATTTTATTTATTTATTTATTTATTTATTTATTTATTTATTTATTTATTTATTTATTTGCTTTTCAGGACTGCACCTGTGCATATGGAAGTTCCCAGACTAGGGGTCAAATTGGAGCTGCAGTTGCTGGCTTAGGCCACAGCCGCAGTAACACAGGATCTGAGCTAAGTCTGAGACCTATACTGCAGCTCATGGCAATGCCAGATCTTTAACCCACTGAGTGAAGCCAGGAATTGAACCCTCGTCCTCATGGATGCTAGTCAGGTTCACGACCTGCTGAGCCACAATGTGAACTCCCATGTTCTAAATTTAATGGCAATGCTTCCATTATGTGATCACAAGAATGATGCTGACTTTCCTCAGCCTGGCATACATGTTTTTCATGATAAAACAGTAACTATTGTTTTTAAATTAAGAGTTTTCATCAGGAATAGATATTAAATGTAATCATACATCTTTTCTACATCTATCGAGATAACTGCATTTTTCCCCCTTTAATTCTTAAGATAATGTAGTAGCATAATGTATTTCTCAAAACTGAATGTTTTCTCCTGAAAAGAAAACATAATCTCTGTTTACAAATCTTCTAATTTATATGTAATTTAACTAGACATATGTTGTTTAAATCATTCGCATCTTAAAATGAATAAAAAAGCTGAGCTTTGTTAATCATGTTAGCAATTTTTAGAAAGGAATTCAAATAATCTACAATACAAAGCTGTGCATATTCCAGGTCCTATTTTTATAATACAATCTTGTACAGAGCTTCACTCATCCCCAAGCCAAATAATAATGTAAATATCACTTTTACTTATATTTATTGTGTATGATCTATTTTCTAATTTTTCTTCTGAAAGGAAAAGGAAATCTTAGTTGTTATTTCTTTTCCTGCTGTAAAAGAGATAGAAAGATCTTTTCCCCCCACCTTTGCTCTCCCTTCTAATTATTAGAAATATGGTATTTCACATTGACAAGGTTTATAGCATACATTCTTGTCTGCTAAATAAAAGAAATGATGACAACTGAGTATGATACAGAATAGGAAAGTCGGACTTAATTGTGCTTTGTCTATACTTTTATTTTCAAAATGAAAATAATTATGAAATTCATAATATGCTTATGTACATGTACATCTCATTCACAAAGCAATGAAATTGTGTAAGTGAAATCATGTAGAAAAATGAGGCTTCATATCTTATAAATTTTTGAAGTTAATCAACATGAATTTAAACACTAAATTTTTAATTTAGTGTAGTAGACTATTTTTTTTTAGCTTTCCTATTCTGTATTATGGTCTGTTATCATTGCTTATTCTAGTTAATGTCATTCCCTATGTTACATTTCTTTTAATTTTGTCAAAGTGACATCCTGATCAATATGTTCATAAAATGCACTTTGATAATAAAAGTTCTAATGTCTTTCATTGGTAAAGCATTTTTATTTTGTCCTCACATGTGATTGGGTATAGAATTCTAGGTTTATACATGATTTCCGCCCCCAGAATTTGGGGATATTTTTGCATTCTTTTCTGTGTACAGTGTTGTTTAGAAAATGAATGGTTGTCTGTAATACTCTTTCTTTGTAAATAACTTGTTGAGGTTTGGGAGTTCTTAGAATTTTCCCTTTGTTTCTGAGGATATGGAGTTTCAATGCATGTACATGTGGGTTTTTCATCAATCCTGCTTTCCACCCAAGATGTCACCTCAGTGAAATAATTGTTTCTTTAGTTCAGAACACTTGTCTTCTGACCCATTTTATGATTTCTTTTTTTCATTTGTTTCTATTACTCTCCATTTAAAATCTTTATTAGATAGTTGTTGGATTACTTAGATATTTCCCTTGAACCTCTAAATTCCTCTATCAGGTTAACCATCTCCTTCTGTGGCAAATATAAGGCCATACAGTCATTAAACAATTTCATTTTCCATTGCAAAAAAGTAAAACATCATTTCGCAGCATTCCTTTTTTTCTGGCCACACCCACATCATGCAGAAATTCCTGGGCAAGGTATTGAATCCACACTACAGCAGTGACCTGAGCTGCTGCAGTGACAAGTACTGGATCCTTAAGCCTTTGTGCCACAAGGGAACTCCTCCTACCACTCCTTTTATGTGGCTAGGGTTTATATGATAGTTTGGTCAATAGGAAGTTGATGAAGTTGTGTCCCTTTGGGTACAAGTTGATGTGAGTATATAGCAGTCTATCTCATGTGCTCTTTCCTTCATCTGAACGCTGACTGATGCCTGTGCAGCTTGGAAGCTGTAATTGATGAGCCAAAGATGGAAGACGTTTGGCTTCCAGAGTCCCTAGTTGGAGAAGAGTTTCCCATAAGTACTGACTTACTTTTATTAAAGAGCTGAATTTTAGGAAAAGTTCTTTTAAGTAGTAGCTTGTTTGAATTACTCTGACAGGTACTCCTTGCCTTTTTTAAAAAACCTAGATTCTGGGAATATGACTGAATTTGCCTTCCAGATAAATAATTTAATTGTTAACTCTAAAAATGCATTTATATGACACGTGTTAAATATTTTAAATGATTTTGGCAATTATATTAATTTTAATATATATATTTTTTATGTTACCTGCTTTCCATGCTGCTCTGTTCTGACTCTTTATTTATGCAATACCTTCTAGAATCTATCAAATTAAGATTTTTTCCTTGAACTGTTCTCTTGTTTGTGTAACATGTGTTCTATATATTTCCCCTGGTCCTTCTCTCTCATTTGTTTTTTCTTTTGAAGTTTTCATCATATGCTTTTTCTTTTATTTGAATTTTTAACTATGAAAATGTTCTATAGAGTAAAATAAAAATAATTTAGTTTAAAATTACTTAGGAAAAAATCCCCAATTATTAGGCACATAGTCTTCTATGTCATATTACCCTTGCTTTTTACATTCATTGATTTCTGATTGTTTTTTAACATTTTCTGAAAACAATTTTTGACTTTACATTTGTTGACTCAGATTTGAGAATTCTAGGAATTTGTTCATACGTCTTTGAGTCTATTATGCTATAATCTAATGTCATTTTTCTTTAAAATTGATCTCATCCACTATCTTCCAGCTATCTGAGCTTCTTCTTGTCTTATATCTGTTTTAGTTTTATATTTAAAATAAACTATTGCCATTGAAATGCAGTTTGGGAAAAAGAAGAAGACAAATGTTTGTGCTATTGAACATGCATTAGGGTAAGGCAAGTGAAGCAGCATTGTTAAGAGCAGGGTTGGATCACATCTTCATTTAAAATTGTGATACTTTATTACGGATTTTTGCATTGCTTTGGGAATTAAAAATATTGCACTAATGTATCACACAAAGATATTAATTACACTAATTACTGATATTTCATTATTCCCTTCAAAATTTTATACCTGATATGGGTACCTCATCTGCTTCAGCCTAGTCCTAGCCCTGATAAACTATTGTAATTCATAAAGTAGAGATACTTCAATGGAAAAGAATTACTGCAGAATAGATATTTAGCTGGTTTGTAAAAAATTTATTTTGCAGTTATTAAAGTAACTATTTTTGTTTATGGAATATGTGGCTGGGAGAATAGAAGTCACCTTTGTACTCCCAGGAATGGCATTTCTATAAATAGTAATAAGCAAATCAGACAAAATTTATCTTTATGACTATAATGTGAAAGATGTGTGCCAGCCACATCAGAGATTATTAATCAGTATATTCATTGAGCCTGGGCATTAGTCCCTGTTAGCCACACAGAATCTACTTATTTTTTCCTTTTAAAATTTTTTTCTGCTTTCAACACTATTGTTCAACATAGTTTTAGAAGTCCTAGCCACTTCTTTCAGAGAAGAAAAAGAAATAAAAGAAATCCGAATTGGAAAAGAAGAAGTAAAACTATCACTGTTTGCAGATGGCATGATACTATACCTAGAAAACCCTAAAGACAGCACCAGAAAACTGTTAGAACTCATCAATGAATTTGGAAAAGTTGCAGGATACAAAGTTAATACAAAGAAATCAATTGCATTTGTATATACTAATAATGAAAGATCAGAAAGAGAAACCAAAGAAACCACCCAATTTACAATCACATAAATAAATACCTATGAATAAACCTACCTAAATAAACAAAATACCTATACTCTGAAAACTATACAACATTGATAAAGAAATCAAAGATGACAAAAATAGATGGAAAGATACACCATGCTCTTAGATTAGAAGAATCAATATTGTCAAAATGACTATACTACCCAAGGCAATCTACAGATTCAGTGCAATCCCTATCATATTACTAAAGACATTCTTCACAGAACTAAAACAGAATATTTTAAAATTTGTATGGAAACATAAGAGACCTTGAATGGCTAAAGCAATATTGAAAAAGAAAAAAAATGAAGAAATCAAGCTTCCAGACTTTAGACAATACTACAAAGATACAGTCATCAAAACAACATGGCACTTGCACAAAAAACAGAAATATATATTAATGGAACAGGATAGAAAGTCCAGAAATAGAACCAAGCACCTATGATCAACTAATCTGTGACAAAAGAGGCAAGAACATACAGTGGAAGAAAGACAGTCTTTTCAATAAATGGTGTTGGGAAAACTGGAAAGCTATATGTAAAAGAATGAAATTAGAATACTATCTAACACCATACACTAAAATAAACTCAAAATGGATTAAAGACCTAAATATAAGGCCAGATACTATAAAACTCCTAGAGGAAAACATAGGCAGAACACTCTTTGACATAAGTCCCAGCAATATCTTGTTTGATCCACCTCTTAGAGTAATGGTGCAATAAAGACAAAAATAAACCAATGGGACCTAATCAAACTCAAAAGCTTCTACACAGCAAAGGAAACCATTAAAAAAAATGAAAAGAAAACCCACAGAAAGGGAGAAAAATCTTTGCCAATGATGCAACACACAAAGGCCTAATCTCCAAAATATACAAACACTTGAAACTCAACAATAAAAAAAACAAACAAACAACCCAATTGAAAAATGGGCATAAGATCTAAATAGACATTTCTCCAAAGAAGACATACAGATGGCCAACAGGCATATCAAAAAATATTCAACATCACTAATTGTTAGAGAAATGCAAATCAAAACTACTATGAGGTACCACCTCACACCAATCTGTATGGCTGTCATTAACAAGTCAACAAATAATAAATGTTCGAGAGGATATGGAGAAAGAGGTACCCTCCTTCACTGTTGGTAGGAATATAAATTGGTACAACTACTATGGAAAACAATATGGAGGTACCTTAGAAAACTAAATATAGAACTACCATATGATTCAGCAATCCCATGGCTTGGCACATATCCAGACAAAATCTTCACTGAAAGAGATACATACACCCCTATGTTCATTGCAGCACCATTTACAATAACAAAGACATGGAAACAACCTAAACGCCATCAACAGATGAATGAATTAAGAAGATGTTGTACATATACAGAATGGGGTATTACTCTGTCATGAAAAAGAGAAACAAATGCCATTTGCAGCAACATGAATGGAACTAGAGATTCTCATGCTAAGTGAAGTAAGCCAGAAAGAAAAAGACAAATACCATGTTATCACTTATTTGTGGAACCTAATATATGGAACAGATGATCCTATCTAAAAAAACCAGAAACGGATCATGGCCAAAGAGAGCAGACTTGGACTTCTCAGGGGAGAAAGGGGAGGGAGTGGGATGGATGGTTATTTGGGTTTTTCTTTTTTTTTGGATGCAAACTGTCATATTTGTAATGGATGTGCAATGGGGCCCTACTCTACAGCACAGAGAAATGTATGTGAGTGGGTCACTTTACTGTACAATAGAACTTGAAAAAACATTGTATATCAACTACGCTTTAATAAAATAAAAATTTAAAAAAATAAATAAAATTTCTTTCCAGTTTGACTGAGATATAATTGACACACAACACTGCACATTTAAGGTGTATGGCATAATGGCTTGACTTGAGTATACATTGCAAAATGATCACCACAATAAGTTTAGTTAGCATCCATCATCTTGTAAAGTTAGACAGTCTTGGGCGGGTGGGGGGGGACGAGAAATTTTAGTATTTACTCTTTGAGCAACTTTCAATTACCCACTCTACCACTCATGTCCCCACTCTCTTCTGTGACCTGGGAGTCTGAGCCAACACTTCCTTCCTTGTAGGTTAATATCAGGTTGTGCCCAGTCAATGAGAGGTACAAGCAAATGATCATAAAAAGGAAGAGTAACTGTCTTGGGTATCCATTTCCCTGGATCTCATCCTCCAAGATCATGGATTGGCTGTGGGTGTACTTCCTTCCTGTAGCCCACATGTCACACCAGGAACCCTGTCTTTCAGCTCTCTGTTGTAGCAACTCTCTCTCCCTAATGGTCCCACCAGACTTAGGTTTGACAGTTGTTCCCCTTTGTTTTTCATCCCAAGATGCTCCACCATTAGCTGGCTTCAAAAACTCATCTTGAATGTGCCAGGAAAATAACTGATGCTATTAGGGGTCTAAAATTCTCATTAGGTATTTGAATCAAGCTTTTGGAAATTGAATGCAAAGCTTGTGAAACTAGATTTAGAAGAAAGCTCACCCTGTAGTTGAGCCTGATGTGTGATAGTCAGTTCTTACACATTCCATGAGGACATTTAAGAACCATAATATTTCTTTCA
The DNA here is from genome assembly GCF_016906955.1 of Phacochoerus africanus. Lineage (NCBI taxonomy): Eukaryota > Metazoa > Chordata > Mammalia > Artiodactyla > Suidae > Phacochoerus > Phacochoerus africanus. The sequence continues at coordinate 101,156,982 of NC_062544.1, read as the reverse complement.
AAGTTCAATTTCATCCTTCTTCTACTGAATGAGGGCACATGGTATTTTAAGCTACAGATAGAAACTTTATGTCATTGTCACTTGAATTTATGTCACTTAATTATTTGGTAGCATAATGATAGTAATGTGATTGTATGCTAGAGCTGCATTATATATAGTTTATTTTGAAACTTTAAGAGTTGTTAGCACTTAATTGTTTTCTTTTGTTTGTTTGTTTAAACACATAAGAGTTTATTCTCACATCGCAAATAAATCCAGATATAGGCAGCTCAGGGTTGGCAATGGTAGCTCAGTGAAGTCTTCAAAGACACAGTCTCTGTCTTTCTTCTCTACTGCACATTACTTCAACTTAATTGCTAACAAAACCTCTTGAATTCCATACATGCAAAAGCTAACCACGTGTATTCATATTTGTAGATTTGGGCATAAAAATATCAAGTGTTTACCTCTATTACACTACATGAGAAGATGAATTTCATATTCCAAAATCAATCTAATATTCCCCAACTTTTCCTAAGAGGACACATACAAGTTAGTAAGTGCCTCAAAGACTCAGAGAACTAGAGTGTGCAAGGACCTGGGAAAATCCCCAACTGTATGTCAGACTCATGGGAAAACTGAGCCAAATTATGCAGGACATGTGGATATCAGCCTATGCACAATTTTATCTAAGCATCTTTAATTTTTTTCACTTAATGAGGCATATTATAAGGAGAAAAATTGACCAGCAAATGCATGATGTATTTGGTAAAGGTAGCAATGCAATTGATAAATTCCTATCTCCCAACCATCTGGAGGTACCAGATTGGCAGGATTTCTTGTCAGTGTTCTCTACATTATCTTCACTTCACAAGGCAAGAAAGGGTATTGCTCAGAACTCTCCAAAGCTTAAAATGATGGATTCCTTTAACATGTTGCTAACCAGTCTGCAATATTTCTTTAAAAATAGCTCTTCGGTATTATGATTCATTTAAAAAGAAGAAATAGGAATTAAAAGTACAAGTTGCATTTGTTATATACAATAGCACAGATTCAAGCATGAGGTCCCTCATGCATTTAACCTGAAGGTGCATCTTTCTCTCTTCAATCCTCTTGTCATCTGGGGCTCAGGTTAAATACAGCGGTGCTATGTCAGACTAGAGAAATCCACAGATTTAGGGAATACCATAATACAGTGGGTTCATTATTTCTGTGTTAAAGCATTAGCAACAGTGTGAAACTGGGTAAGTCAGAATGGGAGAAGAAATGGAATAATGGTAAACTTTAAGCATCTATTCCACCCTTTTAGTAGTTTTCTTAAAATATACTTGGGCAGTTTTCTTTCTCTCTGTTAAGGATACAAGGTGTGACAGACCTAGCTTCCTAGATTCTACTTAAGCCAATGTGAGCTACATCTGTCTGTTAAATTATTCCTCTATATATATTATACGTCATAGTATGTCTGAAGCCAATACCTATGATATAGCCCACAGAAACAGTGAAAGATAGTTTCAACATATTCCAAATTAAAGAAGTAACAACAAAACAGTGTATGAATTAAAATGTAGTTTCTCAAAGTAAAATTTTATCTGAGGATTTTCTAAGCCTAAAAGTTTCAAGGTACATCTAAGTGTTCACTGACAGAAACATTAAAATTTGGGATTTTCTACATTTTGTCAACTCTGGGTTTTAGCAACAACAAAACCCAACTTATTGAATTATTACTCTAACGGGAGTAAAACTGAATTTGCTTGTGTGAAAGAAATAAGAATCTCAAAAAATAGGCAGAAAACCTAAAGTAGACATTTCTTCAAAGAAGACATACAGATGGCCAATAACTACATGAAAAAATGCTCAACATTACTAATTATTACAGAAATAAATCAAAACTAAAATGAAGTACCACCTCACTCCAATGAGACTGACCATCATTAAAAAGCCTACAAATAATAAGAGGAGGGAAGAGGAGTCCCTGCTGTGACACAGTGGATTGAAGATCGAGCATTATCTCTACAGCAGCTCTGGCTGCTGCTGAGATACAGGTTTGATACCCGGCTTGGTCCAGTGAGTTAAGCATATGGCGTAGGCCACAGCTGTGGCTTGGATTTGATCCCTGGCCTAGGAACCTCCATATGCTGTGGATGCAGCCAAAAAAAAAAATGCAGGAGAGGGTATGTAGAATAAGGGACCCTCCTACACTGTTGGTGGGAATGTAAATTGGTGCAGCCACTATGGAAAACAGTATGGAAGCTCCTTAAGAAACTAAAAGTAAAACAACCACATGATTTTGTAATCCCACTGCTGGGTGTATATCTGGAGAAATTCTAATTTTAAAAAAATATATGCACCCCAATTTTCTTTGCAGCACTAATTTCAAAGACCAAGACGTGGATGTAACCTAAATATCCATGGACAGATGAAGGGATAAAGATGTGGTACATACGTACAATGGAATATTACTCAGCCATAAAATAGAATGAAGTAATGCCATTTGCAGCAACATGGGTGGACATAGAGATTATCATACTAAGTGAAGTAAGATAGAGAAAGAAAAATATGATATCATTTATACTGTGGACTTTAACAAAATACACATGAACTTATTTACCAAAAAAAAACATAGCCCAAAAGATATTGAGGACAAACTTATGGTTACAAAAGAGAAATGGAGGGATAAATTAGGAGTTTGGGATTAACATATACACACTACTGTATATAAAAGAGGTAATCAACAAGGACTTACTGTATAACAAAGGGAACTATACTTAATATTTTGTAATAACCTATAAGGGTAAAGAATATGATATACACATATACACACAAACATATGTGTGTGTATATAAATACATATATATATATATATATATATGAAACTGAATTATTGTGCTGTACATCTGAAACTAATGCAACATTGTAAATCCACTGTACTTCAAAAAATTAGAATCTAAAGGTTGAAGATATAATACCTAAGTAAGTGAGGGGAATTAAGAATTCCCATTTCTTGGAAAAGATACTTTCTTGACATCTTTAGGATTCAGCTAGAAAATGAAGTTGAACTAAAGTATTATGATTTAAATGTATATGGGAAAAATTCAAACTTGAGCTCTGTTTTATGTGTCAAAAAACTTAATAACGAGAAGAAAATTGGGCCTTGATTTCTGAGAAGCAGACTGTATATAATTTTAAAAACACTAAACTGATAACAGAGAAACCCAAGAGCAATAAAAAAAAGATGGTTTCTACCTTTAACATTCAAATGTCATTTTGTTTTTTTCTAGTGTTTAATGCTGAAAGACTCGGTTTATATTTACTGGAAATTTCAGTTGAGAACAGTTCATGGATCTTCCTGTATATACTAAAGAAACGGCTTAGACTGATTTTCATATTTCCAAAGCGTGGAGCTGACAAATGACTCTGAGTCATGCAAGTAGAGCTGTGAAACTGTTCTTTACGGGGGGATGATCCCCCAATAGATGGAGGGGCAAGCTATTAGGGAAATGAGCTGAATTGAAGCCTAGCTTCAGTTTTGAATTACCCAAGTTCAAATAACATTTAGGTTGAGCTCAATGAAAAAACACTGGCAAATTGAGGCAACAAAGAGCACAAAAGTTTGCATGAAATAAAGAATTCTAAAGCAGGAAGTTAAGTATAGTTTTTTTTTTGTTTTGTTTTTTTGTTTTTGCCACGAGCATACAGATATTGCTATTCTTTTTGGAATGTTCTTTACAGTACGTGGTCAAGGAAATGCAGTTGGCTCTACAAAAGAAGATAAGTGAGAGATCATGGCAAAAAAGAAAGTGCCTTTTCTTCTCTACTCTTCCAAACATAGTATCTACTCTGTCACCCTTCTTTTCAGCGTGTGTGTGTGTGTATCATGCCAGGTGACTTTCACTTTTTTTCTTTGAGGTTATGATATCTTTGGGACATATCTTCTGTGGGCCATGAATTATATATATTTTCCTATCATGTACTGTGCATGGGATCAAGAGTCAGAGATTTTAATTCTGGGACACAGGCATCTTGTTTTACCAAGGAACATCTTTTAGAATACTTGTAATAGCTTACCATGCGTGCATGTGATTTCTGTTTTATTTGGTTCCCATATGATAACAAGGTCCTGAAAAACTTATACATATTCTGCTTGTCTTTTATCACCAGCACCATCAACCCATATACTTTTCACATTATTGTCATTAATAAATATATACTGGACCAAGAAAAGATGACCACTTATTAATAAGATAAAAGGAGAGGAGAGAAGGTTTTCCTTTCCAGAATCAAACTCCAAAATTTTTAAAGGGATAGATGGTAAGCATAAAAGAGGAAAGACTCTATTTTCATCCTTAAAAATATGAATTCATATACTAGATGATCCAGTCCCATTTGCTGGATAATCCAGGAAAATATATGAAATTCCCATTCTTCATTATGTTTAAGCAAAAATGGACACTTAACAATGAAAAGGCAAATATCAATTACCAAGATATAAAAGCAGGAGAAGGAATTCCTGTTGAGGTGCAACGGAAGCGAATCTGACTAGTGTCCATGAGGATGCAGGTTCATAAACTGGCGATCCTATCTAAAGTCTCTCTGGAAGGAGTTCCACATCTTGCTTAAGCTTCATGGGCTCCCGTCTATAAACAGGTGGCTTTGTTCTCAATTTCTTAAAGGCACAATAGGGTTGAGGGCAAATTCCAATTGTAACAATCACATTACAATACAGTTGTTAAGAGCATAGATTTTGAGGTGTCATATTTCTGCCACCAATATGCATAGTGGTCAGTGATCTATTCTTCAATGTTCTCATGAGAAAAAAATATATATATATTTCATATGTTTCACATGGTTGTGAAAGTTAATTATTGTGTGAGCATTATTAATATTAACATTAATTTTACTCAAATCTTAAGCTTGTTCCCAGCTGATGGGAAACTGTAAACCATGATAATAACCAGCCAGTGTTTTCTAAAAATACTAGGCATAAAAATTTTAGCTAAACAAAATTATTTCTAAAAATGGTCTATTTTTCCAAAATATTAGCACCTTCACAAATAATTACCAATTTATTTATTTTATTTATTTGTTGGCTGTGCCTGTGGCCTGCAGAAGTTCCTGAACCAGAGCTTGAATCTGTGCCACAGCAGAGAGAACACCTAATTCTTAACTGCTCGGCCAACAGGGAATGCCCAATAACTACCAATTTAAAGGCCAGGTTAACTGAAATGAAATTAGGGTGATGTTTCTTTCTCTCCCCTTCAAAATCTGAAATCACCTAGCAGTAACTGCTCTAGAGAAGAGGAAGATGCTTATCTTAAGAACAACTGACACAGGGCTTCTTTAATAAGTACATGAGGATCCTGTAAGCTGTGAACAGTGAAACCATATGTCATTATACCCCTTACTCTGGCTCAATGTGTAGAGATTGTGCGGAAGGGTGAGAGGCAGACTTTAAGGATAGAGAGGCTTCGAAGGTGTACTGAGGGCATGGACTTGATTCGGAAAATCATGCAAAGAATTCCACATCTGAATAATGGAGGCCTTGCCGAACAATGGAGATCTTGGTAGACAGAAAGTAAGAAAGCGCCTTACCTCCATAACTCTCTAGGCAACACATAAAATAGCAGAGCAATAAGAATCTTAACAAAGAGCACAAAGGTAAGACACAGCAAAGAAGAGCCCTGATAGGATCCCAGGCGACCCTGGGGATTGGGAGGGCTCTGTGCTTGTGTGAGACTTCAACCACACGGGCAAACAGTGCAGGACATGGGACAGACCCGTAAGCATTCCTTAGATTACATACAGATCCATCCACACAAGGTAAGCCTCAATGATACCAGATTTAGACACAACCTTCTTTTCTTTTTAGCTATACCTGTGGCATGTGGAAGTTCCCAGGCAAGGGATCAAATCCGTGCCACAGCAGTGACAACACCAGATCCTAAACCCACTGAGCCACTGGGGACCTCCTATGAATAATTTTTAATGTTGGCATCATATATCATGCCTTGAATTAAGTTACCAAAAATATGTACAGACATATTTTAAAATATGGATATTAAAATATGCATTTCATAGCATTCGGCAGAACATTGGACAGAATATAATTCGCACTGTTCTCAACTAGCACAGCGAAGAGATGCGACATTGAGAGAAAACAGCAGCCTGGTAGCTCTCACATGGTCCAGGTGGGAAAACAGTTCTTCACTGATGTGGTCCCCTTAACAGTCAGCAGTTCTCATGGGGTGGGGGGGGTGGTAAACCACAAAAAGGAAAGCGTGAACCTCTTAGAGGGGTGAGGCAGGGTCATATGAGGTGGGTTTGCAGACATAATTTTAAGCAGGAGAAGAGCACAATGAGCCGTTACAAAGACTAAAACTGAAAAAGGCCTGAGTGCAACCACAGAAAGCCTGTCACCGACTGTGGCTTCACTGACTGTGGAATGCCAGCTAGCTCGGGGTGCTCACTGTCTGGGAAGCCTTGGTCAGACCACTTTGGGTGATGCAGAAGCAGCATTTGATGAGAGCAGAAAGGGAGAGACAGCATCTGCTATATTACTGGAATAGTTAGGGAACAAGGAATTGTACTAAATACACAAGTAATATTTTTAGGTCAGCTTCTCAAGATTACATGAAAACTGTGTTAGCATTTTGTGTGAGAAATGCTTTCCTTGATATTGAGTTAGAATGGTGGCTCTCAATTGTGGGTGATTTTGCTCCCAAGAAGATATTTGGCGAAGTCTGGAGACATTCTTGTTGTTGATGGAGAGGTGCTGTTTGCTACTGCCATGTACTGGGTAGAGGTCAGGGTTGTTGTTAAATAACTATTACGCATAGAGAATGCTCCAGCCTCAAATGATAACAGTGTGGAAGTTGAGAAACCCTGGTTTAAAGCCATGTGATAGAAAGCTTGAGATCTCCCTGTCTTCTTAGACTCAAGAGGAAACAGAGTCAAAGAGGGGGTTAACTCATGCAAGAAATCACAACTAGTTATAGGCAACATTGTAATTAATGACTAAACCCCTACACTCTCTAGTGTAGATGATAACAGTTCACAGATGAAATGAGTCACAAAATGGATAATGATGGCAATGAAGACACCAGGATCAAAGGTACCAAACCTGAGGACTTCAGTGTAATAGGAGTTAGGGGATGAACTACTAGATTAGAAATCTGGTCAAAGTAGAAATCTAAGTGACTCCTAGAACGTGGAAAGAGAAGTTCAGGGCTCAAGATAAACTTAGGACCTGCTCAAAGTGATACTGAAGCCAAAAAATCTCAGGGTCATAATTCTGCTTATGGCTTATCCTTTAAAAATGATGAAATAAGCTATTGCCTTGTTCTAGGGGAAATGCCAATTATTTATTGATTCTGAAGAAAACATGGTCTTTTGCTTTTTTTCAGAAAGAGAAGAATTCATATTCTGTCTACATTTGGCTCAAATTTTGTGGTCAGAAAAAAATACCGATGTGTACCCTTCTGGATTGAAAAAAAATTATCACAAATTATACTGAATTAATTTTCTGTTATTTCAAGTCACATGAAAACAGACATCTGCCTTGATAGCATTGACAGAGTAGTTCTAGTACTTTAGTTTCCAGGATCTCACTTGGTCTTGTCATGTCTCCCCTGATACAACTGAAACTGAACTTATCATCTCCTCCTTCAGTAAGTTTAAATTCTATTAAATTTGATCTTTTCAATTAGTTCCACTCGTACACTCATAGAAGCATTCCCCCAGGAAACTATGAAATGAAAAATTCATGGTAGGCAGGGGAAAAAAGAAAAGGCAAATGGAAAAGAATTTGGTGCCTAAAATTTTGTGATGATTTTCTCCCATGAATGTTTGAATTCGGATAAGATACCAACTGAGAACAAGTATCTATCTAATATGGGGGGAGGGGGAGGAGTGATATTAGCAGATATGTCTTAGTCTTTGGAGCTCACATAAGTGATAAAATGGAGTAAAGATGTAAAAATTTATGCTTTTTTTTCATGTTATTTTGAAAGATTCCAGATAAGAGAACTTTGATCATTTTCTGGTATCCAGATACTTTTCATTTTCAGTGGTCTTATTTCTTTTTGTTTCAAGTTAAATAATTCCTCACCATCTTTTCTGTTTACCCCTTTGAAATATATCTCTGCAGCCTTGACCCTCCTTTAAGCATTGCCTAACAGAATGATGAACTACATGTCCTCCTTTAATCTTGCCCTGTAGATCAGTCCCTTCAGCCTTTGAATTATTTTTTTTAATCTTCTGAGGACTCAATTGTAAAAGCTACATTTCTACAGAAATGTGCTCCAGGTGGCCTGGAAAATACAAACGTCAGGCATAGTGCTAGATCTTGTAAGGTTCACATAAGTAATAATACTTCAAATATATATGATAGTGTATAATTAAAATTCCCTTTACACACTTTTTGTTTTTCACTTGATACAATCATCAACCCTGTGAGACAGGTAGACCCAGAATTAATACCCTCTTTTGTCAATAGCAGAGTGAGGCCTTAGGGAGTCTGTGACTTGTCCAAGACACACAGCTGGTAAGCAACCCATGACAAGGATTTTGACTCAAAGTCCAGTGAATTCTGTCCCTTTAGGTTGAGTCTAGGATCATGAATATGCCCATATTTTTCACTGACTTGTAGTTGGTAGATGTTCTACCCAACAGTAAGTAGCTATTGCCTAGTAGACATTTCCAAGCACCAAAATTAGAGCTCTTTTCATAATAGTACCCCAAGTCTCCATAGCATCAGGTCTACATGGGCACATGAACACCCAAGATTAGAAAATATCTTTCTTAGGTAGACATATATCTGTTGATGTCCCAAGAATTCTACCTTACTTCATACAGTTTCCTAACATTCATACTTTCACTTATTTTTCCTACGTCAGTCTGTATATCCAAAGAGAGTACTCCTTTGGATTTTATTGCCAGTCTTTGAGTCCGTTTATTTAAAATATACCTCAAAATGTGACCACAGGATATTGTAAAAATTAATATTCTTATCAACAATACAGCTTAACTAGCTTTGCAGTAGTGTTAGGTTACTGGAGTCCTAAGGCATGATGATGGGGACTAAAGAAAACCCATGCCTCTTCATTTTCCCACTTTGCTGTAACTAATTTTGAAAAACATTCCTTGGATTCTTTTCTTCAACCTGAGATTATTTTAATTCAAAGCACATTAATCTTGGCCATATTTGCTCCATGGGTTTATTTATGCACCTGTCCATTGACTAGATACTATGAATCCCTTTTATGGAGTAAAAGTCTATGTCAAGTGTTAAGTTTGTAGAAATTAATCAGGACACAAGTAAATGAGGACAGAAAGCTTCAAGGCTGCCCTGAATGTTCAGTCAGGATTAGAAAGGGTCTTTTCTCATGTTGATCCCTGAGTGCCCTTCTCTTTGTCTGGACTTCTTAGAAAACATAGACAGAAATGTGTGTGCTGGTAGTTTGTTTTATGAAGTAATCCAAGGGGGTAGGGAAGGTGTAAAGGCAAGTATGAAAGAGGCAAAGAGAAAGCAAATGTGACTGTGCATTGTTGAACTGGTCATTGCTCTGGCAACTGGGACTCAATCCTGTGGATTCCTCTCAAAGGTCATGTATAACTTGCCTCAGAAATTTCTGCTCATGGAATGGAGTTTGTATCTGCTGGTTCCCATGCTTTAACTGGTCAGTGGCCTCAACAAGTGCTAAATCCTTCACATTTCCATATTTACGTATGAATGAGTGCCTGGGGGGTCCTGTAGATCTATGACTATGGTCTTTGAGAATGCCTGTGGAAGAAATATATACAAATGTGCAGCGGGGATAAAAGGTTGTGGATTTACCCCTGTATGAAGATGTCTGCTGTAGCAATGGCTGGAATAAAGGTGGGGGTGGCATTGTTCAGGGTAGGGGTTGGTATTGAGAGGATACAAAGTGTGCCACAGGAGATAATGGATATGGTGTCAAATGATACAGAAGTCTGAAATAGAGGCACTTATTCAGCTATATGACAGTTTAGTGGACCTTGTGGAAGGGATTCATGTTTTAAAGGTGTAGTTGCTTGTATGATCCCTTAAATATTTAGGTCTGTGAATACAAACACAAATCACCACCAACAGCCAACTCCCAAACTCACTCATTGCTTCATCAACCCAAGTCGCTCCTTCCTCACTGTTTCAGTAATTCCTGCATCTTTAGGATCAGCTTTTATTCTACTGACTTTTCTGTGAGCATCATTCTTAGACCCTTCAGAAGTACTTCACAGATGAGAATCAGAGGACTAGCCCAGATCTAAGAGAGCACTTTCTCTATCATTAGTTATAGTTTGTCCATGGACAGGTATATAATGACCCTGAGATTCAGATCCCACATCTGAAAATGTACCTTTATAGTGTGATGTCTTAAATGGGTAAAAGGGCCAAACATGCAATAAGCACTTTACATTGAGGTGATGAATTCTGAGGACAACTTATGGTAGCACTCACTCAAATGAATCTTCAGATTTAAGTGATCCGAAGAATGACCAATATAACACATACATGCACATCTCTCCAAGGTATATGGAGAGTTACAGACCTGGAAAGGGATGTAGAGATACTGTCATTGCCTCTTTCACACTCTCACTATTTCTTTCTTCCTTGTTACCATTAAAATGGAAATGACAGAATAAAGACTAATTTTTATCATTTACTAACCATCTGTATGAAACACACTATTCTTGTTGCCTTTGATAGTTTTTATTGTAGGAAAATGTGTTAGCGGCAGCAAGACAACCTGGGCAGATCATGTAAGTGACATTTTGAGTCACTGGGTCCAATATTTTCAAATGTGTTAGGCCGTAAGTCTATGTTGAGCCCATGCCAAAATGCCTGGCTGAGTCAGTAAACAAGGTGTACAATACAGATAAATGACATCATGGGGACAACATTTCCAGGTAATTTACTGAATCATTGAGTGATATGATTGATTTTTTTGGTTTTCTATAGACAATTTGTCTTATTTTCTATCTTCACCATTGCAATAACAAGAGACAAATTCATTTTGTCAGGGGAAGACTATTATTACTTAAAAGTTAAAGTCAACCATTTACCTGAATTCTTGTCCTGAAAAATTCTAACCACGGTCTAGTCAATAACTATGACTCAGTTTACTCATTTGTGTCACAAGATAAGGATCATAAATCCAATTTTACTAAATTGCTATCTCAGAGCATAGCTACTGCTATCTCATAATGTCAAGTAGAAAAAAGTCAGCAAGGATGTTTTGTTAAACAAAGGCCATTTACAAAGCCTTTCATTCTATATATACTTGTTAACGCATATGTTTTTATTTTTAATTGGAACTTTGAGTTGTACTATGTTGTACTTATTTTTGAACATCTTTGACTTGCTTAAGTATAATGCCTAGCATTTAGGCAATGCTTATTTTCATTTTTTAAAAACATGCTAAGTAATTAAACTGCTTTCTTATATATATATTTAAAGCTTTTGGTGTCACATAGGATTATGGCAAGTGCACTGATTTCCACTTCTTTTTTCATACATGTAAAAAAAGATGCCATTGAAGAGAAATGGACCATCCAAAATCAAAACCCACAAGGGTTGCAGCCTGAATTCACCACCTATGCCTGTTTTTTTTCTAAGTAATATTTCACTTTCCTTATTCACCAAAAATGTCAAAGGTCACTTTCTTTATTGCATGATTTTAAAATTAATCAATTTATTTTATTTTCTGATTACCACAATAGGTTTGGCGAATATCCCTCACCTCATATAGATACAAAATTAAAGAAATAGAAAAATAATTTTTCCTTGTGATGAGATTTCTTAGGATTTACTCTCTTAATAACTTCATGTATAACATACAGCAGTGTAAATTCTATTTACCATAAATTTTTAAAGGTAATAAGCAATTTCTCTCAGGTCATAACTCCCAACATTAGACCTTAGGAATTTATGTTTATTATGCCATAAACATTTTCTTCTCATAATTAGATACCAATAGGAATGTGTGCCTTTCTCTGGTACTTCAAATATAATATTTTGTTAAAATTAGCTAAAAATAAAGTTTTTTGGCATTGATTTTGTCTCTTAGATTCATTCTATTTATATCTTCTTCTCTTATCATACCCTTAGCACCCATGACTGTTCTGGCACTTTAAACTTGAACATAAAAACCAATCCCTTATCTCTTTTTACAGCAAATAGGTTGCTCTGCCTGGTCAGTTCTCATTATGTGGCAGAAACCTCACTATCATGTTTTGTTTCTTCTTACCCATCACTGTTTTTGCCAAATGGAAGTTATTAGTGTATTTTTATTTGTTGAAATATATTTTTCCAATCTAGTCTGTGACTTCTTGAAACACAGATACCAGGTTATTGTCTTTTTTTCTCCCTCATCTCTGACATATATACATCTCAATGAAAACAGAGTCTTTCTATGGGAGATCTTTCACTTTGGTTGGATGAATAAATCATTTTATGAAACTGCTATTGTCTCTGAACCTGGTCTCCCTACTCTCATTGTAGCATGCATTTTTTATTTTATTTTATTTTATTTTATTTTATTTTTTATTTTATTTTATTTATTTTATTTTATTTTATTTTATTTTATTATTTTATTTTATTTTTTTGTCTTTTTGCCATTTCTAGGGCTGCTCCTGTGGCATAAGGAGGTTCCCAGGCTAGGGGTCTAATTGGAGCCGTAGCCAAAGGCCTACACCGGAGCCACAGCAACGCCAGATCCGAGCCACGTCTGCAACCTACACCACAGCTCACAGCAACACCAGATCTTAACCCACTGAACAAGGCCAGGGATCGAACCCGCAACCTCATGGTTCCTAGACAGATTCACTAACCACTGAGCCATGAAAGGAACTCCGTAGCATGCATTTTGAAGTGATTTGAGTTTTCTCATTGGTTTCCTTGTCTGTGATAGCTCCTTCTGCAATCTAATTGGCAAAACACTATCAGTTTAAGAGTTCCTGTTGTGGTTTGGCAGAAGTGAATCTGACTAGTATCCATGAGGATGCAGGTTTGATCCCTGGCCTCACTCAGTGGGTTAAGGATCCAGTGTTACCCTGAGCTGTGGTGTAGGTCACAGACGTGACTCAGATCTTGTATTGTTGTAGCTATGGTATAGGCTGGCGGACTAAGTTCCAATTCAACCCCTTGCCTGAGAACTTCATATGCCATGGATATGGCCTTAAAAAAACAAGAAACAACAACAAAAAATCGCTATTAGTTTAATATTTTCCTGAAACATGTTCAAAGAGAGAACAATTTCAAAATTTTTGGAGTGATGAACTTCATCACTCTTGGGGCAATAATACTTTAATATACTCCCTCTGTTCTTTTCTAGTTAGTTTCATAGTTAACGATGTCCCTGGACCCTCCGCTGATACCTAAGCAAAAATCACTCCTGGAGCCTTCTAGAGAAATGGGCTTCCTGTTAGCACACTCTGCAACTATATCAGCATCACACCGAGAATGGGAATAGATTCATCCACTGAGCTTGGTAATCAATCAGTGGGTCATCACCTCTCCACTGGCATCAGTTCTGCCATTTCCTTAGCTTTGGACAGGACACTTCTCATTGAAATGAACAGTAGAAAAACGCAACGGGGATATTTTACTTTACAGTTTGCTCTGTGCTTATTCTGAGGTGAGCCTAAATATTTCACTAACACCGATCCCTCCATAATAAAACCAAAAAGGAGGCTATGAGATTGATAAATATGACATGTATAGTATATCTCTTCCTTGATTTCTTCTTAGACCCTATCTCTGACATCTGTTTTCCTAGAAAGGAAAATTTATTCCTGGAATATGGGGAATACCACTTCAGCTCTTGAAAATTTATCAGCAGCACACTATCACAAACATTTTTGAGTACCCACTATATGTAAGTAGTGTGCTAGAAATGTCCACAGAGTCTGTTATTTTCTTTTTTCCAAACAAGTTACATGTCATCAAAATTATCTTCTCTAACCTACTTTATATTATTTTAACCAAATTCTTTATCTTTCCATTTCTGTCTCTCTCTTTCTGTTTGTATAATGCACATGGAATGTTTTAATGTTTATCAAGCTCAGTAAACAACAAGTGCCAATATTAATTACTGAAAATCTGCATGCTGGATGCTTCCTGGCACCTAGAGTTTGCAGGCTTTTGTGGATTAAAGATTATCTTTCAGTTCCATGGACGCAATTCCACGGACACATCGGTCTATGCACCAGGAGGATGCCAAAGTACCTGCTTTGAGCAGGAACTGGGTGATATATTATGAAGACTGCAGTGGGTTTCTATTCAGAAGGGCTGGATTTAAGACCTAGCATTGGCATTTATCAGTAGAGTGAAACTGAGGAAGCTCCTTGTCTCTGTGAGTCTCAGTTTCTACTCTTAAGATTGGTGTAATAACTATCTGTCTCGGAAAGCTATTGTGCCAAAGAAGTATAATGTATCTGCAAATGAGTAGTGACATGGATTGTTTATCTTCTCTTGAGATTCTGCAGGAACCATAAATCATAGTGTCTCCTTAGATCCCTATTCTGTGGCCTCAGAGGTGCGTAGATGGATCAAGTTGAGCCAATCACGCTGTTCCAGTTTGTTTGTTTGTTTCTCAATGATTTGTTCAAGAAGGAACGTCTCACTGGGGCATTTCCTGTAGAACTATTTGTGAAATAGAAATGCACTATTTCTGCATTGTCCAGTGTGGTAACCATTAGCCAAATATGACTATTAAACAATTGAAATGTGACTTGTGACTAGTGCAACTAAGAAACTGAATCTTGGAGTTCCTGTCGTGGCACAGTGGAAACGAATCCAACTAGGAATGATGAGATTGCGGGTTAGATCCCTGGCCTTGCTCAGTGGGTTAAGGATCCGGCATTGCAGTGTGCTGTAGTGTAGATCAAAGATGTGGCTCGTAGCTGGCATTGCTGTGGCTCTGGCACAGGTCGGCAGCTACAGCTCCAATTAGACCCCTAACCTGGGAACCTCCATATGCCACAGGTGCAGCCATAAAAAGACAAAAGACAAAAAAAACAAGAAACTGAATCTTAAATTAACTTAGATTTAAAGAAACTGAATCTTAAATTAACTTACATTTAAATTAAAATAGTCTCATGGAGCTAGTGGCTACCATATGGGGACAGTTTCCCATTCATTATTTTACATGTTTCCTTATTTGCTCTTTGTTGCCTTCCTAGGAACATTTTAAAAAAAACTTTCTTTCTCTATGCTCTACTTAGATAACACTTAAAATACCTGTTCCTTAAAGATTTTAAATAATTCAACGGAGAAAACACCCTTGCCTTGAACTGTTTCTTAACTTACTTAATATATTCTATCATTAATTATATTTTATTTTTCTTCTTGAGTCATTTTTTTCATTGATGTTTTCTGAGAAACCATTTGTTTTATACAGATTTTCAAGTGTATTTGCATGACAGTGAGGAATACTTTCCTTTACCTCTTTCTTTTTTGTTTATTGCTGGTTTCCTGTCTATGATTATTTGTGCATTCTTAGTTCTCAGTCTATAAACTGTTTAATCTTTAGTTTTTTTAAATAATTTATAAAAATGAAGATTTTAATTTATATTGTTTGGCTGCTATGTTTTCCTAAGAATTACCTGAGTTTTAAAATCATTTATGCTGTGATTATCTTGCTTATAAAAAAATTAACATTTATTTTTCTGTTTATTAATTCCTTCCTCCTAAGGCTCCTTTTAGAATGATTTTATGTTTACTCTGTGATTTTGGATATATATCACTTACATTAGAAAGTAAACTAAGGGGGTTGGGAGAGATGAGTAGGTTAAGCACAGGGGAGTTTTAAGGTACTGAAAATACTTTATATGACATTAAAATGATAGATATAAGCTATACTTCCTGTCAATTTTTAAGATGAATATAATTTTTTTAACTGAAGAATTCTTCCTAAAAGAAATTTTTAAGTTCAGGAACTTGTTTTTGTTTTTGTTTTTTTACCTGAAATTATTTTTATTTTGCCTTTAATTTAGGGAGGACATATTCAGTTTATTTTATTTTATATTTTTACTCAATGAATTTTATTACATTTATAGTTATACAATGATCATCACAACCCAATTTTATAGTATTTCCATCCCAAACCCCAGCGCATCCCCCCCCCCCATCTGTCTCATTTGGAAACCATAAGTTTTTTAAAGTCTGTGAGTCAGTATCTGTTCTGCAAAGAAGTTCATTGTGTCTTTTTTTAGATTCCACATGTAAGAGACAGCATATGATGTTTGTGTCTCACTGTCTGACTGAATTCACTTAGCATGATAATTTCTAGGTCCAACCATGTTGCTGCAAATGCCTTTATTTCTTTCCTTTTAATGACTTAGTAATATTCCATTGTGTATATGTACCACATCTTCTTTATTCACTCCTCTGTCAGTGGACATTTAGGTTGTTTCCATGTCTTGGCTATTGTATATAGTGCCTCAATGAACATTGAAGTACATGTATCTTTTTGAGTCATGGTTTTCTCTGGATAGATGCCCAGGAGTGGGATGGCTGGAAAAAACTATAATTCTATTTTTAGTTTTCTGAGGAAACGCCATACTGTTTTCCACAGTGGAAATTTGTACCACCAACAGTATTGGAGGGTTCCCTTTTCTCCACACCCTCTGCAGCATTTATTGTTTGTCGACTTTTTGATGATGGGCATTCTAGCTGGTGTGTGGTGGTATCTTATACTGGTTTTGATTTGCATTTCTCTAATAATGAGTGATGTTGAACATCTTTTCATGTGTTTTTTGGCCATATGTCTTCTTTGGAGAATTGTGTTTAGATCTGCCCATTTTTTGATGGGGTTGTTTGTTTTTTTTGGTATTGAGCTACAGAAGGTGTTTGTAAATTTTGGAGATTAATCCCTTGTCAGTTGCTTCATTTGCAAATATTTTCTCCCGTTCTGTGGGTTGTCTTTTCATTTTGATAAGGGTTTCCTTTGCTATGCAGAAACTTTTAAGTTTAATGAAGTCCCATTGTATTTTTTGTTTTTATGTCATTAATCTAGGTTCTTACAAAAGTACAATCTTCCAAGTCTAAACCAAGATGCAATAGAAAAGATGAATGGACCAATCACAAGTATTTAAATTGAAACTGCAATAAAAAAACTTCCAACAAACAAAAAGTCCAGACCAGATGCTTCACAGGAAAATTCTATCAAATATTTAGAGAAGAGCTAACACCTATTCTTGTGAAACTATTCCAAAAAATTGCAGAGGAAGGAACACTCTCAAACTCATTCTATGAGGTCACCATCACCCTGATGCCAAAACCAGACAAAGATACCACAAAAAAAGAAAATTACAGGCCAATATCACTAATGAACATACATGCAAAAACCTCAACAAAATACTAGCAAACCGAATCCAACAGTACATTAGAAAGATTGTACCTCATGTTCAAGTTGGATTTATCCCAGGGATACAAAGATTCTTCAATATCCGCAAATCAATCAGTGTGATACACCACATTAACAAACTGAAGAATAAAAATCATATGATCCTCTCAGTAGATGCATGGAAAGCCTTTGACAAAATCCAACATCTATTTATGATAAAAAAACCTTCAGAAAGTGGGCATAGAGGAACGTACCTCAACATAATAAAGGCCATATATGACAAGCGCACAGCTAACATCATTCTCAATGGTGAAAAGCTGAAAGAATTCCCACTGAGATCAGGAACAAGACAAGGATGTCCGCTCTCACAACTACTACTCAACATAGGTTTGGAAGCCCTAGCCATGGCAATCAGAGAAGTAAAAGAAATAAAAGGAGTTCAAATTGGAAAGGAAGAAGTAAAACTATCACTATTTGCAGATGACGTGATACTATACCTAGAAGATTCTAAAGATGCTATCAGAAAACTGTTAGAGCTCATCAATGAATTTGGCAAAGTCTCAGGATACACTTTTTAAAATTTTTTTTGTAATTTGCTTGCTTGCTTTTGGTGCTCCGTTTCATTAATTTCCTCCTGTATTATTTCTTTTCTTAATTTTGGGCTGAAGGGAGGAAGAAAGGATACTTTCTGTTATTCTTTTTCTAACTTCTTAGGTTGGATGCTGATTTTTTTTACTTTTAGTCTTATTTTCTGATGAATTTGAAACGTAAATGTCTCTCTTAAGTATGTTCTTTGTGTGTGTGTGTGTGTGTGTACTTTTTAAGGCTGCACCCGTGGCATATGGAGGTTCCCAGGCTAGGGATCTAATTGAAGCCATAGCTGCCAGCCTATACGAGAGCCATAGCAACATGGGACCCAAGCCACGTCCGCAACCTACACCACAGCTCATGGCAATGCCAGATCCTTAACCCACTGAGCAAGGCCAGGGATCGAATTTGTAACCTCATGGTTCCCAGTCAGATTTTTGTTTCCACTGTGCCACAATGGGAACTCCCCCAGGATACAAAATTAATACATAGAAATTGACTGCATTTCTGCATGAACTTGTTTTACTTAAACTGTTACTACTTTTTACTATTTTTCAAAAAGACTATAATATACTGCTTATAATTTTTCAAATTTGTTGTGATTTTTTTTTTTTGTGGCTTAATATATGCCCATTTTTAATTATTTTAACTACACTTTAAAAGAACATGTGTTTGGAGTTCCCATTGCGGCTCAGTGGTTAACGAATCTGAGTAGGAACCAGGAAGTTTCAGGTTCAATCCCTGTCCTTTCTTAGTGGGTTAATAATCTGGCGTTGCTGTGAACTATGATGTAGGTCACAGACACGGCTCAGATCTGGTGTTGCGTGCCTCTGGCAAAGGCTGGCAGCTACAGCTCTGAGTACACCACTAGCCTGGGAACCTCCATTTGCCTCAGGCACGGCCCCAGAAAAGACAAAAAATAAAAATAAAAATAAATTAGGAGTTTCCGTCGTGGTGCAGTGGTTAATGAATCCGACTAGGAACCATGAGGTTGCAGGATCGATCCCTGCCCTTGCTCAGTGGGTTAACGATCTGGCATTGCCGTGAGCTGTGGTGTAGGTCGCAGATGCAGCTCGGATCCCGCGTTGCTGTGGCTCTGGTGTAGGCTGGTAGCTACAGCTCCGATTCAACCCCTAGCCTGGGAACCTCCATAGGCCCAAGGAATGGCAAAAAGACAATAAATAAATAAATAAATAAATAAATTAATTAATTAATTAAAAGAACATGTGTTGTATTCAAAGGATTATTAATCAAAATCTCCATAACCTTACCTATTTTAATTTTTTATATCTACTACTGGCTGAAAGAATTATCATGCTTTTAGTTCTCCCTTAATTTCAACCAGTTTTGTGTCTATATCTTGGATGCAAAGTTTCTTGGTGTATAAAAGATTCAACTGTTATATATTTCTGTAGACTGCATACATGATAATTATAAAGCACACCACATTTGTCTCATACAATGCATTTGGCCTTTAGTTAAACGCTCATATGGTGGTAATGCTAGGACCCCTGCTTAATATTTGTTTGAATTTGCCTGTGTATCTTTGCCAATGCTTATTATTTTGAATAATAATGTGTCACTTTCCTTTATATGTATCTCTTTTACAAAACAAAAGTAACTTTTCATAAGAATATTATTCCCACTTACTTTGCCCATTTTCCAGTTTACATTCATTATTGTTAGAGTTAACTTTATTTCATTTGTATACACATTCTGTCATATTTGCTATATTGCTTATTCGTTCTTTCCTTTTTGCTTCCCCTTTGGTCATGTGAAATGTATAGAATCTAAGTTTAGGTTATCATTAGTGGCCTTTCCATTTTATTTATTTATTTATTTTTATTTTGATTTATTTTTTTTTCTGCTGTACAGCATGGGGACCAAGTTACACTTACGTGTATACATTTTTTTCCACCCTTTGTTCTGTTGCAATATGAGTATCTAGACATAGTTCTCAATGCTACTCAGCAGATCTCATTATAAATCCATTCCAAGTTGTATCCGATAACCCCAAGCTCCCAATCCCTCCCACTCTCTTCCACTCCCCCCGGGCAGCCACAAGTCTATTCTCCAGGTCCATGATTTCTTTTCTGTGGAGATGTTCATTTGTGCTGTATATTAGATTCCAGTTATAAGTGATATCATACGGTGTTTGTCTTTGTCTTTCTGGCTCATTTCACTCAGTATGAGAGTCTCTAGTTCCATCCATGTTGCTGCAAATGGCATTATGTTGTTCTTTTTTATGGCTGAGTAGTACTCCATTGTGTATATATACCACATCTTCCTAATCCAATCATCTGTCAATGGACATTTTGGTTGTTTCCATGTCTTGGCTATTGTGAATAGTGCTGCAATGAACATGCAGGTGCATGTGTCTTTTTCAAGGAAACTTTTGTCCGGATATACACCCAAGAGTGGGATTGCGGGGTCATATGGAAATTCTATGTATAGATTTCTAAGGTATCTCCAAACTGTTGTCCATAGTGGCTGTACCAGTTTACATTCCCACCATCAGTGCAGGATGGTTCCCTTTTCTCCCTCCAGCACTTGTTATTTGTGGACTTATTAATGATGGCCATTCTGACTGCTGTGAGGTGGTATCTAATGGTAGTTTTGATTTGCACTTCTCTTATAATCAGCGATGAGCATTTTTTCATGTGCTTTTGGCCATCTGCATCTTCCTTGGAGAACAGCCTATTCAGGGCTTTTGCCCATTTTTCCACTGGGTGACTGGCTTGTTTTGCTGTTGAGTTGTATCAGTTGCTTATATATTCTAGAGATTAAGCTCTTGTCTGTTGCATCATTTGAAAGTATTTTCTCCCATTTTTAAGTTGTCTTTTTGTTTTCTTTTTGGTTTCCTTTGCTGTGCAAAAGCTTTTCAGTTTGATGAAGTCCCATGGGTTTATTTTTGCTCTTATTTCTGTTGTTTTGGGAGACTGACCTGAGAAAATATTCATGACGTTGATGTCAGAGAGTGTTTTGCCTATGTTCTCTTCTAGGAGTTTGATGGTGTCCTGTCGTATATTTAAGTCTTTCAGCCATTTTGAGTTTATTTTAGTGCATGGTGTGAGGGTGTGTTCTAATTTCATTGCTTTGCATGTAGCTGTTCAGGTTCCCCAGCAATGCTTGTTGAATAGATTTTCTTTTTCCCATTTTATGTTCTTGCCTCCCTTGTCATAGATTAATTAACCATAGGTGTCAGGGTTTATTTCTGGGTTTTCTATTCTGTTCCATTGGTCTGTCTGTCTGTTTTGATACCAGTACCACACTGTTTTGATGACTGTGGCTTTGTAATATTACAAGGCCTTTACATTTTAAATAATAGACTTAAATCTATTTTTTGGTTTATTAATTGTTAATATAATAATCTCTTACTATGAAAGATAACTAGTATATTTAAATTTTTTTTAACATTCTATTTTCTTATATCAATGCTGTTGGTACTCTGCATTCTCTTATACACATTTTCTTATTTTTAGTATGTTGTGTAGTTTTCCATTAAATATTTATAATATTTACCTTATTATAATTCAACACATTTAAATATGTAAATCATAAGTTTAGGACCCTTCATTCATGTATCTATCCATTTAAGACACATTTATTGGGCAGTCCCTCTCTGTAAGATTGCTCCAGGTGCTGGGGCACAACAGTGAGTTGGAAAGCAGAGAAGAACTGTAGTCATGGAACTTATATTTGGGCCCAGGAGAAACCAGCAATGACCAAATAAACAAAAAAATGCCTTGTACTGATTCATGTATTTAGAATGTAACACATGGGAAAATACTAGTAGTCATGACCCCTTACTTGGGAGGTTGTGTACGATTAGATAGCATGCTGAGACTCAATTGATTAAAGAAAAAAAGAACATTTTACTCAGCCTAGCAAAACATGAGAAATGAGCTTTTTAGACTGGGAGAACTGGCATTGTGGTAATTTTTTGGCATTCTCAATAGCTGAGTTAGGGACTGTGCATTTGCCTACTTTTCTTTTTAGCTCTGTCACAATATGATCCATGTGTTTTGAATGTTAAGAGTGTACACATTGAGTAGATACATCTTCTTGACAAATTGACTTACTAATGTCATAAATTTTCATTTTTCCCTTCTAGTAATAGTTAAGTGGTATCTAGAATTTTACCTTAATTGTATGAATGCCAAACTCATATTTAAATATCATAAATTATGGTAAATCCTTTTTCATCTTTTTATTTTCCAACTGTGCAAGTCATTAAAGTGTATGTTCTATAAAAACTATATTGGGCTTTGTATTTTCTTCAGTCTAACGAGCTCTACATTTAATTGGGAGTATCTAGTCCATTTACATTTAATGTAAATGTTGATGTTTTTGTGATGATTGTGATTTTGTGTGATTGGACACTTTTTCACCTGTCCAATATATTTCTTGTAACTTGCTTCATTAGTTCATATCTTTTTCTGGCTTAAAGTATTACTTTTGACATTTTGCTTTAATAACTCTGTTGGGTTTATTTTTATTTTTTTGGTTATTGCATTCTCTCTGTGTGTGTATGTGTATGTGTATATTTTAAGTGGGATTACAATATGCATCCTAACTTTTCTCAATCTACCTAGAATTAATATTGTACCATTCTATGTAAAGTGTAAGAAACATTCAATGTTATAATTCAATCCTCTACCCATATTCTTTTTCTTTTATTAATTTTGGTTTTATATTGGAATATAGTTATTTGCAATATTATGTTGCAGGTGTACAACAAAGTGATTCAGTTATATATATATTCTTTCTCTGTTCTTTGTGGTATTATTGTCATGAACTTTTCATTTATACATGTTCTATTTAGCAACTTACAAAGTTATTAATTTTTACTTGAAAATTTCAGTTGTTTTATAAAGAAATCAAAACAAAGAACAATATATATTGTTTAATTAGATATTTGTCATGCTCCTTGTTTCTTATGGATTTCTGTAGATTGAAATTTCTATATGGTGAATTGCCCATGACAGAAAAAATTTCCTTAGCTCTTATTATTGTGCAGCTCAGTTGTGAATAAATTCTCTAAACATTTACCTGAAAAATGCATTTACTAAATCTTATTTTTACTTTTTACTTTTTATTTATTTAATTTTCTATTGAGACTTTTATTTTTTACATTATAGCTGATTTACAGTGTTCTGTCAATTTCTGATGTAGGGCAAAGTAACCCAGTCATACACATACACACACACATTTTTTTTAGTTGCATTATCCTCCATCATGTTCCATCTCAAGTGACTAGATAAAGTTCCCAGTGCTATATAGCAGGATCTCATTGCTCATCCACTCCAAATACAATAGTTTGCATCTATTAACCCCAAACTCTGAGTCCATTCTACTCCCTCCCCCTTGGCAACAACAAGTCTATTCTTCAAGTACATGAGCTTCTTTTCTCTGTAAAGGTTCATTTGTGGCGTATATTATATTCCAGACACAGGTGATATCATGTATTTGTCTTTCTCTTTCTGACTTATTTCACTTAGTATAAGAGTCTCTAGGGATTTCAGTCGTGGCTTAGTGGAAATGAATCTCACTAGCTTCCATGAGGGTGCAGGTTTGATCCGTGGCCTTGCTCAGTGGGTTAAAGATCCGGCATTGCTGTGAGCTGTGGTGTAGGTCACAGATGTGGCTTGGATCCCACATTGCTGTGGCTGTGGTGTAGGCCAGCAGCTATAGCTCCAATTCGAGCCCTAGCCTGGGAAACTCCATGTGCAGTGGGTGTGCCCCCCCCACACACACAAAGGAAACTCTAGTTCCATCCATGTTGCTCCAAATGGCATTATGTTGTTCTTTTTTATGGCTGAATAGCATTCCATCATGTATATGTACCACATCTTCTTACTCCATTCATCTGTTGATGGACATTTAGGTTATTTCCATGTCTTGGCTATTGTGAATAGTGCTTCAATGAACATATGAGTGCATGTATCTTTTCCAAGGAAAGTTTTTTCAAGATATATGACCAAGAATGGGATTGCTGGGTCATATGGTAGTACTGTATTTAGTTTTCTCATATACCTCCATACTGTTTTCCATAGTGGTTGTGCCAATTTACCTTCCCATCAACAGTGTAGGAGGGTTCCCTTTTCTACACATCTTATCCAGCATTTGTTACTTGTTGACTTGTTAATGATGGCCATTCTGACAGGTGTGAGGTGGTACCTCATAGCAGTTTTGATTTGCATTTCTCTAATAATTAGTAATGTTGAGCATTTTTTCATATGCCTATCATCCATCTGTATATCTTCTTTGGAGAAATGTCTACTGAGATCTTCTGCCCATTTTTCAATTGGGTTGTTGGTATTTTTGCTGTTGAATTGTGCAAGTTTGTATATTTTAGAAATTAAGCTCCAATCAGATGAATCCTTTGAAACTATTTTGTCCCATTCTGTAGGTTGTTTTTTATTCTTCTTTTTTCTTTTTTTTATGGTTTCCTTTGCTGTGCAAAAGCTTGTCAGTTTGATTAGATCCCATTGGTTTATTTTTGCTTTTATTTCTGTTGCCTTGGAAGACTGACCTAAGAAAACATTTATGAGGTTGATGTCAGAGAATGTTTTGCCTATGTTCTCTTCTAGGAGTTTGATGGTGTCTTATATTTAAGTCTTTCAGCCATTTTGAGTTTATTTTTGTGCATGGTGTGAGGGTGTGTTCTAGTTTCATTGATTTACATGTGGCTTTCCAGTTTTCCCAGCACCACTTGCTGAAGATACTTTTTCGCATTTGATATTCTTGCCTCCTTTGTTGAAGATTAATTGACCATAGGTGTCTGGGTTTATTTCTTGCTTCTCTGTTCTGTTCCATTAGTCTGTATGTTTTTTTTGGTACCAGTACCACACTGTCTTGATTACTGTAGCTTTGTAATATCATCTGAGGTCTGGGAGAGTTATGCCTCCTGTCTGGTTTTTGTTCTTCAGGATTGCTTTGGCAATTCTGGGTCTTTTGTGCTTCCATATAAATTTTTGGATTGTTTGTTCTAGTTCTGTGAAAAATGTCATGGGTAATTAACCTTATTTTTTAAATGATATTTTTGCTCCATATTGAATTCTAGGTTGATTTTTTTTTTGAGTTGGAGTTTTAACAGTTATTCTATTGTGTTCTTGCCTCTATTGTTTCTGATGAAAAAATCAACCATCAATCATATTTTTGTTCTTTTCTATGCATTGTGTCTTTTTCTTGGTTTGTTTTCAAGATTTCTTCATTGAGGGTTTTTTTTTGCCATTTTAATGCTTAGATATGGTTTTAATTACCTTTCTAAGTCTATATTTTTCACATAATTTGGAAATTCTCCATTATTTCTTTTCTGTTTCTTTCTGTTTCATTAATTCTCTTCTCTTTCAGAGACTCTGGTTATATTTATATTAGATCATTTCATATTGTACACTGATCACCAATGTTCCATTTATTTTGTTTACAATATTTTCTCTCTGTGCTCTTTAGGTGGTCTTCTAGTTTACTGTCTCTCTCTCTTTTTTTTTTCTTTTCCTAACTTCTACATTCTCCCATTAAGCAAATTGAGCCAGGTTTATATTTTAACTATTATACTCTAGAATTTCCATTTCACCTTCTTAAAATTTCTCTTATAAGTTTCCCCTCTGATCACTAGTTACAAACTTCTTTTCCTTTAAAATATTAAACATAAATTTATTAGTTGCTTTAAAGCTACTGAAGATATTTCCAGCATTTGTGGTATATTACAATCTATTTTACTGTTTTAAAAATTAATTATTGGCCATTTTCCTACTGCTTTCATATATAGTACTTTCAGTTGTATGTTGAAAATTATGAATGACAAGTTGTAAAGAGTTTGACATATCTATCTTTCTTTACAGGGTAATAGTTTTTCTTCTGGTGAATTGATAAGTTACTGGCAGATTCTCTTTTTTTTCTGTGAAATCTGATTTTATTGTCATTATGGTGAATCTATTTTGGTTTTTTACATATTCTAGAAGCATTACTTGGTATCTCTGTGCAGTTTTCAGCCTACTGAAGGCCTACTCTGTTAGGCCTGTTCAAGTGAGGGGATTAACTTCCATATTTATTTTATCTCAATTATGATAGATCTGAGTTATCTATTGTTAAAAGTCTAAAAACAATTGCCTCAAGTCATTTTCCAGTTTTACGATGATTTGCAACTAGAATGCAAGTCTAGTATCATTTACTCCTTCATGACTTTTAACATATCTGGCTAATTCCAATACTTCACACTTTTACCTTTGTGTTAACGACACCATCTTCAAAAGGTCCTCTATGGTAGCCTTATAAAATTTATTTCTCTCTTTAGCTTTTACCATTTTAATTATAAGATGTCTTGATACAGCTCTCTTTGGGTTCATCTTAATTGGAACTATCTGGGCTTCCTGAATCTGAATGTCTGTTTCCTTCCATGAATTATTGAAGTTTTTAGCCATTATTCCTTCAAATAATTTTTCTGGTCCTTTCACTCCCCTCTTTCTGGGACTCCTATAATGCAACAGTTGTTTCACTTGATTTTGTCCCAAGGTCCTTTAAGTTATCTTCATTTTTAAAAAATTACTTTTTATACTTATTGTTCTGTCTTGATGAGTTCCACTGATTTGTCTTTCAGCTTGATGTTCTGCTTCATCCAGTCTGTTGTTGAATCCTTCTAGGGTATTTTTCAGTTCATTGCTGCAGTCTTTAACTCTGTGATTTCTGTTTGGTACTTCCTTATATTTTCTATTTCTTTTTCTGTTTTTCTTTTTTCTTTCTTTTCTTTATTGGCTGCACTGAAGGCATAGGAGAGTTCCTGGGCCATGGATCAAATACAAGCTATACTGTGATCCAGCCACAGCTGCAGGAATGCCAGGTCCTTAACTCATTGTGCCAGGCTGGGGATCGAACCTGCATTGCTGCAGAGATGATGCTTAATCCTTAACCTACTATGCCACAGTGGGAACTCCTATGTCTTTGTTGATGTTCTCACTGTGTTTATTCATTTTTCTCTAGTATTTGGTGAGTCCCTTTATGACCCTTATTTTAAACTTTTTATTATGTAAATTGCTTATATCTCTTTCATTAAGATCTGAGATGTTGTCTTGTTCTTTTTGTTTGAATATGTTCCCCTGTCTCCTCAGTTTGCCTGATTCTCTGTATTTGTTTCTATGTAGTAGGCAAGTCAGCTACCCACCCCAGGCTTAAAGAAGGGGCTTAATGTAGAAGGTATCCCATCCATGTGGCCCAGAAGTAGAATCTTTCTTGGCCACCACAGGAGATCACTGAAGGGAAGTTCCCTGTGTGGGCTGCATGTGCCTACCTACTGTGGTGTGGAGTTGAGCGGGGCTCTTGTCCAGCCCACTGCTGTGGCACATAGGTTTGGGCAAAGCTCTCACCAGCATATACCTCCCCAATCCAGCAGGTTAGAAGGAGAATTCCAAAATAGCACCTGCCAGCACCATTGTTAGCGAAGTAAAATGAGATCCTGTCTACATTTTATATAAACTAATTTAACTTTTTTTTGTTATTATGTCACTTTTAGTTAGATGTTCCTGTTACTTGTCATGAAAATAACTTAAGTGCTTTATGGAAATGAATCAACTAGAATATATCAAGGGTCTCTGGTGTAGTTAAGTTTAGAGTAAATTTTAGCAACCCTATGTAAAAGAAATAGGTGGAAACCTGAGAATTATTTCTCATTATCTTCTTATGGCCTGAACCCTAGGATAAAACTATATCTTTTTGCCTCTCTATTTCTCATCTCCTTAATACAGTTCTTAGCTATCATGAACACAGGTATACTGACATTCGAGCTATATGCTATTAAATTTTAGAAATGGATAGAGTGGGAAGAGAAATTTAATTGGCCAAACTGAGACCCATAAGTAATTAGTAGAGAGTGAAGCAAAGAATACCTGGCTAAAGAAACAAATGTATTATAATTAGGCCAATTATCCTAGATGTAGTTCATCAGCTTGTGATAAAGGCTGTTAATGAGCTTTGTCACTGACAGCATTACTTTCTAATCTTAATCCTTTTTAGGGTTATTAGCTTTAATGCTACTTCCACAGAGATAAGTAAATTTATACTGAAATTAAATTGAAAAATAACAAGTAATGATTGTTGCATTTGAGCAGAATCTTATAAAGTTTCTTTTTGGCTGACAAAACTTACAAAGGGCAGTGCATAATGTCTAAGACCTTCTGAGCAGGTTAGGGAGATTCAGAACTAGAGAAACACTTGTTAAAGGAAATACTTATAGATATTCTTGGGAACAGTTATTGTATTTAGAGTTCACTTAATTTAATGAAGTAGTCAATAGTTACTTTATTCATTTTAGGTATCAGCACACTATGTTCTGTCTGATATTAGAAAATTTTTCAGAAGATCAACCTATGAAGATCACTAAATATAACTACTTTATACTCAGACATATAGTACTAAGACATCTGTGAAAATTCCTTAATAGAATCTTGAGTTATGGCCTCTATTAGTCTTACTCAACTGGAATTCTTTATCTAAGTCTTAGAACAAAAAATGATTTGCATTAACAGCTTTTAAGTTCTCCTAAGAGTGGTGCAAAACCAGGGTCTGTCGAAATGCATCAAAGTTCATTCATTAAACATAGTGAATGATTTAAGGCACTGAGGCATTGTTCTCAAGAGTCATAATTGAGAATGTTTGCTAGAGATTGGAACTATTCTTATAAATACACTTGTCTGACACTTTCGTACTTATCTGTCAATATATATTGAATCACTAGTTTGTGTATAGATTTAACTGTATCAAGGTTAAAAAGCACTGTTTAATATATGTAGACATAGCAAGTGACCTTAATTCATTCTCATTTCACTGAGGAAATTTTTGAATATTTTACCTCTAAATATCATGATGCTTAGTTTGGTGTGTTCATACACTATTTCCTAAAATAAATTAAGAAATGTTCTATCAAGTTTTAGTACACTAATACCTTCTTTCATGAGTAAATGTTGAAATTAATTAAATGATTTTTCTATATCTACTAAGACAGTAATGGGCTTTTTCCCATTTACTGTGCTAGGTGGAGATATAATGACCTGTTTAAATAACTTTATCAAGGTAGTATACACATAAGAAATTTGGCATATTAGGAGTATACATTTGGTAAGTTTTAACATATGTATACGCAATTGAGACCATCACTGCAGTCATGATGACGACTGTATTTATCACTCCTGAAAGTTTCATTGTACTACTTTGCATTCTTCCATCTGAAAACAGTAAATAATTTTAATATACATCTGTCAGTAACTCAACAAATAAGTGCAAAAAAGTCGTTAGATTTGAGCAACATGAATAAATATAATTGATATAAATCAGCACATCTCAAAACCATAGAATACATATATTTCAAGCACACATAAAACATTTACAAAAATTGATAATATGCTCAGCCACAAAACAAGGTTCCAACAAATTTCAAATAATTTAGGTATTCAAATTTTGAGATGTTCCTTCATGAAAATAGAACAAAGGCTTTATGTCCAGTCTACAACAGGAGCACATACTTAAAAATTCAGCTATGGAACATCAGAGATAATCAGCTACTCTAGGAAATATGTGATACTCAATCCTCAGTACTGTTCTAGCACTTTTTCTCTTAATCTCTAGCCTCTAAAGGTTTCTTATTTCATACTAGACTGTGCATTTTATCCAGGAAGTTTTTAAGTGTCCTGCATCAAGAGGGTTCCTGTAGTCATCTCGGCCACCATGTTACTAGAACTGAAAATCTAGTTTTATTACTTTAAAAGCTGTCAAAACTAGAATCTAACATATAATTTTAAAATACAGAAAAAAAAACACACCACAACAACTTCTATTTCTGAGTTGTACCCTCTCCCTTCATACAAACATAAACTATACTTTAAATGAGTACTTAATTATACACTGGTAAAGTTGCTAGAGAACTTGGCAGACATTCTACTTTTAGAAGCACTCCACATAGATTTGTATATCACATTTTACATAATGAAGACTACTTCCCCACCTCTTTCCAAAGCAAAGTAATAATAATGATAATGATATGCTTTGTAAAAGAAAGATGGGGATATATCAGGAAGATTTACTGAGCTGAAACAAGGAACAACTTAGGGGTGTTGCAAGTCAAAAGAGGATAGTGGATAGGCTTGAGACAGAGGTAAAAGACAATATTCTGCAGCCCTAATTATACTGTAAGTTTACTGTTATTTAAAAAAATCACAGATTCTCACCATTGTTGAGGTAAAAGCAATAGTTTTTCCCCTGATCCTACCCATTTGGAGTTTCACATACAGCTGTCCTCAACTTTGCAATCTGCAAATTAGGATATAATTTTAGATCACTGAGAAATTATTTGAGCACATGTGCAGCAGCATTTCTTATTTTTCCTATTGTTGGAAAAAAATTTCAGAAAAGCAGACCTTCATGCTTCCAAGCCTCAGTTTCTATTTGGTTTCTGCTTCTGAAAATGCTGACCTGCTCAAGGAGGCCTCATTCATCTTTTCATCAGCATACGTTAATCTGATTAAGTCTGCCTGCATGCTTAGGTATGTGGCAAGGTGCCTCCTCTACAAGAGTATCTCTTATACAAGACATAGGAAATAATATTTCCTTTGCACTGATTTTGTCCAAAGTAACTCTATGCCATCTCTGAGTCTAGACATTAAAACAACTGATAGCTTCTCTTTTGGTCTCTTGGAGATCTGAACATCATGTAAAATGCCCCATTATCCTGATGGATAAATAATATCAAAAATTACTATGACACCGTCATAGGGAGAGATTCCACCTGAGATCAGCCTTAGAAGAAAACAGCCATGTGAATGAAGCCATCTTGGCCCCACTGCCAGTTAAACAAGCACTGAGTAGTCAATACTACAAGGAGCAGAAGAAGAATTGCTATTTGAGCCCTGTCCAAATTCCTAGCCCACAAAATTATGTGAGTTAATAAAACTGTTGTTACCAGGAAGTGGCTTATAGAAGTGGGTAAATGCAACCCTTGTTAGGCAGAACTTAGCTACTTTGTCAATAGTTGGAAAATATAATTATCTTGAATACAGAACTTTTTCCAACAACTACATTGTTCAGAAGTGAAGTAGAAATTGGACATTTGGGCAAAACTAGCTCCTGAGATGAGCAGAATTCAAGTCAAATAGCAGGAGATGAAAGCTTGAAAGAGATGATGAGTTTATCATGTTTGCCTTTTACTTGGAAGGCTAGTATCATCACCAGGGGGAAAAGCTGGCAGAATCATGGCCCCTAAAATGAAATCCACCCATAATAGCTGTGGATAGGGTTGGGAAATGTAAAGGCTGACAAAAATAATACCGGACATGCTTTTAATATAACCATAGTCCTAATCATATTACCATTTAGAGACTTGGACTCACAGAATTTTATTTGAGAAAGCATTGATTTTTTAAGTAATATGCTCTGTGTAATAATGATAAGTCACTATTATTAGTTCTCAGTTACTAGAACTGGTGCAAGATACAAGGATGCCTGAAAAGTAATAGATCACAAAAAAAAACCTGTGGCATTTGTTAAACTATCATTGCTCAATTCAAAATCCACCCATCCTCTAGAGTGATCTTAGATGCTAGGGCTGGGAATTGGCAGTTACGTTTTTCTTTTGAAGGTGGCTTCCTGCTATTGTGTGCCAATAAGGGCACTAGGCAAAAGAAGTAGAGACTAGCTCCTTCTTGGTTGGTTAATGATTACTGTAAGCAACACATTGGCAATAGCTCTTCAACCTACCAGCAGTATTTGGTTGAAGCCGCAGCTGGACCTAGCTCTTAGCTTCTTTCAGCCATCTGAAATCCATCTACTCAGAGATATCAGCATAAGGCAAACAATCTCTTTGTGAGGCTGATAGTTTTTGCCATATGTATATGTATTGAGGCTCTCTTATTAGGCACTTTGGAATTTATATTAGTATATCTTTCTGGTGAAATTGGAGCTGTAGGCCAGTGGCTGTAGGCAACACTGGATCTTTAAGCCACTGAACGAGGCCAGGGATTGAAGCTGTGTCCTCATGGATGCTAGTCAGATTTGTTTCTGCTGAGCCACAACAGGAACTCTGAACTTCTCATTTTATCACTAAAGAATTTCCTACTTTATTTTTGGGTAACAATTCTTGTCCTAAAATTTTCTTTGTCTAATATATTTTCTTATCATCAAGGATGCATGCCATATCTTTTTCTATCTTTTTTTTTTTAAACTTATAGGCAGCATAGGGTTCAATTGTTACTATTTTAATCCAGTCTGAAATTCTCTGCCTTTTACTTGGAAGGCCTGGTCTATTTATTTATACTTAATGAGATCACACACACATTTAGATTTATTCCTCTTAATTGGTATACATTACCTCCATCTGCTCTTTGTTTCATTCTTACTCCTTTCCCATCTTCTTTTTTAATGGAAATCTGGACTTGTTTTTATTTATTTATTTTTTGAGTGTGTTTAATTATTTTTTATTTTTTCCATTATAGCTGGTTTACAGTGTTCTGTCAATTTTCTACTGTACAGCAAGGTGACCCAGTCACACATAAATATATACATTCTCTTTATCACATTATCATGTTCCATCATAAGTGACTAGATAAACTTTCCAGTGCTATACAGCAGGATCTCATTGCTTATCCATTCCAAAGGCAATAGCTTGCATCTGTTAACCCCAGATTCCCAGTCCATCCCACTCCCTCCCCCTCCCCCTTGGCAACCACAAATCTGTTCTCCATGTCCATGATAGACTTGTTTTTTAAAAATTCTTCTGGTAAGATAATACTTAATTTTTCATGTCACCTTATCATGAATATTCTCTCACTCAATACATTTCCTGCAGTTTTATATAAAAAGCATCAATTTATCCATCCTGGTATATTTATCAATGAGGTATATCTGAAGGAAGAGACAAGTTGGTGCATCACTGGTCATCCTTCACTTGTGCTGCTCTTGTGTCAACATTCTTTATTTACATTCTTCAAGCTAGGTATTAATGCCATATGTTGTCAAAGAAAGTGGCTCATTTTATTTAATATAATATCAGGAAAAATGCTGTCAAATGCCATGCCTAATCAAGTGCAGCAACTAGGCTAATACGTCTGCTAAAGAAGAAAATACAGTTAGCCTGGCACAGTTTAGAATGCCTGCAACTTTCTTCTCATTCTACATATCCCCTAAGGAGTATTTCATCTTTTATGAGTTCAATGACTATTCATTGGTTGATTGCTACCGAAAGTATATGCCTTGGTCCAAGATTTCATTCCTGAGCTTCATCCACATTTCTAAAAGCTTCCTAGCAATCCCACTTGGATGGGTTTAGGAACCACAAAGAAAGTATATTCAAATAAGAATTTGTGATCTCTCCTTCAAATCTACTACTCAGATTGCTTATTTCAAATAATGGATTGATCATTTACCTAGTTTTCTCAGCTAACAATGTTTTTTCCTTTCTATTTATTCACATTCCCTCTTTCTCTTTATATTATCCCTCTCTACTGGATAATTCCCTCATTTGTGCCTTATGATTTCCACAGCCCCTACCATCATACAGGCCTTGCCACTTATATCACCTCCATCACATACATATCTCCTCTCTACTTTCCAGCCTCAATTTCACCAGCATCAGCATCACCTAGAACTAGATAGAGATGCAAATGGTTTGGCACCACCTCAGATTGACCATATTAGTAACTCTAAGTGAGGTGTAACAATCGCTCGTGATCTGATATACACTCAAGTGTGAGAACTCTTGCTGTATATTAAGGAAAATTTCAAACACTTCCTTATACTCACATGTTATCTTTAATGCCAATAGTCCTCTTAATTTTTATCTCAATTATTTTCTCTATTTTTGAACTTAATCTAATTTTATCTTGGGATCTTTATTATCACTAATAATTCTTCTGACAAACAACAGCATCTGAATCAACATCTCAGAGTACCCTGACACTGAAGTTGACAGCAAATGATCTACTCCAGCAGTCAGTACACTACGACCCAGAGGCCAAATGCACTCATCCTTTGTTTCTATAAATAAAATTTTATTGCAACATAATCATACTTGTTTGTGTATTATCTATGACTGATTTTGTACTACAGCAACAGAGTTGAGCATTTAACAGAGACCATAGGCCTGAAAAGCCTAAAATATTTACTATCTGTCCTTTGACAGAAAAAAAAGTTTCCTGACACTGTCATCATGTATCATTCAATATATATTTATTCAACATATGCTATTAATCAGGCACTGTTTCAGGCACTGAGGAAGCAGAGGTGAGAAACAGCCCAAAGCATATATCTAAATAGGAGATGGTAATGTTGGGCAAAGAACAAGAAAACATGTAAGTGATAAATAAGATCATTTTAGAAAGTGATTTGTGCTGTGAAGAAAATAAAGTGGATGCGATGGAAGAAAGAGACTGTCCAGAGGCACTACTCTTGGGTTAAGTGCCAAGAAGCCCCCTCCAATGCCCCCTCCAGATGGCATTAAACTAAGACCTCAATGAAAAGGATGAATTGATGACAAGAACAGGTGTACTAAGTTCTTGTGATGGAAAGGACTTTACCTGTCCTAAAAACATAAAGCCCAGTATAGAGCAAAGTAAATGCTGGAGAGATACGAGGCACTGGCTAAATGTTTGTGAGACTTCAAATCAATGACAAATTGAATTCTTTCATTTCCACTGTGTTTCATAGGAGGAAGTGATATTGACTAAGGCTGTTTATTATTCTTTTGTGTTAATGATTTATGTTGGTTGCAGTGCAGGCATAAATTACTTTTGCATCAAGGCTGAAAAATTAAGAACTTCAAAAAAAAAAAAAAACATGATGCATGTCCTCTTTAGAGGCTAGGTTGAAATATTGCTCCTTATTCATTTCTACCTTGACCAGGCTGGCAAAGTTAAGTCAGACATTAAAATTTTCCAACCCTCAAACCAAGTGACATGACAAGTAAAAAAAAAAAATTAAGACTACTAGTGGAATAGGAGTTCCTGAAATGGCTCAGCCAAAACAAATCTGACTAACATCCATGAAGACGAAGGTTTAGACCCTGGCCTTGTTCAGTGAGTTAAGGATCCAGCATTGCCATAAGCTGTAGTGTAGGTCACAGATGCGGCTCGGATACCATATTGCTGTTGCTGTGGTATAGGCTGGCAGCTGTAGCTCCAATTCCACTCCTAGCCTGGGAACCTCCATATGCTGGGGGTACTGCCCTAGAAGACAAAAAAAAAAGTACTAGTTGAATAAAGAAATAAAAAGAACTGATGACTTGAACATGAGCAAGAAAAGAAGTTTTAATACATACACATTTTCTTCTTTTATGGAGAAAAATGTTGGAAGTAATTGCATAGTGCGGGGCTGGTGGTTTGTTGAGAAGAGGGAAATATGTTAATGAAACATTGAAAATTCTCATTAAGAATCAACAACTTAGGTGCTTGCTTTGACAGCAGATGTTATTAAAATTGGGAAGATAGAAGAGTAGCATGGCTGCTTTGCAAGAATGACATGAAAACTGATGAGGTTCCATATATTTTAAAAGACAGGCAAATGGCTTAAACAGACATTTCTTCAAAGATGATATACAAAAGATCAATAAGCATGAGAAGATGATTAGGAAAATACAAATTAAAACTACAATGAGACATTATCTCATACCTATTAGAATAGCTACAAAAAAATAGGAAATTACCAGTGCTGGTGAGGACATAGAGAAATTGAAACACTTACGTACTGTTGATGGTTGGTAGGAACAAAAAACTGTGCAATTACTATGGCAAAGAGTATGGAGGTTCCTCAAAAATTTTGAAGTTGAACTACTGTATGCAATTTCACTTCTATGTCCACAAAAATTGAAAGCAGTATCTCAAAGAAATATTTGCACAATCATATTTAGAGCACCACTATTTGCAATAGAAAAGAGGATGAAGCAACTAGTTTCTGTCAATGGATAAATGGATAAAGAAAACATTGTATATGCATACAATGGAATGCTGGTCAGCCTTGAAAAAGAAAGGAAATTCTGATAAATGTTGCAATATGGATCCATTTTTAAGACATTCTGTTAAGTGAAACAAGTTAGTCACAAAAAGACAAATATCTTATAATTCCACCTACATGAGGTTCTTAGAAAGTCCAATTCAAAGAGACAGAAAACAGAATGGTGGCTGTTGGGGGCTCCTGGGAGGGGATAACAGAGTGTCCCATTTACAGAATTAAAGGAGTTATGGGGATAGATTATAATGATAGTTGCCCAACAATGTGAATATACTTAACACCATTGAACTGTAAATTCAGAAATTAAGATGGTCAATTTTACTTACCACAATAAGAAAAACAAAAGCAGGAGACATGGTGTCAATTGATCAGAACAAAGTTTGGGACACTAAATCAGATATAAGAGCTAAGGATTGTCAACTTGTAAAGACCACAGGGAAATGTTACAGAGTTAAAGAATTTATCACTTCTTGGGTGGGTTGAAGAGATGAGGAACATAGAAAATCTTGCCCTCTGCAACTATTCAGATTGAAAAGACTAATTAAAAATGCTTTTCCTGACTTTTAAGAGAGGACAAATGCTATGACATAGATTCTTGTCTTCTTATTTTCAAGTGTGTTGTTAGCCAGTAGCTTGAAATCAGCAAAAGGTAACCTCTTGGCAATTAATGATTTCACTTTGTTTTATGGTTCAGAGGTAATTTAATTCATATTTTGATTTGATACAGCATTATCAGCACCACTTTAAAGATAAACAGAGGGTCAAGAGATTGAAGAAAGACACATGGTATGAATTATCAGTAGAAACGTTGAATAAATGCTTATTTCAGTCAGGTTTTAAATCTTGAGTACTCAGTACTGTAACATTATGTAATTACCTGGTTCTGCCATATTCCAAGTACACAAGCATGGGCAAGATACAATCGCTGCAATTAAGTTTCCTCATCTGTAAAATGATTCCATGTACTTCGTAAAGTTTTTGCAACAGTTAAATGAGATAACATATGTGCAAGTACCCAAACAATAAAACTCATTCAAATGTAAGCTATAATTGTCATGAAGTCCCCATAATTCTGGGAGGAAGTACCTTCACCAAGAGTCAGAGAATACAAACAATGCTTTTTAAAAATCCTAAAAATAGGGTCTTGCAACAGATTATATGTTGAAATAAACATTCAGAGATTAAAATTTGAAGATATTTCTCTCTCTCTCTCTCTCTTTTTTCTTTCTTTTTAGGGCCACACTCATGGCATATGGAGGTTCCCAGGCTAGGGATCTAATTGGAGCTACAGCTGCCAGCCAACACCATGGCCACAGCAACATAGGATCCCAGGTGTGTCTGTCTGTGACCTACACCACAGCTCACATCAACGCCGGATCCTTAACCAACTGAGCAAGGCCAGGGATTGAACCCACAACCTCACGGTTCCTAGTCGGATTTGTTTCTGCTGCACCATGATGGGAACTTCAAAATTTGAAGATATTTCTCAAGTAATTCATTTGGAGAATAATAGAGAAATAAAAGAACTTTGCTGACCCAGAATATTCAGTGTTCTAGCTCTTAAATTCTTACCAAGAAAATATTTCTTTCCTTCTTTTATGCATACAAATTATAATTTAGAATCACAAAATTTCATGGCTGAGTCTATACATATTTATAATAATTAAAAATGAAAACTTTGATTTTGATATATTTGGTTCTGGGTCCTAATCACTTCTGTAGATGATTTTGATTATTTTCTTAAATTTTTATAATCTCATTTTTCTATCTGTTAGAGTGTGAGACAATTTGCTCCTGTCTTAGTTTAGATTCTTCATGAACAATGCCTGAGACATGGACTTTGTGTGCAGATGGTTTAGCGGGGAAGTGACTGCAGAAAGGAAAGTGAGGAAGACAGGATAGTGAAACTGTAGGGGGGAAAGGCAAGGGATGTGGCATCTCTGAACTAGTCTCTCTGGTGAACACTAAGCTCAGGCACCCTTGAGACAGTCCAAAGAACCACACAGAATGCGTCTCCAAAATGATCCCACTAAAGGGAGGAAAGCTGAAGGGTTTCCTGCATGATGGCTGAGTGGCTAAGGCTTTAGGGATAATCTGAAAGGTAGGAAAGCCGAGAGTCACAGAGGCAGGTGTTTGTGGGGCAGTGCTGGAAGAGTGCAGTGAAAACAAGTGGGTGGCTTGGATGTTGTGTCCATACAAAAAACGTCTCCTTCCTTATTGCTTACTAGGAGGACTAAGTAACTTGATATGAATGTACATAGAATGGCCATTGTAAAAACCATAGGGAGCAGCTGAAGTTTTTACTAGAATAAGAGATTTGTTCATAGATTATACAAATTGATAAGGATTTTGCTCTGGCCCCCTGATAACTTTTTTCTACGCCTTCTCTCTGAAACTCTTTTGCTAAGTGTATCTTTCTATGCTTTACATACATATGTCTTTGTGTGAAGATGATCACTCTCCCCTTAAACATTAGCATTTTATAAATTGTATTATCTCATCTATGTTGTCTTATTTAAATGGAAATCCTTTAGAAAAACAAGATCAAGTGCTTCCTTCAATTTTGCATAATTGTGAGGATCTAGAATAATTTTAAGTACATAAAGATGTTTAATAAATATTATGTGTTTATACATGGTTATAAAATGAATGTCTTTCAATTGCCCTCACCACTGAATTTTACCAGTGTTTAAAACACATGGCCTTATCATTTCAATAAAAATTCAAATTCATAGCTCCCATGTGCATTGCAGACAATTGCTGGCCTAGTTTTCCCAGCTATTAATGGGAGTTCAGATCTTTTAATGTGCTTAATATACAACGAATTTTGGTTTTCATATAAACTACAGCCCTTCTCTTAGCCTAGAGCTAGAGAGAAAACAGCACCATTACAAACTGGTCAGAAACTTCAAAGATACTCAGCTGTCAGAAGAGCAATTATCTGTGATATAAACAACAAATGCATAGTCATTTTTGGTGTATTTCATGCAAATTTAACTTCTTCGACACAACTTTCTCTTGGTCTCCTACCTCATTGATAGACGCGTCTAATTAGTTATCTAATTCATCTAATTATTTTTTTTTCTTATCTCTTTGATTTTTTAATTTTTGGACAGCATCAGGGCTCAACCTTTGGAAAGATTCTTTTCTACATCAATTGACATTTACTCTCTAGCTTTGTCTTCTCTCCAGAAGTTAACACATTCTCAGAAACTTGACTTTGATGGTGTGGCAGGTTACCTTATAAAAGGCACCAATTCTTCCTTGGGTCTGCATACCTTTGCAATGTAACACTGATGGTCCCATCAAGATGCTGAATTTCTTGACTAAAACGGAATGTTTCAAATCTTGTAGTTCTCAGTGTATGATGGAGCTTACAGAACAGCCTGTGTATTGGCAGAGCTTTACCTTAATCCTGTGACTGATCTGAAAGCTGATCATCACCCTACCAAACACACGCTAGCCAGCACAGTGGCTAATTTCCCTATTCATGTGTAATCACTTATTTTGTATGTGCATATGCAGGGTCACATAAAGTAAACCTAGTTTGACAATTATCTCCTTGTTTTAAAATTCTTTTGAAAGAAAAGGAAAAAAATAATTTTAAAGCTTTTAAATATATGTCCTATGTCTACAGCCAGCAGTTTTGTTTAAGGGTTTAGATCATTGTTAGCTTCTAAAATATATGAAAAACAATTAAATTATTGGATCAAAGAAACAAGGATATTTTGTCATAGGTATCCAATAAATGTTTGAATGTATCTTAAAAACTATTGGATCACTTTTGACATAACAACTAGGCATTTAATAAATATGTGAATGAATGCAAGAAGAGCATGGTTTTAATATATTTCTCTTGATCAGAGACTGAGTTCTCCTGACTTCATTCCCTTCACACACAACAACTTTCTCTACGGTATGACTCACACTCCAAAGTCAGAAACAAATACTTATATTCCCATCAATTTACTGATTTACCCATTCATCCATTCAATCATTTGTTTGTTCAACTGAGCCATTCAACAAATATTTATGAGCACTGATGATGCCACATGCTATTCCAGGTGTTGGTAATGATGATATATAGCATGATATGTATTAAAATGGGGGAAAGTACAAATTGTATGTGACCGCATAGGAGAGGCACCTAATCTCCACTTGGTGAATCATGTCAGACTGTCAGGAAGAGGTAACATCTTAGCTGCAATCTACAAAGTGAGTAGGGGCTATCCAAGTAAGTAAAAACATTGGATGGGTAAGGACATTTCAGACAAAATAGAAAAATATAACACAAATGTTGACACACTGGGGAACGGGCGGGAGTTCCAGATAGCTACTATGCAAAATCCTATACTATGAGGGCTCACTGTGCAAACCGAACTGCTTTGGAAGCAAACCATGGGTTTTGCAAGTATTTTTTTTCCTGTGTTCACGTAACATTCTATTTATACTTCATTTAGCAGATTTGATAGTGTATTATAGTTAATAGTTTATGCTGCTCTTTGTCCCTCAGTACAAACCTTCTTAAGTATTAACTTTATGTAGAAGTCTTGGTATCCTGGGAAAGAAAAGCATTAGTGACTAGCGACCAGGGTTCATGTCTATTTTCTATTATTACTATTACAGGATATCTCATTTCTTAATTTCTAAAGCCTCTCTGTCTGCACAGGCCTTCCTAAACAGATTATTCCCCACTGGCTTCCCTGATTTTCTCACCTGGGCTAAATCCAAACTGATGAAAAATCTAGCACCTTCTCGCATGTCCTTTAGAAACCTGGGCCATGACGAAATATCCAGGCTTCCTCTAAGATATGTAAGATACGCAGCTTTGGAAGGCAACAGAGTAA
Organism: Phacochoerus africanus; assembly: GCF_016906955.1. Classification (NCBI taxonomy): domain Eukaryota; kingdom Metazoa; phylum Chordata; class Mammalia; order Artiodactyla; family Suidae; genus Phacochoerus; species Phacochoerus africanus. The sequence continues at coordinate 101,116,220 of NC_062544.1, read as the reverse complement.
AAGCCCTATTTCACTCAATGCAAATACACTCAGGGAAGGAATTAAGAAGCTATGAGAATTTTCTAATGAAGGAGCTAAAGCTCAAGGCCATGGAAGAGTACATGAGAGTTGGAGAAAGCATCAAAGGCTTTGGTAGGGAAAAACATTTAGAATGGTTTGAGTTGATGGTGTTGTGGAGGATTGAAGGCCCTGGAATCTATACTTCAGGCAGTAAATGATGAACATGATGATGAGTTAGATGCACCTGTCCCCAGAAGCAGGGCCACTCTAAGGTCTGGGACTTACATTGCCCAGACTTGAGAGCTGACTGTCAGAGAACCCAGATAGTTCTGCCCCAGATGACCTAGCTTATAATCACAGATTGAAAAACAAGTATTTTGGAAATATCTTGAGCTTTTCTATGGTTGTTTGTGGGCTTGCCAGTGGCTACACTACACCATCCAAATATGCTTAATATGTTTTTAATGCCCTCAGATGCCTCTCCCAACTTAGTTTATTCCAGTGCTTTACTCACAAACTTTGTGTTCCATTCAGACAAAACCATTGCTTATACCCATAGCACCAGTCCATTTCTCTGTAGTCTACTGAACTGGCAGGGTTTGCCATTCTGATTCCTTTTTCATGAATTGCTTCTAATTCTACCTTCTATAGTAAACTTTGCCCAATCTACTTTGTGCTCCCATAGTGCTTTGTAGAACAGACAGCTGTGATTGCATTGTTATCCATATACATGTTTTTTCCCAATAACCAGTGTTTTCCAACTTTAATATTTTTCTGTTTTAACCACAAAGTTCATTTATGTAACATACTTTCAAGGGAGTATTTGATATTGCAAGCTATTTCTTTTCCCATCTCAGATAACACAATTGCTTCAACATTAAAGGCAGTGTATTAGAATCATGGGTGTGAAAATTACACTATTAAAAGGAAAACCTTCAATTAACTTTACCTTTTAAAGTAGGAAAGTCATCAGTATACTCTAGTGTTTTGACAAATAGTGGAAAATTTTTATGAAATGCCTCATAATTTACCAGTTAGAGGACAAGGAGGCCCAGGGACAATTGCCTTTGTGCTGTGTCCTAGGCTGGATGTAGTTCCTGACACACCATTAGAGCTCAGCACACGTATATAGAATGATTTTAAGAGTGAATGAGAGAATTAACCACTTGGCCTGTTAACATTATATTCTCCTTTGAAGCTATGCTCAAGAAGACATGGACCTTCTAGAGAACTTGACAACATCATCAAAGTCTTCTCCAGCAAGTGTTCTGAATGATCTGATAACTGGTTTACCCTCCCACCCAATTTAAAAAAAAAAAAAAGAATGACATAATGCCATTTACAGCAACATGGATGGAATTAGAGACTCTCATACTGAGTGAAATAAGTCAGAAAGACAAAGACAAATACCATATGATAGCACCTATAACTGGAATCTAATATACAGCACAGAAGAACATTCCCACAAAAAAGAAAATCATGGACTTGGAGAATAGACTTGTGGCTCCCCAGGGGGAGAGGGAGGGAGTGGGAGGGATTGGGAGCTTGGGGTTATCAGATACAACTTGGAATGGATTTACAAGGAGATCCTGCTGAGTAGCATTGAGAACTATGTCTAGATACCTATATTGCAACAGAACAAAGGGTGGGAAAAAATGTATACATGTAAGTGTAACTTGGTCCCCATGCTATACAGAAGAAAAATAAATTTAAAAAAAAAGAATTTGAAATCACAGATTGTGAAGATGAGGTGCCTGCATATTATGATGTGTATATATAGACCTGCTGTGCAAAGAATACAAACAAAAGCCTCCCTTTCTTTCTTGCTGAGTTTCATTCAGGGAAAACATAGGTATTTAGCATAGAAACTGCAACTGTCATGCCATGGGCATTATAGACAGTGGCTGTGTGTACAGAACTACTGAAAATGCCTTGAATCAAGGGTGGGTCATCAAAGGCCACAGTGAGAATTGCGACCACTGCACCAATATGGCATAGACCTTAGAGGAAAACGTCTTCATTATGAGCAATCCCTCTGACCTCTTCCAGTCGAGATCACTGACTCTGACAAGACCGATTTCAGTTCCTTTGAATTGAGGCCAACCTCAGAATAATAAAACCCCAGATTTTACAGATAATGAGAGGAACAGTATATTCTGTACTTTATGTCAGTCTTGGTGGGAAGCAGCTAATGGAGCAGGAGAAAGGCTTTGGAAGCCTAATACCTGGGTCTGTTGTCTAGCCTTACCATTGCCATGCTGAGTGACACTGGGGATTCTACCTAAAGGGGCTATCACTCTCCTTATTTGTAATGCCTAGATAACAATGCCTGCCCTGGAGGGATGGCATGAGTGGTAGTGGTAATGGTCAGGGTGCTAGACATCGCAAGTGTTTGACAGCACAGAGGATTCATTAACACTGAGGAAGTGTTTCGGTTACATGAAAAGAAGGAAAACATACAGTGCGTCCTCTTTGAGGAGCCCTGAGTTTTCATCAAAAGCGAGACTTGAAACATTGGAACCAGGCAGTCAGAATACCACCTTACCTCATGAGTGAAATAGAAGAGGCATCAGAAGGCTCAACAAGTCACTCTGTTGAGTCACTCTGTTGGGTCACTACAACTGCATACTAGTTTTCCCATGCAACTGCAAGGGTTCATGATATGCCTGATGAATTACTCTGCTTCAATATTAAATCGCCACTCTTGTTGTATGGTTTTGCTCCATTCCAATGTTTCTGATTTTACAGTTTTCCATTAATCTCTATTTATTTGCACCAACTCAATCACAAGATTTGTCATCTTCCTTTTCCTAAACTTACCACTTTCTAATGTGGGCAGTTCCACCTAAATTTCCTCAAAAAAGTCTACAGTGTAGAGCTAACTTAGGTTTTCATGGTCATTTGATTTTTAAGTGTCTTATTCTCATGTACCTTCAGGCTTTTTCGTGTTCTTTTATTTTTCTTTCCCATGGCATGTCTATCAATCTACAGCTATTAGGATGCAACATTTTTCATACTGCTTATTGATTAGATGAGAAAAGACACTAACTAGGCTTTCTAACATTGAGAAATTTTTAGGATACTGAGAGCAAGGGAATAAGCAGTGATCTCTTTCATCTGGACTATGATCATGTTGTTAGACTTCTGTCTCATTCGAACTTCAAGAAGCTGTTTAAGTTCTCTAGCTAAGGTCCTTAAATTCTTGAGAAATCTTATCTCACCTCACTCCTTTTTAGCGTAAGTCTCCACTTTGAGATTTATAGTCCTGCTTTTATCCTTTTGCCTCCTTGTGGTTTTCGTACATTTTTTCTGACTTTCAGAGAACAATATCATTTTCAAATCTTTTAAACAATTTGTTAATCATTTTGCTAATCATAATTAATAAGTCCTTTAAATAAAACAGAACCAATATTAGCTCATATTGAGTCCCACTGATATAATTTGCCATGTATATAAATATCATCACTCATGATGAACTTATTTCCAAAACCATGATTAAATCGCTTTCCTTGAGTGATTAGTTTTTCACACACAATTGGGTGACTCAGCAAATCAGAAATGATCTTAATGTCCAAATGTCTGACTTTTGCTGTTTTTCTTTCAAAATTGTTTTTGTGGGTGTGTGATGGCAAAACCATGAATTCATATGGCCTGCTTAATTCATGTCAAAAGGACTGTGCCAAGCTTCCCATATCTAATATTTTTCAAAGATATTCAATATTATACTTTACTGATGGCCACCTTCCTGGGCAGAAGTTTCTAATACTGTTCAAGAGTTTGTTTTCTCCGTATTATCCCATATACTAAAATTCTTTGATTCTCTAAGAATAAATATGCATGGCCCAGGAAATATACTGACCAATACCCTAAATAACTCAGGGTGATTCAGATCTTCCAAGGATTGCCAAGTAAGGAACTCCTCTATCTTCATGCTAGCTAGAGCAATTTTTGCAATGTCTTCATTACTTCTTAATTGTCTGTATTTCTTTGCTTCATTTCTCTTGTTAAAGGCAGATTTTTAAAAAATGAGTTCAATAACTCAGCCATTTTAGAGTCATCATTAATTTCATGCCCTTCCTCATTCATTATTGGACCTATTTTCTTGTGGGTTTCTTCTCCCTCTGGGTTTAAAAAAATTCTTCTCATTTATTTAACCCTTTTATTTCACTCCATCATGACCATTATGCCTTTCTTAGCAACACAAATAACATCTGAGTGAAAAACATATTTGGTTTTCTAATTCATCATTGCTATAGTAAGTGCCTTTTATTTTTTTCTCTGAAAAGTTGCACAATCACAGATGGAATTTTTTAAATCTTATTTTCAGAGGAAATTTATAAGTAATTTCTTAGAAAGAATGCTAAAAATGCTTAAAAGTGTCTTTGCAGTACGGAACATTCATATCTTAGAATACAAAATTTTTAAAGACTATTTAAATGCCTAAAAACAAGTTATTTTTGTTTTTGGTAAAATTGTTTTCACTTTTCATACATTAAATTTCTGCAGCTTAACAACCCTATCCCTTTCAAAGTGATTTTAGACTCATCTTCAGAGTCCACACTTCCCCAGAATTCAATAAAGGCCATGACATCAGGTTTGTTCTCCTGTGACATGTGTAGCTTATTACAAAAACATTAAGACAGTTTTTATAATAAGTAAAAATATAAGTATGAAAAATAACAATGAAGCAAAGTACATTTCTTTTACTTTTTAAAAATTATAGTTGATTATAATGTGCCAATTTTCTGCTCTACAGCAGTGACCCAGTCATAAGTATAAAAATATGCTCTTAACATCTGATTGTTGGAATACAAATTAGATGTTCAGCTCAATATTTTTCTCCATCATTTTTACTTTCTGAAAATACATCATAAGTTAAATGGTTTTATATTTACCATGATCTAACCTGAGGGGTCAGTAGTGTGAGTTCCTGTAAGAAGTTTCTCTTAAGCATTTTTTATTCTTTGAAAATGTCATTTTCTTCCATTTCTTTCCTCTCATTCAACTTGAAATTTGTTGTTTCTATGCTAACAACATAAAAAGGAAATGAAACTGAAATTTGCCTGACCTGGATTTGCATCCCAACTGTTCCATTTTTAGGTCTAGCAGCTTACATAAAGTTTTTGAGATTCAGTCTCACATATAATACAGGGATCATTAGTAACTAGCCATGATAAGGGCTTTGTGAAATAACCATGTAACATTTTTAGAAGAATGTAATATACTTAGGAGGTATTCAAGAAATAATAATTCCTCTTTTAATCTATGTTGTGGTTGTTGTTTTGTTAAGTTGGTTTGTGTGTTCCATCTCCTTTAATCGGTGGTGATTTTTTTGAGACAGTTGGATATTGAGATAATAATGAAGTAAAGCATACAGGAAGTGTGATTTTTCTGTCATTAATCTGTCAATCACAGAAGTACAAGAGTAAGACAAGTTTTAAGCACCAAAATATCATAGAAATAGTTCAGTTCAACTCCCTCATCTACTAGATGAGCAGAAGCTTCTAGAACCCCCAACTCACCCAGCCTAATCAATCATCTCTAACTTCTTCCTGAATCTCAGAAAGAACCATTAGGGGGATAGACTAGGAAAGAGGCTTTAAGACCAGAAAATGTCTTAAATTGGTAAGAAAGTTACTACAGACTTTCAAATTATTTTATTAGAAATCTATACAATGAGATATTAATAATCCCCATGGATAGTTGAATGAATCACAAATATTCAATAAGCCTTTTCCCATAGTTTGTTTCAAAGATCAGCATTTCTATGAGAAGTTACACAGGGTTTCTGAAAGTTGTAAGCATCTTAAAAGATTCTGCCTGCTTGTGCATGTGTGTGTGTGTGTGTGTGTGTGTGTGTGAGAGAGAGAGAGAGAGAGAGAGAGAGAGAGAGGGCAGGTGTGCTAGGGGTATTACAGAGCTGTGTTGTGCACAAAGTTAATTCACCATAAACTGAGAAACACAGAAATTATCTTTTTGTCTACACAACTCAGAACACTAGCTTATCCTGTCATCAAATGATTACATTAACAAAAATCAATGAAACAGAGTATTTGACATGAATACAAATAAGAGCAAATAGAAATTTTTGAATAGGTTTCTACACTTTTCTACTAGACATTTTGGTATCATGAAGAAACTGTCACTGTCATCTTAAAATGATCTGACCACATTGAACTTTTAAAAATCCATCTACAAAAAATGTGAAGGTAAAGCTTTCACCTTTAATCTCTTGACATTTATAGAACAAGATGATGCAGCTGTAATGAACCACCACTGATTGTATCATGTAATGTGGGGAGGCATCATTAGTTTATGATAACAAGGGGTGGTTTGTCAGGCTTTTCCTGAACTGATAAGGTGAAGTCTAATTAGTCATATAACTGTTTTATTTTCCTTGGTAACGAGCATATGCCAAGGGGCTTATTGTGAAAAGGTACATTTTTTTAGAAACCAAAAAAATACATCAAATGAAACACAGTTGTTTCAAAAATCTCTTTTCCAAGACCCACGTTGATTTTAACACCATATTAATTAGGAGAATTTTTAATTCTGCAGCTTTTTTTTTTTGGAGGGCTAAAATTTTTTCATAATCTAACTTTTATTACCTTATATATGCCTCTTCCTTCTCAGTCATAGATAGTCATAAATATAATACGAACTGCTGTATATTTCTACTAATACTTAGCAAATGCTGTGTATGCAATAGAACTTGATAACACCCAATAATTGGATTTCTCATGAGTTGGTAGGTGGGTAAGTAGGCGGTAGGTATTATCAGATTTCAGATTGTCTACACTCTTATAAGTGTCTAATATACTGCCTCTGTGAATAACGGGATAGATTATTAAATTCCTCTTTGGCAGCTCCTAGGATGAGTCCAATTCTTTTACTCCTTTTTGACAGGATCTAATTTCTATTCTTTTCAACATCTCCACTGACCTCCTGTACACTCTCCTGTGCTGCAAAGTTTCACTTGGCTGCTGATCTCCCAATCTCCATACATTAAAGATGCATTTATACTTTTTTTTTACAGTGCTCTGAACATAATTACAAAAGCTTTGAATCCAGAATCAAAAACGAATGGTTTGATCACATAAAAGCTAATTTCTGAAAATCACTCCACACAGAGATTCAAAGTCAAAGGGAGGACAAACTTAGAACTCTTCAGGTGCAGCCAGGGGAAAAAAATATATTTTCTAAGCAGATCCACAGAAAAGTTTATTATGTGCAGCAATTCAAAACTCTGACCTCATCTACCTATTGTTATCTAAGCCTGTTGAACTCCTATTATTCAGTCTGCTGAGTTTTTTCATTATAAGTAACTAATGCGCCATTTCTATTTAATAACATTCTCCTTCAATTTCCCTTTGTAATTAAAGTACATGATCAACCATTTAATTGAAAAAATTAAAATGTAATATAGGACAATGTTTAGCAGCCACTTTTAAGAAATAAAAGATAGGCCTCAAATCAAAAAGCAAGTATAGCACAGAGAACTCTACCCAATATTCTGTGATAAACTTGGAGCAAAAAGAATCTGGAAGAGAATGGAAGTGTGTACACGTATAATTGAATTGCTTTGTTGTACAGCAAACATTTACAATGTTTACAACATTGTAAATCAACCAAATTTCAAAAAATGGAAAAAGAAATTAAAAAAAATCAAGTACAAAGTTCTTTTACTGTTATCCACAAATATCTCCAATGTACCCTGTGTGATAATCTTGTTGTTTGGATGCATATTCAACTACAATAATTTCAAGGAGAGTAACAATGGGATGAATGTGCTGTCTTGGTGCAGTTTGGTTTCCTTTAAATTCCAGACAGCAAACTTTTGTACCCAACTGCAGATAAGAAAAATTTTATCTCTTCTCTACAATGCCTTCACCTGATGACTTGCACTACTCTTTCAAGACTTCTCCTGCTATTATCTTTCATGGAAATGGTTCCCTTACCTTTTGGTAAGGTCAGAAATACTATTTCTGTCTTTCAAGATAGTCTCTGGGCTGCCCATTATCAAGTCAACTCTAATGACATTAGCTTTAATTACTTCCTTGTCTGTTTCCCCACTGAGCTCTGAGTTTCTCATATGCAGATATAAGTCCTTTACTGTGGAAAGTTTCATCTGTGCAATATATTAGATTATAGATATAAGTGAAATCATATGCTATTTGTCCTCTGCTTTCTGACTTACTTCACTCAGTATGAGAGTCTCTAGTTGCATCCATGTTGCTGCAAATGGCATTATTTTGTTCTTTTTTTATGGCTGAGTAGTATTGCATCTGGAATGGATCCTGCTGTGTAGCACTGGGAACTATGTCTAGTCACTTATGATGGAGAATGATAATGTGAGAGAAAATAGAATGTATACATGTATGTGTAACTTGTCACCATGCTGTACAGTATAAAAAAAAAGTATTTGGGGAATAACAATTAAAAAATATATAAAATAAATAAATAAATAAATCCTTTAAAGCACCATGCTTCTTCTGGCTGAAGGTAGAGGATGTCAGAGATTCAAGGTATAAGAAAGATTCAACATATTGTTGCTAATTTATAGATTGAGGAGCTGTGTGAGAAGGAATAGAGATGGTCCAAATTGTTGAGAGAATCCCCCAGTTGAGAAATAAGCACCTTAGTCCTACAACCACATGAATTGAATTCAGCTGACAACCTGAGAGCATGAAAGTCAATTATTCACCAAAGTGTCCTGATAAGAGACCAGCACAGAAGAAACCTTAATTTCAGCCCTGTGAAGTCCTCTGCAGTCAAGCCCATCTGGATTATAGCCAACAACACTATGGCCTAATAAGTGGATATTATTTTTATTCCACTATGTTTGGTGATTTTCTATGGATCTTTAGACAGTTATGTAGATTTGTTGCTTATTATTTCAAAAATTTTATCTAATAAGAATTTGAGAATTCATTAAATATTCAAAACTTGATCAGGCCAGCCAAAAAGAAAAAGGAAAAAAAAGGGACAACAAATTACTAATATCAAAAATGAAAGGGGGACATCACTACAGATCCCATACACATTAAAATGATAAAAAGGAATATGAACAATTCTATGTTCACATATTTGATAACCTAGATAAAATGGAATAATTCCTTGAAAGACACAAGCAGCCAAAACTCATACAAGAAAATCTATGAAATATGAATAAGCCTTTATCTATTTCAAAAATTGAATCAATAATTAATAACTATCCAAAAGAAAAAGCATCTGGCCCACTTGAGTTTACTGATGAATTCTACTAAACATTTAAGGAAGAAATTTTACCAATTATTTACACTCTCTTTCAGAGGATAGAAGCAGAGGTTTCACATTCTATTTTATTCTGTGATGCCAAGATTACCCTAATAACAAAATCAGGCAAAGATAACCACAGACCAACATCACTCATAACCTTACATGAAAAAATCCTAAACAAAATAGTAAATTGAATCCAAGAATATACAAAAAGAATTATATGCCACAACCAAGTGGGATTTATCCCAAGTATGTGAGGCGGATTCAATGTTCAAAACCTTTACTCTAATCTATCACATCAACAGGCCAAAAAGAAAAATCACGTAAGTACATCAATAGATGTAGAAACAGTATCTGACAAAATCCAGCACACATTCATGATAAAAACTCTCAGTAAACTAAAATAGATGTGAATTTCGTCAACTTAATAAAGATGTTATACAAAAAAACCTACAAATAGCGTAACGCTTAACAGTGAGAAACTCTACTTTCCCACTAAAATCAGATATGAGGCAACAATATTCCTTCCCATGATTCCTTTTTAGCATTTTACTGGAAGTTCTAGCTAAAACAGTAAGACAATAAAAGGGAATAAGGGATAGAGACTGGAAAAAAAGAAACAATACTGTCTTTATTCACAGATGACATGATCATCTATTTATTGAATCCAAAAGAATCAATAAAAAAAATCCTAGAACTAATAAGTGGACATAACAAGGTTGTAGGATACAAGTTCAATATACAAAATTAAATCGCTTTCCTTTATACTAGAAATGTACAAGAGGAATTTGAATTAAAATGTGAGAAAAAGGGATGTATATGTGTATGTGTGACTGGGTCAACTTGCTGTACAGTAGAAAATTGACAGAACACTGTAAACTAGCTATAATGGAAAAAAATAAAAATCATTAAATTTTTTTAAAAAACACAATACCATTTACATTAGCATGCCCCCAAAATGAAATACTTATGTATAAATTAACAAAATATGTATAAGATCTACATGAATAAAACTACACAACTCTGATGAATGAAGTCAAAGAGCAGCTAAATAAATGAAGAGCAATTCCAGGTTTATGAACTGGAAGACTCAATACTGTCAAGACGTCAGTTCCTGCCAAATTAATCTGTGGATTAAATGCAATTCCACTAAAAATCCCTGCAAGTTATTGTGTGGTAATTGACCAAGTGATTCTAAACTTTATTTGGAGAGGCAAAAGACACAGAACAGCAAAGTCATTGCAATGAAGCAAGGATAGCCTTTTCATCAAATGGTTCTGGAACAACTGGACAAAAAAAAAATTAAAAAAACTGCAAAAAAAATCTAGATATATATCTTATACTCCTCACAAAAACCAGCTAGATCTCAGACCCAAATGCAAAATGAAATTGTACAACTCCTAAACATAGGGAGAAACTAGATGACTTTGTGTAGGGTGACGACCTTTTAAACATAACATTAGAAGCATGATTCACTACAGAAATAATTCCATGATAAGCTGGAATTCATTGAAATTAAAAAACAAAACAAAAGACTTACCTTCTAGAGAAAGCCCATGCCAACAGAATGAGAATATCACCACAGAGAGGGAGGAAATATTTGCAAAAACACAACATATCCACATATGTATTCAAATAATTAAAAAAACTCAACAATAAGAAAACAAACAACCCATTTAAAAAAATTAGTCAAAGACCTCAACAAACACCTCACCAAATAATATATACAGATGTCAAGTAAACATATCACAAGATGATCCACATCAGAGGTCGTCATGAAAAGGCAAGTTAAAACAATGAGCTACATACCTATTGGAATGGCCCAAATCCAAATCAATGACATCAAATGCTGATGAGGATGTGGAGCAACAGGAACGCTCATACCCTGTTGGCAGGAATGCAGAGGGGTACAGCCACTGAAAGATAGTTTGGTGTTTTCTTACAGACCTAAACATACTCTTACCATATGATCCAGCTTGTGGTTCTTGGTATTTTAATCAAAGCAGCTGAGAACTTAAGTACACACAAAAACCCACATATGGATATTATAAACAATCTCATTCATAATTTCCGAAATTTGGAAGTAACCTTTCAGTAGGTGAATTAATAAATAAAATGTGGTACATTTATACAATGGAATATTATTTGGCACTGAAAAGAAATGACTATCAAGCCATCAAAAGACATAGAGAACCCTTAAATGCATATAATTAAGTGAAAGGAGCCAATATAAAAAGGCTACTTACCATATGACTTCAATTCTATGACATTTTGGAAAAACTATGGAAACAGTAAAAAAGATCTCCAAAGTTTTCCTAAAGTGGTGGCCAGGGGTTGGTATGGAAGTAAGAGAGAATAGGTATAGCACAGAAGATTTCAGAGCAGTGTAAATGCTCTGTAAAAATACCACAATGATGAATATATGTCATTATACCTTTGTTCAAACCCATAGACAGCACAATACCGAGTATGAACCATAATACAAACTACGGACTTTATATGATTATGAGTGGTCCTTGTAGGTTCATCTGTGGTAACAAAGTACCACTCTGGTAGGGGAGGTTTATAGTGGGGGAGTCTATGCACAAGTTGGGGCACAACTATATGGGAAATCTCTGTATATTCTCAATGTTCCTGTGAACAGAATCTGCTCTAAAAATAAAGTCTTTAAAGACTCTAATAAGAAAGAAAATATTCAAGAGAGAGTTGAAAGAATGTAGTACATACTATGGTTGCCTAACCTAATATCCAGCTCTCTTCCCTCTTACTAAAATAAACAAATCTGTTTGGCTTGTCAATATGCTTATCCCTAGGACTATACTACCCCATCCTTCCTGCAGTTACATGTGGCTATTTGACCATGTTTTGGCCAACTACATTTAAAAAGAAGTGTTATTCTGGGAAGTCTTCCTGAAGGGAGGGGCTGTATAGTTTTCTGTCTTTTTCTCCTTTCTGCTGCATGGCTTTCTGGAACATGATATGATGGCTTGCAACTGAAGGTAAAACTGTAGTCAACTGTTATGGTGTAAAATACCCCAAAACTTAGCAGCTTATAATATAAATATTTAACATTAAATTATATAGTCTAATTCTGTGAAGCAGATGATTCTTCTGTACCAGAGAGGATCAGATGAGGTCTCTCAATGAAATTCAGCTGGGCAGCAAGGCTGCTGTACAAGAACATGTCAACTTATTCTCACTTCTGGCATTTTGATAAGAGTGACTGAAAGGCTGAACCCAAATGGACCCTTCTCCTTTTCCATGTGGTCTCAGAGAGCCTGTCTGGATGATCTCTCCTGTAGGGTAGCTGGATTTGTTACATGACAGCTTAGAGCTCTAAGAGCAAATATTTCAAGAAGGAAGGAGTAGAAACTGACAGCTCCTTGAGGCACAGGCCTGGAAATTGGCACAGCGTCACTTCTGCCATATTCTATTATTCAAAGTAGCCACATATTCTGCTCAGATTCAAGGAATGGGGACACAGACCTCTTTCTCAATGGGAGAAGGGAAAAGAATCTGTGCCATTTTAAATCTGACATAGATGACCTAAGGATGGCAAAGATGAGCTGGAAAGATCCTGGGTCCCTGACATAAAGCTTCTAAACCAGCCCAGTGTTGCTGACATGTGAATTTATTTTATGTTACAGTGAAATAAATGTCCATCTACTTTAAGCAACTACAGATGCAGCAGAAACTGATACTGAGAATAGCAACATGAATTTTTAAGAAATGAGGAGGCCAAAATCCTTTTGATTTACTTAATATTTGCAACATCTGCCTTCAAGAACTTCCCATATCCTTCCATCGTAGCATGTCCTGTGATAACAAATATTCCATTTTATCTTGAAATATCTTACCTGCAACTGTCTTCTGGTTGATATGTAAGTGTTACATAATTTTGGAATTCACCTTCTCTTCATGATGCATATCCTTAGGGATAAGGTATCAAGAGTCATTGTATGAATCTAAAAAAATCAAATTTTTATGGATAATAAGTAAAATGAAAATCAAAGATCTTTTAAAATAAGATGAAATCTGATGCAACATTTTAAATTGAAGGAAATGCTTGCATTGGTGGCTGTACTCCCCATCTTTCCTGATATGTACTTTTTTCCCTTTTTTAATGTAGTGTAGGTCATTATGGTGATAGGCAGAAGATTTGAAATAAGCAGAGATATGGGAGATTTGGCTTTATTTGTTGCTTTATTTTATTTATCATTGTTTGCTTGATCACAACATATTCCAAAGCAATATTCTGCCACACTCTGCATCTTTTGCACATTCATACTCTTAATCATTGCAATTCTTATGCATTCCCACTTTCTTGTACAACCAGACATATTCTCAAATTTTCCCAATCATATCCTAAGACCTTCACAACCTTCATAAAGTATTCTGAGTGCATGCACATACTTTTTTTTTCTTTTATGGCTGCACCTGCAGCATATGGAAGTTCCTGGGCCAGGAGCCAAATTGGAGTTGCAACTTTAGGCCTATGCCATAGCCATGGCAACAATGGATTTGAGCTGCCTCTGAGACCTATGCTGTATGGCAATGCCAGACCCTTAACCCACTGAGCTAGGCCAGGGATCAAACCCGCATCCTCATGGAGACAACATCTGGTCCTTAACCTGCTGATCCACAATAGCAACTCCCAGGCTCTTATTCTCTTTTATATTCTAATATTTTGCATTCTTCTGTTTATTAAATCTTTTGCAAACTTACTCTCAAAAATTCATGCTCTTACCTAGTGACACACTTGCATAATCCTTTACTGCATATACACTTTTTGATATATTTTTGACAAATGAGTTTTCTTAAATTTCTCTAAACCCAACTAACCTCTGTCTTCTCTATATCAGACTATAAGGTCATGTCACATGAAAGGAGAGGAACCCAAAGCAGATGATATATGATGACACTAAAGAACTCATGCTTTCCCTAGGGAAAATTGTATGGAGATGCCTCAAAAATTAAAAACAGAACTACCATATGAGCCATCAATTCTGCCTCTGGGTACATAATCAAAGAATATGAAAGTACTAATTTTAAAAGATACATGCACTCTCTATGTTCATCACAGCATTATTATCAATAGCCAAGACATGGAAACAACCTAAGTGCCCACAGGCAGATGAATGGATAAAGAAGATGAAAAGAATCATTAAAAAAGATAAGATCTTGTAATTTGTGGCAATATGGATAGACCTTAAGGGATTTATGCTAAGTGAAATTAGTCAGATGGAGAAAGACATATACTGTAATGATTTCAGTCATATGTGGGAATCTAGAAAACAAAAACACAGATACAGAAAACAGAGTAGTGGTCACCAAAGGGGAAGGGGATTAAGGGAGGTCAAAATAGGCTAAGGGGGTCAACTCAATGGTGATGGTTAGAACCTAAAACTCTGGTGGTAAACACACTACAGTGTATACCGAAGTTGAAATATTAAATGATATACATAAAACTTATATAATATTATAAATCAACAAAAACAATATTTTCTATAAAAGGAAAAAAAAAAAGACAACTCATGATTCCAGACATCCTGCTTGAAATAAATCCCATTTAAGGCTTTAATAGGATCCCTAGAAATATGGTCACATGTATGTTTACAGGTTTTTGTAAACATATCTATATTAAAGTATTTTATTGAGTTGGTTTAGATCACTGTCTAGTTTCACTTTCCCATGTGTTAGATATTGTTAGAGCAGCACTGGACATGGAATCCATTTCAGAAGAAGATTTTTTTGAAGCTTTTTTAACTGCAATATGGAAAGATAATGGACATTCCAATTTAAAAAAAATATTGAGAAATTATAGACTCTGATCTTGAGAGAGGAATGGTAGCTTCTTTTCTCATGTTTTATTAATACACAAAAGAGAGTATTAAAAATGGATTATAAAATGAAGCCAAAAAGCAATGAAATTATCAATATTTTTACATAGAGAAGCAAATGTGATCCCCCCTAATGATTAGAGCACATAAACTTAGCAATCATTAAGAAGAAAATCTCCCTTTAAAATCGAAGCAATGAATAGACTTTTAAATAGAGTAGATAAGTGACAGTTCTCATACTAGAGAAAGTACCGAATTGTCTTTATATTGTCTTTAGAGAAGCTATCACAAAAACTCCTACATGAAGAGGCAATCAAGGAATCAGTATATAACCAAAATGCATGGAAAATCATAATAGACAGTAAATACAATACTATTTTGTATTTACATAATGTTTGTGGTATTTGTCAAATTTTTAAACATGTATTTTCCATGATTTATTTTCTCATTCTAACTAAAGGCTTAATTTCATATATAACATTTTATTCATAAGTTTGTATTCCCTCTCCTAAGGAGCCCTCCCTCAAATGACATCAACTGGCACCATCAAAACTGATTCCATCTCTGGAGAGGCTGGTATTTGTTGCAATGAGAACAAATGGATTAAAAAGTCACCAGAAACAAAAGAAAGGGATTCAGAAAAATGGGAGTGGCATTTTTCAGTGTTATATGAAGGAGAACAAGGATATCATGATCAAGTTGAGTCTTTTATTAAGTCTTTTAAACAATTTTTAATCAAATACTTAAGTTTCTCATTCATACAGATCCCCAAACTAAATGATCACCAGAGAAACCAAACATTGACCATCTTTATTTTTAGATACCTGGAAAGATCCCACAGCATTTTTTCAACATCAGCCATTACATTAATTAATTCTCCCTGTACAAAGAAGAGAATAACCCAAGGACCATTTGCTACAGATCCACATCACCAGCTCACTGTAAACGCTATTAAGAATATACGACACATTTAGGTAGAGCCAAGGAGTTTCAGAACAATCTATTAGCAAACCTAGAATCCAAACCTATTGCATTAAGATGAGAAAATGAAAAAAAAAGTCAATAAGCTAAGCGAAATCCCAAATTTCAAATTACATTTTGAAATATTCTAAGGAAGGATGACAAAAATAGTTTAGTTCTTCCATTAAAATCTTATTGAAGATAGTACTTAGTCACTCAAATTATGTTCTCCATTGTCAATTTTCTCTGACCCCCTCACCCCAACTTTGCTGAAGATATCTATGGGAAAATCCAAAATAGTAATATTGGAAAGATTGCATACACTCCTAATAATGAGTATCTTTTATAATAGCTTTTACATCATGCCCCATTAGGTTTCCCCCACTCCCCAATCTGGCATGACAGTGTAATTTCCTGTTAAATGCTGTATTAGCAAGGATGAGTAATAATTCAACATGATGTTAATATAGCATAAGTTTAAATTGCTAATTCAGTGAAGACCTCATTTTTTTTACATTGCTCTAATCATTGTAATTCTTGCAAGAAAATATTAGAGTCCTATAAAAATAAAAAGAAACATAGTAAGAGTTCTTACCTGTTTCTTACCCCTGCCTAAGTGTACAGCTTTGGAAGAAGTGGTTCTCTGGCTTCAGCATTACCACCTATCAAAGGATAAACTCAGGAATATTCCAGGGAAATATTCCAGAAAGCTTTCAGAAAACTTTGCTCCAAGTATGTATAGTGTTGATTTCTCCCTCTCTCTTCTGATTCCTTTACTATGAGAATAATAAATGACCAAGTCTGATTCTATTACTGTGAAACCGTCTTTTGGACTTAATTTTTTTTAAATTAAAATATAGTTAATTTACAATGTTTTTTTAAGTTCTATTGTACAGCAAAATGTCTCAATCACACACATTTCCCTGTGCTGTACAGTAGGGTCCCATTGCCCATCCATTCCAAATATAACAGTTTGCATCCCCCAAACCCCACAAATGCCCATCTGTCACATTCCCTCCACTTTTCCCCTGGAAACCCCAAGTCTGCTCTCCTTGGCCATGATCTGTTTCTGTTTTTTGTTTTTTTTTTTTTTTTTTAAAGAGAGGATCATCTGTTCCATATTTTAGATCCACAAATAAATGATATCATATGGTATTCGTCTTTTTCTTTCTTGCTTACTTCACTTAGTTTGAGAATCTCTAGGTCCATCCATGTTGCTGCAAATGGCCTTAGTTTGTCTTTTTTATTGCTGAATAGTATTCCATTGCATATATGTACTACATCTCCTCAATCCATTCATATGTCAATGGGCATTAAGGTGGTTTCCATGTCTTGGCTATTCTGCTATGAACACAGGGCTGCATGTATCTTTTTCAATGAAGCTTTTGTCCAGATATATGCCAAAGAGTGGGATTTCTGGATAATATGGTAGTTATATATTTAGTTTTCTGAGGCATCTCCATACTGTTTTCCATAGTGGTTGTACTAATTTATATTCCCACCAACTGTATAGGAGGGTACCCTTTTCTCCATACCCTCTCCAGCATTTTTTTTCTGTTGAATTGGTAATTATGGCAATTCTGACTGGTGTGAGGTGGTACCTCATTATAGTTTTGATTTACAATACTCTACTACTTAGTAATATTGAGCATATTTTCATATGCCTGTTGGCCATCCATATGTCTTTTAAAACTATCACTATTTCCAGATGACATGATACTATACCTAGAAAACCCTAAAGACAGCACCAGAAAACTGTTAGAACTCATCAATGAATTTGGCAAAGTTGAAGGATACAAAACTAATACACAGAAATCAATTGCATTTGTATATACTAAAAATGAAAGATCAGAAAGAGAAGCCATAGAAACCATCCCATTTATAATCACATAAAAAATACCTAGGAATAAACCTACCTAAAGAGACAAAAGACCTATACTCTTAAAACCATAAGACACTAATGAAAGAAATCAAAGAGAACAAAAACAGAGGAAAGATATACCATGCTCTTGGGTTGGAAGAACCAATATTGTCAAAGTGACTATACTACTCACAGCAATCTACAGATTCAATGCAATCCCTATCAAATTACAAGACATTCTTCACAGAACTAAAACAGAATATTTTAAGTTTGCATGGAAACACAAAAGACCCTGACTAGCCAAAGCAATATTGAAAATGAAAAATGAAAATGGAGGAATCAAGCTTCCAGACTTTAGACAATACTACAAAGCTACAGTCATCAAAACAATATGGTACTTCCACAAAAACAGAAATATAGATCAATGGTATGGGATAGAAAGCCAAGAAATAAACCTGAGTACCTATAGTCAACTAACATATGACAAAGGAGGATAGAACATACAATGGAAGAAAGATAGTCTCTTTAATAAATTATGCTGGGAAAACTGGAAAGCTATATGTAAAAGAATGAAAGTAGAACACTAACAAAAGTAAACTCAAAATGGATTAAAGACCTAAAAATAAGGCCAGATACTGTAAAACTCCTAGAGGAAAACATAGGCAGAATGCTCTTTGACATAAATCACAGCAACATCTTGTTTGATCCATCTCCTAGATGTTGCTCCTTGTCTATTATATATGCATGAATTTTCTTTTTTTTGTAATTTGTATTTGATTTTGATTATGGTAGTATTTTTGCCAGGAAGATGATTTTATATGTGGATCTCAATGTAGCTAGATACTCTTAGATTTTCTATGTTTCCCAACATGCTCAAGGGGGTAAAGTTTGTATAACAGTGAAGATTAAGTAATTATTCAATGATTACTGCTAATTTAACTGAAATTTTGGAGCTATCTGTACCTGATTTTAGTCAAAGTATCTAGCTTCATCATCTTCCTCTAAAGTGACAATTTCTTGTCCCAACATTATTAATTGGATAGATTTTTTTACCATAGTGATTTTGAAGTGTATATTCTAAGTTCTCATGTATTTATTATAATACTTTCTAGTCTAATTCATTAATCTGCTTTAATTGCGTTTAATACTATTAACTTTTTAATATTTAATACCACTAGACCTTCCATTACTCATGATTTATAAGATTTTATATCATTTTGGATAATCTTTAGTAATGTTTTTCAGTCTCTTCTCTCAATATCGCCACTCATCTTGTGGGTGGCATAATTATTATTACATTGTGAATGACATAATACTGCAGATGTTTTTATTTTAGGAAAAAAAACTGACATGCTTATAATATTTTCTTTGTCCAAAATAAAGTAAGTTTTAATTTGATCATTGTTTCTTTTATTTCTCTCAAATATAATTAGGTTATTTTTATATGGGCCCTGCACATTTTAAAAAAATATTTTTACTGGATGGCTTATATGTTGGATGCTAGGTGAAAGGGACAATATCATTTGATGATATGTTTAAAGTGATTCATATATAGGAAGTTAATTTAAAAAAATTTATTGGGTTATAGTTGACTTACAATGCTGTATTAGCTTTAAGTTTATAGCAAAATGAATCATATACATATGTAATTTTATATACACTAAATATTATTATATATAAACAATATATCTATGTTATTTTTCATATAGGTTATTACAGAAAATTGAGTTCAGAACATTGAACAAAAGCACAGGGAGGACCCTGTTAGTTATCTACCCCGTATGTAGTAGTGTGCAGGTGCCAACCCCATCCTTCCACTTTATCACCCCTACCATAGTTACTTTTGGTAACCATAAGTTTGACCTCAAAATCTTTGAATCTGTTTCTGTCCTACAAACAAGTTGCTTTGTATCATTTTTATTAGATTCCACATGTAATTAATGTCATATGATATTTGTCTTTCTCTACCTGGCTTACTCAATATGATAATCTTTAAGTCCATCCATGTTGCTGAAAATGTAATTATTTTATTCCTTTTATATTTGGGTAATATTCTATTGTATATATGTATCACATCTTCTTTATCCAATTTTCTGCCAGTGGACATTTCCAACATGAAAACATAAGGTCTAAATTTATTTTTCCAATTGTGTGTTAGGAAATTGTACAAAATTCCTAAAAGATGGGGAAAAGATAGCCTTTCATTGATTAATACATACAAGCATTTGCCTCCTACTTAAAGATGTAGGTACTAGGAGTTGGAGCAGACATGGAGGTCATCTGTAGAATTTTCAGAATTTTCAGTTTGGATTCCCCTAGACTGCCAGGTGAATTATCCCGTGCATAGTCTTCCTCTTGCCTCCCTGGTACTGACAGTAGAGTTAAAATGCCTTCAATCAACAAAGATGAGTAAATGGGAGAATTCAGGTCAATTTCCCAATTTTTGATAAACTAGAAGTGCAATAAATAAGATCCATTACAAATTCCCACATCTCAGAGTTCCCGTCGTGGCTCAGTGGTTAATGAATTCCGCTAGGAACCGTTAGGTTGTGGGTTTGATCCTTGGCCTTGCTCAATGGGTTAAGGATCCAGCATTGCCATGAGCTGTGGTGTAGGTTGCAGATGTGGCTTGGATCCCATGTTGCTGTGGCTCTGGTGTAGGCTGGCAGCTGCGGCTCTGATTCGACCCCTAGCCTGGGAACCTCCATGTGCCACAGGAGCAGCCCAAGAAATGGCAAAAAAAAACAAAAACAAAAACAAAACAAACAAAACAAATTCCCACATCTCAGCATAATATCCCCTTTTCTAGCACCATGGGAATCAGATTAGAAACATGACCTACTGCTCCCTAAAGGCTGATTGCATGAGCAAGGATTTTAGCACCGACTGATAATCCAAAGCACATAATGACTGCTCAAAAAAGAATCAACAACCATTCAAGGAGAGTCATCCCATGATAGGAGGAAATAACAAATTTACTGAAATAAAGTATTTACAGCTAAGAACGCATCACTGAGGTAACAAGGAGAACCAGACTGTTGGATAAGTATGGGGGGACTGATGATAATACTGCATTATCCAAAAATATTTTTCAGTAGGTATGCAAGTTAAATATATATTTAAAATACATAAATAGTACAAAATATAAAGAAGCTATTTAAAAATATGAGATATGCTTAAATAATAAATTAGTAAATTAAAAAATAATTTAGATATCCTCCTAAACATAAACAGAAATAAATGAAAATATGAGACACATAATTATAAAAGGTTTGGAAGACATGGAATATCAGTTCAGTAGTTGTAATATTTACCTGTTTTATTTTTTGTCTCTTTAGGCCCACCCCTGTGGCATATGGAAGTTCCCAGGCTAGGTGTTAAATCAGAGCTGTAGCTGCTGGCTTACTCCACAGTCACAGCAATGCCCAGATCCAAGCCGCATTGGTGAGCTATACCACAGCTGACTGCAATGTCAGATCCTTAACTCACTGAGCTAGGGGAGGGATCAAACCTGCATCCTCATGGATACTAGTCAGGTTCATTACCACTGAGCCATGATGGTAACTACATAATATTTATCTTATTATAAGGTTTTAAAGAATCTGCTTTTAAAAGATTAGAGAGGAGGAAAAATTATAAAAAATAACTGGCTTGTTTCTGATAATATGGCAGGTTAAGTTAGTGACACCAACATTCAAGGTAAAACCATTACAAAAGGGTAAAACAAAAGAATAGAATAATTTGAAGGCATCAATAAGCCAACAAGAGGGGAAACTAAAGTAAAATGAATGACTATTAATGGTTATAGGGTTTTGGGGGGAGAGGTTGATGAAATTTTTCCAAAATTGAGGTAATTTTTGAAAAACTCTGTAAATATGTTAAAAAACACGTATTTACATAATTCGTTTACTTCTTTAGGCCATGCATGGGATGAATCTGCAGTACGGCTGTAACCAGAGCAACAGCAATGACAATGCCAGCTCTCTAACACACTGAGCCACTAGAAAACTCAAATTATATACACTTTAAATTAGCAAACTTTAAGGCATATGAATTATATTTCAGTAAAGTTGTACAATAAAACAAAAATTTGTTAATAGGATGGTATGCAGGGAGATCAAGAAAACATGAGTAAGGAACAGTCATGATAGACAGTTGAGAATAATTCCAAATTGATTCCTAGTAAGAAAAAAGAAATAAAATGTGATCAAAGCAGTATTTTAAGAGAAAAGGCAAGAAATTTTCCAAAAAATATGAAATCACTGGAGATTTCATAAGGCCAACAAAGCCCAATAAGATGCAATAAAAAGATCATCATAATTAAACCCATCAAAATGAAATTGCAGCTACCAATGACAGATAAATTTTTGAAGGAAGTTAGAGTGGGGTAAAATGCAGCTTATTTTTTTTTCTTCCAGTTTTATTGAGATATAACTGACATACAGCCCTGTATGGTTTTCAGGTGTACATCATAGTGACTGATTTACATGTATCATGTAATGATCACTACCTATCAATTTCCCTTACCTCTGTCCCTCATCCCTCCACTGCCCTCTCCTCAGGCAACTACCTATTTGTTCTCTCTATATATGACTATCTCTGCTTTGTTATGTTTGCTCATTTTATTTTTTAAAGATTCCATGTAAAAGTGAAACCATATAGTATTTTTCCTTCTCTGACTTATTTCACTTAACATAATAGCCTCTAGGTCCATCCATGTTGTTGAAAAATGGTAAGATTTAATTTTTTTTATAACTGAGTAATAGTCCATAAAAGGATTTCTCTTTCCTATTGTATGTTCTTGCTTCCTTGGTGATAGATTAATTGACTGTAAAAGTGTGGGTTCACTTCTGGACTCTCTATTCTGTTTCTTTGGTTTACATGTCTGTTTCTGTGCAATACCATTCTGTTTTAATGACTGTAGCTTTGTAATATAGTTTGAAATCAGGAAGCAAGATATCCCTAGTTTTGTTTTTGTTCTTTTTCGTGAATATTTTGGCCATTTGTGATAGTCGTGTTTCCATATGCATTTTAGAATTATTTTAGTTCTGTGAAAAATGCCATTGGTATTTTGATAGGGGTTGTCTTGAATCTGCAGATTGCCTTGGGTAGTATGGCCCTTGGTAATATTTAACAATATTAATTCTTCTAATCCATGAACAAAGAATGTCTTTCCAACTGTTTGTGTCATCTTTAATTTCTTTCATCAATGTCTTATAGTTTTCCAAGTATAGGACTTTTGCTTCTTTAGTTAGATTTATTCCTAGGTATTTTTTATATAATTGTGAATAGGATTGTTTTCTTAATTTTTCTTTATGATAGTTCATTTTTAGTATAGAGAAATGCAATACATTTCTGTAATTTTATATACTGCAACTTTACTGGAGTATATTATTTTGAAGTCATGATATTCAACTTTTAATTAATTGCTTAATATTCAAGCTTTTAATTCTTGAGAAAACCTAGAACTAAAAATCATGAATAACTTACCCAGTGTATCTCAATAATTAAAATTTCCAGGCATGATTCAGAATTATATTATTTGCATCCAATTACCTTTTTACCATAAGTTATAACCTAAAATTTTATAGAAAAAGTCAAACAAAAATTCAAAATGTATGATTGATTTATTCGTATTCTGGGTTGTTGAGAATAACTGATCATAATGTTAACCATTTTCTTATTCTTCCATGAGAAATGGGATTTTTTTCAATGCATAGGCCCAGTTGTCATTTCTAAGTCATTTATTCAAGCACAGAATGCTCATGGTGGCACCAGGAATTTTCTGAGTGAAATTACTTAACTGACTTATCTCTACTTCCTTTTTTAAAATTTAAGTACAATATACTTACAAAATCATGTTAGTTTCAAGTGTATAGGATGGTGATTCAGATATGCATATATATTTTCAGATTTTTTTTCTCTCTTAGGTTACCACAAAATATTGAGTTCCCTGTCTTACACGGTAGGTCCTTGTTGCTTATCTATATAACTACCTCCTTTTTTTTTATCTATAAAAGGAGAGAGAAATCCACATGTGTATTAGAGGTACAGGTGTAGAAGTAAGGTAAAGGCAAAAATTAGTCAAATATTGAGGTCCAAATAATCATACTTATTTCCAAATCACTCTTATCTAGTTACCATATTCTTCCTGGGTGAGTGATATTTAAATGATCCCAAACCTAAATATTACCAAAATCCATTAATAATTAAAACTCAGTGTCAAATGTAGACCAGTCATTTATCTTATATAACTTCCTGATAGGTTTTGGAAGGTGGAATTAGAATGATTTTATCATATTTATTTTTTCTTTTTTGGCCACAGCCATAGCGTATGGAAGTTCCTGGGCCAAATCCAGGCTGCAGCTGTGATCTATGTCACAGTTGTGGCAATACTGGATCCTTAACCCATTGCGCAGGGCTGGGGATCGAACCCATACCACCACAGAGACATCACTGGATTCCTTAACCCACTCTGCCACAGCAGGAACTCCCTGGAATAGAATGATCTTGAATGGAAATGTTTTCTCAGGCTAACATACACAAATACTTCTGCTAGTGCACCTCCGCTCCAGTTTTCATCACTATTCTTTCATACTCATCCCAGTAAACCATAATTAAAGGAACAAAAGACAATTAACAGAGGCTGTTGTTTCTATGAGGATACTAAGCTATGGGCTTTGTTTGACAATTAACGGAAATGCAAATACAAAAGACTGATGTAGATAATTTCCCAAGTTAAAAAAGAAAATAAGAATAAATAAAAATGGATAAATTATCACTCATCACATTTATAGAACATGCTAATTTTTTAGTCTAGTTTTTATTCTACTTGACCTGACCTCTACTATGACAAAACTGTCTTCTCTATGCTGTCAAATTACTTGGAACATCAGTGGCTAATAACAATTGCAAGTATGGTCATTATAATATATATCAAGGCTGTTGAGAGTGTCAACAGATTTTTATTTGTCTAATAATAAGCCCTTTAAAATGTCATTTAAAAGAGAAAAAGTTTCAGTAATACCAAGTAGGTGAAAAAATGCAATTTATTGTATATTCATCAATAACTAATTTCAAATCACATAAAATTCAGTCACAGTAATTCTTCTTACATACATATTTTCATCCCCTAAAATTTGATATGGTATGTTCATTAATTCTGTCTCTACTTTGAACATATATCTAAAAAGTATTTTAATGCACTTGATTTAAAATTGCCAAATGAGAAAAATGAAACTCTCAAAATGACATGAAATAGTATTTAGGCTGTATCTTAGGGGAACAAGAGTTAGCAATCACCTACTGAAGACAAAAATACCATTAGAATAAAGAAGACACTTCAATAGTTTTTACATCAAAGTCACCTGGCTATTTAAGTGTTTCTCCTAATCTTTTTTGATTAATAAGCTTTTTTTTTTTAAACAGAAAGAAATATTTCTTCAGATAAACAGGGTGATACATGTCTGTGTTTCTTACTATGGATAGAAGCTCCTGGCTACTGCAGATCTCAGATGTAACCAAGAGGGAGCAGCCTCCTAGTGACTGAATTTATTTCTTTGGGAAGATGGGCATTTTAAACTTTTTATATGGAGGAAAAGGAAAGGATTATTGGGGTCAGGGGTAAGTAGAGGGAGGAAGAGAAAGAGAGAGAGAGAGAGAGGGAATCTCCCAGGTTTAACTTATTTCAGTCCCTCAAGCCCCTGCCTGTCTTCTATAAAAGTGTTTCTTTCTTGCTAGAATGCTTTCTGCTTTACTTTCTACCTGGTGAACTCCTCTGCTCAGAATTAAAGATCATTTACTCAGAGATGCATTTCTCTGACCCTTGGCATAATTCCCACTTCCACCTAGGTTATATTATATTAATCATGTATCCCTCTTAATATTAGTTATGATACTTTGCATGTTTACATTTACATATATGAATATTTATTTTGAGACATACCTTTTACAATTAAATGACTCTTTTATTCCCTGTGTGCTTTCAGGATATAATACAGTGCTTTGCACACAGGCAATAAAAAGTTGTTCTTTCTTTCCTCGAATATTTTTGGGCACTTACTATGAGCAAAGCCTTATGGATGTGCTAAGCCCAGAAAGGACTTAAAAATGTGTAACACCACTCTCTTGCCTTTAAGGATCATATAAGTTAGAAGGTAAGATGATATATAAATTGTCCTCAAGCAAAACAAAAGTTGAATTCACAGGAGAGGGAGAGATCAAGAACTCGAAATACAACAAAAGGTCACTGTTATTGGGATATCTTCTTTGTGGGAGTTCAAGGACACTAATTAGCTAACTGTTCTTTGTTCTTGGAATGAGCAGTTCTTTTTCTTTTGGAAAAAGGCAAGTAATGACTCAGTATACACATCAGCAGTCAGCAACTTCTCTCCCTCCCTCCTGAAGGCTTCCTACACATTGAAACTTTTTTTTCCTTCTTCTTTTTCTTCTTATTTTCTTATATAAGTCCATTTTTCTCCCCCAGAACTAAAGTTTAAGTGTGTTTAGGAGGGAATGTGGAAGAATGAAGAAAGCTGTGAGGGAGGTAGAAGATTCTAGTAACAATGAAGAGTAGCATTATTCTCAATTACATTGAACTTCACTACTTGAACTGGCTTCTTTTATAATTAAAATGTGTTCAACTTACAAACTAAGGTCTACATTCCAAACCTCCATGTGCATGCTTGTCGCCATTCCATCTACTTATTGATCTCGCTCCTTTTTTTTTTTTTTTTTTTTTAGTATTCCCAGGCTAGGGGTGGTTGAATCATAGCTACTGCTACCAGCCTACACCACAGCCACAGCAAGCCAGATCTGAACTGTGTCTGTGACTTACACTACAGCTCCCAGCAATGCTGGATCCTTAACCCACTGAGTGAGACCAGGGAGCAAAACTGCAACCTCATGTTTCCTAGTCAGGTTCATTAATTGCTGAGCCATGAAGGGAACTCCCTACTTATTTATTCTTTGTAAGTTATCTGTTTAATTCTGAAATACAAAAGATGTTTAAACACAAGTTCTGCTAAAGAACTGTAGAGCAGGAAAGAAAGATACATTAGAGTAACCAAACACATCTCAGCCAATTGATCAAAACCATAGGGATAAACCATGTAGATAACCTGGGCATCTATCCAGAGAAAACCATGACTCACAAAGACACATGTACTCCAATGTTCATTGCAGCACTATATACAATCACCAGAACATGGAAACAACCTAAATGTCCATCGACAGAGGAATGGATGAAGATGTGGTACACATACTCAGTGGAATATTACTCAGCCATTAAAATGAATGAAATACTGGCATTTTTAGCAACATGGATGAACTTAGAAATTATCATGCTAAGTGAAGTCAGTCAGACAATGAGACACCAACATATCATGCTTTCACTGACATGTGGAATCTGAAAAAAGGACAGAATGAACTTCTTTGCACAACCAGTATTGCCTCACAGACTTTGAAAAACTTATGGTTTCCACAGGAGACAGTTTAGGGGGTGGGGGGATGCGCTGGGGTTGTGGGTCGGAAATTCTATAAAATTGGATTGTGATGATCATTGCACATCTGTAAATGTAATAAATTCATTGAGTAATTAAAAAAATAAAAATAAAAAATAAACAAAAAAGAAGGTATTCTTGTGATGATGTGATGAAAAAGACACTTTACCTCTGTGGTCTTCCTCTCAAAAACATTGCACCAGTGTATATTAGTGAAAAACATGAGACAGGTTCCAATAGAGGGGCCTCTTACAAAACATTTGTCTGGAATTCCTTAAAACTGTCAAAATCATCAAAAGAAGTCTGAAAATCTGTCACAGTGAAGAGGTAACCAAAGACACACAAAACGCAAATGTAATGTGGTATTCTAGAAGGGTACTATAAAAGACAAATATATTAGGTAAAGAATAAGTACATCAGATTAAAGTATGGACTTTAGTTAACAGTAAAGTAACAGTAAAGGTTCATTTATGGTGGCAAATGTATCTTACTAATGTGAGATGGTAAAAATATGGGAAACTGGGTATGGGAATATTGGTACTTCTTGTAGTATATTCTCAATTTTTCTGTAAATCAGAGAGTGCTCTAAAATATACAATCCTCAAAAAAAAATCCTTGTCAGAGAATTCTAATATCTATGTAATATCTATGGTTTATTAGATATTAGAATATATTTATATCAACTTTCTGTTTGTATCTGCCAATTTTCTTTTCTCATTCAAATTATTTCATAGTTCTTGGTATGATAGTTTACTGTTTTGAATTTAACCTGAAAATGTGGGGAATTGCCTGAATCTTGATTTTTTTTTTTATTTAAGCAGGACTCCTCTGACACTGCTTCACTGGAAAAAAATGTACTGCGACCCTATTACTGCCAGCTGGGGGTTCTTAGAAGTCTAGTTTCCCTAAACAGTCTCTGTTAATATCCAGGGAAAGGGGCTTCTGACTATTGCTGAATAAGGCTAGGAGTTGTAAGCTCCCATGTGGGGGCAGGAGGTGACTCATGGGCTGAGTGTTCTACTTATCGCACAGTGGTTGTTAAATCCTAACTCTCCACTGGAACTCCGGTGACAGCAAGCCATGGGGGAAAGAAGTCTTCCTTGACATGGAAGTGTGGGAAATGGAGAAGTGGGAGGGGTGGGATGGTTAGTGAGGATCAGTACTGCTCAGCAAAGATGAAAGTCCAAGCTCCCCGCCTACCTCTACGCTAACATCACCCACAGGAACGGAGGTGGGAATAGAGTGCCTTGTAATAGCAGCATTCTAGGTTACCCCTGAGGAATTTTCAGGGCATTTTTCAGACTAGAATATGGAATAAAAAATGATTGTATCTGAAACCTACAGTGAATATAAAACCAGGTCTTATTTGATTTGGATTTGAAGTTTTTCAAGCTTTATGGATAGAGAAAAATGAGGTGGCTCTTCCTTCTGAAAGAAAAAGAAAGGTGACTCCAAGTGATTAAGAGTGGCTGTGAGACGGGAAGGGGGTTGGGTTTCCAGTATCTAGTTGGACACTTGTTTGGGCAAGGGGCACATGAATCTGCTGCTGGGTCTATCTGTAGATGTAAGAAGAAAATTAGAGTGAGCTGGCACCTGGGCAGTGGGGTGGTTTGGGAGGAAATGTGAGTTGCCTATATGGCAAATGGTAGCTGACCTTGAGTCACCCAGTCTCAATTAAATCTCCTCACTAGGGAACAGGGAAAAGTAAAGGGAGAAAGCCTGAAGTGTAATGAGTTATAACATGCATCCCATGAGAGAGGCAAGATTTATGGGTCTGCCATTTGGAGGACAGCAAAAGTCAACAAGTGTTGGCAAAAGAAATGGGAGTGGTCCATAATGAGAGCATTAAAATCCTGTCTTGTTAATTAGGGAGAAATTTTACTTCTGCCTCCCCCTCTTTCCAGGTGCAGCTTACCAGATGAGTTGGAAGAGGTGTATAGCTCTTAGAGCCAGACGTCTTCCTCTCTCACTCTTTGGTCAGCATCTCAGCTCAGTCTTGCTCTAGCAGCAGTCACTGGGGCAGGGCAGTGGGAGATTATGTAGAGGATGGTGAGGAAATGAATTTTAGATCGAGTTTGACTCTGAAGTTTTAAAATGGGCTGCATTTTAATAACTGCCAGTGAATGGGTTTGGTTTTTAAAGCTTTAACATGGCCCAGATTTTAATAACTGCCAGTGAATGGAAAGCTGTGGAATTCACATGATATCATTAATGGATAGCAATGTGAAATTCAACCAAGCAGTGCAGGAAAAAATAAAGTTCTTTCACCTTTAAATCCCACCAAGTTGAGTCTTCTTGACAAACTGGTGAGTGAATAAAAGATATTTAAGACATGAACTATTTTTCTTTTTTATCATTGGGTTTGTGACGGCATGGCTATGTTGGCTGTGATAAAAGGGGTGTATGAATATATCTAATGCCATTTACTAATACAGAAAAAGTGATTTTTCATGTTCAGTGAGGGCCATGGAACATAATGCTTCTACTCTCTATCTATCTTCCTGTTTACAAAGTGGACTAGAATACAATCTGCAGCTTGACTGCCGTTCTCCTTGACATTTCACTTACCTGCTTTTCTTCCCCATTAGCCTGCCTTTGAGAGAGTGTGGACACTGGGTACTATATCAACTTAATAGCTGGGACATCTGGTGCAGCCTGACAGACAGATTGCCTGCCTACTTAGACCCTCTGCATGAGTCAAAAATCATAAGAACTTGGCCTTTCCAAAGTGGAGCTGACCTGGTAAAAGGCGTTGCACATAAGGCAATGTCATCTCCTTCCCAGGAAGAAAATGACGACTTGGTAATGTTAGAGGAAACAAGAAGAAATCAGAGTTGATGAGACTTGGGTGCCATTTTATTTTGTGAAAAAACAAAATATTTTAATGTTAAATTAGATATTCTGAAACAATTCAAAAATTTAAAATGTTGTAAAAATAAACAGTAAAAATGGTTAAAAAAAAAAAAAAAGAATACCTGTCTGTGTTTTACTTCTAGGTGCCTGTTGTTAAGACTTTGCCACATATCTATTTGGGCATGTTTACCTAATTTCTTTTTTGAGCCATTTGAAAATAAGCTGTATACATCATGGCCCTTTTACTTCTAATACTTCAATGAGTATTTCACAAGAATGGAAATATTTTCTGCAGTCAGATGTGCTACCCTTGTGCCAAGAGGTCCTGTTGGAAATATTTTCTTACATCTACCAGAAGAGTTGATAAATTCATAAGTGTATATTGATATAGTACTTTTTTTCTTATTATCCATATAGCAATTGTATCAGTTGGTTTAATAATATACCCTATAGCATTCTCAACAGAACAAAGTCCTTTGAAATTTAAACATAATGAGGAGCTATGCTGAGTCCTTATGCTGTGAGCCACAAGGGAAGACTTGTGGTTGCCAAGGGGGAGGGGGAAAGAGTGGAATGGACTGGGAATCTGGGGTTAATAGATGCAAAATATTGCCTTTGGAATGGATAAGCAATGAGATCCTGCTGTATAGCACTGGGAACTGTATCTAGTCACTTATGATGGAACATGATGGAGGGTAATGTGAGAAAAAGAATGTACATATGTATGTTTGACTGGGTCACTTTGCTGTACAGTAGAAAATTGACAGAACACTGTAAACCAACTATAATGGAAAAAATAAAAATCCTTAAAAAAAAGGCAAAGGCAAAAATATAAATATCATATTTAAAAAAATAAACTTAGTGAGGAATCTGAACAAGCATATATAAGAAATTGTTAGGGATAATTTCTTAATGTCCCAATGCACTAAAAGAAATTGGCAGTAACAAAGAAGCTCTGTTACCTGTTACACCTTTCCATGCAAGTGACATAGTTATGTAAGAAGACAAAAGATCACACAAAGTAACAGAAATATAACTTTAGGGAACTTCCTGGGATAATCTATCTTCTCAAAGATGTTAATAAGGTAACTACGAGAGTTTGATTTTAACTGTTTAGTCAAAATATCCAATTGGAAACTAAATTGCAATTCACTGCCAAAAGACCACATTTCTGGTCTCTGAATCCAATTGCCTAGACAGTCAACATTACCAATCATCAG
Organism: Phacochoerus africanus; assembly: GCF_016906955.1. Lineage (NCBI taxonomy): Eukaryota > Metazoa > Chordata > Mammalia > Artiodactyla > Suidae > Phacochoerus > Phacochoerus africanus. Next base: position 101,084,728 of record NC_062544.1, on the reverse strand, counting down.
GGAAATGCAAATTAAAACCTTAATGAGATATCACCTCACACTTGTCAGAATCAATATCACCAAAGAGATGGTAAAAGGGGTGTATAATGTAAATGTTTTTGAGGATGTGGAGAAAAGGGAACTCTCATATACTGTTGGTGGGAGTATAAATTGGTATAGACAATATGGAGAACAGTGCAAGCCAGCTATTCCACTCATGAGTGTATATGAGAAAGAAACACAAAACACTAATTTGAAAAGATACATGCACCCCAATGTTCATAGTAGCATTATTTATAATAGGCAAGTTATGGAAGCTACTTAAATGTCCATCAGCAGATGCATGGATAAAGAAGATGTGGCATATACATATATACATACATATATACATATATATGAAATGGAATATTAGTCATAAAATAAAGAAAAATTTACCATTTGCAACAACATGAATGGACCTGGAGGGTATTATGCTTAGTGAAGTCAGACAGAGAAAAACAAATACTGCATATCTTCACTTATATGTGGAATCTAAAAAATAAAGCAAAGAAATAAATATGACAAAATAGAAACAGAATGATAGATACATAGAATGAATTAGTGGTTACTACTGGGGAGAGGGGAACGGGAAGGGGATTAAGAGGTACAAACTACAAGATATAAAATAAGATAAAAGGATATAGTGTATAGTGCAGAGAATAGAGCCATTATTTTATAATAACTTTTATTTTTCTTTTTTTATGGGCTGCATTTGTGGCATATGGAAGTTCCCAGGCTAGGGGTTGAATTGAAGCTGCAGCTGCTGGCCTATGCCACAGCCACAGCAACGTGGGATCTGAGCTGTGTCTGTGACCTACACCACAACTCATGACAATGCCTTGACCCTTAACTCACTGAGTGAGGCCAGGGATCAAACCCACGTTCTCATGGATACTAGTCAGGCTCATAACCTGCTGAGCCACAGTGGGAACTCCTATAATGATTTTAAATTGAGTATGATCTATAAGAATATTAAAGCCCTATGTTGTATATGTGAAAGTAATACAACATTGTGAAATGATTACACTTTAAAAAAGAAACAAATGCAGTCAATTCAAGTGGTCTTTCTCTCAGTTAATCTAGTAATGTCCTCCATAACATTTTCCAAAGAACTTGTACCTCAGGGGCATACTTGAGCCATAAGCTAGGTTGAGCTACCCATGAATCATAGGGTGAAAGCCATGTCTCAAATATGCAGAGATGGAATGATAAAACCAGCCAGATGTTTTCCACATATGTGTCCATGCCGCTTTGCAATGCAACTAACAGCTCCTCCCAGCAATAGCCAGAGACTATTTTACTCTTTGATTCTGGTTAACTATGTGCCTTTCTTTTGCCTAAGGGACATTAGCAAATGTGAATCAGACAAAGACTTGAAAATCCCTTGAACGTCAGGCTTATTCTCTTTCCTTCTTTGGAACCCTGCAACCAACATGTATTAGTTTCCTGGGGCTGCCGTAACATGTCACAAATTGGTAGCTTGAAATAAGAGACATTTATACTCCTATACTTCTGGAGGGTAGAAGTCAGAAATCACAGTGTCAGCTGGGTGAGTTCCTTCTAAGAGTTATAAAGAAAAGTCTCCCTTATGCTTTACCCCTAACTGGTGTCTCTCCACAAACTTTGATTTACCCAGGCAAGTAGCTTATCACTACAATCTCTCCATCAAGCTTCACATGGCCTTATCCTCTGTGTGTATATCTGTATGTCCTCTCCCCTTCTTAAAAGGACATCTCACATAACTGAGCTAAAGAAAATAGTCATTTTAAGATATTATGTTTTCAGGTGTTTGTTTACAGCAAAAGCTAATGTAACTGTTTTCATTATCTAGGGAGGAGGTTTGATACCAAATCAACTTAAACCAGTAGAGCACAACTCCAGTCTGTTTCTCTTTGCAGCTTCTCAGATGGAGAAATGAACATAATAAAAGCCAGTGCTGAAGATACTGTAGTCTTGCTACTTAACCCTTCAGAAGAGTCACACACAAAGACAAAAGAGGTAGAGGGCAGCACTTGAGATTATTAGACATCTTTGAACATGAATCTAGATTGGCATATGGAATGTGTAATCCTCTGAATTTAGTTCCACAGACGTTCCTCCCTATGTGGTACCTTTTGGTAAAGAACATTACCTGGTCTCTCCTTCAAAACTCCTCAAAAATTAGAATTATCATGGCCCTAAATGTTGACACAAGGTTGCAACTTACATCTGTTCAGTTTTTAATTTAAACTCTAGACTTCTGAATATTGAGGAGAAAGTATGAGAGAATGGGTATAGGAGTAATTGCAATGGTCATTTATTGTCTGAGATAAGGTTTGGAGGAGATTTTCCTAAAATATCTCCAAAAGTAAACTCTTGTGCTTATTCTGCAATTTTCTTCAAAAGAATATCACTGCAATAAATTAAAAAAAAACCTGTCACTTTTATTTTGAACAACAATTTATTTTTATTCTCTTTAAAAATTTTAAAGGGAATGTTTAAAAGGTGATAAACATGCAAGGAACTAAAGAAAATCTCAACAATAAATGTCATCGTTCAAAATGTAACTTATAGCCAGTAGTGGGAATGATGCAGTATTCCCAACATGTTTCTCTACCCTTTTTCTGCTCCCTGGAGTGCTTCCTGAGTGCTATCATCATACAGCTTGCAGTATTTCAGCTCACATCTTCAAAATGGAAACATTTTTGAAGATATGCTACTTCCCCTAAAATAAGTTCTAGATTTAATGAAGTATGCTTTTATAATATATTATCTTTAATAAATTGGAAAAACTGGAAAAGAATGAAAATTGAAAAAATATAATTTTACTCTTTTGGATAATTAGAGTTCACAACGCACAGAATAAGGACCAATGCAGGGGTGGGGGGTAAGAGAGAGAGGGAGAAATGAAGCTTAAATGATGGAGCAGCACCATTATGAGGCTGTCCATCTGTCTGTATGGTCAAGAAGCATTCTTAACAGGTGGCAGATACATGGAATGGTGACCTCAATAGAGCCCCTTCCAGAACTGTGAATAAATGGAACTGAATAAAAGCAAAGTTAATAGAGTAATTAATTCCTCCTCTGATTGTATCTTAGTTTTTTTCCCTAGATACTTAAAATAATTATATTAAAAGGGAGAGCAAGGAGTTTTTAGAACAATTATCTCTCTATTTTGATTGGCTGTTCAATACGAGAAGGAAAAAGACCCTTGTTCTTGAAAGAATGTGATTATGAGAGATGTTATTAGAGTAATTAATTCATTGCTGTGATTGTTTCTTGTTCGTTAGCACAAATGTGGGAAGAAAGAAGCTAAAAAAGATGACTTCCTTGAATTTTTTTCTGAAATGCGTTTTACTAAGAAACTTTTGAAAGACAAATGCAAAAGCGAAAAGCCCAGGAATTTCTTCAGTTTAATTTATATTATAAAATGGAAAGAAAAAGATCATTTTTACTGTAGATTCTGCATCTGCTGGTGGATGTGCGTATTGATGTTTTTCGAAGTGATTAAATTAAGGCTAACAAAATTGTCACTTTGAATCTGAACATAAACTTTCCACATGCTATGGGGAAATGCAGGATCTTGCTTTAGAAATACAGTCATTACTAAAAGCAAAAGTGATTCAAGCTGTTACTATGAGACCCTTATCTTTAGGTCTTGGGATTCTCTAAAGTCATTCATCAAGGGAAGATCTTCAAAATGTGTGACAAGCTGTGCCTGCAGTGCTAGTAATCATTTGTGAAAAAAGATGGGATTTAAGCAATCTTCCAGTATGGTAGTAAAAAGATGACCTTAGGAGAAGCTGAATTCACTTGGAGAAGAGTCCTTCCTCTCTTTCAGCAGAGATGGGATAGAGTGTGTCCAAGGCTGCTCTTATGCCTCAAGGTATGAATTGCAGAATTGTTGCTAAATTAATCCAAAGCCATTCAGTGGAGAGTTTATCTCCACCATAACATGAAATCTCTGAATAACAATGAGGCTAAAGATAAATCATTCCAATCCAGTAGCTTTTACCATAACCCTAAACAAACTTGTTGTCCCTGTCCTGAATCTTGCTGCCTATTATGTAAGACTTACTTTACAAGATACTTTTTTCAGCCATGCCAGAGGCATGGATGTTCCCAGGCCAGGGACTGAACCCACACCACAGCAGCAACTTGAGCCATAGCAGTGACAACACCAGGTCCTTAGCCCACTGAACCACCAGGGAACCTGCAAGGTTTGACTTGCTATAAGGGGAAAACTTGGTATACCTAAGCAAGATCTATGTAATTTCAAGAAGCTATGAAGTCATACATTAGAGACACCATCTATAGCAGCTTCCCCAGACCCATAGGGTACTCAGGGACCCAGGACCAAGAGCGTGGGGCCCAGAGCAGAAACTCCAGAGAGGGGTGACTTTAAGGAGAAAATTAGAAATGGGAATAATAACAAACAAGAGTTTCATTCATCTCTTTGAATTGACCCTCTCCATTCTCCATCCTGCTTTTGTTTTGGAGGCTGATGTGTAACCACTATAGCTGCAGCATTAGGCTTCTTTGTTCTTTGGTTCTTGTTTGTGTTTAGCCAATGAGGAAGCCCCCATAAGTGTGAGGAGAGGAGATGGTAAGTTACATATTCCACTGGCTCCATCCCTGAGACAAAGCTAGGGCTGCTTGTGTCCTGTGCCCAAAGTCACTCTTCCTCTTAGGGTAGATTCCTTCACAGAGCTCCCAGTTTCAGATTCCAGGAGCCACTCCAACTACTCAGGACTGTGGGTGGTTAAGAGCTGCAAAATTTCCCAAGATCAGTGTACTCCTGTTTTCCTTTATTTTTTTTCTTTAACTTCTGACACTTCAGCTATAAGTAAATCTTTCTCAATATTCTAATTTGTGTATAGTCTTTGTTTCCTGTTGGATTCTGACTGGTACAGGAAAGGCATATATAGGAAAAGCCTATTCTTTACCTCTGGATAAATCACTCAGGGCTTCCCACATATAATCATTGAGCACACATTATGGACATTTCCAACTCGCTGCTCTCTTTCTCTTGTCTGAGAAAGGAGACCTACAGTTTTAATGGCTTAGGCTATACTGAAAAAATAAACTGGTTTCTCTTGTTAGTACCTAAAGGTATTCTATAAAAATAAAAATATCCAATAGTATTTAGGCTTTCAGATATTCTTCCTACTTCACCTCCAGTACACTGCTATATGTTTGTAAAAACTGCTCTGTCCTATTCTGTGAGGCTTCCAAAAACCTCTGCAGCAGAGTCATCTGTTATTGTAGGAAAGCTTGATGCATAGGAAAAAAGAACAACAACAGCTCAGGAAATCTGTATCCTGACTATCCTGAACAATAGAACAGACGGTGTTTTTCTGAACTCTGAACAATGGGCATGTAAGGATAATTTCAGCTGCAGAGCTAAGCAGTTTGGATTGACAACAACATAAATCAGCTTTGACAATGCATCCCCTCAGCCAAGTTCACTCATTCATCCACATTAGAAAACAGAAGCTCAGAAGTATAAGACTAGCTACCAAAGGATAGAAAACATGTTGGGGAAAATTACTTGGGGGTAATATGCCAGACAGGCGATGAAATGATGTAGTACTTAGCTGAACAATTAGCAGTGTCACTAGTACTCTTCAAAGACATGGTTCAATTATTTCACTTTTGTCTAAATACATATATTAGTTTTCTGAGATGAAGCTTAGGAGAAACTGAAAGATATTTGAGTTGATTGGAATGGTCATAGAATTGGGAAGGCTGATCTATTTGACAGTAGGGAGAGAAGGTGGGGAATATTAAATGATACAGCACACAAGCTGGGGATGGGTATGTGATAATGTGTTTCAGTGGAAACAATAGTCATAGGTTCATCTTATGCAGCCAGCATTCTATCCATAGAAAAAGAAGACATGATAATTAACAAGACCACCCTCTCAGTATGTCAACTTTTTGTCCCATACATGGAAGCTGAAGAGGAAAAACGTTCAACTTCTTACACTCTTAGGATCTTATAAATAGTCACCATTACATCACTATAGAGTTGCATAGATGACTGGATCAATAGAGAATGGACTTTTGCATGTTAGCACTTAGGCAATTTTCTTTATTGTATTGGTGTTCCTTCTCAATGATATTACTTAGATCTTGTCTAGAAAATACCACCAATTTTTTTTTAAGCTAATCCTTTCAACTTCAATCTTTTTCTTTCTACTAGTTCTGAAATTATCTTTTTAAACCTCATGTCAGGCCGTGCTATTCCTTTGGCTTCTGACTGCCTACAGTAGTGAGTTTAATTGTTTTCTGTAGAATTCAGGATGCTTCATGCTCTGACTCCATCTCACTTTTTAGTACCAGCCTAGAAGTCAGAAGAATCAGCACAATTTCTAGCTGCTAGTAATGAGCAATATGACCTTCGATAAATCCCTTCTCCCTCCTTGAATCATCTGAATTATACTAGTTAGATAGCCTGCTTGCTTATTCAGGACTAATTAAATATTTTCATTAGTTGAAAATTCATAACAGATCTTACAGCATGCTTAAATTATGTGCAATTATGCTTGAGTAAACTGTCTAGTAAATTTTACATAGTTTTCATTGCAAAGTCATGTGTCTGGTAACATTTATCTCATCTTTGTGTTATTTTATTAAATTTCTCAGGTGTTAAATTCCTCCAGATACTGATGTAATGATACATGGATTGAAAGGACTCTATTTAAAAATGTGCATCAATATTCAGGTGCATTGTTGAAAAAGTTGTGGAAGTAAAACTTTTTTCTTCAATCAGGATTATTCAAGACTAAGTACAGCATATGTTATTTTGATATAATAGCATACAGCGTACACAGCAGAGATAAGATGCGTTATTATATCATCTACAATTTCTAGGTAAACATAAAACTCAGCCTTCTTCTAACATCCAGCACAAAATATAATCATGAGTATAAGACATTAATTTTTTTCAAGCCATTTGTTTTTAATCATTTCCTCTCAAAAAAAAATCTGACTAGTCTTATTTCTCAGAGCTTGTAGTGATACACTCTTCCAGGTGTGGGACACAGAATGCTACTTATCACCCCATGAACTCCAAATAACTGGACTAGGAATAGCTACTTGAAGCAAGACACAATAAGACTCTTTCTGGAGCCAGTCCCAGTTGAGACTCAGAGTGGGCAGACATAAATATCTGGGAACAAGCTGGCACCCAGGGTCCTGAAAAAGTTGGCAGGTTTTATCCTATGCACTGACCTTGCCTGAAACCGAGCCTGTATTTCATTGCCAAGTGTGTGTAACAGAAAAAAAAGGACCCTATTTTCTAATTCCCCCAGAGGCACTATATGAGCTCAAGGTATCCAGTCTAGGATAGGCTTGTTTGGCAACTATGTAAAGAGAAACATGACATTTGGACTGCATGAGGCTAAGTGTGAGGCAGGCATGGAGACCACGGCAGAGGCAGAGGACCATGAGATACAGATATAGAGGAAACAAAAGAAGTAAATCTGAAAGCAAGAGAGCCTCGGGATGGAGCCACTATGAAAGTAGCTGAGAGTACTCCTCTTCCCAGCTACTGTTCCAGGTAAAGTTCTTCTGCTTCCACAGCCCTTGGTTTTTGGGTATGGTAGTCTGCAAAAACAGCTATACACCTGCCTCTGGTCTGATGACCTACTTTTGTAACCGGGCAGAGCAGGATCCCGTGGGGCCTTCTTTCCCAAGCAACCCACTGTTGCTGGCCCATGTCCTCCAATTGCCTCTTGTCTGTAGATAAACTTTAATCTGTTAGGCCTTCCCCTAATTCCAAAAAGTAAATTTAATCAGATAAGTGAAAAAATGCATAAAGGAAAACAAGCAAGCAAGACAACATAATAATAGTTTACCATTAAACAACGTCTGGGACCTCTAGTTCCTTCTCAAAGGCTATAGATAATATTCCGACCCATATCCTTTGAGCTATTTTGCAGATGCTGAAACCCCTACCAGGTGGAAGAAGTTAACTATATGCATGTAGACCACCAGATCAATTGGCCCCAGAAGGTTGATGATATTGACTTCCAATTACCTCACCACCAACCAATCAGAAGAATGTCATGAGCTGATAACACACTTTATAATGCCCTTCCCTCACCCTGCCTTATATGTCCCTAAGAGCCTTTGGGGAGTTCAGATCTCTTAAGCATAGCTACCTGGACTTATTTGGCACCCTGAAATAAATGCTGTACTTTCCTTCATCACAACCCAGCGTCAGTAGACTGGCTTTACGGCATTGGCAAGCAGACCCAAGTTTGGTTCAGTAACACTTTGACCCAGAGAATGTGGTGAAAGTGACACTGTGACTGTTCCAAGTATAGGCATCAAGAGGTCTTGCCTACTTCTGTACTCCTTGGAGCTCTGCCAGCTACCATGTGAATAAGTCTGGGTTACTTATTAGATACCAAGAGACATGTGGCCAAGTCACTCCCAGCATTTCAGTCAAGAGCCACTAATCCCTAGCAGTAGAGTCACGTAACTGTCAGACTGCTGACTACAAATGTATGACAGAGCCTAGCAAAGGCCAAAAGAGCCACACTGTAGACACCAGTGAAAGTTTCTATCAAAAGCATGCTCTAAATCAGAGGTGGGCACAGGGTTTAGTAAAGGCCAGATAATAAATATTTTAGGCTTTGTGATCCATATGTTTCTCTGTCTCATATACTTTGTGTTTGCTTATAATTCTTTAAAACGTGAAAACCATTCCTATCTCTTGTGCTAAAAGTGGTTACTGGTCAGATTCAGCCCGAGTCATAATTGACTGGCCTCTCACCTTTATAAATGTTACTTCTTTTAAGACTCCTATAGACTGACTGTGTTCCCCTGAAATGTCTACATTGAAACTTAATATCCAAGGTGAGAGTATTTGGAAATGGGGGGCCTTGGGAGGTGAATAGGCCACGAGGATGGAGCTCTCATGAATGGCATTAGTGCCCTTTTAAAGAGACCCTGGCAAGTTCCTTGCTCCTTCCACTGCGTGAGGATACAGAAAGAAGGTGGCCATTCATGAACCGGGAAGTAGGTTCTTACCATATGCTGAATCTGCTGGCATATTGATCTTGGACTTCCTTGCTTCCAGACTTATGAAAATTAAATGTTCCTTGCTTAAGCCACCCAGTCTAAGGTATATTTTGCTAGAGCAGCCTGAACATACTAAGACAAAGGCTCTATGTTTTAGGATGGTTTGCTTTGCAGGAGAAGCCAGCTGGCACAATGTGGGATATTTCTATCACTTTAAACAAATAAACTTTTCACTTTTTTTTTTGCAACCCAAATTGCCTTGACTTGGATTGTAACTTTAAAATAACAGAATCCATGAGAGAAGAAGTCAATATCACACACGGAACTAATCAGAAACAGCAAGATTAGAATCCCTCAAGAATTCATGGCCTTTGTTTAGAAAGCGTTCACATATCCCACACAAAAAGACGCTTTCTTTCAACTTTGAAAATCTGACATACTCAGAAAGCAAACCATCCTCAGCATTATTTCTTGGCATTTAATGTAGTTTACGTTTGTTCTAAATGTGATTCTTTACAACATATGCTTGCTCTGATGGAAGAAATTAGCAAAGGATTATTGCTTTCCTTAAGTCGATTAGGCTGAAAAGAAATGAGTTGTTTTTTTTCTATTGCTGTCACACCAGCTTTATTTCTAAGGCAACACGTACAGGGATTTGATTCTGTTAATGAAAAGATTACCACAGAATTTGTCATCTCATGTTCTATGCCCATCTCATTTCAATGGTATTGGAATTGAACTCTAAATGTATATTCTGATGTAAATAAAATCAGGTAAACTTACTAAATACAAAAAAGCCTGTTGTAATTAGGTAAGGGTGTGTGTGTATGTGGGTGTGTGTGTATGAGAGAGAGCTAGAGGGAGAGAGGGTTTTTTGTTTTGTTTTGTGTTCTTCAAAAGCATAAAATACAGCTTTTAACTTTTGTTTATTACTTTTTTGGGGGGCACACCCACAGCATATGGAAGCAAGTTCCTAAGCTAGGGATCAAACCCATGCTGCCATAGAGATGATGCTGGATCCCCCCTGCTGCATCACAGTGGGGACCTCAAAAGATAACTTTTAAAGGAAAGGCAACTAGAAAACCTAAATTTATTTACATGGCACATTTCTTTCTGGGAGAACCCTAACTCTATATATGTGGCTTTAAAATGTTGCTGATGAAACAGAATAATTCCTTATCTCCTAAAAATTCTTTTGGTTCATTAATGAGGAGCATAATCAAAAGACGAAGGAGACAAACTTTTGTTTGCTTAAGTAGCCAAGTGAACATTATGGATTGCTCTACTGAGCAAATGTGGTTGTTTGCAGACTAACAAGACTTTAGGAATTAGCAGAAGAATTTCTCTGTAAGGTATTTGAAAAACTGGAAACACACAGTGATTTTCATCACACAGGTAGAAGTAAAGAGCAAGTCTTCGGTTCCCTGGGTACATGGACAATGCACTGTTGACAAGACATTTCAATCTTGAGTCATCGTGAATATCAGATATAAGTAAATTCTATTTATATTAAATGAAATTAAAGGCTTACTTTAAAAAGCTTAATATTTGCCCCAGAGCAGTATCTCTAAGTATATTAGCTAGAATTCTGTAAAAGAAGTAAATTCTCTTTTTCTCTCTCCCTCTTCATACATTTTACATCTTGTTCTCTGTACAACGGAGCTTATGCACTTTTGATATCAGGACACTTATGACCTTGCTTGACTTAATTTCAAACTCTAGATCATTACAGACAAGAATATATGATTGCTACTATTCAATTCTGCAAACAAGTACTATGTGAAGTGAATCTAGAATTTACTAAAACACCTCTAAATTAGTGTTATGTTAAAGACACCAGAAAAAAGAAGTGCTCTAATGAATCTCCAAGAAAAGTCAAAACCATCAGTACCTCTTGACTATACAGGACAATAAAGAATAAACTAAAACTGATAAACATCTCTACCTAACACATATCTCTTACATTTTTCATATTGTGTCTCTATTAATTAGGAAACAAACAATGTAGGACTATTGGCTTTGGAGAGAGATCTATGTACTGTATAAGCAAGATTTGAACATGCGTCAGCAATAAACACATACTGGGTTTTAATTAAGAGAAGAGTGTTTGGGTGTTCCTGTTGTGGCTCAGTGGGTTACAAATCCAACTATTATCCATGAAGATGTGGGTTCAATCCTGGCCTTGCTCAGTGGGTTACGAATATGGTTTTCGTATGAGCCGTGGTGTGGGTCACAGACACAGCTCGGAGCCTACATTGCTGTGGCTGTGGTGTAGGCCGGCACCTGCAGCTCTGATTTGATCCCCAGCCTGGGAACTTTCATATGCCATGGGTATGGCTCTAAAACAACAACAACAACAAAGAGTCTTTGAATCTAAAAACATTAAGAGAAGTATACAGTCATGCTGGGAAGCCCCTGCTTGTGGTGAGAGCTTACCTTTCTCTTTCTTAATGTGGCTTTAAGTGATAGATGGTTTTCCCCTTCTCCCACACTTCCATCTCAGATAAACTACTTAACAAGCTACATGACCTGAACTGGATAGTATAATTATCTATTTTTAAAAAGAGATAAATGAATGGTTATAGATTGACTGATAATTTTACTGAGCATAACTTGGAATATCCAACGGGTATTTAATTTCCTAAACTAGAATGTATTTAGCTAATGAATACTTCTTCTGGATGGCCACAGCAATCATATATTTTCATTGTCTTTAGACTACTGCTGTCTAAAGACACACTGACTCATCAATGGGTCAAGACAATCCTTCCTCTCTATTAGTCATCCATGTTCACTTTACGCTTCACAAAACTAGAGAAAAAATCAAATTTTTAAAACCAGTAATTAATATAGTCACTCAGTCAATACTTACTGGACCCATGATAAGTTACAAAGATGAAGATGTCACTTATGGGGAAACAGAAAAGCAATATACTTCAATATCACATGGCAATCGTTAAAATGATGTCTATGTATATGTGAAGAGTGTAGGTAGGGTAGGGTGACCTATAAGGTAGGTAGGATGGCTGTATATTTTATCATGCAAAACCAGACATTTTCAAGAGCAAAATGCATGTTATTAATAACAATGTTTGGGTGGCACTTGTAAGGCTGGGCTCTTCCATGGCATTTCACTTACATAGTCACTCTGGAGATAAGGAATGGGAATTAGTTCATGGGCAGTATTTAGTGGACAGACTCAGTATTGACTAAAACATAATACTTGAACTTGATAGCCATTCCCTATTTAATCACTGTCAGGAAAAATTACATATATGTATTTTTTTTTATTCATACATTATTTTCAGGTATTTATTCATATCAGTCATATGTTCTACCCAGACAATATATTTTTCTGTAATGTTTACAGCGGTCTTATTCACAATTGCCCAAATTTGGAAGCAACAAAGATGCCCCTCAATAGGTGAATAGATAAACTGTGATACATCCAGACAGTGGAACACCACTCAGCTCTTGAAAGAAGTGAACTATCAAGCCACAAAAAGATACGGAGGAAACTTAGACACATGTTTTGAAGTGAATGAGTCCAAACTTAAAAGGTGATATGTGGCGTGATTATAACTCATTGACATTCTGGAAAAGGCAAAACTAAAGAGACAGTAAAAATATCAGTCCTTTCCAAGAGTTAGTGGGGAAGTAGGGTGAAGAGACAGAGCCTAGAGGATTTATAGGGCAGTGAAACTCCAGACAATTTATTTTTGTTAATGCTATCTATGTATTACTGTAGTGAGCGATCACCATGTTCCAGCAAAAGCTATTTATGGACATACAAACATGATTAATTCTAGGAGTCATATTTTGGATTTCATATTTGACCAAAATAACAAGACATGGAAGAAAATGAAAGTATGAAATATATTTAAGCAACAGAAGCCCTCTGGCTGTAATTGTTAGAATAAAATTTTATAGCATTAACCAACAAGACTATATAACTATACCTGAAAATGTGGAAATAAGGAAAAGCGCTATCCATTATAAGAGGATAAGTTTTACATGAACCATTTTAATTTATGAACAAAAATATTAGATTATCAGAACTAATTTTTTTCTCCTTAAGCCTTTTTTTTTAGAGGATCCGTATCTATGTAATTTAAAAACTCAAGTACTTCAAACAAAGAATAGAGTTGGCAATTTGGAAGTGTAAGCATTCAGTAAAATATAGGACTTATTTTGAATACATAGGAAATATTGCTGTCATATTAGAGGCTAATCAACTGCCTAATCTCATTTTCAAGTAGAATTCTTTACCCTGAGATATATGTGTAAAAGTGTGAAATTATTCATACCAATAGCAATTTACTTTGCTTCTATTAGTTTTTCAGAAAATTCTTCTCAGTGGTTATATTTCCTCTTTTTGAGTATTTTCTTTTCCCAATGCTAGTGAAACAAACATAAAGTCATTGTTAGTATATTCTTCCCAAATTCAGAGTGGACAACATTACAAAGCAAGTTCATTGTAGTTTTATGAAGTTAAATTAATCATAGTGATCATCATTTTAAGGCTAAATGAATTTGCATTTATTCACAAATATCTGTACCAAGAATTGGGCTGAATATCTATACCCAGATAGATACCCATATCTATCTGGGTATAGATATTCAGCCCAATTCTTGGTACAGATACAGATATAGATATATTGTAATGTTCTGGCACTCAAGAAACCTGAGGCATACATAGAGAGCCAGGTAAGTAGACCAGCATTTAATAACAGTGTGATTGAAGTGATTAAAGGGTTAGCCATAGTGTAATAAGGTAGCACACAGAGGCAGGCGTAACAAATTCTAGTGAGCAGTGAGATCTAAAAAAGACTATTTTTTAGTTCTTAAGGAAGAATATTATTTGGAATAACGTGAGAGAGAGTAGGAGATCTCTCTAAGCAAAGGAAGTTCACTGTGAAAATATCAGGGGCCAGAAAGAACATGGACAATATGGAAAATAGCAAGAAATCAATAAGATTAGAACACAGAGTGTTGTGAAGATACAAGAAGAAACCGACTGGCAAGTTAAAATCAAGCTAGCTTCCATGGTAAGATGAAATCTGCATTTTAATTCTTTTAATCAGGAACATTTATACTAAGGCAATATATACATGTTCAAAATAACCCCATGTCAAAAAAAAAGAATACCTCTCTGGTTTTATATTTGCATTTTACTAATTTCCCTTCATTCACCCCCAGAGTGTTTTATAAACCATTTTATTCACCTCCATGTGTTTTATGAACACTGAAAGCAAGTTCCTGCCCTTACTTATTATTTCTTCCCCTGGAATGTTCCCCCTCCTGGTAGACTGATGGTTTGCTTCTCTCCCCTCCATTGGATCTTTACACAAAACATTACCTGCTCAGTGAGGAATTGCCCTGAGTGTCCAAGGTAAAATCACAGCCTTCTGACACTCTTTCCCACTTCTTTGCTTTATTTTTCTCCACAGTAGTAAATATGTTCATAATTACGTATTTTCTAGTTAATGTTGCATTATTTTCTCTCACACTAGAACCTAAGTCTCAGAAGAACATAGATTCTCACCAATTTTGGTCTCTGCTGCTTTACCTGCATCCAAAACAGAAGCTAGTCCATAGTAGACACTTAATAAATATTTCTTGAATAAATGAATAAATTAATGAACGCTAGTTATCAGGTTCTCTCCATTCTCAATAGTTTAACTGGCACATCCAGACTGGCTACGTATATGTTTTCACATTCCCAGATTTCAGAGGACTTTTTTTTTTGTGCAAAAAGTATTAGATACACTTATTTTTGCTTTTGGTTATAACGCTTGTCTGAATTAAACTACAATCTACAACATAGTTCTGTCTATTAATAGAAAGTTACTTTACTCATTCTACTTTACAAGTTTCACTACTAAGGCTAATAAAAGCAAGGAAAAAAATGTGTGAAACTAAATTAACAGTTAAACTAGGATAGCACAAATCTTGTTAAAAATTTTATTATAACTTTCTGTTTTTCTTTTTCTATTTTTTTTCCTCCCAAAACTACTATGGGTCCATAGTAGAGTAGCAGTGAAATATTTCCACAAACGAATTATTTTGAATGTTTAGCTTAATGAGTCTGTCATTTGAGGTAGCTACTAAACAAAATGAAATACAAATATAAAATTAAGCCCCAATGAGACATGTCCAGCAAGTCCTTTGTACTCAGGACATCTCATTGGACCTAGTGTTCATCCACATGGTGGTACTTGCATAGGGCTACAATGCTCTGTTCTTCCACCTACATTCACTACTAGATTTTAAGCAAATCAAGGAGAGAAAATGTCTTTTGCCCACCAGTAGGGGGATATAAAAGATGTATTTGAGTATTTCTGACCTGCAGAGATTTGCCAAAGTAGCCCTTATTCATATTCCAATGCATAGAGTTCCTGTGAAGAGGTTTCTACAGTAAGAATTTTAATTATGCAAAAAATTGAAACAAGTAATCTTTTGACCTGAGGTTTTGAGGATTGGAGTGGAGGTGGGACAAATGCCCATTTGCAGTGAGTTCTCTGCAGCCCCTGAGAATGAGGACAAATTCAGTAATAGAGAAAGCTGCAAAGGATAATATTAGTTCTGGATTGAGTATAGTACATATTACTTAAAAGCTTCATGACCTAAGAACCTTAAATAATCCCAAATTTATTTCTTGGAGGTGAAAATGTCTCTTTGTGAAACTCAAAATATTATTTGCTAAATGTTATAATATCATGATGGCCATACATTCTATTAAGGTTTCCAGATAATTGAAAATATCTCAGTGAGGAGAAAGGATTTATTTTCTTTTTTCTTTCTTCCTTTCTTTCTTTCTTTCTTTCTTTCTTTCTTTCTTTCTTTCTTTCTTTCTTTCTTTCTTTCTTTCTTTCTTTTTTGCTTTTTTAGGGCTGCACCTGCAGCATATGGAAGTTCCCAGGCTAGGGGTTGAATCATCAGTGCTGTGGCTGCTGCCACAGCCACAGCAATGTGAGATCTGAGCCACATCTGTGACATATACCACAGCTTATGGCAACACAAGATCCTCACCCCAATGAGACAGGCTGGGGATTGAACTAACTTCCTCATGGATATTAGTCAGATTCATAACATGAACGCCCAAAAAGGATTTCTGAGTTAATTTTCACTTGTCAAAAGGATGTACTTACAACAGATTCCATGTTTGACATTATCAGAAGGGGTTGACAGTGGAGCCTCTATTTCTGTAGGAATGGTCATGTCAGAAGGGTCATGATGCTAATGCTGGATGTCATTGACCATGGAAGTAATACCAGCAAATGTGTGCTCAGAATTGCAGTATCAATACAGGTATAATAGTAGAGAAGCACAGGCTGGACTGATGAACCCAGTAAGACAGCCCAGGAGGATCCTAAGCCATACCCAGATGTCACCAGAAAAGAGATGAAAAACTCTTTAAATACAATGGATTAGTATTGTAAGCTCTTGAAGAAATAATCTAAAATAGGCTTTCAGATAATCAAGACATTTAAAAAATAAAGGTGACCAGGAGCAAGAATAGAAGAGTATGGACATATCCAGAGAAATACCAAATAGAAAATCTAGACATAAAAATATAACCTTTCAAATTGAAAACACAAACAAGTGAGCTCAAAGGGTGAAAAAAATAGTAAAATTTATCAGAGCAAAAAAATCCCAAACTTTTCTATAAAAATATTATGTAAAAATTTTTGAAAATTAAAAAAAGACTATGAATCAAGACATTTCATCAGCAAAAATGGAAGCTTAATATAATTGTCTTTAAAGCATTTAGAGAAAGCATAAACCTAGAATTCTATGGACAACTAAACTATCATTCAATAATAAAGGTTAAAAAGAAACTTGTTCAGTCTTACAAAGACTAAGAGGTGCTTACCAGTCATAAACTAAGTGAAGAAATGTTAAAGCATTTTCCTCATAACAAAAACAGATTACAAAAGAATGGAGTAGGGTGCAAGAAATAAAGGAAGCAAAACAATAGGGAACTTATTGCTAAATCTAAACTAAATATTACTGTAAAAATAATGATATTATATTGGGGAATATAAGTTCAAAATAAAACTAAAGTATTTGTAAACAGTAACACAGTACATGGATTTGAGAGACTCAAATCAAAGGGTTTTTTTTTTTTTTTGTACATATACCGCAGGGGAGGTCTATATAACTTTTAATTTGATATTCTGGAATAAACATAAAAAATTAAGACAGTTAGTTAAAAAATCTTTTCCCTTGATTTGAAGTAAAATTAATTTGGCAGCAAAATATGACCTGAACCAATGTGTAAGGTTATATAAAGTCCTAATTTGTCCACTTAGTATCAACAACCACATGACTGAGTGCAGACATGTTGATATGTACTGTCATTATGAGATGCTGCTCCAGATCCTGCTTCTGGATTTACATAATATGAAGTTGTTGTTATGTGCTATATCACTTTCCTAAAATGTGAAAAATGCTGAATCAGAAAGACATTTGACATCAAGGGAAAAAGTTAATTATGGATCTGTAATGTTAATTTGTATTTAAAAATTATGTTACACACACATACATCATATTATATCATATCATAGTAACTATTACTGAAAAATATAAAATTGGAGCAAATAGTGAAAATGTGATAAATCCAGGAAGGCCAGAGTAGAAAATGAAAGGTGCAGAGAAAAACTGATCAATTAAAAACTAAAAAGAACAAATATATCAAGTAAACTTAATACACATGAAAAAATTAAATTTACCAGATAAATGGCAGAAAACAACAGTCTGTATTTAAAACCAAATTAGATAATATTTCTAAGAAGCAGTTTTAAAATGTAATGACCAAGTAAGCTCTTATTAGACTGGCCCTGTGGCAGGTAACAAATATATACTCTATAACTTTCACATTCATTTTCATTTAGTTTGAAATATTTTTTGGTTTATCTTGAGAATTCTTATTTGACTCAAGTTTTTTTTCAGAAATGGGTAGTATCATTTCTAAATATTGGGGAAGGGGATTCTAGCTATTTTAGTTAATGATTTGTAATTTAATTCCTCTGTGGTTTGAAAATAAATTTTGTGTGATTTTGCTTATTTTAAACTTGTTAAGGTGTATTGTATAGCCCAGAATACTCTGTTTTGGTGAAGGTCACATGTTAGCTTGAGAAGAGTGTGAATTCTGCTGCTGTTTTATCCTATAAATGTCAGTTAGGTCAAGGTGATTGATGGTGCTTTTCAAGTGATCTATATCCTTACTGATGTTCTACCTTCTTGATCTATCAACTACTGGAAAATGAGTGTGGGAGACTTCAACTCTCACAGTGGATTTGTCTGTGCCTCCTTTCAACTCATGTATTTTGATGTTTTGTTAGGTTCATATACTTTAAGGATTCTTATGTCTTCTTAGAGAATCGACTCCTTTATCGTTTCACTTGTCTTAAAAAATTTAGTGTTTATCCAACATACAAAGAACTAAAAAACTGTATGCAAACTAATCTCAGAAGAAAAGGACAATTAGAGATGTACAACCAGGAAACAGATGTTGGAAGTAGCAGACAAAGACCTGAAAGAAGCCATTTTAGCAATGCTCAATGAAATAAAGGGAATACACTCAAAATGAATAAAAAAGTGAGGAATCTCAATAAATAAATAGAAAATATAAAAATGAGTGGGATAAAAATTTAGAGCTGACAATTATAGTATATTTAATAAAATATTCACTAGGGTTGCTAGTAGAATATAAACAAAGGAAGTTAATCATTGGACATCATCCCCTATGCATAAGAAATTTAAAAAAATACTGAAAATAAATGTATAGGCTAAGGGCAATTGGAGGCAACATTAAAGTTATAATGTAAGTGTAAGTGTTTTACCAGAAAGAAAAAGGAGAAAGAGTACGATAGGAAAACTGAAGAAATATTGGTCAAAAATTACTCAACTTCTTGAAGGCATCAGTTTTCAGAATCAAGAGTTTTAATAAACCCAGAGAGGACAAATACATATGTAAAAAAAGGTTTTTAAAACTGGATTCATGGAATTAAATTTATAAAAGCCAAAAAATAAAATAAAATTCTAAATGCAAGTATTTAAAAAATAGCAATTACATACAGGGAAATAACTCTAAATACCAATTCATGATTAATCATGAAGTCATAAGACAATGGAACACAAAATTTAAAGTACAGAAAGGAAAAGAAAAATTGGCAAGTCAGAATACTGTATCTAGTAAAATTATCTTTTAGGAATAAAGTCCCAATAAACAAACTTACAGATAAAGAAAATTAAGAATATTAATAGCCAGCAGACTTATTTTATAAGGAAAAAAATGCTAAGATAGGTTCCTCAGGCTGAAGAGAAATTCTATCAGAAAGAAATATGAATTTTTAGAAACAAGAGAAGACAAATTAAGTATATCAGAAAATGTAAATATCTGGATAAATATCAAATAATATTTTTCTTTAAAATATATGACTGTTGAGTATGTCTTGTTGAATATTCATTGCATATAAATGTAAGACCCATGACAACTATATCATAAAGTATGTCAGTAGGTAGTTAAGAAACCTATGTGGTTACAAATGTACTTCATACTTTTGCTTTGAAAGTTTAAGAATACATATTTTAATTCCTAAAGAAAACCATTGAAAATGTAATTCAAAGATTATAGCCAAAAAACCAAAGGGTGAATTAAAATGGAATCCAGAAAATAATTCAGTCAAAAATAACACAAATGAATCTATATATAAGACAGAAACAGACTCATTGACATAGAAGACAAACTTATGGTTGCCAAAGGAAAGGGGGAAGGAGAGACAGATTAGAAGTATGGGATTAACAGATACAAGGTACTATACATAAAATAGATAAACAGCGCAAGGAAGTATATCCAATATCTTGTAACAACCTGTAATGGAATATAATCTGAAAAAAGGAATCATTTTGCTGTACATATGGAACTTACATAATAGTATAAATCAACTATACTTCAATTAAACATTTTTAAAAAGAATTATTATGAAAAAAGAATTGGGGAAGAATGTCACAAAAAAAACAGCGGCAGACAAATACAAAAATACAATATGACAGACTTAGCTCCCACCAAATGAATAATTACATTGTATATTAAGGGTCTAAACATGTAAAGGCAGAGATGGCTAGAGTATAAAAGAAGACAATATTTTGTAAAGATGCATTTTAAACGTAAAAACACATTGGGCAAAAACAAATGTTAACAAAAAAAAGTCTGACTTGGCCGTATTAACATCAGATAAATTATACTTCTTGGCAAAGAACAGTATCAGAAATGAAAAGGGGCTTCAAAATGATAATAAAAGATTTTTATCAGAAAGCATAACACTGTAAATGAATACGTTCCTAAAAACAAAGCCTAAATATACCTGAAGCAAAAAACAATTCCACAGTCAGAGGAAGAGACTTTACCACCTGCCATCACAGCATATCTTTGTCTGGTGTCTTTGGACCCCCTTCTGTTGTGGGGAAGGGGAATAGGAGCTGTTTGGCCTGGGTCTTATGCCACTGGGTAGAAGGTAGGGACAAGCTGGGCTCTACTAACACTTGGACTGTATGAGATATCAGTAAGGCCAGAGGTAACCTGGATGTAAAGCAGGTGTTGGACTTACACTTTTTTTCTTAGTTCCTTTGGCCAGAAATAGCAGACTTGTTTATGCCTACTGGCAGTTCCAAGTTTCAGGTCTATCAGAAGCCTCATACACTATGCACAAAAAATTAAAAAAAAGAAAGCCTACAGAATACACCATGCTATTCCTCAAGTCCTGAAGTCTTTAGAGAGCCTGCCATTTTTTTTCAAGATTTCAGAATTCTTCTATCATTGTCTATTGAATTATTTCTAAGATATCAAGTTCTATTTAGAGGAGGCTGGCAGGGAAAGTGAGTCTGACATACTATTCCAGAACTTTAAGCCTTAACATTTTTTATGCTTAAATTATCTAATCTTTCTTTGATGGTAAGAGATTTTCAAATCAGTTCTTGTTTCCTTTTAACATGAAACCACTAGTCTTTGATAGTGCCCTTGCCTTCCAGGACACATTTTCCTCAATTAATCTGATAACAGTCAATACATGGCATTTACCTGCCTCAAGAACCACTTCTGACTATGTATCCAGCTGAAGTCAAGAATCATAAGAATTATGGGGTTTTAGAAAGATTTGTTTTCTCTATTCTGGAAGAGCTATAAGAGGCCAGGGTATCTCTTCCTAGACTTCAATTGGAAATACTTTAACCCAGAAGTTTGGGCAAAGAAGAGAGAAAAAAGAAAAGAGATCCAGGATGCAGCTGACAAACTGAGTCACTCTATAAGTGACTGAAGTTATAAGGGACTGAAGTTTTAAATACTTATGCATCTATTTTATTCATTGAGACAAGGTTCATCGGATTTGAACATATCAAATTTCTATCATGTGAAAAGCACTGACAAATGAGTATGAGAACTAGACAGAACTTTCACCTAGACCAACAATCCTTTCTACAGAGGATAATGACGGTCAGATCATGTAAAAAAAACTTCCCTAAAGTCTCATAGCTGTGACTGCAAAATTCAGGTGAAAGCTATCACACTCAGTCAGAGTTTGGCGCTCTTAGCAGTTCTAGGTTATCTTGATGAGAAAAGATACTTTAATTCTGTTGTTAATAAATATAAAATTGAAACCTAACCTTTTGTACAAAAGAGTAATTTAACAGTTTTCTTAGACTCAAATGCCACCATTTCTTAGTAAATGAACCAATTCCAAATTGGAGATAGCAGACTCCATATATGGTAAACTCCAGGGATAAATTCTTTAAATCATTATATAAAATAAATTGAGTCAAACGGTTATTAGGTAAGAGACATAATTGAGAGGCTCTGAGATATTAAATAGTAATTAGAGCGCAAGCAAAACTATATTTGCTGAAATTTGGATAGGTGAAACAGGATCTATAAATGCCAGAATCACATAACATCTTGCTGTTGTGTTGAGGCCAATTTGTGGAAAAAAGAAAAAAAAATGTATTTGCTCCAAGAGCTAACCTTGGTCACTTTTTCCTCCTCAGGATCATCTTGAAGACCACCAATCTTCCTGTACTAAAATGGACCCCTAAACGTGTCTACATTGTGAGGATTCAATATACCTATCAACTCTTTATGTTCATAAATCACAACACCAGAATCCTGGTATGAAAAAGTTAGAGGTGGGAGGGTGGATGTTGGAGAATGCTTAGAAAAATGTGACATTATATAGTGGGAACATAAAAAGTAATTAAATCATAATGGAATTATTTGATGAAGATGGTATAAAACAATTTTATATACATGAAAATGTGTAAACTGTAATACTTCAATTCAGCAATCAATTTCTGTCAGCAAAATCATAATATTATTGAAAACCAGGAGCAGTGAAACAAACCAATAAGACATCTCTCTTTACAGTTACTCACCAAAATACATATACACCCCAGTCACCTCTCTCATATAGCTAGATTGTTAGTATTGTATGATGTGTTGAAAACAGGGTGTGTGATTAGTTTACTACAAAACACATTTCACATGTGATTTTGGATATATTCAGACCCTCCACACAGAAAAAAGGGAGAGTACTTTCACATGTAATTAGCCTGTAATATAAAGCCTTCCTCTACTTTGGGGGCTATTAATTTCATTATCCTTTGAATCTCCTTTACATATTTACGAAGTGCACTGAATATGTGAGTGCTTCTCCAAGGTCACCCATGATTTAGAAGGAAGGAAATACAGCATTTACACAGAGAATTATCTGCACAAGGCAAAGAAGGGCACACATAGAAAAGTCAATAATTATTTATAGTGGTTGATATCTGCCCCGGGGAAGATCCACTTCATGACACTGCATCAATCCCTCAGCTGTGGTTGAGTGGTTGAGTATCTAAAGGCTTAGATATGTCCTCCATTCTTAAAGGTTTTCACTAGGAATGAAAATCAAGGAGGTGCTTCCCTTCACTTCAGCGGAGGTAGACAGCAGTCAAGGAATGACTAACATGAGGGTGCAAAAGACACACTGCACCTCAAGGAGGGACAACTCTGGTACAGTTAACACTACAGTGCTCTTGTGAAATGAGGCTGAAGTGAACTGAAGCCAAGAACATGCCTGTAGCTGATTCCCCTGCCCCTTCCTGCTTCCTTGACTCCCCTTGTAAGAATGACCCATCCCCCAAATAAACCATTTTTATGAGAATCCTTGTTTCAAATGGCATTATTTTATCTTTTATGGCTGAGTAGTAGTTCACTGTAAATATGTACCACATCTTAATCCATTCATCTGTCAATGGACATTTAGGTTGTTTCCACGTCTGGGCTATTGTGAATAGTGCTACAATGAACATAGGGGTGCATGTATCTTTTTGAAAGAAAAGTTTTGTCTGGATATATGCCCAGGAGTGCAATTGATGGATTATACGGTAGTTCCATATTTAGCTGCAGCACCATGAATGCAACTAGAGATTTTCATACTAAATGAAGTTAAGTCAGAAAGAGAAAGACAAATACCATACGATACCACTTACATGAGAAATTTAAAATATGGCACAAATGATCCTATCTACAAAATAGAAACAGACTTATGGACATGGAGAACAGATTTGTGGTTGCCAAGGTGGAGGTGGGAGGAAGTGGGATGGAAGTGGAATGGAAGTGGAATTTGGGGTTGGTAGATGCAAACTATTGCATTTAGAATGGACAAGCAATAAGGTCCTACTGTATATCACAAGGAACTATATCCAGTCTCTTGGGATAAACCATGATGGTATGAGAGAGAGAGAAAAAAAAAATATATATATATGAATGACTGGGTTACCAATTACAGCAGAAATTGACACAACACTGTAAATCAACTACACTCTAATTAAAAAAAAAAAAAAGAATCCCTGTTTCAGGCTCTGCTTCTGAGAGTACTGATCTTAGTCTTTTTTTAAAAAAAATTTTGTTATTTCCCCAATACAATTTTTTTTTCTACTGTACAGCATGGTGACCCAGTTATACATGCTCTGGTTTCTCTTCGGATCGAATAAATCTTTTGCCTTTTACTATAGTCTTGAATGGAAAAACTGATACATGCTTGAGGCAAACCCTTACCCCTAGCAAGACTTTGTCTCCTAAATACTGTGGGACTAAGTGAGATTCTATTCTGTCTCCTGGAAGTTTCTGGCCAAGTTCCCCAGGCTAGTAAAACAGCCCCTAATTTATCGGGTATTCACAGGAGGAAACTGTTCATGTTTTCAGACCCTTGAAATTTCCAGATTTCTACATCAGATCTGCATGATGGCCACATGCTTTATGTTCTTTTACCCAGAAGATATCCTATGTGAGGGATAAACCTTAATCTTTGGCCAAAGATTGTATGTAATTTGTTCAGTTTTTGCAAGTTGTTGCAATAGAAGCATCTGTCTTCTCCAAGCCTTGTCATTTTACCAGGCAAACAGAAGCTTTTACAATAGAGTTGTAATATGTATCATCAGAATATAATATCAATCACATAAAATGTTAAAGTTTTGCTTTAAATGGTCCAATGAATCTGAAAGTGTCTGAGAGGAAAAGGCAGCTGTTTTATATTCACCCAGGTTTTTTTAGTCATATATGACATATTTCATTGCTTCCTGAAAAACCGTGTTTCACTTGATGGATATTCCTTCAGGCTGAACAATGTCTTTAGCATGGTGTATTTTAGGTCTGTTAGTGATTAATTCTCTTACTTTATTTTATTTGAAAATGTTTTTATTTCATTTTCATTCTTGAAGAATATTTTCACGGGATACTGAATTCTGAATTGGCAGTGTTATTTTCTTTATTTCAGCACTGCAAACCTGTTTTCCTGTCTTTTGATTTCCATGCTTTTTTTAATCCTAAGAAGTCAGCATTCATTAATTATTTTACATACACAATGTTTTGTTTTTCTTTGCTGCTTTAAGACTTCTCTATATCTTTCATATTCTGCAGTTTGAATATTATGTGCTAATTCATTTTTAAGTTACCCTGGGTTCTTTTCTATTGAGTTCCTTGAGTTTATAAATGTCTGTTTTTAACCAAGTCTGGGAAACATTTCCTCTTTCCTATTTTCATTCCCTTCTCCTTCTGGAAGTCTAAATGCATATGTGTTAGATCTCTTGAAGCTGCCCCATTGGTCCATGCGATTCTGTTCATGTTTCTTCAATCTCATATTTCTTTGTTCAATTTGATAAGTTATATTGACTAATCAGTAAATTGACTAATCAGTGATATTTTCCTCTGTAATCTCCATTTTCTTTTAAACCAGTGGGAGAATTCTTAATTTAGATACTGTGATTTTCATTTCTCAATTTTTAATTTGTACTTATATGCTGAGATATACTAGCATTGTAATTATTTTGAGCATGTTTCCTCTATATCATTGAGTACAGATATAATAGCTTCTTATATGTTTTGTCTGCCAATTCCATACACCTCATTTCATGGTTAGTCTCCTTTGTTGCCTTTTCTCTTAAAAATGGGTCATTCTGTCCTCTTATAAGTAACCACCAATTGATAAAATTTTGTAAAATGCTTAAAAATATGCTTGTTGCTTTATTTTACTTATTTATTTTTGCCTGATTCTTTTCTATCAAGCCTGTAATATTTGATAGGGTATTATTATTTAAACTTATTTGCAAGTCCAATTTCTCTTTTATATGTATTAATTTATCTATAATTCCTAAAACTGCTGCCAAGTAATGTTCTGTGGGAGGATTTCAACATTTACAAAGTTTGGCAAATACTGCATAACCTCTTCTTCAATTATACCAAGACTATTGCAATAGATACTGTGTACTCTTGCATTAAAGGATCCTTTATGCCCTCTTTAACTTTAGTAATCCAAGAGCTCATCAAAGAAATTTGACTTTTGAAACTCCTTTTTATAATTAATTTTTTATAAAACCTAATAAATTACTTTGGGGAATGTAGCATAGCATAAATAATTCATATTAGTTGTTTTAAATTTTTTAATTTTAAATTATTATTTTTTTCTTTTTAGGGCTGCATCTGTGGCATATGGAAGTTCCTAGGCCAGGGGTGAGATTGGAGCTGCAGCTGCCAGCCTATGTCACAGACACAGCAATGCAGGATCTGAGCCGCATATGCTACCTATACCACTGCTCACAGCAATGCCAGATCCTTAACCCACTGAGCGAAGCCAAGTATTGAACCTGTGTCCTCATGGATATAAATCAGTTTCATTACCACTGAGCCACAACGGGAACTCCCGCAGATTTTCTTTATAATCACAGTTTAACTTTTGATCAATGTCTACTTTTATTGTTTGTTAATTGCCCTGTCCTAAAAGAGAGTTACCATGCTTGACATTTCTTCTATCTCGTAGTACACAACAAATTAATCTTGGAAATGCACTGAGACCCTAAATATATATATATATTTATATATTGATCGAAACAGTTTGGCTGAAGCAGAAGTCAATGAAGACATCCATGAACACATTTTAACCAACCCACAATTTGGAAATTTTCAACTTTCATCAAGTTGAGTCAGATAACTAGACTTAATATTATTGGCCAACTTTCACGGGATAGCTAAACATGTTCCTCTGGTAAGAGCTACTTTTAATGAAATATATCAAATTATAAAATTCCAATATAGTTTTTTTGTAATAGTTTTTCTGGTTAATTTTATTCCCAAATATTTTAAGATTCTTTTATGAAAATATGCTATAGTGAGGGGGTCCAGCAGCCCTGTTACTTTACCCCATCATTCAAAAGGGGGATTTAGTAGGAGACTAGTCACATACTAACTCTTAAAAAATATATTCCACAAATAAATAGATGACCTATCCACTTTCACAAAGCAGATGGGAACAATTAAAATTTCACAGACAAATGTCTAGATAAATGGAAATGCTTTTAGAAGGAAGATTTCAAGTGCTTTTTAAAGGATAGGTTCCACCTTTCTTACTGCCTCAGATGGAGAGGAAAAGTAATTCATATCTTTAAATTAGCTTTGAGTAATGGTGAAG
The DNA here is from genome assembly GCF_016906955.1 of Phacochoerus africanus. Classification (NCBI taxonomy): domain Eukaryota; kingdom Metazoa; phylum Chordata; class Mammalia; order Artiodactyla; family Suidae; genus Phacochoerus; species Phacochoerus africanus. The sequence goes on along the minus strand of NC_062544.1, from coordinate 101,057,696 downwards.
TGAGACCTGAATGAAAGTAATTATCGGGTGCATAATCTCATTAACTCGAAATAAAAATGAACTGGGGAACTGCAGTTCTGAGTATTCGTTTCCCAAATCTGTTCATAAAGGCACACATATCATCCAAATTTTCTCCTATATCACCAGCTATGTACTCAGAGGAAATAATTTTGTAATAAGTAATACAAGATTTGGAAAACATGAAAAGGGGAAAAATAAAATTTGGACCAAGGATGGCTGACACTTTCAAAGAGTATGTATAAGGGTGCTTAAGAGATTCAAAAAAAAATTTTTTTACTTCAAATTAAAATTCTTTAACACAAATTTTTCCTCTTCATTGTTTCCAAGCTTACAAAACTGTACATAGGCATACATTTTAAAGATCCAAACAATAAAAAATATATATATAATGCAGAACTAATATTCTTCTTTTAACTTTATCTTCTTTTAGCATATCACTTATGAGCTTCTAGTAGTATCTACTGGGTATATAAGTTGTATACATATGTATGTATCTATGTACATGTATATGACATAAACACTATATACTGAACATTTTTCTGCAATTTTTTTAAATTTAGAAAATGCCATAAGTCCCATTTCATCATAGTTCATAGAGATCTACTTCCTGTGAAATCATGCAGCATATTCTGTAATAAGTGTATAATGTAATTTATTTATCCAGTTTTCTATTGAAGGATAGTTAGATGATTTTCATTGATTTTCTATTAGATGTGGTACCCTACAGTATACCTTGGTACATTCTATGTGTACACAGAACCTTAAGAATATGTATAGACAGCTTCTTTGAAGTGACGGGTTTGAAATATGTAAAGGATAATGTACTTTGACTATTCCATTGAGTGCAATCACAGCTTCTGTTCATCTGTGGATATATGTAGAGGCTGTGAAATAAACTTGCAGAAAACTTTCACTGATTTTTTTTTTTGACCTTGTGCTTGGGATTTCATTATTATTGGGAATAATTTTTACATACTTTTGCATCAAGATGTCAGGTGTCTTTGAACATTTCAACTCACAAAATGTTTGAAATATGATTTTATGACAGCAGAGAGGGATAAAAACTGAAGTACTACCATTAGGTACTTGTACAAAGGCAAGCACAGACTTTATCTATTTATTATAAAGGAGCCTCTCTTGAAATTGCTGCAGAATTTTATATTTTGAGTAGTCACAGGAGGGGAATTATAATATTATGCTGCTGCAAAAGAAACTTCTGGATTACACATCCCAATGAATATTTGATACCAACACTTATTTTTCATTCCTTGCCTCTCTAGCTACATCAGAAAATACACTCTTTTTTGTTTTGTTTTGTTTTGTCCCAAACATTTGGAAATAACCCTGATTTTTTTGAAGAGTCTCAGCTAGGCATGTTTTAAAAATGATTTGTTCTTGAAGACATTTTCAGGATGTTTACAGTTTAAGAACACTCAAGATGTATTATTGCACCTTCTACAACTGAATACATTTTACTTAAATAACACATTTTATTCTGATCATGAATATTTGTGTTTTTCTGGATATTGAATTAGACACAGTTCCTGCTCTGAGGCTCACAGTCTCACTGAGGACATGGTGGCAGGTTCCAGGAAAGAATGTAGAGTGAGGACCACTCATCCTGACCTAAATGGGATGACTTCAAAATTAGAATATTGTGAGGCTCTGGTTATGAATTACAACTGTTTCTACCTATAGAAACTGTTGAAAGGAAATGACATCTCCATTTTTAATTACAAAGATGCTATAGATTGGAATCAGAAGATCTGTGGTCATGCCTCACCATGACCATATACCCAGTGATTTGTCACTTACCCACTGGAGCCTCAGTGTACTTGCCTTTGAAATTGAAATGCACGAGTTCCATATCTATCATATACTTTCACCCATTACTCCTTGGGAAATATGACTCTTTTGCTTTAACTTCCATCTTCCTCCCCATCTGCCACCAATCTCTGTTAGTAAAATCTTTAGCATCCTTGAACCCGTCTCCAAGCTCACTCTCCTTGGAAACATTACTCATCCCTTTTTGACAGAAGTTGTTACTCCCTTGTCTGTGATACCATGGCACTTTTAATGTGACTCTACTATAACAAAACAGGGAGGTAGAGGTGGAAATTAACACTTTTTTGGAGAACTTGCTGTGTGCCAGGCATTGTGCAAATGATATTCACACATTCTCAGTTAATTCTAAAAACAACTTTTAAAGGAAGTGATAATATCTACATTATCCAAGTGAGAAAAGAGCCTCTAGTGGTTAAAGTCATAGAGTTAGTGATCAGGGGAGTTCACAATAAAGCCCAGTTCAGTTGCAGCATTTGTATTCTTTATACTAAGTAGTATTCACTGTATTGCTTTATTATTTTACATTATATTAATTGTTGTCCTTGTTTTTTTCCCTGAAGATTCCATTTATATGGCATTCCCATTTTAATAGTTTAATTGAAATGTAATTCACATAATATACAGTTTACTATTTAAAACGAACAATTCAGGCTTTTAATCATGCATAAATATGTACAATAAAAACCACAATCGAATTTAGAACATTTCATCAGCTCTAAAAGTTAGCCCTCAGTTATTAGACACCTATCAACCCACTACCAGCACTAAGTAACCACTAATTTACTTTGTATCGCTATGGATTTTTCATATTCTGGATATTCATATGAATGGAATCATATACTAAGTGGACTTTTGCAGCGTTCTTTCATTTAGCATAACCCAAGCTGTAGCATGTATCAGTACTTTGTTTCTTTTTATAGCTGAATAATATTCCATTTTGCTGAAAGATCACTTTTTAACTATCAGTTGAAAGACATTTTGGTTGTTTCCACCTTTCGGCTATTGTTTTGTCTGTGAGTAATGCTATAACCATTCATATAAAAGTTTTTATATAGACATATATTTCATTTGTCTTGGTATATACTAAGGAATGGAATTTCTGGGTCATAACGTAGTTTTTATTTATGTATTATGTATTATTATTAATTATTATTATTATTATTATTATTATTATTATTTGTCTTTCTGTCTTTTCTAGGGCCATAACCCATGGCATGTGGAGGTTCCCAGGCTAGGGGTCTAATTGGAGCTGTAACCACCAGCCTACGCCAGAGCCATAGCAATGCCAGATCCGAGCTGCATCTGTGACCTAAACCACAGCTCATGGCAACACCGGATCCTTAACCCACTGAGCAAGGCCAGGGATTGAACCCGCAACCTTATGGTTCCTCGTCGGATTCGTTAACCATTGAGCTATGATGGGCACTAAATCATTTGAAGCCTGTTTTCTAAAATATATGTACCATTTTTTACTCTCACAAGCAGTGCATGTGAGTTTTAATTTCTCCACATCATTGTCAATGCTTGTTATTATCTGACTTTTTGATTCTAGCCATCCTAGTGCATAAGAAATGCTATTTCATTGTGATTTTGAATTACATTTGATGACTAATGATAATGAACATAATTTTGCTGCCCCTGATCCCAGCAAAAGTTTTTCTGGAGAAAACTAACCAAGAAGCTATCAAAACTCTGCTGGTTCATTGTGGGTAATTTTTTTTGTTTTTTATTAATAATTTTTAATAAAGTATAGTTTAGTTACAGTGTTGTACCAATTTCTGATGTATAGCATAGTGATCCAGGCGCACACACACACACACACACACACACACATTCTTTTTTCCTAGTAAGGATATACTAACTGTGACAGGCCAGAGTGTCCACCTATCTCCAGATTTAGCAAATGTTAAATTATATCAGCTCACCCAGGAAGGGTCTCCCTGCCTTTGCTTCTACATCTTTATGATATCTTTAATAATGTGACATACCCGTGTTTTTAGCTTCTGGGCTTTTTTAGATGTCATTGTAGGAAAGACTTACAACAATCTTATTGGAAGCAGGAGTCCCCTTTGTGGTTTTGTGTATTTTTTTCTCCTTATTCACTACTTTAACATTTTTGGTTAGTATGCAAGCTGAGTTGAACAGGAAGCTTCTGCCTCCCTCGTACTTCTTACACATATAAAAGTCAGGTGAAATATAATAAGAATATAACAAGAAGTATTTATAAGGTATATTTATAAGTAAGCAGGAAATTCAGAGTGCCAGTAGTGACAATGGACTTCTAAGCCAAGACTGTAAGTGGGAAATGAAGCCAAAAGGAGCACTGTTTGTTGGAAGTAGATAGACACTTTGGGTCTGGGAGGGAACAGACCCAGAAAACCAACTTACAGTGGAGAATAAATAATAATCTTTTTCTCCCATAAATGCCAGGAAAGAAGATGACAACAACAGTAGCAGCAACAACTACAACTGAAAGCTTTAGAGAGCAGTGTCTAGAGACAATGTCATTAGGCCAAGTCCAGGAACACAAGCCTGTGCTAGCCCCAGGTGTAGAATGCTAACCTCAGTTCCTAAAATTGTGAATACCTCAAGCAAAGAAATTAACTGCAAATAAATCCAGGAAAACATAGAGGGCTTCTGCACAAGAAAGTGGGCATCTAAGCCCTAGGAACATTCCCACAACTCAGCATAAGACCCTAAAATAATACCAGCTGAATAGGAGATTGGAGAAACATATAAAGCATTTGAAGAGACTAACATTAAGGTTAGTATACAATCAGATGGGAGGGCTACCTCTCAGGAACATGGACAGTAAAGCAATCTTAAAAATAATTTTAATTAATATGTTTTAAATAGAAAAATAACAAAGAATGTTTCCACTATGATGATCTGAAAGTACTCTTGTAACAAATACATAGGAAGGCCGGACAAAATGTAACAAAAACCTATTTAAAGGCAAAAAAGAGCACTTAAAAATGAAAAATAAATCATTAGTATTGAAATAAAGGAATGAAAACAGGAGCTCTAACCATTTGTTTATTATTACTGCCCTGCAGGCTAAACAGGAGGAGAGAAAGGCAGGTAGGGCCCTGTCTTTGTCAAATTTGGGCTTGGATTTCAGTGTCCTTCCATGGACAGAAGGAGGGCTTTTTTGGGGTACATGGTTGGAACTGAGATCCCTGAATGAAGTTCTAATAATAAAGAGCCACAGGATCTAGGGGAAAAAAAAAAAAAAAACAGTCCATGTATTAGCACAGGTGGACCATGGAACCTTCTCTTCTTTATTTCTCCCATGGAACTAATTAAATATTCTCTCTTGAAGCATCCAACCCTGAGTGAGAGATCTATGGGAAAACATTAAAAATTTTGTTTTAAATGATTACAGAAATAAAAGATATTATTGAAACTAAAGACATGAAAATTCATCATGACAGAAGGGAAATGGAAACACATCAGGACAAAGGGAAGAGGCAGTTTTTTGTTTTGGGGTATTTTTTTTAAGAACATTACATACTGAAATATATTAAAAAAAACCCTGAAATACAGAAGTTCACTCATGGCTTAGTGGGTTAAGGATCTGGCATTGTCACTGCTGTGGCTCAGGTTCAATCCCTGGCCCCAGAACTTCCAAATACCATGGGCATGTACTTTCCCCAGCAATGAAATATAGAATATAGAGAGGAGAGGATAAAAGTAAAGAGAAAGATTAAAATGCCCAGAGTATAGAATGAGAAGTTGCAATATTTTGACAATAATTAAGGGGGAAGGATTTTTGAAAATTAATGGCAGGAGTTCTCATGTTTAAGAGATACAGTGAGTCTCAAGGAGGATAAATAATAAATCTACAATTACACAAATTGAATAAAATTGTAGAGAGAAACTATCTGAATAGCAAACAAGTAGAGAGATTAATTTAGAAGGAATAATAATTAAATTGACTGTAAATTTTTCAATAGGAAAAAACAGTGACCGCAAGAAAATCAGCAAATTTAGTAAATAGATAGGGAAAAATAATGTGGCTTAATTGGACCTAAATATACCAAGAATTACCATCAATATTAAGGAATCAAACATGACATTAAGTAAAAAGATATCTAAAAATTAAAAATAAACAGTAGCTCTCAATAAAACCACACATAATAGAGAATTGAGGAAGGAAGGGTAAAAGAAATAATATTTCTGGAGTTCCCACTGTGGTGCAATGGTATCAAGAGTGTTTTGGGAGAGCTTGGATGCAGATTCAATTCCTGGCCCTACCTAGTGGGTTAAGGACCTGGCATTGCTACAGCTATAGCTTAGATCACAACTGAGGCTCAGATTCGATCCCTGGCCCAGGAACTTTCACATACTATAGTATGGCAAAAAAAAAATCATTTTGAAAAATGATACATTACATTTAAATTTTTCTCAAAATTTATCTATTAAACAACCCTACATCTTACAACATACCTTCTTTTTGTTTTTTTGTCTTTTCTAGGGCCTCTCCCACGGCATATGGAGGTTCCCAGGCTAGGGGTCTAATCAGAGCTGTAGCCGCTGGCCTACGGCCAGAGCCACAGCAACACCAGATCCGAGCTGTGTCTGCGACCTACACCACAGCTCAAGGCAATGCTAGGTCGTTAACCCACTGAGCAAGGGCAGGGATCAAACCCGCAACCTCATGGTTCCTAGTCTGATGCATTAACCATGGAACCACATTGGGAACTCCACAACATATCTTCTTGCCCCAAAACTCGACCTATCCTTGTAATCCTCACATAAAAGGAGATTGAAACAAGTCAAACCAGTGAACCCTGAGATATATTCTTCCCCATGCCATCTAACCCAGTGACACTCAATTCCTGATAAACTTTCAGTTTTTTTTTTTTGCCTACACTCTCATTACATTAGGACTCAGAGTCAATTTAGAGTGAGAAAAAATACAACTTTTTCACTGAAACCCATTTTTATAACCAAATTATGTCACATTCAATCACTAAATGGAGGAGAGATATGGCTATAATATGAAACATATGTTGGTCATACAAGATTTCCCCCAACACATTAGAGAGTTGAAACATTCAAGGGTAAGTTTCCCCACATGTAAAGAGAAAGACTTAGCAACATATAAAAGCAAATTTGAAAGTGTGGAAGTCTTAACAAAACTGCTTTTTTTTAGTGAATGTAGTGGTTGGCTGGTATAGTCAATACACCCTAAGCAGGCCCCCAAAAGGATTTTTTTTTAGGGTATTTTATTTTATTTTATTTTCCCACTGTACAGCAAGGGGGTCAGGTTATCCTTACATGTATACATTACAATTACATTTTTTCCCCCACCCTTTCTTCTGTTGCAACATGAGTATCTAGACAAAGTTCTCAATGCTACTCAGCAGGATCTCCTTGTAAATCTATTCTAAGTTGTGTCTGATAAGCCCAAGCTCCCGATCCCTTCCACTCTCTCCCCCTCCCATCAGGCAGCCACAAGTCTCTTCTCCAAGTCCATGATTTTCTTTTCTAAGGAGATGTTCATTTGTGCTGGATATTAGATTCCAGTTATGAGTGATATCATATGGTATTTGTCTTTGTCTTTCTGGCTCATTTCACTCAGTATGAGATTCTCTAGCTCCATCCATGTTGCTGCAAATGGCATTATGTCATTCTTTTTTATGGCTGAGTAGCATTCCATTGTGTATATATACCACCTCTTCCGAATCCAATCATCTGTCGATGGACATTTGGGTTGTTTCCATGTCTTGGCTACCATCACCCTAATTCCAAAACCAGACAGAGATACCACCAAAAAAGAAAACTATCGCCCAATATCATTGATGAATATAGATGCAAAAATTCTCAACAAAATCTTAGCCAACCGAATCCAACAACATATCAAAAAAATTATACACAATGACCAGGTTGGGTTCATCCCATGTTCACAAGGGTGGTTCAACATATGCAAATCAATCAGCATCATACACCACATTAACAAAAAAAAGTCAAAAATCATATGATCATCTCAATAGACGCAGAAAAAAAAAAGCATTTGACAAAGTCCAACATCCATTCATGATCAAGACCCTTGCCAAAGTGGGTATAGAGGGAACATTCCTGAATATAATCAAAGCCATTTATGATAAACCCACAGCAAATATAATACTCAATGGGGAAAAACTGAAAGCCTTCTCACTCAAATCTGGAATAAGACAGGGATGCCCACTCTCACCACTGCTCTTCAACATAGTTGTGGAAGTCCTAGCCACAGCAATTAGACAAACAAAAGAAATAAAAGGCATCCATATAGGAAGAGAAGAGATAAAATTGTCACTGTATGCAGATGACATGATACTATACATAGAAAACCCTAAGGACTCAACCCAAAAACTACTGGAACTGATTCATAAATTCAGCAAAGTAGCAGGATATAAGATTAACATTCAGAAGTCAGTTGCATTTCTGTATACCAGCAATGAAATATTAGAAAAGGAATACAAAAATATAATACCTTTTAAAATTGCACCTCACAAAATCAAATACCTCAGAATACACCCCAAAATGATTTATGCATTTAAAGAATCCTTTCCCCTTGAATGTGGTTGGAACTTGCTATTATCTTCAAGCAAATAGACTTATCTAAGAAAGAGACTCACAGACATAGAGAACAAAATTATGATTACCAAAGGGAAAGGGGAGGATAAATAAGGAATTTGGGGTTAATGTACCACTATATGTAAAATAGCTAACCAACAAGACCCTACTGTATAACAGAGGGAACTCTACTCAATATTCTGTAATAACCTATGAGGAAAATGAATCTAAAAAATATTCTTTTATATGTGATTTATAACTAAATCACTTTGTTGTACACCTGAAATACAACATTGTAAATCAACTATACTTCAATTAAATTAAAAAAGTAACTCAAAGGTGATAGGACAGTAGCTCCAGTGATTAAGTTAGGTTATGCAAGACTTCATCTTAGGAGACTGGAGTTGAGATTCTCCCTCTAGCCTAGAAGTAGTGGCAATGTAAGAGGGGCTGAGTGAGAGCCTGTGAGAAGGATACAAACAAGGAGCTTTGGGTGGCCCCTAGAAGCCAAGAACAGCCCTCGTGGTCAGGCAGCAAGAAGAGGGGGACCTCAGTACTGCAAGAGCAAGGAGCTGAATTCTGCCAACCCCCCAAGCTCCCCAAAGAAACACAACCTGGCTTATAGCTGGACTGCATCCTTGTCAGGGCCTCAGCAGAGGCTCTGGCTTAGCCAGTCAGACTATGATCCTTAGAAGTTGTGAGATAATAAATGTGCCTTGTCTTAAGTCCTTAAGCTGGTGATAATTTATTACACAGTGATAGAAAACGAATACAATTGTTTTAGTGGCTTGAAAAACTGCCATACTTTCCATCATGTTAAATTATATGGGGAAACTGGGAATACAGATGAAGACGCTGAGAAGACATTTCCCCCAGGATTAAAATAATTGAATGTGAAGACATCAACACTCTAGATTAGATTTTTAGTTTTAAAGAAACTTTCTCCCAAGCAAATGACCTCAAGGACCTCAATTTGAAGGAAGAAGCCCAGTTTAAAGCTGCAAAGAATCAGGTGGTGGAGATGTTTGTGATAATGATGTTGATGACAGTGGAGATTTAACCATGGGAGGTTTTTGTTTTGTTTTGACTTAATTTTTAATATTTTTCCACTGTTATGGTTACAGTTTCAATCATTTTTAATGATTTTTGTCTATCTTTTTTCTGTAAGCTCTGTAAATTTGAATGTGCTATATTGCAGAGATTTTCTTGGAACACATATACAAACACACAGTTTGCCCTTGAACAACACCCACACACAGTTTACCCTTGAACAACAGGGCCCACATTTTTTCAATAGTAAATAGCACAGTACTACAGGACCCATGATTGGCTAAACCTGCAGATGCAGAAGAGTGAATACAGAGGAATCAGGGATACTGAGGGATGACTATAAGTTATCACTTGGATTTTTTTTTAATAATTTTTTTATTTTCCCACTGTACAGCAAGGGGGTCAGGTTATCCTTTCATGTATACATTACATGGGAGGGGGAGGGAGTGGGAGGGATCGGGAGCTTGGGCTTATCAATCATTTGGATTTTTGATGTGCAGAGGGTCAGCACCCCTAGTCCCTGTGTTGTTCAAGGGTCAATTCCAGATACAGATATACACACATGCATAGATATACATAAAATATAAACACACATGCATAGATATACATAAACACACACAGGTATAGGTACATACACATATATTCACATATGTGTATATGGCTTTATAGCAGAAATGCATGTTATACTACTCTACTTCCACAGCAAAGACATAAATGACAGCACAAGCCTGGAGACACTGTACCTTCTCCTTAATACCCTGTTTTCTTCAAGACAAACTGAGTCCACTGGAGAGTTAATGGGTTATATATCCTGTGCTAAGGCCCATCACAAATATCCAGTTAAGGAGTTCCCGTCGTGACTCAGTGGTTAACGAATCCGACTAGGAACCATGAGGTTTCGGGTTCGATCCCTGGCCTTGCTCAGTGGGTTAAGGATCTAGGGTTGCCGTGAGCTGTGGTGTAGGTTGCACACTCAACTTGGATCCCTTGTTGCTGTGGCTCTGGCTACAGCTCAACTTGGATCCCTTGTTGCTGTGGCTCTGGCTACAGCTCAACTTGGATCTCTTGTTGCTGTAGGCCGGTCGATATAGCTATGATTATACCCCTAGCCTGGGAACCTCCATATGCTGCGGGAGCGGCCCAAGAAATGGCAAAAAGACAAAAATAAAAACAAAACAAATATCCAGTTAAGTGTAAATCTAGTAGAGGATAACAGTTATGCTTGAGGTTTGGTTTTCCAGGAACCCCTTCACCACCTTCACACACATTGCACATGGTGCTGGTAAAAGAACTTTTTTTTTCACACAAGCACTCATTTTATTAATTGAGGTCAGTGCAATAGTTTTTTTTTTTTTTTAACTAAGATGATCTCTAAACCTGTGTACTTAAACTTCTCTGTATTTCCAACCAGATTTATTTAATTCTTTGTTTCCTGTGGTGAAAAATACAAACTACTTTTTTTTTAATACGAGAAGGAAGGTGACATGTCATAGGATAGACTGGGGTTAGAAAACTATGACCCACAGACCAGATCCTGCCAATCCCCTGTTTCTATAAATAAAGTTTTATTGGAACACAGCCACATCCATTCATTTACATATCACCAGTGACTTCTTTGGAGCTACAATGGTAGAGTTGAATAGTTGTGACAAATATAGTTTGGGCCACAAAACTGAATTAGAAATAGAATATTTACTATTTCTCCTTCTAGGAAAAAAGTTTGCTGACCCATGAGGTTGAATTCTAAGGCCTCTGAAAACACTTAATTAGAATTTCTATTTCTCTTGCCTATTTTTCATCCCAGAGTAAAGCATCAACTGGGCATCTGTGCCATCTAGAAACTCCTATCTCCTTAAAGGTACTTTAAGGGATGGGAAATGCTTCCATCAACCACTGTCACTTCTACCCTAACCAAATAAGGAGACCAAAAGGATGAAAAAGTTCTTATTTTGGTAAAAGAAGCAAATTTTATCTTAAACTTGGAAAAATTGATAAATTTTGGCCCTTTCACCCACATTTGTGTTGATGTTGCATGCTTTGATTATGTATTAGAATTTGTATGTCATACATACATACATATACAAGTGTCACATACAATATGTGATACTATTACCTCCTTTACCCCTTCCTAAAACAAACTAATCACACCCAAGCTATCCTTAGTTCTTTATTGGTTATCTTTTAGCTTCAATGATAATTTGCATAATTTTTGTCATTTTAGATGTATCTCTAACCCCCCATCATATATACAAACTAATATAAGTTAGCTGTCTCCTATCTGAGCTATTTAAAGTAAATTCTGTTGAAAGATATTAGGTGAGAAAGGTTAATGCTAAAATAACACAGACAAATGATAGCTAATACAATTGAAATGATGAATGATCATTTGAATTTTGTCTCCAGTGGAGATGCAGGGGGCTGATGAGCTCAATGTGTATTGCTGCTGTCTCCTATTTGTCATAATTATAGAATGGATTTCAGGCCATTTACCTAGAAAGAGTGTGTAGAGTTTATTGTTTAAAGGGAAACCTTTCTGTGCCTGGAAATCTTTCTGCAATCTTCTATTATCTGAGATAGAGGAGTGGTCATCCCTGACAAATTGAATGAAGCTGTTATTAGTTTGGAGATTGTATGTTCTGGAAACTCTCATACTTGCTCATTGCTCTTAAATACTATGTGACTGGCTATTTTCTCTCTTTTGTCTCTGTAAATATGAGGAGATGCATGTATGTTGGGAAACACATTATTAGGTTTAAATATTAATTAATGCCTACTGCCTCATATGCTGTGTTTTCTTTATTAGGAGTGAGGGAAAACTTTCTAAAGCTGGCAAATTCCCTTATTTTCTCAGTCTAAGAACAGTAGAACCTGAAAAAGACTTTTAGAAAAGTATAAATGCTCTCTTGAAAAGTATCAGTCACATTTCACACATCTAACTTTTATTTATAGCTATCTTTCCCAAGACTCCATATATTTAAAATGAAATCTAAAATAAATAACAAACAAAATGCCAGGCATTATTAGAGAAGTGCAAATCAAAACTACCATGAGGTACCACCTCACACCAGTCAGAATAGACATCATTAATAAGCCCACAAATAACAAATGCTGGAGAGGGTTTGGAGAAAAGGGAACCCCCTACACTGTTTGTGGGAATGCAAATTGGTACAACCATTACGGAAAACAGTATGGCAGTACCTCACAAAACTAAATGTAGAACTACCATATTACCCAGCAATCCCACTCTTGGGCATATATCCAGACAAAACTTGCCTTGAAAAAGACACGCACCTGTAGGTTCACTGCAGCACTATTCTCAATAGCCAAGACATGGAAACAACCTAAGTGTCCATCAATAGATGAATGGATTAAGAAGATGTAGTATATCTACACAATGGAATACTCAGCCATCATGTAGCAACATAGTTGGAACTAGAGATTCTCATACTAAGTGAAGTAAGTCAGAAAGAGAAAGACAAATGCCACATGAAATCACTTATATCTGGAAAGTAATATATAGCACAAATGAACCTTTCCACAGAAAAGAAAATCATGGACTTGGAGAACAGACTTGTGCTTGCCAAGTGGGAGGTAGTGGGATGGACTGGGAATCTGGGCTTAATAGATGCAAACTATTGCATTTGGAGTGGATAAGCAATGAGATCCTACTACACAGCACTGCAAATTATATCTAGTCACTTATGATGGAGCATGATGGAGGATAATGTGAGAAAAAAGAACATATACATATGTGTGTGACTGGGTCACTTTGCTGTACATTAGAAATTGACAGAGCACTGTAAACTAACTATAATGGAAAAAATAAAAATCATCAAAATGCCAGGAAAATTAAAATACCATTACTTCCCCTCCATCTTCACTATCAGCGGATGCTCTTGTTTATATTCCACTGAAGGAACAGAAGCAACCAAAGGAACATATCTACAAGTTCCACCATATAAACCCAGCCACTTATATTTGAGCCCACATGCTCTACCTTCTCTCCCATTAGCAAGATGAGCTATCCATGCTCCTACTAAGATAAACTTATCTAACTGTACACTATGCCTGAAAACATGATTTTCCTCACTACTGAATGATTCCTATCAGCATTCATATAGGTTCTTGTTTTTCAATTTGAAGAAACCCTCAAATATACAAATACAAACCTCTTGCCTTACTTTACCCTCCAATGAGATATTATGTCTCTCCTTTCTCTGATAGCTAATTCCAGAAACAAATCATAACTGACCTTCATTTCTCTTTCCCATCCTCTTTTGAACCCACTTCAATCAGGATTTATATCTCTAATTCCAATGTAATTTATATTATCAAGACTACCAGTGAACACAATGTTGCTACATTAAATGGTAAATGTTTAGTTCTGATATTCCTCCACTTATTGATATTATTTGATCAGTGTATGCCCATTCTCCCATCCATTATTAGGTCAGTGTTAACCTGAATAAAAAAGATACTATAAGTAAAGAAAAATACAGACTAATATCCCTAATAAATATTTGCATAAAAATAGTTAAGAAAGTAGCAGCAAATGAGTTTCAGAAGCATACTGAAAGGATTATGCATCATGAACAAGTGGGATTTATTCTTCAAATGTAAGAATGGTTCAACATATAAAAATGAATTAATGACACATACTACATTAATGGAATAAAGGAAAAATCTTTTCAATTGATGTGGAAAAACGTTTGGTAAAATGAGGATGCAGGTTAGATCCCTGGCCTTGCTCAGTGGGTTAAGGATCCGGGGTTGCCATGAGCTGTGGTTTAGGTCATAGACATGGCTTGGATATGGTATTGCTGTGGCTGTGGTATAGGCCAGCAGCTATAGCTCCAATTAGACCCCTACCCTGAGAACCTCCATATGCCACAGGTGTGGCCCTAAAAAGACAAAAAAAAAAGGCAGGGGGTGTGTGTGTGAAAACTACTTCAACATAATAAGTGGCATATATGGAAAACCCACAGAGTGCATCATATTCAATGAAGAAAGACTAATTTGTCTGTCTTTAATATTAAGAAATACTAATTGTTTTTAATATCAATACCACAGCAAGGATTCTATCTTCCACCACTTTTACTAAAAAGGATACTGGAAGTTCTAACCTGAACAATTAGGTAAGTAAAAGAAGTAAAAACCACCAAAATTATATAAAAAGAAATAAAATTGTTTCTGTTCACAAAGTATATGATCTTACATACAGAAAAACATGAAGATTTAACAAAAAATTTGTTAGAAGCAATAAATGGATTTATCAAAAATAGCAGGATACAAAGGTAATACACAAAACCTGCATTTCTACACACTAGAAATTTGCAGAGAAAATTCAAAAATAATTATTTATTATAGCATTAAAGGGAACAAAACACTTAGGAGTTAACTTAATCAAGAGAAAGAAAGACTTGTATAATGAAAACTACCAAATATTGCTTGCTGAAATAAATTAAAGAACACATAAATAACTGGAAAGACAAATTCTCTGTTCACGAATTGGAAGATAATGTTGTTCAGATCACAATATTACCCAGAATAATCTACAGATTCAATGCAATCCCTATCAAAATCCAAATGACATCTTGCAGCAATAGAAAATTCCATCCTAAAATTCATATGGAATCTCAAGGGAAACCAAATAATCCAAACAATATGAAAAATAAAATAGGACACTGGAGGACTCATATTTTCTGTTTCAAAACTTACTACAAAGTTTCAATAATCAAAACAGTAGGATACTGGCATAAAGACAGAGATGTATGTGGAATAAAGAGCTTATAAATAAATCCTCACATATTTATTCCAATAATTTTCAACAAAAAGACCAAGATCATTTAGTGGGGGAAAGAGCAGTTTTTTTTCAACAATGGTATTAGTATATCCATATGCAAAGGGATAGAGTCAAACCCTCATCTAATACAATATACAAAATTAAATCAAAATTGATCAAAAACCTAAATGTAGGATATAAAATTAATGACCTCTTAGAATAAAGCATAGGGAAAAGCTTCAGGGCATTGGATTTGGTTGTAATTTCTTGGCTATGATACCAAAGTCACAGTCAGTAAAAGAAACAATTTGACAAGCCGTATTTCATAATTTACTATTAACAGACTTAAAAGGCAACCTACAACATGGGAGAAAACATTTGCAAATCATATATCTGATAAGGAATCGATAACCTTAATATAAGTAAACTCATAAAACTCAACAATGACAACAAAAAAATGATTCAAAAAATGAGCAATGAACTTGAATTGACAGATCTTCATGGAAGATACGTAAACGGCCAGCAATCACATGAAATGACATTCAACATCACTAATATCAAGCAATGCAAATCAAAACTACAGTGAGATATCATTTCACCTCCTTTTTTATTAAAATATAGTTTGCCTTGTACCAATTTCTGCTGTATAGCAAAGTGACCCAGTAATTCATACATATGTATAAATTCTTCTCATATCATCCCCCATCATGTTCTATCCCATGAGATTGTCCCTTTGCTATACAGTAGGACCTTGGTATTTATCCATTCTTAATGTATTAGTTTGCTTCTACTAACCCCAAACTCCCAGTATTTGGATGGCTACTATCAAAAAGGAAAGGAAAGGAAAGAAATGGAAGGAAAAGAAAAGGAGGAGGCAAGAAGAGGGAGGAAGGAAGTGAGGAGTGGGGGAAGGAGGGAAGAAAAAAGAGAGAAGGAAAGAAAAATATTAGTGAGGATATGGAGAAATTAAAACCCCTATGACCTATTGGAATGTAAAATGACACAGTCTCTATGGAAGACCGCAAAGTAATTCCTCAAAACATTTAAACAAAAAAATAATGATGTGAGTCAGCATTTCTATTTCTGGATACACACAAAAGGATTGAAAACAAGGTCTTGAAGAGCCATTTGCACATCCATGTTCATGGTAATATTATTTTCAATAGCTAATATGTGGAAGCAACCCAAGTGTCCATCAGCAAAAGAAAGGGTAAGCAAAATGTGTTATATGCTTGCAATGGAATATTTTTGAACTGTAAAAATAAATAAAATTGTAACATACACTACAACATGGATAAACCCTAAGAACTTATACTAAGTAAAATAAACCAATAAAAGACAAATATTGTCTTATTTAATCTATACAAGGTACTAAGAGAGTCACTATCAGAGAGACAGAAAGTAGAACAGCGGTTACCAGGGAGGGATAAATAGAGAGTTGTTCTATCAGTATAGACTTGGTTTCACTAGGCAAGAAGAACTCTGGCATTGGATGATGGTGATGGTTACCCAACAACATGAATGGAGTTAATATCACTGACCTATGCACTTAAAAATGATTAAGATAATAACATGTTATTAATGTGTAATTTCTGCAATAAAAATATCATTTCTTTAATTTCAGCCTCAGTTTCATAAGAATTTAAAATGAAGTCAAAGGTATCAATTGAGTTCTTCCTAATCCTCATGGACCAAATGTGACTTAACTGATGCTGAGAAGAGAGAAACCTTAATGACTTTTCAGCCAAGCCAATGAGAAGACAAAAAATGAAACAAAACAATCAAATAGCCACTGTCCAAATAAAGTGTTTAAAGTGGAAGTTTATCTCTGTTAATAAATGGGCCCTAGTTTTGTGTGTAGTGTTAAGGTATATCAATCTATGTTCTCTTGCAGGTTAATGCCTGC
Source organism: Phacochoerus africanus (assembly GCF_016906955.1). Classification (NCBI taxonomy): domain Eukaryota; kingdom Metazoa; phylum Chordata; class Mammalia; order Artiodactyla; family Suidae; genus Phacochoerus; species Phacochoerus africanus. The sequence goes on along the minus strand of NC_062544.1, from coordinate 101,040,531 downwards.
TTTAGTTTTGCTTTGGTTTTGTTTAATCTCTCTTCCATGATAATGTAACTATCAGCTTCTCCTTCCCCAGAATATTACCTAGATGATGTCAGTCCCTCCAATCACTTAGAATTCTTTTTCTCCGGTCATGCCTTCCCTATGAAGAGAGATTTCTTCAAGTCTGTATGTCTATGCATTATTTTTAAGAAAAGTGGAAAACTGTGGATACTTCCTTAAAAAAAAAAACGCTTATGAGCAATATGAAAAGATTTTCAGAGACTGGTAACTAAGCAACTGAAAAAACTCTAAATAATGTCATCTTGTTAGTAAGATTTGAGAACACACTGAGCATCTACTTTCTCAGTAAAGGTCATTAATGCCACGTGGCGACATACTCTAATTCTGTCTTCATTATAGTCATTTGGGCATTTGTCAGCTATGCTGAATTCTTTGAAAAACCAACAGTTCCAAATATGCCAATTGTGAAGTACAGATATTAACTGTTAAAAAAATACACACTAGAGAGAAAACAGTATCAATATAAATATCAAAGCAGATTCCCCAAGTGCTTATTCTGAGCAGTTTAAAAAAATTGGTAATGTAATTGTTTGCATCTACCAACCCCACACTCCCCGTGCATCCTACATTCTATTACATTTAGAATGGATAAGCAATGAGGTCCTATGAGGTCCTACTGTACAGCATAGGGAACTATATCCAATCGATAGGACATGATGTAAGATCGTATGAGAAAAAGAATGTGTCTATAAATGACTGGGTCACTATGCCATATAACAAATTGATGTAACACTGTAAATCAACTATGCTTTAATAAAAAAGGAAACCTTAAAAAAAGCAGTATTTAAAAAAGAAATTGGAATGAAAATCAATGGACTCCTATACTTTTCATAGAAGAAGAGGTTCTTAAAAGTTACATAGAGCCACCTACTATTTGGGCAACATGTGAGCACAATAACAGACACTAACCATCTACAATCCACTAGGTACTGTGATTTGTGTGTTCACACACATTATTTTAATTCTTATATTAGACAATATCTGTATTGTTCCTATTTTATATATGAGAGGGAAAACTACTTAATGAGGAATGCAACTGATACTAAATTCATGTCAGTGTGGGTTAAAAGGATAACATAGATTCTACTGGTATACATTCATTTGTCAAATATTTATTGACATTCTTCTTGGTGCAATAGTTCTTGGTATAGCTATTTGAAATACAGTCTCTTTCATCTCTCTAATTGGATAGAGACAAGGAAAATTCATACAACTATAATGCATGGAAGGGTGTGATAAATGTGGTGGGAACTTTATAAACTAAATGCCATAGAATAATTGATGTAGATAACTCTGGAGGTCAGAACTTCATTTTGGAGGAAAATGGAACAACCTAAGTGAAAACTAATAAAAATTGCCTGACAAATAATAAAAGCTAATATTTATTGAGTCCTGCCAAGTGGTTTATACATATTAATTCATTTGATTTTTCAGCCATATTATGAACTTTTATTATCCCAATCATCTATATGAAGTCTTTATGCAAGCTCATCCATCTAATTAGTGGCAGAACTAAGATCCAGGATGAAGCAGTGAATCCCAACTTATGCTTCCCAATATACCTCACTACATCTCAAGTAAAGAATATGACACCTCAGAAATAAGTTTATCAAAGATGGTCTCTTTAGTAAAGGTGGAAATGTAAGAGGACAGAAAGAAATGAAAGATAAACCCAAGATTCAAGCCTGAAGACCTGAGCCATTATACAGTCACTAAGAAAAAAAATAGAGATGTTGGGAACGATAGGAAGACCAGTCCTGGTTAGGTTATATTTAATTTGAACTCTCAGAGAGACTCTTTAATGACAATGTCCTTTGCAATTTTCAAATTAAAGATTAAGATGTGGAGTCAGGTTTGGAGTTCTGGATTCCAGAATGAGAGTAAAAGTCAATCAGAAGTATAGAGTCATCTCAAGGGAATTGAGTCATCCAGAGAATAGAAGCAATGCTGACCAGAGGAATAGAAATAACTTGTATGTGGTGATAGGTATGAGAGGAAAGAAAAACTAAGGACAAGAATTAGAAAATATCCACATTGCAGGGAAGAAAAAGAAATGCCTAAGAAGCCAGTACAATTACAGAAATATAAGATCCAGACAGAGAAGCCCAAGAAATAAATATTTTCAAAGAAAACAATGAGTGTTAATCCATAAGGTCTTGCTGAATTGTTGAGAGGGATGGTAAAGGAAATTTGACTTAATGGTCACCAAGCTCAGAATGGGTTTCACAATATGTTTCAGCCAAAGGAAATGTTTGAATTCAAAATCTGAGCATTTGGAGCATACATAAAAATTGTCCTTCTGAAATGTTTTAAAATGAAGTAAAAATGTGGTAGTAGACAGGAATAAAGGACTCCTATGATAGGAAAGAGGCAAAAGAAAGTAAGAAATAAACAACACCTGGAGTTCCCGTCGTGGTGCAGTGGTTAATGAATCTGACTAGGAACCACGAGGTTGCAGGTTCGATCCCTGCCCTTGCTCAGTGGGTTAAGGATCCAGCATTGCCGTGAGCTGTGGTGTAGGTTGCAGACACGGCTCGGATCCCACGTTGCTGTGGCTCTGGCATAGGCCGGCGGCTACAGCTCCGATTAGACCCCTAGCCTGGGAACCTCCATATGCTGTGGGAGCGGCTCAAGAAATGGCAAAAAAAAAAACCAAAAAAAAAAGAAAAAAAAGAAATAAACAACACCTGATGGACTAAGATTCCAAAAAGGACGTGAAAGTGTGGAAAGAATACAAAGAGCAACTGTTTCTTCTAACTTCCTTCCAGACTCCCTTAGTCTGAGTTCCCACAATCCTTCTTTTCTTCCAGTGGATGTGTGGCCTTCAGCCCACATTTCTATCTTTTAGATAGAATTAGAACTGACCTACACTTTCTCACTTTGGCCTAGTATCCTATACAATTTATAATACACTGTATGATAAATTATAGTAAATTTCTCAGCCATACTATAGATTGTCCAAGTCCCAAAAACAACCATCAAGCATAATGCACTGGAGCAAACTTGGGAGACAAGCATTTATCTGTTCAAATAATCACTCTGATACTTATCAGATATGTGGTACTAAATCCTTCTGACCTCAATTTCCCCATACAGAAAATGGAAATCAACATGCTAATTTTACAGGATTGTGAGATAAATCTAAGTAAAGCATCTGACAAGAACTAGATGTTTAAAGAATACCAATTTCCACATGTTCCTTAAAAGGACTTTTGTGCTATTCAATACAAGGAAATATGCAAAGGTGAATCTTGTAGTGAGGATTATATGGCAGGACATAGGGAAAAATAAAAGATAAGAATGCATGCCCCACAGTATAGTAAGGCCTTCAAGTGAAAACAAAGTCAGAGAGAGAGGGAATGCAAATCTTCTCAGGCCAGAATCAAAGTGGAAGAACTACTCGGGGTATCTTTTGTGTGAGTGTGTGTGTATGTTTATCTTCTAGCAAATAAAATAGGTTTTGGGTAAAATCTTCAACATAAACTGACTTAGTAGAAGTATTTTAGGCCTGGGAGTCAGAAGTAGCTCAATTCTATGAGCCTCATTCATTCACTTATTCAGAAAACATAATTTGAATTCCTTATAAATATCAGGCACCATGTGGGGCTCTATTGACACAGAGAGAAAGATGACTTTCTACTTTCAAAGATCTTACATCCTATCAGGGAAAGTCATTTGTAAGCAACCCATTAGTAGGCTATAAGAAATCTGGGGAAACAGGAATCATCATTACACTATGGTGACTAGGAGTCAAATCTTCATGTGGAAAAGCCCATGTTCATAAAATTAAATAAAGAGGTTCTCATGTGAAAGAAAACTAAGAGAGAATTGTTTGTCAGCATACATACTCTATGAGAAATACTGAAGAAAGCTCTTTAGGCTAAAGTTTAAGAAATAATACTAAAAGGGTAGGAGTTTCAATGGTTGCCTAGAGATTAAGGATCTGAAATTGTCATTGCTGTGGCTTGGGTCACTGTTGAGGTACAGGTTCAATCCCTAGCCCAGCAACTTCCTCATGCTGTGAGTGTGGCCAAAAATAAATTTAAAAAGGAAATCTGGATCTTCGACAATAAAAAGCAAAAAAATGATAAATATCTGAGCAAATATATATTTTTTATTTATGTAGTATAGATACAATAGTTTAAAGCAAAAAATTCCTGCTGGGTATTTAAATATATGCATATATAATGTACATGAAAATCTTGAACATAAATTACACTGGGGATGGTGAAAGTGACTTATGGAAGGTGTCTAATTTTGGAGGGCACAGTGTTAGCTCTAAGTAGATTGTGAAAGATTATGTATAGTGCAGTTTCTTAGAGGAGGCCAGATAGTGACATATAATAATAATGAGATGAAGCCAAGATGCCAGTAGATAAATTAAAATAGAATACTGAAAAAAATTTAATAGTCTAGTCAATCAAATAAAAAAATATATTAAGTATAAGGGCCTGGAACTCACCATATTAGATGCTAGAGTGCAGTAAAGACATGGCTAGGTACAATCCCAACCCTCAGGAGAGTCATGATTCAGCAAAGAATGTATTTTAAACTAATAAATGCATGATTAATTTCAAGAGCCTGGCTATTTCTGTCTAGTGAGGGAAGGAGGAAAACGACTAGAGGATATGTGTATGATATTCTTGAACTTGGCATTCCGTTTTGTCAATATCTGATACTGCTGCTGGGTTGTTCATTGAAATTTTACTAACAAATCAAATCCACAGATGAATTTGAGGACAGATGCATCATAATAGCATTGAGTTGTCTGACATCTGAACATGGTATGACCGTCTATTTAGATGTTCTTTCACTTTTCTTATTAATATGATTATAGTCTGCAGGGCAGAGGCTTATATGACTTCTATTATATTTATTCTTTTATTTTAGATGTTAGATGTTATTATAATGGAATGTTATGCAATTTATTTTCTATTTTTGTTGCCGTTAGAATTATAATTAATTTTATAGTAAGCTGCATATGGCACACTTCCTACATTTACTTATTAACCCTAATAGTTTCTCAATGCTTTTGTATTTTGCTATGGTCATAATAATGTCATCAGACAAAAAGAACAAATATATATTATTTATCAATTATAATCGATGTCATATTTTTCTTGCCATATTGCACTATCTGGGACTTGCGGTATAATAATGGTAGAAGTGGTGATAATAGATGTTCTGCTCTTATTCCCTATCTCTTCAGGAAAGCTTTCAACTATGTACCTAACAGGAACATGACTGAGAGAAGAAATAAGACCCTGGGAGGCAGAATTACCAGGAGAGAGCAGCATTTCCAAAGCCAAGGAAGGAGGGGATGTTAAGGAACTGGAGATGTACTTCTTGAGATTGGTAGCACTATCAAGTGAAACAGGACTTGAGAATTTGTTGTGATCAATTATTCTTTATTTGTAAAAGGAAAGTAATAATAACTCCCCTAGAGACATGTTTTGAAAAGATCAAATAAGGAAATACAGGAGAAGGCCTACACTATTTGCATATCTAGCACACTAAAAGTTTAGTTTCTTTTTTTTCCCCTCCATTTAAAATAAATGAAAATTTGTCATACCAACAGGGTCTTGGTAAAACATCGAGATGATATACTGTTATTCACCAAATTGCTTGCTTTCCTCTGAAGCTAAATCTTGATTTATTCACTAGGTATATTCTAGAAAATTGATGTGTATCCACATTTATCAAACACTTTCTGAATGATTTGTTGCTTGTTTATGAACAGCAAATTCCTTTTATAATACAAGCAGTAATTTAGAAGTATTAGTCTGAAAATATGGCCTTTTTAAAGTAGACTAGTGATTTTACTGAGAATTTTTGCAAATATTGTATTCCACTTTGTCAGTATAACAGTAACATGCTTCTATATTGGTTATATGATATTTCTGTTCTGTTGGGAAATAACACTTAAAAGAAATACTATCCAGAAGCTCATATTTATGGAAATAGATTAGGATAATTATCCTTTAATACCACTTGGTACTTCACCATCTGCAAAGTAAAAACAATTTTTATGATAAATAATTTTGAAGAGATGCTGGAAAAAAAAAAGCTAGACAATCGCTTGGACCCAAAATTAAAGGGACAGATAAGTAAATATTTGGATTCTAAAATAATGAGCACTTTTCTAGAGATGGTTAAAAGATCAATGGCTTAAAATGGAATGTTTCTTTAGTGGTGCTGGTGAATTAAAAAAGAAAAAAGAAAAAAAAAGGAAAAATGGAAGGAGCAGGATACCATCATCAAATAACTCTAGCTTGCTACTCCTCTCCAACCCTACTGTTGTTTCTGAACTTCCTCTAAGATTAATTCTTTTCTTTGTCCCTGAGTAACTACTTAACCAAGAAACATCAACTTTCTATTTACTTTTAGGTAATTAAAGAAGGCCATTGGTCCCTTCTGTCTATTAAAATAGTTTCAATTTAATAATTTAGATGTCCAGTCCTATGAAATAATTTCAAGTTGAAGCTTCTCTTTTCAATCAGCTCAGGCCCACTGATGGTGCTAAACTTGTTGAGAATAGAGGAAAAGTTTGACCTTTGCACTCTATCCCGGCTTCCTCCAACGTCCCAGCTCAGCCTCAGACCTGGATCCCTCCACTGCTGAACTGGGAAGAGAGGGGGATAAAGGACACAAAATGTCTTAATTAGTCCCTTTGAAATGTGTCTCTCTTACCCACTTGAGACTTATGTTTAGAGTTGAGTCTGTTTCCTGTGGGGTGATTTACAAGTTCTTGGGTGATTCCCCCTTTCCCAGGGAATTCTCTAATGCGGAGGTTCTTTGGTCATCCACAAAGGCTCACCTTTCAATCTATAGTTTTACCTTGTCACCAGCTTTCTTACTTGGGGTTCCACTGCCCATAAAGTCTTCTTTCTTTCTTTTACTTGGGCTTTCTTCTCCATCTCTGCTCCATAGGAAACTTGCACTTTTTTCTGCCAGTGGTGCGAGTGAACAGGGTTCCCACGGCAGACTTCACGTCTGCTGGGACAGACTACTGCAGCCTCCAATATTTTTGGCTGCAATTGTGGCATGCAGAAGCTCCTGGACCAGGGATTGAACCCATGCTATGGCAATGACCACAACCACAGCAGTGACAATGCTGGATCATTAACCCCCAAGCCACAAGAGAATTCCTCTCACCATCCTATTACTGGGGTCTGAGTCGAACTCTACTGGATCCTTTTAACCCTAACACATACCTAACAAGCTCTCCAGATAGATCTCTGAAACCTCTCTTTCTACGCTGAAGCGGGAAACAATTCCTACCCTGGAAAAGATCATGCCAAAGATCACTTGTATTTGCTGGTATCACAAAGTGTGACAGACAACCAAAGAGTCAAGTCAAGACCATATTAAATTTAGAAAAAACAAAATTATTTCCAGCAATTTTCTATAATTTATACTACATTTAAAATTTATTTGTATTAAGTAAAAGGAGGAAGCAGAAGAGGATAATGGTCAATGAAATGAGAAACAGTAGAGAGGGAAAAAAAGGAAGAAAGAAGGAAGGACAGAGGGAACAGGTAAAGAACAAAAAGAAAAATATGGTTAAAAATTTTACCAACTTGAGGGATTAAAAGTGATTAGACAGACAGATATGGTTACCAATCGCTTTATAAACTAACTAATCCTTCAACTCATTTAAAATTAACCTGTATCCTCACCTAAGTTTGAGCAGAAATTATCTCCATGGAAACCATCTAACCGTGGCACATCATGGAAACATTAAAACAGTGATACCCTGAAGAACATGCAGTCACTCACACAGCTTGTGGGAAAGGAAAATCTTCTTTATATATAACTTCATAGCAATGGGTTATTTTTATAATTGTGACTGATTTATCATAAATATTTTAAATGTAAATCATACATTATTTAAAAAATCTATTTGATGTTTTTCAAATGTGCTTAATACATCGAATATAACACTCCAGTCTGTTTTTTAAAGATGTTTGATAAATGCATACCTTAAAAAGTATATGGTCAAGTATGATATTGACTGAAAGCGAACTTGTTAATCAATCTCAAAGTGATTAATTTTCTTAGTGAGTACAAATGCATAACATAAAATAAACTGCCTTGCAAATGTATTCTGCCATTCTTAAGTTTACCTTTTTCTCTCTTAGTGGTAACTAATACAAGCATGAGTTATTAAATTATACATAGTCTAAAATATCATTTTTTGCTCTACTGTGTTTGTTTCATTCAATTTTATTACCTAATTTCATACAATGGATTTAAATTAATCTTTGATATCTGGCATGGTTAGTCAATACTTCTAATTATTCTAAAATAGCAATCCATTAGTTATTGTCCTCCTTTACTCTTCCACATTAATTTTTGGTTTGGGGACTAATACAAGGATCAGATTGCCACATAAGACCAATACAAATCATAGCTTCCCCCAGCATCAAGCTGTACTACTAATTCCAAGGATACAAATTGTCTCAAAGCAGAGGAAAACAGGGAGACATCTAGGACCTCCAATGCTATGCAGTTCCCTTCCTTTAGCACAGAGACATTCTCTGGGTCCAGATAAACACACTGGTCTCCAAGCAATGTGTATAGTCATGAGATATCTCCACATTAGTCAGATACAGAGTTTACACAGATCCACGTGCTATAGATCTATAGGATATTTTCCAAAAGAAATCCTTGATAACCAAATATATCCTGAAAACAGAACTATATGGATAGTTTTCCTTACCAGCAAATATAACTACCTTATTTTTAGGTGGGTTTTCACTAAAATTTTACAAAGTATTTAATCTGGGCACTTTCTTTCTTTCTTTCACTAGACATGCCCCGGTGAAAAGAGAATGGATTAAACATCCACTGCTTAGCAGTTAACCTCCAAGAACTGTCTAGCCTGGTTCCATAAACAATTATGGGAATGATCTATCATTCACATAATAATTTTGATTAAATAATTACCTTTATGACATTAATTCTTTCTACAGATAGATTACCATCTGAAAATTATTGTGTTAAATATTAATTTCCCAATAGTAACCCTGACCATTTCCTTATCTATTTTTAGAGATGACCATTTCTTTATCTATTTTTAGAGGTCTAGATGAGACCTCTAGAACTGGTTTTAGGTCTGATGACTTTATTAGAAATGCATCTAATGTTTTCCAATAGTCACCTATATTTTTCATGATAAGGAAACATCCATACTATAAATTTTATTAGGACATTTCATTAAGATATGGTTTTGTCTTTTTAACATATATAACAGTTTATGTATTCATATAGTTCTTCTCTCTTAATCCATTTACATGCTAAAATTTTTAAACAGAGTTCTTAATACTCTTCTATCCTTGCATTTCTGGAAGTCCATAACTTTGAAATAAAGTCATGGTGTATTGTTCTTCAATTATGCTGTTGAATTATGTATTTTTTGGATTTAAAAGATAGTCCCTCAAGGTATCTAGTTATGAGAACTCTCCCATTGCATATATGTGTATATAGGTATCTGCTAACTTCAGATTTTTTTTACATATTTATGCAATGCAATTATACACACACATATTTTAAAATTCTACTTTCCAATTTTGTAAAATAATCACATATTACAATCACTTTTTGGCCATATCTGTGATATCTGTAAGTTCTGAGACCAGGGACTGAACCTGTGCTACAGTTGCTGCCTGCTCCACAGCTGCAGCAATGGTGGATCCTTAACCCACTGCACCACAAGGGAACTTCTACAATTTTTTTAATTAATATTTTCAAGGAGTCATCTTCTTGATCCGTCAGTAGTCGAAATAGAAACTGGTCTTCTTTTTACTACTTAGCATTTATTGTGGATATTTGACAACTCCTGAGGTTGAATATCTTTATAAGATTCTTAATAGTATTCCCTTAAAAGTATGAATATTAGAAATAACTATCATTTAGTGAGTGCTTTTCATTCAACAGGGTAATTGTCTCACATTTTCTAACTGAAAATGTGGCTACAATTGGGTGAGGTAGTTACTATTATTACCATATTTTTCATACGACAAGACTCAAACACAAAAATGTTAAATAATTTCCCTGTGGTCCCCCAGTTTTTATCAGTAAATCTGAGAATCTGAATAATCTTTTATCTCCCAATACCCATTCTTCCTTAAATATAAGGTAGACAGAATGACATGATTAACTTCTATGTGCTTCAAAGTATGTTCAAATTTGGATGAAAAATTTAAGGAAAGGGGGGGTTTGTGCTAGACTGGATATTTTCAAAAAGCAGGTGAAATTCAGTGATTGGTGATCTCAATAGGTCTTCCCTAATGAGAGGGGAAATGAAGACAGTTTTCTTCAGTCAAGAAGCGACAGTCACTTACTTGGGCCATGGAATAGATGTTTGGTATTTGGGGGGTGACACATTGGCATTGTTTTTGTCTAAGCTTAAATAAAATTATGAAGTATCCATATTTTGTCTCATTGTGTGATGGTTAATCTTATGTGTCAATTTGGTTAGGCTGGGGTCCCCTGATATCGAGCCAAACACTGATCTTGCTTGATGTTTCTGTGCAGGTTTATTTTAGACAAAATTAGCAGAGTAAAGCAGATTACCCTCCATAATGTGGGATAAGGGCTATTATGGTGAGAAAGGCCAAGTGGAAACCAACATCACATTCCAGGAGGATCTGCAGAGATTAGTGCCACAAATAAGGACTTAAAGGATGCAGGGTTCTCTAAGTTGATGGGGGTCTCCATTCCAATTGCTGATTTGGCCTGTGCAGAAGGGGTGGAAGAAACACATAGGCTCAGCAATATGGACTTCTAGTCATCAAGGCCAGCCCACCTACAGCCACCGCTGTGTATCCAATCTGCTGACAGCAGAAACCAACACTGAGCCCCTGATATGGCACCATTCCCTGGGGTAACTACCAGCTACCCGGTGGACTGAGAAGCCTGGTGAACCACTTCTGTCGTGAAAAGGGCAGCATTTAGTTCTTACTGTAAAAGATACTTACTCTGGATATGGATTTGCCTTCTTTGTATGCAGTACTTCTGGCAAAACAATCTTCCATGAACTTACAGAATGCCCTATCCATTAACATGATATTCCACATGGCATTACTTATGGAACAAGCATGAATAGGTGATTAAGCATTAATCACTTCACAGCAAAGGAGGCACAGCAATGGATTCTTGATCATGAAATCCACTAGTGTTATCATGTTTCCTACCCTAAAGCAGTTGGCTTCGCAGAGCAGAAGGATGGGTTTTTAAAGACCTAGTTACAGTGCCAGCTAGGTGGTAAAAGCTTGGGCAAGGGTTGGGAAAAGTTTTTCCAGAAGGCTGTAAATGCTCTATCAGCATCCAATATAGGGTGGTACTTCTATAATAATCAGGATGCACAGGTCCAGTAATCAAGGGGTCAAAATGGGAATAGCACCAATTCTTTTTACCTCAATAATCCTGTAGCAAATATTTTGCTTCCTGTCACTACAAACTTATATTCTATTGGCCTAGAAGTCTTAGTTCCAAAGGGAGGAAGACTTCTATCAGGAGAAACAATGATTATATTGAACTGGGAGTTACATGCTTACCACCTGGCTCCTATAGGCTTCCCATACCTCCAATTCAAAGGGGAAATAAAGATGCTGGTTGGGGTGATACATCTTAATTATCAGGGAGGAACTGGACTGTAACTCCATAATGAAAGGAGGGATAGTATGTTTGCGATACAAAAGATCCCTTAGGCCATCTTTTTAGCATTACTATACCACGTGACTAATATCAGTGGAAAACTATAACGCAATCCAGACAGAACTACTAGGGATCCAGACTCTTCAAGGAATGAAAGTTCTTAAATCATTCCCTAAATCAGTGACTTTAATTAGAGGATTATATTCTTAAGCATGAAATTAAACATGTGAGAAAACCAGGCTGAGATAGGGTAATTTTGATTTAAGTTTTTCTTCATCAGGTAAAGAGCCATGACCAGCTGAGGTGCTTGATGAGGACAAAGGGAATGTGGACTGGCTCATGAAAGAAGGTAGTTATAAATGCCAACTATGACCATGTAATTAGTTATAGAATGGGGACTACAACTATCACGAGTATTTCTTCTTTACTTTGTTACAAATGTGTGTTACACAAATACTTTTACTTTCTTCTCTCTGTCACTCATTATCATATAACATAACAGGTACTAACTTTATATTGTAGTAATATAGTTACAGGAAGTCAAGGAAAAGAACAAACAAATCACCCAAGGACTTTGTGTCTTCTCCTGAGAAAGGATTAGTGCATTTTTGTATGCAGAATAGTTATATCATATCAAGTATAACCTTGTTATAGTCTTCATTTCAAGATGAAGTAAAGCTCAAGGAGGTGTCTATGCATGCAAAGTTGACAAAGGCTGAGCTTGTTATGCTTAATTTTATGTGTCAATTGGTGAGGCCATGGTGCACAGACATATGGTTAAACAAGTTGAAGGTATTGTTTGGATAAGACTGATATTTAAATCAGTATACTTTTTGTGTGTGGGGGAGGTTGCTACGCCTGCAGCAAGCAGAAGCTCCTGGGCTGAGGATCCAACCTGAGTCACAGCAGTGGCAACACCAAATCCTTAATTGCTAGGCCACCAGGGAACCCCTAATTAGTAGACTTTGAGTGAAGTAGATCACCCTCCAGACTATGGATGGGCTTCATCTTTTCAGTTGAAAACCTTAAGAAAAAAGACTGACCTGCTAAAAAAGGAGAAGGAATTCTGCTAGCATGATGGCCTTTGAACTCAAGCTGCAACATTCATTCTTTCCTGAGTCTTTCACCAGCTAGCCAATTCTGAAGATTTTGGATTTGCCATCCTCCATGATCATATGAACAAATTTCTTTAAAAAAAAAAAGGTCTGTCTCTCTGCCTTTCTCTATAAATACACACACACACACACACACACACACACACACACACACATTCTACTGGTTCTGTTTCTCTGGAGAACCCTGACAATGATATACCATCTGACATGCATTTCTTTATAATTTATTCATCTCTTCCCTCTAATACATAAGCATTATTTGGGTACAGTTTTATCCCTTTCATGTATTAAGGTGCCCCAGAACTTAGGATGGTGCCTGGCCTATAGTTGAAGCTCAGTAAATGAGTGTTGAATAAATGGAGCACGGAGAGATCCAATAATTCACCTAAGCCACATGGCTGGAAAGAAGTCAGGATATGAACCCAGGAAACCCAATCCAGTTCTTAAAGATTAACCGAGTAATCATTAGGTTATAGCTGTCTCAAGAGCACATATCCCTGAAATCAGCAACTTTAATTCTAGGATCTATCCTCAGAATTAAATTAAAGATGTGAGCAAACTAGGCTGAGAATAATTTATATTTTTTTCAATGTTTTCTTCAATGTAAGGTTTACTTTAGTGTTTTAAAAATGAAAGAATAAACACCAAATGGTTTTGAGGTGAATATCTGAAGGCAGATTTCAGCATTTTTTTCTTATTTACTTATTTATTGTGTGTGTGTGTGTGTGTGTGTGTGTGTGTGTGTGTATGGAAGGATGGGAGTGGGGTGAGCCCACAGCATGCAGAAGTTCCCTGGGCTAGGAATTGAACTCCTGTCACAGACGTGATCTGGGCTGCTGCCGCAATAATATTGGATCCTTAACACACAGAGCCACTGGGGGACTCCCAGCATGTTTTCTAATCTCATGCAGAATTCACATGTACATTAATACAAAGAACAATTCATCCATAATCTGAATGCTTGTATGGTAAAGAGAACAAGATGTGTGGAATGGAAAGAGTGACTGCTTCATATTAATGTAGTTTAACAGGTGATTAACATTTCTACAAAACAGCTTTCTGTTCAATATTTTAGCTGGTTTTCCAAAGCACAAAACAAATATGACAATATTACACTCGTAACAGCAGTGTTTCCTGCTTCAGGAGTCAGTTTAATACTTTCTGGCCTATCTGGAACACTTCTTATGAAGGCTGTATTTATTCTGCCTGTTGAGATGAAAGTTGTAATAATAAAACTGTCATGGGTAGGAAATTGTCCTCTCTGAGACTGCGTTATAAAGCGTTGCTGAGTGAAGTGGGTTCTTGTCCTTTCTTCAATCACATCCAGCAATCAGAGTTACCAAATTCAGGTTTTAGCAAAGCATTTGCAAGGATCTTTATTATAGTTCTATCTGGTCAGCTAACTCTGTCTTTCGAAGGGAGAAAAAGAGATCCAAATTTGAGACTCAAGAGAGGAACAAACGTTGGAGGCTGTACTTAATATTTATATGAGTAATGATTGCAATGTTCATGTCAAGGATGATAAGGTCAGCAGCTATCCCCACCATCAACAGGGTGGTTCATCCACACCAGACAGTGTGCTGACAGCTTTACCTATAGAATCTCACTTCATCCTTACCTCTGGGGATAGTATTATTAAAACTATTTCAATAATGAGGAAACTGAAATAAAAAATATTCAGATACTTGCGAAATCTGTGGCAAATGTCAAGCTCCAAGGCTCATGCTGCTGTTGAAGCACATTGGAATTTTGTATTTCTCTCAGATTTGATAAGAATTGATTAGTTTCTCCCATTTCAAACCATGTCTGTGAAATTTCTAGAGGCCTGCATTGCTAGTGGCTTGGCAATACCAAGCTCAAACACTGTCTCTGGAAAAAAGCCACATTTGTCAGGACAGGAATTATTATAGATTCAGAACATAATGGCCACAATAAATTTCTGTGTGTGTGTATACGTGTGTATCCTCTTGCTTGTAGTCTTTACCACTGCACCAGATTGTCTATTGCTATTATTTTGAAATGGAGATCTTATGCAGTCACAGACAAAAGGGATCCATCCTTATTCTAAAACTTAAGTAAGGGTTCTATTATTCATATTTCCTCAAGTAATTCCTTGAAGTTATTTCCTGATCAAAGTATAGACAAAAATCTATACTTTTTAATACCTACTGACTCATATTTTTCACCAGAAACATTTTTGAAATGTAGCATCGCATCAGACTGTTCATGTTTCAGGGATGGCAGGGTAGGATAGCTTGTAAAGCAAGGTGAGCCTGAGTGTGAATGTCACTGTGACTGGATACTAGGTACATGAACTTGGATGGGGTGAGTGTGGTGTCAGATCTCCCTAATGGGGGCTATTGAGTGGGTACAGAAGCTATAAACATCATGTTTTTGAAAAAATAGGCCTTAAGTGCTTAACACTTAGTGGTAGGCAGATGCTACATGTCTCCTATGATGACAGGCCCAGTGGTATGTACAGGGTGCAGAGATGCTGAATCAGAACTGTACCAAAGCCAAGTCTTTTCCATTCTTTTGATATGTTATATAGGTCACTCAAAAATTGCATTCTTGTTCTTAGATTATTTATAAACAATAGATAAAGATAATGACAAACTGAGGTTACAATGAAAAATACTTAGGAAACATTTAATAGGGATAATCCAGAACTTTAAAAAAGTCCTGCCAAACATTTTCTTTTCAAAAATAAACACTTTAAAATTTAATACCAACACACAACACACAGAACCAGATCTCCTAAGAGAAGAGGCAGGGATCCTAGAACATCTTATGGTAAGAGAAAGTAAGGAAGTTCTCAAAAAAAGCATGAGACCTGTCAAAAAGGGCATGGGAGCCAACCAGAAAGTATTCCCAAGAGATTAAGCTGGAATGGTTTTAGGAGAAAATAAATAATGGCAGTGGACTGAAAAGCATAGAAAAAATTAATGGGTCCAAATATATACAAATAAATGTTTGAATAAATACATACATACAAAGAGGAGAGAGACAGCTCTACTATAAAGAATTCCAAAGGTAGAAGGCATAATGGAAGAAAAAAATTACAAGTAACGTCCCTCCATGCTAATGACTGCTAGCAAGTTTTAACGATGGATGATAAAGTTAGTGGACAAAAATTTCAGGAGAAACAGGATGTTTGTATAGACTTGAAGTATATCCCTCAATATATCTATTAATTACAAGGAGAAAAATAGAAAACTTATGGTGGAGAAACCCAGGAAACATCACTTTTACCAAGTGAGAGTAGTAATATCACCAGTAATAAGATACATTGGCAACATGTAACCTGATAAAATGCACTTAAAAGGACATGTTGCTTCTGGGTTTTAAAAAAATATAACTTCCATGTAATCATAAGAAATCCTTTAGCCCACCTAAACTGAGGGACATTTTACAAAAATCACTGTCCAAATTCAATCCCTGGCATCATTCAGTAGATCTGGTATTGCCATGAGCTGTGGTACAGGTCACAGACATGGCTCAGATCTGGCATTGCAGTGGCTTGGTGTAGGCCAATGGCTACAGTTCCTATTTGACACTTAGGCTGGGAAACTCCATATGCTGAAGGTGTGTCCCTAAAAGGACCAAAAAAAAAAAGGACAGCAATACACAGGATATGAGACCAAAAAGGACAGGCAACAGAAATAAAAATAAACAACAAGGACTACATCAGACTAAAAAAAGTCCTCTATACAGCAAAAGCATCAGTCAACAAAATGAAAAGGCAACCTAGAGAATGGGAAAAAATATTGGCAAACTAGTTATCTGAAAAGTGGTTAATATATAAAATATATGAGAAGCTGATACAACTCAATAGCAAAAATGAACAGAAAACAAAAACAAAGACAAAAAACAAATAATCCAATTAAAAATGGGAACAGGACCTCAACAGTCATTTCTTAAAAGAAGATATACAAATGGCCAGTAGATATAGGAAATAGTATTCCGTATCACTAGTCATCAGGAAAATGCAAAGTAAAACCATAATGAGATATTAACTAACTTGCACCTGTTCACCTGATAGGATGGTTATTATAAAAAAACAAAACAAAACAATAGATAAAGTATTGCTAAGATATAGAGGAAAAGGAAAACTGGTACAGTGTTGATTAGACTATAAATTGGTACAGCCACTATGGAAAATAGTATACTGGTTCCTCAAAATATTAAAACTATAGCTACCATGTGATCCATTATCTCACTTCTGGATTTATATGCAAAAGTAATGAAAACACTATCTCAAAGAGCTATCTGCACTGCTGTGTTTACTGCATTAGCATTATTACTATAGCCAAGACGTGAAAGCAATCTAAAGGTCCACTGATGAGTAAATGGGTCAAGAAATATGGTAGTTACTTTCAATGGAATATTAAAAAAAAAGAAATCTTTAACTGGAAATCAACAAGAAAAAAAAACTGCAAAAAACACAAATATGTGGAGATGAAACCACATGCTATTAAACAACCAATGGATCACTGAAGAAATCAAAGAGGAAATTTAAAAAATACCTAGAAGCAAATGAAAGCAAAGACACAATTCAAAACCTATGGGATGTAGCAAAAGCAGTTCTAAGAGGGAAGTTTATAGCAATATAAGCCTACCTTAGGAAACAAGAAAAAGCTCAAATAAACAACCTAACTTTACATCTAAAGCAACTAGAGAGAGAAGAACAGATAAGACCTAAAGTTAGAAGAAGGAAAGCAATAATAAAGATCAGATCAGAAATAAATGAAATAGAAATGAAGAAAACCACAGAAAAGATTTATGAAACTAAATGCTGGTTCTTCGTAAAGATCAACAAAATTGATAAAGCCCTAGCCAGACTCATCACGAAAAAAAAAGAGAGGACTCAAATCAATAAAATTAGAAATGAAAAAAGAGAAACTACAACAGACATCACAGAAATACAAAGGATCATAAGAGACTACTACAAGCAACTATATGCCAATAAAATGAACAACCTAGAAGAAATGGACAAATTCTTAGAAAAATACAATCTTCCTAAACTAAACCAAGATGAAATAGAAAAGATGAATAGATCAATCAAGAGAACTGAAATAGAAACTGTGATTTAAAAACCTCCAACAAAGGACCAGGACCAGATGGCTTCACAGGCAAATTCTATCAAATATTTAGACAGGAGCTAATACCTATACTTCTGAAACTATTCCAAAAACTTCAGAGGAAGGAACACTCCCAGACTCATTCTATGAGGACACCATCACCCTGATACCAAAACCAGAGAAAGAATCCATAAAAAAAGAAAATTAGAGGCCAATATCACTGATGAATACAGATGAAAAATCCTCAACAAAATACTAGCAAACCAAATCCAACAATACATCAAAAGGATTGCACATCATTATCAAGTGGAATTTAACCCAAGGATGCAAGGATTCTTCAGTATCTGCAAATCAGTCAGTGTGATACACCACATTAACAATCTGAACAATAAAAATCATATGATCCTCTCAATAGATGCAGAAATAGCTATTGACAAAATCCAACACCATTTCTGATAAAAACCCTCCACAACGTGGACAAAGAGGGAAGCTACATAAAGGCCATATGTGACAAATCCACACCTAACATCATTCTTAATGGTGAAAAGCTGAAAAAAATTCCCACTGAGATCAGGAAAATGACAAGGATGTCCAATTCCACCACTACTATTCAAAATAGTTTTGAAAGTCCTAACCATGGCAATCAGAGAAGGAAAAGAAATAAAAGGAATCCAAATTGGAAAGGAAGGAGTAAAACTATCACTGTTTGCAGATGACATGATACTATACTTAGAAAATCCCGAGGATGCAACCAGAAAACTGTTAGAGCACATCAATGAATTTGGTGAAGTTGCAGGATACAAAGTTAACACACAGAAATCGACTGCATTTCTATATACTAACAATGAAACATCAGAAAGAGAAATTAGGGAAGCAATCCCATTTACCACTGCATACAAAAGAATAAAATACCTAGGAGTAAACCTACCTAAAGAGGCAAAAGACCTGTATAATGAAAACTATGAGACACTGATGAAAGAAATCAAAGATGACACAAACAGATGGAAAGATATACCATGATCTTGGATTGGAAGAGTCAATATTAACAAAATGACTACACTACCCAAGGGAATCTACAGATTCAATGCAATCCCTATCAAATTACCAAGGATACATTTCAATGAACAAGAACAAAATATTTTGAAGTTTGTATGGAAGCACAAAAACCTAGAATAGCCAAAGACATCATGAAAAAGAAAAATGGAGCTGGAGGAATCAGGCTTCTGGACTTCAGACTATACTACAAAGCTATAGTCATCAAAACTGCATGGTATTGACACAAAAACAGAAATACAGATCAATGGAGCAGGATAGAGTGCATAGAATTAAATACATGCACCTATAGTCAACTAGTCTATGATGAAGGAGGCAAGAATATAGAATGGAGAAGATACAGTCCCTTCAAGAAGTGGTTCTGGGAAAACTGGACAGCCACATGGAAAAGAATGAAATTAGAACACTCCCTAACACCATACACAAAAATAAACTCCAAATGGATTAAAGACATAAATATAAGATTGGTACTGGTGTCAATCGGAACTGGTATCAAAACAGGAAGATAGACCAATGGAACACAATAGAGAACCTGGAAATAAACCCTAACACCTATGGTCAATTAATCTTTGACAAGGAAGGCAAGAAAATAAAATGGGAAAAAGAAAGTCTATTCAGCAGGCATTGCTGGGAAACCTAAATAGCTACATGCAAAGAAATGAAATTAGAACACATCCTCACACCATGCACAAAAATAAAACCAGAATGGCTGAATGACTTAAATATAAGACAAGACATGATGAAACTCCTAGAAGAGAACATAGGCAAAATATTCTCTGACATCAACATCATGAATATTTTCTCAGGTCAGTCTCCCAAAGCAATAGAAATTAGAGCAAAAATAAACCCATGGGACCTCATCAAACTGAAAAGCTTTTGCACAGCAAAGGAAACCAAAAAGAAAACAAAAAGACAACGTACAGAATGGGAGAAGATAGTTTCAAATGATGCAACCGACAAGGGCTTAATCTCTAGAACATATAAGCAACTCATACAACTCAGCAGCAAAAAAGCCAATCACCCAATGGGAAAATGGGCAAAAGACATGAATAGACTGTTCTCCAAGGAAGATATACAGATGGCCAACAAACACTTGAAAAAAATGCTCAACATTGCTGGTTATAAGAGAAATGCAAATCAAAACTACCATGAGATACCACCTCACAGCAGTCAGAATGGCCATCATTAACAAGTCCACAAATGACAAGTGCTGGAGGGGGTGTGGAGAAAAGGGAACCCTCCTGCACTGTTGGTGGGAATGTAAACTGGTACAGCCACTATGGAGAACAGTTTGGAGGTACCTTAGAAATCTATACATAGAACTTCCATATGACCCCGCAATCCCACTTTTGGGCATATATCTGGACAAAACTCTACTTAAAAGAGACACATGCACCCACATGTTCTTTGCAGCACTATTCATAATAGTGAAGACATGGAAACAACCCAAATGTCCACTGACAGATGGATGATTGGATTAGGAAGATGTGTTATATGTACACATTGGAATACTACTCGGCCATGAAGAAGGACATAATGCCATTTGCAGCAACATGGATGGAACTAGAGAATCTCATACTGAGTGAAATAAGTCAGAAAAAGAAAGACAAATACCATGTGATTTCACTTATAACTGGAATCTAATATCCAGCACAAATGAACATTTCCACAGAATAGAAAATCATGGACCTGGATAATACACTTTTGGCCACATGGGGTGGGGGAGGGAGTGGGAGGGATCGGGAGCTTGGGGTTAACCAACTTGGAATGGATTTACAATGAGATCCTGCTGAGTATCATTGAGAACTATGTCTAGATACTTAAATTGTAACAGAATGAAGTGTGGAAAAAAATGTATACATGTAAGTGTATCTTGGCCTCCATGCTGTACAGCAGAAAAACAAATAAATTAATTTAAAAAATAGAAGGAAAAATAAAGAATTTCTCCCACAAAAACTAAAAGAGTACAGCAATACTAAACCCATTCTGAAAGAAATACTGAAAGTGCTTCTCTAAAAATAAAAAAAAAGAATAAGAAATAGGATGGAGGAAACCAATAAAGCAATAATTTAAATAGGCCAGAATACAGAGCTAAAGGGCGGGGGGGGGACTACTGTAAAAGTGAGAGTAAACACAAGGAAGAGCAAAAGGAGAAGTATGAAGATGTTAGAAAAGGACTTCAAGATCTCAGAATGTCGGGAGAAAGTCAGAAAATTGACTCTTTTTTTTCTTTTTTTTTTTAGAATGTGTTTGAGCTTATACGACTAACAGGCTAAAGCAAGAAGATATAAGAAGTGGTTAACTCATTGAAAAACAGGGCAACCACAAATCAAAACCAAACACTACTGTCACAAAAACCAAAGAGAAATGTACACAAGCATAAAATAAAAGGATATCATCCAACTAAGAAAAGAAAGAAACAAAAGAGAAACATAGAATTAACTGGAAAACAAGGTTTAAAATGGCAGTAAATATGTGTTTATCAATAATCACCTTAAATGTCATGGACTGAATGAACGAATCAAAAGTTATAGAGTGGCATATTGGATAAAAATGCAAGAGCCCCCAATATTATGTCTACAAGAGATTCACCTTAGGGCAAAGGACACATATAGATTGAAAGTGAGGGGATGGAAATAGATATTTTATACCAAATGGACAAGAGAGGAAAGCAGGATTTGCAATACTCATATTAGAAAAACTGGACTTTAGTACAAAGTCCATAAAGAAAGACAAAGAAGGACACTATTTAATAATAAAATGATTAATTAAAGAAGAAGATATTACAATCATCAATGTATATGCCCCAAATATAGGAGCACCCAGATACATAAAACAAACACTAACAGATATAAAAGGAGAAACTAACCTCAAGAAAATTAAGAGTATAGAAATTATTTCAAGTATTTCCTCTGACCACAATGACATCAAATGACAAATCAACAACAGGAAAAGAAATGAGAAAAAACTGAAAACATGCTACTAAAAAACCAATGGGTCAATGAGGAAATAAAAAAGGAAATTAAAAAATACCTCTAGACAAGTGATAATGAAAACACAACCATTCAAAATCTATGGGATACTTCAAAAACAGTACTTAGAGGGAAGTTCATAGTAATACAGGCCTTCCTCAAAAAAGAAGAAAATTCTCAAATCAACAACTTAACCCATGACCTCAAAGAATTACAAGATGAAGAATGAACAAAACCTAAAGTCAGCAGAAGAAAGGATATAATAAAGATCAGAGAGGAAATCAATAAAATAAAGATCCAAAAACAATACAAAAAAATCCAAACAAACTTTAAAATTTGTTTGGAAGCACAAAAGACCCAGAATAGCCAAAGACATCCTGAAAAAGAAAAATGGAGCTGGAGGAATCAGGCTCCCGGACTTCAGACTATACTACCAAGCCACAATCATCAAAACCGTATGGTACTGGCACAAAGACAGAAATATAGATCAGTGAAAGAGGATAGAAAGCCCAGAATTAAACCCATGCACCTACATCCAACTCATCTATGACAAAGGAGGCAAGAATATGCAATGGAGAAAAGACAGCTTGTTCAATAAGTGGTGCTGGGAAAACTGGACAGCCACATGGAAAAGAATGAAATTAGAACACTCCCTAACACCATACACAAAAATAAACTCCAAATGGATTAAGTACCTTGATATAAGACCACACACTATAAAAGTCTTAGAGCAAAACATAGGCCAAACACACTCTGACATAAACAACAGCAATATCTTCTCAGATCCACCTATCAGAGTATTGACAACAAAAACAAAAATAAACAAATGGGACCTAATCAAACTTAAAAGCTTTTGCACAGCAAAGGAAACCCTGAACGAAATGAAAAGACAACCCACAGAATGGGAGAAAATCTTTGCAAATGAAGCAACTAATTCCTCAGAAAACTAAACATAGAACTACCATTTGATCCAGCAATCCCACTCCTGGGCATTTATCCAGAGAAAATCATGACTAGCAAAGACACACGTACTCCAATGTTCATTGCAGCACTATTTACAATAGCCAAGACATGGAAACAACCTAAATCTCCATCGACAGAGGAGTGGATCAAGAAGGTGTGGTATATACACACAATGGAATATTACTCAGCCATTAAAAGGAACGAAATACTAGCATTTTTAGCAACATGGATGGGCCTAGAAATTATCATGTTCAGTGAAGTAAGCCATAAAATGAGACACCAGTATCAAATGCTTTCACTGACATGTGGAATCTGAAAAAAAGATGGACTAAACTTCTTTGCAGAACAGATGCTGACTTTGAAAAACTTATGGTCGCTGGAGGAGATAGTTTGGGGCTGGGGGGATGTGCTTGGGTTGTGGGATGGAAGTCCTGTGAAACTGGATTGTGATAATCATTATACAACTACAGATGTGATAAATTCATTGAGTAATAAAAAATATTAAAAAAATAAATTAAACAAAGAGCTGTTTCTTTGAAAGTGTAAACAAAATTGAAAAACCTCTGGCTAGAATCACCAACAAGAGGAGAGAAAGAACCCAAATAAATAGAATAAGAAATGAAAAATCTCAATGGATACTGCAAAAATACAAACAACCTAAGAGAATACTGTGAACAATTATATGCCAACAAATTTGACAACCAAGAAGAATGGACAACTTTTTAGAGACCTATGGCCGGCCAAAACTGAATCAAGAAGTAATAGATCAAATCAAGGGACCAACCCCTAGAAATGAAATTGAGTATGTAATAAAAACTCTTCCTAAAAATAGTAATCCAGGACCAGATGGCTTCAGAGGCGAATACTACCAAACATACAAAGAAGAACTTAAATCCATCCTTCCCAAACTTTCCAAAAAGTTTGAAGAAGGAACACTCCCAAAGACATTCTATGAAGCCACCATCACCCTAGTATGAAAACCAAAGATATTATTAATAAAGAAAACTATGGGGAGTTCCCGTCGTGGCACAGTGGTTAACGAATCCGACTAGGAACCATGAGGTTGCGGGTTCGGTCCCTGCCCTTGCTCAGTGGGTTAACGATCCGGCATTGCCGTGAGCTGTGGTGTAGGTTGCAGACACGGCTCGGATCCTGTGTTGCTGTGGCTCTGGCGTAGGCCGGTGGCTACAGCTCTGATTCAACCCCTACCCTGGGAACCTCCATATGCCGCGGGAGCGGCCCAAGAAATAGCAACAACAACAACAACAACAACAACAATAACAACAACAACAAAAAAAAGACAAAAAAAAGAAAACTATGGGCCAATATATTTTCATCAATATATGTGATGAATATAGATGAAAAATTTCTCAACAAAATTTTAGCCAACCAAATCCAACAACATATAATAAAGATCATACATCACAACCAAGTGGGATTCATCCCCAGTTCACAAGGATGGTTCAACATATGCAAATCAATCAATGTCATATACCACATTAACAAAAGAAAAGTCTAAAACCACATGATCATCTCAATATATGCAGAAACAGCATTTGACCAAAATCCAACATCCATTCATGATCAAAGCTCTTACCAAAGTGGGTATTAGGGTATTAGAGGGAACATAGCTTTTAACATAATAAAAACCATTTATGACAAAACAACAGCAAATATAATACTCAATGGAGAAAAGCTGAAAGCCTTCCCACTAAAATCTGAAACAAGGCAAGGATACCCACTCTCACCACTTTTATTCAACATTGTATTGGAAGTCCTAGCCACAGCAACCAGACAGACAAAAGAAATAAAAGTTATCCACGTTGGAATAGAAGAGGTAAAATTGTCACTGCATGCAGATGACATGATACTATATATAGAAAACTCTAAGGACTCCAAATAAAAACTACGTGAACTGAACTACGTGAACTGATGAAGAATTCAGTAAAGTAGCAGGATAAAAGGTTAACATTCAGAAATGAGTCTCATTTCTGTATACTAACAATGAAATATTAGAAAAGGAATACAAAAATGCAATAGCTTTTAAGATTCCACCATAAAAATTTAAATACCTAGGAATAAACCTGACCAAGGAGGTGAAAGACATATGCTCAGAACTATAAAATATTAATCAAGGAAATTAAAGAGGAATCAAAGAAATGGAAAGATATTCATTGTTCCTGGGTTGAAAGAATACTGTAAAAATGGCCATACTACCCAAAGCAATGTACAGATTCAATGCAATCCCTATAAAATTACCCAGGATATCCTTCACAAAACTAGATCAAACAATCCAAAAATTTATATGGAACCATAAAAGAGCCAGAATTGCCAAAGCAATTCTGAGGAACACCAAGCAGGAGCCATCACTCTCCCAGACTTCAGACAATATTACAAAGTTACAGTAATCAAGACAATGTGGTACTGGAACCAAGACAGACATGCAGACCAATGGAAGGAGATCCTGCTGAATAGCATTGAGAACTTTGTCTAGATACTCATGTTGCAACAGAAGAAAGGCTGGGGGAAAAATGTAATTGTAATGTATACATGTAAGGATAACCTGACCCCCTTGCTGTACAGTGGGGAAAAAATAAATAAATAAATAAACCCTGACACCTATGGTCAATTAATCTTTCACAAATGAGATAAGAACAGAAAATGGGAAAAAGTCTCTTCAGCAAGTGGTGTTGGGAAAACTGGACAGCTACATATAAATCAACGAAACTGGAACATACTCTCATACTATGTACAAAGATAAATTCAAAATGGCTTGAAGACTTAAATGTAAGACAAGACACCAGCAAACTCCCAGAAGAGAACATAGGCAAAACATTCTCTAACATCAACCTCATAAATGTTTTCTTAGGTCAGCCTCCCAAGGCAACAGAATTAAGAGTAAAAATAAACCAATGGGACCTAATCAAACTGACGAGCTTTTTCACAGCAAAGGAAACAATTAAAAAAAAGACAAACAATGGAATAGGAGAAAATATTTTCAAATGATGCAACTGACAAGGGCTTAATATCTAAAATACATAAACAACTGATACAACTCAATAGCAGAAAACCAAAAACTCAATTGAAAAATGGGCTAAAAACCTGAATAGACATTTCTCCAAAGAAGATATACAGATGGCCAGCAAGCACAAGAAAAAATGCTCCACATCCCTGATTATTAGAGAAATGCAAATTAAAACTACTATGAGGTACCACCTTACATCTGTCAGAATGGTCATCACTAATAAGTCAACAAATAACAAATGCTGGAGAGTGTGTTGGTGGGAATATAAATTGATACATTCCCACTGTTGGTGGGAATGTAAATTGATACAACCACTATGAAAATCAGTACAGAGGTAACTCAAAAAACTAAATATAGAACTACCATATGACCCTGAAATCCCACTCTTGAGCACATACCCAGACAAATCTTTCCTTGAAAAAGACACATTCACCCGTATGTTCATTGCGGCACTATCACAATAGCCTTGACCTGGAAACAACCTAAATGCCCATTGACAGATGAATGGATTAGAAAGCTGTGGTATATATGCACAGTGGAATACTTCTAAGCCATAAAATAACAAAATAATGCATACTAAGTGAAGTAAGTCACTTAGTACTAAGTGAAGTAAGTCAGAAAGACAAATACCATATGATATCACTTATATCTGGAATCTAATATATGGCACAATTGAATCTGTCCGCAGAAAAGAAAATCATGGACTTGGAGAACAGGTTTGTGGTAGCCAAATGTGAAGGGGAGGGAGAGGGATGTTTTGGGATTTGGGGGTTAATAGATGCAACTATTGCATTTGGAGTGGATAGGCAATGAGATCCTGCTGTATAGCACAGGGAACTATATCTAGTCACTTGTGATGAAACATGACAGAGGATAGTATGAGAAAAAGTATACACACATATACGACTGTGTCACTTTGCTGCACAGTAGAAATCGACAGAACACTGTAAATCAACTGCAATGGAAAAAGTAAAAAAAATATAAAAAAATAAAGAAGTTGCTAAGAAGATAGACCTTGTGTTCTTATCATATATAAAAGGAAAGACAGGAGAAAATTTTGGCATTAAGGGATGTTTATGATCGATCTTGATTGCAGCCATGATTTCATAGCACATACCTATCTCCAGACTCATAAAACTGTACGTATTAAATATGTACAGATTATTGTTTGTCAATATCTCAATAAAATGTTTAAAAACAAAACAAAAAAACAATCAACCAAGAAAATCCAAGGGTAAGTTCTCACAAAAGCTGTGGAACCTGTGTTAAGAACTTCGTAATTAGCTCCAAATCTGTAATAAAATTATGAATTATCACCTAAAAAACTGACCTAGTAGTTTCTATTAAGTTCTAGTTAGAAATGCAAGTCCTCTGGCATTGTAGCAGCTGAGGAGTATGCCACAGCTGTGGCTCAGATTCAACCCTTGGCCCAGGAACTTCCGAATGTCCCGAGCATGCAGCCATAGTATTTAAATAAAAAATGCTAATCCTCATCAAGAATGTATCTGTGAACCAGCCTGGATCTCTGTGGTTGCCAAGAGATAGAACAGAGCTCTATTTTTCTACCTAGAACACTGCCTTTAATTCCTAAAGTTGTTTTCAGGGACCTGTCAATAATTTATTGTGCCTTGACCTTTTAATAAATAAAATGAGCCCACTCATTCACTCCTTCCTTCACTCATATATTGGGAAGCTTCTATGTGTTTGGTATTTTCTGGCTGTTTTGTAGTAGAAAGTGAATAAAAAAGTTTTATTCCCATGTTCTTGTAGGAAGATAGAGAAGTCAAGGCACAGCTGTAGTCAGTGCTGTTAGCTACAATGTATTATGTACAGTCAGATATAATTTATTATATTGGAACAGCATTAAGTGCTGCAGTGTTATGAACCAGTTGGGTAGTGGTACTTAGTAGGGAAAATTTATTAAGCATAAAGTGAAATACTAGGGAACACTTTCCAGGAGATGGGCCATTTAAGAGGCAAAAAAGAGTTTATACCTAACCATTCTCTTCTCAGCTATGTAGAATGTTTGTCAGAAGGTAGCATGAGTTGAATTTAACATGTTAGGCATGAGTAACCTTGGGGCAGAGTAAATTGTGTTAAATGTAATAATATTAAGAATTGGGGCATCAGGTGTTGAAAAAGTATTACATGTGTATAAGCTGTAGTTACCCAGAATAATGGTAGGACTTCAAATGCACTACAGCAGACCAGAAGACAAAGAATTGAATTGTCCTATTCAACTGATTAATTCAATTAGCCAGAGGTTAAAGGGTAGAATCAACTGTATCCTTTTACTTGAGGGAAGAGGAGAAAGGGTCTAGAATTATGATGTCCAATATTGTAGACACTAGCCAGTTTTGACCATTCAATTTAAACTGATCTATTCAAATAAAAAATCACACCCTAAATTACACTAAACACTTTCCAGGTGCTCCACAGTCTCATTTAGCTAGTGGCTACCATGTTGACCAGCCTGAATACAGAACACTTCCATCACTGCATAAATTCTTATGCAAAAAAAAAAGGAACAAAAAAGAAAAGAAATTCCAACCTACCTCCAGAGCCTGAGATATGTGAAGTACAAAAGTGTGAACAACACAGTTTGAGATAACATCATGGAGCAAATGTCCTTATTAGAGAAAAATGCTTATGTTAATTCCAGAAAAAGAGAAATTTCAAAATGCTAAGGAGGAAATATGGGATTCTTTGGGAACAAATGGAAAGTCTTGGGAAGAGGGAAGTGGACAAAGCTAGAGACACAAAACAGAAAGACTAGGAGATCTTGGGCCATGAGGTGAGGGAGAAAAGAGTCAAGCACTTGAAAGGAAGACTGACAAAGATGTCAGAGATGACAGGAAAGTTTCCAAATTAATTTATCTCTGGATTATTGTGGTGGAAAGGGAACTAAGGTGTAAGCTGACTGCACTCTCCAGGAAGGCATGTTCCATGTGAATAGAGGAATCAAAGGGCCCTCTCTGCTGTTAACAAGGATAGTAGTCTTTCCTGGGGACAAGACACTCATTGGAAAGTGTCAATCTCTCCACCAACATTGCTCTCAGAGGTTATCCAAAAGCCACAAAGGCTCCTAAGCCTCCAGTCAAATGCTTCAGATTTATAAGAAATACTACTCATTTGCTAAGTCATAAAACACACAGATATTTCTTAATCATGGATGTTTAATGCTTTGAGGAATTGAATTAAGGCATTGTCAGTTTTACTTAATGCTTGGTTATTATCTGAATTTATTCATGTCATTAGCCTGGGAAAGCTGGCAAGACATTTGCCCTCAAAATCATTATATGCCTTTGGTTCCATTTTTTCTAACATGCAATGACCTATCAAACTTTTAGTGAATCTTTCTTTGTGAAAGGCCTTGTTCATGAACATTTTTACTAGGAAACTTTTATTTAATTCTCTCATCAACATCTTCAGGTAAGTATTATTATGCCTACTTGAGAAAACAGGAACGTGAGTATCAGAGGTAAGTTAATTCTTCAAGTCTTTCTAGGTAGAAATTATTCATCATCACAGGTAGTCATGATTCAAAAGTATACAACCCATCTTCTTTTTCTTATCCATTTATTTATTCAGTCAATGAATTTTTTTGAGTGGGTACCATATATTCTAAGCACTGTTCTAGGTCCTGTAGCTACAGCAGTGAACGAAACAAAGCCTTCCTGTGTGTGAGTCTAATAGATGAATTTAAAAAGATAATGTCTTAAGGTCAAGTGTTGTGAACATGAAAAAAAATATGAGATGTGAAGCGTTGGAAGGGGTGATATTTTACATAAGTGAAAAAAACCCTTTTTCTAAGATGAGTTTACATTTCAATCAGAGACCTGAAAGCAGGAAAAGAGTAAAATGTGAGTGTATCTGGGGTAAGAGGGTATATGGCAGAGAAGACAGTGTGTAAGCCAGGATGGATAGAAATCAGAGAATAGGAGAAAACAGAGGAGAAGGTGGCAGAAAACTAATGGAGGTCAGAAAAACTGGCACCTTGAAAGCCTTTATAAGGGCTCTGGATTTACTGAGTGATAAGGGAGCCCTTGGAAAGGTTTGAGCAGAGGGTAAAGGCATATACTTTTTATTTCAAACATCCCCCCCTCTGATTGTTCTTATGAGAATTAAATTAGGAGAGCAAGAGTGGAAGAAGAGAGACTAAGTGTAGGGTAATTTTAACAGTCCACAGGAGAGATGACAATGGCTCAGACTAGGTTCAAATGATGAGAAGGTGATTTCTACACATGCTGTGAAGGCTGAATTGAGAGATTCTGCTGACGGATTTAATGGGGAGAGAGAAAAAGAAAATTCAAGGTTGACTTTAAGTTCCATTGGTCTAAACCAACAGTGATGTGGTTTATGATTTGTAAAGACGTGAAAGACAATGGAATCATGCACAGTGGTGAGGGGAAGACAGGATATTATCAAAGGGATGATGGATGTGCCATTGTAAGTCACAGAAAAAACTAAATTAACTAAGAAAACAATTAGATTTAACTCTCAAAAGATAACATAGGCAAAACTTTCTATGACATAAATTGGACCAATGTTTTCTTAGGTTACTTGACCAAAGCAATGGAAATAAAAGCAAAACAAAAACAAACAAACCAAAAAACAAAGCAAAATGGGACCTAATTGAACTTACAAGCTTTTTCATAGCAAAGGAAATCATAAACAAAATGAAAAGACAACTTACAGGATGGCAGACCACATCTGCCAACAATGTGACAAAGGCTTAATTTCCAAAATGTACAAAATCTCATACAACTCAATAAATAAAAAACAAACCAAGTCCAAAAATTGGAAAAAGATCTAAATAAACATTTATCCAAAGAAGATACATAGATTGCCAAAAGGCTCATGAAAAGATGCTCAACATCACTAATTAATAATAAAAAGAAAATCAAAACTACAATAAGATATCATCTCACTCTGGTGAGAATGGCCATCATTAAAAAATCTACATATAACCAATGCTGGAGAGGATATAGAGAAAAAGGAACCCTCCTACACTGTCCATGGGAATGTACCATTTCAGCTGCTTTTAAAAAAAATTATTTTATTTTTTAAATTTTTTAAGTTATTTTACCAATATAATTTTTTTTCTACTGTACAGCAATGGTAACCCAGTTACACATATATGTACACATTCTATTTTCACACATTATCATGCTCCATCATAAGTGACTAGACATAGTTCCCAGTGCTACACAGCAGGATCTCATTGCTTGCTAATCCATTCCAAAGGCAATAGTTTGCATCTGTTAACTCCAAGCTCCCCAACCACCACTCCCTCTCCCTCCCCCTTGGCAACCACAAGTCTGTTCTCCATGTCTATGATTTTATTTTCTGTGGAAAGGTTCATTTGTGCCTTATATTACATTCCAGATATAAGTGATATCATATGGTCTTTCTCTTTCTGACTTACTTCACTCAATATGAGTCTCTAGTTCCATCCATGTTGCTTAAAATGGAATTATGTCATGCTTTTTTACGGCTGAGTAGTATTCCAGTGTGTATATACACCACATCTTCCTAATCCAATCATCTGTAGATGGACATTTGGGTTGTTTCCATGTCTTGGCTACTGTGAATAGAGCTGCAATGAACATGTAAGTGCTTTTTATAGTTCTTAAAAAATATTCAGTGTATTTACAGGTGAGGAGGAGATCCAGAATGAGTTCATACCACTTAAATATCAGTCTTAGAGATCTTAGGCAAAGGCAGAAAGAAATAACTAATTCAATATTTTCACATTTGTGACTGAAACCTCAAAAGTACTATACGTGATAATTCTATAAACACAAACTTAGACACATATTTGGGTGCAAAAGAAGTTTCATGAAACAATATTTACCCTTGCCAGGAGGGACTTACACATATTCTTCCTTTCTCATCTCTTTATTTTTTTCCTCTTAGTTTTTATTTTCTTTCCTTTATTACCTAGTATATTTCTTCCATTAAAATGCTAGACATATAAATCAAATGGAACAAGTAGAGAGTTCAGAAATACAGCCACACATATAATCAAACCACTCTCTACAAAAGTGAAAACGTAATTCAATGTAGAAGTGGTAGTCTTTTCAACAAATGGTGCTGGCATAAATGAATATTCATAAGCAAAATGAATGAACCTCAATTCATATATAATACCTTCTACAAGAATTAATTCCAAATGGATTGTAAACCTAAACATAAAAACTAGAACCATACAACTTTCAGAAGAAACCATAGGAGAAAATCTTTTTAATCTTGAGTTGAACAAAGACTTCTTAGATATGACACAAAAGCAAGGTGCATAAAAGAAAAACTAATACACTGAACTTTAGTAAAATTAAGAGCAGCTGTTTTCAAAAGACACTGTTAGAAGAATTAAAAAGAGGCCACATACTGGGAAAAAGCTTTCAAATTCTGTATCTAATGAAAGACTTGCATCTAGTATATAAAGAACTCTGAAAACTCAATAATAAGAAAATATAACACATTTTTAAAAAATGAAAATATACAAAAAAACCTATACCAAAGCTGATACATGAATTACAGACAAATAAGGATATGAAAAAGTGTTCAGCACAATTAGTCATTAGAATAATTCAAATCAAAACCAAAACAAGCCATCTCTACGCATCTATTAGAATGGCTAAAGTAAAAAAGAAAAAAAAAACAACCTGGTAATTCCAAACAATGGTTTAAAAAAATGCAGAACAACAATAACTCTTATATTTTCCTTGTTTGAATGCATACATTTTTGTCTTCTCATGCAAAAGACTGGAAACAACCCAAGTGTTCCTCAAGTAGAGAATGTATAAAGAAAGTATGGTCCAGCCGTATGATGGAATACTACTCAGCAGTGAAATGGAACAAACCATTCACATATGAAACACTATGGATGATTCCCAAAGCAGTAGGCAAAGTGAAAGAAGCCAGACACAAAAAATTACCCACAGTATGATTCTGTATATCATTTATATAAGCTTGCTGCAAAAGTAGAACTATAGGGAAAGAAAATAGTTCAATGGTTGTTAGAGACTGGGGAGCCAGGGGGAACAGGTGGACTACCAAAGGACATGTAAGGACTTGGCAGGTGAGTAATGAAACTTTTCTATATCTTAACTGTAGTGGAGGCTACAAGGCCGCTTACATTTATCAATACCACATAACTTACACTAGAAAGGGTGAATTTTACTGCATTAGATATTATAGCTTAAAAAATGCTTGTGATGGTTAATTTTGCTTATCAAATGGCCTGGGTTATGGGATGCATAGATGGCTGGTAAAATATTATTTCTGTGTGTCTCTGCAAGGCTGTTTCCAGAAGCATTTGAATCAGAAAACCAAGTAAAAAAGATTACTCTAACCAGTGTGGGAGAGCATAGTCCAATCCATTGAGGACCTGAATAGAACAAAAAGTTGATGAAAGGGCAAATTCTCTTTGGTAACTGGGACATCCATCTTCTCCTTCCCTCAGACAAAGGAGCCTGGCCCTCAGGCTTTCTGAATTAAACCACTAGCTTTCCTTGTTCTCCAACTTATAGACAGTATGCTGTGGGACTTTCTAGCCTCTATCATGGAGTGAACCAATCCCCATAATAAAATTCTCTTAAATCTCAACCTCCTTCCCTCCCTTCCTCACCCTACCTCTCTTTTTTCTACCTCCTTCCCTTGTTCCCTCCCCCCCCCCCCCCATATACTATTGGTTCTCTTTCTCTGGACCACCATGACCAATACAATGCTGATAGACAAGAGACCTGTAGAAATAGAATGACTTGTATCTTAGGTCCCACAACTTACAAGAGGCCATGATAGGAGAAATATACAAATCATTTAATTTCCAGGTAGTGAAAACTTTAGACTACAAGTTTAACTTTGGAACCAAAGAATTAAAAATGAATTGCACAGAGTTTGTAATGCGTGAATACTGACCTATCAACATTTTAAAATGATCTTTATTGAGATATTGACATAGAACATTATACAAGATTAAGGCGTACAATGTCCTGGTTTGATACAAGCTATATTGTACTATGATTACAACTATAGCATTAGCTAATGCCTCTATCACTTCACATGACTATCATTTCTCTTTTGTGGTAGGGACAATTAAGATCTAGTCTCTTAGAAACTCTGAAGTTTATAATGTTGTTTATAATTGCTACGGCAGTGCATCAGATGTCCAGGGATTATTTATCTACCAGTTCCAAGTTTGTACCCTTAAACAACACAGCCCCAATTCCTCTGCCACCACCCTTCTCACCCCCTCCAGTCTCTGGCAGCTACTTTTCTTCTTTTTCTTTCTTTCTTTCCTTTTTTTTTTTTTTTTTTTTGCTTTTTAGGGCTACACCTACAGCATATGGAAGTTCTGAGGCTAAGGGTCGAATCAGAGCTGCATCTGCCAGCCGCAACCACAAACAAGCAAAGTGGGATCCAAGCCACTTCTGCAACGTACACCACACTCATGGCAACACCGGATACTTAACCCACTGAGAGAAACCAGGGATGGAACCCCCATCGTCGTGGATACTACCAGGGTTCATAACTCGCTGAGCCACAGTGATAACTCCTGGTAGCTACTCTCCTATTCTGTTTTCCACCGGTTCTGCTTTTTTAGATTCCACATATTAGTGATATCATACAGTATTTGTCTTTCTGCCTTACCTTCCTGATGAGCGTAATGCCTTCAAGATCCAAAGATCCATCCGTATAGTTGCAAATGGCAGAATTTTCTTCTTTTTGTGGCTGAATAATATTCCATTATATGTATACATATTTATCTTTATTCATCCATTGATGGATACTTACTTGTTTCCATATACTGGCTATTATAAATAATGCTGCAATAAATATGAGATTGCCTATATCTCTTTGATGTCCTATTTTCATTTCACTTGGATATATATCCAGTATATATAATTGTTGGAATTGTTGGATTACATGGCAGTTCTATTTTTAATTTTTGAAGAAACTTCCATATTGTTTTCTATAGGGAGTGAATGAATTTACATTTCCAGAGAGAGACAGAAATTGCCTGAGGCTGTTCTTCAGGGGAAAGTCTCCAAGAGCAGGCAACTCTGTTCTCCTGGGACAATTTCTAGGCTTCTCACTGCTTCTGGGCAAAGTGCAAAGGAATAACTTGCTCCAAGGATGTGCAAAGGAAGGGTGCACTCAGGCTGTTGCAGCCTTGGATCAGGGAGACATCAAGTGGGGGCTCCAGTGGCCCATGCCAGAAACCCTGAATATTGCTCTGGTCTTTGGCCCTCTCAGAGTCGACAGACTTAAAGTTCAAGCACAAAGAGTTTTCTCTCTCCTACTCGGCCTCCAGTGGTTCTGCCCCTGCACAGCGACTGGCCAGAGCCAGGTCCTCAATAGCTGGGGAGCCGCTGGGGAAAGGCCATCACACTGGCTCACTGAGGATGGCAGGAAGGGAGGCAGCCACAAGGACTGGTGTTTACTAGATAGGTGGTGTGCACCAGACTCATTTCTGTTGAGTTTGGGACAAGGGGCCTTTGGAACCACAGCACCCAGGTGTTTCTCCTCCCACGACTCCCCTGCCAGCTCCTAAGAACTTGCAAGATCCCGTGAGTGGTTATGGCAGGAGCTTCTCAGCCCTGATTTTGCCTTCCCTGACACTCAGCACATCCCAGCCCATCCTCTTTCTGACCTTCTTTGTGGACCTGTACTTAATACCTCCTCACCATCACCACCCCTCCTCCTCCACCCAGAGCCACAAAACACATCCTGCAAACTCCAGCCTGCAGACTCTGCTTCCCTTCCTGGGAAATCCCAGGCAGTATAGCCAACAGTATAGAACTCATTTAGTTCTATATCAGACACTATTCCAGGCCAGACACTATTTATTTGACCTTGATAAATAACATGATAACAGATAACATGACCCAAACAACAAAACTCATTTTTCTAATCTTTCACATCCTCATCTGTAAACTAGGCATAATATTTACTTCATTATAGATTTAAGAACTATGCAAAATAACATACGTAGAGTACAAAGCGCAGGGCTTGCCACATTTTTACCAGGATGGCATTAATTTAAAATGTCTTATAGGGTTTTTTTGGCCCTCCAAACATGTGAGGAAAATGGATATATTTAAATTGTATATAAAATATGTGTATATATTTCAAAATATGAATTTGATATGCACACATAAATGTATAGATAGGTAATAAATATGGTTAAACATATATCTACAAGACAAAAATATGTAAAAGAGAGAGTTCCCATTGTGGCTCAGCGGTAATGAACCTGATGAGTATCCATGAGGATGCAGGTTTGATCCCTGGCCCCACTCAGTGGGTTAAGGATCTAGTGTTGCCACAAGCTATAATGTAGGTCACAGACATGGTTTGGGTCTGGTGTTGCTGTGACTGTGGTGTAGGCTGGCACATGCAGCTCTGATTTGACCCCTAACCTGGGAATTTCCTATGCCTCAAGTGTAGCCCTAAAAAGACAAAAAAAAATTGTAAAAGAAAGTGATTAAGGTGATTTTCTCAATCATATTGTCCAAATTTTTTAAATTTACCTATATTTATATATATTTTATGCAATAAATATGAATCACTACTTTTTATAACCACATACTCATTTAAAGATGCTCTTCAAGATCTATTAAATTAATTTCATGTCCTTTACCATGGTGTGACTCATAGTTTTCAAAATGCCCTCTATTTTACTCTTCCATCTGTCCCTTAATCCACAGTTGTACACTCCAACTCAGTGAAAACTAAGCATTTGCAAAAAATGCCTCTAAAGACAGGAAACTGGCCACCTCCATGCAATTCAAGGAAAATCATGCTTAATTATTGCACAGTCTTATTTTTTATGAACCACACTGTTCCCTTCCACCTTTATCTACTGAGGATGATTCTATTTTCTGATGCCCCAATAACAAAACTCAATCTTTTTTCTGCAGGCTAACCCTTCACTGTTTTAAAACATACTTACTATACTGCTCTAATTCTTCTCTTTTATAGGATAAAAATCCCTAGCTCCAGGCTACTTGCTCCTAAAGCCCAGGCAGAAACACTTATACTTGTAGGAAGCACTGGTGAAAATGTTTTTGCATTCTTATGGATTTAGAAGATGAAACATTCTGG
This sequence comes from Phacochoerus africanus, assembly GCF_016906955.1. Lineage (NCBI taxonomy): Eukaryota > Metazoa > Chordata > Mammalia > Artiodactyla > Suidae > Phacochoerus > Phacochoerus africanus. The sequence goes on along the minus strand of NC_062544.1, from coordinate 101,003,492 downwards.
GTGGTAATTATGGCCCAAACCAAAATGACAATGGATAGAGTAGTGTGTTGAGGGTGCCAATAATGCGACATATCAGTATAAAATGCAGATATTTTGGCAAAAGAAGTATTCTTTAAAACTCATTGTTGAGATTTATAATTTCCTAGCAAATGTATACATTATTTCCAATTTACTTCCTCATAGCAATTTAACAGTCACATTATTTTGCATTATTTAAAAATACATTACTGTTCTTATCTACTTCTTCAACACCACTAATTCTCATCAGCTTGTTTTCTTTTTTTTTTTTTTTAAACTGGAATTTAAAACTCAACTCTGTTTTCTTAATCAGTATTTTCCTTGCTCATCTTGGCCACTTTTAGCATGTCAATAAATACAGTATGTCTAAATAAGTCTCTGCAAGGTGACTAATTTTTTATTTACACTGTGTTTTTTGCCCCAGTTAGTTTTGTTTGGTTTTGTGCTGTATTCTCCACATCCTGTGTCACATCCATTTCCTTGGGCACCAATTAGCTGAAAGGGCAATATAAAAATGATCTTTGAATACTGAATTCAGTGGACTTAATAACTTTTATTGCAGATATTATTCATGCATGTAAACAATATAAAATGTGCCTGTTTCTATATTCTGGGTGGGGTAGGGGTAGGAGCTAGGACATAGAATTTATGTAACATCATTTAGAAAAGAAAGGAAGAGCTAGAACTCTCACAGTACATAATGTGATTATTGACCCAAATACCCCGCCTCCCCGGTACATTATTTCCTCTGCCTAAAAATCACAGAGAGAATAACTTGCCAAAGTCATACACAGTCCTAGTCCTCTGGTATTAAGACTTTGTCCATCAACTCAAAAGACCTCCCTGTAAATAAGTGCATCTTCCTATCTCCTCAATAGGGGGCATTCTTCTTTAGAGTAGTAGCTCATTCTTCATTACTTCCCCCATAGAATCTGGCAAAATGTATCTATAACATGTTATAAGTTCTTTAACAGCAGGGACTGTTGGATCTTTGTGTACTTCTTTCATTTCAAAGTCAAGAGTAACATTCTCTGTTGGATAAATATGTACGGTGATAGATGGAATAGGTGGACTTGAACACATTTCCAATCTGTTTTCTGGATGTGAAACTAGTTTTCTTTACTTTTTTCTTTCCTTTTTTTTTAAACAGCCACATCTGTGGCATATGGATGTTCCCAGGCTAGTGGTTCAATCAGAGCTGCAGCTGCAGGGCTACACCACAGCCACAGCAATGCCAGATCCCAGGCACATCTGTGACCTATGCTGTGGCTTGTGGCAAGGGTATATCCTTAAGCCACTGGTGAGGCCAGGGATAGAACCCACATCGTCATGGTCACTATGTCAAGTTCTTAAAGTTGCTTAGGCACAATGGGAACTCTGTGAAATTAGTTTTCTTATCAAGGCTTTGAAAAAGTGAGGGCACTAAGTTTCTGCCTATCCTCACGCTTCTGGGAACCAGGTCCTGATGCTGCCTTCAGGCTGCACACAATCATGTAACATTGCACAACAGCTTTTCTCACAGGTAAACAAGGCTGAAAATTTTTCTACCATTACAAGATTGTTTTGAAAACTAGTGAGAGTATGGCTGTTAAAATACTTTGAAAATATACATTTGTTTATTTTTTTTTGCTTTTTAGGTCCACACCCACAGCATATGGAGGTTTCCAGGCTACGGATCAAAGAGGAGATACTGCTGCCAGCCTACGCCACAGCCACAGCAACGCACGCCATATCCGAAATGCATCTGCGACCTACAGCATAGCTCAGGGTAACGCCGGATCCTTAACCCACTGAGCAAGGCAAGGGACCGAACCCGTGACCTCATGGTTCCTAGTTGGATACGTTTTGGCTGTGCCACAACGGGAACTACAGAAAATATAACTTTAAAGTAGACAAAAATTCTACAGTGTAAGGTTAGTAAGGCAGAGAAGGAATATAAATTCAACAGGAATAGGGGGAAAAACAACAACAAAGAAACAAAATTGTGAGGGAAAACAGATGGTATGGAAGAAGAAAGAGTATTGGCCACACTGCATCCTAGAAAATCTTGGGCTGGCCTGACTCATAGGTGCTTGGGTGCACAGACAGCCTGGGGAGATGATAACAAAATCTGGCTGGATCTGGTAGGCCTGGCTTTGAAACCTGCCTCAGCACTCAAGGGCTTGACTTTGGGTGCAACATATAAGCCCTCTGAGATAACTGAAGCTTTAATTCCTGACCGACTTATTAGCCCAGGCTGCTGGAGGTAAATTAAATTCAGGTATGAGAAAGGATTCTACACATTACAAAGGGAAGTGCTGAGGTAAGCTGACAGATCTGTAATTGACACTGTCACTGTTTACAGTAGGTATCAATTTATCAAGGTCTCTATTGTCCATGATGGCCACCCATAAGTATCCTGATATCAAAAGAAAAAAAGTTTTTCTGTGATCAAAGGCTCTAACACCCCACTCCCCATTACAATCAAGTCAAGCGCCTGCTGAAGCTTTCTTCCCCACCTTTCACACAGCCTTGTCTGGCAAAGGAGGTGCCACTGCTCATTTATTTTGCTGGGGTGGTGTCCAGTTTTCTATCCCTATTCTGTGGAGAAAACTCAGGGAGGTAGTGGGGAGATTAAATTAAATAGTTAAGGTAACTCTGCAAGTCACAACTAGGGGAAACTATTAATCTGAGAGTTTGATGCACAAGCCTGAGAAATTGAAGCTCAATGTGAGACAAAAGTTTTTGCATATGGCCATTCATTCACTTTAACCTTGGAATTTTCCTTTTCCAAAATACGAAATAGATGTTTATTTTTTTCCTGGGTTATTTTCTTCCATTGCTTATTGCTGGTTCATTTAGCAAGTCATTCTATATACTTCTGTCTATCTAGATATGGTATTTTCAAACTTTTATAGAACTTGCTTCCAGTGACATTTAATTTTGGGTAAACAATATTGTTATCATTGGAAACATACTAATAGGTGCTTGTCAACTTGTAAGAAAAATGTCCTATCATTAAAATCAATAAGAAGTAGATATAAAATTATCACTTCCTTTCTTCCTCTACCATAAATGCCTTGTTAAATTTTTTTGCTATGGTTTGTTCCAGAAATAACTAAATAAGAAAGGGAAAGGGAACCCATTTTTTTTAATTTTCATGTGTTGTGATATATTATTAGTCTTTACAGTAAACTAGGTACTATTATACATATTTTTTTCTTTAATCAAAAATAAAGCTAAGTTTTTAATTATTTTTTTATGGCATATGGAGGTCTCCAGGCCAGGTACTGAATCCCAGCCACAGCTGCAAGTATGATGCAGCTGCGGGACTACCAGATCCTTTAACCCACTGCACTAGTTTGGGGATTGAACCCATGCCTCCACTGACCCGAGCTGCTGCGGTTAGACACTCAACCCACTGTACCACAGGGAGAATTCCAAAGGTTTAGAGGGACAAGTACTTTATCCCAAAACACACACCCAATCAAATTTTTAACCTGGTATTTAAATTCAGACATCAGAAACCAAAGTTGATTCACCCTCCATTCAGAAATAAGCAGTTTTTCTTACTATATGAGACAGGACTCTTTAGGTTGGAATATACAGAAAACCAACTTTACCTGGAATAAGCAAATATGGGAAATTATTGAAAAGATACTGTGATGTCTTTTATAACCACAGGCAGTTAAGGGGGTGGTGTGGGTGTCTCATTCCTTGTCTCTCATCTCTGTTTTTCTCTGAAGGTCCATTTAAAAATCTTGGAATTTTTCCTTATAAATGTTAATGAAAATGGAAAAAAAGTCATTGTTAATCTCATACTCAGGCTTTATCACTGCAGAGAATAGCATCTCTAGCTCTAGTTCAAATCTGGGAAATAAAAAATGCCAGGGAGTGAGTTCCCATTGTGGTTCAGTGGTGACAAATCTGACTATCATCCATGAGGATACTGGTTAGATCTCTGACTGTGCTCAGTGGGTTAAGGTTCCAGTGTTGCTGTGAGCTGTGGTATAGGTCACAGACGCCTCTTGGACCCTGCTTTGACTGTGATCTGTCCCCTAGCCTGGAAACTTCCATATGCTATGAGGGCATCCCTAAAAGGACACACACACACACACAAAAAAAGCCAGGGATGATTTCTGACCCCTGTTGGTCTGGTAACTACCTCTGTGCCAATCAACAGTGGTCAGTAAGATAGGTGAAATAACTGGTAGAGATATGAGTAAATCCAAAAAGAGCACATATATGTGTGAATGTGAATCTGTGTGAGAATGAGGGTGGGGAAGGGCATGGAAGATGGGAAGTGTTGAAGATCAAACAGTAGAACCTCTTCACTACCACTTCTAAGTCTAATTCATGGTCAAAGGGGAAGGCTCATTGAACATTTATTTTTGGGAGTTCCTGTTGTGGCTCAATGGGCTACAAACCCCGACTAGTATCATTGAGGATGCAGGTTTGATCCCTGGCCTTGCTCAATAGGTTAAGGATCTGACCTTGCCATAAGCTGTGGTGTAGGTCACAGATACAGCTCAGATCCCACATTGCTGTGGCTGTGGTGTAGGCCAGCAGCTGCAATTCTGATTCCACCCCTAGCCTGAAAACTTCCATATGCCATGGGTGAGATCCAACAAAAGAAAAAAAAAAACTTATTTTTTTAGGTTTCAAATTATTTACACACCAAGACAAGTATAGATTTTGAATAAGGGAACTTGAATATTGATGATTTTTTTTTATGTTAACACATAGGTCTTAAGTAAACAGAACTTTTGTGACAAGGAATTGAAACAGCTCTCTCAGATAGTCAGGTAACAAAAAGCACTATTTATGTTTGAATTACCTGAAGGTCTCCCTCAAATTTAAGTTTCTTGTACTATTAACCATATCACCAAACAATTGCTCATGAGTGGTCAGCCCTGTCTACAGTTGATTCTTAAATTATTCTGCATTAAAATAACATGTTCTTACTATACACATGTTCCATATTTTCTATATCAATTTCGACACAACCATCATCAGTGTTCATTTTAAAGTCCCAGTTTAACCTCCTACACTTTTTGTACAAGTGTCAATCTAAACTAAAAGGATATCATTGCAGTAGTAACAGTGCTCTTATTTCTGGTATCCAAGAGTGAAGGTATAATTATATAATTGTTAACAATCTGAAGTATTTTTAAGAGTTCAGCTAGGAAAGCAAGCTACTCTAGAGTATTAAATCTTTCTGTAATCTATTTTTAAATTACTCTCTAAATATAAGCAAAGGAGGAAAAAAAATACCTTCTGTGCTTGTATCATTCCCTGGGGTCAAAGACCCTACCCCTGGAGAGAAGTGGTTGGTACAGATAGCTTTTCCACAGAGTGCTTTATCTACGTTCACCCCAATTCAGTCTGAGAAATAATAATTAATGGATTTTGTTCCATTGTCCTGTCTGAAGGCCTAGGGGCCTACTTGAAACAGGCATTCTTCATAGAAGAGTTCTGTTTACTGTACCTTGATAATAGCTCAGCATTTTCAAAAGAAAATTCTCAAAGGGAGAAAAAAAATTCTGCCTAATGGAGTAAAGATGAAACTATTGACAATATAAAAGTGTAAGCATCAGGAAAGGCCTTGGTATTGAAGTTGTTCACAGATTTTTAAAAATACTTTCATGTAAGTTAAGAAAAATGATGCCGCCTCAGGCCCTCTAATCCTGAGTGGACTTTTTTTTCCTTCTCATAGTGAACTTTCATGAGACCATGAACTTTATGGGTCTGACACTTCTGAATGATATTCACTGTCACTTAAAAAAGGATGAATTCCAGCTAATTTTGGAGCATGTGGAGCATTCCTTTGCTAATACCATTCATCAGAATGTGCCTTTATTCCTTAAAATTTCAGAAAAGATCATTCATTCACATAATATAGGGTTTTAAAACCATACTTTTTCTAAACTAAAAATTGTAATTTGCACTTGGGCTAAACTTCATTTTTTGAGGAATTTGCTAAATATTAAAATAAATACATAAATTAAATACACTTCTAATTTGATTATAATACTTTTGCATGCTTTAAAATGGGCAGAAAATAACTGTAGTTACGACTTAAAGAACAGGCAACTCTCTTGGAGATGTTCTTTGAAAGGCAAAACTCTTACCTATTCACAGAAGTGGGACTTTTATTAGAAAACCACTTGGTTAGCCTGGTGATAGCTGCTATATATTCCTGAAAACTACATTTATCTTTAAAGTAAATTATGCAGTTATGATTTATTTAATTAAAAAGTATTTAACTTCTTTCTCTTTTAGCTCTAATGCTATTTTTTCCAAATCGTGTTTCTTTTCCATGGTGGCCAGCATCCTGGAAGATTTTATATAAATGTGTAATGGCACAAAATGAAAAAGAGTCCTATGGTGAAATAAAAATGGGGAGCAATCCCATGTTACGTTATTCTTTTAGAGATTCACATTGCCCGAGAGTTAAAAAAGCTGTGATAAGACCTTCATTTAAAGACTAACCAATTCTGTTAGACCTCAAATTATATCCCACATCCCTTTTCTATTTTCTATCAGCACTTTCCCTGTATTTTATCACCTGGATGATGGCTGCATCACCAGCATTGATTTCCCCACTCCTATCCCAGCCTCCTGTTATAACACTGCAACCACTAATGGATCATTTTAAAATACAAATCAGATCTTATTGTTTCCATGTTTAATGCCATTCCATGGTTCAAATCACTTTTTTATTGTACTCCAGATAAAACCATATCTTTACCAGGACTTCAAGAACCTATGTCAGTGGCACTCAAATTTGAAACGTGCGTCAAAATTACTTGGAGAAATTGTTAAAAAACAGATTGCTGGGCTGAACCATAGGAATCTCTCACTTAGCATGTCTCGATCAGACTAGGAAGTTGCATTTATGATAAGCTCCCAGGCAATACTGCTGATGCTGGCCCATACTTTGAAAATCATTTTTCCAAATGATTGGGTTCCTCCTTACATCTCTGACCCAGTCCCCTGAACTCTGCCCTCCTGTCACTGGAATCTAGCCACATGGACCATTCAGTAACATTTCCTCCTAAAATCTCTTGATGTACATATTGGCATGGCTAGTCCCTAACCATTTTTAGTTTCCAGGAAAAACATCACATCTTCAGACATACATTTCCCAACTCCCCTTTCTGAACTTTCTTTCCTATTAAAGCCTATAGCAGCTGATATTTTCATATTATCCTACTTTTATTAAATTTATAGCATTTATAAACCTCTTTGGAAATTTTTAATTCTTGCCAACCTTACTACAATGCAATTCCTATGACAGCAGGGACTTCATCTGTCTTTCTGCTATGCCTTTAAGGCCTAATTTGGATATAGATCCTTATTTTCTAAGTACATCTATTAGCAGATTACAGGAGACTAGTCGTTTAGAACAGGGTTTGGGAAACGTTGACTATATTTGTTGGGAAAATAGTGCTTCAGCTTAAGATCTGTGGCTGCAAACTTAGGTTGTAGTCCAAAAAGAAATCACTGTCACTTCTGACACCAACTGCAGAGGGCAGAGATCCCCAAGACTACCCTCATATTGGATGATTAGCTAAAGAACTTAAAAGCTAAGGTACTTACAGTTATGTTTTGTTTCAATGCAACCATATAAAGTCAGCCAAGAGGAGGAGCACCGAGGACAGCATCTCAGTGAATTCCCAGCATGCATTTTCCAATGTGCCTTCTCCACGACATCATGGATGGCACTAACTCCTCCCAGCAAAGACGGGGAGCAGCATACATAGGGTCCTGCTGAACAGAGACACGCACACAAAACATGTATTCTGAATTTTTATTGGTGCTTCATCATGTAGACACGTGGCTGAGACTCCAACTCTCAGAAAGAGGTAGAACAGATACTTCATGGCCTAAAGACCCCACCACAAATTGTTGACTACCCAGTGTCACCCAAGGCCCCCAGGTATACAGATACTTTTATCAGGCAGGATAGTCCACAGTCTAAAGGTCTCTTACCAGGAGCTGAAGGCAATGGCCAGAAATCTGGGGGGTAAAGTTAATTCTTTACTACATAGGACCTCTACAAATTGAGTGGTAAATATCTGTCCTTTAACAACTCAGAAGTCCCTTTGAGAAAACTGATTATCAACTAATTCTTTATTTGCTCACATCTTTATTCATTTACCTGATACCTTACTTATTATGTGCTAAATTAAGATCCTTTTCCTCAAATAACTCAGAATATAAGAAATACATGTAAACAATTGCTATAAAAAAACAGAAGATTTTTTAAAGTTGTGCAGGGACTGAGCCATAGACAAGGACAGATGTGAAAAGAGGTAGTCAGGCAGAAGTATCATATGTCTTCTAAATGGTGTGGAAGTTTAAATCTTAATCTGTGAAATGAAGCAAGGGAACTACATAGTTGATAGTACAATAATACTTCCCAATTTATTCATATCTCCCCATAATAACTCCCTTCTCTAATGTCCTCATGCATGAACACTAGGCTTGACCATTTAATACTTGAAAAGTACTTGTTCATGTTGGACTTTTGATGCTCTCTTAGAACACCATGTACACAAGCTTCAGCTAACCTGTTACTATACAGAAGACTTGGGAGGGGAACAAAGTCACCATTCTAGTGGCCTCTCAACCACCAGATATATGAGTAAAATCAACCCAGATCACCCTGTCATGAGCCCACCTCCCCAGCTAACCACAAACACATGTGACAGGCCAGCAGAGACCAGCCAAGTGGCCTGGACCAGAAGAATAAACCATGCAACCCTGGATTCGTGAGCTAAATAAAACAGTTGTTTTAAACCATAAGTTTTGTGGTATACTGTTACAGAAGAAAAGCTAGATAGGTAAAGACTAGATGGTAACTCCTTGTTAATCTTAGATCATACAGGAATATTGATTTGATATGATATAATGGATATAAGGATACTTATATTATATAATGATAACATACTATATTTCTAAATCTGAATAAGTTTATTTTAGCCAGTGTAGGTGATCGAAATGAGATAGGTCAAAACATTTTGGTGATTTTTATTCCAGGAGAAATTAACATTAACTGTACACTGAGAATCAAAATTTGTGATCTTTTGTGCCTAATGGTCTCTTAATTGGCTCATAATGCCCTCCTCAAAATATGCTCATATATGAAAAAAAAAAATAACAGAGAATATATTAAAAAGTCCAAGAATAAAATGTTCTTGAATAATACAGAATACTGCTTGCTTCCATTTTTCATGCCTGCTTGGTTATATATCTCTAGCAAAAGGCTCGAAAGTTATAAATAAGTATGTAATAATTAGAATGCGATTATATTTTCTTTCTAACCCATAGCTCATTTTGTAAAACATATTAATTAAATGACTTAAAAATTCACACACTGTCTCCAGTTTCACTCTGTTAGAATGTTTTCTCACCCCTCCAGAATCTATCTGTAAAGAAAAGTGCAACACAACTTGCTTGAGAAGAAAAAAAAAATGTTTTGGTGTTATTTGTGTTGAGAAAGAAGAAAATATTAAACATCTTGTAGAAAACTGTTTCCAGAGAAATCTTAGAGTCCCTGGAGGTCTCTCAAATAAGTCTCTAGTAAGCATCTGAACTTTTCAGGGATTATGCAAGGCAAACCAAAAAGTGAAACCTTGAGAGAGTTTTGCATTGCTTTAGTATTCTTTGGGTCCATTGGAAAGGGTTGACGACATCTCGCCTTTTACCAAGTTGCCAACTTGGCTTCTGAAATAAGACCAGATCCCTGAAGCCTAAGAGAGAGTAGAAATAAAGCCCTTCTGCAAAACAAACTCAATACAAGAGAGATTTCCCAATGGCTTTAAATACAGTGTAGAGTCCAAAATGTGTCTCTTTGAAAGAGATATCCAGCTAACCATTTGCTGTTTAAGATTTAGTGACCAATTGTTGTCATTGATGTTGTCATAAATTTGGAATTCCTGAACTCCATTTAACAATCTTCCTTTTACAGGAGCATTGACATGGCATATTGATTTGGTGTGCTGCTTTTTGATAATTGCAGAGAATGGTTATTTTCAGCCTACTTTTATCTTGAATTCCTTGTGAAAAAAAAATGCTAAGTCCCCACTCTTTCCTTCTGAATTCATGCCTCTCATACAGATGTACATGGTTGTGTGAAGTAAATCCTATTGAAAATTACTGAATTTTGATTAAAATTAAAATAAAGTCCAATGCTCTGCTTGTGTGGTTTTTAAGAGCTAGCACTCTCCTGTCAAGGAGAGAGATGGGTGATCATGAAAAGGTGTTTACATCATATTGAGTCTTACATGTCAGGCATTTCAGAATGCTTCCTTTCTTAATCCTTTCAACAATTTAATGAAAAAAATTATATTCAATTAAACAATGAAGACAAGAAACTGCATTAATTAAATAAATAACCAAGACCATAGTCTTAGAAAAAAATACAAATATCCGGTTCCCATAAATCCTTTAATTTTAGGATGATATCCCTCCAACAGATTTCAGTAAAGATTTAGGATGTAAGGTTTTACTAGTGATTCTTCTTTTAGTATTCAACAAAAGCAACTGTGTAAAAAAGTATATCTTTGGTTAGTGGTGCATTCAAAAATTATAAAATAATACACAATATCGCATAGAAATTTGCACATATTAAAAGTGAAAAGGAAACAGACATGCATACTCAAGTCATTTAGGGTTATATATTCCAAATTATTGTCCCTAGAATACTGTATGACATTTTGTTGGATTACATTGATTTTCTTCTAATTTAGTATAGTGTTTTTTTAGGTTATTGGGCTTCACCCCTCAGGGCTACAAGGCCTGTACTTGCCAAGCTTCAAGACAGAAGAAAGAGTCCAGAGTCAGTAACAGAGATATCAAATGGTTTAGTGGATATCGAAAAGCTTACACATCTGAAGCAAAGTCCTAAAATGACTCCCCACCATGTGTAGCAGGACATGGTGCTAGTCTTCCTACAAGGGGAGAGGGGGGTTTCCAGTTACAGGGGAAATTGCATCAGGTTGGCTGATTGGTTACAAGGGAAACCAGCAGATGGGCATGGCCTTCTCTACCCTTTTGATAAGAACATTCACTAGCTGGGTGGGGGCAAGTTCTACTTAGGAAGGTGAGTCATGTGAGGCAGGTGTAGGTGAAGCAGGTACTGGTCAAGCAGGGGATGTACAGAGAGCAAGAGAACAGGCATCTTGAGTGGTCTGACCATACAAACCTTTTATTATCTATTTATGTATTGATCTATCAACAGAAGAGCACATGAAATCAAAATTGTAAAGCTTGATAAATTATCACAACATAAACACACCAGTAAGTCATTGCCTAAATGAAGAAATAGAAAATGACTGGTATCCCAGAAGCCTACTTCACATCCCTTCCAATTCTTACCTGTTTTCTCCTCTCTTCTACTACTATCCCCTAAGTGAATTTTGCCTATTCTTGAAATTCAAAACAATGAAGATATCCAATCTATGTTCTTTTGTTTGTAGATTCATATGCTTAACATTATACTGAAAATGTCCCTCCGTGTTACAGTATCTAACTAGCTCATTCATTCTTCTTGTCCTAGACTATTCCATAGAATGAATGGACTACTCATATTTCAATACTCAAGTGTATTTATCCATCCTATGCTGCTTTGCTGCTAATATTCTTTCACAGATATTCTGATGCATACACTCACACATATGATTTTTTAAGGATATATGATGATGTGGAAACACTGGCTCATAGGGTATGGTTGTATCAAAATTTGATATGGCTAAAATATTTAATAAAGCAATTGTATGTATTTTTTTATTCCTGCTAATAGTACATAAGGGTTCTGATGTTCCATTTCCTCAAAAATTCTTGGTGTTGTCAGTGTTTTTAATTTTAGCCTTTCTATCAGATATGTGGTAATATCTTCCTGCATTCATTTATTTATGTATTTATTTATGTATGTATTAATTTATTTTTATCACTGTATCTGTGGCATATGTAAGTTCCTAGGCTAGGGGTCAAATTGGAGCATAGTGGAGCCTAAACTGCAGCCATGGCTACACCAGATTTGAGCCGCATATGCAACCTACAGCACAGCTTGCAGCAATACTGGATCCTTACCCCACCGAGGAAGACCAGGGATTGAACCTGTATCCTCCCAAAGACTATATCAGGTCTTTAATCTGCTAATCCACAATGGGAACTCCCCTACTTTTATTTAAATTCCTCCTTTTTAAAAATAAATCAGGAGTTCCCGTTGTGGCTCAGTGGTTAACGAATCCAATTAAGAACCATGAGATTGAAGGTTTGATCCACAGCCTTGCTCAGTGGCTTAAGGATCCAGTGTTGCTGTGAGCTGTGGTGTAGGTCACAGATGCAGCTCAGGTGGCAGGTTGCTGTGGCTCTGGTGTAGGCCGGTGGCTACAGCTCTGATTTTACCCCTAACCTGGGAACCTCCATATGCTGTGGGTGCAGCCCTAGAAAAGGAAAAAGACAAAATAAATAAATAAATAAAACACTTATTTTCTATGTTTATTGACCATTTGAATAATTTTTTTGAGGAGTCTATTAAAATCTAATGATATTTTCTATCGGATGGTGGTCTTTTTGTTATTTATTTGTAGGACTCTCATATCTATAATTTTACTTATTGGTATACATTGCAGATACTGTGCCTCAGTGGTAGGCAATGGGAGGAGAGGAATGGACTGAGATTCAGATCAGGTAGAGACTTGAAGCTCATAGCAGTTATATTACATTATATTACAAATATGGTGAAATGGTTTTGACAATGGGAATGGCGTGACCTTATTCACAGTTTTGAAGGATCATACTAGATAAACTGAGGCAGTATAAAATGGAGGCAGGAGACCAATTACAGTGTAAATGTTCCCAAACTTCTCTCTCCAGAAGAATTTTACCCCTAGATTTGAAAATATGCACATGAACCGTTATAGAAGCCATAATTGCCAAAAATTGGAAGCGACCAAGATGTCTTGTATAGGTGAATCGATAAACAAACTGTGATTCATCAACATAAGGGATTATTATTTGACAGTAATAAGAAGTGAAATAACAAGCTATGAAAAGATGTGGAGGAAACATAAGAACATACTGCTTGTAAGTGAATAGGTTTGAATGAGGAAATGAACCAAAGAGTAAAAAAGCCAGTCTGAAAAGTCTACATACTGTACGATTCCTACCATATGACATTCTTGGAAAGGCAAAACTATGAGACAATTAATAGACTGGACTGGTAGTTATCAGGAATTGAGGTGGTGATGGAGGAGAAACTGGTAGGTGTGACACAGGAAATTTTTAGGTCAGTTTTATTCTGCATGAATAGTTCAGTGAAACTATACTATCATGGTGGATAAGCTTGTAAGTACTTATGGATATGAGATGTTATTTTAATGGTTTTTTTTTGTGTGAGTGGCTAACTTTCCCCCTCCACCCATAAAGTCCCCTCTACTAACTCCAAATGGTAACAACGTGGCATATACACATACATAAATTTTTCCATACTCATTTTGCCATATGCCAACTTGTGGAAAGACTTCCTCATTTTTGGTTAGGATCATATTATTAAAACTTCTCTAACTCTACAGATGATTTAGAACCATAGAAGAATTCATTCCACCAATTCCCTATAAGAAAAAAAGCATACTGTGTGTAGTTTTTATCCCTCTACATGTAATAAACACATTTCATATATATTATTATTCTGTACATTTTTATTTTTGAGAGACAGGTGAGATTCCTATGTTTAAGAACAGGCACATTCTTAATTTTAATAGATATTACCAGAGAGCTTTCCCAAACATCTGCATCAATTGGTTTTCCCCAACAGCATATAAAACAACTCATTTTCTCAATCACTTTCAATAGTTAATTCTATCACTCTTAATTTTTTAGAATCAGGTGGATTTAAGTGATATCTCATTATTGCTTTCATTTTCATTTCCTCTTCTATTACTGAGACTGAACATTTTTTGCAAATGCTTGCTGGCCACTGGGATTTTTTTTCAAAAGTGCATATACATATCTTCTCTTCATTTTATTATTTTTATCATAATACTAATTTATAAGAATATTTTCTATGTCATAGGTGTTAAATTCATCTTGTTTCAAGTACTGTTACCAATCTAAGTTTTGTCTATTGAATTTGTCTATGGTGTTTATCTATATAGCTACTTACTTATTTATATTTATTTATTAGTATATATATTTTTAAATTTAAATTTATATTTTTAGGGAAGTTTTGGGTTTACAGAAAAATTGTGTAGAAGGTACAGAGAGTTCCCATATACTCCCTGCCTCACCTTAGTTTCACTTATTATTAATATCTTACATTTTTTACATTTAATGAATGAACATTGATACATTAAAAGAAGTCCAGAGTTTACATCAGGGTTCACTCTGGTGTAGTACAGTGCTATGGGTTTTGACAAGTATATACCTTGTAAGCAAGGTTTGACACTTTGCACTGTAAGACTTATATATGAATATTGAAAACTATTGTTTGTGATGGCAAAAACTGTTAAAACCCAAATTATTAACAGTAGAAAAAATGATAAATAAATGTGGGAAAATCAACAATCAATTATTTAGAAAAATTGAAAACAGAATGTAAAAATTTTCAAGATATCCATTTGACTCTACTGATAATAAAAGCCAAAGTACACAAACAAGTGGATAAATATTTAAGAACAAGTAAACAGGGATAAAACTGTGAAGGAAAGCATAGAGTTGTTTAATCCAAATATCAAGGGAGTAATTATTTCTGGAGAATGATGGAAGGACATAAAAGAACACACATAGACTTTAAGAGCTGGTGTAACTGTTTGACCTATTAAGGAGATGGAGACATTGGTGATAATTCAATTGTTATTCTTTAAGCCACACCTCATATTTGGTATTACAAATAAATATTTCAGGTATTTTTTTCATTTTTAAAGTTTTATTAAAGAACAATTGATGTACAGTGTTGTGATAATTTCTGACGTACAACAAAGTGATTCAATTATACATGTACATACATCTATTCTTTTTCAGATTCTTTTCCCGTACAGATTATCAAAGAATATCGGGTATAGTTCCCTGTATTATACAGCAGGTCCCTGGTGGCCAGTCATTCAATATGCCATAGTGTGCATGTGCCAATCCCAAACTCCCAGTCCATCCCTACCCCCACATGTTCCCTTTGGTAACTTTAAGTTGTTCAAAGTCTGTGACTTTGTTTCTGTTCTGCAATTAAGTTCATTTGAATTCTTTTTTTTTAAGATTTGGCATATAAGTGATATGATGTTTATCTTTCACTGTCTAACTTATACGATTATCTCTAAGTCCATCCATATTACTGCAAATGGCTTTATTTCATTCTTTTTTTATGGCTGAATAATACTCTGTTGTACATATGCACCGCATCTCCTTTCTACATTCCTCTTTCAATGGACATTTAGTTTGTTTCCATGTCTTAGTTATCATAAATAGTGTTGCAATGAACACTGCGGTAGATACATATTTTTGAAACATGATTTTCTCCAGACAGATGCCCAGGAGTGGAATTGCTGGATCATATAGCAGTTCTATTTTTAATTTTTTGAGGAGCATCCATATTGTTTTCCATACTAGTTGTATCAATATACATTCCTACACAGTGTAAGAGGGCCACTTCTCTCTGCACCCTCTCCAGCATTTATTGTTCATAGACTTTTTGATGATGGCATCTGTGGTGTAAGGTAGTACCTCATAGTAGTTTGGATTTGCATTTCTCTAATAATTGGTGATGTTGAGCATCTTTTCATTTGCCTACTGGCCATCCATATGACTTTAGAGAAATGTCTACTTATATTTTATGCCCCTTTTTTTTGATAGGGTTTTTTCTTTAATACTGAGCTGCATGAGTTGTCACTATATTTCGAGATGAATCCCTTGTCAGTTGTTTCATTTACAACTATTTTCTCCCATTCTGTGAGTTGTCTATTAATTTTGTTTATAGTTTCCTTTATTGTGCAAAACTTTTAAGTTTAATTAGGTCCCATTTATTTATTTTTTATTTTATTTTCAATATTCTAGGAGGTGGATCTGAAAAGACATTATTGCAGCTTATGTCAGAGAGCGTTCTGCCTATGTTTACCTTGAAGTTTTATAGTATGCCATCTTATACTTAGGTCTTTAACTCATTTTGGGTTTATTTTTGTGTAAGGTGATATAGAATGTTCTAATTTCATTATTTTACATAGCTGTCCATGTTTCACAGCACCACTTACTGAAGAAGCTTTCTTTTCTTCATTGTATATTCTTGCCTCCATTGTCATAGATAGTTGACCACAGCTGTTTGGGTTTTCTTTTTTTCATCCTGTTCCAGTGATCTGTATTACTGTTTTTGTGCCAGTACCATACTCTTTAGATGACTGTAGCTTTTTAGTACAGTTTGAAGTCAGGGAGTCTAATTCCTCCAAGTTCATTTCTTTCTGAGGATTCCTTTGGCTATTCTGGGTCTTTTGTGTTTCCACGCAAATTTGGAATTCTTTTGTTCTGGTTCTATGGAAAATGCCATTGGTAATTTGATAGAGATTGCACTGAATCTGTAGATTGCCTTGAGTAGTATAGTAATTTGGACAATATTGATTCTTCCAGTACAAATCATGGCATATCTTTTCATCTGTTTGTGTCATCTTTGATTTCTTTCATCAATATCTTAAGACTTTTCAGAGTACAGGTCTCTTGTCTCTTTAGTTATGTTTATTCCTAAGTATTTTATTTTTTTTGATATGATAGTAAATTGAGCTGTTTCCTTAATTTCTCTTTCTGATCTTCCATTGTTAGTATATAGAATTGCAATAGATTTCTGTGTTTTAATTTTTTACCCCACAAATTTACCAAATTCATTGAGGAGGTCTAACAATTTGCTGGTTGCATCTTTAGGATTTTCTATGTACAGTATCAAGTCATCTGCCAACAGTGATAATTTTACTTCTTTTCCAATTTGGATTCCTTTTATCTCTTTTTCTTCTCCAAATGCTGGGGTTAGGACTTCTCGATCTATGTTAAATACAAGTGGCATGGTGAACATCCTTGTCTTGTTCCTGATCTTAGAAGAAATGCTTTCAGCTTTTCACCACTGAGGACAATGTTAACTGTGCATTTGTCATACATGGCTTTTATTATACTGAGGTAGGTTCCCTCTATGCTTACTTTCTGAAGGGTGTTTTTTTATCATAAATAGGTGTTTGATTTTGTCAAAAGCTTTTTTTGCATCTATTGAGATGATCATATGTTCTTTATTCTTCAATTTGTTAATGTGGTGTATCACATGCAGAAAATGAAGAATCCTTGCATCCTTGGGACAAATACCATTTGATCATGTTGTATGATATTTTTAACATATTGTTACATTAGCTAAAAATAGAATCAATAAGATAATTACTTAATACCATAAAGATTTCATACACCAGAAATCTAATGAAATAAAATTTTAATGATAAAATATTTTAAAATTCTGAAAATATAGGGGAGTCAGTAAGTATTGTTGACAAAAGTTAGAATACTCCACACAAATAAAAAACAGAGATAGGGATAGAGAAAGGGGGAGGGAAAGAGAGAGAGAGAGGGAGGGAAGGAAGGAAGGAGAGAGGAGAAAGATTAAGGGTTTAGAACCAGGAAAAGAAATACCATAAGAATACATACAGTAGTATAAAATATTTTATGGGATAATATACATGTACATGTAACTTGATGATATAAAAGTATTCTAAGATGCAACATCTAAAAGTCAAAAAGTAAAATTATGACAGAACTGATTTCACACATATCATATGAATTATAGAAATTACCATAAGAATTTGACATGTGACAGATGTGGTAACTTGTTTGTAATGCAGATACAAAATAGAAATCCATATTCATAGCCAACTAAAAGATATCTCTTGGGAATAAAAATAGAAAAAGGACACTGAATGTATACAATTAATCACTAACTTACGAAAAGACCATTACCCTATTAACACACACCATTTTTTTTTGTCTTTTGTCTTTTTTGTTGTTGTTGTTGTTGCTATTTCTTGGGCCGCTCCTGCGGCATATGGAGGTTCCCAGGCTAGGGGTTGAATCGGAGCTGTAGCCGCCGGCCTATGCCAGAGCCACAGCAACGCGGGATCCGAGCCGCGTCTGCAACCTACACCACAGCTCACGGCAACGCCGGATCGTTAACCCACTGAGCAAGGGCAGGGACCGAACCCGCAACCTCATGGTTCCTAATCGGATTCGTTAACCACTGCACCACGACGGGAACTCCAACACACACCATTTCTGACCCCCATTCTTCACTTTTCAAAAAGGCAACTGTATAGCACAGGAAAATCTACTCAATAGTTTGTAGTAATCTACATGGGTAAAAAGAAATGTGATTCACTGTACACCTGAAACTAATACAATATTGCAAGTCAACTATACTCCAAGAAAATTTAAAAAAACCTTTACTTCTCAGTTTTATTTTTTATTATTTATTCTAATCCAAAATATCATTCTACTTATTTCCCCATGAAATGATTATATTGATAGTAATATGTTATCATGACTTGATCTTTAGAACTTCTCTCTCTCTCTCTGTTATATATGTGTATGTTACTCTATAATTATTCCCCAATTACTGCAATAATCCAGAGGGGCAGAGTTATAATCAAAATGTTTTGAATTTTCAGGCTGTATGAGAGTGACTAATTTTTCACAGGTCCCATAGGAATGAAATAGAGGAAAGCTTACTAAGATGTTACTTGATTTATATTATCAGATAAATTCTAAATCAATGGAGAGAAGCCTGATTTGAGTTTCCATAGTCTCTGAACAAAATTGGAGAATAAGTACCTGGGAAATCTAGGGAGTAGATGTCCCTCTCAGAATATGAACAAAATAAGAATATATTTGCGTAACATGAAAATGCTTATAGGTTGTATTCAGTGTGACTTCAGGCTGTCAACACCCCGGTGGACAATAGGACTTACCCAGGGGCTGTCAACAAGCCTCTTTACTCAGCTCTCCCAGGTTTTGCTTACTGCTGGACTCATGAACAAAGTGACTATTTGGGCAGTAATAAAGATTCTATGTAGGCTCACCAATGCAATCCACCTCATCATAGATGATCTGACTACTGTATCCACTGAGGATGCAAATTGCCAACAGCAGAGGTAAAATCTAAGCACTGATATGGCATTATTCCCAGAATTGATGGGGCAGAGGGATCAGCCAGCCAGCTAGTGACAGGTTGATTACACTGGACATTTTCCATCTTGGAAAGAAAAAGCACCTCTCCTTATAGAAATAGATAACATTTTCTGAATGGAAATTTGTCCTCTTGTCCTCAATTTTCCCATCAGATCCATCTTTGATTGATAGAATGACTTATTCTCTGCCCTGGTACCACACACCATTTTTCAATGCTGGAGAACCTTGTTTTACACGAAAGGAGGCAATGGGCTTAATACCTTTGTTGTTCACTAGTCTACCCCATGACCTGGAAACAAATCCAACTGGCTTGCTACAATGGCAAAATGGCCTATTAAAGGAAGAGCCATGCTACTGGTCAAGATACCAACATATAAGGCTGGGATACTCTTTAAAAGTGTCAGATACTCTTTAAATCTGTAACCAATACATGCTGGCATTTCCCTGTAATAAACACAAATCCAGGAATTTAGGGTAAATATAAGAGGATTCCACTCACCTAATATTTTTGCTTCTTGTCCTTAAAATCATGATCTGGGCTAATTTAGAGTTTCTAGATCCTAAGAAAGGAACATTTCATTACAAAGCATACCCTTGGTCCCCCAACATTATAATCTGAGAATATTCATTTGCCAATTTGGCCTTGTGCAAATGAACTAATAAGCATAGGGGAAGGCTGAGGTGAAAGGTTCCATCTGCTGAAGGGAAATTAATTACATTACTGATACACAATGAGTGCAGGAAAGATTGTTTTGGAAACAAAGTGACTTATGTGGAGACCTTTAGAATTTTAATGTCATAAACAGGTGATCCAATAAATCACCTGGGTGATAACTCTGGCTTAGACATGTTATTTTAATTTTTTGTGGCAGGAATATGTTCATGATTATTTCTGTTATAAAAACAGGCAAAAATGAGCATTTAAAAAAGTGCTGTAAACTGGTACAGCCACTATGGAGAACAGTTTGGAGATACCTTAGAAATCTATACACAGAACTTCCATATGACCCTGCAATCCCACTCTTGGGCATATATCCGGACAAAACTCTACTTAAAAGAGACACATGCACCCGCATGTTCATTGCAGCCCTATTCACAATAGCCAGGACATGGAAACAACCCAAATGTCCATCAACAGATGATTGAATTCAGAAGAAGTGGTATATATACACAATGGAATACTCCTCAGCCATAAAAAAGAATAACATAATGCCATTTGCAGCAACATGGATGGAACTAGAGAATCTCATACTGAGTGAAATGAGTCAGAAAGACAAAGACAAATACCATATGATATCACTTATAACTGGAATCTAATATCCAGCACAAATGAACATCTCCTCAGAAAAGAAAATCATGGACTTAGAGAATAGACTTGTGGCTGCCAGACAGGAGAGGAAGGGAGTGGGAGGGATCGGAAGCTTGGGGTTATCAGAAACAACTTAGAATAGATTTACAAGGAGATCCTGCTGAGTAGCATTGAGAACTTTGTCTAGATACTCATGTTGCAACAGAAGAAAGGGTGGGGAAAAAATGTAATTGTAATGTATACATGTAAGGATAACTTGATCCCCTTGCTGTACAGTGGGAAAATAAAAAAAAAAAGTGTTAATAGAGTTATATACAAAATGCTATGGGCAAAAAATAGTGAGAAAATAAATGTTTGTCTGAGGTTTAAAATATGACAACAAAATTGGGATGAGCCAAGGTAAGAAAAACAGACAACAAAGGAAAACATGGTGGAGTAAAATGGGATGGAACTGTTGAAGTGGAAAGGTTTTTTGGTATGCCCCAATTATGTGTTCACAGTAGCAGATGGGGTGAGAAGCTATGCCTGAAGCCTTCTTTTCTAGTCTTGGGACTGTGTCCAAAGATGAGAAAGAACCAAGCAGAGAAATGACCTGATCAGATATGCATTTCAAGCAGATACATGGAAGCAAGCACCAAGAAGGTTAATAGTCACTAAAGAGTAAAGTAAAACCTGGAGGAAAATGTGAAAAATGAAAAAGTACGGCTTGCAAGTTAATAACATTGTTCAAGGAAGAGATGCCGAGACCTGAGAAAATGCTCTCCAAAATATCTATTTATGTATCATGAAATCTACCTACAACCTTTTGTGGCTTTCAATCAGCAATGAAATACTGGGTAATGCCAGATGTGGCTGTCAATTCATGATACTACATGTCATCTTTGAAAGAATACCTGTTTAAGAAGGGAAAGTACCATTTAAAACAGAAAACAATAACAACAAATAGAAAAGAAAAGAAGATTTCTTTCTAACTTTTAAAACACAGAGATAAAATGTACTTTTTTGTTGAAGTATCTGTTAGGATTTACTGCCAGTATAAGTGTGTGCCTAGATTGGCTCAATGCTACAAAGAACTAGTATTACTCTTTTTAGTGAATCGTAGACTCGCACTGTCCTTGGCTAGGAATACCTACACATTACTGAGTTGTAGGTTCCAAGTTGATATTTTGATATTTCAAAGAATCAAAAGGTCATAGAAATACTCATACATGGCAATATAGAGTAGGGCTACACTATTACATTTTACCCTTGTGAATATATCGAGAAGGAAATCTGGAAGAAAGTAATTCAATGGTATCTTGTGTACGGTGGAGATAGGGGGTGACCATCATAATTATGATGAGCAACAATATTTACTTTCTATAATCACCAATGCTTATCATGATTATATTTAAACAGTAGCTGACAACATCAGTTCTGAAGGATGCAATATGTTCTTTCTCACATACCAGAATGTCCAAAGGCAAATTATTTAACCATGCTGAGCCTACTTCCTTAAATTGTAAAAGGAGGATAATATTACTTGCAGGGTAGTTAAGAGGATTAGAGATTATTTGCTTTCAGTGCTAAGCAAAATTTCTATTGCAGAATTCTTATTATTCAGGCATTAAATCTTGCAGAGGCATTTGTAAACGGAGATTCCATTTATTTTGATTTATTTTGTTTTTTATGGTTGCACCCTCAGCATATGGAAGTTCCCAGGCCAGGGACTAAATCTGAGCCACAGCTGTGACCTATACTACAGCTGTAGCAATGCTGGATCCTATAACCACTGTGCTGGGCCAGGATCAAACCCATACCTCTACATCAACCTGATGCAGTCAAATTCTTAACTCACTGTGCCTCAATAGGAACTAGATTCCATTTGTTTTTTTAAAATGAGTCTAATATGTTGTGATAGGCAGCCTCTAAAAGAACCATCTCTTGTTATGTGTGTACCTGTGTCCTCCCTTCCCCTGAGGGAAAGCTGGCCTAGTTACCTGTTTCCTATCAATAGAATATGACAAAGATATTCATTTGTTATATAGTAATAGATAATTCATACATATGTATATAAAAATTTACAGAGCAAAAGGTCTCTATGCTTGCTCACCAGTACAATAGGAAATATGTTATATCTATGCAATGGAATACAATCCAACAATCAAATGAAATTTAAAAATGCAGGACCTTCCACAAATTACAAATGCTGGAGAGGGTGTGAAGAAAAGGGAACCCTCCTGCACTGTTGGTGGGAATGTAAATTGATACAATCACTATGGAAAACAGTATGCAGGTACCTTAGAAAACTAAATATAGAACTACCATATGACCCAGCAATCCCACTCTTGGGCATATATCCAGACAAAAGTTTCCTTGAAAAAGACAAATGCACCCATATATTCACTGCAGCATTATTCACAATAGCCAAGACATGGAAACAACCCAAATGTTGGGTTATCAATGGATTAAGAAGATGTGGTATACACAATGGAATACTTCTCAGCCATAAAATAACAAAATAATGCCATTTGCAGCAACATGGATGGAACTAGAGACTCTCATACTAAGTGAAGTAAGTCAGAAAGAGAAAGAAAAATACCGTATGATAACACTTATTTCTAGAATCTAATATATGGCCAAATGAAACTTTCTACAGAAAAGAAACTCAAGGACGTGGAGAACAGACTGTGGTTGCCAAAGGGAAGCAGAAGGGAGTAGGATGGACTGGGAATCTGAGGTTAATAAATGCAAACTATTTCTTTTGAAATGGATAAGCAATGAGATCTTGCTGTGTAGCACTGGGAACTATATCTAGTCACTTATGATGGAGCATGATAATGTAAGAAAAAGAATGTATATATGTATGTATGACTGGGTCATCTGCTGTACAGTAGAAAATTGATAGAATACTATAAAGCAGCTATAATGGAAAAATAAAAATCATTTTGAAAAATTAAAAAAAAAATAAAAATCCAGGAACTTAGCAACTACATGGATGGCACAGACACAATATATAAACTTGTATTGTTTAAGGAATTATATTTAGGATAAATTGGGAATAAGGCAAAATGATAATTATGTGACTTTTAATATTGTATCCAAGTTTTTGTTATTTTATTTTTTATTTCCCCAATACATTATTATTTTTTCTACTATACAGCATGAAGACCCAGTTACATATACATGTATACATTCTTTTTTCTCACATTATCATGCTCCATCATAAGTGACTAGACATAGTTTCAATGGCCTGGACACCACAGCCTGAGACACTCAGGCGGGAGTTAGGTGCTGAGACTCAGGCTCTGGAGGTCTGTCCCTGGGAGAGGACTGGGGCTGGCTATGTGGGGACAGCCTAAGGGGATAAGGAGCAGTGCCGCATGGATGGGGGAATAGTGTGCTATGGGCTGGGAGTGGAAAGCCACGGCAGAGGGAACTGGGGAGAAGGTCTGGGCCCACAGGAGAGGCAAGATTTTAGTGTACTCAACAAGGCCTAAAGTCCTCTCTTGAGGAATGTATGTTTGTTCAACTGATTTGAGCCCAGATTATTTTATAAACCTGTAAATTTAGCAGAAACAAAAATAAAACCAAAAAAATCCTAATCATGATAATATTTTGTCTGATAGAAAAGATAACCCTAAAGTTATGCTTTTATAGCAGATATGTTATCTAGGGCATTATTTAGTTTTATATTTAAGTAGTTTTACTTGTAACCATGACCACGTCAAAATGAAAGATTTAAAGATAAATTCTATTTAAATAACCCTATATGTTGGAAACAGTACCTATGAAGTCCTTTTAGGAAAGTAGGGTAGTATCTGATTTATGATGAGTTCTGTCTTTACAGAAGTAAAGAATGTCATTTCTAGGCAGTCCAGGAACATGAGTAAATTTAGGAAATCTCAGACACGGAAACTGCAAGTCAACCCTAATGACAGTGACCTCAGAATAAAAGAGCTGATACTGGTCATTAGAATATTCCTCAATGATACAAAAGTTAATAAACATACAACACTAGAGGCTTTATAAAAGTAGTAGTTAACTCTCTTAAGCAAATGTCATATTATTCTAAGGAATTGTAGTTTTGTCAATTAACATTTTCTACTTTCCTTCTTAAAAAAATCAGGGCAACTAGGCAGAGAATACACACTATAGAATCACGGGTGTAGAAACCACCTGACTTAATTGTGCTCAAGGGAAATTCACTTTTGAATATTCTCTCCATAGAAAAGAACATTTAGAAAAAGAGTATCAAATGGTTTAGGAATATTTGGTGGGGGGGGTGGAATTTCCCTTGCGGTACAGTGTGTTAAGGATCCAGTGGTTTGGGTCACTGCTCTGGTGCAGGTTTGATCTCTAGCCCAGGAACCTCCATATGACAGATGTGAGAAAAAAAAAGGAAACAAGAAAAAAAGAAATATTTGGGGAATTTTTGCTGGTGCATATATACTATGAACTAAGTTTATGTCTAATTTGTACTGTCTTCAGAGAATATAGGAAGCAATAATCTAATTGAGAAATTGGCTGGTAAAGTCAAATATCTTTTTATGTACTTTTGGCCAACCATATATCTTGTTCAGTTAAATGTCCATATCTTTCACCCATTTTCAATTGGAGCATTTACTTTTTAAGTTTTGAGAATTCTTTATATATTTTAGATATGAGTTGTCAAATATGTGGTTTCTAAATATTTTCTCAATCTGTACCTTGTTTTTCAACACTTTAAAGGGCCTTAGCAGTGAAAAGATTTTAAATTTGATGAAGTCCAATATCAGGTTTTCATTTATAGATCATGCTTTCAGTGTCATGTCTAGGAATATTTCACCAATCTGAACATTTCTCTCCTGTGTTTTCTTAAAAAAATGTACAGTTTGATATTTTATATTTAATCTATAATTTGAGTTAATTTTTATATCAGTTGTAAATATAATAGAGTTTATTACTTTTGGCTATTCAATAGTTTCAGTACCCTTGTTAAAAAGATTATCGTTTCTGCATTAAATTGTTTTGGAAACTGTCAAAAATCAGTTATCTGTACAACCCAAATGTCCATCAATTGATGAATAGATTTTAGAAAATGTGGTATATACATACAGTTGAAGATTATTTGATCATAAAAAATTAAAATACTGACACATACCACGACATGGGTAAATCCTGCAAACATTATGCTAAGTGAAAGAAACCAGTCACAAAATATTCCATTCCATTTATGTAAAGTGTTTAAAATAGGAAAATCTACAGAGACAGAAAGTAGATTAGTGGTTGCCTAGGGCTGGGAGTGGGTGTGTGGAATATATGAGGTGATAGCTAAAGGGTATCAGGTTTCTTTTGCGGTGATTAAAGTGTCCTAAAATAGATTTTGGTGATAGTTGTGCATATCTATGAATGTACCAAAAATCACTGTTATCTTCAAATGTGTGAATTGATCTCTTCCTTTCTCTCCCTTTCTCTCTCTACTTGTTACACTAACTCACTCTTACCTACCTAACTATGGAATCCTTGAGCGTTATACTTCTGTTTTCAGCATTTTGTAAAATCAACAGTGAAATCACTAAAACTAGCTCCCCAACTTTATGTCTGCCTCCTGGGTCCTTTCATCACAAAATGGCTGTTAACGAATCTTATAAAAAGCTTAGTGAACATTAATATTAGGGTAACTGCAATGATGTGTTAATTAAAATGAAGTCCCTTTTTCATTTGAAATGTGATGGGAAAGAAAATTTGACATGGGCAACACACCACTTGAATTTTAGTTAAAATTTAGGAGTGGGTACACTTCATATAATCACAATTGCCCAAACATCTTGTAGACAGAATACCTCCCTGATTTGATCAGAAACAGCATGTTATAGCCAAGGGTGACTACGTGTCACAGACCAGTCTTTCACTTCTTCATAGCAACACAGCAGTGTCACTATCATTATGAGTTTAATATGTAAAATTTGTTGATTTCATATTTGCATGCATGTATCTAAAATTAATTAATTTCAATTGCACACCCCAATTACAACATCAGACTCATTTTCTAACATATTATTCCTCACTGATTACGTACCCTGCAAGATTGCTTTAATTTTTCATTTTGTACTTTAAAGCCAAAGAATAATATGTATTTATAGCTAAGTTTGCTTACATATCGCACTTCTGATTAAACCATATTTTAATATTTTATGACACTGGCCACCTTTAATTCCCCTGTCTGATAGTTCTTGCCTCTCTGTGCTTGTTTTCCTTGTCTTGTATATCTTATTTTTAATGTTTATTTTTGATTAAAATATAGCTGATTTACAACATCGTGTTAGTTTCAGGTGTATAGCAAAGTGATTCAGTTATACATATATCCATTCTTTTTCAGATTCTTTTTCCATAAAGGTTATTACAGAATATTGAGTAGAATTCTCTATGCTACATAGGTCCTTGCTGATTATCTATTTTATATATAGTAGTATGTATATGTTAATCTCAAACTCCTAATGGTTCTCTTAATATTCCTAATGGTAACTCCTAATATCCCTCATGGTTCTCTTTTTTGTGTTTTAATTAAAGCATAGTTAATTTACAATGTTGTACCAATTTCTACTGTACAGAAAAATGATCTAGTCCTACATATTTATATCTACATTCCATTTCTTCCATCTTGGTCTGTCTCGAGAGACTGGATATAGTTCGCTGTGCTGTACAGTAGGACCTGTTGCTTATCCATTCTAAACATAATAGTTTACAT
This sequence comes from Phacochoerus africanus, assembly GCF_016906955.1. Lineage (NCBI taxonomy): Eukaryota > Metazoa > Chordata > Mammalia > Artiodactyla > Suidae > Phacochoerus > Phacochoerus africanus. The sequence goes on along the minus strand of NC_062544.1, from coordinate 100,976,274 downwards.
CTACTAATCCTAAACTCGGAGTCCATCCCATTCCCTCCCCCTTTTCCTTGGCAACCACAAGTCTGTTTTCCATGTCTGTGAGTCTGTTTCTGTTTTGTAGATAGGTTCATTTGTGTCATATTTTAGATTCCACATATAAGTGATATCACATGGTATTTGTCTCATTTTTTTTTAATCTTTTTGCCATTTCTTGGGCCGCTCCTGCGGCATATGGAGGTTCCCAGGCTAGGGGTCGAATCCAGAGCCGTAGCCACCAGCCTACGCCAGAGCCACGGTAACGTGGGATCCGAGCCACATCTGCAACCTACACCACAGCTCACGGCCAGATCCTTAACCCACTGAGCAAGGCCAGGGACCGAACCCGCAACCTCATGGTTCCTAGTTGGATTCGTTAACCACTGCGCCACGACGGGAACTCCTGTCTCACTTATCTTTATGTGAGTTCTCAGAGCGTTTTCTTTCCTAATTCTGTTTTAGAGAAAAGTTTCCAGTTTTTTTTGTTTTTTTTTTTTTTGGTCAGAAACTGGGATTAAAGTGGGGAAGAAATAACTTAGGAACAATGAGGTAAATCTATGAGGTTAAACCATGTACAAGTGCTGTTTTTGTAGGTTACCCTGGGCTTCTCTATAGCTTCCAGTAAGTTAAACATTTTGCATTCAGAAATTTTATGGATGAATCTAAAAGAAATCTAACCTAAACATTCCTGACCTCCGCAAAGTTATTATGATCTCATTATACACTGATCTTTCCCTTTGCAATAAGAATCATAAAATAATAAAATGGAATTAACATTTGGTGAATATTTACCACATGCAGAGTTCTGCAATTATTATTTTATTGTGTCCTTATAAAATGCCATAGCTGAGGGAAAAATGGAAACAGAGGACTGAAAGACCTGAGGGCTGGAATTGTTCTGAAGGAGGAGGGACAGGTTTCAAAGGCAGCTCTCACTTAAAAGCCATCCATCTATTACAGCCCCACATTGCCTCTGTCCTTGTAAACTAACAAACTACCCTAATGCATTTTATTTTTTTGATTTTTTTTGATTTTTTTAATTTTCATAATTTTTAAAATTTCTCATAGAATTTTTAAAGGCACTTCCCACTTATAGTTATCACAAAATTTTGGCTATATGCCCCATGTTGAATAATATACCCTTGATCCTATCTTATACACAATAGTTTGTACCTGACTCCCTAATATATTTTTAAAATTAAAACAGAATGTGTATATGTATATGTAACTGGGTCACCATGCTGTACAGTAGAAAAAAAATTGTATTGGGAAAATAACTATTTTAAAAAAGCAATAACAAAAAAATTAAATTAAATTAAATTCAGATTCAAAGGACATTGTCATAAAGCCAGTGCTTTCTTTTCTACTGGTTAGAGTTCTTTGGATGGTGTGTTACCGGAGAAAGAAATTTAGTTCCCTTCTTCCTTCCTTTCTTCCTCACTGTCCCTGCTTCTTCCATCTGATCTTAGGAAAGTCATCTCAAGTCATAAAGAGGGGAAAAAAGAACATTCATGAGCAAGAGGAAGTAAGTTCAGGGCCTTCTTTAAACTTGAATCGATCTAGTTTCCCACTATGAATTATTCTATAGCATAGATCTTTTAAATACTACGAGCAAGATAATTCTTTCAAAAAGTTAAAAATGAAAAAAAAAAGTGACATGAACCTTGGTTGTATAAACAGAGAGGGAGCATAATGATTAAAACAGAAAGATAAAAATAGATAAATAAGTGGGAAAATAGATTAAAACAAAGGTGGCAGTCATTCAAAGAGAAGAAAAAGAAAGGAAAACTTTTATTAAAGGCCAAAATACAAAAGGCCCCTCAGACAGTTGTTCAAAAGTATGGCAATGCGGTACCAGGAAATCAAGTAAATTACAGTGCAAAAAAGTATATGACGGAGCAGTAGAGAAAAAAAAATAAACAGGACTACACCAATACTAAAAGAATGCATCAAAGGGTATTACCAGGGAAGTGAACGGACAACCTACAGAATGTAAGTATTATTTGATAAGCATATATCTGATAAGTCTAGTATCTAGAACATTTAAAGAATATTTACAACTGAAAAAAAAGACGTAAAACCCAATTGAAAAATGGGGAAAAGGCTTGAATATGTATTCTTCCAAAGGAGATAAAAATGGACAAGCACGTGGTAAGATGCTCAATCAGTAGTTAATAGAAAAATGAAAATCAAAGCTGCAATGATGTGTTGACCAGAATAATAATAAAAAAAAAAACAGAAAATAATAAATGTTTGTTAAGAAGTAGATAAACTGGAAACTTTTACATTGCTGACAGGAATGTAAAATGGTGGAGGTGCTAACTTCATTTTCTCTTTATTCCCCTCACCCTTCTATCTCCTTCCCTGTCTTTCTCTTCCATTCCAAACTTTGTCATCCAAATACTGTTGAACTCATTGCATATGTTGCTAACCTATTTTTCATGACGGGGCATTTAAGGGAAACCTGATGAACTCACCATCTAGTCAACTTCTTGCTTAGTACCTTTCTTCAAACCAGGATAACAGGCAGGCAACCTTACTAGGTGTTTTAACAATTTATACCTGAATCGTTAATTACACAGAGTCAGTGACATATTGTTTCATCTTCCTTGTATTTTTCACTTCCACCATTACCAGAAGGAAGTTGGCTTCCTTTTATTTTCCTTTTTCAGTGTTCTTTACAAATTGAAAACAGAATCTGATTCCAAGTAACACAATACTTTAAAGAGCTGATGATAGGGGGTCCAGATGGGGAAGGAATTGAAGGTGGTGTTTTTGCGAAGTCTGGAGAGGTAGACTGCTAGTTTGGGAGACTAATGGGTTAGCAGTTGGCCTAGGATTTGGGTACCATCTCAGAGATGTTAAGACTTCTTGGGGATGGCTGCCTAGTAGATCTGGGACATCTACATTCCAAGGTGCTTTGATTTTCAGGTATCTTGAAGAATCTTCTTTCTCAATTCTTACAAGGAAATAGCACAGCCCCTGGACCTACCTCATGGCTGGACAAGGTACTTCAAAGGTATAATCATAAAACATATCAATCATGAGACAGCTTCATTGCATAAGCATGTCTTAAAACTTTATAATTTCTATATTCTGCCCATCTGGAGGGATGAAACAAAGATTCAAACTAAAATTATTTTGAAAAAAAAAAGACATTAAATTTCTCATTTATCTGAATTTGTTGTTGAAGGTTCATACCTTTCACAGGGAGAGCATAATAGTCATTGTGGCTTCCAATTTTTTTTCTTCCTTCTCATTAGCAAGAAGCAGTTGCTCCTGATTGCTCTGAGGAGGACTATGGTAATGATAATTATAGTAGCTGATATATCCTTACATAGAGCTTTACAAAGCAAAAAAATACTCACTTTCACAGACCATTTGCTCCTTATAATAGCTTTGTCAGAAAATGAGGAATTATTAGAGACATTTTCTATTAGGAGAATGAGAACCAGAGTGGATAATATGACCTGCAAATGTTAACCCATCTAGCATAAGGCCAAAAAGTTACAGAAACTTAAGGTTTCGGGACCCCACATATCTTGTAGGTGCAAGTATAGGGTAACCAAGCACAGGATAACCCCAGTTCCATCTTCTCTTAATAGAACTCTGAGGGCAAAAAGGCAATATGGAGACAGAAAACTACTTTTCTCTATTTGCTTCATGTCTGATTTTCTGTTTTACTCCCTCTGAGGAGAAGGTAGGAATGGAGTCCCAGAAACTAAGTACAAATAGGCAACCAGCAATAGTTCAACAGCAAAGATCCAGAAGTCGAGTTTCAGAAACAGATGGGCAGAATAATTTCTATTTGCAGAAACTGTTCAAGCTAATTATGTCAAATTAATGTCATTAATTAATGTATTTTCAAACAATTTTAGTGGACTACTGTATTGTTGTGACTTAATTTATCCATCACACCATTGTGTTTTCAATTATTCTTTTTTTTGTGAAATATGTTCCATTTTATTTTTATCAGCAGTTTACAAACCCCTTTACATGCATTAGCTTTTTTTTTTTTGCGTCAAGTTCTGAGTAAGACATTATTTTATCATTCTCATCATCCCCTTTTACAAATGAAAAAACAGAAGATCCAAAGGATTTATTAAGTTGACACTGATGCTATGCTTCTTCCACTATGTAATTTTAAGATTGGTTCAACACTTATCATTGAATCAGGATCATACTGGATGTTTAGTAATTACCTACCCAGTTAATGGATATGATAAAAAAATACCTGTTATCACATCACTTATTTTTTTAATTATTCTTGAAGAAATAGACAATCAAAGTTTTTGAAGTCCTGATACATGCTATATAGCATGGATGAACCTCAAAAAAAAGTGAAAGAAGCTAGTCACAAATGACTATGTATTATATAATTTCATTTACCTAAAATGTTAGAATAGGCAGATCTAGAGATAGAAAGTAGATCAGTATTTGTCTAGAAGTTGGGAGGATATGGGAATTATGATTAACAGATACATAATTTATTTGGGGGATGATGAAAATGTTCTAATACTGATTGCGGAAATGGTTGCACAACTTGATGGATAAGCAAAATCCACTGAATACACTTTATACACTTTACGTGGATAAATTGTATAGAATGTAAAGCATATCTCAATAAAGCTATTATTTTACAAAGAGAAAGAGAGATTCTGTAGGGAGGCAACAGATAAAAGCTAGAGTTTAAAAAAAAAATTTCTAAGGGACTGGAACATAAATGAAGCCTTCAATTGTGGGCCAATCAGTGCACTGCATGATGTGACCCAAAACTTTCCCAAGATCCCATTTTCTCTTCTGGAACATGGACTAATAATAACCTATCCTATGATATTTTTTCACAGTTAACAAGCAAAAATGGATGCAAACAACAAACACAGAATTTTAAGTTATAAAATACTTTACAAATGAGACTTAATTATTTCCTGTCCATATACAGAATTTCAGAAAGAATATAAACACTTTAGGTAGGGCAAGCATAACCTGAGGGAGAGAAAGCATCAAAATGCTAATCCCCAAACTGAAATTTTTAGAGCTGCATATTTGCATATAGCCTGAAATCCCTTCGAAAATAGCTAGACAACATTTAGTTACTTTTAAAAACCACATATTGAGTTGTTATTAATTTATTATACATGAGGAAGTGTTTTCCTTTTAAAAAGTTTTCTTCTCCATTGTGCCAAAGGCACCAGTAGAAAATTTAGAGAGTTTTATATTCCATAGAATATGCATAGCGGTATCAATAATAAATAGAATTTTCCGCAGTATAGAGTGTGAGCCACTTGCTCAGAGAGCAGTCACTCAGTCTTACTGAGCTAAAAATACCTCAGTGACAAATCTCAGGAAAGAAGGAAAAAGAAGAAAATTCTGTGTTCATTACCCAAGGGGTAGAAATTTGCCTGAATGGTCCACACTGTTCTTATTATTCCTTCTCAGTAATGCTGAGCATGCAACCCCCAACATGTTCTAGTACACAGTGCTATGACCCGCTGCTTCCCCAGAGCAGGGCATCTTTCATTCTCATAACAGAGTGACTTTCCCCTGCCACTTATCTTTCAAGAAAAATCTTGAACAGTCCTGGTAACAAAAGACATAAAAGTTTATTAATAAGATGAAGAGCTTATTGTATGAACAAATGCATGAGATATTTTTTTTAACCTTGGTAAGTCACAGCATACGATGGCATTCCTATGTGTTAAGTGTCTGCTCCAATTAGGGTTTGTCTGAGCGCAGGAACAAGCTAAGTTGATTAGTGTCTCAATGGCATATTCCCATAGCATGTTGGCCTTTACACAAGAATAACCAAAGAAAAAGGAAAGTAATAGGAGACCATAGAACATTGAATCATGAAACTAAATGAAACCTGAGGAACCAGTCAGAAAAAGAAAATTCTGTAAAAATAAGAAGTAAATGACATTTAATGATTCTAAGATGTGATGAACATAGAATTATACCTTCTTTTATAGTATTTGTATAACCTATGGTGTATGGATTATTGACAGATTATAAAAATCAGCTAAAACCTGCAGATTTTAATCTGAATTTGAAGGGTTAGTATATGAAGTTCTAACAGCAGGTAAGGGAAAATGTATCTCTGGGACAATAAAAAATTAAGTGCTTCAAGTGCCATAACCTTCAAATCTTACATGAAAATCTACTGATCCAGTGTGGCCGCTGGAGCAGATAAAATCAACATAATGATCTTTCCAGATAAGTTTTAAATATCTGAGCTAAGAAAAGAGAGGAATAAATTCATGAGACTATAACATAAAGAATTAGGGGTTATATACCTTATAAATTGGTGAGATGTCTGATTGTGATGGGAGTAAATTAGCACCTAAAACACTGGAATTTAATTCTTGCCTCAGCAACTCTTTATTGGGTGACCTTGGAAAAATCCCTTTATTTGAACTTCAGTTTCAACTGTATAAAAAGGTGGTGATAAATGCATTGTCTACTTCAGAATGTTATTGACAAAATGACCTCAGAAAGTACATAGAAAATTTTATCACAAATAGTTTTACATTATGTGTGCAAAATATTAATGGTGATTTCATGCATGTGTTGTGTCCGTAAAAGTAAATATTAGTTATTCCTATTTCCAAATTAATTCCTATTTCCAAATGGATTTAATTCCACTCATGTCTTGTGAAATCTCCAAGAATTAGATAAGGGGATTTATGGATGCACTGAACTATCACTCTGAGAGAGAAAAACATTCATACCAAGTTGACTTCTAACCTCAGCTCCAATCTGTTTAAAATTACAGGTAGAGTTTTTGTCTTTGTTGAAAAATGAGATGACTATTTTTCCATTTGGTATCACATGCTGCATTTTTTTTTAAGGAAAAATTCTGAATGTTGGTGGGCAGAAGAATGTGTACTAGCAAATAGCACCAAAAAACCCCCTTTAATAATATTCTAATTAACCTTAAAAATTCTCAACTATCATTAATGTGAAACTGGACAGTACCTGTCTTCATCAGCATCTAATTTTTATGTCACCTTCTAGAAACCCATTTGTCATTCTAGGCTGTTCTTTGTCTTTTAACCTGAATCCATCTGGTTCATTTATTTATCAAATAGCACATTTGTTAACTGCTAATATTCCTTTACAAACATGTTATTCTATTCTTTTCCTCTTTCATTAACTTGCAAAAGCCAAATGTGACATCATCCTTACTTCTCTTGTTCTGCAATGTGATGTATGCTAACCACCCACAAACACTGTTTATTTTCGGCATCAAGAATATCCAGGATTAATTCACTGTCACCAACTCCACTGCCACCACCTGGACCAGGCCACCATCATCTCTCACCTTGATATGGCAACAACTCCATCTAGAAGACTGTCCTGCTTCCTTCTTGTATCATCACAGTATGTTCTCAATTCATAGTCAGAAGGTCCTTTACAACTTGATATCACTCTAGTGCTCTGAACACTTCAATAAGGACCTATTTTTTTCATTCTTACTCATGCCCTTGATTATTCTGCTCCTCTCAAATGTTCTGTTCCTTCTACCTGAAATCCTCTTCCTCCAGATACCTCTATATCTCCCTTCTTGACTTCCTTCTGGTTTTTGCTTGAAGCCACCTTCTCAGTGACACATTCACTGGTCAATATATTTAAAATCACATCCTCCATCATTCTCTATCTTCATCATCTTTTTTATTTTCATTCTTCTCCTTAGCACATAGCATTACATATGTTTCATGAATTTCTTATCTGTCATCTCCTCCATTTTCAGAATACAAGCTTCATCAAGGAAAGGATTTTTGTCTGATATGTTTTCACTGCTGTACTCCCCACCAGCTAGGAAAGTACCAGAAAATATGCCTTCAAATAATGAAACATTGAAAGAATGAATTTGATTCAGACAGTGAGAGGGAAAAATAAATAGTCTAATTTTCCAGATCTCCAAACACTGAAGGAAAAATTATCCTTGAAGGTAGAGCAAAAATTCTATGGGGAGACTTGGGCTTACATATAAATTTCTTTTGGGAAAAAGTGTAGAGAAGGGGAAATCACATTCATCTCCAATATTTATCTTTTAAATCCTACTCATTGCATATCTTGGAGTAGGCATGGACTTACCAGGGATTTTGCTGGAAAGCATATTGACGTGTATAGTGGTATTTTGTAGTTCTTTACAGCATCCAACCCAATACATCCTCTGAGGTCAGGTAGCAGCATTTGTTTGGCAGATGTGGAACTCTAAGAGACAGCACTGTCTCCAAGTTAACTCCAAACCTGGGGTCTCTGACTCACAAAGCTGGAATAATCTCAGATTCCTCATCAGTAAAACATGATCAAATAACCACAATCATATAAATGTGAGTTTGTAATCATACAAATGTGAATATATACTGTTGATATAGATGGATGCCATATCTGAGAGTACAAGGTGACAGTAGGTATGTTTTTCAGGATTAGAACAGTGGTAAAGAGCACAGACTGTAGAGTTTACTCTCCGGGTTTCTCCAACTCATCTCTGGGTGAACTTGAGCTTGTTCCTTAAACTTTTCCACTCCAGTGTTATCCTCTACATTGCAGGTAATATAATATACATATGTGTATGTGTGTGTGTGTGTAAAGTATTTAGAACAGAGAACGCATAAAAAAAAGCACTCTATAATTTTAGCTGCTAACTTTGAAAAACATTACAGTTTTAAACATTGGTTTCTGTCTATCATAGAGCAAAAACAAAACAGAAAGGGCTCCTATCTCCAAATGGCTTGAAGCACACAGGGCAAGACCATCCTCATGCCCTTAGGGGAGAAATTATTCTTAGGTGTAATTTGAAGTGGTGTTGTAATCAAACTGAGGAGAGAGTGAAATAGAAAGTGATGGATCTAGAAGACTCTGGGCACTAAATAAAGGTTTTATTGGAAAAAATAAATAAAAATACTACCCAGTAATTGGGAAGAAAATTACTAACTCTGACCAAGAAAACCATATTCACATTTTGTGTTTTAAAAAACATAACTGATATAAATGGCAAGATGGGATGAGTAAGAATAATCCATTTGGATGTTTATTTTGACTCTTTCTGTAAATCATACAGTATCAGAGAACTCTCGAAGTTGTCTTATTATATAAGCAATTTCAGTTATTTTACATCAAGTACACATTGAGAAAGCAGGGGCAGAGGAATCCAGCCTCCTTCTTTCTTACTGAAAGGCAATTTGTAAATTGTCAAATCGGTAAAATATGAGCTTGAAACATCACATTTTCAAAAGCACAGATACTAGAGAAATCTGATTAATCGTGCTTCCTCACAAATTTCAAAAGAAATGGCTTTATTTTTCCCTTTAATCTTAAGTTCCAGACAATTTGGCAGTTATGTGGACGCACTCAGTTTAGAAGTCTGGGGAGTGCTTTCCAAATTCGGAAATACTCTTCTATTGTAAATTTCACAATTTTCATATATCTGGCTGGAAACAGAACAAGAGTCAGGAGTTTGAAAATTTTTAAAAAAAACACAGCAAAGTAGCTGATATCATGATAATGTTTAAGTAAAAATAGTTCAGAATATCCATATTTCAGAACCATTGGAAAAGAAGATAATATGCTTGCAAGGAGATCCATGGTAATTAAGGACTCAATCATTAATTTTGAAAGGTTAGTGAGGAGCGATTCTGCTCTCAAAGGAGCTGTGAATCTGCTTTTCAAAACATAAATGTGATTTTATCATTTTTCTGCTTAAAATCCTCCTGGGGCCTCCACTGCCTGTAGGACAGTCTCTCCTTAGACTGAAACCTACGTGTCTTCCTAAGTTCCCTTGTTTGCTCTGTTTGGTTATCCCATGGGATCTTTGCCCAGATGTCACTGACATTCTACATTTAGCCCGTATTGCTGTGTTTTACTTTCATATGACTTAGACATGCTGACGTCCTCTGCCTGAAAGACATTTGATTACACCCCCTTGATCAGCAAATATTATCACCATACATGTTTTTATCTGATGGAATCTTTACACAGCAAAGAATAAGTCTAGTCATTGTTCTCTCTAGAAAGACTTCCCCTAACTTCTGCTTTCCAACCTCTAGATTCTGTGGGATCTGGCAAGAAATTGTGCCTAATTCTAGCCAGGTTCATAGAATGAATGGTGAATGTTCATTTACCTGCCTTCATTGAAACTGCCTCTCCTTCAGGAAAATTATTATTTCTAATTTTATTTGTATTTTCAGTGTACAAATGCTTGATGCATAGTAAGCACTCAAAATTGTATATTCCCCACTAAGAAAACTTTTTGAAGTATAAAAGTTTATGTATGGAACCCACATTGCCTTTTTAAGGCATTTCTCCTTGCTAGAGACAGAGAGATGTTTTAATTATAGTCGCCCCTTCAATGTCATAATCAAGCATTTGGGTATAATTTTGTGGAATTGCCAAGGGGTTCACTGGACTTAATTGTAATATAATAGTCTATGCTTCTAAAGGCACCTTACTTTTTGCTGATGAGATAATGATGGCCTATTACGAGTCCATTAGGGTATTCCTTATGGAACCAACACATTAAAAAATACCATAATTTGCAGATTAATGTTTGGTTATGAAACAAAAGACTTACTCTTCCTTCTAAATGATCCTATGCTATCTGGTATCTGTCATGGAGAATGGGACAATAGGGGAAGGACAAAGATTACAGTGAAAGCATAAAAGTGCAGTCAGAGGCAAAAGTGAATCTACGCAGAAGCTCAACTGGGAGCCATTTGAGATCAAGCTGATATTGGTTGCCTCGCTTTGTTTATGCCATGCCCTTTTCTAGATTAAGTTCTGAGAGCTTCCTATGACCTCTTAATATGGACACTCATTGAAACAACAATATGGAACTCTTTTTCCATTAAATAGAACAAACTGACAGTAGAAAAAAAATACACATTATATGAAGAATCTGGTCCTTTTAAAATTAACCCAAAAGTTACAGCGTTCCCATTGAGGCTTAGTGATAATGAACCCAACTAGTATCCATGAGGATGCATGTTCAATCCCTGGCCTCACACAGTGGGTTTAGTACCTGGCATTGCTGTAGCTATGGCATAGGAGGCTGGAGGCTGCAGCTCTGATTCCACCCCTAGCCTGAAAACTTCTATATGCTGCACATGTGGTGCTAAGAAAAAAAAAGTGAGAGAGAGAGAAAGAAGAAAAAAAAATATTGCCAAGTTAGTTTTGCATTTTGAATTCTGCAGGACTTGAACATAGTGTGATGAAGATCTTTAAAAAACTCACTGTACTAGATTTTCATAGTGTGTGGTCTTTCTAATAAGAGCTCATACACTATATACTAGCCAAGACATGTGCTTTGAATGGTACTAATCTTTTTAAATGATTCTTATTTTTTTCCATTATAGCTGGTTTAGAGTGTTCTGTCAATTTCCTACTGTACAGCAAAGTGACCCAGTCACACATACATATATACATTCTTTTTCTCACATTATCCTCCATCATGCTCCATCATAAGCACATAGTTCCCAGTGCTATACAGCAGGATCTCATTGCTTATCCATTCCAAAGGCAATATTTTGCATCTATTAACCCCAGATTCCCAGTCCATTCCACTCTTTCCCCCTCCCCCTTGGCAACCACAAGTCTGTTCTCCAAATCCATGAGTTTCTTTTCTGTGGAAAGGCTCCTTTGTGAATGGCACTGATCTTTATTAAGATAATTCCCTTCTCTCTATCTCTACTCGTGGTCTTTCCCTTAGCTCCACATTCAGATTATCTATTCAACTCCTCTAGTTGGATATCTAAGTTATATTTTAAATGTTACATGCCCAATGGGGAGCTCTTGACTTTCTCAAACTCACTCTTTCCATAGTGTCCCCATCTCAGTGAAGGGCATTCATATTCGCTCCATTGCTGTAGCCAAAATGCTAAGGATCATAGTTTATCCCTCTCTCTCTCCCATGTTTCACCATAAACCTATATATTGACTCTATCTTCAAAATACATCCTGGATCTGACCTCCTGTCACCACTGCAAGACTGTGAACACAATCCAAGCCACCTCATGGTTCACAACAACTGGGGCAATGACTTCTCAAAGCGACTACTCCTAATTCTTTGCATTCTCTCTACTGTCTCTTCTCCAAAGAGCACAGAAATATATTTAAAACATAAATTGCATCATTTCCCTGACTTGCTCCAAGCTCTGATGGTTTCTCATCACACATGAAAAAAAATCTAAAATCTTTACCATGGCCAAAATACTCTGTATTATTTGACCCTTAATTATCTCCCTGATGTCATGTGCTCACATTCCAATTCACAGGTTTATATTCCCTCAAACGTCTCAAGTTTATCTCCTGAGGGGCATTATACTTACCACTTACTTTATCTGCTGGAATCTTATTTTTTTTGCAGGGCTCACTTCTTGAACCAATTCAAATCTCTCCTAGAAAGTCATCTCCTTGGAAAACATTTGTAACTGTCCTCTCTAATAGGGAACTTTCATCATCTGTTTTCCCTATCCACTTTTTTTTTTTTTTTGGCCCTTTCTATCACTAGTCAGTGCCTTGTTACACATTTTGGTATACATGGCTTTTTAATGACTGTTTTCTCCCACTAGAATACCAATTATTCATTACTGGTGATTGTGTCCGGCACACTGGTGCATTGTCAAGCCTCAAAAGAGGGCTTGCCACATAGTACTAAATATACATTTGTTAAATATCAATGTGGATTTTTAACATAAAAGGGACTTAAGAGTGTTTAAATGTGAAATCCCTGATGCAAAGGGATACTACTAGAGAAAGGTTGAATCAAAATATAAAAGTTAGGTTGAGAATGCTGGAGAGACATGAGGTTTAGGATCAAGAACACAGATCTATTAACTTTAGATTTAAGTATGTCTACGGTAACAAGACAAAATGAGAAGAGTATTGATGTGGAACATAGTAAATTTCTAAGTGTTCTAGGAGAAGGCTGCAAGAATCCTAACCTGATATTTCATTATAGTACCAATGTATGTCCTTGTCAAAATTCTCTCTGGGTCACTGAGCCATGTGGAAGTAGTCCAGCCAAAGGTGGAAAGTTGTATTCATCCAGAGTTAGAATTTTTCCAGGTCTTTATAATAGTGAGCCAATGGAGCAAGATGTAGAGATATTGAGAATAAGATAAACAGCAACAACAACAACAACAAACAGAGAAATGAAAAACCATGCACAGTATGCTTGTTAGCAAGAGTTGTGGTAGTATTATGGAAAGAATTGTGTCCCCTCAAAATGCATACACTTAAGTCCTAAGCCACAGTAGCTCAGATGGTAATGACTATTTGGAGATAGTGTCTTCAAAGAGGTTATTAAGCTAAAATGAGGTCATCATGCTGGGCCTTTTAAAGGTAGTATATGAAGCTAGTGTGAATGGGTGGTGAGCAAGGGAGAAGATGGCATAAACCTACCTAATCACATAGAGCTTGCAAACTGTGGGAAAATGCAAGATTTTATTCCAAATGCAGAAAGAGAGCCTGGAGCAATTTTAAGCCAAGGAATGATTTAATCTTATTTGCATAATTAAAATTTTAAATTCTAGATGCCCTGGGAAAGTGGGTGGGAGAGGAGGCAGACACAGAAGCAGAGGAACAGTGAGGGAGTGGTGGCTGTAGTCTGGGAGGGAAGCCCTGGCAGTGGTGATGGGAGGTGCAGCAGTATCTTAGCTATATGATGGAGATAGAATTCAAAGGAGTCACTGATTGGATGTAGAGCAAGAAGGAAAGAGTCAAGTCAGCATGAGTCTCAGAGTTTTGTCAAGCATTTGAGTGCAGAATGCCATTTGTCCTTTTCAGTCCAGATGCACCAAGTCTTTTCAATTTTATCTCCCTTTAACTGCTTCTAACAAACCAACCCAGAATTTATTAGTGTCCTTGAGAAAGTCACATGACCTGAGTTTCAAATTAATTTTTTGGTAAAACAAATTTCAGAATATTATTTACAGAGCTTGTAAAACTTAAATGTGGGGCATGTGTGTGATGCACTGTGTAATGAAAAAACAGCATACTTTCCCCTAAGTACAGGGGCTCAATACATGATAGCTCTAATTGTAATTGGTGTTCTTGTTATTTTGAAAATTGTTGCTGTTATACTCTGAGTCACTCTGGTAGTGATTTATATTTTCTATTACCCAATGATTGTTAGCCTTGGTTCTCTTATTTCTGATCAAGTAAGACAGCCTTTGCCCTGGAGTATCTTCCTGAACCTCAGCAGAACTCAAAGGGATTCTGCTAGGTTCTCTAATACCTCCCAATGCCACATGCCCTAGAATTTTGTCTGTGAAAAATGGGAAACAGCAGATCATTCAGCAGGGGCAAGGAGCATCAGGTGACATGGTTCAGTCCCAGGGAAAGGCTGATAAACCTATACAGGATGGTTAAAATGAAATGAAACAAACAAAAAAAGCCTCTGAGACTGCTGGGTAATTAAAAAATATTTCAGTAAGGGAAGAGAAAAAGGATATAAGAATACATTTACCTCAAATGATCCAAATCTGCAAGTGGGTAAACATTTTTTTTAAATGGAAGTTGAGCTTGTATAAAATGTTAAGCAAATGCAGATGAGTATGAAATTAAAAACCCTCTATCCTTAACCTACCCTTGGAGGGAATTAATTTTTAGAAATTCTGCTTTTACTCTTTTGGTGATTTGTATTCACTCTACTTCTTAATGTCCTGAAATTTAAGACCTTCTTGTTTGCTCCCTGCTCTATGACATTTTTGTTTGTTTGTTTTTTGTTTTTTGTTTTTTGTTTTTGGCTTTTTGCTATTTCTCTGGGCCACTCCTGTGGCATATGGAGGTCCCCAGGCTAGGGATCTAATCGGAGCTGTAGCCACCGGCCTATGCCAGAGCCACAGCAACGTGGGATCTGAGCCGTGTCTGCAACCTACACCACAGCTCACGGCAACGCCGGATCCTTAACCCACTGAGCAAGGGCAGGGACCAAACCCGCAACCTCATGGTTCCTAGTCAGATTCGTTAACCACTGCGCCATGACGGGAACTCCCTGTTTGTTTGTTTTTGATCACCTTCCCTTGGTCTTGTTTTTCTGCCCTTACTCACCTCCCAGGTTTCATTTTAATTTTACTTTCATACAAATATTGGTCACATTTATTTATTTTTAAGTCCATTAACTTTTATGCTACTAAAAAAACCAATGGGCCAATGAGGAAATAAAGAAGAAAATTAAAAAATATCTCAAGATGAATGATAATGAAGACACATCCACTCAAAATCTATGGGATGCCACAAAAGCAGTGCTCAGAGGGAAATTCATAGCAATACAGGCCTTCCATTAACTTTTAGATGGTGCAATTGATTCTCTATTTACAAAAGATACATAATTTAGCATCTCTACTTGATTCCACTATTTTCTTCCTTCTGATGTTTAAACTCTTTCGGCTATACCACTATGGATATTGAGGATGGTTCCCTATGTTAAATAGTAGGCCCTTGTTGTCTATCCATTGTCTATATATTAGTTTGCATCTGCCAATTCCAAAGTATTATAAACTTTTAAATGGGGAAATAATGGTATAGCCAAAAGAGTTCACATTTAGAATGGATAAACACAAAGTCCTATGGTATAGCACAGGGAACCATATTCAATCTCCTGGGATAGCCCATGATGGAAAATAATATTTAAAAAGAATGTATATATAGATGTAGATGTAGATATAGATATAGGTATGTATAACTTACTTTATCTGCTGGAATCTTATTTTTTGCTCAAAAATATTTTTGCTCAAAAATTGCTCAATAATTGTAAATCAACTATATTTTAACAAAAAATAATAAATACATGAATAGAGGCTTGATTAAAATTATTAAAAATAAATGGCCATATATGCTTAAACCTTTACAAAAACCATGATGGAAAAGAATATGAAAGTGGATGGTGTGTGTGTGTGTATATATATGTGTGTGTGTGTGTGTGTGTATACAACTGAATCTCTTTTCTGTACAGCAGAAATTAACACAACAGTGTAAATCAACTATACTTCAATAAATTAAAAAAAACCAAAAGCTTACAATATAAATTTCCCAAACTATAATTTTACATTTCATTTCACTCTTTGTTTCTAATTTGCTTTTAAAAGTTGAAAATCATTAAGTAGCTTTATACTGTTGCTATTTACATAAATGTCATTCAATCCCTTGGGTTCACAGGAAAGGAGAAGTTATCTTTCCACAGCAACATTTTTCTCTAGGGAAAATTTTCAAAGTATTAAGGTTAAATATATCCTCATTTCTTCTCTCCAATATTTTCCCAAAATCATTCCATTTTTTGGCTTTCGTTATATTTGAGCCATGACTCTCTTATAAAGCACTTTTCCCATAGAGTTTATAAGTGCATTTGTTCTTATTGAGATGGACCGAGTGTGTCCTTCACCATTTCACTAAGATCATTTCATTCTCTTAATTGTATTATCTGTTAAAGGAGAAATGAGAACAGAATCTGAGATTTATTTTCACTGTTATCATCCAGAGTGCCCTGTTTCTGGGAATCAATATCCTCTTTCTTTTTAAAATTTTCTGCATAGTCAAGGAGATATTTCTCCACTTGCTACAGGGTCAAGCACTGTCACACATCTTCCATTAGTGGCAAGACAGTAGTTGGCGGTGTAGATTGAAATGTTGCCAAGCAGATGTAGTTATACACTCAAAGATATCTGGCACTACAGCACTGAGTCCCATTTTGCTCTCAGGATATCCTCAAAGTGGTCACTGTCATAGAGTTAAATCTTAAACCTGAATCTAATTAAATGCTGCTACCCGTGGACACGAAATTTGAACTTTCTTTTCCTTTAGTTACTGAAGCTCTCACCCCCAATTGAACTTCCTTGCTTCCAAGAACACAATTACACTATATTACTTTGTATTAATTGTACTTAATATAGTAACTTCTTAATGTATTTCCCCCTAATCTCAATGAATCTTATAACGCAACTGCTCTTATAAATACTGATAAGGAAACCAAAGTAAATAGATTTTCTCAGCATCTCAAGGCATACCCAG
Organism: Phacochoerus africanus; assembly: GCF_016906955.1. Lineage (NCBI taxonomy): Eukaryota > Metazoa > Chordata > Mammalia > Artiodactyla > Suidae > Phacochoerus > Phacochoerus africanus. Next base: position 100,959,249 of record NC_062544.1, on the reverse strand, counting down.
GACTTGAACTAACATTTGAATCTACATCTGATATACTTTCTACCTTATGACAGGATCTTTTCTTTGTGCTGTGCTTTGGAAATTGAAGATGTGAGAGGAAGGAAAACACTTTAGCAATGTCCCCTTAAGTGAGTGGATTGTCAAGCAAGTAGTGAAAAAAACTGTGACTGAGCAATTTTTTTAATATCAGAATTTGGAAGAAGCTGTTATACACACTGTGATGTCAGGATCTGTACTGTGAACCAAGGTTTCCTTTAGTGTTTACATACTCCTGATTGTAAAACCTTTAATAGAACTTTCTCAAAATTATATTCCAAAGTACATTTCTTTCATGGGATACAAAAATATTTTATTCTAAACAGTGTCAGTATTTGAATGAATGAAGGATCATGAGGTCAAAATAAGTTAAGCAGGTTTGTTACTATAAAACTCTTAAAAAAATTGTAGCTGACTTATAATGTTAATTTCAGATGTACATAAAGCAAACCAGTTATACTTATGTACATCTCCATATATATCATATAAAATAAATATCTCCATTCTTTTTCAGATTATTTTACCATAGAGACTACCAAACCTCTTGAAGTTACAAGTACATGCTATTATGTACTATGAATCTCCACCTGTAAGTATGCGTGATGGTATGAATGAAGTTCTTCCCCAGGGACATGGCCATGGGACACCTCTTCCTCTTGCCTAGAGTGTGGAACCCACACTGCACTGTATCTCACATCAAAATAAGAGCACCTCCTTCATGTGAGGATAGGATGCTCATGAGATATTCGGGATTACAAAAGAGAACATCCTCTTCTCATCCATAAAAATACAAGAAGGAAAGGTGTCCTTCGGGCCATTGGAGCTTCCCGTAGTATTCTTCCAAAAGTAAACCTGTCTTTAACAGTCAGTATGGAGAACTTGCTCCATTACATCTTCTTCTTGAGCTATTAGTCATACCTAGGTTACATAAAATCCTTTATATGCATTTGTAGACAATAATTTTATTTTCAACTGATATAATCACCAGCACTGACTTTCCAGTGTGTAGAGTCCAGGGCATGTTCATAAGGATGCAGAACTGTCCGACTTCAGTAAATAGGTCTGAACTTAAAAATGGAAATTAGTAGTTAGTGTGAGCTTGAGAGGTTTGGATGGAGGGCAAAACATTTGTCTTTCAGGGAGGTAGTAATTAATCAAGTAATCTGCACTAGTGCCAGAACACAGTGGGAGATTAGTATCTGCTAACAGATGATCCTCATTTGGAAAGTGAACAGCTCAGGTATTTACTTGCAACATCTTTGTGATATTAATTGGGAGTCACTTTTTTTCAGATACTTAGCAAAAGGAGGTAAATGAATATATGTCTTTTATGTTAAAAAAAAATCCTTGCAAAGAGTTGCCACATTTGCTTAGCAAGCAAAACATGCTCATTTTCTTTTTTCAGTCTTAATGAGCAACCCCTACCCACAACTCCTATCCTCCAGGAGTTTAGTGTTGAAAAAGTCACCTGGGCTGACTTTACTGGGAGGAAGAGGAAAAAGTGTTTCTGCTCCATCTTCCTGGAGGTTGAAGTCAGCCCAAGTCTTTAATTCACTCAACTCCATCAGCACAGACCCTCTTAATCAGGTGAATTTTTTGTTTTTAGGGCTGCATTTTTGGCCTATGGAAGTTCTGAGGCTAGGGGTCAAATTGGAGCTACAGCTGCCAGCCTACACAATAGACACAGCAACATAGGATCTGAGCCACATCTGTGAACTACACCACAGTTCATGGCAACTCTGGATCCTTGACCCACTGAGCAAGGCCAGGGATCAAACCTGCATCTTCATGGATACTAGTCGGATTTGTTTCCATTATGCCACAACTGGAACTCCCTTCTTATACCTTCTTATATAGAAATGTGTATGTATATTCAGTCCACAATGGGTGCAGGAATATGATTTTACATTGTGGCAAAAGTATTCTCAAAATAAAAAAAAAGAAATTTGAAAAAATTCCAAATAGTGAAACAATTATCCAATGCAATGAAGAGACAGAAGAAATTTGGGGGTAGAGGATATATCCTCTTTAAAAATGTGGCTAGTCAATTCACTGACTTCTTAGGCTAGTCATGGATCTTTCTGGGATCTCAGTATCCTAATGTATTAATAACCTGTTGGCCTATATACCCAGAGAAGTTATCCTAAGAGTATGCTGTAGGAGGAAGGACTGAAATGTTAAGTTTGTGAAATACATAATATCATTTGTTTATTATATATGTATATATAGCATATGTTTATCATGTATGTGCATCCTGTATTTCACTATTTTAATACTCAGTCTTTTAAAACTGAATGATTTGCGTGTGTTTGCAAAGTTTTGCTAACACTATGAAAAATCACCTGTCAGAGTTCCTGCTGTGGCATAGTGGAAACAAATCCGACTAGTATCCATGAGGACGTAGGTTCAATCCCTGACCTCGCTCAGTGGGTTGGGGATCCGGCACTGCCATGAGCTGTGGTGTAGGTCACAGACACAGCTCAGACCCTGTGTTGCTGTGGCTGTGGTGTAGACCAGCAGCTGCAGCTCTGATTAGACCCCTAGCCTGGGAACTTCCATATGCCGCCATTGCAACTCTAAAAAGCAAAAAAAGAAAAAGAAAGAAAGATCATCTGCAGTAATTTTCAAGATCCCCATTTCCTCTGTCCAAAAATATTTTATGACTAAGTGTGACATTCCTATGTGTTTTTTTAATTTAATAGCTCAACTAGTGCAGTTTGCCATAAAACAGACGCAACCGGAAGTTAAGCAATATAAGGTCTGTTATAATGAGTTTACTTTATCATTAGTTTCTCCTAATGGGATTATAGTCTATAAATGATCGTGTTACTATAGCAACCACCTTAAAAGCCGCACTGGGCTGTGAATGCAATAACAACACCTGTGTACCATCATTTTCTTTGGTAGTTTATATTGTTTTTGGTCCAACAAAACAAGAGGACACCAAAAAAAGCAATGTATTGTTTCAATTATGATTTCCTATCACATTCATTTTTAGATTCAGCCATTCTGAATTTGAAACAGTGGTGCCATGCATAATATGGAAGGAAAATGGTTTTCATAGCCTAGCTTGAGTTAACCTTAAATAACCTCACATCATTGGTTTATAAGTGGAAGAAAACCCTAATTAATAGAAGGATTACATACCCAAATAGAATAAAATAGCATATAAAATATTTTCTTTAATACATTTTGGAAAATCTTGCCTTATGAAAAATCGCCTTAGTTCTGTACCCATTTCTACTCAACATGTATATAGGTCTCATGTAGTGGGCGATAAAACTATCTTGCTATTATGAAAACTGAATACAATTTCTGTTAGATGTGCCCTGGCTTTTAATTAAGAAAACAAATCTGGCTTTCCTATTTGCCCTCTGATTACAGTAAAATAATTGGCAAACATACCCTCATTTATTTTATCTAAAAGATGAGAACAAGGAACAAATGTACAGGGAGAGTAAAAGCTTGTCAGCACAACCAGGTTCTACTGTATAGCACAGAGAATTATTCAATGTCCTATGATAAACCATAATGGAAAATAATATATGTACATTCTTTTTTATATTATTATCTATTATGGAGATACATAACTGAATCACTTTGATGTAGAGCAGGAATTAATACAACACTGTAATCAATTATACTTCAATTAAATATTTAAAAAATAAAAATAAAAAATAAAATAAAAACTTCCTAGCTTAAAAAAAAAAAAAGATTGTCAGCAAAAACAATGTCCTCTCTAATCCACTGCGTGTGATTTTAATTCCCCCCTTGGGTAAGTCAGGATGCTCTAGGTTATAGTGAGATTAGTGGCAACTCTTAATTCTTGGCGCTTAAACAATGAAGATGTAATTCTTCCTTCATCCCCTTACCTGCTCTATGTTCATGGCCTGGGATAGCAGTAGGGTTGAGCTAATTCACGCTCCGTGACTAGGCTGACAAAGATGCCACTACTTGGAAGGGAGGCAATGAAGGAAGCCATGAAAGAGAGCATGGGGAATTTACATCAGCTTTTACATGCCTTGTCCTGACAGTAACTCCTGTTACTCATATTTCATCAGCCAGTGTAGGTCTTCTGGCCATGCCTCACTGGAAGGGAAGAGGAGAGTAAGACACTGCCAATGTGCCCAGAAAAGAGGGGGTGGTGAACATGTGTAATGCATTCCACATGCTATTTAATACTTTCAGAAAATACATTTTGTGAATAAATCATATTATTTTAAACTTTTTTTTTGTCTTTTTAGGACCATGCCCATGGCATATGGAGGTTCCCAGGCTAGGGGTCTAATCAGAGATGTAGCTGCCAGCCACAGCCATAGCCACAGCAACACAGGATCTGAGCCATGTCTGCGACCTACACCACAACTCACGGCAACGTTGGATCCTTAACCCACTGAGCGAGGCCAGGAATTGAACCCGCAGCCTCATGGTTCCTAGTCGGATTAGTTTCTGCTGAGCCACGAGGGGAACTCACATATTATTTGAAAATTTGAGTGCTATCTACATTTGAAACACTGTTAAAATTTGTCACATACTCTTTGGTTAAACTATCATGAATATCATCACTTCTTTAAAGTTCCCTAATGCAAAATGAATTCATCAAAATGAAGGGTTTTTTTCCCCCTGTTGTAATAGAGAATAACAAAATAAAAATAATAGTTTAACAAAGATAGAAGTTTATTTCTCCAATATGTGAAAATTCAAAGTGGTCATCCAGGGCTAGAATAGTGACTCTTTAATATTTAGGAACCCCAAATTGTTCTATTTTCTTAACTATATTGCCTCTGTTTTACAGTTCCACATAACAGTGGCTGCATTCAGGCCAGCAGTAGAAAAGAAAAGGGAACGGTTACATTTTTTTCTTTGATAGGTACAAAAAAGAAGTTATTCATATTACATCAACTTCCAGTAAGTATGTTGGCTGGAACATAATTCATGGCCACTACTACCTCCAAGGGAAGTGAGAAAATACAGTCTTTCACTAGTCAATTCCGTGTGAAAGGTAAATAAAAGGTGAATAGATGTGGTTGAATAGAATTGAACCACATACCTATGTTCAAGGTTGCCCATGAAGGATTCCAGTCCTGTCATTCCAAGAACATGTTCTGCAAGTTTCCTTTCCTCACTCTAGGAAATTTGAAAGACCCAAAGAAGGATGCATCTTTGATATTTTCCAATTGGGAGACCTTTGTTGATTCTTTTCTGGTTGGTCTTTTTTATTACTTTGAATCTAAAGTTTACTTATTAAAAACCTTATTCAAATGCTATGTCTTCAATACATTCTTCCTTTTTTTTTAACCAACACCTTATTCATTTTTTAATTTCCCTGGATTCCAACATTTTATTTGCTTTTTTCATTTAGTCCTAGTATATGTATTTTGGGGAATATTTTTATTGTTTTTATGAATTTTGGACAGATGGTAGAGGAAATCAGGCAGAATCCTGGAAGGAAAGTTACCTGCTCCTTTCACACTGAGGAAGTTGAGTCTCTTGTCTGATAATGTTAATAGGATCATATGCCTTGCATGCCTTTCCAATTTGTATTAAATTTGGAAATAATACAAATCATGTTGGTAATCGTAATAGCTGACATTTAGTAAGTGCTTAGTCATACTAGGCTTTTGGCAAGTATAACACATGGATTATCACATTTACTCACTGCAAAAAGGTATACTACTGACAGTATCATTGCCTCTACTTTACCATTGAGGAAACTTAAAAAGAGGCAAAGAGACTTAACCTAAATCACGCAGTTGGTAAGTGGTGGAGGCACAGCTGGAATCCAGGAATTTTATACTCCAGAGCCCATGTCTTGGGGTGTGATTTAACCTGCTTATTTTACTAACACAAAGATTACTTGAGAACTGAATAAAACTAGGAAATGACTAAGTAAACATCACCCATTCAATAATTATATATTTATAACTTCACTGTTAATTTAAACATAAGCAAATATAGAATTATAAATAAGAGATATAGCTAGATAGTGGTCCAGAATTAATTGTTAATCCCTCTGTCCTGTGATATTGTGATACCTAAGGGATGAGTTTCAGTTTATTCTTACGCCATGATTCAGTAACATTCTCTGATGCCTCTATGTGTACTGCTGGTTCTTCTTTCATGTTGACCAAAGCTGATTAAAAACAAATTTTAAAATTTCCTTCAGTCATAGCTTTTATGCTTGCTTCAGAAAAAAAAAATAAAACTTAGGGTAGAATTACTCAAAGAAAGATGAGAATATTCACAAATAATTTTTATGGCATGTAATATTTCTGATCACCTTTATCACAACACATATTCCTGCAAAAGCTGACAGTTATATTTACCTAATATGGAAACATCCTGATCTGGTCCCTTGTGAGTTCTCAAAGCATACCATGCTTGACTTTGGGGAATGGCCATGCTTTTGAAGGGAAGTAAATAATATCATGCCTTAAAAAAAAATAACCGTCAAACCCTATGTTCCTTTAGTGGAGAACTTTCTATTGCATACCTTCCATGCTACAATGGCAATTCTCCCATAGCTGAAGTAGCTGGAGCTAGACTATTAATTTGGAGGGACAGTTTACCCACTGATATCTTTAATGCCGATGTTATGTGGGAAACCATTTACCTCTACATCCTTTCCCAATAAACTAACTCCAAAGGCCAGGGACTTTTTCCAGATTTGTTTACTCCTAGTTTCCCTTTCTTTTTCACCACTAACACCTATTGTTCTATTTACCATATGTACTTAATAGTTATGGATTTTATGAGTATGGATTCAAGAAAGTTGGGGTTATTTCAAAAGGACAAATTGCGGCAAGATCTAACTAGATGATTTTAGGTTAAGTTTATGATGTAAATTGAATTTTAAAAGACCTAATAATTTTAAAAATCTGCTTCCAATAACTGCTTATTCTCTTTTGGAGCTATCCATGTGTGTGTTTGTGTATGTGTGTCTGTGTGTAATGTATACACATGTGCATTATATCATATAGTGTAACTAAATATGTAGATACCCAGTACATTTTAAAGTTCTTTGCTTTTTCTTCTTGGGTATGCACTACTACAACAGGATTTTGTACCAATTCTTTAAAAGCCTATAGTTTTTAAACAGAGGAGTAACATGTAACGCATTAAAATTTATTCAATATTTCACAATGTGTATTGTACATTAATGTTCCCTGAATCTCTGAAAAAAAATACTACATGCAAATAGTTTTAAAGATTTACAGCTTTGGAGTTGCCATTGTGGCTCAGCAGTAAAGAACCCAACTACTATCATGAGGATGTGGGTTCAATCCCTGGTCCTCCTCAGAGGATTAAAGAACCAGCATTGCTACAGTGTAGGTTACAGACACAGCTTGGATCTCACATTGCTGTGGCTGTGGCATAGGCCAGCAGCTGCAGCTCAGATTATACTCTTAGCCTGGGAACCTCCATATGTCACAGGCGCAGCACTAAAAAGCAAAAAAAAAAAAAAAAAGAATTACGGTTTTAAAAATCCATAATAGGAGCTCCTTCTGTGGCACAATGGGTTATGAATACAGTATTGCCACAGCTGGTGTAGGTTGCAGCTGCAGATCAGATTCTATCCTTGGCTCAGGAACTTCCATATGCCATGGGTATGGTAAAAAAAAAATCAAAAATAAAAGACTATAATAATTAAGGAATTTCATACTACTTTCCATATAATGGTAGTTTTAAAATATATATATTTTTAAAAAGATCAGTTGTTGGATATTGTCTTGAAGTTTTAAAACTTTTTCCTAACAATGAAAGCTAAATTTTTCAGATTCTTAAAGTTCTTAGAGAATTCAGTTCAGAGATGAGACACAGCAAGAAGCAACCTGGAACTTTGTAATATGTGAAATTCCAAGATCTCTAAGTTTTCATTGGAGAATTAAACATTAAGCAATAAAGCTGAAGGTAAACTGTGAGGAATGGAGGAAGCCACCATTTCTCTTCCATTTAAATAGAATTCTCTAACAAGACATTAGAATTTGAAATCCTTTAATTTAGATGGCCTTGTTAGTCACTGGAGATATCAAATACCAAATGCTAATTAGATCATAAGGTATAATAACTAGCTAGATGGAAATGCCAAAATAGTAAAGGTTATTGAGTCATCTAGAAATGAAAATTTTCTCCCAGAAGACATATGATATATACTAGTTTTCTCCAAGAAGAAAAACAAAATTTAGGATGTTTTAATTTATAATGCAGGATAGTTATCTCACATTCACAGTGAGAAAACTGTTATGTATAATCATAAATATCCAAGATAGCAAATGATTGTGGCAATAATTGATATATATATAACAGGAAGTTACTATTATCAACATACATATATAGCACTATAAATGTGAACAGTCATCCAAATAAACATATGCAACAATTGAGTGAATGAGGGATATATCTGAAATACTATCTATCAATTCCAAGTAACTATTGTACTGTCAATAGAGACAAAGTTTATGTAAACCTGGATTCCTTTAATTAGGATTAGCTCTAATTGGTATTAGCTAAGAGTACTTTTAATAAGCAGAATTTATAAGCATATGTGCATTTAAATTACTCTTTAGAATAATTTAATGTGCATATTATTCAGAAAATTCTCATATCTTGCCTCCTGAAAATATACACCTATTATATTTACACATATTATATTTACTTAATAGTTTTTTTTGTTGGTGAGTCTGTAGACTTCCAATTTAATATATTCATCAAAGCCTTGCATATTATTATCTTTTTGCCAATCCCAACTGACATAGGTTATATATTTGTGTGTGCATTCAGGCTGGGAAAAAGTAGATGCCATTATGTGAAGTAACATCAGATGTGAAACCTAGAAACACACTTAGTTTCTCTAAGCCTCTGAATTCTCATTTGTAAAACAGGGATCATCATATTACACCAAACTGTTGTTATAATAATTAACAGGTAATGCATGTTAAGAACAAAGTCTCAAACATAGAAATGATTCACTGCTGTATTATTTTGATTTTTATCATCATCATTATTATTCATAGTCTAATACTTCAGACACTTTTTGCAAACTTGGTATAAGAAGAAGCCAGATTTAGGAAGGGGCCAACCTTCACTGCAACTTTCTAATCACTGAGGAAAGAAACATTTGATTACTGGGCATTAAATAAGAAGCAAATCACATGGCTACTCTATAGTTCCTCAGCTATAGGTCAAAGTTTAAAGTGGGGAGCACATTCTGGCCTAGGTTTTGGGATGTAAAAATCTCAAACACGTTTGTTTTGCAGACATAAAATCAGCACACACACAACAGTGTGTCATGAATCCTCTCTCAACTGACCATCAGGCTGGAGGAAGTAATCTGCAGCAAGCCCACCTAAGAAAACCCTCTCTCAGGGGATGATGTCCAAAGACACTGCCATTGAAGTCACCTATCTCATTTCACTGCACTGAGGGAATCCAGATGTGGCAGAGGCCATGTGCAGCTTTAACAGTCAGATCACAGGATGAATACTGAAATAGGTAGCAAAGATGGGTAAATCAGATATTTTAACCCAAAGGTATCATTAGCACTGACTAATTGATTATAGTGCCCCAATAAATAATAAAACTAAGAACAAAGAAATATGTAGTTCCCAGGACATAGTAAGTACTTGGTTTCTAAGCCTTCCTCACACATACATTTTGCTCTAAGATATGTACATGGTATGTTAAACAGAAGCACTGCTAGGAGGACTGCTTTACTTTTAAGGTTGTTTGTTTTGTATTACAAGCTGGGGTGGTTTCTATAGCTCTTCCCTGTGCATAAAGATATGGTTGTGACACACACTGCCCTCCCAATCTTCAGTAGGTCCCAGATATCACCTTGTTAGAGGATGGATACAAACTTCTATATCAGCCTAGACAATCATGATGACTGTCAAAATTTTTGGAAAGCTGTGGGGAAATTACTGAATGTTTCCACCTATACACAGGAATTATAATTCATATCAAGATATTGAACCTAACTCTAGGGGACCATTCCTTAAAGGCAATGAGATATAGGCTGAAGTCAATTCATTGTCACACATTTTTAGCGTTGCTGAGCCTTTGTGAAGCACAATCTGAGTTTAATTCAGATTCCCATAGGTATAATTGTTTAAACTCAACATGAGCAGATCTAGATGTATTTGTTTCAAGTGTGTATTTTCTATCACCAAATGAGCATGAGTAACTTTTCCTCTTTAATTCTCAAGAGAAGTAACACTCTTACCCATTTCTTTTGGTTCTTCTCATTTGCTTTCCATCTTTTTATGTTGATATGGGATTTTTTTTGAGAATAGACAGAAAATAATATACAAGGATCCCTTTTTGGATTCATTTTAATAAAGCATCTGACTCCCATGCTTAAAACAAAACAGAACTCAATAAACAGTGGACCAAACCACATGCCTGTTACATATACTTTACGATATATAAAAAAATCCCATGGTCTCAAAGTCCACGTTTCTTTTTTACTCTGTCAATCCCTGACTCTTGAAAAGAAACATAAACAGACACACACACATACTAAAATAAAACATCAAAATGACCAAAGAACACAAAGTTTTCAAGTCACCAATGCCCAATTTCTCACAGTAATAAAGCTCATAAGAGGCATTTCTTCTCCTTTCCTCTCTCCTTATCACTTGAGTATACATAGTTTCAAGGAACTTAAGCAAGATAAAATTGTTCACCAGAACAACTGCAGGTATTTTCTATACAGTTGACATTATGTATGGATAGCTATTTCTGTGTATATACATGTGTACATGTATTGATTGATACTAAAATGTACTTATTGAGCCCATAAAACTCACTATGTGACAGACTGTTGCAAGAGGATGAATACAGCATCCACTATTTTTTGTCCTCAAATAGAACAGATTCAGTGGAAGATGAGAGGATGGAAAAGGTCAAACTTAAAAAAAAAATCTACAGTGCAGGGTCATATGAGCCATAGAATTTAGAATAATAGAGTGCTCATAGCACAATGGAAGGGCACATATCCAAACCTAGAGGGAGAAAAAAGAGCCTCCTACAATATGTGATGTTAAAGTTGAGTCTTACAGGAATGTGTGGACGATGTGTCCATCTAGTCTTGAAGGGAAGTTTATGTGTGCCTAGATCTATATGTGAATACACACACACGAGGACTTCAGCTAGACAGAAAACTTTATCTCCATAATTTAACCCATCCATTATACGATCATGCAGGGCAGCTAAGTGTGTGCTTGTACAAGTGGGCTTGGTAATATAAACAACTTAATTGAAATGGCTGGTCCCAAGAAGCTCATTGAGGAAGGATGATGCTTCCTGGTGGAGTTCAAGATGGCATAAAATGTATCAATGTTAAATCCTTGACATATGCAACTCTGTTCCCCTTGGTTTATAGCTCTTTTAGGAGATGCAATACCCGTTAGCTTTTATCATTCCTCTGAAACTGCATTAGAGAAATTACAGGGTATTATCAAGATAAGAAAATAATTGCATTTTAATTTGACATGAGAGTTTCTTTAGAGAATAAAGCGGAAATTGGATAAAGAAAGCAGAATGAGAACATATCTACCTGCCTCCCATACTAAATTGTGAGAAATGGCAGAAAGGGTACTTCAGAAAAATTTAAATCTTTTATAAAGGTGGTCAGTGGAAAACGAATGCAAGAATGCCATTTGGAGGAATTTCTAAAAGATGGAAAGCCTAATGAGTTATACCTTTGAATAAAAAGGACTGAAAAATGTCTGAGCTGAAACCATGGGCAGGAGGCCTATGCAGAGAAGCAAGCTTGGTTCCAGGAAGTCACCAAGCAAAGGATGTGAGTGAATTCATGGGGCAAAGGAGAAAACTCTGGGAACCTTCTGAGTGGTTTTTTGTAGGCCAGCGTTCAGAGAAGATGGAGTTCCTGGACACTCCCACCTCTCCACTAGTGTTCATCAGCAGGCCATAGGGAACAGTGTGCTCCAGTGTTTGTTTTCAAATTGGAGAGACAGCTCATGGTCCTATGGAGCTTCCTACATTCACCAACAGCTAAAATCTCCAAAGACAAGTCACTTTAATCAGAACTAACATCTAAAGAATAGGCCAGGAATACTAAAATGCAAATATGACAGCAAAGAGCTGGTAATTACAAAACTCAGAATGCCAACACTATGAAAAAGGAGCATCTATGTTAATAAAGGAATACCAAGAGAAACCACTGATAGAGTAAACAGAATAATTCAAAGTGAGCTTATTGAATATTTGTAGAGATAGTGGAAGAATACTGCATCTCTGAAAAAAGAAACTGTAAGGATCTTATAAAAATGGAACCACTGAAACAAAAAATTAAACAGATGGCTTAATGGGAAAAAGAGTTGGAGAAAGAACTAATGAGCTGGAACTCTGATCCCAGTGATCAGTGCTAATTATGAAGTATAAAAGAAACAGATAAATGAGAAATATGACATAAAAATGTAGAAACATGGAAGGTAAATTTTAAGGTTCCATTATGTGTACTATGAATTCCCAAAGGATAAAGCAGAAAGAATGGATAGAGAAAAATATAATGAAATACAAATTCTCTATTGTTTAAAAGATCATGAGCAAATGAAGAAAAATAAATGACTACTTCAAAAAATTTGAGAATAAGAATGTGATGAGTTTCAAGAAAAATATATAGTGCAGTTTTCAAGTTGTGAGTACAAATTTGTATGAAAGTAGAAAAAAAATAATAAAGACAAACCATGAATCAGGTAGGAAGGCAAAAATAAGGCATAACATTCCACACTTCATAATTTTACTATCTGCAGATTTTTCTAAAAAAATTCTTTGAATATTTCTTATTACCTAAATTTTGCATTTATAATTTAATGAATACTTATAAAAGATTGATGTAATACTTTTATTTAAAAAAACTACTATTCATAAATTAGCAAAAATTATAAACTTGAAACTTTTATACTTATGATAAAAAATTATACATTAACTCTAAAATATGGAAGAAGCTAAATATTCTTTCAAAATCTGTTGACCAACACAAGTGTTAGAATAACAATGCCTTAGAGCAAGTCTTAAGTAAAATCAAATCCTATGTATCTGATATACATCCTTCTACTAACACATATTACCTCACCCCACTTTAGGACACACAATGGGTAGTTTTTCCATTATTCACAGGGTAGTGCCTTGGAGGATGGGAGTTGGAATGAGTTTGAAATCAACACTTATTGGACAGGAAAGACAAAGTGGCTTAAACCCATGGGTTCCATGTTGTGAACTGAAATGAGGATAAAGCAGTAACTGCTAGTTTAGAATAGTTACAGAGTATTTAACATATGTCACCCTGGAGTTTGATTTTCTTTGTCAGAAGCATAAAAGTTGAATAAATTGAAAACCTGGTAAAGTCTTTGTAGCAAATGCCAGGAAGCAATACCATCATCATTTTGGGGAGGTTGAATGTGCTTGTGATGTTGTTTTTATGGTTATTATGTATAAGGCACTAGAGCTTTTGGCAAATACAAGGCAAGTCCTGTGAGTTCCACAACCTGTTTTTCCACTTCTCCAGCCTCCGAAAAAAATGTATTCTGCATGATAAGGGTGGTGAAACTCTCTTTCCTCTTACAGAACTCATACAGATGGTCATGTCCTTTTTTTGGGGGGAGGGGTGTAGTAAAATTGCAATTAAAATTTTTTTATTATGATTGATTTACAATATTCTGTAAATTTCTGCTGAATAGCAAAGTGACCCAGTCATACATATATGATACACATTATATATATATATATATATATATACACATTATTTTTCTAACATTATCTTCTATCATGTTCTATCACAAGTAACTAGATATATAGTTCCCTGTGCTATACAGAAGGATCTCATGCCCATCCACTCCAAATACAATAGTTTTCATCTACTAATCCCACACTCACAATCCATCCCACTCCCTCCCCCTATCCCCAGCAAGCAGGAGTCATATCCCTCTTGAGGCTGAACTGGTATGCTAACACATGGAGCCAACACTCTTGCATACTTTTCAGAAGCAAAACAGACTCTAAATTTTATTTTTACTATAGTCCACATAAGCTCAAAATGATCTGTTTTTCTTTAGTTCCTAAAAATAATCTCCATGATTTAGATGTTATATGTTCAAATGATTGTCTAGATTCCAAATAATGAAGACTCAATATTGTTAAGAAATCAGTGCTCCCCAATGTGATTTATAGATTCAATACAATTTCAACAAAAATCTCAGGAAATTATGTTTTGAATGTCAAGAAATTGATTCTAAAGTTTACATGTAAAGGCAAAAGACCTGAAACAGACAAAATAATACTAAGAAGAACAAAGCTGGAGAACTGACACTACTATGCTTCAATGCTGACTATAAAGCTATGGTAATTAAGTCAGTGTGGCATTGGAAAATAAGACAAATAGATCAATGGAACAGAATAGAGTGCCCAGAAATAGGGCCATACGAATCTAAGATACAATTTGTTGACTTGATAGAGGAGAAAAGGCAATTCAATGGAGAAAGGATAATCATGTCAACAAATAATAGAAGGACAACTGACCATCCATGTGGGGGAAAAAAAATCTAGACAAAGACTTTACACCCTTCACAAAAATTTACTCAAAATGGACCATATACCTAAATGTAAAATAAAAAATTATAAAACTTCTAAAAGGTAACATAAGAGAAAATCTAGGAAATGAGTTTTGCATGGCTTTTTATATGTGACACTAGATGCATTACCTATGAAAGAAATAACTGAAAAGTTGGACATTTAAAAAAAAAAATCTCTGCTATTCAAACAACACCATTGAGAGAATGAAAAGACAATTCCCACAATCTAGGAAAAAATATTCACAAAACACATATGTGCACCCAAAATATACAAACACCCTTAAACACTCCTTAATATATACTCAAATGAGTTGGAAACTTATATTTACACAAATGCCTGCATATTAATATATATAACAGCTTATTCGTAGTTGCCAAAACTGGTAAGCAAACTAGATGCCCTACAGTAGATGAGTAGATTATCTTACAGTCCATACAGGTGATGAAATACTGTTTAATGATGAAAAGAAAAGCCTTATCAAACCGTGAAAAGACATGAAGGAGACTTAGTTGCTAAGTAGAAGCTGCCAGTCTGAGAAGGCTACCTACGACGAACATAATTAATTTTATTTAAAAAGTAACAGAATAACATCATTTTAAAATGACAAACATTCCTCTCTTATTAGCTGTTACACTGCTCAATGGTGATATCCAGAAAGTCCCTTATCACAGGCAATGGTGGTTCCTCACAGTTCACTCTCCTTTACCTCTCTGCAGCTTTTTGACAAAGATGATTCTGCCTATTTATTTCTCAAAGGTTTCTGTTGCCCTATAATCCAAAACATCACAATCTCTTTACTCTTTTTCTTCTTTTTCCACCCTTTATTCTATCCTCTTCTATAGATTATCTTTCTTCTAGCCCCTAAATATATGTACACCATGTTCTTTCTAACTCTCTTTTAAATATACAAAACAGTATCACTCCTCCCTTGGCTTTTTGGCTCTCATCTCCTTGTATAATTCATTTTGTGTATAGTTCCTCCTAAGACTTTACATTTTTGAGGTCCTGAATTAGATTTATTTTATAATCATTGTGACCTGTGGAAAAACTGCCTGGGGTGGCTAATAGAGCCTTAATAAATAAATGAATTGATTTATAAAGCAATTCTCTACTAAATAAGTAGGGAGAGAACCATGAATTTAATAGTGCAATTATAACATGGATTCTTTGCACTCCCCCAAAGAAGGTCAATTTTCTCCCTGTTTCAGAAGATGTAATGAGGCTCAGAGGAACCTCTTGGGGAGCAGAATATTGAACTTCTCACTACTCAAGACTTTTAAAAAATCATCTAAGAGAAGAGCTTTTTTTTTTCTTTCTTTTGTTATGATCATAACAATCTAATTTCACAGGATTTCCATCCCATAACCCAAGCTCATCCCCCTACCCCCAAAACTGTCTCCTCCGGAGACCATAAGTTTTTCAATGACTGTGAGTCAGCATCTATTCTGCAAAGAAGTTCAATCTGTCCTTTTTTCAGATTCCACATGTTGGTGAAAGCATTTGATGTTAATGTCTCATTGTATGTCTGACTTCACTTAGCATGATAATTTATAGGTCCATTCATGCTGCTAAAAATGCTGGTATTTCATTCATTTTAATGGTTGAGTGATATTCCATTGTGTATATGTACCACATTTTCTTGATCCACTCCTCTGTCGATGGACATTTAGGTTGTTTCCATGTCTTGGCTATTGCAAAGAGTGTAAGAGTAGAGCTTTAATGCAGAATGAGGTTGGTAGATGCACAACATCCGTTCTTCTAATACTTCTAAAATATACCCCTTGGATAATATGGACAGCAACATATCAGACCAGTGAAAACTATGTCTGTCAAAACTATGTCTGTCAAAATATCATGCCAGTTACCTATAGTCAAGAAAATCAGAAGAACCAGTGTTATACAACTGATATAGCTGTGTTTAATATATGGATATTGCTGAGGATCTTACTCGTGATGTTGTGTAGTGTTCTGTTCACAGTGACCAACGGATGACACTTACCTAAGGTCTCAAAATAAGGAGGGAGATTCTCTTTCCTGAGCTAAATGATTCAAATGTGTGGCACCTTGAGCAAAGTACGTAAGCTTTGAAGTGGCTGCTTATCTGTCAGTTCTGCCTTACTTTCTATATTTTTCCCTTCAAACTTTTTTACTTCTTTTCATTCTGCTCTAAGATATGCATTTTTATAAGACATTTTGAATTATTTTTGAACAAGCCAGGTTATAAATAAATAAATACAATAAAAATAGATGAGAAAATGAGACCAAAATTGAATTGATTATGTTGGAAAATTTTACATCCCTAAGAACTTTTTGAAAACATGTTAAGAAGGTTTACATTTATAAAACTCTGTGCACCCTCCTGGCGTTTTTTTGTTTTTTTTTTGTTTTTTTTTTTTTTAAAGCACCAGTATTCAAGGGATGAATGCACCACTCACTGCAAATTATCTCCTTATCCTAAAATAAGTGGTGTTATTCCCTTTCCATGTATATATTTTAAGAAATGAAATCCATGACTAATATCCTGAAAATAATTCATTTAAAATAGTTCAAAAATGACTTGGAAATATTTTGAATATATACTTCAAGGTTCATACTGCAGCTATTTTTCCTTTCAGAAAACAGCATATTTGATCCTCCCAGTGGTCTTTGTGAAGCTGCTTTCTCTCATACACTCCAGCTGTGGTGCAAGCCTAGCTTCTCTTGTGGTAACAACCCCACCATTTGAACTTGGGAGACAGCTCATAAACAAAAGATATTTGGCAAAGATATTTTATTTAATGCTTTGAGATGATGCAAATTTGCTGTTGGATGAGGAAGAATAGATTGTTTTAAAGGAGCGAGTCAGCTTCTTGGTATGATTGAATTATTCCTGTCTGAAAAATAACTTGCCATCACTTTTCTTAGCCAGTTTGCAGTAAGAAAAGTAGCTTCTACTTCAGGAGACAACTTGAGTAACTGGATATCTATTTTAAGGAATATTGTCTATTTTAAGAAAGAGAAAGGACAGTTAATCTGTCCTCTTCTGGAGGCAGGGAACTTTATGTGGGGCAAGGCTGTGACAGCAGGTCAAGACAGCCACTTGTAGTCATGCTTTGCCTCTAATGAGCTATAGAAGCTGCTGAAATAAAAATTATTATGCCCCATCTCAGTTTAGTGCTCTCTGCCAGTCAGCTGACTGATCCAAGATTTGCACTTAGAACATCATCTAATTATACAATAACCTTAAAAAGTGATATGTATCATTTCATTTGAATCCTCACCACTCCTCTAAGTATTAGGGTTTTTTTTTTCCTGTCTTTTAGGGCTACACCCATGGCGTATGGAGTTTCCCAGGCTAGGGGGTCAAAACAGAACTGCAGCTGCTGCCTCCACCAAAGCCACAACAACCAAATCTGAGCCACATGTGTGACCTACACCACAGCTCATGGCAGTGTCGAATCCTTAACGCATTGAGTGAGGCCAGGGATTGAACTTGAGTCCTCATGGATGCTTGTAAGATTTGTTTCCCCTGAGTGATGATGGGAACTTCCCAGAATTAGGCATTATTATTAAACCCACTTTCAGATATCACAACTGAGTCCCAGAGTGAGGAAATAGCCAGCTGTAGTTTACCTAAAGACTGAGCTCATAGGAACATAAGTGCTTTTCTTTGCATTTTGTATCCTGCTCAACCGCCTCATTTGTTACTGAGCCTAAGTTAGAAACTTTTAACTTTCTTATCTATCTCCTACACAACACACATCCCCAAATCTTAGCTCTCCATGCTCATGTAATACCCAAATTATTTTCTGGAAAATTGTATCACACCTGATTCATTGATAACAGAGTTTCCTTTCACTAAGTTCTGATCTCATTCTACCTCTCTTTGAAATTATTTAGTTTTCCATTGTTAACAAGATCGTGATAAAAATCTCTCCCTTACAGAACACTGTAAACCAGCTATAATGGAAAAAAATAATAATCATTACATAAAAATTAAAAAAAAAATCTTCCCCATTACATACATATCTGGGCATTTGAAACTGCTTCTTCTACCCCTGCTCTCCCTAACCTAGAATCGGTTCTTCCCTAGACTCAGAACCTGCCACACATATTCTGCCCTCTTTCTTGTTGTATTATTTTTCCCTTTCTCCCTAACAAATTACCAGACACAGATTGTTTTAAAGCATCACTCACTGATTAATTGACAGTTCTGTAGGTCAGAAGTCCAGGCAGGGTCAGCCAGTCCAGGTACTACTGAGTCTCAAGAGCAAATGAAGGCATTGCCAGGGCTGCATTCCTGTCTGGAAACTCTGGCCAAGAATCTACCTCCAAGCTTAGCTGTATGGTTGGCAGGATTCAGTTTCTTGTTGTAGGACTGACATCCTTGGCAACCTCCATCTTCTCTCTGACTACTTCTTCCACTACATCTCTCTGACATCACCCAAGAAAAAGTTACCTGCTCTTAAGTTCTCATATGATTATGTAATTCCCATTAATTGAGGATAGTGGCCCTATTTCAAGATTCATAGCCTCAGTTATATCTGCAAGGGTACCTGAGCAATGTAATGTAACATATTCACAGGTTGCAGGGACTAGGTGCATGGGCCTCTTTGGGCGTGGGGTCGGGGTTATTCTGCCAGCAAGAATCATGCAGTGATGTCTACATGGCTGGCTCTTTCTTGAACTACAGGAATTTTTTCCCAAATCATCACAAATATGAAACCCTTTCAGATTTATCAGGCAATTTTTTCTTCTTCCATTCCCAGTAAATGCTTCTTGTACTCAGAAAATAGTGCATTTAAGTATTTATTTTCTTAAGTTAAAAAATGGGTATGTTTGGTTAGGTTCACATTGACCACTTTCTATCTACAATTATACCATAAAAATGGTCTTATTGTATGATTTTAATCAATATACTCTCAAAATTCCCTGGTTGCCTGGTAGTTTATTTGCTTCAGTATATATATATAGTCGATTTGAATTTTTATGATAAGACTATAAGTATCCCTATTTTCATTTTATAGATTAGAAAATTGGTGGCTGAAAGAGGTTAAGGGATTTGCTAAGGTCAAATAGCAAGTGAGCAATGCATATCAAATAAGAAGATCTATCTGAGCTTACAGTTTATTCTATACAATATTTACATATTTTTCTTGCACATAAATGAATCTTATCTGCAATTTCTGAATACAGTAACAATTTATTTATCTGAAGCAATGTAATAATATTGAAATCATAGAAAATGTCATCAAACTCCTTTTCACTGAATGAACAGGACATGGAAGCAAAAAATCAATGTCAATTATAATCTGTAAAATTTATTTTATTATTATTAAAGTATAGTTGACTTAACAGTGTTTTGTCAAGTTCTGTTGTACAACAAAGTGACCCAAGCACAATTTCCCTGTGCTGTACAGTAAATTTCTTTAAAGATTTAAAACTGTGGATCTGGAGTTCCCGTCGTGACTCAGTGGTTAATGAATCCAACTGGGAACCATGAGATTGTGGGTTTGATCCCTGGCCTTGCTCATGGGTTAAGGATCTGGCATTGCCATGAGGTTGCAGATGCGGCTCAGATCCCGCATTGCTGTGGCTGTGGTATAGGCCAGCAGCTACAGCTCCAATTAGATCCCTAGCCTGGGAACCTCCATATGCCACGGGAATGGCCCTAGAAAAGGCAGAGAGACAAAAATAAATAAATAAATAAAAAATAAAACTGTGGATCTAAGATGGAGGATGGAGCACATATAAATATATTCTCCTCTGGTTCATACCCAGATTCAAATGTAATCAAGTGGAGTTTTCAAAAGGGATAAACCCACACAGGGAAGGGAAGTGAAGTCAAGAATAGGTCAGACAATTCAACAAAATTCTGGACTAGAGAGAAAGAATGGAATGGGAGAATGCTGAATGATGCCAAACTAAAAGTATGAGAAAGTTACAAAAAGAGCCTAAGACATGTTCATCCTGGACCAAAGGTGTCTCTGGACCCTGCAGGGAAGTATGATGAAGGATAGGAGTGAGAAATAAACTAAAGGCACTATTTAATCAAAAGTTGAGTGTACAGAACAATGCACACTTCTCCTCCATTTGCACAGAGCATAGTTTTAACTCCCAAATGAAAAGAGAAAAAAAAAATAGAGGTCTCTTCATTGTACTACCTGAGTCATGCTAGAGCATCCTGTGTGCTTATTGGTATCTCTGGATTTATCCTGTTAATTCAGCCAGACTGTCAGTCTTCTTCCTGTGCCCCTATTGTCTGAATCTGACATAAACCCAGTTTCCAAAGGAGATATGTAGTTTGAAAATTCTTGGTCTTTGCATCTCAAAGTATAGAAGGATGTTTTTGAAGCTGAGAAAAATAGGTTAATAACTAGCACATGTCCATGGAGATGCGTTCTCCCCTTCCATTTTGGTGCCAGATAAGACTCTACTGTAATTAGTTACGACACCCAGAACCAGGCATTATTACCTAATAACTTCAAATATTGATTCTATTTGAAAATGTCCTAGCCCTCTTTCACCCAGGCTGGCTCTCCTTTGTACAGCTCCCAAAGTCAAATATCACTATACTTCTCTGAACACTGCTTTTGGTCTAGTGACTGTACAACTTGAAGGCAAGACCTTCCACTAGATCTCCATTCCCTACATCAGATGCCTCATCAGACCTCCCTGGCTTTATGTACTACCTGGGAATGAGTTTACTGCATAACACATGGCACACTCGAAAGGCACTTTGTTGGCCAGAGGGCATAAAGGCTATACTTAACATTCTGAAAAGCCGCATTGTTTAACAAGAAACAAATATCTTTCATTACATTCAGACAGATCCATCATCAATCAAAATGCTTTCCTTCCCTTTTGCAAAGAGTGATCATTTCCTAAATTTTCTTAAAAGCAATTTTTGCCTTTTCAAAATTATTCCCTTTTAGGATTTTTCTCTTTCCCCTCTACTCATATTCAAGGACTTCTAATTATAACCAGGAAACCAAGTTGAATAGAATAATGTAAAGAAGAGAAAACAAAAGAATACTGACAGATGATGAAAATTATTCATTTGTTATAGGGGATCATTAAACACTTTCACTTCTATTGGCTATAAAAAAACCTAAGGACTCACTATTACCACAGGCCTATTGTGACATTGGTTATTTCCTCTTGGAGCCCATCCATCATTCCAATGGGCATAGGGCATGTATTATGGCCCATTTATTTCATTTTTAATGTATTTTCCTTTTTAAAAATAGAAAATGGACCAAATAAAGCTGTGGCAGAATGTTCTACATAAAGTACTGTCTTTTTAATTACATTAAGAAATTTCTTCCCAATCATATTATAAAGTGATTCAGTCAGCATCTTTTTCCTGGGAAACTTTTTTCCCCTAGCATCACTTTTTAATTTAGTTTAGATCAATGTTTTTATATATATATATATATATATATATATATATCACTAATAAAGCATTCTTTGTAAGCTAAAATATGTTTGAGTTGTCAAGGACAGAGGAAAGCATCCATTACAGTGTTATCTTATTATGTATTAATCATTTAAAAATAATTATCTGCTTATGGCCTTTATGGTTGACTCTATGACAAGCATTAAAATAATCAGAGAGTTTTTGAAAGCCTGAGTTATGTTAAGACCTCTACCACCAACTGTCAAAACTCTATTGTTTTACTGTATGAATAAATAATATGGTCCCTGCAAATGCGGTAACTTGTTCAGATTCAGTTAATAGTAATCCTGGGATAAAAGCCACAGTTTCAATAATTACATCCACTGTTCTTTATAAATGTGCTACACTAACCCATACATTTCTCTCTCAGGCCACATTAGACAGCATTGTAGACTAGTTCATACAGCTCTAGGGTAATGTTCCTTCACTCTCAATTGATCAACCTTAATGTGTATTGGTGATGCAGACAATATCAGAATACCTACAGCAATGTAAGGGATAAAAGAGAATGAATAATCAAAAGGCATATATAGTTTTTAAATAAATTTTATTGGTGTATAGTTGACTTAGAAAGTTACGTTAGTTTCAGTTTTAGGTGTATAACAAAGTAAATAAGTTACACACACACGCACACATTCATTCCTTTTCAGATTATTTTCCCATATAGGTTATTACATCATATTGAATAAATTACCCTGAGCTATATAGTAGGTCCTTGTTATCTTTCTATTTTATACATAGTAGTGCGTATATATTCATCTCAACCCCCTAATTTATCCTTCTTGCCCCACATTTTCCTTTTGGTAACCATGAATTTGGTTTCAAAATCTTTGAGTCTGTTTCTGTTTTGTAAGTTCTTTCTTATCAGTTTTTGTTATATTCCACATATTAGTGATATACGATATTTGTGTTTCTCTGTCTCTGACTTCCCTTACTGTGATAATTTCTAGGTCCATCCATGTTGCTGCAAAGGGCATCATTTCATTCTTTTTATGGCTGAGTGATATTCCATCATATATATGTACCACATCTTTTTTATTCAACCCTCTGTTGATGGACATTTAGGTTGCTTCCCTGTCTTGGCTATTGTGAACAGTGCTGCAGTGAACATTGGGGTGCATGTATCTTTTTGAATTATGATTTTCTTCAGATATATGCCCAGGAATGGGATTGCTGGATCATATGCTAGTTCTATACTTAGTTTTTAAAGGATTCTCCGTACTGTTCTCTATAGTGGTTGCACCAGTTTATATTCCCACCAACAGTGTAAGAGGGTTCCCTTTTTTGCACACCTTCTCTAGCACTTACTCTTTGTAGATTTTCTTAATGGTTGCCATTCTGACCAGTATGAGGTGGTATCTCATTATCGTTTTGATTTGTAAAAATCAAATAATTAGTGATGCTGAGTATCTTTTCATGATTTTTTTTTTTGTCATCTGTATGTTGAAAGGCCACATATTTTGACATTTTGCTTTTGGCAGTTGTTCAAATATTTGGTTCAGAGTTTCAAATATATCACAAACCAAACCAGACTATGGCCACAAAACAATTAAAAAAAAGGAAAGCAAACATTTATTGGGTGTACGTGGTGTTCTACATGCTATACATATGCTATTATTCTTAATTTTAAAATAACCTTATGAAGTAATTATCATTAATCATCTTGCTAATAAAACTAACACAGCAATATGTCTACATGTTTAAGATCACACAGCTTATAGGTATGGGAACTGAGACTTGAACCAATGACCAACATAACAAAAATACAATGTACCTTATATTACACCATGCTTTCTCTTATTGACTTTCAAATACCCTAAGGCAAGTATGACAAAGCAAGGCAAGAGGGACAAAGTGATCTGGATAATCTGAAAATCTGAATGGTCTATCTTTGGGTACTGAGAGTTGAGTTGAATGGTCATCATAAGTGACCAAAAACACTTCCATCCACCAGGTCAGTAATATGACATAATGGAAGTTCATATTCATGAACTTCAAGATGTATATTCTCCACTCCTTATCTGGTTTTAATTCTATAAATACTGATTGAGAATCTATCATGTGCCACAGATTAGGCTAAGGGGCTTGCATGAGAATGCTGAATAACTCAAATACTGACCTCAACAAGGTACATAGGATTGGGTATAGTATGTTTGAAAAACTCTGGGTAGGTCAGGATGTCATGAGGGTAATATACACAAGGGATAAGAAAAGGGTCTAGTTATAATAGGAGGAAGAGCAACATCATGAAAAATCATGTGAAGAAATCAAGACTTAAATTTTGAGAAGTGAAGTGACAAGAAGACCATCCTTATTGCAATGCACAGGAGGAACTGGATGGAACAGTCTGGATGAAGGGAAATAACTACAAAGTTATTAACCCACATCATAAAGGATAGGTGGACTAAATTAAGGTTGAGCAAGTGGAGACTGAGAAGAGAAGATAAATTTGAGAAATACTTTCGGAAATATTGGCATTGAAATATTTTAGATAATGGAGTTCCCAATGTGGCTTAGTGGGTTATGAACCCAATTAGTATCCATGAGGATGTGGGTTTAATCCCTGGCCTTGGATCCTGGCATTGCCTTGAACTGTAGTGTAGGTCGCCACATGGCTTGGATCTGGTGTTGCTATAGCTGTGGTGTAGGCTCTTAGCTGCAATTCTGATCCACCCCTTAGACTACGAACTTCCATATGCCCTGGGTGCAGCCCTAAAAACAAAAAAGAAAAAAAAAACCTGATGAATATGGTCCACCAGAAATAAGAAAAAGATGATTCAGAGGCAAAACTTGGGTTTGGGGATTGAAAATGTGGTTGTCTTTGGATAATAACTGCTAGAGTCAAATTTAAGTGGCAAAATAATTTGAAGAGGGGGATAGATATTAAGGTCAGTTTTAGGTATTTGGTGCCACTGGGACATCTGAAGGAGATATTCACAAAAGACTTGGATTGAAGTTTCTGCAACAGAGCAAAGTTACGGTAAAGCCACAGTTGTTTCTTAGCTGTTGGCATTCATTTGGTACTCAAAACTATATGCTTGAGATCATATATAATTTGATCTCTCTCAGTCTCTTTCTTAAAAGATGTGGAGCTCAGATTATGAAGTTTTTAAGGTCCTCCTCCAACTCTAGGACTCAATAATTTTATCAATGGCTGTAAAGTATCATTTTTTTATTTGATTTCTCTACCTCCTTACTATGAAAATCATTTATCTAGACTACTGTTACTTGGATTGTATATGTATATATACAGGTATAACCAATGCATTAAATGTTATTTACTCTGATACAGATAATTCTTCTTCTGTAATAGCTGATATTTCACAGTTTTCTATTAAAATAATATATCAGTTGAATTAATATTGAATTATTTTTAGTACTACTGGATGTCATTTGTTTTGTGAGGCATACAAAATATATGAGAGTTGGAAGCTGCTAAAAGGGGGATGAACGCAGACAATATGAAACTAGTACTAATTTTTCAAGGTAAGTGTTGTGTCAATAGTATGAGTCAAGTCCTGTTGGAACAGAGTAGAAATTCCTGGAATAATTATAGTAAACCTTTATGGAGATCTCAAAGGAGCGAGACCTTGAATAAAAAAAGTGAAAGGGTGAAACTTACTCAACTTAGAGGAAGAACATAAACAAGAACTGTTGTAAGTCACCAAGAAAGTAGTTTAAATTTGTATTGGCAAATTTTCATTAAGGTAAGATTAAGGAAAATGTGCCATTTTGGGTCCATTAGTAGATAGACCTGAAGAGTGAAATAGGAAAAGATCACCATGAGCATTATGTTCCCTTACCTTGATTGTGGCTTTAACCATGGTTGGCAAAGCTACACTGGGCACCCAAATGGGAAGGAAGATTATGTTCAAAGTTCTTCATTATTCTCAGATGAACTAAATATCTGTCTTTCTGTCTTCTATCTTTCTGGTTTTCATAGAATATTTGACACTATGGGATCCTAAATACCTCTGGTGACGTAAGAAACAAGCTATTCTCCCACAAGACAATGACAATATGTTCTTTATCATTATTTTTTTGTTCCTGCAGCATGCCAAGGATAGTGACAATACTGGATCCTTAATCACTAGGCAACCAGGGAACTATGAGAGTGTATCTTTTTGAAGAAATTTAGAGATGGTGATGAAAAATAATTTGCAACAAGTCATGAAATTCAATGGAATCTAGGGACTCTACATCAGAATAACTTTTCTTTAAATGTTCTACTAGATGTATTTTAAACAAATTCCTAAAATGCGAAGAAGTGTAGTAAAAAAATCAATTTAAATTGTTGATATAAATAATAGTTCTATTTGCCAAATTTTCTACTGCAAAATACACAATTTTGAATTATTTTCCCAGACTCAACTCTACCTATAATTACTATTTTCTCTATATATGGTTGGTGAACCAGTTGAGTCCATCCTTGGACACCATTAACACCTTTGGACACCTCTCTGGCCATCATGGACCTCTGCACTGTCACAGCTCACTAAGAGACACATGTGTAGAGGAAAGTAGCTAATTAGCAAGGAAAGAGCTCTCCACCCAAAATCACATGTCCGCTTAACTCCTATCCTCATAACATACAGTCAACTGAGGAAATAGAGGACAAAAACCTCATGGGTAGAGGACAAGTATCCAAAAAGCTATAATTATATCATTTGCCAGTGATTTACCCTTAATAGGGGTAAGCACAAGATAGTATAGAGTGAAACATCATAACTTTTCATGCTTGCTTCAAGTAAAGATTATATACTCTAACTGCAAAATAAGTTTAGTAAGAGAATTCTTAACATTTGCAATTTTGGAATCTAGGAATATGTTTGTAAAGAGGAAATAAATTATTTTAGGATAAACGACACTTTTTCCATATAGGTTTCTTGGTTCAAAGGTACTGTTTTACAGCCTGCAATTGGAACAGATTTCTGATTGGAGGAGTATTAGATTATCAGTTTCTGGGAATAGCCTGGAGACCCTCACTCCCTGCCCCCTGCTCTCTGGCAGTGGGATCACAGCACTGATCTCAGGCGTCACCCCCTGCCTTGTGCTATTCTTAGGCTAATGGAAAGAATGCTAAGCTCATCAGAAGCTGTGAGTATCTGAAATGCTGAGGTAGAGACTGACAACCCCTTCAACACTGGCATATGAGGGACACTTATTTTAAGCCATTTTCCCTAAATACATTATGTGATAAGTAGTCTGGTGCCTGCCAGATGCACCATCTGGACTCATGTTTTCTTTTTCTGTCTTCCCTTGGCTGTTGGGTTACAGCTCTTTTTCTACAATGTCCCTTATGCCCCCAATCCTAAATTTCCACATCTGTCTCCTGCAACAGAATGTCAACACCTTGGAGGTAGAGGCTATGTCCTCTTTCTGCTTGTATTATCCCACAGGACCTTTATTACATAATGAGTGTTCATTAAATTGTATGGAATACAGAAGTTCGTAAAAAGGTTTCCCAGGAATCTCAAGAGTATGTGTCAGATAAAGCCCTGAGAAACTCTTAGGGGTAAGAGTACCAACATCAGGGCTCTAACATTTTTTAGGGATCAAACAGAGATCTTCCTAGTGACTAAGATAATTAATGTAATTTTTCTTAATTTCCATTGCCTAGGTACTCTGGGGCTTTTTCAGGTCATACTCTTAAAAAAATAATTTTGAGTATTTTTTCATGTGCTTGTTGGCCATCTGTATACCTTCCTTGGAGAAATGTCTATTCAGGTCTTTTGCCCATTTTTCAATTGGGTTGTTGGCTTTTTTGCTGTTGAGTTGTATTAGTTGCTTGCATATTTTAGAGATTAAGCTCTTGTCAGTTGCATCATTTGAAACTATTTTCTCCCATTCTGTAAGTTGTCCTTTTGTTTTCTTTTTGGTTTCCTTTGCTGTGCAAAAGCTTGTCAGTTTGATTAGGTCCCATTGGTTTATTTTTGCTTTTATTTCTGTTGCTTTTGGAGACTGACCTGAGAAAACATTTGCAAGGTTGATGTCAGAGAATATTTTGCCTATGTTCTCTTCCAGTAGTTTGATGGTGTCTTGTCTCATATTTAACTCTTTAAGCCATTTTGAGTTTATTTTCATGTACAGTGTGACGGTGTGGTGTGTTCTAGTTTCATTGATTTGCATGCAGCTGTCCAGGTTTCCCAGCAATACTTGCTGAAAAGACTGTCTTTTTCCCATTTTATGCACAACATCCCTGATTATTAGAGAAATGCAAATCAAAACTACAATGAGATACCACCTCACACCAGTCAGAATGGCCATCATTAATAAGTCCACAAGTAACAAATGCTGGATAGGGTGCACTGTTGGTGGGAATGTTAGAAAACTATACATAGAACTACCATATGACCCAGCAACCCCACTCTTGGGCATATATCTGGACAAAGCTTTCCTTAAAAAAGTCACATGCACCCACATGTACATTGCAGCACTATTCACAATAGCCAAGACATGGAAATAACCAAAATGTCTACTGACAGATGATTGGATTAGGAAGATGTGGTATATATACACAATGGAATACTACCCAGCCATAAAAAAAATGATGCCATTTGCAGCAACATGAATGGAACTAGAGACTCTCATACTGAGTGAAGTAAGTCAGAAAGAGAAAGACAAATGCCACATGAAATCACTTATATCTGGAAACTAATATATAGCACAAATGAACCTTTCCACAGAAAAGAAAATCATGGACTTGGAGAATAGACTTGTGGTTGCCCAGGGGGAGGGGGAGGGAGTGGGATGGATTGGGAACTTGGGGTTAATAGATGGAAACTATTGCTTTTGGAATGGATTAGCAATGAGATCCTGCTGTGTAGCACTGGGAACTATGTCTAGTCATTTATGATGGAGCATGATAATGGGAAAAAAAGAATGTATACATGTATGTATAACTGGGTCACCATGCTGTACAATAGAAAAAAATATATATTGAGGAAATAACAATAAATTTTTTTAAAAATAAAATTAAAAGATAAAATAATTATAAAAAATATAATGTTGGCTAAAAGCAATCTAGATTTTGTGAACTTGGAAGGCTGGTCTTTGAGGATCTGGACTTTGTTATTAGTGATAGTGGTTGGGTGGGCTTTCCATCAAATTTAATTACCAAAGGCACTTGGGATAATATACAACTTCTTCAAGGCCTATTGGGAATTTACCCATAAACTCAGGAAATCCTTTGTCCTAGGATAATCCTAAAATTATTAAAGAGGAAAACAAAGGCAAATACTGAATCTAAAATATTAATTTATTTTGAATTTTTAACATGAAAATCAAAATGCAAAAGTAAAATAATTAAAAGTCACTCATGCAAAAATACACAAAATAAGTGAAAGAAATAACTAGGTTGTCACTTTCATTGGGAATTCAAGAAATGTATCCCTATGAAGCCATTTAACTGGATATTTGAATTAAAAGAACAAGCTGAAAGTGTGGGAAGGTCAGAAGAAACATTTACAAGTAGTGGAAGAGAGTCTACAAAGGCTCTACTATGAGGACCATCTTGGTTAGTTCCTAGGACAAAAAAAAGGCTCAGGTGATTTCAAGGAAACCAGAAGCACAAGGTAGGTTGGGCAAGGCAGGAAGAGCAATACCACGGAATAACAAGTCATCCGATTCTGCAAGTCTAATTACACCCTCTCTTCCCCCATGGCTTAGCTTGGGCTCCTGGGTCACCACAGCCTGTGACAAATGAGGCCTGGCATTAGGACCTCACCAGGCTGAGTGTGGCCCGACAGAGCATTAAGAAACTGTACGAAATGTAGTTTCTCCCGTGTGACAGTGCTTGACTGTTAGAAGGAAATATATTTAAAAAATATTACAATATTAAGACAGAA
The DNA here is from genome assembly GCF_016906955.1 of Phacochoerus africanus. Taxonomy (NCBI): domain Eukaryota; kingdom Metazoa; phylum Chordata; class Mammalia; order Artiodactyla; family Suidae; genus Phacochoerus; species Phacochoerus africanus. The sequence continues at coordinate 100,929,333 of NC_062544.1, read as the reverse complement.
ACTCCATCCCCATGATTTCAAAATTCAATCTGAAGGGTCTCTTAGGATAAACAAAAGTCTCTCTATTCCTTTTGACAAAGCCAGAATGAGGAAAATTGAAAGCCTACCTATACCCTCGGAAAATTAAATTCTGGTTTAGTTAATGTTCTCCTCTTGGTTGAAGTGGCTACTTAAGGAAAGATAATGAGAGTGTTAGGATGTTTAATTGCCACTTAGCTTAATCAGTATCTCTATTGCTCCTGCTGGAAAGGATGGGGAGAAGGGAGGAGTGTTAAATTAGAAATGGAATGAAATACCACTCTATTGGCCCAAGGAAAAAACCTCACTTGTATGTGAGAAGGACTCACAGGCTTGAGGGGAGTGTTTACTGGCACCTGGGAGTCTGTTGCTATATGGACTATGTGGAGAACAGACTGGATGGAGTGGCTGGATGGAGTCAGGGAAGTGTTAGGGCCCATTGGCATGGTGGAAGCTAGTTCAAAGCTTGAGAGACCAAGCCCAAATCTAGAATAATGATGCCATATTAACTACCATATTTCTAAGTGGAAGAGAAGTTTTTTTACATTAAGCTGGAAAACATCCCAATGAGATCTGTGCATGGCAGCTCTAGGATCAAGGCTAATCTTAAAGGTAACACAAAGGCGACTAGGAGGAAGGGGTTCCTTTCCTATGATTCTGTAACTGTTCAGTAATGATATTAGACTGGAAATATTAAAAATATTTTCCACTTCCAAAGCTAAATAGTTTCATCACCAGACACCATTGGACATTGTGTTCTTATTCACCAATCAAATCTCCAGTGTCTAGCACAGTGCCTGACGCATATGTAAACAGTGCCTGACACATATGTAAACACTTAGAAATCAACTATTGACTTGATTGCTGGATACATCTAGCTATCACCATATATTGAGTAATTATATTGTGTTGAAAGGTTTTGTTTTTCACAATTCCCAGTGTGTAACAGAGAGAAACCTCCATATCATACTAACCTCCTTGCTGTATTTATAAACTGCAAGTGAATTGCAGGCACTTGCCATTCCTTGTACCCTTGATCCTCCAGAATGAGAGGAAGAAAGATCAACAACTAGCCATGGAATCATCTCTTACATGGAGTTTACTGCCTGAGATGGCAAATTGGGTATTTTTTAGAGGATGAAAGCCTATCTCAGAAAGCCAGATCCAGGATCAGACAAGAACTCATGGTTTCAACTTGTTGGTGAAGATGTTTAACTGCTTAAGGACACCTTGTTCATCCTAAAATTTAGGAACAAGGAACAATTTCTAGGTCAAGACAAATATTCCTAGCATTGCTTCATGACAAGTGTGATTTTGAGATATAATAAAATTCCCATGTTTCTAGTAAGGCCTCTGTTTGTTGGGTCAGTGTTTGCATTTACACCTCCCTGCATCATCATCTTCATCATCAACATTCATCATCTCAATGCCTCTTAAGAATTTGTGTACCTAGCATGGGGAGGGGGTTTGCCTCCAGTATAATTAGTCTTTTTGACTAATCATCTGGCTTAGTATCCTGCAGAACCTGTAACTTTGCATCTTGTGTCCAATACTGAAGTAAACCCAGGGGGTTATCAAGGATTTGGGGCTACAGGGGAGCAGACACTGCTTGCACTCTTTGAGAATGAACACACACATAAGGAAACCTCAGAAGGAGGCACCCCGTTTACTATGGGAGCACAACAACAGATCCTGAGCTACAAAGAAACATGGTGAGTCTGAAGAATGGACCTGGTGCACTGTGTACACTGTTAGGCAAGCTGCTTTTTTATTGAAAAAGAAAGATGAAGCTTGTTTTTATGTATGCAAATATTGGTGTATCTCAATTTCTGGAACAAAGGCATGGCATACTGTATAACATGAGTATATTATCATTTATTTAGCTTTGTTCCCATTAATAAGACATTTAGATTTTTTCTAAAATTTTTGGCAATCATACATGGCACAGCATTGATACCCTGTACAAACACCTTGCGTACATGTGCAAGATTTCCCTTTAGCTTCTGAGAAATAAAAATGCAGAGTATTGAATAATATTGTTTTATTGATACTACCATATAGCATTTCAAAGTAGCTGGATCATTTTAATTAATTCAATATATCTAGATAGGTGGGTAGGAAGGTAGATAGATATGCATTTAAACACAATATGCAATATGTCCTTAGGATTTGCTCTGGTGTTTATTTGTATTAAAAGATTTTATTCAAATTTTTCTGTGGGTAGTTATATAAGTGAGAAAAATGTATCATATGGTTCGTGAAGATATACTGACAGTTTACTCTGTGAACTTGGAAGGGCATTAGTTATGGGGAGACAGTTTGTGATCTGAAGTTAATAACCTTTCCAGGGGAGTGGGAAAACTAAACAAAGAAATGGATCTAATTCTGATGTAATTTAATCTGGAATTTAGAATGACTGCCACTATCTTCCATTCTGCTTTTTTTTTTATTCTCATAAATGAAAGGTTTATTTTCATTTTCTTTTCTAGGTAGAATTCTTATTCTCAATTTTTAATTTCCAAAGCTGAGTACTGAGCAATCTATAATCTTCTACAATGTGCCTAGATCAATAAAAATAAACTTATTTACTATTTATCTATCTTAAATTGACCAAACACCCTTATTCTCTGTTGTAAATGTAAAACAATGATGAATTTTGTATAATTCATTGTGAAAATATTGGTAAATATTATTTAAGCAGAAACTCACTGCCAATCATATTCCCCAGACATTGCCACCCAAGACTATAAAGAGACATGAAGAAGGATATTTCTCACAGCACCATTCCCTGTAAGGAGCACCAGATAACCAGGGGAATGGGTGAGTTAGAAGGGTTAATACATGGTATGGAAAGTTCTATGGCACTTAGAAACAATGAAGTACAAGCTTATAATGCAACATGAATAAATTCTTAAAAATACCATGTTATTTCAGAAAAGAAATAAAACCCATTCTATAGCTTGATGTTATTTACATAAAATTTTAGGCACAGATTTCCAAAATAATGTATTTTTCAAAGATAAACACACAATGACAAATATCAGATATATTTAATTGTGTACTGGAGTGAAAAGGTAAAAAGATGAACAAGAATCAGAGATGAAAGGGTTAAAATATTAAAATGAAGTTAAATAAGCAAAATAGGGCTTGCCTGCCTTAGTGATTATGATGTTCCAGAAACAAAGACACATGAAGAATTTAATTCTATGTACCTGAAATCCTCAATTATTAACATAAAATAAAAGTGAAAATAAAAGAAAAGTAAAAGTCAAGTGAAAGAGAAGTAAATTAAACTCAGTAGGTATTTTAGTACAAATACTCAGTGCCATTTCAAATTAATTACCTGTAATTCTTATGGGCAGCCATGTGAGTTGACTTTTCTTGCTTTCTTGCCCCACAATGCAGGCTTTCAGGAAATACTGTCAGCTCTGCCTCCAGGATATATTTAGAATCTGTTCGCTTGTCACCATCTCCTCCCCTATTCCATCACCTGTCATCCAGTCTTTTGTTTATAATTGCTTCCACTCTTGCCCCCTTTTAGTTTATTCTCCACAAAAGAGATAGCAAAATCCATGTCAGATTATGTCACTCTTCTGCTTAAAACCCTCCAATGCCTCACATCTCCCCAAGAATAAAACACCAAATCCTTCACCTGGCCTACACAGGGCCTGTATTACCCTGCCTCAGTCTAGCATTCTTGATTTGTCTTCTACCAAGTTGCCCCTTGCTTCCCATGCTTCATCTATAGTGACCTCCTGTTCTCCCTGAAACAACCAAAACCTACTCCTGCCTCAGTGCCTTTGCATGTGCTTCCCTTGGCCACAACACTCTTCCATTTGTTGGCTCATTCTCTTGCTTATTTGTGATCTCTTCTCAAATACTATCTTATCATAGAGGACTTTCCTGTCTACTCAATCCAAAACAGTACCCTTCTGCTCCTTCCTTAATTTGCTCTTTTTAAATTCTTTTCAGTACTTGATGGCACCTGACATATTACATTTTTTATCTGCTTCCCTTGTTAGAGCTGCATGAGAGGTTGCTGCTCATTCAGAGAAACTACAACAATGTTAGGTTCGAGTTTGTGCCATGGAACTATAAAAGAAGTGAATCACTGTGACAGACCTGGATAAATTTCATGGATAATAACTGGAGAAGATAAGGAAATAATGATAATAATAACACATTTTCTATAAAATTTGAAATTGAATACATAAATTTGACTTAAAAAATCATGCCTCCTTTTTCATCTTACCAGTAAAACAAGTTGAGGTTAAACGAACTTAAACCCTTTTCTAAAAGTCCCCATCAGGGAAAAGCCAAGTTCATTCCTAGGACTGAAATTGGTAGGTTCTTCATCTTTAACCCTTGTCATTGAATGAATATTCCCCAAGGTATTTTCAAAGATTTCTCATCTTCCCCTGGAGTTTATTGTTTAGTTCCAAATTAAGATTCTCTGAAAAGTTCATCTGTGGAAGTGGCAAATGTGAGAAATTCTAGGCATGTGGTCTCACTCCTAATGAAAGATTCACTTAAATAAATATAACAACCAGTAATTATTTACACCTTCTTGATCGCTTTCAATTTGACAGGTTTAAAAAAAGGGGGAAAGGTTCTTCAAAGAGAAAAAAAGCTACAAAGCACATCAGTATCTGAATCAAAACACCTGCACATTAGTCATAAAATATGGAGCCTGCTGTACAACTATAGTCTGAGGCAAAAGATATAATAAGACAGCTTTATCAATGGATATGAATCAAGAACTTTCTTTAGGAGGTGGTCCCATGAGGGAATTATCTCTTCACAAAAAAATGTTTTAGAAAACAAACACCTGGAGAAATAATTATGCCCCCTTACTCCACAGAATACACTAATCTCAGGCTTGCTCTGCAAGGAGTAAGGGATTCATTTACTGCAATATTTCATGCAGTTTATGCAGCCACAAATAGACTGCATTGTTTACCCTTTGGAACGTAAGGAGAATCAGGCTGGTAGGAAGAACACTTTGGAATGAACTCTTCCTCTTAAATGCAAGTGGTGCTAAACTGTTGGGACCAATTTTCTTGAGCTTCTGTCAGAATACCAGGTATATAGTAATGAAGCTCCATGATACATAGTAAATACAGGCTTCAAACTAATTTTTCCTGCAGATTTTAAGATAGGTTTAAAGTGGTGGATAAAAGCATCCACCTTTATAGTGAAAAGATATCTGACATCTTCCTAAAATAAAATCAGATAGACATCCAATTCTATTTTGCAAGCCTCCGAATAGCTTTTTTCCTTGTTAGTGATCTTGCTTAGCAATTTAGATCTATTACTGCATTAGATAGTTGCCAAATTGCCTTTTTACTTTCAGCTATGTGATTCCAGAGTATATATCTTTTGAAATAATATTTCCAAGCTCTTTAATTAGCCACTGGTTATTTCCAAAGGCTTTAGGTGGGCACAGTAAGTGCATTAAATTGGAAACAATCTGATGTGTGAATATGATGACTGTGATTTCTAGTTGCACAGCCCTAATACCTAAATTTTATGCCTGACATTACAGGTTTCTTTTTATCCTCAGTCTTGGATAATCTACCAACCTTTAACCCATATAACATACCTGAACCAAGGAATTCCACATGGAGTTCTCTGAGATCAGGCATTGTCTAGATATCCCAGAGTAGCGGGACCTTCCAAAATACCTTTCCCACTCAAGACCTGAATTTCTGCACCTGTTAAGACTATAGGGCTTTATAGAACTCCTCCTAATTTCTATCTCTGAATTGTACAACTGACCTTTGCTCAAACAAATATTTGGGGGTTTGTTTATCCTCCACTTTTCATAAGTTTTATATTAATTCTGCACCTTCTCACCTTCCTCTCTTATTCCCGGAGCCATTTTCATGAAATGGCTTTCTTTTGTGTCCCACTATCCGCAGAGGCCTGGGAGTGGGCTCAGGCAACCCTCTCCTCTTGCCATTAGGAGTATGGACTCTGGATACTTCATATAATTTTATTATTAGTTTTTTGGCCATGGGGTTCAGGGGCTTGATGTGGGTTCTCAGTTTCCAGACCAGGGACTGAACCTGAGCTGCAGAGGTGAAAGCACTGCATCCTAACCGCTAGACAACCAGAGAAGCTGAATTCAGATTACTAAAGGCAAACCCTGGCCTCCCTTACTTCTTGCAGATTTTGCCTCCATGCCTCAGCTCCCTCATCTCTAAGATGATGATGATAAATACATCAACTTTTCAACCCAACAGAGGGTTTTATGAGAAATAAGTGGAGCAAGAATGACAAAGAACATAGGAGAATACTTGCCATTGAATAATTGCTTGGTGAAAGAAAGATGCTTTTAATCTACCCCAAATACTCTTAATTTGGAAGTCATTCCTTCTGATACTTATTAATCTTTTATGCTTTATTCTCTCCCAAAGTAAAATATCTATTGCAATAACAAAGGAATGGAAGAAACTGTCTCCAGTATATAAAATACAAATGATTTTATGTATCCTAAATTTTCACATTTGCTTGTAATTTCTTTCTATACTGAAAAAAAAAGTTGGCACAAATTTCTCCCTGCCATCAGAATCAGAGATGACACTGTGGCATTTTAGATACAGTTCAAATTTTGTTTATCTTAACTCTGTGGAACTTTACCTATAATATCATTTCAAGGGCATATTTCTTGTTCTTTCTACTAGGTTACAAACTCATCTAAAATAAATGCTAAGTTCTTCAACTTTTCTAATATCTGTCTCCAATAAGTTGGGCATCAATTATTCTTATGAGCTTTTCAAACTGGATTGCTGGAAAAGTTCAGTGAAGTAGAACTGACTACTGCCAACATTACATTTAATGAGAATGTATAGCTGCATACTTGAAACCTGTAACTGATTATTTCTGAGAATTCTGACTGACTTAGCCTTGTCAGAGCTCTTCCTTCTTGAAGCTATTCTGAGGCTCTATACCTATCTATTCTCTAAAGCAATTCTGTCTATAGAAATAATACACTGTTCAAGAAATAGCCATTTTAGTAGCAAGCAAACCTGAAAAAAAAAGTTGTCCTTTTTTAACTGATGATGCATCTGTAATACTATCCAGGCTCAAACACTGGAGCAACCATTTTCAGCCATAATGACACAGGTGAAAGCAGAGGATAGTTGTCAAGAGAGTGTGTTTCTAACAATCAATATTTATTAAGCATCTATAATTTGCCAGATATAATATTAGCCACTCAAATAGAATAATGAATAAGACTGACAATTCTCTGCCTTTATGGAGGTTTTGGTAGAGACAGACAGACATAATTGAGCATGACAGTCATTTATATGTTAATGAAATTTACTAACATTTATCAAGTGTCTACTATGTACAAGTCCCTGGCTTGGTATTGAGGATGCAAAGACAATTGAGACACAATCGCTTTTGCCATGTAATGGAGGAGACAGACACAAAAACAGGCAAAGACAATGCCATCCAGAGAATACTAACCTCCAATATCCCTCAAGGGCCCAATACATGCTACACACTCTGTTCAAACTTCACAGTAGGATTCTCAAGTGTGTTAATTTATTGTCTTGTCGCTGAAGATGAAGCTCACCAGATTCAATGACAAAGAAAGACAACAAAGAAGTCTTCTAGCTCCTAGTAATTTTAACCCTGGCCTTATGCCTACACCATATCAGTATTAAGATTCTGTAATTCCTCAAAGACCCTCATTCATAAAGTTGAGTCAAGAATGCTTGAACCAATCTTTCTGACTCATTCATAGTGTTATCCACCCCAAAGAAGATGACAATTTAAATACATGATTATATTCACTGAGGCTAAGGAGCTAACCCAATTTTGGAATACATGTCGATTCATTAAAAAATTAAACAAAAATGTAGACATAAATAAGACTTTCTGTATCTATTTTTAAACTGTTTTATCCTTTTTAAACTTGTTTTTCTGAATAAGTATTAACTGAGCTGTCTGCAGGTTTAAAACAAGGAGATTTAAGTTCTAGCTTAATTAAATGTTAATTTTTTTTTTGTCCTTTTAGAGCCGCACCCATGGCATATGGAGGTTCCCAGAGTAGGGGTCTAATCGGAGCTGTAGCTGCTGGCCTACATCACAGCCACAGCAAAGCCAGATCTGAGCTGTGCCTGCGATCTACACCACAGCTCATGGCAATGCCGGCTCCTTAACCCACTGAGAATGGCCTGGGATCAAACCCACAACCTCATCATTCCTAGTTGGATTTGTTTCCTCTGTGCCATGATGGGAACTCCAATTATATGTTAAAATTTTATACATTTGTAAATAAGTTAACCTCTGTATGAAATTATGCTGCTAACGTTTAGGCTACCTTCTGCAGAGAGGTATTGAACAACTCATGAAAATGTACATGAAGCTCCAAGCTTACATCAACTTTATAAGTTTTATTCGAAGAAAACTACAAGAAAGTCTGTATGATTGTTCTAGAAAGTTGACTGAATACAACTTTCTTTAGATGTGCATTAACAATTACTCATGGCTTCAAACCAAAAATGAACTGTGATTCAGCACAAAACCAGTGCCAAATAAATACTGATTGATTGAATCAATCATTAAAGTGATGATCTTTACCAATTAGTCCACCATTACTCATAAAATCTTCTCAGTCTTGGAGTGTAAAATTCAAATGCATAATGTAAACATGCAAAAAATGCAAACTTGGTGGATTTTTTTAAAACAGAAGATTTTGATACAAATAAAACAATGGAGTCTTAGTTCACTGATAGATCAATGTTCTTAGTTTATTGATAGATCAATGTTAACCCCTTAATTGAATGGATAGATCAATGTTGGTTTATGAATCAAGTTGAATTTTTCAGCCAAGGCTTCTTAATCTACTCAATGTTATAACTAGGCCCCTCTAGGTGCCTTCTGATGGGCTAACAATGAGCATACTGGCGGTAGTGAAACAACCACAAGTATCCACAGGTATGTACTGAACTTTGTTTTATCAGCCCAGATGACTTAGAATCTCAACACTTTCTCAGATGGCAGAATTGTATGTTCACATAGTCTTCTCCTGGCACTCAGTGTACTGTCATGAAATAGCATATTAAAAGTGGAGGCAGAGGGAGGAGTTAATTTTCATTATTTTTAATCAAGTCCACCTAGTGGAAATTGTATGTTTTGTGGAATCCACTAAATCTATGACAAAATCCCAGACTGTTATAATGAATTCCATTTTGCTGAAAAGGAAACCAAAATGCAGATAATTAAACATTTCCCAAGGCCACAGAAGCTAATGAGTGGCAGATTCAGTATTTGAAATGTGAATTTTCAGCCCACCCAAACCCTCTCCCCATTTTTTTAAAAGTAGGATTGTTAAACTTTTTAAAATATATATAACATTCGTAAGAAAAGTGCAAAGAATAAACGGACAGCAGAACAGTTTGTCCACAATAAGAACACCCCCTTGTAACTACACTCCAGGTAAAAAAAGAGAATATTACCAATACTTTGGAAGATGCCCTCTACTCATGTCCTCTCTAAATCACTGCCCTTTCTTTCCCCCCAAAGTTAAAGGTTATTTTGATTTTCAACATCTTAATTTTTTTATGCAAGTCTATGTAAATTGTATTAAGGGGACTATACACACACACATGCATGTGTGTTCACCTATGAAACGTATTTGTCTGTGCATTACTTCAACTAATACTACATTTGTGAAATTTGTCCATATTGTTACACGTATCTATAGTTTATTCGGTTTCATTTTTATATAATATCCCAAGGCATAGATATACCATGATGATTTATCTATTACACTGTTGATGTGTATCCAGGTTTTAGCCACTAAAATCAAGCTACTCTGCTCAATTTTACAAATAACTCTTGGTGTGTATGAAAATCTATGATCTTATCATTGTATCGCAATTGTTTACATTTAATGAGGGTTATTTTCTATACATATGTATTTGTAAGTATATACATGTGTGTGTGTGTTTGTCATTATCACCTCAGCACATACACACAAGACAATGAGGTAGATGTTATTAATTGAGAAAAATAGGTCCATAGTATCTCTTATGATCTCATCATTTAATAAAAGTATCCAGGAAGCCCTTCGATGTTTTTTTACATGTCTCTCCTTGCAATTAAGCTCATATTTTACTCTAGTGTAGAATTCTGAAAAAAATTTTGTTTCATACAAACTTATTGGCTATTTAAACCTAAATTACTTTCAACAAAAAGGTCAAATTAAAAAGGATTTGTATCTACTTTGACTCTATTTCTCTTCAAATGTGTTGCTAGGATGGGTCATATCTGATGTAGACAGAGAATCTGATAATTAAAAGCTTGTTAAGCTTGTTACCCCATCAAGAAAATTATGTTTAAACTAAAAGTTCCATAATGCTACATTATTATTGATAATTATCTGGATCTTATCACTTAATATTACTGTAAATAATAATCACATGAAAAAAAAACTTTCACTTATAAGGAAAACTCAGCTTTTATCCCTGAATGGCACTTAACAAAAATGACTCTACATTCAGTAGTGTGAATAACATGCTTCTGTTGGAACTAATTGAGCAAATCAGCAGTGAACTGCATGAGATCAAATATTATTGATTGCTGGTTATCCATGGGGCAGAATCAATTTCTTCTGCTTTATCTGGAAAATCTGGAAGATATAATTTTTTTTCCTCATTGAAGATATATAATACAGAAATTATACTAGTAAGAACAACATTCTTCTGGGCTTGCATGAATTCTGGGTTGTAAAATAATTTATGTGCAGCTCAGTTTCTGAGTTGAAATTAGCCATACAAGGACAACCTCCAATGAGGTAAAGCAATTCCCCAGTGAAATTTTTCCCAACTACATTTCCTTAAATAGTCTTTTATAATAGGCTCCAAGAAAAAAGGTATTCAAGGATAAATAAATTTGCAAAATTCTGTGTATAGATTCCCTTGACACTCTTTAGCAAAATAAATAGTTTGGGAAATCCTGAAGTAAAGACACTGGGTTCACATCTGCTTTTGGCTGATTTGTGAAGACATTAATTTTTGCCAGGTTCTGATAGCTGTAAGAGCTACCTATATAAAATGGTAATATTCTCCCCTTCTTTCATTCCATTGTTGCCTCACTCAAAGAAGATTTGGGTTTTTCTGTTCCATGGTCCAGGTTCTTGATAGCTCCAAGGGTCACTTTCATCTTTATTTGTCCTAGGCTAGTCTGGAAGGGGAATTAACAAAGGCTTGTTGGGAGGATATAAAATAAACATGTACTTAACTCTATGAAAGAGCCTAAACTCAAGGAGGGAGGTGCTGGTAAAGGCAACATTAAGGACCACTGACAATAGTAAGGCAGAATGCAGAAAGCAGGCATTGCTGGAACCTAGTCACAGGAGCAGTAGGACCAAGGAAAAATAAAGTCTAACTCTTGACAGAAGGGTGGTAAGCCAAAAAGCATCCATGACCACGGCAAACTAAAGTCATGAGGACTTCTAGAAACTTTGTTGAGTCACACACAGACACATACGAAGTTCTGGGAAACCCAGCTAGAACAAGAACGACACCTTAGAAAATAACTGAAGTTAGATTTCCTTAGGTGAGGGCTGAGCTGGATTTAATTTGATCTGGGATGAATAGGAAGCAAAGCAAACATACTATCAATGACCTTCCCCACAATATGTCTCAGACACTTTTTTTCCTTTAGTAAATATTCTTCATTTTTGCCACACTTCCTTTTTTGCTTTATTGTATTTTTCTCTACATTCTGAGGTTCCTCCTATTCTTTTTAATTAATGTCATAGGTGTTTGTTACAAATGCTTTCCCTATGCTTGTGTCTTTGAAAAATATACAGAGTTGTTTGAATATGTGTGTTTTAATTTCATGTGTATATTATTGCACTATAAATCTTTTTTTATTCATAACCTTTTTCTATTCAAAAATATGCTTTTAAAAATCCATTTTTATTACAGCATGTACTTGTAATTTGCTTTTGACTGCTGCAGCGTATTCCATAGATGCATCTATCATATTTCATATTTCCACTACCCTACACAGCCTTCAATTCCCCTATGACCACAAATAACATAGTGAAGAAAATCCTTATTCATGTCCCTAAAAGGGCACCTATGTGATCTTAAAGGTTCTAATCACTCATATTGTCACTAACATGAGGAGTCTATTAAGAGTTCCCCTTTGCCACCAGACTATCACACTATTTGTGTTAACTGATGTTTTATTATTTGCCAATTAATGTATCTTTTATTGTTCAAATTTTGTTTCTCTGATTGATAGTGTGAGAAGGGAGTTCCCATCGTGGTTCAGTGGTAAGGAATATGACTAGGATCCATGAGGGCATGGGTCTAATCCCTGGCTTCACTCAGTGGGTTAGGGATCTGGCATTGTCATGAGCTGTGGTGTAGGTTGCAGACAGCATGGATCCTGTGTTGCTGTGGCTGTGGCAGCTATAGCTCCATTTCGACCTCTTGCCTAGGAACTTCCATGTGCCCCAAGTGGGGCCCTAAAGAAGCAAAAAAAAAAAGTGTGAGAAAGCATGCCTTTACCTATGTTCTAGCCCCTCAGGTTTCTTCCTATCTAAACTGTTTGGTACCATTTTGTGTGTAGGGGAGCTGCAGAAGGTGCGTGTGAAGATGTGGGCATGGGCATGTTCCAGTTTTCATGATATTTTTCAATATATCTTTGAATAATGAAGTATTTCTGTATGCTTTTGGGTTTTGTGTTTTATTTAAAAGCTCGTCTTCCATCCCAAGGTCCTAAACATATTCTCTAACATTTTTATCCTATTAGCTTTGCAAACAATATTTTTACTTTAATATGTCAAATGAAAAATACTGACAACTCAGATCTTGCCTTCCTTTGGACAATCTAGCTATTAGCTACTTCCAGGGCTACTCCAGGCAAAACCATGTACTAGTTTCTGCTAAGGTACTAGATATTTCATATAAGTTTCCTCAATCGAAGAAGATCCTTGACAGAATAACTGCACTCAGGGTATAACAAGACAGACAGAGAATTCCAGGTGTCTATTTACAGTCTATGGATAGAGTGATGATAGTAAAGTGACGTATGAGCATGTTCATACTCATGCAAAGATGTATAATGCATATTAAAGAAACATGGTGGGGTCAAACAAAGTGTTGAGAGTCATCTCATTTTAATTTTGTGTCTTAGTCAACTAAAGCAGCTAAAAAAGAATATCACAGATTTGGGTGGCTTAAACAAATAGTTCTGAAGTTTGCTAAGTCTGCAAGTAGGGTGCCAGGATAGTGGGGTTCTGGTGAGAGCACTCTTCCTGGTTCCTTCCCATTGGCCAAGAGAGTGAGCACAAATCCTTTTACTCTTTTAGAAAGGCACCAACCCCATCATGGGGCCTCCACCCTATGACCTCATCCAAACCTAATTATCATCCCCAAATCACCACTTTCAAATGCCATCACATTGGGGAATAGGACTTAAAAATATGATTTCATGTGAGACACATTCAGTCTGATACAGCACTCTGAGTATATAACTGTGAAAGGATTTCACTGTACCATAACAGAGCTGATATCTTAACTGAGTGGAACTATGTCTGATTTTAATTATCTTTCTTCCTTTAATCAATATTTCATATTTTTATACAGTATTCACACATATAACACTATATTAGTTATCTATTGCTGTAAAAAAGCATCCTGAAAATTAGTGACCTACAAAAATAACTATGTATTATTGATGTTCACAAATCTACAGGTCAGCTGGGTAGTTCTGGGTCTAGGCTAGGTTGGATGATCTTGGCTGGACCTGCTTACTAGTTCTTTGCTGAGAGCTAATAGGTCATTTGAGTCTGCCTGGTCTCAAATAGCTTCACACATGTATGTGGTGTTTAAATGGGTGTCCGATGTGTGTGGCCAAAAAGCTCTCATCGCTTAACAGATTAATTCAGGTTTGTTCACATGGCATGGGGAGAGATTTAAGAGAAAGAGAGAGACCTCGTCTCAGTACTGGTACAAAGTTACTTCCCACTTGCATTCTCATGGCCAAAGCAATTTGCAACCAGCCCAAACCCAAGAGGTAGAGAAACAGATTTCACCTCTTTATGAAGTCACACTTCAAAAGATCATGGATATAAGGAGGTAAACAACGGTGGCCATTTTTGCAAACAACCTGCCTCAATTACCTACATAAAATAAACTGAAAATTATAAAAATAGTCAATAATTTGATTGTCCATAAATATTTATGGAGGGAGTGAACATTGATACTATGATTGTTTTTCTTCAGGAAGCCCATCCTATCTCATAGAAAGCAAATGTTTATGTGTTTAAGACAATATCTGAATGTTTGATGTGCAAGTAATGGTAACTCCATATGAGATTTTCTGAATTCAAAATGCTTCTCCATTTTTGTCCCACTTATCTACTACCGTCATTACCATCAGCTAAAATATCTAGAGGTTTATAAGCCTGTATTCACTCATTATCTCTCTTGTTCTACAATCCTATAAACAATCACATAGATAATACAATTGCAATTACTCCAATACCTATAATCTCATATTGCTCCCCATTGATATGGCTTTGGGGAGAAACTCATATCATCTCTTCTCTTGAGCTTGGAAAGAACCTCTTGACTTGACTCTCCAAGTCCAATATAGCCCATTCTAGTCCACCACATTCTCTGCTCTATTTGTTTCCCAAGGGAACAGCTCTAACCATGTTATTACCCCACTGGAAACTTTTTTTTATATAATGATTTTTATTTTTCTCCATCATAGCTGGTTTACAGTGTTCCATCAATTTTCTTCTGTACAGAATGGTGACCCAGTTACACATACATGGCTCCTTTGAAACTACTATTCGGCATTCTTAGCATGGTCACAGCATTCCTATTTTGTGAAGGTGAGAATATCATATAAACTACATTAATCTCAGTTATCTCCAGCAATTATTCTTCTACAGATTATTATTACTGTTGTTATTGCTATTGTTGCTGTTTGCCACATTCATGGCATGCAGAAGTTTCCAGGGCAGGAATCAAACCTGCACCACAATTTTAACCAGAACAACAGCAGTGGCAATGCCAGATCCTTAACTAACTGACCCACAGGGGAACTCTTCTTCTATTGTTTAAGCCAGGCAGACCCACATAAGCATTATTACTGAGATAAGTTATGAGCATCTGACAAATAAAATCATTAAAAAAAGTTAACCTTTCCATATGTTTGTGTCATCTTTGATTTCCTTCATCAGAGTCTTAAAAGTTTTCAGAGTGAAAGTCTTTTGTCTCTTTAGATAGGTTTATTCCTAGGTATTTTATTCTTTTTGATGTAATGATAAATGGGATGGTTTCCCTAATTTCTCTTTCTGATCTTTCATTGTTATAGTATACAGAAATGCAATCAATTTCTGTGTTTTAATTTTGTATACTGCAACTTTATCAAATTCATTTATGAGCTCCAACAGTTTCTTAGTAGCGTCCTTAGGATTTTCTAAGTATATGATCAAGTCTCTGCAAACAGTGATAGTTTTATTTCTTCTTTTCAATTGGATTCCTTTTATTTCTTTTAATTCTCTGATTGCCATGGCTAGGACTTTCAAAATTATGTTGAATAACTGTGGTGAAAGTGGGCATCCTTGTCTTGTTCCTGCTCTTGGATTGGAAGAATCAATATTGTCAAAATGACTATACTGCCCAAGGCAATCTATAGATTTAATACAATCCCTATCAGATTAACCAATGCGCATTCTTCATAGAACTAGAACAAAATATTTTAAAATTTATGTGGAAACACAAAAGACCCTGAACAGCCAAAGGAATATTGAAAAAGAAAAATGGAACTGGGGGAATCAGGCTCCCTAACTTCAGACTATAGTACAAAGCAATAGTCATCAAAACAGTATGGTACTGGCACAAAAACAAATATAGATCAATGGAACAGGGTAAAAAGCCAGGAAATAAACTAAAGCACCTCTGGCCAAATAATCTATAAAAAAGGAGGCAAGAACATACAGTGGAGGAAGGACAGGCTTGCCAATACATGGTGTTGGGAAAACTGGACCTACCTACATGTAAAATGATGAAGAACATTCTCTAACACCATACACAGAAATAAACTCAAAATGGATTCAAGACCTAAGTGTAAGGCCAGATACTATAAAACTCCGAGAAGAAAACATAGACAGAATGCTCTTTTTTTTTTTTTTTTTGGTCTTTTTGCCATTTCTTGGGCCGCTCTGGCAGCACATGGAGGTTCCCAGGCTAGAGGTCAAATCAGAGCTGTAGCTGCCAGCCTATGCCAGAGCCACAGCAACGCAGGATCCGAGCCGCGTCTGCGACCTACACCACAGCTCATGGCAACACTGGATCGTTAACCCACTGAGCAAGGGCAGGGATTGAACCCACAACCTCATGGTTCCTAGTCAGATTCGTTAACCACTTCACCACGACGGGAACTCCCAGAATGCTCTTTAATAAAAATCACAGCAACATCTTTTTTGATTCACCTCCTAGAAAAATGATAGTAAAAACACAAACCAATGGGACCTAATTAAACTCAAAAACTTCTGCAGCAATGAAAACCATTCAAAAAACAAAATGACAACCCTCAGATGGGAAAAAAATCTTTGCAAACAATGCAACCCACAAGAGCCTAATCTTCAAAATGTGCAAACAACTCAGACAACTCAACAACAACAACAACAAAACAATCCAACAACAAAAAAATGGTAGAAGACCTAAATAGACATTTCTCCAAAGAAGACATACGGATGGCCAGAAAACACATGAAGAGATGCTCAACATCACTAATTATTAGAGAAATGCAAACCAAAACTACGATGGGATACCACCTCACACTGGTCAGAATGGCCATCATTAACAGTTCTACAAATAGCAAATGCTGGAGAGGGTGCAGAGAAAAGGGAACCATTCTTCACTGTTGGTGGGAATGTAAATTGGTACAATCACTATGGAAAAAAGGATGCAGATTCCCCTGAAAACTAAATAGAGAACTATTGTATGATCCAGCAATCTCAATCCTGGGCAAATATCCAGACAAAACTTTCATTCTAAATATAATTGCACCCCTACATTCATTGCAGCACTATTCACAATAGCCAAGACATAGAAACAACCTAAATGTCCACTGACAGACTAATGGATTAAGAAGATATAGTACATATGTACAATGGAATGCTACTCATCCATACAAAAGAAATATGATGTCATTTGCAGCAACATGGATACAACTAGAGACTCATAACTAAGTGAAGTAATTCAGAAAGAGACAAATGATATCACTCATATGTGGAATCTGAAAAACGGCACAAATGAACCTATCTACAAAACAGAAACAGACTCGCAAACTTTTATAGAAAACAGATTTGTGGTTGTCAAGGGGGAAAAGGGGGGGAAGTGGGATGGACAGGGAATTTGGGGTTAGTAAATGCAAACTATTACATTTAGAATGGATAGGCAATGAGGTCCTACTCTATAGTCAGGGAGCTATATCCAATCTTTTGGGATAGAACATGATGGAAGACAGTATGAGAATAAGAATGTATATATGGTTGTGATTGAGCTGCTATGCTATACAACAGAAATTGATCCAATATTGTAAATCAAACTATACCCTAATAAACATAGAATAAAAATTAAGGAATAAAATAAAAATTAAAATATTAACATGCCTCCATAAAACCCTTCAATAGCCTTCAAGTGCTCTTAGAGTAACTTCAAACTATATGACTCAGTCTGACAAGGCTGACATCAGTTTCTATCATTCTCCATCTCCTTTGTTTCATACACACTCTACCTTCTAGTCTTTGAACCCATGCATCTCTGTCTTGTTATTTTTATGTTTCCCCTTGCTGGAGCTGTCTTCCAGTAGTTCTTCACTGGACTTTTTATTCTAATCATTTAGGCATTCTACAAAAAGTTCTCATGTCCGATATTTTCTTCTTAGAGAATCAGTTGTAATTATATGTATTAGATGGAATTCTTGAAGGATTCCATTTCCCAACTCTCATATCCCTCTCAGACACTTTGGAATTTTAACTTCCTATACACAAGGACAACAATCCCAGGAATTTATCGTAATGTTCTGCATATAGTAGTTACTAAATACCTATTTGTTGAATGAATAAATTAATTAATACATTAGTGGCTGCTGAAACACAGTTGACATTTCCTTCTACAGTAATAATAAGTATGACACATTTTCTCATTAGCCCAAAGTCAGAAGTAGGGAGAAAAAGACCGACCTAAATAGGGAAATGGGAAGATGATTTCAATTATGGGAGGAAGGCTTTTTATTCTGAGGACATATTTGACCATCATTAATCTCTGTTCACATTTTAGCCTTAGAAGCTGTATTCCATGACCAGAGTTTCAAAGCTTACTCTTTTCACTGATATCCACCAAGAAAAATCCCTATATATCACTTCTCTTACTTGTATATGGCCCTTAACATGCTATGGCAGGTGTGAGATACAAGGGTAGCTCCTTAGGGTATTCATTTCAATCATCAAACTCGAGTTGTCCTTGAAAAGGTGGACTATTCTCTCTACATACAGAGCAGAACTGAGCAGTAATGAGCCTGCATGGCTTGCAGATCTAGACACAGTAATTAACCTTCACATCACATGTATTCTCATATATTCACATCCTTACTCACAGGCCTTTGTATTTCATCTTCAGATCAAACAACATGAGACACAAAAGTAGAGCATAGTCTCACCTGGGGTCAGCCTACGTAAGCATAGTCATTTGCTAGGGCTGCCATAACAAAATACCAGAGACCATGGCTTAAGCAACAGAAATTTATTTATCATAATTCTGAAGGCTTAAGCCACCCAGGTAGCAAGTTTAGTTTGTTTGGATGTCTCTCCCCTTGCCTTCTGGCTATGTCCTGGCATGCTCTTCCTCTTCTTATAAGGATACCAGCCAGACTGGATTAGGACCCACACTAATCACCTCATTTTAAAGTAATTTCTTCTTTAAAGGGCCTGTCTCCAAATATGGTCACATTCTGAGGTTTTGGGGGTAGACCCCAAAACATGAATTTTGAGGGGACTTATTGAGTCCATAACAGAAGGGAAAGCAATAATTTCCTCACCCAAATGTGGAGAAGAGTATGCACTGTGTTGGTTCCATTCACTACTTGCTGTTCTTTGCTGGCATCCTGTCCTATCTTTATACTGTCCCATGCCCCATGAAGCTGATCAAATATAGGAACTCCCAGGAATTTCAAAGATGTCTTCCCCTTAGAGGATCTCCATAGGATGTGATGAGGAACAGTCTGGGTTTACGGAGGACTTTAAACAGAAGCTCCAGTACCCTCACAGCTGAATTTCCTTTGAATGCCAGTCTCATCAATCCTTATTAGAAAAATCTTGACTTTAGTTGAAACATACCAAACTCAGCCTGAAGTAGGGTCATTATTCATGGCCATACTCGAGAGCCTTATTTGTGAGGCACCCCTGTGTTTTAATAAGGACCCTGAGGAGATGCTGTTTATAACAGGCCAGCAGGAAACTCTGATTCAAAAATCTCAGTGGTCGCTAGGTGAATTGGGCTCTCTGCACCCCAAATGTGGCAAAAGCTTTGACAGGCCCTCAGACACCTCTGCTTATGGGCGATGAGTCAGCCTCAGGAAGCAGTGGCCCATCAGAGGAGCAGGCCACTAAGGGCAAAGTTTTATGCAGTTTCAATCAGGCAGCCCCCTCACTAGCAGCACCACTAAGACAGTGTGTCACCTATATCAGCAAAGATGTTATTCTGCCAGAAAAAGAAGCTATTTTGTACTAAAATTTATTATCATCATCATGGGCTTACAGGCTGCCATACAATGTCAAGTCAAAGGCTCAGGCATACTTTGTTAGAAAATGTTTTTAAAATAAGTATTTAAATTTTAAGTCAAAGGTCAGGTATACTTTGTCAGAAGAAAATGTTTTTAAAATAAGTATTTTCTCTATTTAAAATCATTTCTAAAAACCAGAAGAGTAAATAGGCTTTAAGTGAAAACATCTTTGAGGAGGCACTTTTACCTTTAGCCTTGCACTGAAACAAATTAATGTGTCAAATGGGTACAAGTTTGCACCATGGAGATGAGGAGCTTCTGAAAACACACTTATTTTTAAACTCCATACTAATCAAGAGAACTCTAGAACAATGCTCTTCTAACTAATGAGATGGATTTTTTTGTTGATGTCATTGCTTTGTTTTGTTTTATTTTCAATTCAGCACAGACTGATATTTTACTAAAATGTGCTATAAAGGAATTATTAGAAAACAAAATAAAAAGCAAAGATAAATAAAAAGCAAAGATAAAGAAAAACAAACCCCATTTACTTTTATTATCTAATTAAACAGACGTTAAATTACTTTGCCAAAGTTTCCAACTGTTTACTCTCAATTTCTGTATTTACGTCCTTGTGTACTGGTGACAAATAAGACCGTATAGTTGAGAAAATGTGACAGTTATGATTCACGCGTAGATGACCTCAGTCCAATCAGCTGAACATCAGTGTTTCAAAGAAACATAGTTTGACAAAAACTATTAAAGTACTAAATGTATCATGCATACATAATTCCAAAAATCCCTTTAAAATGTTTACTTTTGTAATGGCCTTTTTAAAAAATGATTTTTATTGTTATTTCCCAAAAACAATTTTTTTTCTACTGTACAGCATGCAATGGCCTTTTGTATTGTATTGTTTTGTGTTTTTGTTCTTGGTTGTTTTGGCTTTCACTGCAAACACATTTAAGATAATGCTTTTGTTTGATTTTAAAATTTAATTTATATTTTTAGTGATTTCACTGATTTCATTTTTTCTTTAAAAAATAAACAGAACACTTTCTTTAGTCTGAATTCAGACACCTGACAGGTCTTCATGCCTTGTAGTTTTTAAAGGCAAAAATTGGGGCCTTCAAATTTGTTTAGATTATGTCAGAGAAAATGAGTGATTTTATCTTATCTTCATAGATTATTTAATATGGAAGAATAAGTTAAAGGAAGCCTAGATGGATAGTTGTGCAAATAAAAGGACAGATGGATGCTATGTCTAGACCTTCTAACTTCTTGGCAAATCAGAAACTGCTCCTTCAAATTTAGATTTTAGTATGACTGAGAATTCTCTATACACAATTCAGTTTCTGACTTTGCATCCTGACTCACACTTGAATTTGGGGAAGTGAGTTACAGTGACCTCCACAGCCCATGACCATCACCACAGTACAATGCACTCAGATGCTCTGAGAATGTCTATTTTCTGACATACCGAAAAAAAATTAACTGTGCTAAATTATCATTGCTTTGAGTTCTGCAAAGTGCCAGATGCAGTTTCCATAAGCTAAATGGACTTAGAATAGATGAGGACATAGAATAGATGAGGATTCACTATACCACTTACTGTGAATGGGTTTCCACAAGACAAATGCAGCACTGCATTTCCAAGATAAAGAGACCATGTGAAGGTTATACAATGACAAAGGTGTGGATCACCATGCTGCTGGGTGAATCATCCAGTCCCTCTGATCACATAAAATCCTGTGAGTACACACCAGCACACCCATACTGAAAAGCCATTTTAAGTGGAAGTTTCAAAAACAGATGAATGGCCTAAGTCCAGTAGAAGGTGGTTTACTCTCTGGCTCTTGTTCAAATGACAGAACAGAGCTTTCTGCCCAAATTGGTGCTTGGAAACTGATGGAGACAAGTAGCAACAGCTTCAGGGCTTCAGATAATGATTTCTGTGTTTAGTACTCTTCATTCCATCCTTCCCAAGCAGTGCTTGCTCTCAGGCTGATGTTTAAATTCGAGCCCTATCTCTGTGATTGCTGCTGCACTAAAGGAAAGTCAGATGGCAAAGTTTGAAGAACCCCTCTCTGTAAAGAATCTAGAAAGGTCATGTGATCTATTTTCTGGTTTCATTATGAAAGATACCAGCAAAATGCCCCTCCGTGAAGAGGGAAGTTCTTCCTCTTGCTCTCTGGGCTGCTGAAGTTCCTTTATAGGGTTTCTCAAGCCAGGATACTAGGTGTATGCAAGTGGGGCAGGGGCCATGGAGAGCCATAAATAAAGATAAACACAGCTATTTTTCTATCTTTTTGGAGCACCAATTATATCCCATGGTATGGAAATGGAAATGTTATTTCATGTAAAAACACAGCTATATCAAGAAGAAGAATGCTAATTGCACATAAACTAAGATAAACATAGTAGGATTAAAACTTCCATCTTGCATAAACTATTAATGCTTTTCTTTTCCCCTAGAACTTCCAGAATGTGTCTTCATTTTGCTCTGCAGGGAGGGGTACATGCTGAAAAGATATGAGTATTCCTGCTTGAGAAAGATTCACTTCAGCCCTGAGGAGATGGCTGTGACCACAAAAGGCACAGTCCTGGGTTTTGTTTACCTGGGTTTGTAAACTTTAATTCCTAAAGCGATTTTAATTTTTTAATGTATTTTTAATGTACAGCTTACTTGGACTTCCTGCCTTATGATTCCAACCTCACTGGACATGCTACTAATACGATCCTGGCCCTCAACTTTCTACTCCATTAGCTTCATGCCCTATTGATTTTCTCCAGGCTTTTTTTTTTTTTTTTTTCATTCTTGGTACTTTAATCTACTGGGGCTGCCATGACAAAATATCATAGACTGGGTGGGGCAAACAACAGAAATGTATTTTTTCATAGTTATGAAGGGTGGAAAGTCCAACATCAAGGTGCCAGTTGCTTCAGCTCCTGGTGAAAGTTCTTATCCTGCAAGAAGACGTGGAGATGGTCACCATCTTGCTCTGTTCTCACATGATGGAGAGAGAGAAAAACAAAGGGAGAGAGGTCTTTTTATTCTTACAAGACCACAAGCCTAGTGGGCTATCATTCCATTCTATCCTTCTGATCTCATTTAACCTTAAATACCTCTTAAATTAGACCCTCCCTCTAGGTACAGTCTCACTGGTGGTGACAGCTTCAACATTTCATTCATATGGGGACACAATTAAGTCCATAGCATTTCTACCAGAAAGGTACACCTAAGACTCCTACTCGAATTGAACAATCAGGGCTGAAAATAGGGAACTTGCCCCTGAGGGGTTGAGAGGCACACCTCTTGGATATAAAGTGCCCAGGGATGACCCCACAAACACATACTGCCAAAAATGTAGCAAAGGTCATGTTGGGAAGAACTCACTCTTACTCCCCCCTACCCCCTGGAACCCCAGGGTGAGAAACCTTAGAAGGAGCTCAAACATGACAAATCAGATGATGTTGCAGACAAGAATATGGAGGCTTAAGACCTGAGCAAGTCAGGCTACAACAGGGAATTGATACGGACCTCACAAACCACTTCCTGCTACAGGAGATATTCAAAATACATTAAGTGAAAAAATAAGGTGACAAACAGTATATGGCATATAGTCTCTTTTATGAAAATAGCATGTAACAAATATACACACACTAACTGAACACATATGTTCACACACATTGGATAGACAGATAAAACTTCTAGTAGGATACACCAGAAACTGTTGATCATGATTAAATTAGGGGAGAAAGGAATGGTTGATGTGAAGACCAAGGCTTTTATTTTCCATTTCATCTGTTTGTGTTCTGTTTAAATGGTCTTACCATGTACATGTACTCAAAAATAATCCTAAAATTCAATAACTAAGTAGATCTCTTGGTAGTGGATTTTGAGATTAAAAAAGAGAGAACTTTATACCTCAATAAAATTTTGTAATATTGAAAATAAAAGCTTACATAAATTTAAAGCCCTTAAAATTCTTTAACATGCAGGATCACCTTGGAAAATCACCAAGGACATGATAGAAACGTCCAAGAAATATCTCCCTAACCCCACGGTTTCCAAGTCCCTAGCCTCAGCCTCTGTGCTGTGTGAAACAGCAGAGGGGATAGATAGACTACAGGACTTAAGAAAGAAATCAGGGCCTGAGTCCTACTTCCACCACCGATAGCAATATAAATGTATACATTTTAAAACATGGAACATTAATTTTCTCATTTGTAAAAGAGATATGATATCTGCCTCACAAATTTCTGTGAATATAAATGATAAAATATATGTGAAAACATTTTTCAAACCATAAAGCAATCCATAAATATTCTTTAAAATGAGTGAGACTGCACTGGAATAAGGACCTTATAATGCTTCAGTAATTGGATTTATCTTCTTAGTAGTACTTCAGATGGCCTTTCTTATTATTCAGTTTTTCTCCTTAACACATGATGGTTTTAGGTCATCTGTGCTTTGAAAAGCCTGCAGAGAAGAAACAAAGAATGGAAGGAAGAAGGGAAGATGGGAAGGAGGGAAGGCAGGCAGGCAGGCAGGCAGCCAGGCAGGCAAGCTGATATTCTTTTCAAAGAAGATGCTGTTTTTATTCTGGTCAAGTAATAATAATAAGCTAGTTTAGTCCCCTTGTATCAAATATTAATACAAGAAGCACTGGTAGATTCTTTCATAGTGGTCAAACATGTAAGGGACATTCAATACAATTTTTTCCAATGAATGAGTATAATCAATTGGTATGATAATAATTTTATCAGCAAGAACTCACTGTGTATGACATGAATTTTCCCAAGCTTGCCTTAATTATGTAAAAGAGAAAGTTTAGAACCAAAGTCAAGAAAAATGATTTGGGCCCATAGATGAGTCTCTCTTATTTTAGCTGCTCCAATCGGGACCAGAAGACTGGGGATAAACTGACTGTAGGGAATGCTACCTCTGAATAGAATGGACAATTAGTCATCAAAGTGGTTAGAAAAGCAGTTCATGATAAACACAATACAATCTGCCAAATAAAAATTCCTTTTCTCGCCTCAATAGAGACAAAGAGAAACAGAATGGCAATGTTATTAAAAGGTTTTCTTTTGTTCCCCGTTACAAAAATAAAAATATACTATTCTGTCAGATCTCTCTCCTCTCTCCTGTCTCTAACATCACACAGAAATACTTCCGTTCAATGAGGGTAGCGTATTTCATGTTTCCATTTTTTTATTCTTTACTATGTTAAAAATAAAAGGAGAACAAGGAAATATGTTCAAGCTATCTCCCTTTTCTTCATTTAAAATTTTAATAAAACATATAAAATATTAAAATATGAAAAAATAATAAAAGAGAGACCCACACACAAAACGTATTCAACATATTGTGATATTTTGCCTGATTTTTTTATTCTTATATTTTAAGGGAAAAAAATTACCAATACAGCTTTTGGTTTTCTTTATCCTATCAATTTTTCAATTCTACATTTTATTAATTTGTATATTTTATGTTTATTATCCTTCCATCTACTTTGGCCTTACTTTATTAATTTCAAATTTGTTGATTAGTAACTTAGCTCATTAATTTATAATCTTTCAAATAGTACCCTAGTATATGCATTTAGGGTTACAAATTTCCATAAAACTTTAAATATTTAACATATGTTCTTTCACTGTAAATTTTTCTAAAATTTTGCAACTTTTAATATGATTTCTTGTTCAACCTACAAAGTATTCAGAAATATATAGTTATGATTTTAACTACATAGGAGTTTTCATTTTTTTCTATTTTATTTTGATCTATAATTTTAGTCCAATCTACACTATAAAAACAATATTTAATTTTTATGGTGCTGATTTATATTTATTTTCATATTTTTTCTTCCACCTAAACTCTATAAAAGATATGAACACCAAAGCCAAAGCATCAATCAGAATATTTTGACTTACAGAGACCTAGATAGTTGATTAAGGTGTCATTAGAAAAGAAATGGATGGGAAATCTACTAATTCTCACATGACCTGTAAAAACAGAAGAGTTTTAGGTCTAGTGGATAGAAGTCTAACTTAAATAACCAAAACAGAATCATGGACTCTCAATCAATTCTCTGAGATAGTTTGCAAATCCTAATCCCCTTGAATTGAGTAGGAACAAAGTCCACTTGAGGGAGGACCCTGGAAAAATACTTTAAATTTATACTGTTAATTTTTCCCTTGGTTTTCCCTAAAGGGACCTAAAGCCATTTACAGGGGTGACTGTGCTTTAGACAAAAACAATCAGCTCTTTTAGTAATTTCTAAACACTGTCCCTGAACTAACATTAATTCCAGGAGACTCACAACGTCATTGTGGTCCAATAGGCAGAGTAAGAATATATTGAAGTCAGGCCATCAACAGAGTTTCAGCTCACATCCATCTCACCCTGAGCCCAGTGAGTCCTTGAGCCCATGCTGTGTTTATTTCCTCAGTTCTAGAATGCACAGTTCAAACATACACATAGCAACTGACATTGGTTCTCCAATTTGTGGAATGAAGACTATGACAGGGGAAGGTCCAAATGGAAGCCACTAGAATTCTAAACACAAAAACAGTAAAGCAAAAGCAGTTCCATATTCATGAAGGGACTGCGCATTTAGCATCACTGGCAAGAATTTGAAGATTCTAGGCTGGTAATTCCCAGTATATCCTCACACAACTCACCTGACTGACCTACACAGAAAACATTGATCTTGGCCAAAATCTGTTGAAATGTCATCTGTACTACTTGGGAGTTTCATGCTTTTGGTGATTTATATAATCTTTGAGGGTTTTCTTCCTTTATCTGTAAAATGGAGCTATTTATACCATCTCATATGGTTATTATGAAAACCGAATGAAATGTTAATCTAGAGATTTTTTATTAAATGAATGTTAATTAACTTTCTCCTTGAATATGCTGGTGATTGAGGCATTTAGCATTCTCTGTTTCTTCTACTGTTTTTTTTTCCTCAGCTGTGCTCATATTCATTTATTCAGTCACTCATCAAATATTTCTGACCACTGTATGTCAAGTACCTTGAAAAGCACCCAGAAAAACAAAATTAACAGGTCATACTTGGTATATACAGTACTATAGTGACCAGTTAGCTAAGAATGTGGCCACAGAAAATATAATTAATGTGCTATGAATATTAGAAGAGCTGCAGAATTCTTTAGAAGCTTATAAAGAGCTTATAAAGCTTACTAAGACCTAATCTAGTCCTAGTGCTTAGGGAAGACAGCCCAGTGGATAGAAAAGGCATGAAGAACAAACAGGCTTTGACAAGGAAAGAGACCAAGAACGTCTAGGTGGATGAAACATACATGCAGAGGTCCAAAGGATAAGGATAATCTAGGGTGTTCAAGGACCAAAGAGAAGGCTGCTGAACCTGAATCATAGTGAATGATAGGTAGAGATGGGCATTCCCAGTTTACAGAAACTGGCAGGAGCTAGATTAAGCGTCATCTTTCAAGCTTTTCTTAGGATGTTGATCTATATTCTGGGGGAAAAAAATGGAACACTATTGAAATAAATGAAGTCAGAATTCTACTCACTGCCTCAATTAACAAGACTGTGATGTTTTATGAGGTCAAGGTAAATTTCTTAGATAATTAATATCTCTGTTTTCAGAATGTGAAGTCAAATTTTAGATCAGCTAAACACAATTCCCTCAAATCACATACACACTTGAATTGTATGATTATGAAATGAACCAGAAGTACTGAGGGTAATTAATGGTAAAAGAGGAGGAAAAAAAATCTGAGTATGTTGCATCACTTTTTTCCAAGCTCCTACGATACTTGTGCTGTCATCCCAGGACAAGAAAATAATTAGGGAAGTTCTGTGTGACCCAGAAAATCACATAACTGACACACTGAGAAATAAATAAAATCATGGGATGGCAGCTTCATTTATTAATGATCGGCTTTTGGAGAAAGAAGAAACAAGCATCCCCTATTTTGAACCGATATATCTTCCAGGCAAACATGCATGATCGTAAATCTATGTAATCAAATGAATAAACAATCAAAAGTAAATGCAGAGCCATAAGGACATACATTTGTTTTCTAAGGACATACTATATCATATACAGCAAGTAAGGTAAATTATAGAGAATTAAAGACTTGAAATACAAAGATTTAATTTCCAACTGTAGCTTATTCATGTTCTGTTTTTGTGACTATGGTAAAATCACCTGGCTTTTTAACTTTATCAGTATCCTCTAAAAAAATGGGTATAAGCATATCTCTCCATCCCAATCCTACCCCCTACCCTGCCTACATGAGAATGAGGATGGGGATAATAAGGCCAGGAAGAGTGAAAGGATTTGTCTGCTATATACAACAATAAGATAACATCACTCTTCTGGGGGCATTATGTACAGTATATCATTTAATCCACACAATAGCCCAGTGCTATATATATTATGATCCTTATATTGTGGATAAAGAAATGGATTATGAAGTTTAGAAAAATTGTCCCAAATTATCTGGCTGGTTAAATGAGTTTAATTGAACTCAGGTCTTTTTTGTTTGTTTGTTTGTTTGGTTGGTTTTTGTTTATTTTTATTTATTTATTTATTTGAGGAGTGTGCACATATTCCATAATTATTTTTAATTACAACAATAATAAAAACTCCATTAATGAAGCAAATCTTGTTAGAAACTAATTAAGAAAACTTGGTAGAATTCAAATTGGAAACAGTTTGAATTGATAATTCTGAGTGCATAGTGGTAAGAAACTATCTATCATACAGTAATTAAAGAACATTTTAAATCTTACCCTTCAGCTTTATCTTCATAGCTCTCTTATAATTGTAGGTAACTAGCTAGTTAACTAATTCCAAAGCAAATATATTCATCACTGTATACAATTTTCTTTTCATGTTCAATAATATCTAGCGATTGGTTTGCATGGTTTAGGAAGAATGCCTGTTCTTTAAATTTTTTTTACAAAATAAAATACATATATTTAAACACAATTACATTCACACAGATTATTATAACATGGATCTTAAGAAACAGATTAAGCGACTCCCTTTGGAGAAGTGGAATGGAAAATATGCTGAGACAAATAGGAAATTTATTCCATACTTTATCCCATTTTGTATGGCTTTCATCTTTACTACTTAGTATTATCTATTACATTTCAATTTTACTTTAACAATTAGCATTATATTAAAATTGTGTGTATTATGCAACTAAAATTTATAAAGAAGAAAACCTTATATACCATTAAATATTTTATATAGCATAATAAAAAGAATAACTTAACTGGTAAGAATAACAAAAATAATACACCCTCTGAAAATAAATAAAATATAAAATGCATAAGTTGGTTAAAAAACAGTGTAACTGTATGTCCTCACAATTTGTTACATCTTATTGATTCTTCAATATAGGCATTAAACCATTCTAGGTGATGTGATAAACAAGACACTATAGACTTTACATTGTACCATGGAGAGAAATGGTTATTAATAATACAATTGTAGACCTATATTATTTAATTGTACAGTTGTATTATTTAATTATAATAATTATCATAAATTCTTTGATGGAGAAGAAATCACAATCAGATGTAAGGAGACTTCAGCATTCCAAGAATGATGTCAAATGACCCCCTTCATGGTGGATTATGCACTTATTTACTATGAGATATATTTCTTCTTCAGAGATTCCTTGTTTGTGTATCCATTGTAGATTTTTGGTTTGCAGTTATTCTGAAGTTTTGATATAAGCGTCTATATGTATACGAGATTGTTTTAAGTTGTTGTTCTCTTAATTGCAAGTGCATCTCCAGTGTCCTGCATTTGTACCCACCTCTTCTCATGATTTCTGATTTTGATGGTGTAATCGTGCATGGATGATTTCATATCTTTACTGTATATATACCTTTACTGGTGAGACTTGTCATTTGTGGAATTTTCATTTCCTGTTGCTGTCTTTTCTTTTCTGCCTAGAGAAGTTCCTCTAGTATTTGTTGTAAGGCTGGTTTAGTGTTGCTGAATTCTCTCAACTTTTGCTTATCTGTGAAGGTTTTGATTTCTCCTTCAAATCTGAATGAGAGCCTTGCTGGGTAAAGTAATCTTGGTTGGAGGTTTTTTCCTTTCATCACGTTAAGTATATCATGCCACTCCCTTTGGCCTGCAGTTTCTGCTGAAAAATCTGCCAATAACCTTATTGGGGTTCCCTTGTATGTTACTTGTTTCTTTTCCCTAGCTGCTTTCAAGATTTTCTCTTTGTCTTTAATTTTGGTCAGTTTGATTAATATGTGTCTTGGTGTATTCCTCCTTGGGTTTATTTTATATGGTACTCGTTGTGCTTCCTGGATTTGAGTGAGTGGTTCCTTTCCCATGTGAGGGAAGTTTTTGGCTATATCTCTTGGAATATTTTTTCTGTCCCCTTCTCTCCCTCTTCTCCTTCTGGCACCCCTATAATATGTATGTTGCTGCGTTAAACATTGCCCCAGAGTTCTCTGAGACTCTCTTCATTTGTTTTCAGTCTTTTTTCTCTTTTCTGTTCCGCATCCATAATTTTCACTAATCTGTCCTCCACCTCGTTTATTCGTTCTTCTGCCTCCTATATTCTGCTGTTGGTTGCTTCTAGTGAACTTTTTATTTCAGTTATTTTATTTTGCATCTCTTCTTGTTTAAGTTTTATAGCTTGTATCTCTTTGGTCAGTGTTTCCTGTAAGTTATCCATCTTTGCGTCCAGTTTATTCCCAATGTCTTGCATCATCTTCAGCATCAACAATCTAAAGTCTTTTTCCTAGAGGCTAAGAATCTCCTCATCGCTTAGCTGATTTTCTGGGTTTTTTCCTTTCTCCCTCTTCTGAGTTATAGTTCTTTGTCTTTTCATTTTTAAAGGTTTTTGGTGTGGTGACCTTTTTACAGATAAAAGGGTTGTAGCCTCTCTTGCTTCTGATGTCTGCCCCCCTTGTGGCTGAAGTCAGTATGGGGGCTTGCTGCAGGCTTCCTGATGGGAGGGGCTGATGCCTGCCCACTGGTAGGTGGAGCTGATTCTAATCCCTCTGGTGGGTGGGGCTTAGTCTGGATGAGATTAGAGGCAGCTGTGTGCCTGATGGGTCTTTAGGCAGCCTGTTTACTGAGGGGTGGGGCTGTGATCCCACCTGGATTGTTGTTTGCCCTGGGGCTTCTCAGCACTGACTGACAGGTGGGACCAGATTTTCCCAAAATGGCCACCTCCAGAGAAAGGCAGCTGCTGAATATTCCCAAGAGCTTTGCTTTCAATGTCCCTCCCTCACAACAAGCCACATTCACCCCTGTTTTCCCAGGATGTCCTCTAAGACCTGTGGTCAGGTTTGACCCAGATTCCCATGGAGACTTTGCTTTGCCCTGGGATCCAGTACATATGAAAGTCCACGTGTGCCTTTTAAGAATGGGGTCTCCGTTTACCCCAGTCCTGTGGAGCTCCTGTGCACAAGCCCCATTGGCCTTCAATGCCAGATACTCCAGCGGCTCTTTCTCCCATTACCAGATCCCCACATGTGAGGGTTTGATGTGGTTCTCTGAACTCTCACTCCTGTAGGTGAGTCTCTCTCTGTGAACCAGTTAGTTTTCAGTCTGTGGAGCTTCCCACCCAGGAGATATGGGGTTGTTTATATCACGAAATCACCCCTCCTACCTCTTGATGTGGCCTCCTCTTGTTCTTCTGGAGTAGGGTATCTTTTTTGAGGTTTCCAGTCCATTTGGTGGGGATTGCTCAGCTTTTAGTTGTGAATTTTGTTGTTTTTAGGAGAGAAATTGAGCTCCAGTCCTTCTATTCTGCCATCTTAATCCTCTCCCCCAAGTCCTCTGAACTCAGGTCTTTATTTATCCCTTTCCCATAAGCTTCAAAGCACCAGACTGCCTGTCATGCATTCTTCCCTCCTTTATCTCTGCTTTTATGGATGATTCTCTCCTGCACACATATGAAAGTGTTCTGGAAGAACTTCTTGACTGCTCCCGGGCCCTGAACTCCCCTCAGGAAGGCCTAGGGCTTGGTACGGAATATGCTCAAATTGAAGTCTTAAGTTTGAGCTATTCAGCTTCTTGATCTCCATTAAAATATAGGAAAAATCTCCAGAAAATAAACATAAAGGAGTCTGGTTCAAGCCTGCATGCTGAAATTTCACGAATAATTTAGCAGGACAGAAGGGAATAGCTAGAATTACCACCTGGCTAGGACTTTTTGACACTTTCATTTGTGTTTAGCTACCCAGGGTCCCCACATAGTTTGAACCATTTGAAGACAAATGGGAAAATGGTTGAATTTAAAATGGCAAAAAAAGGCTAGTAGTGCCTAAAGGATCCTTACCAAGCATCCCACTGACATATCAGGAAGGCACATAAGGAAAGCAAAATTCATGAGAGCAAAAACTACAACCAGAAGACTGCCTATGGCCAAATAAGAGGAGGACATTTCACTAACAATAACAAAAGAACAGGACTGAGAGGAACAGAAACAGTGATATAAACATACATTTGGATCCAGAAATAAAGAACCTTAACCAGCTGAAATAAGGTGAGAAGACTTCCCTAAACCCAGTTTTCCTGAATGGAAATGTGCATCAAGTCACTTTATTAGGAAGAATTTTTTTAGAAGTAACATCTGCAATGGAGTGAGTGAAGGAAACAGATTTAGATGGGGGGAGGAGTTTAACTGTGATTGAGTTATCAGCTCCCTGAGCTTAGATGATTCTGCAGAGTTCTGTCAAATGAGAGCATGGCCTTTGCACTCCCACACTTAACCTTGGATGGTCCAGCTCCTGTCAGTGATGGATAATCCTTGGCAAGGATATTGAATCAACAGCAGTCAGTGCCCCCAGCAGCTGGGAGAGTATGCGCTGCTGTCCTAAAGGATCATATGGAGATTTTACTGGAGAATTCACTAACAAAACACTTCCTTTTCCCATTTTTCTCCGGCTTGGGCTATACCAAATGGAAAAATCAGGAATGGATATTATTTTTGGGACTGAGTAGATGCTTCTCCCTCTTAACCCTTCTATCATGTATTCAGAGACAATAACTTGAAAATAAGAAAGGATAGGACACTTTTAGAGAAATGGGAGTCATGCATTAAATCTTTGGAGGCATAATCCTCAGGAACAAAATATATTTCATGAGTATGTGTAATCTGGAAGATCACTAGGAACAACACATAATGACTGTTAGTTAAAAAAAAAAAACAAAAAACAAAAAACTATACCCCTGAGTTTAGAGTTTAGACAAAATAGGAGATAATTTTTCAAGTTCCCAGGACTTTAGTGGGAAAATTCTGCTCAATACTGGTAGTTGGACTAGAACTATGCACATTAATACTCTCAAGCTATAGATAAGATGATGGAATAACCAACCAGAGTTCAAATCAAAAGTAGAAGGGCCTTGGCTAATACCCCTACCTCCATGTAGGAATACATTATGTCTAGAAAGATGCACTCTTAATTTTAAATATGAAAAAAATATATATCTTGGAGGGGGTAGTGGGGAAGGAAGAGAGGATTGGTAATTCTGTCCTGAACCCTAGAATATCTCTCATTATTATCTGCTGTGGTATGAGAATAAGTTATATAAAGAAAATGGAAATGCATTTTGAATGGAATATGTCAGTAGATGGATAAAATAGCAAAGATATAGGGAATCTCAAAAAATATTAAAATATAAAAAAAATACAGGCTAAGATTTTTTTTAAAAGAGAAATATGATAATAGGATGAGAAATGATAGTGGCTGAGATAAGGAATACTTGCCATGAGACTAAGCTTACAATCGAAGAACTAAACTAGTACTACTCAAAAATCCCACTATGTTTCTCTATTAAATTCACTTTTCTTTCTCCAACACAATGACTTGATATCTTCTCCTTGCCCAGTGTACCCTCAACTATTACCGTTGCATCATTCTTTAATTAAAAGTCAAGTTATTTATTTAGTAAGTCAAATGTTTAACAGAGAAGTGTAACCTCTTCCCACACACAAATCTCTGAGTGTTTCTCATCTTTATGCTTCTACTCTGTCTTCTCTTTACTTACAGAGGGTATTTTATCCTGGTGTTTGAGGACACAGCCTCTACAGTAGGGCACATTGGTTTTAGGGCGTAGCTCCTCTCCTCAGTAGCTATGTGAATACAGAGGAATGATTTAACTGCTCTGCACCTCTATTTTGCCCTCATTATATTCAAAACAGAGATAGACTCTCTCCCAAAGTACTTCAGGGGATTAAGTGAGTTAATATTGTTTAAGAACTTAGAGAAATCCCTATCACATGGTAAGTGCTCAGTAAATGTTAGACATATTACTAATTCATTAGTCAAATGAAGTAAGTGCTTCTGCTCTTATGCAGAGCTAACCTGTGTATTCAGATCTACTCCATCTAGTCTACTAGGAAGATCACAGTGAAAGCAACATGGAAATAGACTATAACAACCCTTCCCAAGATGCTTCATGTATACATACACTCAAAGAGTGATATGACTAGAATAAATAAATGTAAATTTTGTTATGATATTAGATTTACAAATAAATATCTTCGTTCCTTTATGTTTTGTGTGCTTTTGTTATTTTAGGGTTGGTTATTTTACGGTTAGTATGAAAAAGCCAATAACCCAATTGAAAAATGGGCAAAAGACATGAATAGACATTTTTCTAAGGAAGATGTACAGATGGTCAACAACCACATGAAAAAAAATGCTCAACATCATTGATTAGTAGATAAATGCAAATCAAAACTACCATGAGATACCACCTCACACCAGTCAGAATGGCCATCATTAATAAGTCCATAAAAAACAAATGCTGGAGAGGATGTGGAGAAAAGGGAACCCTCCTGCACTGTCGGTAGGAATGTAAGCTGGTACAACCACTATGGAGAATGGTATGGAGAAACCTTAGAAAACTATACATAGAACTACCATATGACCCCAGAAATCCCACTCGTGGTCATATATCCAGACAAAACTTTCCCTAAAAAAGGCACATGCACCCACACGTTCATTGCAGCACTATTCACAATAGCAAGGACATGGAATCAACCCAAATGTCCATCAACAGATGATTGGATTAGGAAGATATGGTGTATATATACACAATGGAATACTACTCAGCCTTAAAAAAGAACAAAATAATGCCATTTGCAGCAACATGGATGGAACTAGAGCCTCTCATACTGAGTGTAGTAAGTCAGAGAGAGAAAGGCAAATACCATATGATTTCACTTATATCTGGAATCTAATATATGGCACAAATGAACCTTTCTACAGAAAAGAAAATCATGGACTTGGAGAAAAGACTTGTAGTTGTCAAGTGGGAGGGGGAGGGAGTGGGATGAATTGGGAGTTTAGGGTTAATAGATCCAAACTGTTGCCTTTGGAATGGATTAGCAATTAGATCCTGCTATGTAGCACTGGGAACTATGTCTAGTCACTTGCGATGGAGCATGATAATGTGTAAAAGTAGAATGTGTACATATATGTGTAACTGGGTCACCATGTTGTACAGTAGAAAAAAATTGTATTGGGGAAATAACATTTAAAATTTAAATTAAATTAAAAAGCTATATATCATTTCTTGCTCTAATATCTTATATTCTCCTATTATCTGATATTAAATGTTTTATGGTAAGAAATATTAAAATAAGCATGGACCCACATCTAACTGGGCTTCAAATTTATACATTAAATATATATATATATATATATATATATATATATATATATATATTATACACACACACATATACGTACATGTATTATACAATTTACAGGGCCCTGAAGCTTAAGCTTCATCTGTTTTCCCTTTAATATCTTCAACTATCCTAAAATGAGGAGTTTTATTACCTCCCACATACTGATGAAGAAACATGAAGTAACTTTTTAGATGCTGAGGTGCATAGATAATGAGTGGCCTGGCTGGGAAATGTCCCCAGTCTCCTGGCTGTGAGACCTGTGTCATTCCAGTGTCTGCCTCCAAACTCCAGCTTCCTCTATTCTTACAAGAAGGGAAATGGGGATTTCCAAAGTTACCTCCTCTGTTCAGCTATCTATTTCTCAATATTCACACACGTCATGGGTTTTCCCCCTTTTTAAGGTTCTGTTGCTGCTACTAGAGGTCACACAGTGAGCTTGTTACTCTTACTGTGTTATGAATTTACTGGGGACCATGCTGAGGGTTGAAGATGCCTGGGCAACCAAACGATCCTCCAAGTCATAATATCAGGTGCCCTCAGATCTCCTGGATCCCCCTCTGTCTCATCGCTCCAAACATGTGGGAAGGGAGATCAGAAGTTCAAAGAATGTAGCCTTAGAAGCACACATCGGGCATATTAACAAATGCTAATACACATTAACATGATGCTGTCAACACAGCGAAGACTCCTGCTGTAGGATAGGAAACAAAGATCAGTGAAATTTAGATCCCTGAAGAGCAGTGCTGGTGAGATACTGGAGAAGCTGGAAGTAAGAGAATGTTTCTCAAAGATAAGGCCAGGTAGGAAAGGAACAAGAACAGGATCGCTAGAGAATGGATGCCAAGGATAGACTCACAATAACACTGCCATAATTTTGGAGGAAGAAGCCATAAATTACTTAAGGAACTATAAGCACGGTTGGGATATCTTTCATAAGGCCTCATGGCGAAGTACTTCCAAAAGATTGGTACATTCTGTTAACCTGGGAAACAGACAAACCTTTTGCTTCTTCCAATCCATGTGTGACTTCAGTGCAATCGCCCAAAATTCATTCATCATAACCCCAGGACATCATGGCAAATATAGAGCTGAGTAGAACATTACTTATTCTCAAGCTGCTATCTGATAGGAGAAATTTGAAGGAGCAGGATGGCTGATCCCATAGAACATTTTGTTCCAGAACCCTGAAGCCATTAATTATTTGCACTGCTCTGTGTTATTCTTTTATGTAAATGTAAATCTCTTAAGAGAAGAATAATGTCTATTCCTTAATGTGAACCCAAATATAATTTTATGGAAGTAGCTCTTTTGGGATTCAGAGGAATTCAGATTCTCTCTAATCCACTGATTGGCTGTCAGCTATAAGTTACTTCTCTACTCCTTTGTTTTCTCACCAATAAATTTAAACTAAAAGTGTGGGGCTTGAGAAGGAAGGTGTCCCTGGTGGCCTAGTGGTTAAAGAAACAGTGTCATCACTACTATGGCTCAGGTCACTGATGCTCCAAATACTTAAATGCCTCATTAATGCCACAATGCCTCCATCAGAGGGCACACAATTTCAAAACATGTAGTAGTTGCACTGGAACCCACAAGTAGTTACTGGGCACCTTAACACACTGCCAGCCAGTGCAAGGTGGTACACTAGAAACCAGGAAAGTGGACAGAATCATAAAAGAGAATACCAACTTTCAAAAAATTCATGATCAAGGAAAATGAAGCTATTTATTATAAATAAAAACTGAGCAAGGAGTTCCTGTTGTGGCTCAGTGGAAACAAACCTGAGTAGTATCCATGAGGATGTTGGTTCAATCTCTGCCTTGCTCAGTGAGTTAAAGATCCAGTGCTGCTGTAAACTTAGGCTGCAGATTCAGCTCAGATCCTGCATTGCTGTGGCTATGGTGTAGGCTGGCAGCTGCAGCTCTTATTCGACCCCTAGCCTGGGAACCTCCATATGCCGCAGGAGCAGCCCTAAAAAAATGAAATGACCAAAAAGAATAACAGGCTGAAGGAGCAAAGATGAAGAAGTCAAGTCATGCTGAGCCATGTTGAAGCCTGAGGCAAAAGGAAAAATCAGTAATACAGAACCTGTCTTTAATTTAAAGCTGGGATTTTTAAAATCACTTATCTTGTGCATTGATTTTTTTTAAAATGCTACATTAAAATAGTATTATCTTGACTACTGAATTTTTGGTTCCCCTTAGGTTTTGCACACCTGGTAGGTGTTAGGACTGAATTGTGATTGCTCAAAGTTTACATGTTAAAGCTCTAAACCTCAAGGTGATTACATTTGGAGACATGGCGCTTAAGGAAATATTAAGGTTAAATGAGGTCATAGTTTGGGGCCCTCAATCATTAGGACTAATGTCCTTATAAGAAGAGGATATTCAAACAATACTTTCATTCAAAAGATACATGCACCCCTATGTTCGTTGCAGCACTATTCATAATAGCCAAGAAATGGAAACAACCCAAATGTTCATCAACAGATGAATGGATTAAGAAGATGTGGTATATATACGCAGTGGAATACTACTCAGCCATAAGAAAGAACAAAATAATGCCATTTGCAGCAACATGGATGGAACCAGAGATTCTCATACTAACTGAAATAAGTCAGAAAGAGAAAGACAAATACCATATGATATCACATATCTGCAATATTAAATATGACACAAATGAACCTATCTATAGAACAAAAACAAACTCATGGACATGGAAAAGAGACTTGGGGTTCCCAAGGGGAAGGGGGAGGGAGTATGATGGATTGGAAGTTTGGGATTAGTATATGTGAACTATTACATTTAGGATGGATAACACTGGAATCCTGCTATATAGCACAGGGAATTATATCCACTCACTTGTGACAGAACATGATAGAAGATAACAGAAAAAGAATGTGTGTGTGTGTGTGTGTGTGTGTGTGTGTGTGTGTGTATACACATACATACATACAAGCTATATATATATACATATATACACAAGCTATATATATATATATGTGTATATACAAGCTATATATATGTGTGTGTGTGTGTGTGTGCGTGTGTGTGTAGCTTGAGAGTACCACACTGTCTTGATGACTGTGGCTTTGTAATGTTTCTTGAAGTCTGGGAGAGTTACGCCTCCTGCTTGGTTTTTGTTCCTCAGGATTGCTTTGGCAATTTTGGGTCTTCTGTGGTCCCATATAAAATTTTGGATTGTTTGTTCTAGTTCTGTGAAAAATGCCCTGGGTAAATTGATAGGGATTGAATTGATTCTGCAGGTTGCTTTGGGTAGTATGGCCATTTTTTTTTCTTTTTGTCGTTTTGCTATTTCTTGGGCTGCTCCCGCGGCATATGGAGGTTCCCAGGCTAGGGGTCCAATTGGAGCTGTAGCCACCGGCCTATGCCAGAGCCACAGCAACGCATGATCCAAGCCGTGTCTGCAACCTACACCACATCTCACAGCAACGCTGGATCGTTAACCCACTGAAAAAGGGCAGGGACCGAACCCACAACCTCATGGTTCCTAGTCGGATTCATTAACCACTGCTCCACGAGGGGAACTCCTGGCCATTTTAAAAATAATAATTTTTCCCACCCATGAGCATGGGATATCTTTCCATTTCTTTACACCTTCTTTAATTTCCCTGATGAATGTTCTATAGTTCTCAGCATATAAGTCTTTTACCTCCTTGGTCAGGTGTATTCCCAGGTATTTGATTTTTTGGGTGCAATTTTAAAAGGTTTTGTATTTCTGCATTCCTTTGCTAACATTTCATTGCTAGTATACAGAAACGGGACTGATTTCTGAATGTGAAGCTTATATCCTGCTACTTTGCTGAATCTGTTGATCAGTTCAAGTAGTTTTGGGGTTGAGTCCCAAGGATTTTCTATATCTAGTATCATGTCATCTGCCTACAGTGACAGTTTTACAAACTCTTCTCTTCCAATTTGGATGCCTCTTATTTCTTTTGTTTGTCTGGTTGCTGTGGCTAAGATTCCCAATACTATGTTGAAGAGCAGTGGTGAGAGTGGGCATCCCTGTCTTGTTCCAGATTTTAGTGGGAAGGCTTTCAGCTTTTCTCCATTGAGTATTGAGTATTACATTTGCTGTGGGTTTGTCATAAATGGCTTTTATTATGCTAAGGTATGTACCCTCTATACCCACTTTGGTAAGAGTTTGGATCATGAATGGATGTTGGACATTGTCAAGTGCTTTTTCTGCATCTATTGAGATGGTCATGTGGTGTTTGACTTTTCTTTTGTTAATGTGGTGTATGACGTTGATTGATTTGCATATGGTGAGCCATCCTTGTGCACCTGGGATGAATCCCACCTGGTCGTGGTGTACAATCTTTTTTATGTGTTGTTGGATTCAGTTGGCTAAAATTTTGTTGAGAATTTTTGCATCTATGTTCATCAAAGATACTGGCCTATAGTTTTCTTTCTTGGTAGTATCTTTGTCTGATATTGGTATCAGGGAGAGAGTGGCATCATAGAATGTCTTTGGGAGTGTTCCTTCTTCTTCACCCTTTTGAAAAAGTTTAAGGAGGTTGGGTATGTTTTCCTCTTTTTATGTTTGGTAGAATTCACCTGTGAAGCCATGTGGTCCTGGGCTCTTATTTGAAGGTAGTGTTTTTATGACATATTCGGTTTCATTTGTAGTGATCATTCTGTTCAGTTGATCTATTTCTTCTTGATTCAGTTTTGGTAGGCCGTAAGTCTTACAAAGCTGTCCATTTCTTCTAGGTTGTCAAATTTGTTGACATACAATTTTTCAGATTATTCTGTTAGATTTTTTTGTATTTCTGTAGTATCCATTGCCATTTCTCCTTTTTAATTTCTGATTCTGTATTTTTTAGATTTTTGCTCTCCTCTTTTTGGTGAGTTTGGCCAGAGGTTTGTCAATTTTGTTTACCTTTTCAAATAACCAGCTCTTGGTTTTATTGATTTTTTTCTATTGTTTTATGAATCTCTATTTTATTGATTTTCTCTCTGATCTTTATGATTTCCTTCCTTCTGTTGACTTTAGGTTTTGTTAATTCTTCTTTTTCTAATTCATTTAGGTAGTGGGTTAAATTGTCAATTTGAGATTTTTCTTCTCTTTTGAAGAAGTCCTGTATTGCTATGAACTTCCCTCTTAGCACTGCTTTTGCAGCCTCCCATATAATTTGATGGTTTTGTCTTCATTATCATCTGTCTCAAAGTATCTTTTTAATTTCCTTCTTGATTTCCTCATTTACCCATTTTTTTTATAGTAGCATTTTGTCTAGTCTTCATGTAGTAAGTTTTTTTTTTCATTTATTTTCCTGTGGTTGATTTTTACTTTCATGCCACTGTGGTCAGAGAAGATGTTTGAAATAATCTCTATATTCTTAAATTTGTTGAGTTTAGCTTTGTGCCCCAGTATGTGATCGATCCTTGAGAATGTTCCATGTGCACTTGAGAAGAATGTATATTCTGATTTTTGGGGATGTAACATCCTGAAAATATCAAATAAGCCTGTTTATTGTGTCATTTAGGATCTTTGTTGCCATACTGATTTTCTCTCTATAGGATCTGTCCATTTATGTGAGTTTGGTGTGAAAACCTCCTACTATTATTGTATTCCTATCAGTTTCTCCTTTTACATCTGTTAGTACTTGTATGTATCTGAGTGATCCTATATTAGGGGCATATATATTGACAACTGTAATATCCTCTTCTTGAGTGGATCCTTTTATCGTTAAATAGTGTCCTTCTTTGTCCTTCCTTATGGCCTTAATTTTAAAGTCTATTTTTTTCTGATATGAGTATTGCAACTCCTGCTTTTCTGTCTTGTTCATTAGCATGAAATATCTTTTTCTGTCCCTTCACTTTCAATCTATATGTGTCCTTTGCCCTAAGGTGAGTCTCTTATAAACAGCAGATTGTAGTTCTTTGCTTTTTTATCCAATCTGCCACTCTGTGTCTTTTGATTGGAACATTTAGTCCACTGGCATTTAAGTCAATTATTGATAAACACGTATTTATTGCCATTTTAAACCTTGTTTTCTAGTTGATCCTATATTTCTCCTTTCTTCCCTTCTCTTTTTTTGGTTGGATGATTTCTATTTATTTTATGCTTGTGTACTTTTCTTTCTAGTTTCTGTGAATGTAATATTTGGTTTTGATTTGTGGCTGTCCTGTTTTTTAAGTATGTTAACCCCTTCCTGTATCTGCTTGCTTTAGCTTGATAGTCGTAAGTCTCAAACACATTATTAAAAAAAAAAAAGAATTTAGATTTTACTTTCCTTTCCCACATTCTAGGATTTTGAAGTCCTTTTTTAACATATTAATGTTTGTCCTTTTTCAGCTCCTTGTGTTTATCATTGTTATTACAGTAGTCTCCCCCTCCCTTAGATCTGTATGCTGGCTTACATAAGTGATTGCTTTCCAGTTATGAAGAACCCTTAATTTAGCATTGACAAAAGTGAGTCTGGTGCCAGGCTATTCTGAAAGCTTGTCAAATTACAACACCAACAGCACCACTGTAAAAGCTGCTATGGTCAGCTACCAACTCTGATACAGCTCTTTTCTAAACCAAAAAGGAGACACATGCTCGCTTTGTTACAATGCAGATCTCATTATATAGGACATACTTAGTAAATTGTCTTGAACAAAATGCCTCATTTGTCCTCTGTAATGGAAGATTTACCCTACCCATGTTCATTAAATCTGTGTCCCAGTTGACACCTCATAACTGAAATCACCCATAAACAAATTTATAGGAGAATCATTAAGAGTGAATGAGTTCTCACTTTGGAGGGATGTTTTAGATAAATCAAAGTGTGGCTAGGTCCAAGTTTGAAGTAAGAGAAAACCTTGTATCTAAGTAGATCTCTTTGCCAAGAAAATAAGCACATCTCAAATATCAATGATGTGATTCTCTTATAGAGTATTCTTTTGCATAACTCAGAGTCCCTGGATCAGGTAAATAAAGCATTACTTTGTAGACTTTTAAGACAATTGCTTTTCCCAACACACCGACATTGAATTGACCAAGGTGGCTTATGCTCAGTGGTGTGTTTCCAGCTCTGACTGAGACCAGTTTAACCACCTCAGGCTTTGCCCATTTTATTTCCATGGGCACACCAGCATATGCACTTTCTGCCATGTGATCTTAAAAGAATCTTTAGTATGTCCAAGGAAAAGGTAAAATTTGGAAAGAGTCAAGGCATAAGAATCAGAAAAACCTGGAGTAACTCTGTTTTACCAGGTATTGGCTTTGAGGTTTCTGGCAAGTTACCTAATATCTCTGGGCTTCCTCCCCTGTAAATAAAATAACATTGAAAATAGAAGCCTCTTGGTAGTTCACAAACCCAACTAACATCCATGAGGATGTGGGTTTGATCCTTGGCCTTGCTCAGTGGCTTAAGGATCTGGCATTGCTGTGAGCTGTGGTGTAGATTACAGACATGGCTCAGATCCCTAGTGGCTGTGGCTCTGGTGTAGGCTGGTGGCTACAACGTTGACTGGATCCCTAGCCTGGGAACCTCCATATGCCATGGGTGAGGCCCTAAAAAAAAATAAAGAAAGAAAA
This sequence comes from Phacochoerus africanus, assembly GCF_016906955.1. Lineage (NCBI taxonomy): Eukaryota > Metazoa > Chordata > Mammalia > Artiodactyla > Suidae > Phacochoerus > Phacochoerus africanus. Next base: position 100,886,307 of record NC_062544.1, on the reverse strand, counting down.
TAGATTGTATTTTCATTTTGTTTAGGGTTTCCTTTGCTGTGAAGAAACTTCTAAGTTTAATTAAGTCCCATTTATTTATGTTTTTACCGTCATTACTCTAATAGGTGGACCTGAGAAGATGTTGTCATTTATGTCAGAGAGCGTTTGGCCTATGTTTTCCTCTAAGAGTTTTATAGTATCTGGTCTTATATCTAGGTCTTTAATCCATTTTGAGTTTATTTTTGTGTATGGTGTTAGGGAGTGTTCTAATTTCATTCTTTTCCATGTGGCTGTCCAGTTTTCCAAGCACCGCTTATTGAACAGACTGTCTTTTCTCCATTGTATATTCTTGTCTCCTTGGTCATAGATTAGTTGACTGTAGGTGAGTGCGAAAAGACAACCCACAGAATGGGAGAAGATATTTGCAAATGAATCGAGCGACAAGAGATTGATCTCAAAAATTTATGAACACCTCCTACAGATCCATACCAAAAAAACAAACAACCCCATCAAAAAATGGGCAGAAGATCTAAACAGACAGTTCTCCAAAGAAGACATACAGATGGCCAAAAAACACATGACAAGATGTTCAACATCACTCATTATTAGAGAAATGCAAATCAAAACCACTATGAGGTACCACCTTCCACCAAGCCAGAATGGCCATCATCAAAAAGTCTACAAACAATAAGTGCTGGAGAGGGTGTGGAGAAAAAGGAACCCTATTACACTGTTGGTGGGATTGTAAGTTGGGGCAACTGCTGTGGAAAACAGTATGGCGATTCCTCAGAAAACTAAACATAGAACTACCATTTGATCCAGCCATCCCCCTCCTGGGCATCTATCCAGAGAAAACCATGACTCGAAAAAACACATGTACTCCAATGTTCATTGCAGCACTATTTTCAATAGCCAAGACATGGAAACAACCTAAATATCCATCAACAGAGGATTGGATAAAGATGTGGTACATTTGCACAATGGAATATTACTCAGCCATTAAAAGAAATGAAATAATGGCATTTTTAGCAACATGGATGGACAGAGAAATTATCATGCTAGTGATAGTCAAGCCAGACAATGAGACACCAACATTAAAAGCTTTTACTGACATATGAAATCTGAAAAAAGGACACAATGAACTTTGTAGAACAGATACTGACTCACAGACTTTAAAAACCTTATGGTTTCCAAAGGAGAGAGGTTGGGGGAAGCACTGTGGGTGTGGGATGGAAAACTGGATTGTGATGATCACTGTATAACTATAGATGTAATAAATTCATTGAGTAATAAATTTAAAAAAAGAAAGTAGAAGCCTCTACAATTTGCTCATTTTAACTCAGTGCCTGGCCCAACATTGGCATGCCCATGTTAGTTTTATCTGACACAGCTTTGGGAATTTTAGGCACTAAAATAAAAATTAATGTTTCCTGGTTGATTGTATGTTCAAGAAATATAGGACAAATTCTTTGAATTTTAGAAAATAGCCTTATATGCTCAGCAATTTAAACATTTTTAATGTTGTGAAATGGAAAAGACAAAAATGAAATCATAGATAGATGCACAGATATTATTATTTCAAAAAGTAGAAGATTGATTAGGTCTCACTGTTTTTTTGTTTGTTTTTAGTTCTGTTGCCTTGAGAGACTGACCTAAGAAAATATTTGTATGGTTGATGTCAGAGAGTGTTTTGCCTATGTTCTCTGGTTGATGTCAGAGAATGTTTTGCCTATGTTCCCTTCTAGGAGTTTTATGTGTCTTGTCCTATGTTTAAGTTGTTAAGCCATTTTGAATTTATTTTTCTGCATGGTGTGAGGCTGTGTTCTAGTTTTATTGATTAACATGCAGATGTCCTATTTCCCCAAGGTGCCACCTCACAAAAGTCAGAATGGTCGTCATTAACAAGTCAACAAATAGCAAATGCTGGAGAGGGTGTGGAGAAAAGAGCACCCTCCTTCACTGCTGGTGGGAATGTAAATTGGTACAACCACTATGGAAAACAGTATGGAGGTACCCCAGAAAACTAAATATAGAACTACCAAATGACCCAGCAATCCTACTCTTGGGCATATAATTAGATAAAACTTTCACTGGAAAAGTTACTTGCACCCCTATGTTCACTGAAGCATGATTCACAATAGACAAGACATAGAAACAACTTAAATGTCCATTGACAGATGAATAGATTAAGAAAATGTGGTATATATACACAATGGAACACTACTCAGCCATAAAAAGAACAAAATAATGCCATTTGCAGCAACATGGATGACTCTCATACTAAGTGAAGTAAGTCAGAAGGATAAAGACAAATACCATATGATATTGCTTATATCTGGAATTTAATATACAGGACAAATGAACCTATCTACAGAGGAGAAATAAACTCATGGACTTAGAGAACAGATTTGGGGTTGCCAAGGGGGAAGGAATGAGATGGACTGAGAGTTAGGGGTTAGTAGATGTAAACTATTGCATTTGGAGTAGATAAGCAATGAGATCCTGTTGTGTAGCACTAGGAACTATATCTAGCCACTTGTGATAAAACATGATGGAGGATAATGTGAGAAAAAGAAATGTGTATATATATATGTGTGTGTGAATGTATATATATATATGAATGTATATATATGTGAATGTATATATGCATATATATATGCATATATATATGACTGGGTCACTTTGCTATATAGCAGAAACTGACAAAACAATGTAGAATCAACTATAATAGAAAAATAAAAACCTAAAAATAAGTAGAAGAAAGGAGTGTTTACAATGTATAGATTTGAGATTCAACTTTTTGCAAGTTTAGAGAAGAGAATGTGATGTTGGCTAACTAGGCACATTCCCTTCATTTTCGGAAGCTGTGAGTCCCTCCAAAGAGAAACATATGTATTTTTGTTTTAATACGAGGAAGAGAAAAGTGAAGAACAGCATGTGCCCTGGACATTCTGCCACTGAGGAAGACACTGGTTTTGGGTTTTCTTGTTTGTTTTCCAACAGCCCACTCCAAATCCCTCTAGTTCCTTTCCTACTGTTAAGAAAGGAAGGGTAGGGCTAGACTTAGCATGCGCACACACACTTCCAAACACAAGAAAGAACCTACAGATCATTCAAGAGTGCACTACTTTACAGCTATAAGTAAAGTGAGATACCACCACATTCAGCACTAGATCCTATGAAGTCCAGTCATTCTCCTGAGACCAAAACACACGGGTATAAATCCTAGATTTGGACACAATTTTAAGCAGTATCCATCCATAACCCCCACTCCCATCATGGCCCATGGATCTTAGATGAAGAATTCCTTCCATAGATAGTGTTTTAAAAAGAATGGGAAGAGAAATAAAATTGTCTTTGATAAACAGATTTATCAAAATCTCTTATCAAGGACAAAAATCTGCTGGAAAATATATTGTATATTATCAGCAACTACTTTTGCTTGGTTAATGTTTTCAGATAATCAGGCAGGATGAGTAATTTACCTCCAGGTTAAGTCCATCATTTCCATATACAATGCATTCGTTAGTGTATGCAGGGCTTTGTGCTATCTGTTTGATATTTATTTTATCTGCAAGATATTCCAAACATAATACATTTTTTAACTCTACATGACTTTAATTGCTTTACACTGAAAAGATAAACTAAAAAGCTCTGTAGCAAGGATGTGACATAATAATCCATGCATAGTATAAATCAATAAACTAATTTTACTCAATACATAAGGGTAGTTGTTATAAGTACATTTGTTTTAAGTAAATTTTTGAAATTTCAAAAAGAAAACATTTTAAATATTAAATGTGTTTTTGTGATATGAAGCTTTCTGTGGATGTCAAAATTTCATGGTTATGAAACAATACAGAAAACAGTATGTAAAAGAGTATGCCAGCTGTGTGTACAGAATGATTACCAAGAAAAAAAATGGAACATTATGTGATAATGAATAAATGCTAGAAAAAATACTCTAAATTTTTTTATGTGTCATGGAATAAATAACAGGGAGCTATTTGAATAATTTTCTAACTATCAATTTTCCTGTAACATTATTTTTCCACTTGTAAAATGAAACAAAATTGTTTTAAAGAGTAACTATATTGGACAGGGATATTAAATTTTTGTCTGGACATAAAGTTAAACAACAGCTACTAACCAGTTAGTTAGGCTGTCCCAGGCTCTAGAGTAAGTATGTTTAAATGCTTTGAATCCTTAATTTTCAAAAAAAAAACTTTTCAGAGAAAAAAAGGTTATCTCTCATTAGTAGATTAGGGAACTTAAACTCTAAGTCACAAGGCTAGTAAGAGACAGAATTGCAAAAGATACATGATTCTTTTTTATCCACCATATTCTTCAAGTTTGTGAAACCTAATGCTATACTACTTTACAGTCACGACCAATGAGTTTTCTAAATGTGGCCAAGTATGGAAGGTGTGGGGGATGGACTACTGAACACCTTATCCTTATTCCTGTTCTCTAATATTCACTAACCCAAGATCCAATAACACTTGTTACAGCAAAACTGTAACAGAAATGAACAAACCTGACTCCATATTGGACCCATTCCCGTGGTTTCCACCTTTGCAAGAGCTTGGCTATCTTCACTTGGCCATATTGGCCCTGACTCTTTGTAAAAGAATGTTTCCTACAGCCTGAAATATAAATGATAGACCATTCTCAAGGCTCTGACCTTTCAAGGAATCACAATTTTCCATTCACATAGAAATAAGAAGTTGCAAAACAGAAAATAACAATTGTCTTATCTATAAGAACACCGTGTCCAGATATGTATAGACAGTTGCAAGACCACAAGAATTCCAGCATTCAGAAGCTTACAACAACCAGCCATGCTCCTCACCTTTTAGTATAAAAGCTTCCTAATTCTAACTCAGATAAAAATGGTTCTTTGAGACACTAGTCCAACATCTCTTCAATCTGCTGGCTTTCCAAATAAGGTGGCTATTCCTTGCACTAATAATTTGTTTCTTGATTTATTGACTTGTCACACTGGGGAGCAATGCAAGCTTAAACTCAGTAACAAAACCACAATTTCAAAAGATCATGCTCAAACTGTCATTAGAGGAAGAATGTAATTCTTGTCTCAGTGGAATCTTTTTGTGTGTTTTTGCTTTCTGTTCTCTGAGATGGGGAGAGGGAAGAGCAGTAAATAAATTCGATTGTATTAGGCCTCATACATGTACCAGAAAATTTAAGGGTTTCAATGTTTAGATAGGTATTTAGAGGGACAAAACTGTTTGGTAATTATTTGCTAAATTTTGCGGAGGAATTTTAGAAAGTCTTTTCTGAAAATAGGTCTGTTTAACACTAAGACTATGACCACATTTACATAATGACGTACAAAATGCATAACTTCTTCAAAAGTCAACATATTTACAGCTTGATTGTGAGGAAGGGGCATACCCAGATAGCATTCTGACTCACTTATTTAAAGGCCAAAAACATATTTTTAGTGGACAGTGAGTATGAGGATATGTAGCTTTCAAAGGGGGAAAAACATAATTTAAAAATCACCATCATTTGTCTCATCCTTTATTTTGTTCCTGGGGTTTTCTTTTTTTCTCTTGGTATTTTCCACAGGAGAGTATTTCAAGACCAGGATTTATAGAATTTAAAAGGATTTTGTGCAAAAAGAAGCAGACACCATCCTGATTCTATCCTTCATACCTTACTCTGCAGGACTAATATGGAGAAAGCTTGAAATATCTGATGTTCAACAGTGATGACACCTAGATCTATCCTGTGCTACCAAAGGGAGGCAAAAATTTTTAAAGAAAAAAAGAAAAGCATGTAACAAAAGCATCAGTGAGCATTTTACCATAGGATAGCTATTTAATTGAACTCTAGAGCCTATTTTTGTGAATCCCATGGGTAATAGACACACAAACTTGTCCAGCCTCATTCTTTTCTCATAATAATGACCCACTGAAACATCACTGTCTGGCTAGAATACATGTACCCATCACTCATATTTGAGAAACTGTCCCTCTCTTACTACAGCTTCCCCATTAAAAAAAAATGTACATGCAAATTGTTCTCCATTACTGTTCTACATTTCATTCTGATAGTCCTTACTCTTTAGCCTTGGGTACCTGTTGCCCAAGTTCTCTGTCTGGCCTGATAGACTTCTCCATACATCATAGCCATTAACCATTTACCACTGATTCTAGGGTGGTTCTGGTTTTAAGGTGTTAACTTCTGCTCCTCATCCTGGCCCCTCATTTACTTTGCAGCTGCAATGTTGAACGGTATGTATTATACCGCAAGATAATGTGAGATGAACTTGCTTTCCTACATAATTATTGTGGGCAGATGGCACATCTAGAAATGGCTCCACGAGGAAAACAAAAAACACCAAAGCCAGCAGAGCTGATTCTCAGAATCTAAAGGCTTTTGAAATAACTTCTGGCTTCTCAGTTCAGGTTCTTTCTATGACTTTATTCAGAGTTATTTTGAGGACTGGTGTGAAACATGATACAGTAGATACTGTCTGGGATTCTTTCTAGACTGCTTTGTGCATAGAGCAAGATAATGTGAGATGAACTTGCTTTCCTACATAATTATTGGTGACTCACTCAGAGAAGAAACTGTGTAGGGGTCTCATTCTTATATTCTTATTAAAAGAAAGAGTCTCATTCTTATATTCTTATTAAACAGTTCGGAGCCACAGGGAGCCACTCATTGAAAGGATCAATCATTCAAAAAGTCCTTTCTACTTACCTTAAACAGTGGTTTCTTGATCTTGCTTGTTTGTCTGTTTAAACAGGGCTCTTCAGCATTTGTCCTGAATGTTATGAAAGACACTCGATCCATCTGCATTTATTATTGTGCCCCAACTAAGCATATCACAAAGATGTTTCCATGTAACACGTGTCCATCAAAGATGTTCTGCCAAGTGAACAAACACAAAAATAAAATAACTCACTTGGCAAATATGGTAAATGCTATATCCTTCAATCAGGAATTAACAGGAACATTATCATATTAAATATATATGTATATACATACACATACATACATAATAAATTTTATGTAAAATCTATAGTGCCCTGTAGAACTAGTACTTCATGAAACACCTGTTAGTTATCACTACACATCATCTTAGGGCCAAAATCAAAGTCCTTTTCTTTGTTCTTAGAGACATCAAACCACTGTGACAATTATCAAACAGAGGTCTCCAGGGATTCATGGTTTATTCATTTTTGTATCACCACACAGTGCCCAGCCAGCATGGAGTTGTATTTAGAGTCAGCGACCACTTAATATTTAATGAGGAGGAATTCCTGTTGTGTCTCAGTAACAACGAACCCAACTTGTATCCATGAGGATGTGGGTTCAATCCCTGGCCTTGCTTAGTGGGTTGAAGATCTGTCATTGCCTTGAGCTATGGTGTGGGTCACAGAAGCAGCTTGGATCTGGCATTGCTATGGCTGAAGCATTAGGCCAGCAGCTCCAGCTCCAATTCGCCTCCTAGGCTGGGAACTTCCATATGCCATGGGTGTGGCCCTAAAAAACAAAAAAGGAATATGTATATATACACATACATGAATAAACATATTAATCACTGACTAGAGTCTAGAAACACATTTTCTGTAAAAGAAACAACTTTAGTCATTGCTCATCGCACTGGACTTTTGCATGGGTTTAAAAAAAACCAACTACACAGGGGGAAAAAAACAGTTCAATAGCATGCCATCATTTATTCAAATAATTTATCACCTCTTTTGTCTCTAAACTACACTAAATTTTAAACTATGTTTCCAAGAGTTTGCACATCTTCTACCAAATGCTTGTGTCCTAGGTGAATACTTGGAGCTGTCTTATTTTTAGAGCTTCAGAGTTATAAATCCTGAGTGGGAAGAAGCATTTAAGACAGACCAACAGCTTCTTTTCCTAGATGTGGCAATGAAGATGGTTTGGAGCATTTGCCCAAGGTCAGAGCATGAGGCAATGAAGATGGTTCAGAACATTTGTCCAAGGTCACACAGGAAAAATTTTCATAGAGGTACTTTGTACTTTCTCCCCCACCCTCTGTGTGTCCAACAGTCCCTTGCACATTTAATATGAAAAATGCTATATTCATATTTATATCAATACCTTTCCTACAAACTACTTTTTACACAGACTGCCTTAAAAGTCTATTATCTTAAGACAATAGAAAAATTTCCTCACTAATCAATTAATTAGACTACTGTGTTACTTAATAAGAAATGATACACGGCAGGTGTAGTTTGGGAAAGAAAATCAGATAAAGTGGTGAGTGGGTGTCCACAAGAGCTTGTAAGATTAAAGGTGAAAGGAACCAGAATCAGTAACAAAAATTTCTTCAGTTGTCTGTGACCTCACTTCATTAGAAAGGTCTACTATGTATTGTTTGTAAAGGATACATCTGACAATCAAAGTTTAAACTGAAAGAATTAGGAAATATTGGGATAGGAAAGTGGTTTCAGTATTACTCTCGGAAAGAGTAAACTTTGAATAAATTTATCATTTGAAACGAGAAGTTATTTACTTTTATAAAAGATAGACCACATGGTGATAGTATGACAGTTTGAAAACAATTTATAAGAAAAAAATAGGGGAGAATGGATAAATTTATAATTAGAGTAGCTTTTAACATAAATATCAATCTTTCAAGGGAGTTCCCGTCATGGCACAGTGGAAACGAATCCGACTAGGAACAATGAGGTTGCGGGTTTGATCCCTGTCCTTGCTCAGTGGGTTAAGGATCCTGCATTGCTGTGAGCTGTGGTGTAGGTCACAGACATGGCTCAGGTCTGGCGTTGCTGTGGCTCTGGCATAGGCTGGCCGCAGTAGCTCCAATTACAGCCCTAGCCTGGGAACCTCCATATGCCGTGGGTGTGGCCCTGAAAAATACCAAAAAAAAAAAAAATCTCAATTTTTCAAAAGTTCAAAAATGAGTAAATATAGAGCTTTTTATAGTAAGGTTAAAAAAAAGTAATCATTCAACAGTTAAACTTTCTATATGCAGCAAAACAACACATTGTAATTTTCTTAGAATGTAGATATAGACCAATTGTATAAGAGACCACAGGAACATCTCAATAAATTCCAAGAACTAGAAAATGTGAAGGCCATTTTCTCTGTCACGAAGCAATAAAACTAGGAATGAATAGCAACATTTTAACCAAAAAGTTATAGGGAAAAAAAGGGAGACAACTTTAAGGACTTTTCATTTTATTCTCAGAAGGTTAGTTAAAAAGATTCATGTGTTTACAAAGTCTAAAGAGAGAGTTAAAAATAATCTGTTGTCAGAAATATGTACAAGGGAAAGAAAAATCTGAGAGCTGAATTTAAAGTGCGGCTGGGCATACAGATCTGTAGACTTAATCCTGCAGAAAATTGCATCAATGGAATAGAAAACAAACAAGGCAGTATACTTGAATTTAATGGAGAAAGCTAAAGAATAAGAACTACAAAAGGAGTAAGAGTTTGGAGGAGATGAAGGTCCACAAAATCTAGTCCAGATGGGCTAAAACACTTAGCATTCACTTCCAATGAAAACTCTTTGTCAATGAGAGTAGAGTTCCCCTTACAAAGATGAGGACAAGTCTTTAGAAATTAATATCCAGTTCAATTTAAAGGGCAGTGTGCTAAAAGCATTACAAAAATCTCAGGAATAATATAGAAATGCTTGACTTCAAAAGTATACTTAGTAATAATCAAGACATTTGGAGGATTAAGGAGAAAGTCAGTATGTGCTCAAAAAGGAACATGCTAATTTTATGCACAAGAATGTCTTCTGTGTCTTTAAATTCCTACAGTCTCACGAGTGGGAGACTAAATATATGAGACCTAAGAGCTTCCAGCCCCCACACTCTTAGGCTCCAGTATGTGCAGCGCTAAGATCATGTAAAGAATCTAGGAAAGCTTAAATTCCTCTCTAGCTGCCACTGTCAGTAAGTCCAAGACAAAAGAAGCAGAAAGCAATGTCTACCTGAAATGAAACATTGACTTTGACCTGTTTTCTCCACTAATATATTTTCTGAGTGCTTTTTATCATGGCAGATATCATTCTCATAATTTAATTCTCACAACGTTTTTATTTAAAAAAATTATTTTTATTGTAATTTCCCAAACACAACTTTTTTTTTCTACTGTACAGCATGGTGATCCAGTTACACATACATGTACACATTCTTCTTTCTCCCACTATCATGCTCCATCATAAGTGACTAGACATAGTTCCCAGTGCTACAAAGCAGGATCTCATTGCTAATCCATTCCAAAGGCAAGAGTCTGCATCTATTAACCCCAAGCTCCCAATCCAGCCCAGTCCCTCCACTTCCCCCTGGGCAACCACAAGTCAATTCTCCAAGTCCATGATTTTCTCTTCTTGGAAAGGTTCATTTGTGCCATATATTAGATTCCAGATATAAGTAATATCATGTGGTATTTGTCTTTCTCTTTCTGACTTCACGTAGTATGAGAGTCTCTAGTGCCATCCATGTTGCTGCACGTGGCATTATTTATTCTTTTTTTATGGCTGAGGAGTATTCCATTGTGTATATATACCACATCTTCTAATCCAATCATCTGTTGATGGACATTTGGGTTGTTTCCATGTCTTGGCTATTGTGAATGGAGCTGCAGTGAACATGTGGGTGCATGTGTCTTTTTCAAGGAAAGTTTTGTCTGGATATATGCCCAAGAGTTGGGGTGCTGGGTCATTTGGTAGTTCTATGTAGAGATTTCTAAGGTATCGCCATACTGTTCTCCGCAGAGCTTGTACAAGCTTACATTCCCACCAACAGTGCAGGAGGGTGCCCTTTCCTCCACACTCTCTCTATCATTTATTATTTGTGGACTTATTAATGATGGCCATTCTGACTGGTGTGAGATGGTATCTCACGGCAGTTTTGACTTGCAATTTTCTAATAATCAGAAAAAAAATCTCACATCAACAACGTAACCCACCACCTAAATGAATTCTAAAAACAACAACAAACAAAACCTAAAGTCAACAGAAGGAAGGAAATCATGAAGATTCAAGAGGAAATCAATAAAATAGAGATTAAAAAAACAATAGAAAAAATGAAAAAAACAAGAGCTGGTTCTTTGAAAAGGTAAACAAAATTGACAAACCTCTGGCCAAACTCCCACCAAAAGAGGAGAAAAAAAAACAAATAAACAAAATAAGAAGTGAAAAGGGAGAACTAGCAATTGCTAATACAGAAATACAAAAATCCACGAGAGAATACTATTAACAATTGAGAATACTATTAACAAATTTGACAACCTAGAAAAAATGGACAAGTTGCTAGGGACTTACAGCCTACCAAAACTGAATCAAGAAGAAATAGATCAACTGAACAGAATGATCACTACAAATGAAACCGAATATGTCATAAAAACACTACCTTCAAATAAGAGCCCAGGACCACATGGCTTCACAGGTGAATTCTACCAAACATAAAAAGAGGAAAACATACCCAACCTCCTTAAACTTTTTCAAAAGGGTGAAGAAGAAGGAACACTCCCAAAGACATTCTATGATGCCACTCTCTCCCTGATACCAATATCAGACAAAGATACTACCAAGAAAGAAAACTATAGGCCAGTATCTTTGATGAACATAGATGCAAAAATTCTCAACAAAATTTTAGCCAACTGAATCCAACAACACATAAAAAAGATTGTACACCACGACCAGGTGGGATTCATCCCAGGTGCACAAGGATGGCTCACCATATGCAAATCAATCAACGTCATACACCACATTAACAAAAGAAAAGTCAAACACCACATGACCATCTCAATAGATGCAGAAAAAGCACTTGACAATGTCCAACATCCATTCATGATCCAAACTCTTACCAAAGTGGGTATAGAGGGTACATACCTTAGCATAATAAAAGCCATTTATGACAAACCCACAGCAAATGTAATACTCAATACTCAATGGAGAAAAGCTGAAAGCCTTCCCACTAAAATCTGGAACAAGACAGGGATGCCCACTCTCACCACTGCTCTTCAACATAGTATTGGGAATCTTAGCCACAGCAACCAGACAAACAAAAGAAATAAGAGGCATCCAAATTGGAAGAGAAGAGTTTGTAAAACTGTCACTGTAGGCAGATGACATGATACTAGATATAGAAAATCCTTGGGACTCAACCCCAAAACTACTTGAACTGATCAACAGATTCAGCAAAGTAGCAGGATATAAGCTTCACATTCAGAAATCAGTCCCGTTTCTGTATACTAGCAATGAAATGTTAGCAAAGGAATGCAGAAATACAAAACCTTTTAAAATTGCACCCAAAAAATCAAATACCTGGGAATACACCTGACCAAGGAGGTAAAAGACTTATATGCTGAGAACTATAGAACATTCATCAGGGAAATTAAAGAAGGTGTAAAGAAATGGAAAGATATCCCATGCTCATGGGTGGGAAAAATTATTATTTTTAAAATGGCCATACTACCCAAAGCAACCTGCAGAATCAATTCAATCCCTATCAAATTACCCAGGGCATTTTTCACAGAACTAGAAAAACAATACAAAATTTTATATGGGACCACAAAAGACCCAAAATTGCCAAAGCAATCCTGAGGAACAAAAACCAAGCAGGAGGCGTAACTCTCCCAGACTTCAAGAAACATTAAAAAGCCACAGTCATCAAGACAGTGTGGTACTGGTACCAAAACAGACATACAGACCAATGGAGCAGAATAGAGAACCCAGAAATAAACCCCAATGCCTATGGTCAATTAATCTTTGACAAAGGAGGCAAGTACATAAAATGGGAAAAAGACAGTCTTTTCAGCAAGAATTGCTGGGAAACCTGGACAGCTGCATCCAAATAATTTAAACTAGAACACACCCTCCTACCATGCATGAAAATAAACTCAAAATGTCTTAAAGACTTAAACATAAGACAAGATACCATCAAACTCCTGGAAGAGAACATATGTAAAACATTCTCTGACATCAACCTTATGAATATTTTCTCAGGTCAGTCTCCCAAGGCAACAGAAATAAGAGCAAAAATAAACCAATGGGACCTAATCAAACTGACAAGCTTTTAAACAGCAAAGGAAACCAAAAATAAAACAAAAAGACAACTTACAGAATGGGAGAAAATACTTTCAAATGATGCAACTGACAAGAGCTCAATCTCTAGATTATACAAGCAACTTATATAAATCAACAGCAAAAAAGCCAACAACCCAATTGAAAAATAGGCCAAAGATCTGAATAGACATTTCTCCAAGGAAGATAAACAGATGGCCAATAAGCACATGAAAAAATGCTCAACATCCCTGATTATTAGAGAAATACAACAACCCTTTAAATTGAGTATTAGGTCTATCCCATTTTTTTAAGATATGGAAATGAGGCAGAATGGAGTTAAAGAACATGACAGAGGTCACACAACCAGAAGGTGTCAGAGATGTGTCTTGAACTGCTCTAAGCCACTGGGCTACACTGCTGCTCTATGCAACTTAGTTTTTTGGGATATTTTCCTTCTCTGTATCACTAGCATCCCTACTAACTTTCTTTGCATGAGATATTATGTCCCTGTTATCCTGATTTCCTGGAATTTTACTCTAGAAGAATTTAAGACTGTGGATCTGAGAGCTGCACCTGCTTGAGTAAATGGTCTGAACGTATGTACCCACTTCCAGTAATTCTCTACAACTTGGCCCTCTGGTTTTTTGGACTGGTTTTTTGGTTAGGAAGTGGAAAAGACCTGTGTTTTGCAGAACATCAAATAATATGAACTTTAAATGGACATTTTATGGAAACAATAGTGCTTTGTGTTCAATAAAATATATGTGAAATTATGGATTATATAATATTTAACCAATTTCTTTAATAAGGAATTTCTCAAAACTTTTCCTATGCTAATGTGGCACAAGCCAGATTTCTCAGGTATTTTCTACAATATACATTGAATTTTCTTTCTTGTCAGAAAAACTTTGGGAAGTGCTACACTATACAATTATTTGTTATTTGAATAATCATGTCATCAGAATCTTTGTGAAAATGGATAATATTATGCTTAGACAAGAAGCTTGGACTCTGGGCCTAATGTCATAGAAATCAATTAGAGCAAAGGAACAAATCTTCTGTTTCTGTTGTGTCAGGAGATGGACTATATATAAACAGCTAACCTCCATCTTTATTTTTTAGAAGAAAGAAGGAACTGTTTTGAGCCACTGAGTTCAGTCCTATATATTTGTTTCATCCTTTCTGACATAAATTTTTATAACAAATGAAGTCTAGCTTGCATGTGAAGAAGCAGAATAAGCAAGAGAAACTCCATTAGGTTAAATCCCTGAAGGATGGGGAGTGTGACTCAGGTGTGTATGTCAGCTTCTCAATTCCATTTCAAAATGAACCTTCTCACCAGAGCTAGAAAGAAACCTCTGCTTATCTACGGCATCAGGCAAGATTAGGATCTTTCCATTTATGTTGGATTGAAGTGTTTCTTTCTTATTTAAAGCATAGAGCTAATTCTCATAATACTGGATGTCCAGTACCACAGAACACATCATTCTTGGTTCATTAGTAACACTTTGGTAATCCTGATGATCAAACTTCTGAGAGCAGTCTTCACTAGGTCACATCAGCACTGACAGATCACAATGGAAAGTGGGAAAATAATGGACTAGCAAAACGTTTTAAGTAACTGTACATTTTCCCCAAATGGATTACATATAAAAGATACACATGTATATACACACATGTACATATTATACATACCTAGGTTTTATGTATTATGCCTGTATATATACAAACATACACGTTATATATTAAAGGAAATAACAGATTGACAGTTTTAGATGCAGTCTAATACAGTTTGTTCTTAAATTCTTAAGCTAGATCTATAGATAATCGATCAAACTAAATAAGATTTTTTCCCCCTTCCTGCCTTTCTTTCCCCTCTTGGACACTCTTAAACACTCTCCCCACCCTTGGGTCCCCAGAAGTATTCCTGTTTGATAAGTACCACAAAATACAAGAATGTAACTAATTCACAGATTCCATACAAGTGACCTGGTTAAAAAAAAAAAAACAAAAAACAGAACCAAGAATTAGTTTTTGCTTCTTGATAATTTTAGCAAACTCTAGGATAATTTTCCACCATTCTATAATTTCTACATAAAACTTATTTATTCTGGGCTCCTTATCTGTGCCCCTTGTATCTGCTTCATTAGTTTCAAGTCTTTTATCTCTTGCTCTCCTCTGGAGACTCCTGGAACATCACACTCTGCTGGTGTCCTTGCTGGCTCTTTACTTACAGTGCCTGTAATACTCTGGCACTTAGTCCTAGGTGTTCTGTTCTGATGTATTAGATTGCAAATGTGGCCTCAATTCTTAGTAGCTCTTTCCATAAATCTACTGGGTTTCAAGCTGGGGTCTCAAGAGGCACTGCATACATCCATCCTCTCTTTGAGATCCCTACATCATCACCAAGTGAACAAGCCCAAGGTAGCCTAGAAGATGAAAATGATGAAGCAGACATGAGCCAGCCCAGCTGAACCATGATGGACCCCCCTCCCCCAGCCCTAAACTGATTTAGCAGCTGTCTATGGAAGCATGGGTGACACCTGACCAAGGTCATGTTAGCCTGACTCAGATAAAAACTGCCTCATTGACCCTGGTGCAAATTAACAACCGCCAAAATGGTGAGCTCAATAATTGCTAGTTGTTTTAACTTGTTTAGAGGTGATTTGGTAAGCAACAATAGGTAATAGGTACACATTTATTTCCCTCTATTATCATCTGTCACAGACTCAAAGTTTTTGTTTGCTGTTTACTTATGCATTGGTTATTTCCCTGCATATGTAGAATGGTTGATTTATTTGTCTTGTTCCCTGATGCATTCATACACTTAGGGGCTGAAGTGGCACACTGAAGTGTCCTAGAGAATAGTTGCTGAATAAGTGAACACATGATCAGGTGAATAAATGTTAATAAATAAAATGTTCCAAAAGCACCTGGATACAAAGAAACATTTCTATCAGTTATATTAGGGATAATTTTATTCTCACTTGAATTCCTCAGTAACTTATGTGTATTGTTAAAGTACATGTCCTATTTTTTTTCAATTCTTTCTTTATCACTGTTATCTACTTATTTTTCCATGTGTCTAACATTTTAAAATTATAGATGTTCTATTATAGTTAAATATCTTTAATCAAGTATTCAGTTAAAATAAACTCGGTCACAATTATGTATCCACTAAATACACAATACTGTTTTTTATGCCACTAAATATACAATAATCATAACATGGTATTAAGACATGAATACAAATCAAAACCTCAACTAGATATTCTTGTATTCCACACAGATGTTTAGCATGGTCTCAGAGTCTTACGAGTTGCTGGAGTTGGTCTGCAAATTTGCTTCTGACCTTCCTGGTGGCTTTATGTGTCCTCTTCTTCTTATAAGGATGACAAACCAGGGGAAATGATCACATGATGACCTTATCCCTGCACCCTCCGTCGTGCCCTCCACTCATCTCATGCCCACAATTCTAGAGGAAGGTGAGGCTATTTTGCCTACTACCTGGCAGGAAATCGGCTTCCCACTCCTATGTGACAGGTGGCTCCCAGACAGGTAGGCTGGTGGAGCTGGGCTTCCTTTCATGCTGTCAAGGAGCAGTGGCATCCTGCTGGTTGAAATCCACAGCCTCCCCGGCACAATGAAAGTCTCCCCTTCTTTTAATTCTCCTCCTCACAGATCTTTCAGGGATTTGCTCCTGTTGTGAGCAAGGCTGTTGCAGTTGGCAGAGCTCTGCTGTGGTCTACTTATCCCAGGGAAGTGCATCTCCATCTGTGTGGGGCATCTGCCTTCATTCTGCCATCTGACTTGTCTTAGAGCAAACATCCAGACTTCCCTGAGGGAACCGGAGAGAAGCCCAGAGCTAACCTCAGTCTAATATGGCACCTGAGTCAACATTTGCCTTTCAGTCCCATGCTTATCAAACTTCAATGTGCCTACAAATTATCTGGGATTCCTGTGAAAATGCAGATTCTAATTCATAAATTCAGGTGTTGGCCTAGGATTCTGCATTTCAAACAAGCTTCCAGGTGACGCTGATGCTGCTGGACTAAGGAGGGTGGGCACTTTAAAGGAGCAAGGCTTTAATCAGAACCTTTAGCTAGTTTGTCTCCAGTCTCTGAGCTCCCATGACAACCCAACTGTAATTTCATCTGTGGACTTGGTAGTGTTTTCCTGTAATCCCAACTAACTATACACCTATCACCTGAAACTGGGCTAACTCATCATCCTAAGCCTCACCACCTCAGTGCTAAAGCATATACATTGAGCTAAACTGATGAAGAGGAAAAGAAACAAAACACAATACAACTTACTTAATAATTAGTAAGTCAATAAATTGACCCGTAGATCAACCTTTATCCCTGTTTTATTTCATTCCTGATTTAGTATTTTGTGCTTGTTAGAGCCTCTAGAAAGGAAATTAAAAGAAAGACAGAGAGTTAATTCCATTAAATCCAATTCATTTCAACTTAAAGAAAAGGAATTTTTTAACTAGGTGCTTTGAAGAGACCAAGAACAATCACAGCCTATTTCAAGGGCTTTACGATGCCACTAAGTAAACAGATGGTGATGGGAAAAGGAGGACAAGTAGAAGAAATGTCTGCAGACTCTACTGCAAAACAGAGGGGCAGCACGAGCCAAGTGCTACTGGGTAGGCAAGATGGGAAAGAACTTCAGGGTCTTGCTACTCCAAGTGTAGTCCATGTGCCAGCAATATCAATACCACTTGAGAACTTGTAAGGAATGGCAATTCTTGGACCCACCCCAGAACTACTCAATCACAGTTGAGGGTACGCCAACAATCTGTTATAACAAGCCATCTAGGTGACTGTGATATACAGTCAAGTTTGAAAACCACTGGGATAAAATATGCT
This sequence comes from Phacochoerus africanus, assembly GCF_016906955.1. Taxonomy (NCBI): domain Eukaryota; kingdom Metazoa; phylum Chordata; class Mammalia; order Artiodactyla; family Suidae; genus Phacochoerus; species Phacochoerus africanus. The sequence goes on along the minus strand of NC_062544.1, from coordinate 100,868,400 downwards.
AAATGCTATCAATAACTAAGGAAACAGAAGTACAGTGGCGTTAGAATAATACTAATCAACAGAAATATAATACAAGCCATGTATGTAACTTTAAATTTCTTATTGTCACATCAAAAATGTTAAAAAGAAAGTATAATTTTAATAATATATTTTATTTAGCCCCAAATAGCCAAACTATTATTAACATGGAATCGCCATAAAATTCTTAATGAAAAAGTTTCCATTCATGTTTATTTTTTATTTTTTTTGGTAATAAGTCTTTGAAATCCTGTGTGCATTTTACACTTTCAGAATCTTTGAATTCATACTAGTCACATTTCAAGGTTTTAATAGGCCCATGTGACTAGTAGCTAGCATACTGGACAGGGCAGGTTTTGATGTTACTATTTTGAGTGTAGTCCCTGGACCACCAGCATCAGAATCACCTGTTACATCTAGAATACATGGGCAATTGGGCCTTATTAAACAGCACAGGGAACTGTGTGTGATTGGGTCACTTTCTCTTGTAACAGAGATTGAAGAAATAAGTAAAGAAACTATACTTTAAATTTAAAAAATGAATTTGCACTCTAAAAAAACCTCCAGAAAATCTGTGTGTACTCTGCAACTTCAGAAGCACTGCCTTTGAAAGTGCTAAAGTCCACATTAGGAAAGCATTTCTCATCTTCCTGCCTGGCAAAGACCCGGCTGAACCCTTCTAGTCTGAGCTCTGGGACCACGTTGATATGGAGGAGGTGGGGATATTGAAGAGGTAAGGGGGGAGGGTGCATTCTGGCTGGTACAATCAGAGACAGTTTGAGGAATCCTCAGGAATCCAAAAACACCTGAATTCCCACATGTAGAACTATGCAACCTGCCTCACCTCCTTCCCACCTATCTGCTCAGCATTACATGAAAATGATGTAACCATTGGATTGAGTATTAGATGGTTTTAAGCAGAAAAATTCTTAACATGGAAGAAGTTCCTGGGACGAGATAATAGAGTTGGTCTTGGTTAGGAAAAAAGAAGGCAGAGTTCTGGGAAGGCCCATGAAAGAAAGGAATCAGTGATGCCGTTGCCCACAGGAACAACAGAGCACATGGTGAAAATGAATCGGTTTATCAAAATAAGTGAAAAAAGCTCTCTCAACACCTGGGTTTTTGGAAGAAGGAAACAAGAAAGCCATACTGCCAGACCCCAGAGCATGCTAAGTGAGGACCTAAAATGGAAAAGATGAGAATCTGCAGGCAACTTCTTTCTGCTTTATCTTGAGCCAAACTAGTGGGATACAGTTCTATGTCTCCATATTTAGGGACCCTTTGCTAAAGGACTCAGTGAAAGTTGTAATGTCTTAAGTATAATTCTAAGACAACAAGTTAACATATCTGAAAAGTCTTTTATTGGTAGGGAATAAGGCAGTGAAAGCAGAGGGGTTATTCCTGAGGGATGTGTCACAAACGCAAGACATCTTAGGATTTATTCATAAAAGTAAATTTCAGCTCTTCTTTTTATGCCCCGATGAAGTTCTCTGGGAAATGCTAGCAGAGTGTTCTGGAGTATGCTTCTCAGAATATGGATGCACATAAACATAGCACTAAAGAGCTGAGCACAAAGACACAAACCCAACTACAGATGCATCTTTGTGAACAGCCCTGTTCAGAACAGACACATTTTGGGGAATTAGTAAATGCAAGTTTTTGCTTTTTATTGTTCACACTATAGGTAGCAAACCCTTTTTAAAAACCCCATAGCATGGTTTTAAAGTCACCCCAGGCATACATTTAAAAAGTTTTGTTGTTGTTCCAGGCAGTACCTTTTTAGGAAACAAGTGATGATTGCTGTTATTACTGCCTGACACATTCCCAAAGCTCCAACTCTCATTTATGCAGAAGTCAAATTCAATTATTTCTCATTTTTCTCCCTTAAAGGGCCCAACCTTATGTACAACTAAACTGTGTAGAACAAAACTCACTGTACATGCTGGCCATGCTGGGGAAAAATAAATGATAAGAAAGCAAAAACATAAAATAATTTCAATTACATCCACTAAGACCCATTTTGGCTGCACACAGGCAGGCATATTTATTGGTCATGTAATAGTCACCATGTTTAGAATGCAGCCCCATGACTCCTCATACACATCATCTCACTAAGACTGTCTGTGAGCAAAATGGATAAAAGCCTCTCTGAAAGATCCACCGGTCAAATGCCTATGGGGCTTAGAAGCTGGGGTTTATTTAGGCTGTTTTTAGCCCAGGAAGAATCCAGAACACCAGCTGGAATGATCACCCAAAGTCTTTCTTTATAAGGACAGACTTAAAACTGTGACTCTGGTCTAGGCTGTTAGACATTCCTGACAACTTTCCCACCCTTGCTGAGTCCATGGATGTAGGCTTCAAACACCGGCTCACAATGGCCCCCTCCAGCCACCAACACACAGAGACACATAGCCATTCACATAGGTGCTGACCACTTGAGGGGCCTCAAGCTTGCCGTTTTGGCTCTATGGCTCTGCAGCAAATCAGAGTTTGTCATTTTTTATAATCTCCCTCCTCTCAGCTAAATTTTTCTTCTGCACAATTTCACACTGAGCTATATTTTCTGGACCTTGCACTTTCTTTTGTCATTAAGACACTCTTATTTATATTGTAAAAAGTGGCACAAAGTCCTACTTGACAAAAAATTCCCTTTGTAAACAGATGGAATACAAATTATGGAATAATAGAATTCAATGGTTAAAAAGCACTGTTTGGTCAAATGTAAGACTCATAAACTCCCAGCCATCCAACAGATAAATGAATTCTTCTTGTTGGAAAAATTGATGTAAATGAGTATGTGCAGCCATACACTTTTCTCAAAGGACTTGGCCTTCAGAGTCAATTCTTCTAAAAGGCCAAAAATGTTGAGTGGAGAGAGATCTCCCCCCAGAGTGATCTCTAACAACCACAGAGGGTGTTTTATCAAGGTGGAGGCCTCCTCCATATGTCTCCAACATGGCCCTGGGATAAGGCTGGGCAGGAGCTCTTCCAAGAAGATAGTCTGAAACAACACATTTTCCAGATCTTCCTGTTCTAGGGAGAAAGGATCACATCCAGCAAGTGTGTTGAGTTTCTCGGAGTCTGACTTTGTGGAATTAGTATGAGAAGATGAGAGTGGGTGTGCATAAGCCATTCCAGCAGCATGGATAAGATAGAGACTGTGCATAAACTTGGAATCAGAACACTAGGGATGCACGCTTGCATCTGCTGACTGACCTTGGAGCAATCTCATATGCCTTTGAGCCTCAATTTCCCCACCCATGTAATGGATATATGACCCACCTCCAAATCAGTAGTATGGATTGCCGTGGATAGCACCTATCAAGACACTATAACAACTGTCACAACTGTAAAGCCCAAGAGAAGTGGGAGTGACGGCTATAAGCAAAACTCTTATTTCACATTAGTGAAGGCCAGCAGCAACCTGGTCCTCTTCTCCCAGGCCAAAGCACTGAGACCCAGGTATCAGAGAATAAAGTGATTGTCTTTTAGCCAAAAAAAAAGCTTTCTGTGGGAAGCAGAAAGAGAACTCAACAGAAGGCTGCCTCTGGGGCATATGCTGTCCCAACACCACCATCACTAGCATCAACCCATTGTTAACCTCACCATGCATGGCACAATGGAATAAGTCCCAGAGAGAATGTAAATAGCACACTAAGAGAGTGATAAGTACAGAGATTCAGTCTTTCTTGACCTGCACAAGTTTTTAGAGACATGATGGTATACAAGCAGGGCCTGAGAGAAGGCAGGCAGTTGACTGAGAGGTTAGCTAAAGATTTAGCAAGATGAGGAACGTTCTTTAATTCAGGGCTTGAGGAATTATTCCAATGTCTCTGCACCAGTAGGTCAGGAAACACTGTTCAGGGACTGTTTGAAAAGGGTGTGTTTCAGGGCTGCCTTTTCCATAGAGTGCTCCAGCCCAGCAAGCTCTATCCACAGAAAAAGGGGAAACATGGCATCCTCAACTAACGCTCAGCTGTTAGGATCCCAGCATCTGATAAGAGAGAACCTAGGAGGTAGATGTCAGCCTGGCTGATACTTGGTCCCTGCCTCTATGAAAGCAGTAGAGAACCTCTCTCAATTCCAGCAGAGGGCTCTCAGGCAGACAGTGCTATGGAAGGCCAAAAGCCCCTCCAGTCCACAGAATACGCTGTTGTCAACATATTCATAGCAGGGTTTCTGTGGTCAAGAAGATCTTCTGCAGAAAGTACATCACATTGCTTACAGGGATTTTATGTCTGATGGCCAGGCTGTTGTTTAATGAGAACCATGCTATAGTAAATATGCCTCAGCTCCATTAAATTGATGTCCAGAGGTGAAAACAGCCCTATAGATGTGATTGACAATTCGCTTCATGCTACTCAATGAACCTCCTAATGTTGATGTTAAAAGCACTTTAATAGGTGAAGTGTGAGCCTCATTTTTAACTTCTCCCCCACCACCCAAAATGTTGTTTGCTTCTCTGAATACCTCTAGATATTTGAACAGTATAGATCATTCTACCATTTCAGTCAAATCTTTTTTTTTTTGTCTTTTTGTCTTTTTAGGGCCACACCCACAGCATATGGAGGTTCCCAGGCTAGAGGTCTAATTGGAGCTATTGCTGCTGGCCTATACCACAGCCACAGCAACTCAGGATTGAGCCGTGTCTGTGACCTACACCACAGCTCACAGCAATGCCGGATCCTTAACCCACTGAACGAGGCCAGGGATTGAACCTGTAATCTCATGGTTCCCAATCAGATTCTTTTCTACCACGCCATGACGGGAACTCCTACTTCAGTCAAATCTCAATTGTTCACTGCAATAGTGACTATGTGTCACAAAATATACCAAAATCCTCAAATTACCTCCAATCTCAATTTGAAAATTCACAGTTTAGAAATATGACTTTAAAAGCTGTTTGAAATTCATCCCCTTCTTCCTTTTCTTCTGCCCTTTGTTTTATAAAGTTGCCACAAATCAGGCTTGAGAGGTCGAGGGGAAGGGAGGCAAAATTCTATAATTGCAGAAGCTTGAAAAACTTGACTGAGTGATCTTGGACATGTTAATTAAACTCCATGGGTGGAAGTCCCTCCATCTGTCAAGTGTGAAAAATAGGATAATATACCTGTACGTTATACCAAGGATTTTTCTATGAATAAAATAGTGCTTCTGAACATGTGCTTCTTAAACTGTAAAGAATCAAAAGAACATAAAACATGATACTCATGAGCAAAGCACACAAATTTTAAGGATAACATGTTGCAAAACAGTATATATTTAAAAACAACAAGAAACAGTAAGGATTGCTATTAAACATATCAGATGGATCATGTGTGTTTATCCTTTTTTTTTTTTTTTTGCAATGAACTCTAATGACATAATAGCAGAGGAATTTAACAGGGCATCCAAAAAGAGCCATAGGTAGGGGAAATAGCAATGGTAAAGAAGAGATCTGATAACATTTGAAAGTAAATGGACAATTGGAACTGGAGTTAACAGAGAAAAGGAAGCTATACATAAAGTTCCTGCAGAAGGGAACATGGTTTACAAAGAACAACACAACCTTTAGTCCTATGTAAGACTCGGAGGATCCAGGTCACAAGGAGGGATTGAGTGAGGCCTGCATCTGAACACAGCTGAATTATCTGAAAATCTACCAAGTAAACACTTAAGCTTTCACTATTCCCCACCCCATGTGAAGAGAAGCTTCCTCTCTACAAGAATGAAATAGCTCCAAAGAAATTATCTCCCTCCAGACAATGACATGTGGTGATGATCCTCCAGCAAAAGCTTTCTCTGCTGCAAATCACCTTACAGTGAAACCACAAAGTATATGTCATGTGCCTGTACACAGAGTTTTTGTGCCTCCATCTTAAAAATAAAATGGTATCCAAAGAACACCAACAAATGAATAAAATTCAACATAAAAAAGAACAGCAACAAAAACAAATAGAAAAAGAGAAACCTAAAAGAAACGGAAAATGTAGAGAGCAAGAATTAGGTAAATAAAAATAAAAGCAAGTTTAAAAGACAAACCAGTATATTCTATGAGAAATAAGAGCAGATTCTGTAAAAATAAGTATTTTTTAAAAAAACTCATAAATGTTGAAATCTTATATCAGGGACATTTTTGAAAGGTAGAAAACTTTGAATCTCAAAAGTTTCAGAGCACTTTCAAAGAGCAGAAGTAAATGAGCGTGATTGAAGAGAGAATAGATATGATAATAAAATTAAAAGATAAATACAGAGGATGTAAATAGAATAATCAGAATAAATAAAGCGATTGTAAATGGAATAATAAGGGAAGAAATTATAAAAAAATAATCACAATTATAGTATTAAAGAATAATATAAGAAAAACTTCCAGTATTGAGGGTTAGGAATCACCAGAAGAAAAAAATAAATAAACAGAGATGCCAAGATAAAAAAAGAAGCACAACACACACACCCACAAATGCTATACAATGTATAGTATAGTGATGTTTCAGTACAGTGAGCATGAAGAGAAGCACCTAAAAGCTTTTAAAGCTGAACAGTTAGGTCATATGTAATAGAATAGGATCTAGAATTGCAAAGGACTTTTCAACAGCTGCATAGGAAACTAAAAAAAAGAATGAAGCATCACTTTCAAAATTCTGAGTTTCAACCTAGAATCCTTATTCAGCCAAACTGCTCAACCATGTAAAAGAAAGGAAACTCCAATAACAAACAATAACTCCTCTTAAAAGAAATCACTGGAGGAAACAGCCTATCAAAAATGGGTATGAAAGCATAGAAAGATATGGATGCATGGTATCTGGCAGGACTGTGTGAAAGGAAACCAGTCTTTCCTGGAAGGAAAGGAAGAGGATGATCTCTAGGGTTGTGTGTTTTAACTTAGAGCTCATTTGAAAAGCAGTGTTTGATAGATCTATTGGAACACTTGAAAAGACATTTGTAAGACACTTGCAGCTAAATCAGTGAATGAAATAATTAGGTAAATATTAATTCTAAGAAAAAAATTGGAGTTCCCTTGTGGCACAGCAGGTTAAGGACCTGGCCACTGCAATGGCTTGGGTCTTTTCTATGGCCAGGTTCAACCCCTGACCCAGGGGGAAAAAAAAAACCTTTAAAAATTTAAATTGTAAAAATAAGAAAGAAGGAATCCTTTAATCAGCAGAGGATATCATTTACATAGAAATAGTAAACATTGCGATTGAAACAACTATAATAGATCAGAGTGGGGATATGTGTAGGCAAAACAGAGTCATATGAACCATCACAGGAAGGTTATGACTTGATAAATAAAAAAACCCAATACAACCACAATTTTTAGAAATATGAGGATACAAATCAGGAAAAAAACCAAGAAGAGTTAAAAATATATTGCCCTGTAGAGCAGGACTGAATGGGGAAAGATTTCTCACATTAAATCCTTTAGTCCCACTTGAATTTTTTTTTTATGCCTTTTTCTAGGGCCACACCCTCAGCATATGAATGTTCCTGGGCTAGGGGTCTAACCGGAGCTATAGCTGCCGGCCTATGCCAGAGCCATAGCAACTCAGGATCAGAGCCACGTCTGTGACCTACACCACAGCTCAGGGCAACGCCAGATTGTTAACCCACTGAGCAAGGCCAGGGATCGGACCTGCAACCTCATGGTTCCTAGTCAGATTCGTTAACCACTAAGCCACGACAGGAACTTCCAAGTCCCACTTGATTTTAATTAATATCTATTTACTTGTATAATTTGATAAAGAAAAATAATTGAACAGTTTAATCAGAATTAGGTTCGTTTACTAATGGACTCAGTAATTGTGATTCTGGACAATTAACTTTGCTATGGTTCAACGCCCATATCTATAAAATGGAGAAGATGATAACCTACCTCAAAGAGTTGTGATGGAGATTGTCTATGAAAATCTGTAAAAAGCATAGTTTGGGCATTCTTAACGCCCAAACAAACCCAAAAACCTTGTCATCATTTTACCTCCCCTTCCTCCTCTTCCTTCTTTACCTGAGCCAAGAGTTTTCACCCAACAACACAAAGGTTAATCAGGCTCACAGGTGCACAGCCCTTTACTCCATCTCAGTCTATCCTTCAGAGTCTATTTGGGAAATAGATAGCTGCTTTCATCCTAGAAGCTTTGCTGGATACTGAGTCTACTTCATGCAATAAAAAGAAACAGTGACAGAGTAAGAAACTAAAAGAAAACATTAAGACACCAAATGCCTTCTACAAGTTATAAATTATCTCAAGGAAAGTAATTTTTCCAAAGGTCAGTGCTGTAACCTATATTCTGTCAACAAATTCCACAATGTAAAAGTTGCAGTAAATGTTACTGTAGTTTTTTCTTAAAAGAAATACACTAAAAATGACTAAAAAGAGTAAAGAGACCATTTAACACTTAGTAACATTGTTTTTTGAGTAGTGAGGGCTTAATAGTATATGGGCTCAATGTCACGGTTCCAAAGTACATGGGTACTTCTCAGAGCAGGAAGAAATATTTTAACTGTTATAATTAGAGAAGTTAAGAGCATGTTTATGCTTCCCACACTCTAGTCTCTTTCTATGTACTTAGGCTTGGTTTAAATAATGGCAGCCTACTAATGCTGCCTGGCAAAGACCCACTCCAAGCCCTGAAGGAAGCCCAGGGGAAGGCTTCTCACTGTCATAGGATTCCTGATCTGGATCCTATTTTACACTGAGTGACAGCATAAGACTAGCACACTTCCCTGGAGAATGCTGCTATGTTTGTCTCTGCCACAAACACAGGACCGCTTCTTCCCTGTGATTTTTCTCCTCTTCGAATCCAGTGATGTAAACCCAGGTATAGGAGGCACAAGGTCTGAAGTTAAGTGCTCTCTATCACCTCCAATCCCTAAACGTTGTCAAATGGAAACTAATGTTTCATCACAAAGCTTATCCTTTGTCTACGGCTGCTTCTATGTGCAGTGTTTAGGGCGTCTCTTGAACATGCCCTCATGCTAATAAAAATTCCTGCTTGATGTTGGAAGAAGCTGTTGCTATCACTGTACCAGCCTATAGAGAGATTCTTCTGAAACTTGCAAAGTATTCAAAACTAACTTTTTTTGAAGCTTTAGAAAGTCCCAGAAACTTTCTTTGGAATATACATACACAATCCCTCTATCTCCTGACTTCCACTGTGAGGTCTGTAGCACCATCATCTCCTAGGTAAGGAAGTTATTTGGGTTATTTTTAGCTGTGTTCAAAGCAAGAAGTTTCGGGACCGTGGAGAGAGACTCAAGTTTCCAGGAGCAGGTAGCCTATTTTGCAGACTTATTCAGAATATTACTCAAAGTGGCCAAAAGCGGAGGTTATTTTCTTTCTTTTTTTATTTAATTTTTTATATTACTCAATGAATTTATTACATTTATAGTTGTACAATGATCATCACAACCCAATTTTATAGCATTTACATCCCACAACCCCAGCACATCCCCCCACCCCCAAACTGTCTTCTTTGGAAACCATAAGTTTTTCAAAGTCTGTGAGTCAGTATCTGTTCTGTGAAGAAGTTCATTCTGTCCTTTTTTTAGATTCCACATGTAAGTGAAAGCATTTGATGATGGTGTCTCATTGTTTGACTGACTTCATCTAGCACGATAATTTCTAGGTCCATCCATGTTGCTAAAAATGCCGATATCCCATTCCTTTTAATGGCTGAGTAATATTCCATTGTGTATATGTACCACATTTTCTTGATCCACTCCTCTGTCAATGGACATTTAGGTTGTTTCTATGTCTTAGCTGTTGCAAATAGTGCTGCAATGAACACTGGAGTACATGTGTTCTTTCGAGTCATGGTTTTCTCTGGATAGATGCCCAGGAGTGGGATTACTGATCAAATGGTTGTTTTATTTTTAGTTTTCTGAGGAATCTCCATACTGTTTTCAATAGTGGTTGCCCCAATTTACAATCCCACCAACAGTGTAATAGGGTTCCTTTTTCTCCACACCCTCTCCAGCACTTATTGTTTGTAGACTTTTTGATGATGGCCATTCTGGCTTGGTGGAAGGTGGTACCTCATAGTGGTTTTGATTTGCATTTCTCTAATAATGAGTGATGTTGAACATCTTGTCATGTGTTTTTTGGCCATCTGTATGTCTTCTTTGGAGAACTGTCTGTTTAGATCTTCTGCCCATTTTTTGATGGGGTTGTTTGTTTTTTTGGTATGGATCTGTAGGAGGTGTTCATAAATTTTTGAGATTAATCCCTTGTCAGTTGATTCATTTGCAAATATTTTCTCCCATTCTGTGGGTTTTCTTTCTGTTTAGGGTTTCCTTTGCTGTACGGAAACTTTTTTTTTGTCTTTTTGCCTTTTCTAGGGCTGCTCCCATGGCATATGGTGATTCTCAGGCTAGGGGTCCAATTGGAGCCACAGCCACCAGCCTATGCCAGAGCCACAGCAACACAGGATCCGAGCGCATCTGCAACCTACACCACAGCTCACAGCAACACCAGATCCTTAACCCATTGAGCAAGGCCAGGGACTGAACCCACAACCTCATGGTTTCTAGTCAGATTCGTTAACCGCTGCACCATGACGGGAACTCCTGCTGTACAGAAACTTTTAAGTTTAATATAGGCCAAACACTCTCTGACATAAATGACAGCAACATAGTCTCAGATCCACCTCTTAGAATAATGACAGTAAAAACAAAAATAAACAAATGGGACTTAATTAAACTTAAAAGTTTCTGCACATCAAAAGTGGAGGTTATTTTCAAAAGAGCACAAAGCCCTCTCTCCACACAAACTGTGGTATACATGCACAAACGCATATGCCATGTTACAGATATTCTACTTCGCATACTGACTATTGTTTACATTTCTTGAGCACCTGCTATGTACCAGGCTCTTTGCTTGAATCCTCATGACAACCCAGTAAGGTTGCTGCATTATTAACACTCCTGTTTTCTGAGATATTGCTTAAGGTCATGAGGCTTTTATATGGCAGCACATATTCAAGCTCAGAGAAGGCTGGATTAAATATGCCTTTTCCTTCTGATGCTTTGACATTTTGGGGCCTTGCTGACCTAGAGTTACGGCCTTCTCAGGGCTAATTAATTCCTGGAGCTATAGGCCTAGAAGTGTTCCTTCCACTTGCAAAGTCCAGATCCCAACCACCTCCTTTATCTTGGCTCTCACACTCGGGACACTATTCCTCTGACCTCATAACTCCAGGGCAAGGGAGCAGACAATGAGAGAGACAGCCTCTATTCCTAAGAATCCACTGAAATTCTTCAAACAAACTAGCTAATCCTAAGCCTGCTTGCCCTGTCCTTCTTATTCCTTCTAACAGAAACTACAATAAAGTCTTTTCCTTGTGTTTTCCTCAAGTTCCCTCTGGGTCTTGACCAACCCTGAGGCTACCCTGTGTGACCCCTCTATGGCATGAGTTGATCCGTCCTTTTGGGAACTGTAAAAAACCATAATTTCAATGGCCATCATTTTCCAATCTGTTGGCCTCACCATACTGAAATAATAAAAAACTACATTTAAAAAAAACTCCAAAGCTCAGTACTTTAGCCTGTGTCACTGGCCTTGCTACAGGATTATTATGTGCTAAGCACTGTATCCATCAGGGCCTGGGCTAGAGTAAGACAAGCAAGGCACCTAGGTACTAAATGCTGAGGCATCACACTGAGGTCCAGGCAAGTGAGTCTTGCATGACATGACCCATGAAGGAATGCTTCTTTATCTGGGCTTTACCTGCCTCCCTGTGTTCTCAACACTGGTGCCCATGTCCTGGGGCAACAGAGATGAAAGAGCCAGATTCTGCCCTCCAGCTTCAGGATGAGAAAGGCAAGGAAAGCAACAATTATAAGACAGTACACTGGCTACTGTGCTAGGAGTTTGCTCTGGCGCTATGGGAGCCCCAAGGGGGCATTCCTGACTCACAGGATGGGAGGAAGCAGTGCACAAAGAAGGATTCTTATCAAAGAAGCCCCTTGAATGGGAACTCCAGGCATGGCATCCAACACAATTAGGCTAGAGGTACAGATGTGCTAGCATTGATGTAAATAAAGTGTTCTTTATTAGCAGTAAAATTTTTATTTCCAAATTACATAAGAAAACAATTAAATTACCTCCCATCTCCCTCTGTGATCTTTCAAACATTTTAAAAGGTTAATTCTTTGAGAAAGCAATATTTCATTTTGAATTTGAAGGATATCAAAACTGTCCTGGGAGTTCCTGTTGTGGCTCAGTGGTAACAAACCCAACTAGTATTCATGACGATACATGTTCAATCCCTGGCCTCACTCATTGCGTAAAGAGACATAGTTGCTGTGGCTGTGGTATAGGTCAGCAGCTGTAGCTCTCATTAAACCCCTAGCCTGGGAACTTCCATATCCCACAGGTGTGGCACTAAAAAGACAAAACAAAACAAAACAACCTGTCCTGTTTTGGATGGTCAACTATATGATTTTCCCACTTATGAGTGATTTTAACAGCACCGTATAACAGAACAGAATAGCATAGCATGGAATAGAATACTTGTTTTAGAACTTATGAAAGTCTTAAACATCATTCCATCAACCCTCTCAAACTGCAAATTTGGATACTAAGGTCCTAGGAGCTTAAATAATTGATATGGCATCATTAATTAAAGAGTTTAGAATTAAAGATTTTCTGATTTCAAGTTTTCCCATACCTGACAACCTTCCCTTTGGGAACTCCCACTGTGGCTCAGTGGGTTATAAACCCAACTATAATCCATGAAGATGAGGGTTCCAATACCTGGCCTTGCTCAGTGGGTTAAGGAGCAGGCCTTGCTGTGAGCTGTGGTGTAGGTTGCAGATGCGGCTTGGATCCTGCTTTGATGTGGCTGTGGTGTAGGCCAAAAGCTGCAGCTCCAATTTGACCCCTAGCCTGAGAACTTTCATGTGCCACAGGTGTGGCCCTAAAAAACAAAAAGAAAAAAAAAAAGAAAAAGAAAACCTTCCCATAAAACCTGTAAATAATCTGCATTCTTTGAAGTCCTGGATATATTATCACAACTTCACTGATGTTAAAGACAAAGATTATCTATATTCAGTAGCCAATAACTAATTTAAATCATGATTAACGTCAGAAGTAGATTCAGTAGTAAAATAAAAACGTCTCCAAATCTCTTATATTAAGATGAGAAAACATTTATGTATAAAAACCATTTGTTATCCTTCTTTCTTCATCTCTCCCTCTTTCCCTCTTTGATCTTCATTCTTCCTACCTAAATTTTTAAAAAGCCACATAAGCTCTTTTTGCTATTTTTTGCTTTTTTTTTTCCTGCAGCATATGGAAGTTCCTGTGCTAGGAGTCTAATTGGAGCTGCAGCTGGAACCACACACACACACACACAACGACATGAGATCCGAGCTACATACGTGACCTACACTGAAGCTTGTGCCAAAATGCTGGATCCTTACCTGCTGGGCAAATCCAGGTATCCTCAGAGAGACAACGTCGGGTCCTTAACCCACTCAGCAACCATGGGAATTACAAGAATCCACCCAATCTCTTTCTGATATTTCCCTTTAACCAGCAGAGAGCTATAGGAGCTATTTGTCATGGGTCCATGACTTAAGCTTTGAATTACTCTGTTGAAGTCCTAGCCAGCTGGAAACCTCCTTGCCTGATTTTGAAGATGGACACTGCAAGCTTTCAACACATCAACAATTACAAAAACAATTTAGTGTTGAATTTCCCCCAGCTGCAACTCAGAGGACACCTCAGGTGGCATAAAAGAAATTAGACTGTCAGATTGCTTTGTGCTTGGGTCAAGCTGACCTCCAAATGGTCAAATCGCTAAAGACAGAATGCCAAAAGTTAAGCAAACAACACAGAGCACTGGAAACTATAATAAACAGATTGAGAGCTAATACAAAACCTGAGATTGGAAGTTAATGTGAAATTCCTGGCTGGCTGTCTTCACGTCACTCTGTTATCAGGGTAATTCTCAGCAGCACCACACGCCTGTCAAATATGTATCAGTTTTGGTCCTATATGAACCAAGGAAACCGCTACACTGGCTAGAGATGTAATTGAAGTCAAGAAAAAAAATACAAGTGATGGGTTTTGAGGTGAAAGATATTCTGAGGAGGGGACAAGAGTGGTTATATAAATTCATAAATTATACTGTGTAGACTAAAATGCAGGCAAACATCTCCTGTGGGTGGTGTAATCCAAGTTCACTCACTCATGCTAAGGGGCTGGAGGAAAACAAATCAAGAGGGATAAATTAGCCTAATCAGAGGGTTGGATCATAAAGCAAAGGATCTTAGGCAGCCAGGCCTGTGAGCCACGAACATACATTCATGGTAAGTAGTTGTTTAGACTGAATGTTTATTTCCTTCCTCAAAATTCACGTACTGAAACCCTAAATCCAAACATGATGCTATTTGGAAATGGAGCCTTTGGGAGACAATTGAGTAGAGGATATAACAAGAAGGCAGCCACCTGCAAGCCAGGAAGAGAGCCCTTACCAGAAATGGAATCATCTGGTATCTTGACCTGGGACTTTCAAGCCTCCAGAACTGTTGAGAAAATACATTTCCATCATGTAAACCACCCATCATGTACTGTGACATTTTGCCATGGCAGTCTGGGCAGACTAATACAGATTTGGGTACCAAGAAGTGGATACTGCTGTAAAAAAAAAAAATCTAAAAGTGTGGAAGTGACTTAGAAACCAGTAATGAGTACAGGCTGGCAGTATTTTGAGGTATATGCTAGAAATATGGAAGCTAAAGGTAATTCTGGTGAATTCTCAAATGGAAATGGGGAACATGGAAATTGGAAGAAAGGAGATCCTGGTTATAAAGTAGTAGAGGATTTGGCTAAAATGTATGCTAGTGTTTTGTGGAAGGTAGAATTTGTGAGTGATGAAGCTGGATATTTGGCAGGAGAGCTTTCCAAGCAAAGCATTGAAGGTGTGGCCTGGTCTTCCTTAGTCCTTACAGTGAAATGCAAAAGGATAGGGATGAAAATAGAATAGTTAACCAAAAAAAAAAGAATCAAAACTTAAGGATATTGTAAAATTATTGGTTTATCCATACTAAAAAAAAAATGAGACAGCTTATTTTGAAGAGAACACTAAGAGTAGGACTGGACAACCATTTAATAAAGTGATCCTGGACACCACTCCAAGACTTAAGCAGCCATATCAGCAGAAGCCAGGAATGGAGATGGGATGCTACAAGTGAAACAGTACCATCTGCAAATGAAGGGGACAGAAAATAGTAAGAAATTGTCAAAATTATTTGATCCTACAGTACTGAACCGGGCAGCTATTCAGTTGTGAATGTGTGCTGTGCTTTGAGAAAAGAAAAGGATGACTCTGAAAATGATTCAGAAATGATCAGGACTGCCTCCATTATACTAGCTACTGCCCAGAGCTCTGGGGACAGGGCTTCTCCATCCTTGGGAGCTTACTGCCACTGGCAAAGCCTTGAGGGATGGGCTACCAACCCAGAGGTCTGAGGATGGGACAACCACCTTCGTGGGTCCAGAAGTTGCAACTGCCATCTCCATGGGTCTGGAGGTCAGAGCAGTGAACCAACAAGGATTTTTCTCAAGCTTTGAGGTGAAGTGGAATTTGCTTTGCTAGGTTTTCAATTTCCTTGGGTCCTGTCACCCTTAACTTCTTTCCTATTTATCCCAATGGAATGGGAATGTCTAGTTTATGCCTATAACACTATATTTTGGAAACATAAAACTTTGCCTTATTTAACAGATTCATAGCCGGAGACAAATTTTGCCTCAGGAAAATTATATACCTCCAATCTCACATCTAATTTAGATTATATATCAGGTTTTAGACTTTAGCGTTGATTCTGGGAAGAGTGGAAACTTTGGTGGCTGTGGTATGGAATGAATGTATTTTGCATAAGAGAAAGACATGATTTGGGGGATGAGGGCTGGGGTATAATGTTTTGGAATGAATGCTTGTTTTCCCCCACAAATTAATATATTAAAACCAAATCCCCAGGGTGGTAATATTTGAGCATGAGGCCTTTGGGTAGAAATTAAGGTTTGATTAGTCATAATGGTGGGGGTCTCATGATGTCATTACTGACCTTATAATAAGTAGAAGAGAGCTATTTCTCTCCCCCTCCATGTGCCTGAACAGGGGAAAGGCCATCTGAGTAGTTAGTGAGAAGTCAACCACATGCAGGTTAAGAAGAGAGCCTTCATCAGAAATCAATCAGTTGACACCCTGACTTTGGACTTCCCGGCCTCCCGAACTATAAAAGAATTATCAAAAACAAAACAAAACAAACACCCCATCAAAAAATGGGGAGATCTAAACAGACATTTCTCCAAAGAAGACATGCAGATGGCCAAGAAACACATGCAAGATGCTCAGTCTGCAAACAATAAGTGCTGGAAAAGGTATAGAGAAAAGGGAACCCTATTACACTGTAGGTGGGGATGTATACTGGTGCAACCACTCTGGAAAACAGTATGGAGTTTGCTCAAAAAAACTAAAAATAGAACTGCCATATGATCCATCAATCCCACTCCTGGGCATCTCTCCAGAGAAAACCATGACTTGAAAATATACAGGTACCCCACTGTTCACTGCAGCACTACATGCATTAGCCAAGGCATGGAAGAAACCTAAATGTCCATTGACAAAGGAACGGATAAAGATGTGGTACATAAATACAATGGAATATTACTCAGCCGTAAAACAGAATGAAATAATGGCATTTGGAGCAATATGGATGCAACTAAAGATTATCATCATAAGTGAAGAGAAATACAAATATCATATATCACTTATAAGTGGAATCTTAAAAAAAGTATACAAATGAACTTATCTGCACAACAGAAACAGACTCACACTTTGAAAAACATATGGTTACTAAAAGGGACAGGTGGCAGGAGAAGGATGTGTGGACTAGGGGTTTGGCATGGGAATGTTCTAAAGTTAGGTTGTGATGATGATTGTACAATTGTAAATATAATAAAATTCATTGAATTATTATTATTTGTTTGTTCTTTGTTTTTTCTCTTTTTGCCTTTTCAAGGGCCACTCCTGCAGCATATGGAGGTTCCCAGGCTAGGGGTCCAATTGGAGCTGTTGCTACTGGCCTACACCAGAGCCACAGCAATGTGGGATCCGAGCCGTGTCTGCAACCTACATCACAGCTCAGGGCAATGCCAGATCCTTAACCCACTGAGCAAGGCCAGGGATCGAACCTGCAACCTCATGGTTCCTAGTCAGATTCATTAACCACTGAGCCATGAAAGGAACTCCCATTGAATTATTTTTTAAAAAGAATTAAAATGTGTTGTTTAAGGCATCCAGTCTATGATATTTTGTCATGAAAGCCTGAGAAGACTAAGACAGAAGGCATGACTTTTTGTGAAATTGATTTTGAAATAAGTAGGACACCTGTAGTGATTGATGACATCCTACAAGAGCAAAGAGCCTAAAATGAAAGCAAGGGAGTTTCTGGAGGGAAGATTCAAACTTGATAAAAAGGATCTACAGAAACTGGAGGAAAGTGAGGAAGTCTGGATACTATCTAGAGCTAGCTTACAGTTTCCTTGGGAATTTTTGGCAAAAATCTCGTTTTGGAGACCAAAAAATGCCCACTGGGATACTGCCCACTAGGTTAGTCAGTCTGCAGTCAACTTAGGTAGGAGGAGGGAATCCTTGAGTTTTTCCAGGCCCATCAGTCATATAAAAATCATGGATGAGACTGTCTTCAGAATTCATTTATAACAGGAAATGAAAGCAAATAAACTTGCTTTAATTTTATTTCCTTTGCCCTGGTAGGGCCTAGATGGAGAAAATCCTGCACCATTTTAAACCACAGAGGTACAATGAGTTTTTGAGAGGTTTACTCCATGGATCATCTTCAAGAATGTAAAATGAATCAAAATGGAATTTTTAGAAGTGAAAGCTGAAAATAGAGACGCTAAAATCAAGTATGAGGATCATATATGAATAAATTAATCATTACACTTAGGGTCTTATCATACCATGGTCAGAAGATCAGGTGGCTACATTATGGTGCACCCCATTGATACCCCCACTTACCTATTCTCCAGTGCAAATGAGGAGAAACTGCATTGGGCATGGCTTTTCTTCAACTGGTTGATTGAGGTCCAGTTTTCAATTTAGTCTTGTTTGTTCTCCAGTCCATGAACCATATCATTCACCCAGATATCCATGCCTCCTTAGGATCTGTGGACTCACCACATTCTGAGGCTGGCCCTTCAGTGTCCGTACAATACCTCCTCAGAAGGTCAAATACCCATCTTCTTATCCACAGCCAGACTTCCAGGATACTCAAAACTGAGTTCAAAAAAGCACTTTAATGGCCTAGACGGTGCCACTCACGTGGCCAGTGCACAGCCTGCCTGGGACACGGGACCAGAGCGCCTGTGGCCACAGTGCCTCTGCCTCCACACTGCTTGCTGGGGCTCTGGTGGCCTGCCCAAGATGACCAATCACCCCTTGCTGAAAGCTGGGGCTGCTCTATGTGGCTAAGCAGTTGGCACAGCATAACGCCACCTCCCAGGTGGCCTTTGCTTCTCTGTGTCCACCGTGAAAACAGCTGCAGAAGCTGAAGGTCAAGGAGAGCCAGTGATACCCAAGCCTAGTGGCTGTGCAGGAGTTGCTGAGGGTGCAGCAGCTGGCAGAGGAGCAGAAGCGTCAAGCCAGGGAGCAGCTCATAGTAGAGTGCGTGGCCAAGATGCCACAGTACGGGAGAACAGTCGGCAGCAGCAGGAGCAGAGGGAGAAGGAGCCTGCCAACCCGAGTGAAGGGCCTCACTTCAGGATGAGGCCCAGGAATGCCTGGGATACCACTTGGACTGGAGGAGCTCCTTCTTCCAGAAACTGCTGCATGACTTGGAGAGCAGCTTCACAAGCACTAAAGGACTAGAAACAAAGAAAGAAGGAGGCACCAGTTGCTGCAATGGCCGATGCTACAGCCCAGGGATCAGCAGACTCTGCAGCTCCCAGCTCCTGAGCTGTGTTCTTTCCCAGTAAAACCTGCCACCTGATAGCCTCTGTCCCACCCTCCAAATGGACTTTAATTGACACCACCTGGGCATCTCTGCCTTGCTTCCCTTAACTCTCATAAGTGAGCTCCTTCTTGGTTCTAACCTCATTCAATTCTCAGCATGTGTGTCAAATAGCCAGGGTAGACCCTGTACAAAGAACACTCTTTCCTGGAATATTTCAAGAGCCAAGATCACAACTGCCTTTATATTTGCTGTTCTTCAACTGGAGTGTGTTAAGAGCTGTGTTTGCATTTGTGTTATATTCAGCCTGATTTATCTTATTTTGACGGCCTTGAATAATTATTCAGAAGATCTAACTTACTGCAGCCAGAGACTGAGATTGCCAGACAAAAAATCTCTGGCCTTATATATTAGACAAATACAAGTGATTCTATGGGTAAATATTTTTGTATGTCTGGCGAAATACATGAGGAAAAGCAGTGATCTACTTAATTGTGCCTTCAGTGTTCTTTCCGGGCATCCTTCCACTTAAAAAATTTTTTTCTGATAATTTTCTGCCTAATTTCAAACCCATAAAGCTCATAAAAATTGCTTTTATTTATTTAAAAAAAAAGCACAAACACAAATAAAAATAATAAAATGCAGAGAAGTGTTAACTCCCTCTGTACCTATCCATCTCTCCTGACACATTGCCCCAGTCTGCCAGGATATGGCCACCCCCATGACATGCAGAAGTTGCCAGGCCAGGGACCGAACCCAGGCCACAACAGTGATAATACTGGATCCTTAACCACTAGGCAACCAGTGAACTCCTTATCTGTCCCTGAACTTGTCATTTTTAGGAGCTTGTCTATAAACTCCCTGCTCCTGATAAATTGAACATGTTTATACCCATTCAATTCTTTCTTGTCCCCCCCACCACTGCCTAATGTGTATGGTTCTATAAACATTCTGGCTTCCACTACAGATGTCTTTACAGAGAGTTTAAAATGCCTCCAAACATCTTTATCTTTTCATGCATATGAGCATCATATCTGGTATAACCATATTACAAGATGCTACTATTGATGGACCCCTAATCCTCTTGCCCTGCCAGATTCTGACAACCCTAATTTTGCTTTTTTTTTCTGGTTTGTCAATGCCAAGGCAGCCAATACTTCTCCCCTGCACCTTAATTATGCATTCTGTGCTAAGTTGGTTGATTTACTGAAGTATTTGAAACCATTAAAGACCCCTGAGCTGATTCAAAGGCCTGTATAATCAGGTGAGTTCTTCCACTTTACAGTGTGACACTGGGTACAATCCAAGAACTTTCTAGACCTCCACTATTCAATATGGTAGCCTCTATCCCTATGGGACTATCTGAATTTAAATTAAATTACAGGTAAATAAAATTTAGAATTCAGTCATGGTAATCACATTTCAAGTGTACAATAGCTACATGTGGCTAGTGGCTACTGTAGCAGACAATACAGATTTGGAAAATTTCCATCACTCCAGACATTTCTATTCCTACATTGCTAGACTGTGGGTCCTTAGCACTTGAGGTGAAGAAGATGAATTAGATGATTTCCAAATGGCCTCCTGACTCTAAATGTCTACGGTTCTGTAATTGAATGCAACTTTTCCCAGAGTTGCTGAGGAAACCTTCCCCAAAGCCCATGCTGGTTTTTTAAAAATGAAGAAAAAAGTGGCAGAAAAAAAAAGTGAGATGTTTTCAGGGAAAGAGGGCTCAAGACAGAAGGAAAGGAATACAATCCCATGAGAGATCTGCCTCAGAACAATGGAGTGGGCTGAGTTACCAAGTATTTGGGCTTAGTGTCCATGCTGCCTCTTTATCTACTATACTATAAAAGTGTGTTGGTGAAATTCGCCCAGTGTTAGTCTAGCACAAGCCTCATGATGTCCATTTTCTCTTTTCAAGGCTTTCCCCCCACTTAGCCATTTTGACTTTATCTTACATTTAGACTTGTGTGCATTAAAACAAGTGAGATCTACATAAAACCGAGAAGACTGAGAAAGTGCCTTCAAAGTTAGACATCAGGATGATTTGCTTTTCATTAGTTTCATGACACTCATCATTTTGGTAGCAGCAGCACTATAAGAAAAGAACTGATGTGCACAAATAAATTGCATGCGTAAGAACAAATTAAAGGAGATTATATGTGTAATTTGCCTGTTTCCATACCAAGTACCTGGAGATGCTTGATAATTAACTCCGTGGTGTTATAACCAGAGGACAAATACCCCTCAGAGCCCAAAGGATCCCCTATCCCTTGGGTCAAGAGGCAACCTCATCCTTGCACAGTACTTTCCCTGGAACTACTGGCTCTCTGTACATGGTAAGGCAGACAGAATTGGTGAATGTGGGTAGGAAGGAAGAGATGGAGAAAGAGAAGAAGTTAAAATGGTATCATAAAAGGATCTAAAATATGGAAGGAAGATTATTGGACCAAATGAGTAGACGATAGCTTTTCCACTATTATAAAAATAGGCAAAAATATCACTGGCATGCCAGCAGTATGCAGATTGCAGGTACTTTTAGGTGAGTCTCTAAAAGGACTACAAATCTGATTCCATGATGTCTTACTGCCACTCTAGTTCTCCTATGCCTCTAGTGCAGTGTCTGAGACATATTAGGTGGTCAGTAAATATGGAATGGGATTGGTCCCATTGCACTGGTCCCAAGTCACTCACAGAGTTTCATGGCAGTGTGGAAGCATGCTGTCAATTGGGGATTTCTATAACCTTAATATGAGACCTCACTGTGTCACTTTAGGTATATGGACAAGTCTCAGCTCCTGCAGGCTCTTTGAGCATCCTTCTCAGTGAAAGGGAGATCATCTTACATGTCAACACACACAGATTTGTTTTTTGGGTTTTGAGATATTTTTGAGCAATGCAAACAAATTTCTAAGATCCTACACTAAAAAATTATTTAAATGATATGTGTTTATGAAATATTTCATCTCTAAGGCCTTTGCTTTGATAAGTAGAAGATGGTTAAAGGCCATGAGGGTAATTTATTTGAAAAATATAAGTCAAAAATGACAGACTAGGAGTTCCCATCATGGCTCAGTGGTTAACGAATCTGACTTGGAACCATGAGGTTGCAGGTCCGATCCCTGGCCTCGCTCAGTGGGTTAAGGAACCGGCATTGCCCTGAGCTGAGGTGTAGGTCGAAGACGTGGCTTGGATCCCCAGTTGCTGTTGCTGTGGCATAGGCTGGCAGCTACAGCTCCAATTAGACCCCCAGCATGGGAACCTCCATATGCTGCTGGTGCGGCCCTAGAAAAGACAAAACAAACAAACAAAAACCCTGACAGACTAAATGGTTTTCGGTGGCCTTGACCATGTTGTAGATATTTACATCATTCTCCATGTGTTCTCCCTCATGTCCAGGCCCTGCCCTGGTGCCCTGAGGTTTGATCCCTTCCATCACTGGTGTTCCCTTATTCTCTGGGCTCTGAGGTTCCTCAGTGGGCAGGCACAGCAGGAGTCTGGGACAGAGAGAGGTCAAGGCACTTATCCCCTTGCTTTCTTCTTGTCTCAGTGTCTCAGTTGTCATAGGAAAGCTGCACCTCTAGAAGGACATTATGTCAGGGCCTCAAATTCTCAGCTTCTACTCTCATCAGCTTCATTTTCCTCTCCTTGCCCCTTCAGAATTCAGAGTGATAAATGGTTTTCCACTTTTACTAATTCCTTCAGCATCACTTGTCCTCTCCAACCTCATCTCTGTAGTCATTTAATTATATTCTCTGAAATTTTAACTTTCTGCTTTATTCTGAGGCCCTATTGGGTTTTTGAAGTGCTCAGATTGGAAATAGGTCCACAGCTCACTTCTCTTTGCTCTCTGTACCAGGAGTGAATGGTGCCAAATATCCTCTATCAGATGCAGAGATGGATGGAAGAGAAGTCCCACAGATGTAGAACTGTTTCTATCCACTCAGTGTGTAATGAGGTTGGGGGTCAGAGTGGTTCAATTCAGCATCAAACCATCAAGTATCAAGGTTATGATGTGGTGAATCTAGTTTTAACCTTGTATCCAGGTCTAATAAATGTATTTTGGGCTGGCTTTAGAGCCTTGTCCCAATCTTGCTCCACAGTATAAGTCCCACAGTTTTTCTGTCCATCTCTGGGAACCCACGGATATCCTGCTCCCAGTTCCCATTACAGTGTTCTATCCACCCAATAATTGAAGCCATGGATACCTACTACTCCACTAGGGTAAGTCCTGGCTGATTGCCTCAGTGGCTTTGCTGTCTCCTACTGGACTTTCTCCATCCCATCCAGAGTCATCCTCACCCTGGAGAGTATATCTGAGCCTACTCACACACCTAAACTTTAGAAAAAAACAACTCCTTCAGATTTAACCAGGTCGCAAGATGTCCTAGCTAGCCTCCCAATTGAGTCACTAAGCTTCTTTCTGACTTGATCTTTTTTATATCTCCCATGATAGAAGGTGTCATTGATGGATTCCAGAAGTGTTTGTGGTAATTTTTACTGGAATTGAAGATGCAAAGATATATCCAATGACTGTCCCCCAAAAGCAATGAGAGAAGCTATTCTGAGCCTGAAGGTAAAGGGAATCTTAGACCCAAGAAAAGACTTACAGTTGAAATTCAAACATCCAAAATAAATGGGAACAAACGAGAGCCCTCTGAAAACAGCTGTTATGTAACATTTGCTAACCAAAACCTGATCCCTTCTCTCCTTCAAATAGTGCAGTTTAAAGGAAGGTTAAATGAACATTTATTTTCAGAACCCTCTAGAGGGTTTGGGACATTTTAGTACTGAGTATAATTTAATGAGTCTTTATATATTAATAATGTCATTTGCTGCTCTTTATTGTTCAGCGGATGAAATGTTTCTTGAGAAATGGACCTTAAAAGTAGGACCAATAAGGACTTGAATTCTCAAGTGAAACAAACAACATCTGTGCCTCCTGGAAAATAATTGCTTGTATAGTCTTAATTGTCCTATGGTAGCATACAAAGGCCTAAAATAAGGCAAACAAAGAATATATGATCTTAGAACTCAGTCTCTCAACCTCAGGAGGAAGTCTCCTTGAACATCATGAGGGAACTTACTGAAATGGGAACACTGAAAGGAGATGAGTAAGTGGGTTGTTCAGAGTAGAAAGGAAGATGGAGTTTTTCAGAGTTCTAGGCCAGCTACTTTTACATTTTCCTGCTGAGGAATTTCATAGACTTTTCCTCATTCAATTCTCACAAGGAATCCATGGGCTAGGAGTAATGTAGTTTAACCAAAAAAGAAATGAATACTTGGATTATAAATAATCACCTGATTTCACATTTAGTGTCAGATGTAGAATTTAAAATGTGGCCCATTGTCTCTGGTAGATTACATGTTCAGCCTCAATTCTTTATCCTCTCTGTACCCATATCTTTTGCAATTGAGCATGGCAGAGGTCTCCCAACATGGAGATCAGGGCATACCTCTTTTGGATTCTACTATAGACCTCTGCATGGCCAATAGAACTCAGTGGAAGTGATGGTATATCAGTTATGATTCTGTCCTCAACCAGGGCTTAGGTCTTCTTTATACTTGTGTTCTGAAGCCTCTTTTACCATGATGAAAAGAACATGCCCCAGCTAGCCCACTGAATCCAGGAGAAGGATAAGAGAAGAGACATGTAATCAGACAGAATCTCCTCAACCAAGTCCTCAACCAATTCCCCAACCAAGTCCAGCCTAACTGTCTAGACAGCTGCAGATGTGTGAGCCCATAGAGGATCATTCCAGCCTAGATCAGTTTTAGTCCACAGTCATATTTATTGTTGCATGTCATTGATATTTGATGGTTGTTCATAATGGACTGGAACCTAACTTATGCATTGCTTTGGAGTTACACTACTAGTTTTCAAGAGTTTATAAATGAAGCCCATTTATCAGATCCATGTTTCCTAAGAAGCCTGAAGTAGGAGCAGACATAAGTGAGCAGATTATTATTATAGTTTTAATCACAGGTGGCTTTATTCCTAGTTACCCATGGCATGTGGATGAAAGAAACCTAACTCCTTTCATCCACATGCATACAAGGAATGGTATTAGGAACCTTCAGCCTAGGCAGTGGTTAAGAATGTATCATCTCAGGAGTGAAAGCTCATCTTTATGATTATCTGAGGCTGTGTTAGTAAGTCTCTGTAGACACTCGGCCCCAGGTAACTTTATTGCAAACGTTCAATTTCTGACTACATTGATTTTGATTTTGTTTAAGCCATGTTGGTGAGACCTATCTAGCTTGGGATATATTTGCAATTACTTTTGTGAATTTAGGGGCTTGATAGCTACAGATATTTTCTTAGACCCTACAATCTCTCATCTTAAAGAAAACCAATACATTTGCCCAGGAAAAAAGGTAAAATTGTGATAAAGATCATGGACATGAGAGCTGATAATGAGTCTTAAGACTACCCTAAGCAATGTGACTTGGGACAAAACATTTACCAACGCTAAACCTCTATTTTTCTCATTTGTAAACTGGAGGTAAAAATACCATACCTCACCTCACATGAGAGAATATAGCGAAAGTAATGAGCATGGTTCCTGATACAGAGTAAGGTATCAGTGAGTATAGCAAAGAGGGGAAGAGACAGTATGGAACTGTGCATGAGCCAATGAAGGCAGACACCCACTGCACCTTGGCCCTGCGTACTCAGTCTGAGCCCTTCCATAGGTGGTGCTTGCTGCTGCCATTGGAGCCAAGAGTCAGTGAGGTTTTGCTCTGAGAATTCTTTATTCATGCTGAGTCCTAGAAGACTTCTCTCAGTCACTCATGTCTATGCTACCTCCCTAGTTACCAAACAGACAACTCTGCTTAGAATATGCAAGCTCAGGAGTTCCCGTCGTGGCGCAGTGGTTAACGAATCCGACTAGGAACCATGAGGTTGCTGGTTCGGTCCCTGCCCTTGCTCAGTGGGTTGACGATCTGGCGTTGCCCTGAGCTGTGGTGTAGGTTGCAGACGCGGCTCGGATCCTGCGTTGCTGTGGCTCTGGCGTAGGCCGGTGGCTACAGCTCCAATTCAACCCCTAGCCTGGGAACCTCCATATGCCAGCGGGAGCGGCCCAAGAAATAGCAACAACAACAACAAAAAAGACAAAAGACAAAAAAAAAAAAAAGAAGAATATGCAAGCTCAATTAACGCTGGTCAATATATATATCATACAACTGTATTTCTATATATTTATATTAGCATTTAATATGTATATTATACATAATATATACATATTAAATATACAATATTTAATTCAATTACATACTATAAATTATTGTATATATTTATATTAAATTATATATAAATGTTTATGTTAAATATAACAGATTATTAAATACTAATTAAATTTAATGTTAAATCATATTAAATTATTTCGAATATATATTAAATATATAAATGTACTCTATATATCAATTAATATAATAGATACAATAATTTATAGTATGTAATTGAATTAAATATTATATATCTGCACTTCACAAATTAAAATTATACATATATAGATACTTTTTTTGTTGGGGGGGACATGCCTGTGGCACACAGAACTTCCCAGGGCCAGGGATAGAACACATACCACAGCAGTGACAACACAGCTTCCTTAACTACTAGGCCACCAGGGAGCTCCTTAAAATTATATTTTGATTATCTTCGAGTTCTAGATTTTTTGCGGCAATATGTCTATTAATTCATTCAAATAAGAATGGAAACATTTGCGTAAGTTCTCTTAGTTGCTTGTTTCCTCCCCTTTCTCTCTTTTCTCTCTTTCTCTCACATACACACACCCATATAACCATAGAGTACAGAGTGACTGAGAATCTAAAATTAAGCTAACATCCAATTCCACTACAGGTTACAAGGCAAAAACGTCTCTATGCATGTAATGTTTTCCATTTAAAGGTAGAAGCTGAGATATAGTTTAATAACCAAGAAATTGACAGAAGTCATTGTCCAACACTTGGTCACATCATGCACTGCGCTCCTTCATTATCCCTGGCCCTTCACATCAGGGAAGCAGTTAGGCTTATGAGGAAGGAGCACAAGAGTTAAGTGAAGAGCAAGGTGAAAAGAGCTAATAAATTCATTTCATTTAGTAGATTTCCAGCCAGTCAGTTCCCTTGAATGGGGAGAGGGAAGTGAGAGGAAAGCCAGGCTGAGTGACTCATCAGATCCCAGTACGTGGGAGAATTAGATTTAAGTGAAAAAGGATGTTTCCTAGGAAACAACATGATCTGCTTGTGAAACATCAAACAAGTGCAATTTCCTCACAACAACCATGACTAAATTGATCTACCTCAGACGGCTTTATCAGTAGGGGGGAGATTAGCTGCCTTTTGTGTTTTCTTAGTTACTATCATCAAATTGTCTATTACTTGACAGCTCCAGTCGCTGTGTTTCTGACCTTCTGTAAGGACAGCTACGGTATTTGTTATTTGCTGTTATGTAATTGGAAAACATTTTTTTTCTTCCCTATTTCCTATCTCTCCCTCATCTGCCCCTAAGCCCTGGAAACATACACCTCTTCATCTCCCCTTTCTAACTCCAGTAGAAATGTCTAATACGGTCATTGCAGGAAATCACAAAGTTCAGTCATTAGAATCACTAAAAATATCCTTCCAACTTTAGTCATCCAGGAATCTAAATGGACTTACTCTCTTTTAACCATGACAGTGAGGAATCTGTAATTCACACTAATAGAGCAAGGGAAGTCGGTCTGGATTAGAAAATGCTCTGAAAAATAAGTAGAAACACGTTGAAAAATAGAGTTTGATACCATAAGCACAGAGAATTTTGAGCTCAAATGCAGATTTACAGTACAGAGTCTATTTGAAATCTTTAGTTTGAAAAAGTTTACAATTAGCCTACTAATTGGTCAGAAAGCAGAGACTTGTCATTATAAGTTTTCTTTTTAAATGATTTTTATTTTTTCCATTATGGCTGGTTTGCAGTGTTCTGTCAATTTTCTGCTGTGCAGCAAAGTGATCCAGTCACACATACATATATACATTCTTTTTCCCACATTATTATTCACAAAATGCTGAAGATTTTCTGGAGTCATAAACTTGAATCCTGTAGTTTGGAGAAGGGAGCCACATTGGTGTTAACCATGGTCATTACATTGTACATACTTCATTTACTATGCTTTGCTTTATTGTACTTCTCAGATACTGCGTATTTTACAAACTGAATGTTTGAGGCAACCCTGCATTGAGCAAGTCACTCTATGCTATTTTCCCAAACAGCTTTTGCTCACTCTGTGTCTCTGTTTCACATTTTGGTAAATCTTGGAATATCTCTTTATTTTCTTTGTTTTTTTTTTTTCTTTCTGCCTTTCCCACAGCATACGGGAGTGGTCCCAGGCTAGGGGTCTAATTGGAGCTGTAGCCACCGGCCTACACCACAGCTCATGGCAACACTGGATCCTTAACCCACTGAGCAAGGCCAGGGATCAAACCCCCAACCTCATGGTTCCTAGTCTGATTCATTAACCACTGAACCACGACGGGAACTCCTTTTCTTTTTCTTTTTCTTTTTTTGTCTTTTTAGGGCTGCACCCATGGCACACAGAATTTCCTGGGCTAGGAGTAGAATTGGAGCTATAGCTGCTGGCCATGGCCACAGCCAGAGCCACACCAGATCTGAGCTACATCTGCAACCTACACCACAGCTCACAGCAACGCCAGATCCTTAACCCACTGAGCAAGGTCAGGGATTGAACCCATATCCTCATGGATACTAGTCAGATTTATTTCCACTGAGCCACGATGGGAACTCCAATTCTTAGAATATTTCAAACTTTTCCATTATTATTATATTTGTCATGGTGATCTGTGATTGGTAATCTTTATTTTACTACTATGATTTGCTGTAGGCTCAGATGATGGTTAGCATTTTTAGCAAAAAAAGTATGTTTAATTAAGGTGTATACATTTCTTTTTAGACATTATGCTATTGCACACATAATAGACTATGGTGTAATATAAAAATACCTTTTATATGCACTGGGAAACAAATAATTTGTGTGATTTTATTTCTTGAGGTATTTGCTTTATTGTGGTGGAGTAGAACTGAACCTGCAATATCTCCAAGGCATGCCTATATATTCTAGTAATTATTTATCTTATAACTGGAATATCATACTTTGGACCTCCAATTCCTCATTGCCCCAAACTCCACATCTGTTAAGCAAAAGTCTGATTTCTTCTTCTATAAGTTTGTTTTTGTTTTAGATTCCACATATAAGTGAGATAATACAATATTAGCTTTTTGTTATTTCAATTAGCATGATGCTGTCAATTCCATTCAAATTATCTCAAACATTATGACTGTCTCATTTTTCATGGCTGAATAATATTCCGTTTTGCATATATACATTTGTGTAACACCTTTATCCACCAGTGAACATTTAAGTTGTTTCCATGTCTTGGCTATTGCAATTAATGCTACTGTGAACATGGGGTGTAGACATCTTTTTGAGTTAATGTTTTATTTCCTTTGGAAATATTCCCAGAAGTGGAATTGCTGGATCATATATGGTAGTTCTTTTTTTTTCTAAGTTTTTCATTTTTTTTTCCCCGCTATACAGCATGGGGATCAAGTTACTCTTTCATGTATACATATTTCTTCCCCACCCTTTGTTCTGTTGCAATATGAGTATCTAGACATAGTTCTCAGTGCTACTCAGAAGGATCTCCTTGTAAATCTATTCTAAGTTGTGTCTGATAACCTGAAGCTCCCGATCCCTCCCACTCCCTCCCACTCCCTCCCTCTCCTGTCTGGCAGCCACAAGTCTATTCTCCAAGTCCATGATTTTCTTTTCTGTGGAGATGTTCATTTGTGCTGGATATTAGATTCCAGTTATAAGTGATATCATATGGTATTTGTCTTTGTCTTTCTCACTCATTTCACTCAGTATGAGAGTCTCTATTTCCATTCATGTTGCTGCAAATGGCATTATGTTGTGTTTTTTAAGGATGAGTATTATTCCACTGTGTATATATACCACATCTTCGGAATCCAATCATCTGTCGATGGACATTTGGGTTGTTTCCATGTCCTGGGTATTGTGAATAGGGCTGCAATGAACATGCGGGTGCATGTGTCTCTTTTAAATAGAGTTTTGTCTGGATATATGCCCAAAAGTGGGATTGTGGGGTCATATGGAAGTTCTATGTATACATTTCTAAGGTATCTCCAAACTGTTCTCCATAATGGCTGTACCAGTTTACATTCCCACCAACAGTGTAGGAGGGTTCCCTTTTCTCCACACCCACTCCAGCAATTGTTATTTGTGGACTTATTAATGATGGCTATTCTGACTGGTGTGAGGTGGTATCTCATGGTAGTTTTGATTTGCATTTCTCTTATAATCAGCGATGTTGAGCATTTTTTCATATGTTTGCTGGCCATCTGTATATCTTCCTTGGAGAAATGTCTATTCAGGTCTTTTGCCCATTTCCCATTGGGTGATTGGCTTTTTTGCTGTTGAGTTGTATAAGTTGCTTATATACTCTAGAGATTAAGCCCTTGTCAGTTGCATCATTTGAAACTATCTTCTCCCATTCTGTAAGTTGTCTTTTTGTTTTCTTTTGGGTTTCCTTTGCTGTGCAAAAGCTTTTCAGTTTGATGAGGTCCCATGGGTTTATTTTTGCTCTTATTTCTATTGCTTTGGGAGACTGGCCTGAGAAAATATTCATGATGTTGATGTCAGAGAGTGTTTTGCCTATGTTCTCTTCTAGGAGTTTGATGGTGTCTTGTCTTATATTTAAGTCTTTCAGCCATTTTGAGTTTATTTTAGTGCATGGTGTGAGGGTGTGTTCTAATTTCATTGCTTTGCATGTAGCTGTCCAGGTTTCCCAGCAATGCTTGCTGAATAGACTTTCTTTTCCCATTTTATGTTCTTGCCTCCCTTGTCAAAGAGTAATTGACCATAGGTGTTAAGGTTTATTTCCAGGTTCTCTATTCTGTTCCATTGGTCTATCTGTCTGTATTGATACCAGTACCACACTGTTTCGATGACTATGGCTTTATAATATTTCTTGAAGTCTGGGAGGGTTATGCCTCCTGCTTGGTTTTTGTTTCTCAGGATTGCTTTGGCAATTCGGGGTCTTTTGTAGTTCCATATAAATGTTTGGATTGTTTGTTCTAGTTCTGTTAAAAATGTCATGGGTAATTTGATAGGGATTGCATTGAATCTGTAGATTGCTTTGGGTAGTATGGCCATTTTTACAATATTGATTTTTCCAATCCATGAACATGGAATATCTTTCCATTTATTTACATCTTCTTTGATTTCTTTGACTAAAGATTTATAGTTCTTGGCATATAAGTCCTTTACCTCCTTGGTCAGGTGTATTCCGAGGTATTTGATTTTGTGAGGTGCAATGTTAAAAGGTATCGTGTTTTTGTATTCCTTTTCTAATATTTCGTTGCTGGTATACAGAAATGCGACTGACTTCTGAATGTGAAGCTTATATCCTGCTACTTTGCTGAATTTATGAATCAGTTCAAGTAGTTTTTGGGTTGAGTCCTTAGGGTTTTCTATGTATAGTATCATGTCATCTGCATACAGTGACAGTTTGATCTCTTCTCTTCCTATATGGATGCCTTTTATTTCTTTTGTTTGTCTAATTGCTGTGGCTAGTACTTCCAAAACTATACTGAATAACAGTGGTAAGAGTGCGCATCCCTGTCTTGTTCCAGATTTGAGGTAGAAGGCTTTCAGTTTTTCTCCATTGAGTATTATATTTGCTGTGGGCTTGTCATAAATGGCTTTGGTTATGTTAAGGTATGTTCCCTCTGTACCCACTTTGGTAAGAGTTTTGATCATGAATGGATGTTGGATATTGTCAACTGCTTTTTCTGCATCTATTGAGATGGTCATGTGGTTTTTGACTTTTCTTTTGTTAATGTAGTGTATGATGTTGATTGATTGCGTATGTTGAACAATCCTTGTGAACCTGGGATGAACCCTACCTGGTCATGGTGTATGATTTTTTTGACATGTTGTTGAATTTGGTTGGCTAAGATTTTGTTGAGAATTTTTGCATCTATATTCATCAATGATATTGGCTGATAGTTTTCTTTTTTGGTGTTATCTTTGTCTGGTTTTGGAATTAGGGTGATGGTGGCATCATAGAATGTCTTTGGGAGTATTCCTTCTTCTTCACCTTTTTGAAAAAGTTTAAGGAGGATGGGCACCAGATCCTCTTTATGTGTTTGATAGAATTCGCCTGTGAAGCCATCTGGTCCTGGACTTTTATTTGTAGCGAGTGTGTTTATGACTTATTCAATTTCATTTCTAGTGATCAGTCTGTTCAGTTGGTCTGTTTCTTCTTGATTCAGTGTTGGCAGGCTGTAAGATTCTAGAAAGTTGTCCATTTCTTCCAGATTGTCAAATTTGTTGGCATATAGTTGTTCATAGTATTCTCTTGTGGCTTTTTGTATTTCTGCAGTATCAGTTGTGTTTTCTCCTTTTGCATTTATAATTTTGTTTGAGTTCTTTCTCTCTCTTCTTAGTGAGTCTGGCCAGGGGTTTGTCAATTTTGTTCACCTTTTCAAAGAACCAGCTCTTGGTTTTATTAATTTTCTCTATTGTTTTTTGAATCTCTATTTTATTGATTTCTTCTTTGATCTTTATAATTTCCTTCCTTCTGCTGACTTTAGGTCTTGTTCGTTCTTCTTTTTCTAATTCGTTTAGGTGGAGGGTTAAGTTGTCCATTTGGGATCTTTCTTCGTTTTTGAGAAAGGCCTGTATCGCTATAAATTTCCCTCTGAGCACTGCTTTCGCAGCATCCCATAGATTTTGAGAGGTTGTGTCTTCATTATTATTTGTTTCAAGGTATTTTTTAATTTCCTTCTTGGTTTCCTCATTGACCCATTGGTTTTTTTAGTAGCATGTTGTTTAGTCTCCATGTAGTAGGTTTTTTCTCATTTCTTTTCCCATGGTTGATTTCTAATTTCATGGCATTGTGGTCAGAGAAGATACATGAAATAATTTCTTTTTTTTTTTTTTGGTCTTTTTGCCATTTATTGGGCTGCTCTGGTGGCATATGGAGGTTCCCAGGCTAGGGGTCGAATTGGAGCTGTAGCCACTGGCCTACACCAGAGCCACAGCAACATGGGATCTGAGCCGCATCTGCAACCTACACCACAGCTCACCTCAATGCCAGATCATTAACCCACTGAGCAAGGGTGGGGACCGAACCCGCAACCTCATGGTTAATAATTTCTATGCTCCTAAATTTGTTGAGGTTAGCCTTGTGTCCCAATATGTGGTTGATTCTTGAGAATGTTCCATGTGCATTTGAGAAGAATGTGTATTCTGCTTTTTTTGGATGTAGGTCCTGAAGATATCAATGAAGTCTGACTTTTCTGTTGTTTCCTTTAGGATCTCTGTTGCTTTATTGGTTTTCTGTCTAGAGGATCTGTCCATTGGTGTGAGGGGGTATTAAAGTCTCCTACTATAATTGTATTCCCATCAATTTCTCCCTTTATGTCTGTTAATATTTGTTGTATGTATCTGAGTGCTCCTATATTTGGGGCATATATGTTGACGATAGTAACATCCTCTCCTTGGATGGATCCCTTAATCATTAAAAAGTGTCCTTCTTTGTCTTTCTTTATGTCTTTTGTTTTAAAGTCTATTTTGTCTGATATGAGTATTGCAACTCCTGCTTTCCTGTCATGTCTATTGGCATGAAATACTTTTTCCCAGTCCTTCACTTTCAGTCTATATGTATCCTTTGTCCTAAGGTGAGTTTCTTGTAGGCAGCATATTGAAGGTATTTGCCTTTTTAATCCACTCAGCCACTCTGTGTCTTTTGATCGGAGCATTTAGTCCATTGACATTTAAGGTGATAATTGATAGATTTATTGCCATTTTGAAACTCGTGTTCCAATTGATTCTATGGTTCTCCATTCTTCCTTTCTTTTTTTGGCTGGATGGTCTCTGGTTATTATCTGCTTGAGTGATTTGTTTTTGTTTTTTGTTTTTTTCATTTTTTGCGAATGCAATGTTTGGTTTTGGCTTGTGGTTGCCCTGTTTTTTAAGTATGCTAACCCCTTCCTATAATTGTGTGTTTTAGCCTAATGGTCCTGTAGGTTCAAACATTTCATTACTATACTAAAATTAAGAAGAGAAACAAACAAAAAAAGGGTCTGTTTATTTCCTAACATCCCTTGCCCACATTTTATGATTTTGAGGACTCTTTTTTTTTCTTTTTAATTTTATTTTGTTTGAAGCATGTTCATGATTAAATCTGTATGCTGGCTTATTTGAGTGACTGCTCTCTGTTTGTGGTTTCCTCAATCCTAGTTCTTCTTCTTTTTCTTTCTTTTTCCTCCCTTTCTTTCCTTCCTTTCTTTTTGGTTTAGAGAAGCCCTTTCAGTATTTCTTTTAGCTTGGGTTTTGTATAGCTGTACTCTTTTAGCTTTTGTTTGTTGGGAAAAATGTTTATTTACCCTTCTATTTTAAATGATATTCTTGCTGGATAGAGTATTCTAGGTTGCATATTTTTTCCTTTTAGCACTTTAAATATCTCTTACCATTCCTTCCTGGCCTGTAATGTTTCTGTAGAGACATCAGCTGATATTCTTATGGGGGTTCCCTTATAGGTAACATTCTGCTTTTCTCTTGCTGCCTTTTGGATCCTCTCTTTATCACTAACTTTTGCCATTTTTATTATAAAGTGTCTTGGTGTGGGTCTATTTGGGTTCAACTTGTTTGGGACCCTCTGTGCTTCCTGTATCTTGAACTCAGTATCCTTTAGATTTGGGAAGTTTCCAGTGATAATTTCTTCAAATATATTCTCCATCCCCTTATCTTTTTCTACTCCTTCTGGAATTCCTATTATGCATAGATTGGCCAGCTTAATATTATTCCATAGGTCTATTATATTGCTTTCATGTTTTTTCATTTGGTTTTCTGTCTCTTGACCTGATTGGGTGATTTCCATTATTCTATCTTCCACATCACTAATTCATTCTTCTGCATTATTCATTCTGGTTTTTACTGCCCTTAGTTCAGTTCATATCTCTGCAAATGAATTTTCTAGTTTTTCTTGGCTCCTCCTCATATTTTCTAGTTCCTTTCTGAGGGTGTCTGCATTACTGTTCATATCATCTCTTAATTCCTTCACTATTTCTCTTTTGAACTCCAGGTCTGTCAGACTGCAGAGATCTGTTTCATTGTTGACTGCTTTAGGTGAGTTCTCCTGTTGGTTTATCTGGTGGTGGTGCCTCAGCTTCTTCATCTTGCTTGTTGTTTTCTTTTTCCTGGTGGATTTGTACTCTCCATGGCCAGGCAGTGTTTGCCTTGTTACTGCTGTGGAAAGTTTCCTGAGGGCTGGCACTGTTGGTCAGTCTTCTTTGAGGCAATATGGCTTTTCTGGAGGGTGGGCAGGGCTGACAGAGTCTCTCTGAAGCAAAGGAGGACTTCCTAAGGGCAGACAGGGCTGGGAGGTCCTCACCGTGATGGAAGCAGATTTCACTCCTCTGGGCAGAGCTTGCTCTGGTGTTTTGGGGCTGTGGGGCTCTTGCAGGGGCTAGCAGTGCTGGGCAGCTGTTCCATGGGAGTGCATCACCCCCTGAGGGCTAGAGCGGCTAGTTGCGCCACCGGAAACCCAAGAGGCTCTTCCCCAGGGCAGCCTGACTTGGAAGGACTACCTGAGAATGTAGGCAGATCTTTTCACAGCCCAGCTGAGCTTGTTCTAGCTTTTCTGGGCTGCAGGGGCTCTTGCATGTGGCTGGCAGTGCTGGGCAGCTGTTTCGTGGGAGTGTAGCACCCCTCGAGGACTGGAGAGGCTAGCTGGGCCACTGGAAACCCAAGAGGCTCTTCCCCAAGGAAGCCTGACTCGGAAGGACTGCCTGAGAATGTAGGCAGATCTTTTCACGGCCCAGCAGATCTGGTTCTAGCTTTTCTAGGCCACAGGCCTTTTCCCTGGGTCTGGCGGTGTTTGGTGCTGCTGCGCCAGGGTGTGGCCCCTCCAGAGGGCAAGCAGGCCAGGGCAGGGACAGCCCTTGCAGTGGTAAGCTTCCAGCAATTGTTGAGGCCAGCCCTCTGGGATGGCAGGCAGCCCCAGGTCTTTCACGTGCATAAGGTGTGTGGGGGGGTGCACTGGGAAGCACAGCTTTCTGATAGCTGGTGGGCCAGTGAGCTCTCTGTGGCATGGGGAGTATTCTATGATGGCCCACCCCTTCTTCTCTCCCCTCCCCACCACTGGCGCAGATCCAGCTCTTCTCCCAGGTTCCCTCTGGTGTGGCTTTCCACTTCCCCGCCCTTAGTGTATGGCTCCCCCCCCCTCCCCCGCAATGCTCTGCTTTCTAGTCCCCCAGGCAGTCTCTGCTCCATCAAACTTGACAGACCAATTCCTAGACCCGCCCCCCCGCCAAGCAGTTTCCACACTGCCCACCCCAGCCCGTTCCCAGAGACTAACCTCCCAAGCCGAGGTCTCAGTGCCAAGCCCACACCCAAGTGTCTCAACTTTGGTGACTGTGCCAGTAGTTCAGATGATCTGTTCAGTTCTTGCTCTGCTTTTCAGAACTCCAACTTACTGGGGCACTCTTCTCTGCATCTGGAGATTCCTCCGGTTTGGTTGATCTTTCCATCGAGTAGGTAACTTTCCAGGGTGTGGGATCCCTTTCTCCCCCACAGTTCCCCTTCTGGAGCACCCTTCCAGCCTCGATTCCCCTTCTCTCACTCTCCTCTTTTCTCTTGTTTTGCCTAGTAATGTCACGAGATTCTTGCTGTTATTGGAGTTTGGGTTCTTCTGCCAGCGATTGGTTGCTGTTCTGTGTGAGTCGTTTAACCTGTAGATGTGTTTTTTGTGTGTGTGTTTGTGGGAGAGGGTGAGCATGTCCCCCTACTCTTCCGCCATCTTGCCTCTTTCCTGGTAGTTCTATTTTTAATTTTTTGAGGACCCTTCATATTATTTTCTAGAATGACTACACCAACTTTTGTTACACCAACATTGCACAGAAGTATTTTTAAAGTTTCCTCCTGCTTTCTGCATTCTCTCCAATTCCTCTTTCTTATTTTCATTGTTTGTTTTAGTCTCTGACCTTTTAAGAAAAGGGCCATGTGAAGACTCAGAGATACAGAGGAAAGCTGTGACGATGAAGCCAGAGAGTGGAATGGTACAACTACAAGTCAAGGGATACCAAGGATTTCCGGCCATCATCAGAAGCTAGGAGAGAGCCTGGAACTCAGAGCTCTCAGAGGGAACCAACCTTGCCCAACACTTTAATTGCAGACTTCTGGCACCCAAAACTGTGAGATCATACATTTCTGTTATTATAAGCCAATTACAAGTTTTAGTGGTTTATTATCACAGCTTTAAAAAAAAAACTAATACAGATTTGGGTGCCATCAAGTCAGGTGATGCTGTAACAAATACCTAAAAAATGCATGACTGGCTCAGAAATACAGTACTAGGTAGAATTACAGTACTGGATGAATTTTAAGGGGTATGATAGGAGTTCCCATCATGGTGCAGTGGTTAACCAATCCGACTAGGAACCATGAGGTTGTGGGTTCAGTCCCTGGCCTTGCTCAGTGGGTTAAGGATCTGGCATTGCTGTGAGCTGTGGTGTAGGTTGCAGATGCGGCTCAGATCCCGTGTTGCTGTGGCTCTGGCATAGGCTGGTGACTACAGCTCTGATTCGACCCCTAGCCTGGGAACCTCCATATGCTGCAGGAGTGGCCCTAGAAAAGGCAAAAAGCCAAAAAAGACAAAAAAAAAGGGTATGATAGAAAAGGCCTACATTGCCTTGAAGAGATTGTTGATGAAAATATAGATGTTAAAAGATGGTCCTGGTGAGGTCTCGGATGGAAACGAGGAATATATTATTGTGTATGGAGAAGAGATAATCCTTTTTGTCTTTCTGGTGACAGAGAACTTGACTGAATTTTGCTCTGATTTTTTTTTCTGAAAAACAAAACTTGTAAGTGATCAACTTAGAAATTCAGCTGAAGAAGTTTCCAAGCAAAGCATGGAAGAAGTGGAGTGATTTCTGCTTGCTGCTTACAACAATATGTGAAAGAAAATAGATAAATAAAAAAAGGAACTGTTAAGCAGAAAGTAACCAGTGCTTGATGACTTGGAATATCAATAAAGAATGCTCTGAAAACAAAACCAAGGTTGTGGCTATACAACCATTTGCTAAGGAGATTATGTATGTGACTCATTGATCAAACCAACCTCTAGTCAACCATCACATCAATAACTAGGGATAAAGATGTGGTTCTCCAAGAAGGATCTGCAGGGACTCCTTGTCTAATGCTGTGATCCCCTCAATAGCCAAAGTAGACTAAGAAGGTTTTGAGAATCTTATACGAGAGAAATACTTCATGCCTAGGCTGAGAAGGAGGAAGATCAGATGAAATGAAGGAATGATGACTCTTGGGACGCAGTCACCAATGCAGAGACCTGAACTAGGGAGCCCTCCTGGTCTCCAGAAGACAAGACAACCTAGAGCCAATAGGGAGTAAAGCCATTCCAGCAAAACCAGAGAACAGAGCATTAAGTCACAGAGAATTATTCTCAGGTCTTGGACTTTAATGGAATTTGCCTTGCTGATTTGCAAACTTTCATTACATCAGTGATGCCTTTTTTTCCCCTTGGGAATGGGAATGTCTAACCTATGCATGTCCACCATTGTGTCTTAGAAGCAGACATTTTCTTTCTTTTGCTTTTTTAAACTTTTTAGGGCCACACCTGTGGCATATGGAGGTTCCCAAGCTAGGGGTCAAATTGGAGCTGTAGCTGCTGGTCTACACTACAGCCACCATAATGGCAAATCCAAGCTGCATCTTCAACCTACACCACAGCTCATGGCAACACTGGATCCTTAACCCACTGAGAAAGGTCAGGGATCAAACAGGCATCCTCATGGATGCTAGTCATATTTGTTTCCACTGAGCCATGATGAGAACTCCATATCTCGCTTTCTGAATGCCGTTTTGAAGGTGACAGAGATTGTAATGATATATCAATAAGCCAAGAAACACCAAGGATTGTGAGACATTGTCAGAAGATAGGAGAAAGACATGGAGCAGAATCTTCTGGAGGTCCCTTGGAAGGAATCAGCCCCACTGACTCTGATTTTGGACTTCTCGCTTCCAGAATTGTGAGACATTTCTCTTGTTTCAAAGCACAGAGTTTGTGGTACTTTTTAGCAGTAGCCCTAGGAAATGCCCATGTTCAATCTATTTATACCAGTTAGCAAGAAAATCAATTACACTTTGATTTCAATTGCTCATAGAACATTTTTTTACATATAGTTTAAAGTCAGTGGGCATGTACTTTCTTCTCCACAGTATTTATAAGTGGAAAAAAAAATATTGTGACAGAAAAATACATTCTCCTTTCCTTCAAAAGATCAAGGATATATTATTTTCTCTTCCTAATTCACAATATAATTAAAATGGCTGTAAGTATTAATTCACAATATTTATATAACATATATATTTTTTATATTATACATTTATAATTTATAAATGTATTCTATATTTAAAATTGAATATACATATGAATAAATATATATATAAATGTATTATGAATTAATATACTATAAGGTATATTATATATTTATAATATATATTTTATATATAATACATATTTATTGTATATTATATATTCCAAAAGAGAAAGACCAAGAGAAATAGAAAGAAAGAGTAACAGATAAATAGTAGAAATGAGAAATTTTTATATAATATTTTACAAAATTTAAACAAATTTTATAAGATAGAATGAAGATTTTCTTTGTTTTATACTGAATGTGATTTCAACTGATAGGGAAATAACACTTAGGGGTTCAGCTGTATAGGTAATATGATCAAAATGCTGTGACTAAAGATCTTTAGAACATGCTTTCATAATGTTTTGCCATAATGTTTTGCCATTTTGTAACTGTTATAATACCCTGTGTACCCTCCTCTCCCTCAGCTTCTTTCCCCTGCTGTCTCTCTCTCTCTTTTTTTTTTTTTTTTTTTTTTTTTTTTTTTTTTTTTTTTTTTTTTTTACTTTTTAGGGCTGCACCCAAGGCATATGGTAGTTCCTGGGCTAGGGGTCAAATTGGAGCTACAGTTGCTGGCCTACGCTATAGCCACAGCATCATGGGATCTAAGCCGTGGGATCTGAGCCATGCCTGCGACCTACATCACAGCTCACCGAAATGCTGGATCTTTAACCCACTGAGCAAGGCCAGGGATTAAACCCACATCCTCATGAATCCTAGTCAGGTTTGTTAACAACTGAGCCGCAAAGGGAACTCCCCCCTGCTATCTCTCTTAACACTTAGGAATAATTTTCACAAGGTTACCCATTCTAAGTATGCCAATAAATGTAATTACATTTATTTCAGAAGGCAGAGTTAAATTTATAGAAATAGAAACAACAATATTTTATTTATAACCTCAGTAAATTTTAATAGCAAGTTTACTCAAGCAGTGCCTAATGTGAGGGCTGATTATTTAACATGATTATGAGTCCATGGAAACCCTAGTGAATTCCTCAAGAACCCTCTCCTCTCCAGTGTTTCTGTTTGTAATTTAGTAAAAGAGCACAGAATTTGACATCAAAGGACTTGGGCAAGTTCTCAGGGAGGAAGGAGGGCCTCCTCTGAGCAATTGCTGTTCCAGAGATTGACCTTTGTCGTTGTACTTCCAGATGTTTTTGCACTCAGAGACCTCTTTCTCGGTGTTTCCAATGCAGTTAGTGCCCTTAGCTCAGAGCTCAGCTTATCTTCCTCATGAGGATAGTGCCTAGCAAGGCGATCATTAGCTCTTTGTTATAAGAGTGAGTGAGAAGACAATACGTGAGATAGTGAACAATGCCATGGAATCTTTTCCTCAATAGGAAGGGAGCACCTTAGAACTGCCAATTCAGCTGTATGGTTTTATATATTTGTATATATAATGAATGGGAAAATAACACATATCAGCAAAGGATGCTGTGTCCATCAAGCCATCAGCCACTACCAGTGACCCAATTGTGTACCCTGAGGGGCCTCAGGCTGGGAAAGAACAGGCTCCTGCCCCTAGACAGCTGAGGTGTGTATCAAAGTAGTGATTTCAAAGAGCACAGACTATTGCATCTTCCCAAAGATAAGCGCTAAATCTGTTAACTTGAGCTTAAATTCCTTAATTTGGTTTTTTGTAATTATTGTTTTTGTGCACTTAGTTTGCCAGGTGAATTTTAGAAATAGCATGTTCATTAAAAATTGTATTAAAAAAAGCCACTTGATTATAAAAAAAAGTCATCTTTTGATGTTCTCACTACCTGGTTTTTGTTGCAAAACCCCCTATATATCCTGGCACCTCCTTTACCTCCTTGGACAGTCCCTTAGGGCTGAGAGGCTACTATCCCAGGCTGCAGTCCTCAGTGATATCCCAAATAAAAAAAAATTCTCAACTTTCTGGTTGTGCATTTTGTGTGTGTGTGTGTATGTGTGTGTGTGTGTGTGTGTGTGTGTGTGTGGCTGACAGCAGATTGTAGTTGTAAGGAATAATACAGAGAGGTTTTCCACTTCTTGTGGGACAGCACAAAGAGCTCCACACACACTTCCCCCCTGCCAGTGGGAGCCCCCAATGAAATTGATGGTGGATATTTTTTAAAAAATTAAGTTTCTTGAAGTGGTCCTCTGGGTATACAGCAAATGAAGAACCACTTATTTCAGAAAATCTAGTCAAACTCTAGAAGAAGTGTGTATGCCTCTGGTACCGGAAACAAGACCTGTTTCCTCCTTTCTTCCTCCTAACTCAATAGGAGAAAAATTCCACTTAGGACTGTGTTGGGCTGTGCCCCACAGGCCTGCAAGCTTTATACTTGTCCAGCCTCAAGACTGAAGGAAGAGCCCAGAGTCAGTGACAGAGACATCAAGAGTTTAATGGACAGGGACATTTCACAAGACTGAAGCAAGATCCTGGGGTGACTGTGTGGGTACGAGAGCAGGCAGCACATGGAAGACATTTTTGCTCCCAGGGGAAGAGCGTTACCAGTTATAGGGGGAGCTGACATCAGATTGGCTCATCCATTGCCAGGGAAACCAGCAGAGGGGCATGCCCCTTATCACTTCTTTGACAAACGATCATAGTGGAGATTGTCCTTATTTTAAGATTAGAACAATCATTAGTTGAGTCAGCGGCTGGTACCTGGTCATTTGCTGATGAAGCTCTATGATTCAGAAGGAAGGTCAGTCAGGTGAGGAGGGTGTAGGTGTAGCAGGGGCTGGTCCAGCAGAGGATGTACAGAGATCAAGAAAGCAGCCATCTTGCGGGGGGTGCAGATCATACAGACTGGTACAGACAAAAGTGCGGGGTCACCTTCCAAAATCTCCTAGTCAGAGGGCTACCTTCTTGGGAAGGGCATAATGTCAGCAGTTCTCAGCCTGCCCCAGCTACCTTCTGCTAAGGTTAAGTTCTCAGTGAGTGCTACTGCTCTCGGTTGGGGGCTCCCGTCTTCTGCCCAAAGCCCCCTCAAGAGATGGCACTCCCTCTTGGGTATGGCATAGCTGGGAATGCCCAGGGCCCTGACTGCCCCTTCTCCATCTCGAGGTCTGGAGGTCCCACCCCCAAGGAGGCAAGTGGAGGAGATTGCTGCTGCTGTCTCATGATTCACAGAGTCTCAGCTCCTAAAGTGGGGTTGTCACTCACAAAAATGCACCCATTTCCCACCCCAGCACAAGAGCTCTGGATCAGGGCTATTTCCTGAGGGAAGAAGTGGCCAAGGACCAGATTCTCAATCTCTCCCCAAGGAAAGTGATGTCAGTGGCAACAGAGTATGGAGACGAGCAAGCATAAAAGTGTTCTTAAACACAGTGTGTTGAAAGACAACTAGGAGTAGATTTGTAGATTCATTGATTATGTAGGCAAAACTGTAGGCCAGCTGGTTTGTCAGTGAGAAACAGGGCAAGAGACCAGGAGGAGCCCTCCCGGTGTCAGAAAAATCTCAAACACTGTCCTGGGCTGGGGTGGGAGCTCGAATTTTACACATGGTCCCTGTAGGTGCCAGTTGCATGTGGCATCATTGCCAAAGCTGCCCCCTTCCACTGACTCCTCTAGATAAAATGACTCCAGTTTTTAGTATACTACAAGGGTCAAGGTGTAACCAGGATCATAGGACAGAGGGTGCCAACTTTCTAGAACAATCTTACGTTTGTCAAAACCAACAAGAGAATTTGGAGTTTAAGTTAAAATACTTTAAGGGCCAAGACAGCATTAGCCTCCGCATAATCCTTTAGCACTGCTTACTCACAGAGAGCTGCTGATTTAAAGAGTGTGGAGAAAATATCTTTAGAACTATTTTCACAGCTTTCAAATTGATTCATTGCTTCTGTCATGTTAAGCTACAATGCTGTTGGCTTCCAAATCAGCATGTCTACCTTGTGTGTCTATCTCCATCACGTTCTTTTATTAAGATGTTCCTGCAGGGTTAATAAAGTGTTTATATTAAAATTTTTACATCTGTCAATCATATGTAGCCTCCAGTCAATCATATATCTAGCTTAAGATGGAAGACTGGCAAGAAGCAGTTAAAAGGACTTGGCTGGCACAACGTGCATGAAATCCGTTCAGAGAACGGGTTAAAAATGTATTCGTTATACTTGGTTAAGTTTGGAAGAGAATATTTGTCTTCTTAAACCAGCCACTGGATAACTTGATGACTCCACCATTTTTCCTTCTTCCCTTTAGGACTCATGTAAATGCATACGTGGAGACATCTCTCCCACTCAGGTCAATGTATTTTGCCTGCAAATATTGATTTGACTGTATTGTTAAACAACCCTATTATATCATTACCTTTTTTTTTGTCTTTTTGCCTTTTCTGGGGCTGCTCCTGTGGCATATGGAGGTTCCCAGGCTAGGGGTCTAATAAGGAGCTATAGCTGCTGGCCTACACCAGAGCCACAGCAACGCAGGATCCGAGGCAAGTCTGCAACCTACACCACAGTTCACAGCAACACCAGATCCTTAACCCACTGAGCAAGGCCAAGGATCAAACCCACAACCTCATGGTTCCTAGTTGGATTCGTTAACCACTGAACCACAATGGGAACTCCTCTATATCATTACCTTTAACATCATCAAAAAAAAAAAAAGAAGCACATTTGTTCTGTGAGTATATAATATGTAATTTTTTTAATTACCAGGTGAATAACCATGTTAAAGAAGTATTGGGTATCAGGATTGTCTATGCCATGCTCACCTTTTAATAATCTGTGACTTGAGTACATGGCATCAGTCCTGAGTCTCATTTTCTTTATGTGCACCACAGAGTGTGGGGTTTTAGTCCCCATGCTTCTGTCCTTCTGACCAACATCCATTCTACTTCCACCAGTGTGATTTTTGCAAGTTCATGTCAGGTTGTATTACTCACATGATTTCAAATACTTCAGCAGCCCCTCATCAACACTAAAATGAAATTCGGATTCCCCAAACTGATCTTAGAATGCTCGTGATCTCTAAACTGTCATTTTAAGCTCCATCTTCTCCATAGATGCACATATACGTCATATTTTAGCCTAGCTATGATCAGAGTTC
Organism: Phacochoerus africanus; assembly: GCF_016906955.1. Taxonomy (NCBI): domain Eukaryota; kingdom Metazoa; phylum Chordata; class Mammalia; order Artiodactyla; family Suidae; genus Phacochoerus; species Phacochoerus africanus. The sequence continues at coordinate 100,823,872 of NC_062544.1, read as the reverse complement.
ACTAACATCCCCATACCCTTTCTATACATGAACACAAATAAACTATCCTTCCTCTCAGGATGTCACTTGAAAATCTTTCTGGTCCTCTCTCTCCAAACCCTTCCTACCCTGTGTTTCAATGCTTTCTTGAAAGGTATTCTGAAACAAAGAAGCAGAATGAAGTTGATTCAGTACTTTATAATCACTTGTTGGAGTGTTCCTGTTGTCAAGATGCCCCTTGGCATGGCAGTCTGGGCCACATACATCATGGTGATGAAGTTGGTCAAGTCTCCCTTGAAGTGAGTCTCCCCAGCTTCTATGAAAACGCTTGTGCTGCCCACTGAAGAGAGAACATACTGTTTTGGAAAATGGATGAATCAACAGGAAACAGAACAGTTTGCTTTTAGGAGGAAAGTTGCAAGAATCTCAAATTTAATTACTCCCAATCACTGACAGACAATGTGGGAGAACTTGGACAGTCTGCAGGTGAAAAAAAAAAACAAAAAAAAAAACTTGGATCTCAGAAACTTAAAAAGTATCATTATCCCTTCTAAGGATACATGAAATTATCTACATTGCATTCATTTTGCAACATGAGACGCAGTGAAACAGTGTCATCATGCTGGAAAAAGATAGTGAAAGGCCATAAAGACTACCTTGACCATGTCATCTCTCTGTGCCCACGTTCTTTTTACTTCCTACATGAAAAATCTGTATTCCACATCTTTAATGGCTTGTTACACACTTTCTTATTGACCATTTGTGTAATATGCAGCTTTAACTGATAGGAATAATTTTTTCTTGACAACTGTTATCAGTGATAGTTCTTCTTTTTATCTTCCTAACAACTTTGTTGATAACACTTTTTCTCCTTCTCTCCTCCTCTCCCACTCTTTATTTCTCTACCTCTCTCCCTCTTTTCTGCTCCACAACTCTCTTCCTATCTCCACATCTCTTATCTATCAGGTTTAGATACATTATAAAAATGGTTGGACATTCCTCCCCTTCTTGCACTGAAGTACCTGCAACATGAATCTGAAGATTCTGCTATCATGTGGTGGAGTTCATTTTCCACCATTTAGTGTTGGTCTTGTAACTAACTGTGTCTCCGGAGACAGTAGAAACCCAACATAAGCAAGACTTTAAAAGTGCTTGTGAGACTATTATTTCTAGAAAAGCATTTTTAAAAAGTGGAAAAAATGCACTTTTCCCTATTCCCCTTACCAAATACCAGTGCAAATTTGTAATATTACATAGAAAATAAACAACAGAGGACTCTGAGTGGTGAAGAGAAGGAAGATTGACTAGGGATCTCAGAATCCCAGGAATGGTATGGTAGTGACTACCTTGAATTTTCTTTTTGTTTCATATGTTCCAGACTTGAAGCTATGACAGCTGGAAACTGAGATGTCAACAGGCACAGGTAAAAGATGCCACAATGAAAAATTGGCATTCTGCAGATTTAAAAAAAAAAAGACAAGGAAAAGGAACATCTATAAATATAAAAAAATGTTTAGATGATAAAGATCTTTTTTTTTCCCAGCCAAATATCTTAGAAATAACTGTTATACCAGCCCTATTCCAGTCAGGAAAAGACAAGTGGAGAGTCTAGACTTCCATTCTTAGGACTCTGTAACAAATTTCCCCAATGTCCCTTTATGGGTAATGTCATAGATGTCTGGGTAGGGAGCCAGGACTTTCATCCCTGGAAGGATCAACTGGTCACCAACCAACAGCCTGCATCAGAGTAACTTCTAGTCAGTAACACAGAATAGAACTTTAGAACCTAGCACTTGGTGAAGAGTTCTTAGATATGACACCAAAAGCATGATTTTTTTAGTTAATAAACTGGACATCTTCAAAATTAAAAAAAAAATCCTCTGTAAAATAGCCTTTAAAGCTACAGACTGGGAGGATATGTTTACAAACAATGTAACTGACGATAACTAATATGGAGACTCTATAAAATTCTCTCAAAACTCGACAGGTTTAAAAAACCAAATAATAGAAATGAAAAAGAGACAAATGACTGCATAAATTAAGGAGAGAGTGGAGGCATAAGAGCAGTAAATGTTGAAATCCTGGTTGTGATATTCTACTATAGTTTTGTAAGATGTTACCTTTTGGGGGAAATTTCTCTATTGAGATATGCCCTCTCTTGCAATTCCTAGTATGCTGTCTTTCTCATCAGAGGAAGTAGCCTGAGCTAACCTGCTAAATAAAGAATGACTTAAGGTACAGTCACCTCTGACAGCCTGGACAAGAGCTAGCCAATTGCCAGATGTGTAAGTGAAGCTATCTTAGATTGTTAAGCCATTAGGTCACCTGACAGGTGATAACAAATGCTTAAGGGAATCCCAGAAAAGATCTATCAAACCAAGCTGGTTCTGAAGAACCACCCAACTGATGCACAAAATTTTGATAAATAAATGCTGATTGTTTGGGGTGTTTTATTTTTGCAGTTTCTTTTTTAAAATTAAAAAATTATTAAAGTATAGTTGGTTTACAATGTTCCTTCAATTTCTACTGCATAGAAAAGTGACCTAGTCATTAGTGTGTGTGTGTGTGTGTGTGTATGTGTGTGTGTGTCTCTAAGGCTATTTACAGATTCAGTGCAATTCTTATCAAATTAACAATAACAATCTTCATAGAACTAGAACAAAATACTTTAAAATTTGTATGGAAACACAAAAGACCCCCAATAGCCAAAGAAATAATTGAAATCAAAAAATGGCACTGGAGGCTGTCTGACTTCAGACTATACTAAAAAGCTACAGTAATAAAAACAGTGTGGTGCTGGCACAAAAATAGAAATATAGATCAATGGAACAGGATAGAAAGCCCAGAAATAAACCCAAGCACCTGTGGTCAACGAAACTATGACAAAGAAGGCAAGAACATAAATGCTCATTGTTTTAAGTTCCTAAATTTTGTGATGGTTTCTTATGTAATATAAAGTATATATTATAGAGAGTAAACATGTTCCCTGGTTTGCCACAGTCTTTACCAACTAGTCTCCTTCTGGGTTGCATGCTCAAAAGTACAGGGAATGGCCTGTGTCTCCAGAAAACTGTTCAACCTCCTGCTGAATAGAGACACTGGGTTTGATACAATCATCCTCCATGGATTCTGGCCACACAAGTCTTCTGGCTTGTGTCACTCTTAAATCCCTTCCAGATGGAAAGCCTCTGATATTTCATTTAATTAGAGTTAATTTTATGATGCTCATTCCCTTCCCTGGATGCATTCTGAGTCTGAGAAAAACAAAAACCCTCCATCCTTTTCCATTTGGCTCAAAGTCCACTGTTACCTGCTCTCAGCATCTCTTCAGTTTTTAGAAATGGAAACAAATTCACCCTTGGACATTCCTTGTCTTCATCCTCTACTTTGCAACACAATATTGTCATAAAACTGTGACTTTGTAATCAAGAGAAGATTTTGTTAAGATATTGAACCCATCACTAAATAACATGTTGTTTGGGGCAAGTCACTTAACTTCTTTAAGATTCCTTTTGTTCATCAGTAGATTTTTTGGCCCTACCCATGGCACGCAAAAATTCCTGAGCTAGGGATTGAACCCACACCAGAGCAGTGACAGTGACAATGCCAGATCCTTAACTTCTAGGCCAACAGAGAACTCCCTTCTTATCAGTAAATTTCAAGGGCAACTGTGTAATATATTGTAAGAAATAAAATATATGAATATATATGAAAGAATCTAAAGCTTCACATGATTTACGATAGGTGCTTAAGAAACATGAATTCCCTTCCTTAGAATTTTATTTCTCGGCCATGTGCCTGTTTAACCCTAGTCATCAGTGATGGAGCTACTGTTCCTAAAACCTAAGTAATTAATGTCTTGGAGACCTGTTCATTCTATTTTTCTCAGTGAGTATGTTTCTCTTATAGAGGTGCTTCATATTAATATTAGGATCCATCTGTGAGAAACAAGAGGATCACTAAGGACCATGGAGGGTCTTTACTCAGAGAAGAGAGAAGGACAGAACAACAGGGATCCTCTTGCCCAACCCACGATTATTAACTCACAGAGAATGGCTGCAAAAGGTTTGCCAAGGACACAAAAGCTCTTTAGTTTAAATTAAAACTGGAAAGACTTGCCTTGCTGGTTCTAATGTACTCTCTACTGAATAAAGAGGATAGTGAAATTGTATCACTGCCCCTTGCTAGCAATAGCTGTGCCCCCATCAGACCCAATAACCTGAGCCCTTGCTGCTGAAATGAGATGACAAAAGGATACAAATCAGTGACTTTTTCTAAGGTGTGTGGGAAAGGCAAGACCTGCATTTGTTTTCTGGGTGACAGGAAATGCAAATTAAAAATTAGAGCTGGCACTTTCTACACACCACATGGGTCAACGCTATAATCATCAAGGAAAAACAGAACTTCTAAAAGGGCAACAGAGATGGTCTAATCTCCATTTAAACTGTATCTGCTGTCTCAGCTTAGGGTCCTCTAGAAACAATTACCAAGGCCGCAATTATGAAAAAATTTACTTAGGACATGAAAGTAACACTGATAGGAAGATGGGGAAATGAAAGGAAAGGAAACTCATAGAGGGTGCATTATTCAATCAGCTATCACAGTGAGCAAGAGGAGCTTCATCACATGAGAAAATTGCATGAGGACTGTGGTCAAGAGGTGAGGGAGCTTTGGTATTTATACCTTCACCCAGCAGGCAAACACTTCACCAACTCCATCAACCAATTCTCTTGTCTCCATCTTGAGAATACATTCAAAATCTAGCCTCTTCCCTTGTTAATCAGCCTCGTCTTAGTCACCAGCATTTTTTGGGGATTACTGCAATCATTATTTTGTTTGTTTGTTTAAATCTGGTCTCTCTGCTTTTCTGTCACCCTACAATTTTTTTCTTCAGAAGGTTTCAGAGCATTTTTCCTTGAGGTTAAGCCAGATCATGTCCCTATTCTGTGAACCCCTTTTATATTCCTGGACCCTTCCGAGTAATGGCTAATATCTTAACTATGCTGCAAGGTCAGGCTTGGTTTGGCTGCCTTGTCTCTGTAAGCTCCACTCCACCCTTTCTCCCAACACACCCGTCCTTGCTGATCCAAGAGCCCTGGATTAAGCACACCCTCCCCTCATTTCCTGTTCACTTGGTTTCTCTGCCTACAAAATCTTCCCTCATAACCACATGACTTTTCTGTTTTCTTCTGATTCCTTAAATGTCTTAACAGAGTTCTCCCTGGACCACTCAGTATGGAATAACATTCCCAACCCCATTCTCAGCACTCAGGAACCTTCTTTAACTCCCTTATTCTACTTTGTAGCATTTATTAATTGCTATCACACTACATATTGAACTCTTTCTTTTTATGGTCAGATCTCCGTTATTAGAAACTGGGAAGTAACTGTCTCTTTTAGGTTCAGTACTGATTGCTAGCTTTTAGAATTTAGGTGCTTGGTAACGATGTGTTGAGTGAATGGACAAACATCAAACACTCTCTATAAGTAGAAAATATCATAAAAATTTCTAGTTATATCACAAGACCGTGGGAAATGGACAATTACCTCTTGGTTCACACTTACAGTTCTTGGGCTGGCTTAGAAGCTTCATAAATGTTGCCATTGGGGTTAGAAGCTGCCCAGAACTGAGCTAAACAATTTCACCAAACGGCATGGTTCAGTAGTAGGAACATGCAGGGAGGTAAATGGATTGTGCTTCCTACTGTGTATTTGCTTTGATATTATAGGGCCACATGAGATAGGGTGTTAATCTTTCTTAATTAATGTAAGTAAAAGATACCCTATGAATGATGATAGTGAATATTAAAGTGGTAGGCAGTTTCCATGTGACTGAATTGTTCTTATCAGTATTTTTTTTTCTTTGTATGATCATTGACCACACCCTTAGCATATGGAAGTTCCCAGGCTAGGGGTCAAATTGGAGTTGCAGCTGAGGCCTATACCACAGCCACAGCACCACTGGATCTGAGCCAGTTCTGCAACCAACTTGGCAGCTTAAGGAAAGGGCAGATCCTTAACCTACTGAGTGAGGCCAGGGATTGAATCCAATCCTCACAGAGACTACATTGGGTCCTTAACCCCTGAGCCACAACGGGAAGCCTTCTTATCAGTTTTAAATATGATTCCTCTTCTTGTTTTAATCATAATGCCACTACTTTTCTGGTCCTGAGTTCTCTCTCAGGAATAGGTGGGGGCATCTATAATACAGTATATAATTTCTTGATGTCCTAAGAAAATCACCAAGTGAAATCAGCCAGAACTATGATTTGCTTTGACTCTGTCACCTTTTTGCCTCTGGGGGCAATTAGTGACAGAAAATGACCCACTACAGCACATTTTCACTGGGAAGCTCCCAGCTTCCAAAAAAAAAAAAAAAAGAGAGAGAGAGCTGGGATGTTTATTCCACTACTGAACTTTTCAACCACCTGATATGAAACACCAACTTTTCTCAAACCAGAGAGCTGGCTTTTCAGATGCACTGTTACTGTTTTTCCTCTTGAGAGAAGGAACTAGATTTTCAACCTAACTAAGTATCAGATAGCTTTATTACTAGATAATAAAGAAAAAAAACATATTAGGAATCTATGCTTTGGCATCAGGGTGCTAGAAGATAACTTTAATTTGGATTGTTAAAAACGATGCTTTGGGGAAAAAAGTATTTGGTCTATAGTAGCTTCCCGAAAGGTCAACCTCAGTTCTTTCATTTTCTGAATCCAAAATCATTTCCTTTACTATGGATGGAAAAATAAAACAAAATAAAAGTGTGATATAGTGAAAATACCTCTATGCTGGGAGTCAAAAAGTCTGAATCTAGTTCTAGCCTCACCACTAAAGAAGCTACCCATCTCTGCAGAAGAGGGAGGGCCAGCTTTGGGCAAAGTTTAATTCTAACTCTATAAATTTGAGGAATAGAGTATCACCTCTGTGCTCAAGGCATATTTGAGATTCTTCTTACAGGGTCTTCAATATTATACAACATATCCTAATCTGTGTCTGATCTGACTATATACAGTCATGATGTAGCTATCTGAAGGAAGATGTTTTGGCATATTCATCTTTCCATCACCATTACATAGCCTAAAGAAGATATACAGATGACTAACAGGCACGTGAAAAGATGCCCAATATGACTTATTCTTAGTGAAATGCAAATCAAAACTACAATGAGGTACCATCTCAAATTTGTCAGAATGTCTATCAACAAAACGTCTACAAACTATAAATGCTGGAAAGGGTGTAGAGAATAGTGTACATTCCACTTTTGGTAGGAATGTAAATTGGTATAACTATGGAGACCCTTCAGTATGGAGGTTTATCAAAAAACTAAAAATAGAATTGCCATGTCATCCAGCAGTCCCACTCCTGGGCATCTATCTGTAGAAAATCATAATTTAAAAAGACACATGCACCCCAATGTTGACTGCAACACTATGTACAATAGCCAAGTCATGGAAACAACCTAAATATCCATCAGCAGATGGATGGATGAAGAAGATATGGTACATATATACAATGGAGTATTACTCAACCACAAAAAAAAAAGAATGAAATAATGCCATTTGCAGCAACATGGAATTTTAAATGTGCAGCACCCTATGGGAACTTCCCTGAGGCAGGCTCCTCCCCCATATCCTCTGCTTTAACTTCTCTCTGAAGTACCTAAGTAATTGTATCTGATGCCTATTCCTGAGTTGTTTTCCAAATGCTAAACACATCACCAAATGGAAGAAATTAACTACTTGATGATCTTGGGCACCTAGCCCCCAGACCTAATGATGCCTAAAGATGGATAATGTTCACCCTTGTGATGCTGCCTTGTTACCCCACCAGAAACCAATAAGAGAACTGGGCATGAGCTGATCACTTACTCTGTGACCCTTTCCTTCACTTGGCTTTTAAAAGTGCTTTTCAATTTTGATTCAGTAAGTTCAGGATATTTTGGGAGCATGAGCCACCTATCTCCTTGCATGGACCTGCAATAGACTTTTTCTTTGCTCCAAACTCCAATGTTTCAGTTTGTTTGGCCTCACTGTGCGTTGAGTACACGGACTTGTGCTAAGAGATGGATCTAGAGATTATCATACTAAGTGAAGTAAGCCAGGTAGAGAAAGACAAATATCATGTGATACCACTTACATGTGAAATATAAAAAATAAAAAGAGACAAATGAATTTACCAAACAGAAACAGATTCATTCATAGAAAACAAACTTATGGTCACCAGAGCAAAGAAGGGGAGGGATAAATTAGGAGTCTGGGATTAACATATACACACTACTATATATAAAACATATAACCAACAAGGTCTTACTGTATAGCACAGGGAACTATATTCAATATCCTGAGATAAACCATAATGGGAAAGAATCTGAAAAAGAATATATATGCATGTATAACCGAATCACCATGCTACATACCTGAAATTACCATGACATTGTAAATCAACTATACTTCAATTTAAAAAAAAAAAGAAGAAGAAATTGGATCAGCACAAGCTCATGACAGCCAAGATGAACAGGAAACCCCTGCCAAGAGAGTGACATGAGAACTGAGTCTTAAAGCCTGAGCAGACTGTTCAGGAGGAGTAGGCATCTCTGCAAGGAGAGTGGCTCAGTTCACTAAGCTCCAGCTGTATTCCTGTGCAAAACTCAAAGGAGCCAGTTACACTTTTTAACAGTACAGTGTGAGAGGCACCACTTCCCTTGTGAGAGATTTGGTTTCCCCATTTGACTGGAAAAACAACTGCCCCTTTATCCTTCTGACTTAGTTGGGTTCCCTGGAAGGGCCTGAGATGGAGGCCCTTCCATGATGGAAATCATAGATCTCATCACATGGTTTACTGTGGGAGTGCACTTAGAATAAAATATGAGAAGAAGTAAAGGTAGCAGAAGGAGGAAGGGGGAGGATGTGGTCTCAGTGGAAGGTGACTTTTAGCTTGATCCCACGTGGAGCTCTGGAGTAGGAACTGGACTCAGAATCAGGCTCACATTGAGGTAAAGGGTTGGTATTTTGCACCCTATGTCAGTCAACCATTGATTAAGTTCAGGCTCAAGGAGGAAGTTTCTTTTAAAGTGATGTAACTTCTGTCAGACTAAAGGCAATTTTTGGAGAAAGGCATGGCCCTGGGATGCTAATAGCCAGTGTTCTCAGTAAGTACACCTGGGGGCAAAGCAGATCTGAATGGGGCACTGACATCCCAGTAAGACACAGGAGAGAGTGGGAGGTGCCCATTTTCCTCATTAAATCGGACTCATCTATACACCTGCATCTTCCCCTAGAAAGGTATGAAAACCTGAGCTCCATTGGAAATAATGGTCAAAAATTGCTTCTTGGCAGTCTATGTCCTTTGAAATTTTTTCTCCTGTTCTTGCTAGTGCTGTGCCTTTTTGATCCCAAGCTTGGTTCTCATTTCTGAATCGATTCTTAAGCTTACTCTTCCAGGCCATGACCAGGATGAATCCTTAAGTTTCCAGTGCCCCATGGGTAGAGACTAGAGGCATCAACCTCAGCCTGAGAAACCTCATCCCCAGACCTGGCTGCTAATCATCCATGCCCTCTGCAGCCTCCCTCTCTAGAAACACTAACAGACCAGATTCCCCATCTGGAAGTTTACAAGAATTTCTTAGAATCTTCTTTGCAGTCATGCCTGTAAATTAGGATTTTTACAGTCTTTTATTTCATGGACACCAAACGGAAAGGATTGTTTTTACAGGAAAAAAGAAAAACTATTTTTAGCTTGCAAAGCGAACAAGATGATATATGCTGCAGTTGTCAACTGTCTTTTAAAATGTATGTGGCACACTGGAACTCATACATATTTAAAAGGACTAAATAATTATCTAAAGTTCCCCGGTCTGCTTTTTAAAATGATTATTTTCACTGGGAGCAAGGGAGCATTTGTTCTTTGTCAAGTGTCCAGACAGAATGATCATTTTTGAAAACTTATCCCCCCCTGTTTTTTGCTGTTTTTGTCATTTGGACTCACTACTCAAGTCCCCTTCTTCATCTCCCCACTGGTTTCAATGCCACACATTTGGCATGTGAGCCAAAATACTCCCATCACAAGTTCTCCGGGTAGAGGATTTGACCATCCTGGTAACCTGCTAGAAAGTGGTCATAAACAGAGGTCAAGGGATACATCAAATACAGGCTGCTTCTCCCTAAATTGTCAAGGGACCTCCTTGGCAAGGAAGTGAGATAATGCCTAAGCCATCTGGAACATTCTTAGATCGTATCTAAGGCAGAAGATGTTTCCCTGGCTAGGAAAGAATATAAATACTGTAAAATAGAAGTAGTAGAGAAACTGTAATTCTGTCTTGGCCACTTATTAATTGTGTGAGTTGAACATACCTATTATAAAATAAAGCTTCTAATAGTTAACTTGCATGTTTAGTGTGAGAATTAAGATAATGTTTGAAGAATTAGGTAAAACGCAGAGCTGAGAACCAGACACCTATTAGAAGCTCAATAAGTGGAAATGCTTATAATTTTTATCTTTTTATCCACTCTTTTAAGTCACATGACATTTAAAATTATTTTAGGAAAAAATGCTTTTAAATGTATTGTTGGAGTTCCGGTTGTGGCTCAGTGGAAATGAATCTGACTAGCATCCATGAGGATACAGGTTCAATCCCTGGCCTTGCTCAGTGGGTTAAGGACCTGGTGTTGTTGTGAGCTGTAATGTGGGCGGCAGATGAAGGTCAGATCTGGCATTGCTGTGGCTGTGGTGTAGGCCAGCAGCTAGAGCTCCAATTCGACCCCTAGCCTGGGAACTTCTATATGCCATGAGTGTGGCCTTAAAAGACAAACATGGTGTTACCATCTTTAGTATGGTGAATATTTTTTAAAAATGTTGCATTACCTTGATGTCAGCATTATTACCACAAGTTGCAATTTAGATCTGGGACTTGGATTATCTTCAGGCTTATTGAAATATGTAGAGATAACTGTCATTAACTAACTGTTGTTTGACTGCAATGCATACTATTTTGGTCTGCACCATTGTTCCCTGTCTTTTCTATATCCACGTTACTTCTCAGGGAAGGCATGTGTTTGCTAGTAGCAAACTCTCCTCTTGAATTTCTGCTTCCAAGTTGATATGCATTTAGAAAACAGATAACCAGGCTTTGCAGAATTGCAAATATTCAGGGTTTCTGTTCCTGGGAATATGGAAGACAATATATCATAAAAGTCCTACCAATAAAAACACCTAGAAAAAATTAGATGAAAAATAATAAATGCAATTTTACTGTATAGCAGGATTCTAAAGAATGGAAAGGAAATATTGAAGGACCAGAAGTGAAGGAGAATCTAAAATCAGATATGAGTAGGTACTGAGGTTTCAGCTACCTTGTGGGGAGGGGTGTAACTGAAATCACAATAACTGAGAGTCAGAGTTTAAACATTCCTATATGGTTAGGAGAAAAGGATGGGCCAATACTAATTTCCCCAGTTAAGCTGAGGATGCCAAAATTGCTTCATTTTCAGTGACAAGATAGACAAGGAATTTTTTTGGGGGGCCATGTCTACAGCATGCATAAGTTCCTGGCCCAGGGATCAAACCCATGCCATAGCAATGGCTGAAGCCACAGCTGTGACAACTCTGGATCCTTAACCACTAGACCACCAGGGAACTCTTAGACTAGGATTTTTTTGATGGCACCTAATATATAAATTAAAAGGGGAAAAACCCATCTTGCTGTGAAATCTGAATAAGGGGAAAGAAAAAATCCTCTAAGGATTTATAAACATAATTCTCTGTTCATAAGATTTTAAGTTTGAAATTTGCAATATCTGCATGGTCCAGGAAACCCCAAGACAATACATTTAGACAAAAAGATGGTCCTAGTCTAGTAATACCTCAGAAGGGTCAGGCAAAGGCAGTTATTTTAGCATGGATTTCTTAGAAAATAGAGTTTGTGGCAGTGGATTCAACAGGCCATTCATTTTTTTAGACTGGGATGAAAGAAGAGCCACCAGTGTGAAGATGTGCTTGCTATTGGGTTGGCCCTTGAGAAGTGTGACTGCGCTTTTGCGCCCTCTGGTACCAGCTTTAAGTAACCGTATAATTACATCTCGCCAGTCTTTACAGAGGAAACAAGGCGATGGCTTTATTTCCGGTCTTCAGTATCTCCTTTGTCAAATATGTGCCCCAGGAAGCGTTAATGATCCCAGTGTCCTAGTGTTTGCTGAGCCGGATCTCTTACAGGCTGATGTGGTTGATATCTCAAACCCTGACATCAAGAGTTCCTGTTGTGGCTCACCAGGAACAAACCGGACTAGTATCCATGAGGATCCATTTGGGTTCAATCCCTGGCCTCACTCAGTAGGTCGGGGATCCAGAGTTGCCCGTGAGCTGTGGTGTATGTCACAGATGCAGCTCGGATCCTGTGTTGCTGCGGCTATGGCGTAGGCCGGCAGCTGTAGCTCGGATTCAACTCCTAGCCTGGGAACCTCCATATGCCATGGGTGTGACCATAAAGTAAAATAAAATGAAATAAAATAAAGTCCATGACATCAAAAGGGAAGCCCTTGGTAAGAGACAATAGGCAAGGGGTATGAGCATGAGGCTAAGTGATGTGGGTATGTCTACATGAAGCTACATGAAGTCAGTAGGATCCCAGGGAGAGCTGGTGACCATAGTGACAGTGGGAATAACTCTCAGCAGCTGCAGCTCCAATCCAACCCCTAGTCTAGGAACTTCCATATGCTATAGCTGTGGCAAAAAAAAAAACACCAAAACAAACAAACAAACAAACAAAAAACCAGCAAACAGGATGGAAATGGATGGAAAAGTGACTTTGCAGTGGAGAAACATGGCTGACAACACCCTGGTCAGTTGATCAAGGTCAACAGCATTCATCAGTGATAAGTTAGGTCAATGGGATATACCCTTGGTGTGAGGGGATGGTGGGAATGGCCCTTTATCTCTGCTATCCCCTCCCCAAAGCCAATAACCCACCTTGAGAAACCTATCAGACAAACCCAAAACAAGGAAAATACTAAATATAACCAACTAATACTCTTCCAAACTATTATAGGTGATCAAAAACTGTCACAGTCTAGAGAAGGAGAAGGAAATGTGGTCTCCTGAATGGGATCTTGGAACAGTAGATAGACATTGAGTAGAAAGCTTGTGAAACCCAAATGAAATGTGGAGTGTACTTAATAGTAACATATCAATTTTTACTCCTTAGTAGTGACAAACATACTATGAGTGGAAAAGCATCATGATACATGACACTGAGTAGTATTTTCAGAAGATAATTGCATTAGTGGTGGGCTTAAAGAAGCCCTAGGATAAAGATTAGACCTGCCATAACAAAGCTTGAAAGCAAGTCTGAAAATAAATATATTGACCCTAAGTAACCACATGCCAGAACAAAGTTCAACAGTATTTAAAGGAACACAACAAAATTCCAGCATCCCAAAAATATAAAAATTAAGTGTCCAGAACTCAGTAACAAATCATTGGGCACAAAAAGCAGCAATATATGCCCAGCCATCTGGGGAAAAAAATAGCCGGTTAGTAGAAATAGACGTAGAAATGACAGAGATTATGGAATTAGAATAAAAGCATTAATAAAACAACTGTTATAAATCAGTATGATATGTAAAAGAAGATTAAAAAAGCATAAAATAATGAGTAAAGATTAGATGAAATGAAGGAATTTATGGAAAATTTCAATTTATTAAAATGAACACAAAATCTAACGAAAAATGCAATGGTCTTCTGGCTAGTAAAGAAAAATAATCTGTGATTTAAAAAAAAAAGCTTCCCACAAAATATTCCTTGCACTGGTGATTTTCCTAGTAAATTTTACTAAATATATAAGGAAGAAAAAAAACTAATCTAGTATTCCACTCCTTGGCATATATTTGGGCAAAACTTTCATTGAAAAAGATACATGCACCCCTATGTTTATTGCAGCACTATTCACAATTGCCAAGACATGAAAACAATCTAAATGTCCATCAAAGGATGAATGGATTAAGAAGATGTGGAATACTACTAAGACAAAAAAAGAACAAAATAATGCCATTTGCAGCAACATGAATGGAACTATAGACACACTAAGTGAAGTAAGTCAGAAGGATAAGGACAAATACCATAAGATATCACATATATCTGGAATCTAATATATGACACAAATGAATCTATCTACAGAAAAGAAACAAACTCATGGACTTTTAGAACAGGCTTGTGGTTGCCAAGAGGGAGAGAGAGGGGGGTGAGATGGACTGGGATTTTGGGGTTAGTAGATGCAAACTATTGCATTTGGAGTGGATAAGCAATGAGATCCTGCCGTATAGCCCAGGGAACTATATCTAGTCACTTGTGATAGAACATGATGGAGGATGATGTGGGTCACTTTGCTGTACAGTGGAAATTGACAGAACATTGTAAATCAACTGTAATAGAAAAAATAAAAATCTTAAATGAAAAATATAATAGATATTCTTCCAGTAGAGAGACAAGTAAATATTTCCCAGATATGTGTATGAGGCCTTGGTATGAACTTGATACCAATGCTTTCAAAGGCATTAAGGAAAAAGAAAATACAAATATAGATACAAAGAATACAAGGGAGTTCCTATTGTGGCTCAGCAGTTTAAGAACCTCGCACAGTGTCTATGAGGATTCAGGTTCTATCCCTGGACTTGCTCAGTGGGTTAAGGATCCAGGGTTGTAGCATGGGTTGCAGATGTGGCATAAGCCTCAGCTGTAGCTCCGATTTAACCCCTAGCCTTGGAAGAGGTGTAGCCATAAAAAGAGAGAAAAAAAATACTAAAAATAACTAATGATAGCCAAAATATTATAGGTTGACTTATATCTATATCCTTATCTACATTCACATCTATATCTAGGTATATGCCATGACCAATTTTAAAACAGTCCAGGAATGAAAGTTTGGTTTAACAGCCAAAATTATGTCAATATAATTTTACATATTAGCAAGATTTATGAAAAATATTTTATGACTCCTCAATAGATGCAGAGAAAAGCATTATAAAAGTCAACACCCATTTATGATAGAAAGCTCTTAGCAAGCTATAAATAGAAGAAAACTGATGAGGCTCTATATTTTTTGTCTTTTTCTTATCTCTTTAGGGCTGAATCCATGGCATATGGAAGTTCTCAGGCTAGGGTTCAAATCAGAGCTGCAGCTTCCAGCCTACACCGCAGCCACCGCAACACAGGATCTGAGCCATGTCTGCAACTTATACCACAGCTCACAGCAACACTGGATCCTTAACCCACTGAGTGAGGCCAGGGATCAAACCTGTATCCTCATGGATACTAGTCAGGTTCATTACCAGTGATCCACGATGAGAAATCCCTGATGAGGCATATTTATAAAATAACAGTTGGGAGGAGAAACTTTAGATGTAATAGTCATCTATATAATATCAGAGAAAAAAGACTTTCATGCCCACCCACTCACACCATTTTATTCAACATTGTATTTGATAAAAACAGCCAAGATATTGTTGAAGAAAGGCAAATGGAACAAAAAAGAAAGTAAAAGTAGTTTCCAAGATGTATTATACAGTTACAGTAATGAAGACATTGTGTTATGAGTAGCAGGTGGAAAAATAGACCCTATGAATAGAATGATGGTATAGAAACAGATTTAGGTATAAATGACCACTTGATTTTGACAATAGCAGGATTCAAGAACAATGGAGGAAAGGACAATTTTCAATAATGGTGCTTGGAAAACTGAATATACATGTGGACAGAAAGATTATTGCTCCCTATTTCACAATTCACAAATAATAAATTTCCAGTGGATTTTAGCTCTTGTGTAAATGGTAAAAAGTAAATTTGGGGGAATATAATACAGCACATCATATTCATAATCTTAGATGAGAAGAGCTTTAAATGAACCTAAAAAAATCCCAGCCACAGGGGAAAATTGGACTACATGTATACTGTCAACTTCTGTTCATCATGATAATCCAGTAAAACAATTAAAATGTAAGCCACAAAGTTGGAAAACATATTTTCAATATACATGGCACAAAAGGGATCCTGTCAGGATAAATAAGGAACACTTTCAAATCCATAAAATGTTTAACTTAAATTAATTACAGATCAGAATACAATCCAATTAAAAATTACAAGAATTTTTAAAAGGTACTCAACCAAATGGGAAGTAATTACATGAAGGTGTGTCAGTATCAGCAAAATAGAAAACAAAGCAATAATGAGATACAATTGCACTTTCATCAAAATGTCTAAAAATAAAAGTTTTGATAATGTAAGTTTGGAAGGAATGCGACCAAATGGCAGCCTTTTCAATGATGAAAATTTCTTCAAACATTTTAGAAAACATATCGGCATGATCAACTACATTTGAGCATAACATAATTGGGTAATGTCTAGCAGAAATACTTTAGTGCATATAAGAATATGTATGTACAAGAATACTTAGTGTTATTAATTATGATAGTCACAAACTAGTAACCACACAAATATCCACCATTTCCAAATGATAAATCAATGGAACACTACATGACAAATGTTTGTTTGTTGTTTGCTTTTTAGGGCTGTACCTGTGGCATGTGGAAGCTCCTAGGCTAGGGGTCGAATTGGAGCTACAGCTGTCAGCCCACACCACAGCCACAGCAACGTGGAATCCAGGCTTCACCTGCAACCTACACCACACCTCATGGCATCTCCAGATCCCTGGCCCACTGGTTCATAACACATTGTGTTCATAAATCACTGTGCCACAAGGGGGACACCAAAAATATTAAACCACAAGTAAAGTTAAAAGATAAATAAATCCAACATTATGAGCCACATGACAAACTTAAGAGATTGCTTACTGGATCATTCCATCTGTGTAAATTTAAAAACAGAAAAACCAATATATAGAACTAGAAACCATAATACTTGGAAAAAATGAAGAGGAAAGAGGGGGATATTTGGGAGAGAATGTGAGGGAAGCTTGCATGATTCTCTGCATTTTATTCCTTGGGCTATTTAATTAATAGTAATATATTGAATTCCATCCATATTTAATGTATTTTTCTGTGTGTATTTCTATATGTATCCAGTGAAATGTTTAAAAGAATATTTGATGTAGTATAAAATAGAGAAAAATGGGAACAAATGTAAATACCCATCAATACATTAGTGATGAATCAATTTATGGTGCATAGCTAATATGGAATAATATCCAGTTATTTCAAATACTGACACTAAGAGAAGTCACTGAGGTGGAACCTAAGAAAAGAAATACCGTATTTAGAATGTCATTCCTCACTCTCCCTCTCTCCCTCAAAAAACATTTAAAATCATATCTCATTTTCAAACTACACTTGGAATCTAATATATGGCACAAATGAACCCTTCCACAGAAAAGGAAATCATGGACTTGGAGAATAGACTTGTGGTTGCCCAGGGGGAGGGGGAGGGAGTGGGCTGGATGGGGTGCTTGGGGTTAATAGATGCAGACTATTGCCTTTGGAATGGATAAGCAATGAGATCCTGCTGTGTAGCTTTGGGAACTATGTCTAGTCACTTATGATGGAGCATGATAATGTGAGAAAAAAGAACGTATACATGTATGCGTAACTGCGTCACCATGCTGTACAGTAGAAAATTGATGCAACATTATAAACCAGCTATAATAGAAAAAAATAAAAATCATTATATAAAAAAAATTACTCTTGGATAAACAAAGGTAACTTCCTTTCCCATCTGAAGTAGCCTCATAGGTTTGCAAACTCAGGAATCTCTAGAGTGGCATCTGAAACTGGCCTGGTACAGGGAGGGAGGGAGGGTCCTAAGAAAGAGGCAAGACCCTCCAGATGGGTAAGTGGCATTTTAGCAAGCAAAGAAAATTAGGAGGTTGGTCCTGCAAGGCAGAGAGGGGTGAGTGATAACCGGATTCAATCACTATTCAGTCTGAAGGGTCTCAACAAGTTGCTCTCTCAAGGCTGCATCCTTGAAAACTGCTGGAGCCCAGGGCAGATTGCACACTCCAAGGACAGATGGAGGGAGGGGCAAGGAGACTCTGAGGACCCAAGTTCAGCTCTCAAGTCACCTAGTGGTCTCACCCTCTCCTTGACCTCCTCCATCAGTCTCTTCAGAGGTTACTCAGTTATGTAAATTCATATTTTTCCTTGTTTTCCATATGATGCTTATAAGATATTAACTAATGATCTTTCTAGCCAGAAAAGTTCCCTTTTCTTTATTTCACCTGAGAAAATGGTGTCTGTGGCAGAATAACTATAATAATTTGCAATATTCTTGAGATTTACAGTACTGTAAAACCTTTTATTTATCTGATTTTATTTATTTTTCTGTCCGTGCCCATAGCATGCAGAAGTTCCTAGACCAGGGATTAAACCTATACCACAGCAGTGACAACATCAGATCTTAACTGCTAGGCTACCAAAGAAATCCTATTTATCTTTGTGTGTGTGTGTCTTTTTAGGGCCGCACCTACAGCATATGGAGGTTCCCAGGCCAGAATTTGAACTAGAGCTGTAGCTGCTGGCCTACACCAAAGTCACAGCAACTCAGGAATCTGAGCTGCATCTGCGACTTACACCCCAGCTCATGGCAACATCAGATCCTTAACCCACCAAGCGAGGCCAGGGGTCGAACTAGCATCCTCATGGACACTAGTCAGATTCATTTCCACTGAGCCACAATGGGAACTCCCACTGGACAAAACATGGACCTAACAAAGGGAATGATCTAGCTTTACCCTAATGGTTGACTCCTGTAGTATTATAGAAATAAACCTTTGCTCTCTGATGATTAGTATTTACTTCTTCGGTCCATTTCATTTCAGTAGAGATCTCAGAGATTTCATTTACATACTATTAAGAGAAGAAAGCAAGTTTAAGAAAGATATATAATACATAAAAATCAAATTCTATGCAAAATAAAATTACACAGATTTATATACACTTTCATGAGTGTGATACATGCAGTCTATCCAGATTCTGGTTTAGGCCAGTGGACAGCACTGCTTAGCGATTGAGTAGATGGAGAAGGAAGGAGAGATTAAATAATGTTTATTACCCTGGCTCCCTTCCTGTTGCTCTTTGTCTTGGTACTAGCAGTGTTCTTCCACCACCAAAGCCTACAGACACAGTGCTTTTTTCCTTCTGGTAACAATACCCTCCCCAGCCTTCAGGCCTACCCAATGACAGAGAACAGGTTAGGATAAAAAAAGCTGAGCCTGAGCACCAAAGGGATTTTAGAAAGATGTTATATTTGTAGAGTAGCAGACAAGAAAATACCCACATCAATTTCCCATTGCTGTGTGATCACAGCCACTTCACAACCATGATGATCGTGTTGAAGGAGAGATAGGGGTGTGGGTCAGTGCATGTTCTCCAGAAAAGGCACAATATAGAGAAAAAAAAGAGTTTAAATAGAGGTTGAACTGATTTCCGTGTTGACCTAAGTGAGAATCATCCAATGCTTTTGAATAAATAGTCTTCGGGACACTTCTGAGAGAGTATGGAAGACAGGAAAGGAGAGAACTAGAACATGCATATTGGAGTTCCCCTTGTGGCTCATCAGAAATGAACTTGACTAGTATGCATGAGGACACAGGTTCAATTCCTAGCCCTGCTCAGTAGGTTAAGGATCCGGGCTGCCATGAGCTGTGGTGTAGGTCACAGATACAGCTTGGATCTGGCGTGGTTGTGGCTGTGGTCTAGGCTGGCAGCTGTAGCTCCAATTCAGCCCCTAGCCTTGGAAACTTCATATGCTACAGGTGGGGCCCTTAAAAAAAAACAAAAATAAAACAAGAACATGCATATTTGTAGGTAATAATTGACCTGTAGTTCCAAGAGTTAAGCTCTTGGCTTGAGTCTTTCAACAGAAAAGGAAGGCAGAGAACATGGGTCACGAAGGGAAGGCATCCCTTATAATTTTGAACCAAAATGTTCCCATTTCTCAGATCACAGAATCAGAACTAACTGACAAGCAAAGGAATGGATGAAAAGAAAAACACAAGGGTGGGTGGGAACTGGGAGCAGAATCTGCATTTTCTTTTCTTCTGTCATGGATGCTCTGTCTCATATACAGAATGGATTTTTCTTTTTCTTTTTTTATCTTTTTAGGGCCATACCAGGGGCATATGGAGGTTCCCAGGCTACGGGTCCAACTGGAGTTGTAGCCACCGGCCTATGCCAGAGCCACAGCAATGCCAGAACCGAGCCGTGTCTGCGACCTACGTCACAGCTCACCGCAACGCCAGATCCTCAAACCACTGAGCGAGGCCAGGGATCGAACATAATCCTCATGGATACTAGCCGGGTTTGCTAACCACTGAGCCATGATGGGAATTCCAAGAATGGATCCTAAAGTCAGACTTATTTCACTTCTTAGTAAGGAGGAATGGTATATACCTTCCTTCCGGTTTAAATTTTCTGTGTTTATTATTAGCTTTGGTTAGTGTTGCTCTGGTCTTTTTGTTGCCGGGTCTTCAGAGTCCTGGGGAATGAAGCTGGCCCAGAGCTCCCAAGGGAATCTGCCAGAGTACCTCTCCCTGTCCTGGTCTCCCAGCAGCTGCAGATGGAGTGAGCAGTGGCTGGGGCTGTCCTGCATAACTAACAGTTTTTCCTGGTATTTCAAATTGGTTTCAACGTCGTGTTATTCTAAATATTGCCTCCTAGCCCCAGGCTTCCCAGTGAGAATGGATCAAATTGCCTGTGAGTCTGCAACACTCAGGGGGCTCCAGCCTGCCAATCACTGAGCAATGAGGGATCCAGACGTTTCTTTGTGGGACTGCCAAGATCTGTCTCAGAGGGACATGCAGAGAAAAGAGAACCAGAAAGCCAAACTCTAATCATTTCTCTGGAGAATTCTATCATGCTTTTTCTCTTTCACTATTCAAAAACAAATTTAAAAAACAATTTAAATGACTTTTTTCAAGTTTTAAAAGTGTAACATGTTGATTGTAGAAAACGAAGAAAATAAACATAGCCCATAAACTTAAAACCCAGATCCACTGTTCAGGCATTAACATACTTCTTTTCAGTCTTTTTTCTTTCTTTCTTTCTTTCTATCTATCTATCTATCTATCTATCTATCTATCTACC
The DNA here is from genome assembly GCF_016906955.1 of Phacochoerus africanus. Taxonomy (NCBI): domain Eukaryota; kingdom Metazoa; phylum Chordata; class Mammalia; order Artiodactyla; family Suidae; genus Phacochoerus; species Phacochoerus africanus. The sequence continues at coordinate 100,802,810 of NC_062544.1, read as the reverse complement.
TACCTACCTAGCTAGCTAGCTAGCTTTATATTTATATTTAAAACTGCCACTATTTATCTAAGATATAAGCCAAGACTATTTAAAGAACCCAGCCTTTCTTTCTTCCAGTTCTGTCTCATATGTATGTGTATATGCTTCTGACTTATTCATGACTCTGTTATTTTATCCTTGTGAATTTTTAGCTGTTGCTGACACAGTCGCCTCTTTATCACTCCTTTATAGCTGCCCCAGACCTTGCTATTATTTATTTAAGTTCCAAAACCGTACTAAAAATCCTCACAGAAGACTATATACTTTGAAAATAAAATCAACCCTGCCTTTAAAGCCCTTCTCCCTAACCTTTCTATTTAGTCTCAGTTCTGGCAGAATAATTCTCAATTTGAGGTGGCATTAAAGCCTCCAGGTATCATTCGTATCAGTTCCCGTGGATCTCTGGTCCTTGTGCAGGGAACTTGGGGCTGACCATGACACTATCTGTGTGTGGTACTCATACACATGTTGACTAACCTTCTTATAATTCTCTTACCCTATCTTACAGTCCAAATGAGACTATCATTCACCTTACACCCAAACTAGAAATGTGTGAGACATTTAAGACCCCTCTCTCATCTTTATCCCCATCATGCAATCCCCAATGGTCGAACTCCTGAATCACTTGGAATGAATTTCTGCCTATCTTTCCCCTTCAATAGCAGTCTGGTTTAAACTCTGTTCATCTCTCTTCTGAATCACAACAAATGTTTCCTCCTTGGACAGCTTCCCTCTGGCCCAGCCCTCCTCTCTTGTAGCCTCCATATGGCTTCTTTCAAAACATGACTTGGCTCCAGGCTTACTGCCTCTGAAGCCTCTAATTCCATCATTTACAAACCCCCAACACCACACTTGGTCACAAGATTTCCTTCAACCTGCACCCCATAGGTGCCTAAGACACACCCTCATGTCAGAGTTCTTCAAGTGTGATGTCCAGACCAGAAGTATCAGCAGCACCTAGGAATTGCTAAGAGATGAAAATTTCCAGGCCCCAACCAAGACCTCTACTGTGAGACCTAGAAATTCATGTTTTAACATCATTTATTATGTTTCTGATCAAAATCCAAGGCTATTTATTGTTCATTGAATAAACCATAACTCCTGTATGTTTCACTCCTAGCCTTCTGAAAACTGACTCCAAACTGATTTTTTTTTTTCCCTAAAATGCTTTTTGTAGATCTCTGTCTTGGTTAAATGAGCTAATCTCTGCTTTCTAGGGTATTCACACACTCTATTGTGTTTGATTTATTAAGGTTTAATTTACATATGGTAAAATGCACAACCTGAGATGGGAAACTCAATGACGTTTTAGATTGGCATCTACCTACGTAGCTATCACCCAATTCAAGCCATACAGCATTTCCATTATCCCCAAATGTTCTTTAATTCCAATTCCTAATTAATCCCCTCCACAACCCAAAGTATGCCACTTTTCTGACTTTTGTCCCCATAGATTAGTTTGCCTCATTTTGAATTTCATGCAGATGGAATCATACAGTTCATACCCTTTGGTGTCTAGCTTCTTTTACTCATCAGAATGCCTTTGAGATTCATCAGTGTTGTTGTATGTCAGTAGTTTATTCCTTTTTATCACTGAATAATATCCCATTGGGCAAATATACAACCGTTTGTTTAGACATTGTCCTATTGATGGACATTTGGATTGTTTCCAATTTTTTTTTTTTTTTTTTGCTGAAGCTTCATTAATTTTTGCAAGTGAGCCATCCCATCTGTTTTATTCTCTCCTTCGCACAAGTCCCTGGCATATTTATCACTCTCAAGATCTCACCCAAAACCAGATATATTTCCTGTACACAGGAAACCCCATCAGGGCCTTCCTCCTTTTATCCCCCTACTGCCAATAATAACAGTGACTTCTGCTGTCTAGAACTATTACATACTGAAGTCACGTGTTGTTGTAAGGTATTTTGTCCTGAGGCAGAGCTCCCCAAACTACACAGAAAGCTAGAGCAAAGCAAAGGCAGTGTCCTGTCCCATTGCAGGCTTTACAGCCTCCAGCTTTTCACCATAGGCAATGTTTGTTAGACACATAAAATTTTAACTTCATATCACCTTCGCAGTAGCTCAATAGCATAATGATATTAACACATTTCTTCAAAAGCAACATAATTAAGTGGGTACCTCCTATGAACCAGATGCTCACACCTGAATTGCGATGCCAGCCTCCTAATAGCTAGGTTTACTTGACAAGTTAACACAGATTCTCAAAGTCTCAATGCAATGGATGTAAAATGAGAATATTGGTTCTTATTGATATGTGGTTTATTTAAGGCATGATGCTTTGCATAGTGTCAGGAACCCAGAAAATACTTAAGAAATAGGAGTCACGATGATCTCATTTAATTTTCATTAGTATCATTACGTTGCATTTAATTCTGTAGGTTTGGCGGCATTTCTACCATCATTCTCTATCCCCTTGTACCACTAATATCACATGCAGCCACTTCTTTTATTTATTTTTTTTTTATTTCTTTGGTGTACCCACATCATGTGGGAATTCCTGGATCAGGGAATAAACCTGTGCCACCAGTAACAACACCAGGTCCTTAATAACTAGTCCTCAAGGGAACTCTGACAGCCATGTCTTAATTGGCTTGCTTTCTGCCTTTCTTCACCAACATGCCAGCTCTGCACTTCACCTATTTTGGACTTCACCTATTTTGGTAATCGTTTTCTTCTCCTTGGGAAACTGTCTGGCATGCAGTAGATACCCAGTAAATATTTACTGAATATGTGAGTGAATTAATATAATATCCACCATTTTATGGATGAGAGATGGAGGCTGAAACTGTAACTTAATCTTGCAGTTCTGAGGAGGACCCCCTTTTCATCTCTCCAGCAAGCCATGTCTCTGCTGCACTGGGGCAGGAATGGATCGCTCACTACCCAACAAAATTGTCTGGTGGTAGTTCTGAGTTTTAGGTTCTTCCTTATCCTGGGCTGACAGGTCTCTCCCTTGGCAGAATTACAGTGTCTCTAGTTGAAAGGGACCTCAGGTAAAGATCCCAGGGCCTGAGCACCCAGCAGTTCCTGTTTGCCTGAAATGTCACACTGGAGGCAGCATTTAATTCAGATGAGAAGTGACACCCACATCCTAATGCCTCAGCTGCCAGCAAAGGGCCAGTGACAACTTCCATTACACAGAAGGGTGAGCCAGGTGTCCTAGAAAAACTCCAGCTCCTCAAATCCCATCTACCTAATTAGATTCTCTCTGCAGAGCTAGCTGGATCCCTGCCTCTGTGTCAAGTCCTAAATTCAGCTTTAAAATTGGGCTGTTTCGGTGCTGCAGTCCTGTATAGAAAGAGCTTGCAGTTGGGGATCAGAGGAACAGCGGGGACTGTATGACAGGAAAGATGAAGGGAAGGGGATATGGGAGAGGGAAAGATGAATATGGAAATCAAAAGTTAACAGAAAATATTTGGTTTTAAGACATTGATTTGTGGAAAGTGCTCAACCTCATTATGTTCATAGTTCTGAGACTTGGGAGAAAGAAAAAATTATCTCCATCACATCATGGATTCTGGAGGACGTTCAGATGTTTGACTTTAGAAAACCTTTAAAGGAAACTGTTATTATTAACTTTAGTCATCTTGGCTTTCCTTCTTGCCCTGGTTCTTAGAATTGTATGCCAGGGGTTGGCAAGGTATGCCCCAGGTGCTTGAAGCATGCATTAGAGAAAGAACTATAGATCTACTGTTGAGAAGTGATAGCAGAAAAGGAACTTTGAGAAAATCAATGAAAGGTTGGATTTATTTCAGCCTTGATTATAGGTGCTGCATCACTGACATCAAAATTGTGTTTCGTGTATTTGTGAGTTTACATGCATGTGAGTTGAAGCAACTACATATCAAGAACCATTTAGGAAAAAAATTTAAAAATGTTGCTATAGCTTCAGAGTGAAAATAATACTCCCATTTTGAGCATTTTGTTTTATATGAAGAGAAATGTGATATACTGATGTCACTACATTTTTAATCCAGATGTCAAGACATATGATGTGGCAATGACACATAATTTTTTAAACTGCTTTTTCTTCTTCCTTTTTTTTTTTTTTTTTAGCTACACTGGTAGCATGCAGAAGTCCCAGGGATGGGACCTGAGCCACAGCAGTGACAACACCAGATCTATACCCACTAGGCCACCAGGGGAACTCCCATACTTTTTAACAAAAATTGAGAAAAATCTCAGAAAATCTGGGTCTTATATGAGTGCCTTCTGTATGCAGAAGTCATATGTGTCATCCTTAGTAAATACAAAGAATTACTGTATGTCCTATCAGTCACTTCCAAGGAACAAATGCTTTCTTTAGCCTTGTGCAGGGCCCTCAGGAGGTGGGGGGGATTTGGACATAAATAGGAACTTGCAGTAAATTAGAAGAGAAACAACATTTATGCAGGTTACCACAGGACATGGTCTAGTGATAAATGCATTATGAACCATCACAGAGAAACTGGGTTAGGACATCCCTAAGGGAGAGAGTATATGTTACCATTAAGCAGTAGCTGATGATTCATCAAACTATAAAGTCATTTTAATGTAATTAATTTAAAGAACCAAAAAAGGAAGATGTCCTCTGAGTTCCATGAGTGGAGGAGGCATTTCTGTGCACTTAAGTGTTTGGGGATCCGGCATGGTATCTGAGGACTGAGGATGGGAGTGGGGTATCAGGGGAACAGGGCACAGGAAGGACAGGAAAGGCCGAATTGGGGAGTGTTTTCATTATCAGGTTGAGGGTTCAAGCCCAGATAGAGGACATGCTACAGGAGACACTGGGGGCTTTTGAGCAAGAGAGTAGTTGAAAAGCCTTGTGTTAGCAAGGTCACTGAAATGGCCTTTATAGGGAAGTCCTGGTTCTTCTTTCTGATTCCTCCAGGTGAGGCAGGGACCTCTTGGAAAAGAAGACATTTGAGATGATACTGTGGTAATAAGAGAAGATAAATGTGAGACTGAAGAGAACGGAGACAAATAAGGCAAGAAATATCTAGACTCCATCCCCACCTTTAGCCTTTCAGTGAAGCCTGGCTTAATCCTCCAACATCTGTGCTGGGCCTACCAGAAAAATGAAATGGAAGCAATTTCTCATGAGGCAAAAGCAGCCTCTGGAGTCTCAAGCCTTCAGCCCACACAGATGCTTTAACCTCATTTCCTAGCAAGAACCCCTCACCGTTTTCCTGAAGTTCTTTTGATGAGGGATGAAAGAATATTTAAAATACAAATGACCCCTATGACAGAATTCAGATATAGGTTCAAATTAAATCATCACTTTAATTCCACATTCAGGATTGCAAACTACCATGGTCCTGTCTTGGGCCACTGCCTCTTCAAAAGACACTGAGGCTATAGAAGTGGAGAGAATTGATGGGAAAAGAGATACATTGCATAAGAAATACTATATCTAAGATAGATAACTAACAAGGCCTACTGTACAGCATAGGAAACTCTACTCAATACTGTGTAATAACCTATATGGGAAAAGAATATGAAAAGGAATGGATATATATATATATTAGTATAACTGATTCACTTTGCTGTACATCTGGAGCTAACACAACTTTGAAAGTCAACTATACCCCAATAAAAATTTTAAAAAAGAAATAAAGAGGTAGGAAGAACCTCATAGAAGAAAGAACCAAATACAAAAAGTCAGAGTGCTGTTGATGGCTCCATTCCAACAAAGATTGATTTCTATATTTCCATTTTTGGAAAGTAAAGCTCTTCAAACGTTGAGGAAGGCATAATAGTGTTTTTTTAAGAACAATAGAAGATCTTCTCTTTACCATTGTATCAGTATCAAACGTCAAGTTCATCTCCTGGTGCAGATGCATAGCAAGTCATTAGGAGAAGGTATTACACCTACACACACTGTAATAATAGATTATCATATTTTACTGATGGAGTGTCATCGTGGCATATTAAGCTTCCACTTTTATTCATGGGCAAACATTAAACATTCATTCATAGTTGAAATTAAAATATCTTTTAACATTAGAAATGTCCCATGTAAAGGAAATATATTTTTCTTATGATCAACAGGAAGTGAAATCTCTGTGGGAGGCACACAACATGAGAAGAGTGTGTGTGTGATGAAATCCTTACTCCATTTCCCACCTTGTGTGTGACATTAGCCAAATCCTGTTGTCATTTCTGAGTCTCTGAAGCTTTACACATGGAGTAGTGGCATCAGTTTTCCATGATTCATGTCATTGTGGTATAAAATAAGAACAGAATTCATGCAAAACTGTCTCACAGTCACCTTGTAAATTCTTAAGAAAGGTTAGATACTTCTGACTCTCTGAACACACTAACTAGACTCTGTAAACTATGTATACAATAAAAAGGAAGGTGAAAATGCCCACAAACTCACATTTTAAATAATCCATGTGGATAAATTTGCAAATTAAAATATGTCATGGTCAAATTTGGAAAATTGAAATAATGTAGAAAAATAAAAGTAGTTAAGTGAAATGTCCTTCTTTGGCCCAAAGTCACCAAGGCTCTTAAATACCTTCAAGATAGTTTTTTGTGCATGTACCAATGTATACATGTTTGTGAATATACAGATTATTGTTCACATTTATGCAACAGATAATAATATATATCTTTGTTTATTGTACATAATAATACATATTAAATAACATAGAGAGAGGATACACACACACACACACATTATACTTTAACCATTACAAAAGAGTCTATTGTAATATTTAGTTATATTTTAAAATACATTTTATTTGACCATTCCTTCTTTTCTGTTGTTTGTTATGTCATTAACAAAGCTGTGATGAATATTCCAGGCCCAGTAACTTGGGCAACTTTTCCAGGTACAAATCAAGTGACTGGAATGGCTGAATTCAGCACTAAGCTTTTCAGTTTCCTCTGAAGAGAAGTAATAATTCCACATCTTTCCGATACCACTATTATCAAATTCAAAATTTTTCCAGTTGAATAGATGAAAAGTTTATCTCATTGTTACTTTCATTTTAATGTCTTTAATTAGGAATGTTTTAGCGTATTTTATTTCTCTTTTAAATTTAGTTGAAAAGTATTTAAGATACTTTCTCATTTATTAATTGTACTAGATTTCTGTCATACTTTTATAGAGTTAGTAAAATAAAAGTTGCAAATATGTATTCTTCAGATTCTCATTTATGTTTTGATTTTGTTTGTGATGTTATTAACATGCAAAGTTCAAAGATTTTTGCTTTTATTATTATTTTAATTTATACCTTATGAATTCTGAGCCCTACTCAGATTTAGTAGAATTAACAGCATACTTTATCTGCTTCAAGGTAATATGTCAATTCAGTCATACTTAATTTTGGCATGTTTGTGGTTGAATTTTTAGGTTAAAATGTGTTAAACTGTAAGAAACAAAGTATAAATCCAATTTTAAAATATAGACACATTTTTAGAGGGCTCAGTTATCTTCCTAGCCAGTAACACATCACAGGTTTGGGAACGTGGACAGTATTATGTTCCTCTTTCCCAGAAGTGTGTTTTGAACATGTTTCATAGAATCTGAAGATATGCAACAAAAGAGAATGTTCTAAAAGGAGTCCTTCATAAAATGTCAAATGATACAGAAATAAATGATCAAATTGGAAACTGAAATACATCCAAACAATACGCCAATCAGGAGATCAGTTCGGTAACACGGAGAAAATGATTATGACCAAACTAAATCATTTAAAGGTTTTACCTAGGTTGTCATAATACCATTGGGGAGAAACAAGTAAGTGTCTGAAGAAACAGTTCTATCTGTGCCTGGGGCTGAATGAAGCAGCCAGGATTATATAGATGCTCCAGATTTCAAACTCTTGTAAGAGGCCTGGCATCTATGCTGCTTAATTCTGCTAGCACAGATGCTGTGGGTATAAGGCAATTACTTAAAAGCAAGCAGGTTGTTTGTCACAGGTAACCTCTTAAGCCCTTATCATAATAGTAAGAGTAGGCTGAGGCAGATCAGTGTAACATTTCTAAGAACGAAAATATTTGCAACAATAATTAGAGCCTCTGTCACGTGCCAAGTGCTGTGACAAGGGTTTTGCATAGATTATCTTTAATTTTCACAATATCCTGGCAAAATAGTGCTCTTCTTCCTGGTTCTCAGAGTAGGATACTGAAGGCTGTAGAAGTTAAGTAACTTTCCCAAATTCACAAGTTTAGGAAGCTGGAATTTGGCTCCAGAGTCTATGATTTTTTCCTTTGTGTGCTACTGGAAGGGGAAGGGATGTGTGGCTATCATTGTGAAGGTCCTGACTGGCATGGTGAGTGTCATCCTTTAGGGAAGGAGAATAGGTACACAGATGGCAAAAAAGATACTCTATGTAGTGGCATTGCAAGGGAACTGGGTGCCTGACCCATGTCTTATTCATCAGAGTAGGTATTTAGCTTATACATTCATCTAATTTAGCTGAGTACCCAGCCTGGTTGCAATTCTAGGAAATGGCCTTTCATTCTCCATCCAAGTTTTACAAATTTCACTCAATGAAAAAGTTAAAATTTTTGTCTTCTCCCTCTAGGACTGACTAAGGCCAAGGTTCTATTCCACTTAAAGATCAATGGCCATAGTAGCATGGATTGTTGAGATTTGCTGAGCCCCCTGGGAATACTGATTAGTTAGTCTAGCCTCTCACATGCAAAAGACAATTCCAGAGATGGGCCCCTAGGTGCTCTAGGCCACAACAAGAGGGAGCCTCAGAGCCTGATGGCTGGGTCTGTGTTCTCCTTCTCTCGGGACTGCCTCTGAGGTAGGCTCTCTGCTAGGGGTGGAGTGGGATATACCCTATTTCAGCAAGTCTTCCCATGAGGGTCTGTGGGTCATTTTGTTTCCATAAAATTTCATTTGGGCTTCTTTCATTTTATAATTCCACCAGCTAGAGTCTAGAATTAATCAAGGTGATAGAAAATATTTCAAGAAATTAAACCTTCTTCTTGTTACTTACTGAAGGTCATGGTCAGACATTAACCTTTCTCAGGGGGTTGAACGTGTTTAGCCCTTCTTCAATCTCCATGGATTGAAGTCATCAAGAAGGACAGCATTGCGAAGGCTCCTATCAGACCTCCAACTCCAGGGAACGTCATTGAACCAACGGACCAGTTGCAGTCCTCTGAAATCCATCACTGTGTTTGCGCCAATGCCACCTTCAAGACAGGCTGCTCTCAGCAAAGACTGAGCACAGCGATATTAAGATAGGTCCATCCCCAGGAAATGGGGGACTCCTCTGAAAGTGGCTTTGGTTCAAGGACCCATTGACCTCATTGCCAAACTTTCTTTAGAACATCACAGAAGTCTAAGACACAAACACTCAATCTTCCTTCTTCCCTTCCCACTGGTTCACTCGAGATCAGAATGCATCATGGTCTGAGGCTCTCCAGGCCTTTCTGACTCTCACTGAGTTTGTTTCTCACAGGTATTTCTCTAATAAAATCCACAGATATTTAATCCCATCTTGTCATCTACTTCCTGTGAAGACCTGGACCGTGACATGGAATATCCCTGATTCCTGATGCATATCTTATTTCTTCATCTTCCCAAATGCACTGTCATCTACCCTGTCTTAAGACTCCATTATGGAAATTCCACTACACTGAAGGAGAGTTATACTATGATTGCACACATATAAGTGTCCCAACATTACTCTGTTTTTAAGTACAAATTGTCTCCTCTCTGGAACTTCCATTCATTGCATATGAATGGAATGAATTTTCTTCCTTTTTCACAAGTTTATCTATGTGGACAAGCTACAGAGTCCCTACCATATGCTCTGACCTTAAGGAGTAGCACTTTACATATATGCCCTGTGAAGTTGGATTGGTACATCTGAGTTATAGGTGAAAACAGCAAAACAAAACAAACCTGAAGCTCACCAAGGAGAGGGATTTGGTCAAAGGACACATAGAATGTGTCAGAATCCAATTTCAAATTCAGATCTCAAAGACTATATAGCCTTGCATCTAGATTGAGTTCTGATTTCTGATGCTTAAACTCTAGGTACCCCAAAATTCAGGGCTCCTGAAGAGTCTGTGGTAATTGTCCATCATGGGGGTGGTGTAAACTCCCAGGGGAGACTCATCATTGGATTGAAATGGTGATACCAGGTATCAAAATAATTCAGAATCTGACTGCTGCTGCTAGCTGCACTCATAAGCCATAAAAAGCCAACAGATCATTAGAGAACATGGAGGGAGTGGTCCCAACTAAAGAATTGGGGGGTGACTGACATCCAGAGTGACTTTTCTGAAAAGCAAACTACCAAAGAGGATTCTTTCTTGTGAGAAATGCATTTATTCATTCCACAAAAATTTATTGAGTACCCATCTATGGGCTGAGTTCAGTTTGAGGCTTTGAAAATCTAGCAGTAGATGAGACAGATCAAAGTCCCTGCCCTCGTGAGGCTTTTATATTCAACTGAGGAGAGGAATATAGACAATTTAAAAAATTAAGAAAAATACGTGGGTAAGTTAGTGTAAGTGCTAAGGAGAAATGCAAACCAGGGCATTGGAAAAGGTCTAAGTCAGGAGCTGAGGATTTGCAGATGTTGAAGGTGGCCAGGAAATGCTCACTAAAATAAGGTAATTTATCACTGAGAAGAGTCAGGATGAAAGGAAATTCCAGAGGTTAGGTATTCACAGATTTTCACCCTTTGTAGTCTCCAAGGAGAAAATGAGCAGGGTAGCCAATAGAAAACACCCAACTAATAAACAAAGAAAGGGCTTAGGGCTGAGAAAATGGGATGAAGGTGCTGAGGGAGAGGCAGGGGCAGGAGAAAGAGGGAGAGAAAGAGAAAAGGACAGACAGTTAATGAAAAGGGTTGAGTCGCTGCTTTAAATTGCAGAACTCTGGTGGGAGAAAAGAATTACAAGGGCGAGCAGAAGTTTTCCAGTGTGATATGCTGTCAACCTTCTTTCTTGTGTTCCCAGGCACGATTGAGTAAAGGCTGTTAAAATTTGAATTTGTTGCTTCTGGTTGTAGCTTTTACAGAGAGGGATCTAACATGAAAGCAAAAAGGCTTCAGTATTTTTAGATTACCCTAAGGCACATCGTGGCTTTATCTTTAAAATAACCATCCTACTAGTTTCCACATTGTCCTCTCTAGACTCAATAAATGTGCTATTTTGATCCATGGCTGCCAGATACCTGCGACTTTCTCAAGGTGGCTTTTTTCTCAGTGCTGGGATCCTGGTGCCTTCATTGGTCCTCCTAAACTTCAGCACCACAGAAAAGTTCAAGGGGTTCTATTCCTCAGAGACCAAAAAACAAACGAACAAACAAGTTAGAAAGTGAGAGTCTGCATCCCTGGCTCTGGCAGTTATGCATGGAGGCAAGGCTGCATTTCTCTAATTTTGGTGTCTTAGGATCAAAGTTTCTGGAATTAAGTAGCCAGATCACAATTCAACCAGAGAGCTATCTGTGTTGTGTAAGTGGATTTAGGACTTAGGAATGGGCCCCGGATGAGCAGACAAATTTGAGTCTCTGTTCTTAAGGGAAGCAGGGATCCTCAAGGCTAGAAACAGTGCATATTTGGCCAGAAGCCACCAAGCCCACTGCTTCTTGGTTTCCGTGCAAGCTCTCCAAAGGCATCAGGCTAAAGTCATCGCTGTAGATACATGTCCTTGAGCCTATAAACAGCAACACTCTAGCCACCAGATAATAGGTTACCAGGTAATAAGTTATAAATAAGTCAGGAAAAATCAACAAAGTAAGGCAGGTAATTAGAATAAGGGGACATCCAATCTTCATCACCACAGCAAACTTTGTGCCAGATACTCCCTGCCTGATCAGCCCCTAACATTGTATGCTTGATTTTGAGTCCTAACTCAGCACTGTCTCCTCAAGAATATGGCCAAGAGCCAGTCTTTGCTATGTCACTGATTCATAATAAACTGAACATAATTTAAAATATATGATTTGATAAGTTTTGATACAGCTATACACCAGAGAAACTCTTACCACAAGCAAGACAGGGAACATATCCATCACCTCCAGAAGTTCCTGCCTGCTTCATGCCCCTTCCTCCTCCCCTGTCCAGGTAACCAATGCCTTGTTTTCTGACACTAAAGAGTTGTTGGCAGTTTTTAGAATTTAATATCTATAAAATCACAAAATATTTACTCTTTAATAACATCTGGCTTCTTTCATACAGCATAATTATTCTGACATTTCTCTTACTAGTTTTTGTGTTAATAAACAGTTCACTGTTTTTATTGTTGAAGGGTATTCTGCTGTATGGATATAGCACAGTTTGTTCATCCATTAACTTTTTGATGATCACTGAGTTTGGGCTATTACAGATAAAAATGCTATAAACACTGCTAAACAAGTCTTTTTTATAAACAAAATTTTTTATCTCCTTGAGTAAATATCTAGGAGTGGGATTGCTGGATCATATGATAGAGTATGCCATTAACATTTCAAGAAACTGAAAAAAAATATTTTCCAAAATGGTGGAGCCATTTTACATGCCCCCCCCCCCCGCCACAGAATGTGAGAGTCCCAGTTCTACATCCTCACCAACATTTGGTATGGTCATTTTTTTTAAGCCTTTCTGATAGCTTTTTTATTTTATTTTATTTTACTTTATTTTATTTGTCTTTTTAGGGGTGCACCTGCAGCATTTGGAAGTTCCTAGGTTAGGGGTTGAATTGGAGCTGCAGCTACTGGCCTACACCACAGACACAGCAACATAGGATCTGAGCCATATCTCTGATCTATACGACAGCTCATAGTAACACCAGGTCCTTAACCCACTGATCAAAGCCAGGGATCAAACCTGCATCCTCATGGATACTAGTTGGGTTTGTTACTGCTGAGCCACAGTGGGAATTTCCCTTTCCGACAGTTTTAGAATGGGATGTCATTGTGATTTTAATTTACATTTTATATTGTCTGGATACAAGTCTTTTATGGAATACTTTCTCTATGTCTTTGGCCTGTCTTTTTATTCTCTTAGCATTTTACAACCAGTAGACGTTTTTAATGTTGACCAAGTCTAATTGATAAATTGGTAAATATTTTATTTTATGTTTAGTGCTTTTGATGTCATACTTAAGAAATCTTTGCCTAATCCAGGGTCACTATATTTTTCTTATATTTTCTTCTTGAGTGTAATAATTTTAGGTCTAATATTTAGTTTTGTGATTCATCTTTAGTTAATGTTTATGTGTGGTGTGAGATATAAAAATAATTTTTTTTTGCCTTTTTTGGGGCCATTCCCGTGCGACATATGGAGGTTCCCAGGCTAGGGGTCTAATTGGAGCCGTAGCCACCAGCCTATGACAGAGCCACAGCAACGCAGGATCTGAGCAGCGTCTGCAACCTACACCACAGCTCAGGGACACCATATCCTTAACCCACTGAGCAAGGGCAGGGATCAAACCCACAACCTCATGGTTCCTAGTCGGATTCATTAACCACTGAGCCACGATGGGAACTCCAAATTAAAGTTCTTTTTTGCATATGAATATTCAATTATACCAGTGACTTTTATATAGATATATATATATACACACACATAAATATATAAACTTTTATATATATATATATATATACACACACACATATATAAATAACATATATATAACTATATAACTATATATATATATGGCATGTAGAAGTTCCTAGGCCAGGGATAGAAACTGTGCCACAGCTGGAACCAGGGTAACCAGAGCCATAGCAGTGACAACACTGGATCCCCAACCTGCTGAGCCATGAGGGAACTCCCTAAGCATCTTATATTTTTGATGCTACTGTATATGGCATTATTTTTATTTTAATATTTTTTAATTTCTTGTTAGAGTACATATAAATAACTGAATTTTATGTTGATCTTTGCAATGTTACTAAACTTATTTATGGTTTTAATAGTTTTTTGGTAAATTTCATTGTATTTTCTACATAGAGATGATGTCAACTTTAACTAAAAACAATTTTACTTATTGCTTTCCCATCTCAATGTCTTTTATTTCCTTTTTCCCCTCTTATTACACTGGCTAGAACAGCTAGTACAATGGTGAATAAAAATGTGGGAGACAGATAGACTTGTGTTTGTTGGTCTGGACCTCAGCAGAAAATTTTTAGTCTTTATCTATTAAATATGATGGTAGCTGTGTGTGTGTGTGTGTGTGTTTGTAAATACCTTTTCTCAAGTTGAGAGAGACTTCTCTATTCCTAGTTTTTGAGTTTTTATCTTGTCTCTCAGGTTCACTGTCTTTCTGTTGCCTAATATCTGGTGTCTAGAAAGCATGTATTTTGTCATTTTATTGGTTGGTATAGGCTGGAAAATAAATTGACTCCCCATCACTACATTTTTACCAAAAGCAGAAGTCCAAATATCTTTGGAACCAAAAATGAATCTTGTGCAGGATTTGGTTATGACTATTATTGCTGCTGTTGTTTCTTCTGAATCATGGAAGTCTAGATACTCTAAACAGGGCTCCAGAGACAGTTTGATGTATGTGGAAGCGAGTGACCTGAAGGTATTCTGCTCAGGCATCCTAGTGCTCACCTGTGCTATGTTCTGGTTATATGACCTTGGAAGATGCCTATATGACTTGGAAGCTACCTCACCCCTGTGAGCTATGGGTTTCCTATCTGTACAATTGGGATTTTTATGAGGAAAGATTATAAGTAAACTGGAGTTCCCATTGTGGCTCAGTGATTAATGAACCCAGCTAGTATCCATGAGGATGCGGGTTTGATCCCTGGCCTCGATCAGTGGGTTAAGGATCAGGTATTGCTGTGAACTGTGGTGTATGTTGCAGACATGGCTCAGATCTGGCATTACTGCGGCTGTGGTGTAAGCCAGTGGTTACAGCTCCTATTCAACTCCCAGCCTGGGAACCTCCATATGCCATGGATGAGGCCCTAAAAAGACAAAAGGAAAAAATGATTATGAGAAAAGATTGAGTAAATATCACCTACTAGAGTATCTAATACATAGTAAGTACACAATCACTACTGAAAAGAGCCCTGAATTGAGACAAACAATGAGATTTATGTTGGCCTAGTCACTTTTTCACTTATTATCTACAAAAAATTATTCAATTAATTTCTCTGAGTTCTAGTTTTACATGTAATATATGTAGATAAATATACCTATGTACCTATAAATCTTCAAAGGGCATTACTAAATAAGAGATCTTTTGATTGGATGACTCAGGAATCTCTGGGAAATTTGGCTCCATAATAAAGTTAGATAACACACCTGGGAGATGTGACTTCCGAGTTTTCTTTTTTCTCAAATTCCATCACTGGTCAAATCCCCAGAGCATGAAGCTGACCTCACCCTTCCATTTTTCAGGCACAAACATCCCTGTGGTACCCAAGAAAGCACATCAAAGGAGGAGCCATGATACTGGGTTATAATTCTAGGTACTAATCTATTTTTCATCTATGTCTTAGTTTTTCTTCTCTCTCTAAAATAAAAATGTAGAATTAGGTCCTTCTACATATGCAAATGTTCATTTATTTTGTTTCTACCAAAAACAAAGCCCTGCCTGATCCCCTGAAGATTCGGTCAAAAGATGAAGTCCTTTCCCTCAGGATATTCACAGTCTAATAAGAAAGGCAGGTTTGCAAATGAAGGACAAATGACTATAATTATAAAATGATCTAATAGCAATATGAACAACTAATATGTGTATCATGTTCTGTCATTTTTAAAAGAACTGTACATGTATTATCTCACTTCGTTTTTGTACAACAACCCACCTGAGGTAGGGACTATGTTTATTTCCACTTTACTCATAAACTGAAGCACAGAGTGGTAAAGTAACTTGTCCAAGATGGCACAGCTAGTAAGTGGCAGGGCTGACACCCACTCTTGGGCAGTTTGACTCCAGAGGCTGCCTTCCTAGCCACCACTCTGAAGTGCATCTCACAGCACTGAGATACAGAGCTAAGGAGGTGTTTTCACCATGCAAGGGAGGGGCACCTAATCCAGTCTGTCAGTGATGCAAGTGAGAGGCAGATCATCAGGGAAGCACCAAGATGTCCCCCTATTAGTCCCTTACAAATTAGAGAGCCCGTGATGTCTTAAAACACTAAAAATCTTTCCTATAATGAAGAACTTGGCTTGGTTGCCTTTTCTTGTTGAAATGACAGGTCAGAACCTTTCCATTCTAGCTAATGGTTGCAGATTCAATCGACCCAAGGATTTCTGGAGGATAATGATGAGGTGCTGGACTCAGTTCGCCGGAGGCACTGCCTGGAGGTTTTAACTGCCAGGCCATCGTGTAATAACTGGGACAGCGAGGCTGTTTCAGTTATTTTTAACCTGCCATCTTGACTCGTTTTAAACCTTTTATTTTTTTAATCAGGAGAAGTTTCCCTAAGTGTAATAGCCATCTCAAAATGCAAGCAGAAAGGCAGGAGTGGGAGTGTACTGGGGCATCCGTGGACAGGCTGGTTCCAGGAGAGAAGTGAACTACAACCCATGTGAGGGCAACGAATAATTAGACTTGCAGATTTCAAAGAGGAAAAAGTTAAGTGCCAGCCAAGAGCTGTTTTACTTCCCCATAATTTCTGCAGGTTTAATGAGAAGCCAAAAAGAGAAAGACATTGCAAATGCCTGCAAGTGGATGTCAAGATTGAGTGTGGGCTTGTAACTCTGAGTCCTTTGATACTGATTCTTTTATATTGTCCACTTCTCTTGGCTGGGAAGAGGTGGGATAGGTAGGTATTCCTGGCTTTTAGAGCTCTTGCCTCCACTCAGTGTGAGTAACAGGCAAAGCCCCAACCCATACACAGAATACAAAGAAAAGTCTCTACTGCTTAGAGAGATATACTCTGGAAAGGGCAACATATAAAATAATGACAGGCAAAGACCTCCCTCTGTGATTCATTCATTTGTTCACTCACTAATTCATTCAAATATTTATTGAATGTCTGCATTGTACAGGTCACCAGAATCTAGGGATCCATGAATCACCAGCCTGCCTTCAGGAAGTTCACAACCAGGTAGGGAAGAATAATGTATAAACAGATGATTACAAGACAGGGTGGAAAGTAGAAAGCTCAGGATATGACAGCACAGAAAATAGTTGATGAAATCAGCCTTGGCATGTTAGAGTGGCTTCCCAAAGGAAGGGAGCCTTAATTTATGATTCACATTAGAAACACTTGGCTGAAGAAAGGGAGAAACTAACCCAGAAGGAGAAAGCAGCTTGCAGAAGGACACTCTCAGTGAACTTCCAGGAGCTTGGTAAAATGCAGAGCTGGAAAGTGGGAGATAGATTTTTTTTTTCTATCAAGATTCATACCAATGAAAAGGTAATCTAAGTGAATTGCTCCCATATCACCATTCACTTCACCTTTGGGGCTTTCTTGAACCTCATCTGCTGTGATTTCCTTTAAAAAATTACCATTTATTTAGTTTCCCTAAAACAAGCATTCCTCAAGAATATCTTTCAGGCTTTTCCACAACAGTGTACATGTACGTGTGTGTAACTAAAACACTGACATTAAGAAAGAAGAAAAGGGAAAGGAAAAAAAGGCTAACATTTATTGGATATGAACTGTGATCCGGAACGTTTAAATAATTATAAAGACTTAAAACTTCATTAACACATTTTATGCGTGTCCTAAAAGTCCAGTGCATATAAAATTTACTTGACTTAGTATAATAGATATAACAATAAACATATGTTTAAAATATAAAGAGTATTCAAAATAATGAAGGAGAGTAAGAAGAGAAGATATTTGAGCTGGGTTTCAAAAATAAATAGCAAGTCATCAGAGGAGTAAGCAAATGGCATATGGACAGATATTTCAGGCCTAAGGATATGTAACAGCCCAGCAAGTTTCATTCATTGAGGAGAAAGAGAAGAAAAAGTAGAATTATAAAAAACAGCCAGATGGTGAAAAAGTTTTCATATCATGAAAAGCCATCTAGACTTACTTGACTGTAACTTTGATAGTTCCATTGAGGGGTTAGGGACTGAATCAAACATGCAACTGGGAAAAATTAAACCTCAAACAGGTGAAAACTAAGTAGAAAGAACTTTGAGATTAGAGGAAGTGAAATCAACTAAAAGGCCGTTTCAATAGTCCAAGATACGGTGAGGGCCTGGTACAAAGTAATGGCATGAAAAAATGAGCAGTTCATAGACTCAGAAGGTACTTAATGGAGAGAATTGGAAAAGTCTCACTGACCAATTGAATGTGAAAGATAGAAAACAGAGACCAAGTGAAACTTCATAGTATAATCACCTCAAACCCCCTTTTCTTAAAATAAAAAAAAAGAAGAAGAACAGTGAGATGGAGAGAAGTAAATTATTTTGCCTGATGTCATATATATGTTATATATAACTATTAACTAGACTATCAGAATTCAGATGAGATCTCATTGATTGAAATCATGGTCTCTCCCAGATGTTCAGTGAAATCACTGTTCTAGAGTCAGGGAGTAGTAACAGAATAAGGGAAAAAAATCCTAAACTACCAGACCCTCTGAAGACTAGAGAGCAGATAAAAATCACAAAAAGTGGATGCGAAGGGAAGAGGTACTCCAGGCTGGCCCATTAGTTTTACTACCTTTGTTTATAGTTTGATTTCCTCTGAATTACCTACCTGTGGTCTCACAATTTGCTGCTGTTTTGATCCTCTCCATCCTTTGTTGCTCGTCATAGCATTAATCCACATTAATTGCAAAATGAAATATAATTAGAAGTAACTCTAATTATAACTTCTTTGGATACCTTGGATAATGAGAGTGGTGTCATCTTTTTCCTGCCATGAGAACCATCTGTCCTCTCCTGTTCCCCCTCCCCTTCTCATGCCCCGGAACATTTAGCCCATCAAAGAAGCCTTCTTGCTCAGCGAAATGTCGTTTGAGAATTCTTTCTATCAAAATAAGAAAATGAAATAAGGGGCAAGTGTAAGTTATAAATGAAGACCCTTTAAAGCTCACACATATTTCTAGGAAACAAAATGAAGTCATTAATCCATGAAGACTTCACCCATTTATCTCTCTCTTCTATTCTCATTTCATAAACACAAATTTTCTGTTACATTCCCAGTACATTTGTTGCAAGAGGGGGGTGCAAGATGAATTAAATGAACACCCACTCAATAATTCCTGACCTTTCCTTTAGCATGACAGTTTTATCAGTCAAGCAGTGAGATAATATGATGAGGATAAAAAGCTAATATTCTCTCCTGGTGAAAAAGAATCAATGACACTTTCACCCACAGCTTTATTGAAAAATGGATGATAATGGCTCAAGCACACCTACCAGAGTGGGCTGCTTAAAGCTACATTTAGCAAACTTCTTAGAAGATGAAATATAACTGAAATTGTAGCGAGGCCCACGAAAGAGGTACAGGAATATTTCTTAAAATGAATGCAATAAACCCATTTCCCCCAGCCTATGGAGGAGCAATGACGTGCCATTTATGGAAAGGGAGAATGAAAGCTGTAAATTGCTTGGGCTCACTGCATTTCACAGTGAACATTCTTGTTTGGTGATGCTAACAGTTTTAGCCCTTGGGGAAACTTGCTCCAACTTCTGGATTATAGCTATTAGACTGAGGAGAGAAGAGAAATGCAGCCACCTATCAAACTTGTATGACCAATAACAACTGGAGCTTTTAAAAATTATGTCTAGAAGAATTGGATATTTCTGCCTCTGGGGGAAAGATTCAAGAACATTCTTTCCTTCTTCCCTCAAGATGCCTAATTAATCTACCTCCAGGAGTGTTCACCTTATTGGACAAAATGCAACACACATATTAGGCTACATTCTTGAGTGAGTTATAAATAAAACTGAATTGTAACTTTTCTTGTGTTGCTGAGAAATGCGTAGTTTCTGCCAAGTGTCTGAATTTACGGAAGGGAGTGGTTAAACAGAGCTTCCATTTGTACTATTCCAGATTGCTAGAGATCTGTATAGGAGTTTGGATCTAAACATATAGACACATTTACCTCTTTTCTTATCAATGCTCAGAGATTAAATTGGTTGGGCCATACAGTCTCACCTTATTATTTCCAATAGCTCCTCATTCTCTGATAAACTGTAAGCCCAGGTTGCCCACTCCTCTTACTGAGCTTCTCTTCCCTTACTATTGAATTTCTCTATCCTGAGGAAAGGTCCCTGGCTTCTAATATTATCACCCCAAACTCATCAAAATAGGAAGAACCCAAAAGCCTGATCTCCAATAAAAAGTATGCAAAATGAAGACTCAAAGAAGGCCCAAGAGACTCTAACTACCCTAGACACAAAATGATGTGCACTTGTTACGCTCTAGCCAGAACCAGCTGCATGATTGTCAGGGCCCAGTGCAAAATGAAAATGCAAAGCATCTTGTTCAAAAATGATTAAGAATCTCAAAAAGGTGACAGCAGAGAATGACACCAAGTGTTCATAGGTCACATGCCCATGAAGCACAGATCAACTACACCTGATCCAAAGCCTTGACCAACAAGTCTCTTCTACTATGTGTAGGCTAAGGGCATGGAAGAATTTTGTCACTCATCATGGAATGTGGAGCATCCGTAACACTCCACTGTTATGGATTCTTTTTCCCTGTGATCAGCCAGTACTGAGACTGTTTTGGGGAGGGGAACATATTAGCAGGTTATCATAAGAAGTGAGTATATTTCATTAAATTGATTTTTACATCCTTCCCCTTCTCCTGTGGACCAATGATATGCACAGGACAAATCCTCAATAGCTTCATGAATATCACTCTAATGTTGACTCTTAAAAACTTGAGAAATTAATCAGCACATGTTTTCTACTAAATTTAGTGCATAGTTACACTCTATATTAGATTTAAAAATCACCTTTCATTCCATTTTCGTTTCAAATTCAATTTATGTCTTTCAGTCATGTTCTTCATGTTATTTGCACACACAATAACTATACATCGAATCATTAAAATAAAATGTAATGGATTTTCCATCATCTTATAACACATAACACAGTTAAGAACCACCTGTTATTCATTCAGTCTGTTGTTCTGATAAAGAAAATAATATGTTCTTTGTACAGATGACCTATCTCTACCCACTTTAACCAGACCAGGTCTGAACCCACTCCTGTTCCTGACCAGGATCACAGGCCTCTTCTTAAGAATGTGCCACTGGAAGCTTTTTTGTCTGAGACTGGATGTTGTTCCTTTAATCTTACCCAAAATGGGCTACTCTATTCTCATCTTTCCCATATTCCACATGTTTCCAATGTTCCAGTGAGTTTTCATAACACCAATTCCTTATCTCTCTGTATCCTACATTTAGACCCAGAAAGAATAAAATTATTATAGGACCTAACAATCTAAGTACATATAAACAATCAGAGAACCAGTAATATAAATGAACATCTTTAACTTAATAGGATTTAAAAATCCCATTGTACATCAAGGAAAATACCTTGTAGAGAAATTTTTATATATTCCCATTTATGATTAAAAAAAACAACAAGAATGACCTTACACACTGCTGTTGTTTAACATAATATTAGATGTCTGGGTCAGTGCTATAAATCTGAAAGCATGGCAGAAATGTCATATTTGGAAAGTAAGGGATAAAACTCTCATTATTAGCTGGTGATTTGATCTTCTACATAGAAAAAACCTCAATAAAATAAACACAGTATCATAACTAATAGAAAAA
Source organism: Phacochoerus africanus (assembly GCF_016906955.1). Classification (NCBI taxonomy): domain Eukaryota; kingdom Metazoa; phylum Chordata; class Mammalia; order Artiodactyla; family Suidae; genus Phacochoerus; species Phacochoerus africanus. The sequence continues at coordinate 100,781,145 of NC_062544.1, read as the reverse complement.
TCCATTATTACTGCCAGATATAATCAACTTAGAATAAATATTCTCTACTCCAACAAAATTCAACCAGAAAACAAGATGGAAAATGAGATATTATTTAACATAGAAATTGTAACCATCAAGAAATATTATAATAACATGTGAAAAGATATAGAAACATTAAAAATCATGAAAAATCACATAAAAACACCAAAAAGAGAGAGAATCAGGAAAAATTTCTGCAATGATGGAAATGCTCAGCATATCTTGATTGAGTTGGTGGTGACACAGGTTACTCTTTTGTCAAACTCTTTGAATTGCACATGTGAAATCTGCACTTTATATTATAGGCAAATTATGCCTCTATGAAAGATATAATAACTTTTAAGAGAAAAGAATTTTTGAAAATATTCATATTAATGTTCAAATACCTGGAACTACACTGTAAATAAACTATAGTTCAATAAATTTTTAAAAATAAAATACCCACAGGAAATGGGATTTACCTGACTTGGGTATTGACTGGCTATAAAAGAGAACAGAAGAGAAAAATTAGGAATGATTTCCAGGATTCTTGGAAATGTGTGAATACATTCAATGATGGACAAGAGTGGAAGGAGACAAATTTAATATAAATAATAATCTGGCTCTTAGGAGCAGAGAGGTACCAAAATAGCTTAAATGCAGATGGTAGAAACAAAGGACTCATAAGACTACTACCCATCAACCCACCCACAATAAAGCCTGATGCCAGAAACAGTACCCCTCTCTCTTCTCCTTGAATGTGGCATGCCACACCCACATCCAGGACAGTCTCTAGCTCCTCAAATGGCCTGCCCTGGCTGTTTCTTGTCTCCCTTCTCTAAACTTCCCTCATTTCAGCACAGTCAAGACTGTAGCCCCAACATGTTAACTTGAATACTCCTGTCCACCCATGTCAATCTTTTCCTTCCCATCCAACACTGCATAACATTAGTCTGGCTAAGACTGTCTCCCCTTTCTCTAAGTTTCAGTCATCTCCATGAGGAGATACATAAATACTCTCCAACGGGTCTAAATTTCCAGGTACCTGGTGAAAGAAGTCAGCAAAGTCTATTGCAAGTATCCTCTGAGTGTTGAAGTTGATGAGTCACATAGTTCTTAAACTGAAATATGTTTAATGTGGCAGTTTCATAGTGGGGATGAGAAAGGAGCATTTATATACAAGGTTACTACTTTGGGAAACTCACAATTACTGCTGACATCCCTCTGAAAAAATGGCCTCTCTTGGGCCAAATACTAACTCTAGTGGAACAGATCTTCAACAGCAGTTAAGTTTCTTCTTATAATGAGATCTCAACTTCCACTTTGCAGCTAAGTCTCCTGGCTTACTATTGTACATGAACCATTGAGCTAGTGCCTGCTGGTCTATAAGCCTGCGACCAATGCAATCAGTATTACTTTTTTAAACTTAAAAATTTAATTTGTCTCAAAGTAGTTTCACTTTTTTCCATAATAGCAGGATTTCTTTTTTTTCCACTTAGTAAATATTTTATTAGGCTTTTCATTATGCATGCTTGTAAAGATCTTTTTTATTTTTTTATTTTATTATAGTTGATTTACAATATTTCATCAAGTTCTGTTGTACAGCGAAGTGACCCAATCACCCACATTTCCCTAGCTGTACAGTAGGATGCCACTGCCCATCCATTCAAGATATAACACTTTGCATCCCCAAACCCCCCAAATGCCCATCCCTCCCACTCCCTTCCCTTCTTCCCCCCCGCAAACCCCAAGTCTGCTTTCTTGGCCATGCTCTGTTCCTGTTTTTTGTTTGTTTGTTATTTTTAGATAGGATCATCTGTTCCATATTTCTTTAATTTAAAAAAAAAATGGTTCTTGTAGGAGTTCCAGCTGTGGCACAGTGGGTTAAGAACCCCGCATTGCAGTAGCTGTGGTGTAGGCCCTAGCTGTGGCATAGGGGGCAGCATTGGCTCAGATTCCTTCCCTGGCCCAGTAACTTCCATATGTCACCGGTGTGGCTGAAAAAGGAAGAAAAAAAAAGATAATTCTTGTTGCACTGAAGTTCTCTACTAAACAAAATAGCCTTTTAGAGATGCATGATTCAATGATGTCAAAGGCTGAATTTCTTCATTCTCCTAACTGGATAAGAATCCTAATTATAGTTAGTCTGACTTCATCTTACCAATTTTAGTTCTTACATCTTCCTCATATGTGTATATTTAACACTGATAATTTAGAAGCATAATGTGTATAAATGAATATTTACTTCTATATTGTGGATGGTGGATGTCTAAGGACTTTAATACACAGTGAAAGACTGAACAGTGATTATGATTCCAAAGAGAAAAGAAGAAAAGATGCATTGGTTAATAAACAGACTCCTGCTTATAGGTCTGGTTTTAAATAAAATGGGCTATCTTTATAGGAAATAATTTAATTATAGGGATTACCATGTAAAAATAATGACAACGCATCTGAACATATGTTGAAACTAAAGAATGCAGAAGATGTAAATTACTTGCAGGACCATGGTTGTAGCCACCTTTGCTAAAATATAGGCCTCATGTTTGAGAGTTTGCTCACAAGGCAGACATAAAACAGGCAATGTTGGTGACTCTGAGTTGTAAAAGAGAGAACCAAGGACTAATAAAGCAGATGAAGAACTGACATTTCATCCATTTTACCTTATTTAGAACCTGATCTAGGAACTCTTCTTTATTACCAAGAAATTGGACATTTCTCCCTATTTACAGTTTTCTTTCCCCTCAGCACAAAAAATGCTCAGGTTTCTCCCGACTTGAAAACTCAAACAACCAAAAACAAAAATCTTTCCACTGATTCCTCCTCACCCAGCTTCCTCATCTCTGTCTTTTCCTTCATGGTTAAGTTAATGAAAATAAACTTCCTTTTCATTCATCAAAAAGTTCTCAACTTACAGCAAATATTTTATCACACTAAAACTATTTTGTCAATGGTACTAATGACCAATGTGACTGTATCTCATTATCCAACCCAGCATGAGTATAAAAAAAGAAAGAATTAATCATCAAATTGATAAAGAAGATGTGGCATATATACACAATGGAATACTACTCAGTCATTAAAAAGAATGAAATAATGCCATTTGCAGCAACATGGATGCAACTAGAGATTCTCATACTAAGTGAAGTAAGTCAGAGAAACAAACACCATATTATATTATTTTTATGTTTAATCTAAAATATAACAAAATGAACCTATCTTTGAAACAGAAACAGATTTATGGACATAGAGAACGGACTTATGGTTGCCAAGGGGGAGGGGTTTGGAGGAGGGATGGAGTGGGGGTTGGGATTAGCAGATATAACCTATAATGCAAGGAGGGGATAAACAACAAGGCCTTACTGTATGGCTCAGAGAACTATAGTCAATGTCCTCTGATAAACCATAATGGAAAAGAATGTTAAAAAATGATATATAGTTAACACTGATAATTTAGAAGCATAATGTGTATAAATGAATATTTACTTCTATATTGTGGATGGTGGATGTCTAAGGACATTAATACACAGTGAAAGACTGAATGGCGATTATCATTCCAATATGTGTGTATATAAATATATATACACACATAACTGAGTCACTTTGTTGTACCACTGAAATTAACACAATATTGTAAATCAACTATACTTTACTAAGAAAAAAAAAAGGAAAGCAAAAGCAAAAATAATTAAACATCAACTTGGACTACCCTGAACAAAAAGGGCATAAGGTTGTAACACATGACCTCCTAGTAATAAAATCTGATATACTCATTAGTCCTTGACCTTTCTGAAAAGAGTTATTTTGTTTTCTGACACCTCCTCTGTGCAGCTCTCTCTCCCTTTACCTTATGAAACAATCTATTTTCCTGGATTCCCTCCCAACAACTTTGTGGCCTCCCTTCAATGTCCTTCCAGATTCTTTTTTTTTTTCTTTCCTTTCCTTCAGTGTTCATGTTCCTAAGGTACTGGTCCTAGACAATTTCTTTTCTCTTAGTGCATGAATTCATGGGTATCATCAGTATCATTCACTCTCATAGCTTCAGTTTTTTTTTTGGCTGTGTGCATGTCATGCAGAAGTTCCTGGACCAAGGATCAAATCCCCACCAGAGCAGCAACTTGAGCAGCACCAGTGGCAATGCCAGATCCTTAAATCACCGAGCTATGAGGGAAATTTTCATAGCTTCGATTTTAATGTATGGCACTAATTCCTATTTCTAGCTTTATCTATTTGACTGAGCTCCAGAATCATATCCAAATCCCCAACTGACATCTACTTTCTGATGAGCCACAGTCATATCAAAATTAGTTGATTAAATCTAAAGTCATCTGCCACCCAAAAAAAGTCATGTTACCATGTTCCATAGTTTAGTGAAAGATATTATTTGACCACTTATATTCTGAAGCCATAAATGCCAATAACAGCTGTATTAATCAGGTTCATTATATTATAAAAATACATCTCAAAACTTTGTGGTTCAACACACATACACACATGTGTGCTACTTCTCCTGTTTGTTCCATTCGTATTAGAATCAATATAGAGCAGTGGGGTCTCTGCTCCATGCATTCATTTTGAACTTTTATCTATTGGATCTACTGTTTTCTAAACATGGCTCCAAGATCATCTTGACATCATCCAGCCAAGTAACTGGGAAATCAAAGAAAGCCTGGAGAAACTATGCCATCTTTAACTCCCTTTCCCATAAATCGCTTCTGTTTACAGTCCACAGGAAAGAATTTTTCATGAGGCTCCAACAAGCCACAAGATAATTAAAAGCATCCATTAACTCATGCAAAGGAAGAGGAAATGGCTTGGTGAGCATCTAGCCAGTGTCTACAACATCATCTTGCTCTCCTCCTCCTTCTTTACCTGGTATCTAATCATTTGCCTGGTCTGTGCATTATCATTCTTTAGCATCTTATATACTGCTATTTTGTATTCTGCAGTGTCACTTCTTTAGCTAAGATTCTCAAAATTCTTACCATGATTCTGCAGTTGCCCATGCTCCGCTCATTATACGAGCAATGTTGACCTTTCAAAGGCTGAATTGATCCTATCATTATTTTGGTTGGAATCCTGAGATCTCCAAGAAAAACTTAAACTCCTCAGCCTGGAGTGAATCTTCATACTATGGGCACTGACCATATATCTCATCGCATTGCTTATAACATGTTGCACAAAAATACTCAAGCCTGTCCAAATTTCCTGTAAGACCTTAACTCTCTGACTTTGAACATCTTAATTGCTCTCCAGCTCTTTAAATATTGAGCCAGCATTCATACATTGTTTCCATGTCCAAAGTCATTTTCTCAAGGAAAGAATTCCTGACTTCTCTCCATTAACTGCTGGGTTAGATGTCCTCATGTCTCACCATTACTACATGAATTCATGCTTCTCTGTAAATTATGCTATCTTACTAATTTATAGTTGTTCATAAGCATTTATTTGTTTGTGATCTAGAATACTGAGTATAAAATAAACTTTGCATAAGAGTTGGATGAATGAATTTATCATTAAGAAAGAACAGTTAAATCTTTGACCATTTTACCTCAATAGATTGTGAGTCCTTTGTTGTAGAGCAGAAGTTAACACAACATTGTAAATAAGCTACATGTTAGTAAAATTAAATTAAAAAAATAGATTATGATTCAACTCTTCTTTGCCCCTCCAATAACCAAAAAACATGAAAGTTACCAAATGCAGGATCTAGATTATCTATAAGAACATAAAGAACCCATGTATTTTTTTAATTAATTAAGTGAAATCACTGGGTGATAAAATAATCTCTTTAGGGTTAGTTTAGTATCTTTCGAGTCAAGGTTCTTTCCAATTTCTTTATAAACAAATCCTCTCTTTAAATATCCTCTTTGTATATTTCTTTAAGTTTTCTTTGCCATCATGGTTGTATAAATTCTCATCACCTATTTCCTGGCATTATCATGTTAACTGGTCTCCTTGCCTTCTTTTTTGTCCTAAATGAATCTAATGGGGATATTATTGCTAAAACTCTCCAAGGCGTCACTGAATCTTATCACTGTCAGTTTGCCCCAATCAGATATCATTATTATTTACCTGAAGGATCTGTTGCCTGAAGAACAAAACTCCTCTCCTCTAGCTGGACATTTGAAGGCATCCAAACTTTGACCCTGTCTAACTTGTCTATCCATATGTACCAATATTTCCCAGCATGGAAGTGACTCTTGAGCATCTGAAGAATGTTCTTGCTTCCTGACCAACATACAGCTTTTACTTCCCCTCTACTCAATTTCATTGCTTGTATAATATATGAATTTTACCATGCATTACCTTCTGATTTACTTCATTAAAATCCATTGCACTTAAGAAGGGTAAGTTCCTTAAAAGAAGAAATGCTTGTTTTTTCTTATGCCCAAAGTAATGGGTGTTTACACTATGCAAACATGTCACAAAACAAAGAAAAACAACAGACATAAATATAAACAGGAATTCCCTGATGGTTTAGCAGGTTAAGGATCCAAATGCTTGTCACTGCTATGGTGTGGATTTGATCCCATGCCCAGAAACTGCCACATGATATGGGCACAGCCAAAAAATTTTTTTTTTAAAAGCTTTCTTTTCTTTTCCCTTCCTTCCTTTCTTTCTTCCTTCCTTTCTTTCTTTTCTGGGCCACACCTGTGGCATATGGAAGTTCCCAGGCTAGGGGTTGAATTGGAGCTGTAGCTGCTGGCCTACACCACAGCCACAGCAATGCTGGATCCCAGCCATGTCTGTGACCTACACCATAGCTCACAAAAGCCTGGATCCTTACCCTCTGAGAAAGGCCAGGGATCGAATCCAAAACCTCATGGATACTAGTCAGGTTCTTAACCTTCTGAGCCACAACAGGAACTCCTTGCTTTCTTATTTTTGAAGCCTGGTACTGATTATTTAATGAATCATGGAGACATAGATGGCACTGAATATGTGCTGGCTTTCATCAATTCAACAAGAACAATTCATGTAAGAGTGGCTAAACATACATACATACATACATAAATACATAAATATTAAAATAAAAAACTCACTCCCTTCCAATGTCCATGCCATAATTAGCTTCTGTGGAACTTCAGATGTCTAATATAGGATCAAACTTTTCTTCAGATTCCTACTAACCCCTAAATTCTATTTTCTTACTCACGTTAAACTGAAAAGATGTTTTGCTTGGTTTGTTGACATGATATTCTAATACCCATTTAAATTTCACATATTTATTCCACAAATATGAATTGAACATCAGCTATATGCCAAACATATATCACACAAATTATTTTGTGAGAAAGCAGTATGTGTGGTCATGAACAAGGGCTTGGAAATATAAAAATTCAGAAGCCATAGACTTTCATTGTATGCTCCCTTGTCCCAGGCATCATGGAGGTACTTTTGCTCAGCAAATTCTTACTCATCTGCCAAGGCTCAGTTCAGGCATTGGTGTTTCAGTAGTGGTATATTCTCTACACAGACTGGGATGACTTTTGCTTTGGAAGCATACTGCTTTTAAGGAATTGGCCACTCTATCATCCCTATGAACCCTGTCTCTTCCCCATTGAAAATGCAGACTTCATGAGACAATGTCTGCGATCAGAAGCATAAGGAAGTTTCTGGTACATAAGAGCCCTTCACAACATTTATTTAATCAAGATATGTAACTTCCCTGTATGAAATATTGCACTATTCCACTCACATCACCTCTGCAGGTGACACAATCATCCACTATCTTCTGTGATGACCAGCTGCATTTTACACACAACTCTGAAAATCCTCCTGGAGTTTCTTCAACATCAACTGAGGCCATGGTTTAGCCATTTCCTCTGCCATCTCTGCCTTCTTATTTCCTTGCAGATATGTCTTCTAAAAACACTCATTAACAAAACATGTGCCCATGAAATTTCATCTTAGAGTCTTTTCTAAGAAACCTAACCTGAGCCACTTGCCTTAAGGTGTTTTCAATCTAGTTGAGGAAGCATACTTAAAACAAACAGAAAACTATACAAAGGAGTCCAAAGAACAAGTACAGAAATGAAGAAAAAATCACAGAGAAAACAGATGTCAGTATCACAAATATCAGATTGGTTACTGACAGTCGGGGAAGAAGGTGAAGTAAGCACAGCATTCAATAAGGAGTGTTGTAAGATCCCAAGACTTTTGGATTGAATGTAGTTAATCCCAGTTCTGACTCAAACTTTACTAAGCCCTTCAACCATGTGGCTGACATTTCTAAAACACTGCTCTTTCATCTATTGAGTGGACATCAATACCACACAAATGGCAGGACTCTAGGGATGATTCGAAATAATACATAAAAAACATCTTCCCTGTGATTGCCATTCAATTAATATTAACTATTATAATTACTTAGGGAGTGGGAATTGAAAAAAAATGGCTATAAGGGGCACATGGTAAATCTAGGGAATGATGAAGAGAGAAGGTTAGTTGGATCAGATCCCATGCATTATAAATAAAACAGTGAAAATATATGAATAAACTGCTACTATTTTTTACTAACTATCTCTTCCATTTCTATTTTAAAGTGAAATTTTACTTTTGGTATCAATATGAGCAGATCTTATTCTTGGACCAGTGTTCTTTCAATCACATGAGATAATGGAACTTTCATATACTTTAGTACAAAAATGAATTTTTACAGAGATGTATCACTGGTGATCTCAAAATTCTACTGACCTAGATATGCAAGAGATTAAACGTGAGTCTCTAACTCTCCATGGCTAACTCTCTTCATTTGAACATTACTTTAGTCACCATAAGAAGCAAGGATTCTACCTGCAAGGAAACGATGACTTTTAATCTTCTTTCAGTCAATATATGAACCCAAGTACAAGAGTAAAATTAAATGAAATAAGATAAGATAAAATAGAATATCAAATTAAGAGCCTGAACTTCCTTATCTTCCTACATATCTTCCTCATTCTGGAAGTATAAATATTGCCTATTTATATTATATGTGTGTGTGTGTGTGTGTGTGTGTGTATATATATATATAATATAAATATTGACTGTTTATATCTCCAATTCCTCAACTCCTTACCTTGATTCATATTTATTATGACTCCTCTGATCCAACTGTAAAATGTAAAGGTAGTGTTGAAATTTCAAAACATACTCTAGAAATAAAAAGGGGGGAAAACCTCCCCCATTGCAGACACCAGAGAGGCTATTAGAATAAATGAAAAGAGTCACTTGGCTGCAGAAAGCACATCTTTTCACACAGAGAGCTCTACATCTGAGGGCTATTCACACCCTAGGGACAAAAATCATTCAGGTTCTGGGCACTTGATAATAGAATGAACTCTAAAAATATCAGCTCTCGTCCTATCACATTGCTTCGCCAATTCACCCAGGGGCAAACCTTTTGTGCTTTGCATAATATGTGAACCTGTTGTCAGCTGCATCATCTGTGTGGTCTGCTCCCATTACCCTGGCTTCCAGCCCAGTCCTCTACAGAATATCACTGATGAAAATCACTTAGGATCCCTGGTTTCATCTCTGCAATATTGAGAGTCCACATTTGTATCAGTCAGCTTAATTCGAGTGGGTATAATAATAAATGATACTAAAAATAGTGAGTTGAGACATTAAAAGGTTATTTCTCCTCCACATTAAATATGGATTATGAATGGGTTCAACTCGGCTCCATGTCACCTTCACTCAAGGACCCAGAAGCAGCCCCATTTTCCAACACTGTTTGCCTCATGGCTGAAGGGAAAGATTTCATGCTGAAGTACACACTGGCTATTAAAGTTTCTTCTTCGACTTTATACACATTACTTATGTTCATAGTTCACTGGGCAAAGCAAGTCATAGGGCCAAACGATGGCAATGGAGCAAACGTAGATTTAATCCTCTTGTAAGGAATAGCACTGTATGCAGGGTATTCCAGGAAGAGATATGCCAAGGAGGGGCAAGAAAGAAATACCATGAAAATTAATATAATCCATCACAATATTCATTACAGGCTATCTTTTCTAGGAAATCAAATCTCTCAAGCAGTACTACCCAATAAACTTTCAAAGATAATGAAAATATTCCATATCTGCAATGGTCAATACAATAACTACTAGCCACATCATTGTGTCTAGTGAACTAAGAAACTCAATTTTTAATTTTATGTAATTTTTATAAATTTAAATAGCCACATGTGGATAACAGTTACTGCATCGCTTGGCCCTATTCTAAAGCTTAGATTTAGAGAAAAGGAATCAGGATGACAACCAAGCACTAAGTAAAATAAGCATGGTCATGATAATCTGAGGGAAGCTAGAATGGGGGGAGGGGGAACCACCCACGAATGTTTCCACACAAATGATAAGAGTTTAGTGACAACGAAGATTTCGCTTCTGAAGAGAGCCTTTACAAGAGAGCTGGTTTATAGAACATGGAAAAAAAATGATGTGGCATTGCAAAATGTTAGTGTGACCCTGTAAAACAGGAATTAAAAAAAAAATGACTCTGTGCTCCTGGAATGAAAACCAAGAACCCGTCTCTCCAAAAGCAAGAAGAGAGCAAGGGATGTTATGGAACTTCTGGGGACTAACTACCTGGAGTTACCAGATGAATTTCTCAGCTTTCAGGAGGCAACATGGCCCTGTGGGCTTTAGCAATCCAAAGATTGCATGCATGCCCTTGGTGAAACAGGCTTTCCCATCCATAGTCGATGCACACAAAGTGAGTGTAAATGGCTTGAGGTCTTCTCCTTATTGCGGGATAAGCATTGCTTGAAGGTCCATATTCTGAGGCTCTCGTCATTTTGCATGTTTAACAGAAACACAGCTCTGTCTCATCCTTACCCCCAACTCAGTTCCACCTCAGCTCCATTCTCAGGCCTAGGATTGATAAAACCTGAAAGGCTAGTCTTTGAGTTAAGGCTGAGCTTGTGTTAGAGAACAGTGGTGGCTCTGAAATCCAGAGCTGGTTTGAACCCCAGCTTCTCTACCTGGAGTAACCCCAGCTTCTCCACCTAAATCTATGTGAACTGTGTGACCTGGGACTTTTTTGGAGTCCCACTTACCTCATCTGTAACATAATGGTAATAGAACTTAACATCATTTCTTTTAAGGAATGTATGAACTAAAGCATCTAAAGTGCTTAGTCCATTGTCTGACATACACACAAAAATGTTCTCACTGCAAGACATGTTTACGACAATAATCTATTCCAACTCCTCAGTTTAACCAAAAGGGGGAGTAGTCATTTAAAATTTGTTTAAATTCATTCATTTAAGTCTAAACATTACCACAGCTAAGAGATCAATAACACTTCACTGTACTCTCCTTGAAATACTCTGTTTATGTATTTGGCTTGAAAAGGATAGCAGAAATACCTGGATATTAATCCTAGCCCTAGCATTTCCAAGCTGGGAGAGTATGCACACACAACCCTCCAAGACAGTCCCTTATCTTTGGAAAGGAGCCGGTGCCATGCTGGTACAAGGATTCAATGATTAACTATACATAAAGGGCCTACTACAAGATCTAGGAAATTTGCTCCATTAAAGAGATGAATTTCTTTGGTTTCTTATTCCGTTGTTGTATTAGGAGAAAGAGATTTCAGATAGACAAAAATATGTAAAATCCTCCAATCCTACAGTCAATTTCTCCCTTGTCAAAGACGGAACCATGTATCTCTCATTTCTTTTTCTTTTTTTTTTTTGTCTTTTTAGGGCCACACATGAGGCATATGGAGGTTCCCAGGCTAGGGGTCAAATCGGAGCTGTAGCTGCCAGACTACCCCAAACCACAGCAATGCCAGTTCCTAGCCATGTCTGTGAACTACACCACAGCTCATGGCAACGCCAGATCCTTAACCCACTGAGCAAGGCCAGGGATTGAATCCACATGCTCATGGATACTAGTCAGGTTCCTTAACCCCTGAGTCATGGTAACTCCCATATGTCTCATTTTGAATCAAAACTAAAAAAAAAGCACATCTTAATTGTATGGAGGAAAGATCTCCAAGGCAAAGTTTAATTGCATTAAAAAAATAAATAAAATAAAAAAAAAGAGAAAGCTGATTCATGTTGATGGCCATGGCTGAGTCCTAAAATAATTTGCAACTAAATAGCAATGCTGCTCTGGCTGCAAGAAACTTAATTGTTCCCTTTGACAGCATCTTGAGAGTTTTCTGTTTAAGAGAATGACAGAAAGAGACAAGAGAAAGAGGGAAGATCCTAGAACTGATATTTATTTCTGAAACCACCAGCATCCCATAAACCTTTTTTGGGGAAACTTGGGGTCTTGACTGAGAAGAATTTTACCTGGTGAACTCAATTGTTTGACATGTATGATTGGTATTAATTGAATAACAAAAAATGTATTATTTGAACATAGGTGAAATATGAAAATTATCCAGCCACTGGAAAGCTAATTTTCAGGGCTTTTATAGTCATGGTTGTTTTAACATAAGCATTGAATTTAGTAGGATCCATAGCAAGAGCTGTAATCTATGTCTCAGTGGTTTCACCAGATTATTGAAACTCAACACACCTCTTTCAAAGAGGTAACATTGAAATAGCTCTAGAAGATTTAATTGGAGAATAATTCATTCATTCACTCAACTTATTATTCAAATGCATATCAGAAAGCCCCTGTATGCCAGGTACTAGAATAAGTATTGTGGATACTAAAATGAACCGAATATACTTCTGGTTCTAAAAGGGTTTTAAGTGTATTCAGATATGATTTCTCTTAAGAGGAGAGATGTGTACATGAAAAAAATATGGTGTAAACTGTTATTCCAATGTGAAAGTCAGGTAAAGAATGGTATTAGTAAATACCAGGGGAATTCAGCCTGACTATCCGATATACATTTTTGACTAAAAATCACAGCTAACTCTCTCTACATGGTCGGGCAGGAGTTGATGGATTTTTCAGCCTTAAAGAAAAGCTTGTAACCTAACAGGTTGTGCAACCACAGTGGACACTGTAGGTCTCGTCAATCCAGCACAGTCTACATGAATGCAAGCCCAGTAGGTCTCGTCAATCCAGCACAGTCTACATGAATGCAAGCCCAGGCTTGAGAACAAACCAATCCACATCTTTTTTTTTTCTTTTTTTTTTTTTTGGCATTTGCTCTTGCACCCAAGTTTTTATGACAGTTGATTCTAGCAAAAAGAATCATGGTAGCGTTTATAAAATATGGAAATTGAGTATTCATTTTCTGGGGCCACCATAACAAAACACCACAGGCTACGTGGCTTATACAACATAAAAATATTTTTTCACAGTTTTAGACGGGAGAATTCCAAGATCAAAGTGCCCTTGAGGTTGGTTTTTGGAAAGGGCTCTTTTCCTGGCTTGCAGACAGCTTTTCTCTTCCTGTGTTCTCACTTACCTTTCCACCTTGAAGAGAGAGAGAGAGAGAGAGATCTGGCCTTTCTTCCTCTTCTTATAAGGACACTGGTCCTATGGACAACTGAATTAGGGCTTTGGCAGGAATTCCACATCTCACTTTTTAAATGTGTTATAACCAATACATTCCTCCCTAGGGTTTTGGGAGTAACATTTGCTTTCCATTACCACAGCTCAATTTGTGCTTTCCATTACCACAGCTCACAGAGCAACTTCCTGCTTAATCAAAATTAATATATACAGTAATAATTGGAGGGGTACTGGCAAATAACATTGAATGGTGCATACTAAGGGTATTTTGAAAAAGCCAAAATGTTCTCTGGGATTGATTGAGCCAAAAATTCTTGAAGTTTTACAGTTTAGAGGAAAGTGTTTTCTTCCAGAGAAGAACCTGATTAGATAAATAAGTATGGTCTTGAGGAAAATCATCGCCATTCCCATTAAGGAAACCTGGAATTATCCAATCTCAACCAAGAAAAACCGTATAAACCAAGTCAACCATCTGAGGCTTCTTTGCTGATTATTAGAAAATTTAAATCCATTTCATATAATTTCTATTAACAGCAGGATCCATAAATAGGAAGGATGGCTTCAGGGACTTACAACCTTTGTCCTGTGTCAGAAGGGCCCCACATATGGTTTAATGCTGTGCCATCACTATCCTGTGATTCTTAGTGACGTTTAAGCAAGGTGTTCCATGCTTTCATTATGCACTGGCCCCTGCAGAGTTATATAGCTGGATTACCCATAGGGAGGAATTGCTTGCCCAGTAGATCTTCTCCTGATGGGAAAGTGGGCTGGCTGACAGTAATGGTAGACTTGCATTTAAGATGAAACCATTATCAGCACCACTGAAAGGATGTGTTCAGTTGGACTTCTGACTCTAGTCTAGGGAGGGCTTCACAGTCAGAAAAAGATACGCAATTCATTCAACCTCACTTATGTATCCAATTTCATCATGTTCATGAAATTATTTGGAAGACACTGATTGGGATAATTTCCAGTTGTCCTTTCTTTTTCTTTTTCTGGCCATACCCATGGCATGTGGAAATTCCCAGGTTAGGGATCAAATCCAAGCCATGGCAGTGACCTGAGCCACAACAGTGACAATGCCAGATCCTTAACCCCACTGAGCCACGAAGGAACTCCCATCACATCCTTTCACTGGTTACTTTTTCAACTGGTCCCATCAATGATTACCCTACATCTTCCAACTCAGATATCAGTTGACCGATGTCACTTCACTCTTCAGGTCTCAACTCCAATTCTGATCAGAGGTAGTGATCTGAATGAGGAAAAATACCCGGTTTATTCTATTCAGCCCCTCCCTCGCTGGATCTCCTAATCATAATCTATCCTTGCCTGTGCTGAAAAAAAAGTTATCAGATTGAACCAGATACTTTATTTTTGGCTAAATGGATGGGTATCTGGACAGAATTATTTAACAGTCAAATAAATATTCTCTCTGAGAAAGCAATTTGGTGCTTAAACAAACTCGGTTTCTTGCAAAAAATATGAAATAAAAACAATGATTACTAGTGAGTTAAAATATCAGAGAGTTATTATTTTCATTTTGTTCTTCAATAAAGAACAAAACATAAATGTCAAAAGAGTTGATGATGCATGTCAATACCTCTATTAATTTCAAAAGATATTCTTATTTAAATAAAATGAAATCCATATTTCTTTGCTAAACAGCATATTAGCACAATGGATTTCTTTAAGCAAGTTTTAATGACAAATAACTAAACTGTTAGGAAAAGATTGCACAATATGAAAGCTAGGAAGCCAGTTTTTAAAGAAAGAGTGATGCTGTTTATTTCTACTAGAGTGTCTAATTTTTTTTTCCCCAAGAAACTTGGCATGTTCTAAATTCACCCAAATGAAAGAAGGAACTTTTTTCTGCATGGTATGTGGAAGTTCCTGAGCCAGGGACCAAACCCATACCACAGCAGTGACCTTAGCTATATCCTTAACCCACTGTACCTCAGGGGAACTCCAAAAGTAAATTTTTAAAATGTACAATTAGATGTCAGGCTTTCCATTAAGTATAGCTCAACATTCCTGGAAATAATCAGAAAGTTATGTCTGCTTTCACTGAATAGGAAGAGCAACAGGGAGTGGTACAGGTGAAAGAGCTAGAATATGGTACCAAATCTGCCCAAGAGGACAAAAGAGTTTCACCTGGGGCAGAAAAGACATAAGTCTATCACCTATGAGTCAAGCAAATAAAATGAGGGCTTCTGCAGAACAGTTGCAAATAAACAGGAAAGGTCTAATAGGAAGATGTAAAGTGATTTCATGAGTGTAAGTCAGGTGCCAGAAATAGACCTCACCAGAGGATGGGAGGAAGTGAAAGAAAGCCTGAAGACCCAGGTATGTCATCTCTTACAACTCAAAATTCAATCTACAGATTCCTCCTCCCTTGGGACATGTTCTAGATGCTGAATCAACAGCCCCACTACTGAATCAGGTACTGAATCATAATCTACATTTAACAACATTCCCAAATGATGCATGTGAGCTTGAAGGCTTTGAGAAGCACTGCTCTAGTTGTCCAATTCCTGACCAGGCTTTTGAGAAGATGCTTCTGCTCTCTGACATTATACTATTAATGACTTTGTACACAGTCTTTTGACTACTCTCCTCAAACTACTTTTCTTTCACCTTTACTTTTTAATGATACATTGTTGTTCTCTTTATAATGGCATCGAAATTCTTTTTTTTTCTTTTTTTTTTTTTTTTTTTTTTTTTTTGCAGCTGTGGCATGTGGAAGTTCCTGGCCCAGGGATTAAACATGGCCCACAGCAGTGACAATGCCAGATCCTTAACCTGCTAGGCCAGCAGGGAACTCCACTGTATTGAAATTCTTAGTGAAAACTGAAAACATGTAAATTATATTCATGTGTATGTTTCTGATTTTGGCATCTAACTTTGGTCAAATGATAAATGAAGGAAATTATTAATTACTATGAATTAAAAATTTCCTTAACTGTAAAAAATAGTGAATTTCCCTATCTTACATGGTATAGAAAACGATTTCCAGATAGATTAAAAGTTAAATGTGAACCATAAAAACCTAGACAAGATGTGTTGCCTTATTCAAAGTAAAAAAAGGCTTTTACAAATATAAACTATATTTCTAAATATGAGGCCAAAGGAAAACATATATGGATCTTACAGCATAAAAATTGGAGATGACTGTATGTAAAAATACTATAACCTAAAGTAAAAGAAAAAGTACGAACTCAGCCTGGTATTTTTAACATATAGGGTAACCAAAAGAATAATATGTTGATTAAATCAAAAGCTTTTATAAGCCAGTAAGAAATATTAAAACTGAAATAGAAAATTTTTAATGAAATAAGTAAGCAATTTGCAAGGAAAGACTCAATTGCTCATCTCTGAAAAACTACTCAGCACTGTTAGTTTAAAAATATATAAATTTCAGAACAGTGAAACACACTATCAAGACCCGTTATACAGTTACAGTGATTGTGACAATGTGGTATTGGCTTAAGGGTATGTAAATGGACTTTAGAAAAGAATAGGATCCAGAGAACAACGCTTCTATGGTCAATTGATTTATGACAAAAGAGATACTGCAGTGCAGTTGGATAAGTATGGTCTTTTGCTATAAATGGTATTAGATGACCTGGATATTCTTGATGGGGGAAAAATCATCCCCACTTCATTCCACAAACAAAAGCTACTCCAGATGGATTGCATATCTAAATGCAAAAGGTAAAGAAATAAAAATTTTAGGAAGAAACATAAGAGAATATCTTTATGTCTTTGGAAGGCAAATACTTTTTTAAATAGAACAAAGACCTGAAAACTATGAACATTGATACATCAGATGTTATTAAGATTAATACAGTTCAATTTCATCAACAAGTATCATTAAGAGAGGAAAAAGGTGCTACAGCTGAAGAGAAAGTATTTGAGTGCATCTATCTCACAAAAGACATCTAAAATTATAATTTTAAAATCAGTTCAAAAAAGTATTTAAATACAAAAAAAGAGTCAAAGATTTAAATAGAAACTTCACAAAAAAGGATATCTAAATTACCAGTAAATATATGAAAATATGCACAACTTTATTATGAAAACCACAGTGAGATATCATTAAAACTCCACCCAAAATGTTAAAATAAAAACAAAAGAAAAAGTGTTTCAAAGGTTTCTAAGGTTCTCAAGTTTTCTTTAAAAATTGACTCCCTTTGTACTCCTTTTCAAAGTTTTCTCTTTTCAGTATACTTATGAGTTATGAACCCAAAGACTGGGAAAACATTAGTTATAGCTGAGTCTTTGCCACATAGGAATTATGTCCAATATTTAAATTCATAATGTTACATTTGAAATAGCAGCATAAAATCCATGTCTAAACTGATTTTATACATGTAATTAGTTAAAATCTCCTTCTTAGCATAATAGTGAGTTAATGGATCCAACTGTCTTGTTACTATTCATCAAGTTAGCAGAAGATCAGCCACACGTCAAATGCAAGGTACTATAGAACATACCTCTCAGTATAACTAGCATGGCAATTTAGATGATCAGCCTCAGTTGGATTCTTAAAAGCATGGGAAGGTACTGTGATAACATTTAATTTGGAAAAGATTTCCTAATATTTTCCTGTACATTTTACCATTAAATTGTGTTCTTCAAACCTCAGCCTAGAAGTTAAATAGTGCCTTGGGAAAGTTAAGAAAAATATGGACAGGAAACTTGACCCAAATCAATTTGGGGATTCTTAGAAGGAGACTGATTACCTGATAGTCTAACCCTATATCAACCTGGATGTAGGAAACCAAGGATACCTGGAGGTAAGAGTGGTCAGATCACAAAATACCAGAGGTTACTTCTCTAAGGTATTCTTGGTTCTGGTGAACATGGGCTGACCCCAAAACTGAGTACCAGTAAGCCAGATACAAAGAAATGGTATACCCTGCCCACAAAGGATACCAAATGAAAATTATGGAATATTCTCAGAGACACATGTCATATGAGTAAAATAGGAGGTTGAATCAGCTAGGAAGACACAAAACTGCACAAGCTGAGAAACCAGAAGAAAAAAAAATTATTTTAAGTGCTTTATAGCCGTACAAGAAACCACACCAAAACTTAGTGGCTTATTTGCTCACAATAATGTGGATTAGGAATTCAGGAATGATGAGCTGGGAACATCTCATCTCTTATGTATGGTATCTAGGACCCCTGCAGAGGTGGCATAAGTAGATGGGGGCTGTCTGGGATTACTGAATGAGGTCATACATGTCTGAGGCTAATTCTAGCCCAGCTTGTTCCTCAGTTCTCCTCCAAGTGGCTTCTCCATATAATTTGGACTTTTTCACAGCATGGTGGCCACAAAGTTTCAAAAAGAAGTTTTCCAAGCCGACTATCCCCATTGTGCAGGCTTATTAAGAATTGACTGGCATCACACTTGCTAATGTCAAAGTGCCTGAACCAAGTTACCCAACCAAGCCCCCAGTCAAGGTGGGAGGTGACCCTTCTAGATGGAAGGGGACATATCTGGAGTGGTATGTTGCTAAATTTTTTTTGAATGTTACAATTTGGTAACTATTTAAAAACCAGCTCTCCAAGAGAAATAACTCTGACTTGCAACATGTGCCAATTTCCAGAGTATGAACACTCCTACTAAGGCTCATTAAAGCTACCAAAGTGACAAGCCAAAATGACAAAATATGGTGTTGGGAAGAGAAATACACAATTGGCCTTCATAAGCTGGTCCAAGCTGGCTCAAGCACACTGCCATCTGGAAACCTAAGCTAGGAAGACACTTAGTGTGACAAAAACCTAGAGGACCAGGAAGACAAGGAATGCTGCTGATGAGACAGTCAAGCTAGAATAAAAAGAGAGACCCTTTCTGTCCACCTCCCTCACCTACACACCCAAACTCCACCCCTTAGCAGAAAGAGGTGGGAAGGATTTTCTTTTTTTTTTTTGCTTTTTTTTTTTTTTTTTTTTGCTATGCCTACAGCATGTGGAAGCTCCCAAGTCAAGGACTGAATCTTCACCCCAGCAGTGACCTGAGCCATAGCAGTGGCAATACCAGATCCTTAACCTATTGCATCACAAGGGAACTCCAGAATTTTCATTCTTTTTTTGTTTTTGTTTTTGCTTTTTTGTGTGTTTTTTTAATCTTTTATTATTTTTTTTCTATTGTACAGCATGATGACCCAGTTATACATAGACATATACAATCTTTTTTCTCAGATTACATGTTCCATCAGAAGCGACTAGACAGAGTTCCCAGCGCTACAGAGCAGGATCTCATTGCTAATCCATCCTGAAGGCAACAGTCTGCGCCTATTAACACCAAGCTCCCAGTCCATCCCACTCCCTCCTCTTCCCCCTTGGCGATCACAAGTCTATTCTCCAAGTCCATGATTTTCATTTCTGTGGAAAGGTTCCTTTGTGCCGTATATTATATTCCAGATATAAGTGATATCATATGGTATTTGTCTTTCTAGAAATGCAAATCAAAACTACCATGAGGCACCACCTCACACCAATCAGAATGGCCATCATTAATGAGTCCACAAATAACAAATGCTGGAGGGGGTGTAGAGAAAAGGGAACCCTCCTGCACTGTTGGGGGGAATGTAAAACCACTATGGAGAACAGTATGGAGGTACCTTAGAAAACTATACAGGGAGTTCCCATCATGGCTCAGTGGTTAACGAATCTGACTAGGATCCATGAGGTTGTGGGTTTGATCCCTGGCCTTGCTTAGTGGGTCAAGGACCCAGCATTGCCGTGAGCTGTGGTGTAGGTCACAGACAAGGCTTGGATCCCGTGTTGCTGTGGCTCTGGCGTAGGCTGTCGGCTACATCTCCGATTAGACCCCTAGCCTGGGAACCTCCATATGCCTCGGGTGTGGCCCTAGAAAAGGCAAAAAGACCAAAAAAAAGAAAAGAAAAGAAAACTATACATAGAACTACCATATGACCCAGCAGTCCCACTCTTGATCATGTATCTGGACAAAACCTTCCTTAAAAAAGACACATGCACCCGCATGTTCATTGCAGCACTATTCACAATAGACAGATATAGAATCAACACAAATGTCTACTGACGCATGATTGGATTAGGAAGATGTGGTATATATACACAATGGAATACTAGTCAGCCATTAAAAAGAACAAAATAATGGCATTTGTTTTTTGCTTTTTAGGGCCATACCTGTGGCATAAGGAGGTTCCTAGGCTAGGGGCCATATCAGAGATACAGTTGCTGGTCATAGCCACAGCCAGAGCAATGTGGGCTCTGATCCGTATCTGTGACCTACAACCACAGTTCATGGCAACATTGGATCCCCAACCCACTGAGCAATGCCAGGGATCAAACCTGCAACCTCGTGAATATTAGATTCATTTCTGCTGTCCCACAATGAGAACTCTCAGAATTTTCATTCTTTTTTTTTCAATTTTTTAAATTGTTATTTCCCCAATACAATGTTTTTTCTACTGTACTGCATGGTGACCCATTTCAACGTACATGTACACATTCTATTTTCTCACACTATCATACTCCATCATAAGGGACTAGACATAGTCCCCAGTGCTACACAGCAGGATCTCATTGCTAACCCATTCCAAATGCAACAGTTTGCATCTATTAACCCCAAGCTCCCAATTCACCCCACTCCCTCACCCTCCCACTTGGCAAACACAAGTCTATTCTCAAAGTCCATGATTTTCTTTTCTGTGAAAAGGTTCACTTGTGCCATATCTTATATTCCAGATATAAGTGATTTCATATGGTATTTTTCTTTCTCTTTGTGACTTACTTCACGCAGTATGAGAGGCTCTAGTTCCATCTATGCTGCTGCAAATGGCATTATGCTGCTCTTTTTTATGGCTGAGTAGTATTCCATTGTGTATGTATACCACATCTTCCTAATCCAATCATCTGTGGATGGACATTTGGGTTGTTTCCATGTCCTGACTATTGTAAATGGAGCTTCAGTGAACATGTGGGTGCATGTGTCTTTTTCAGGAAAGTTTGGCCTGGATATATGCCCAAGAGTGGGATTGCTGTGTCATAGGGTAGTACTATATTTAGTTTTCTACGGTACCTCTGTACTGCTTTCCATAGTGGTTGTACCACTTTAAATTCCCACCAAGAGTACAGGAGGGTTCCCTTTTCTCCACACCCTCTCCAGCATTTGTTATTTGTGGACTTACTAATGATGGCCATTCTGACTGGTGTAAGGTGGTATGTCATGGTAGTTTTGATTTGCATTACTCTTATAATCAGCGATTTTGAGCATTTTCTCATGTGCTTGTTGGCCATCTGTATATCTTCCTTGGAGAAATGTCTATTCAGGTCTTTGGCCCATTTTTCCACTGCATTGTTGGCTTTTTTGCCATTGAGTTGTATAAGTTGCTTCTATATTTTAGACATTAAGCCCTTGTCAGTTGCATCATTTGAAACTATTTTCTCCCATTCTGTAAGTTGTCTTTTTGTTTTCTTTTTGGTTTCCTTTGCTGTGCAAAAGCTTTTCAGTTTGATTAGGTACATTGGTTATTTTTGCTCTTATTTCTGTTGCTTTGGGAGACTGACCTGAGAAAATATTCATGAGGTTGATGTCAGAGAGTGTTTTGCCTATGTTCTCTTCTAGGAGTTTGATGGTGTCCTGTCTTATATTTAAGTCTTTCAGCCATTTTGAGTCTATTTTTGTGCATGGTGTGAGGGTGTGCTCTAGTTTCATTGATTTGCATGTAGCTATCCAGGTTTCCCAGCAATGCTTGCTGAATAGACTCATTAATAAGTCCACAAATAACAAGTGCTGGAGGGGGTGTGGAGAAAAGGGAACCCTCCTGCACTGTTGGTGGGAATGTAAACTGGTACAGCCACTATGGAGAACAGTTTGGAGATACCTTAGAAATCTATACATAGAACTTCCATATGACCCCACAATCCCACTCTTGGGCATATATCCAGACAAAACTCTACTTAAAAGAGACACATGCACCCGCATGTTCATTGCAGCCCTATTCACAATAGCCAGGACATGGAAACAACCCAAATGTCCATCCACAGATGATTGGATTAGGAAGATGTGGTATATATACACCATGGAATAATACTCAGCCATAAAAAAGAATGGCATAATGCCATTTGCAGCAACATGGGTGGAACTAGAGAATCTCATACTGAGTGAAATGAGTGAGAAAGACAAAGACAAATACCATATGATATCACTTATAACTGGAATCTAATATCCAGCACAAATGAACATCTCCACAGAAAAGAAAATCATGGACTTGGAGAAGAGACTTATGGCTGCCTGATGGGAGAGGAAGGGAGTGGGAGGGATCGGGAGCTTGGGGTTATCTGACACAACTTGGAATAGATTTACAAGGAGATCCTGCTGAGTAGCATTGAGAACTATGTCTAGATACTCATATTGCAACAGAACAAAGGGTGGGGGAAAAATGTATACATGTAAGGATAACTTGATCCCCTTGCTGTACAGTGGGAAAAAAATTATAAGTAATAAATAATAAATTAATAAATAAATAAAAAGAATGTTTTGTCTATGTTCTTTTCCAGGAGTTTAATGGTGTCTTGTCTTATATTTAAGTCTTTCAGCCATTTTGAGTTTATTTTTGTGCATGGTGCAAGGGTGTGTTCTGGTTCCATGTGTTTAAACCAATGCACCAGGCTAAACTCACTGGATTAGAGGAAAATATAGTACTCCCTATGTGCCAGTGGGATGTGGGTTTGTAATACAGATCAGATCAATTAGGAAAAATATAACAAAATTGTATTTTGAATGAGGATTTTTATTAGAATGGACATGGCTTCTTTTTTGAAGCCAAGGACCAGTCCTGAAAGCACAACATGTAATTCTTATTCCAGCAGGTATAGCTTGATGGTGGGCAGAAAAATAGACTATCCACCTCTTTGAATAATAACTGGAATTAATCATTCCAAGGAAAGTAGAAAGTATAGTACTAATTCTGAGACAGTTAAGTAACTCCTTCCTTCTTCGTTATGAATTTACTTGAGGATTTAGATCTAAAATCCTGAGGCCTGTTATTGAAGAAGTGTTTAAAACATGTGGCATGTTCAGGCATGCATACACATGCACATATACACAAACACACACATGGTAACACATGACATTACACAATTACACACTTAGACTTAGGGCTAGGGAGATAAAAGGAAATGATGGGAATGTGGTAAAATAGAGATGAAACACCCAGTCTAGGGGACTGGAATCTTCCCAATGCCTTTTTTGCAAGTGGGTTGTGGGCTTCTATTGGCTGATATTCTACTTTTCAAGGGAACCTGGACATACATATATTTAAATGAAATCTCCAAAGTTTTCAAGTGTGTTTGAGTAGCTCAATTTCTATTCTTTTGGGGGTTTATGCTTGTTTGTTTATTGGGCTTGACCCACGACATGAAGAAATACCCAGGCCAGGGTCTGAACCCTCACCACTGCAGTGACCTGAGCCACTGCACTTCCTTAACCCGATCCTTAACCCGATCCAAAGCAGAATTCTTCAAATTATTTTCTTTTATTATTTTATTTCTTTCTTTCATCCCTCCTTCCTTCTTATTATTATTTCTTATTAGCATCATATATTTCCATGTTAAATGCTAAAACAAAGCAATTTTGCAGGTTTTGGTCAACTGACTTGTGACTTCTGGTTTGGGCAGAACTGTACCTGAGAATCGACCTCTGAGCTTCTAGAGGTGTTTGATCTAATCTCTGTGAAAGTGAACAAACATACGCATCTCTATCACATTGCACTGCTAGGAATTAGCAGTTAAACCCAGGTCCAGGCAACTCCATATTCAGCCAGTACTGTCTTCACCACCAGAGGTCCTGTCTTAGTCTTTAGAAATATAATTCTCCTGTTGTCATTAAAAGGAAGCATAAAACATATTTTATAGGAATACCAAATTTTAAGTCTATGGTTTTGATGAAATATATTTTATTGATGAATTAGGCACAGAGGAAGAAGTCCTTTATACTAAGATCTTTCATACTAAGATGGATAAGGAATATTCTGTATTGGTTCCACACAAAGTTATAATAGGATCACACCAGGTTCAATGATGACACCCTGTCCAGAACCTTTGGACCTTGGAAGCTCTCTGGCAGAGCACCTGCTAGAATAAGGCTAGTGGTAGATCAAATTCTAACTCCAGCATTAACCAACAATAGGACTTTGGCAGGTATTTCAACCTCTCTCCACTCTACTTTCTTTATTTAAGATAAAAGTAAATACTATTAGCCACCTCAAGAATGTTATTTAGAAGGAAAAAGGAGATAACAAATGCTGAGACGTCAGTACAAAGCCTACCATATACAAGGCACTCAAGAAATAACATTGCTTTGGGTGTTATTTTATACTAGAATTTGTGGACCAGCTTTGGACAAAAATTCCAAACATTTTGATTACTCTGAGAAGAATTTAGAAAATCATATTTGGCATTCAAATTACAGAGAATCAGATGATTACATAACTCCTATTTTTACTGCCCCTGCTTCCCATTCTGATTTCCTATACAAACACCCCCTCCCCTTCAAAAAGAAAAAAAAAAGTCTGCAAGAAACCCCTGTGATAAGGTAATTGTGTGTGTGTAACACATATCTGTATTTTCAGACCATATTCAGAAGTTTTCTCATTTACATATAGAGTATATTTCTATCTGCAGGAGGCCAGTTGAACCTTGTCTGAATTTGGAAAACCATTTAGGGAAACTCTAAGTCAGCTTAAATGTCAAACAATTCTTTCTGGATTGATGGGATTATAGGCTCTTTTTAAAAAGTTTCTTCTATACACCTTTTTTTTTGCATTTGCTTCTTCAACAAAGGTAACATTTTTAAAACCAGAAAGTTACTTAAAGTGCAAATAATTAGCTTAAGAATGATGACATTTGCAGGTGTTTAGTTGTTCCTGATATGAATTCATATAATTAAATAAAACTACATTAGTACTTGAAAATATTATTAAGACATTCTTGGCTTTGAGAATTTGACAATAATGACCTTAAAAAAGTAGATTGTAGTTTCCCTTGAGCAGAAGGGAATGCAAACTCAGGCCAGCACATTTACCTTGAATTGTATAATAACAAAGCTGTATCTTTCTTTGAAAATGTGACTTATATGGACTACTGCTACTCAGAAAGTGTTTTAACTATCATTGCTCATAACACAGTAGTTTAAATTCTGTGTAATTTAGCTGTTTCACTGTAATAAACCATTCCAAGCTTAGTGATTTAAACATTTTTCAGCTCATGAATCTGTGGGTCGGCTGGCTGGTTGTGTTGGTCTAGACCAAGCTGAGTTGATCTCAGTTGGGCTCACCCATGTGTCTGTCTGTGTTCATCAGGTGGGCAGTTAGTCTAGAGTGGCCTTGTTCACATGTTTGGTGATTGGCTGACTGCTGGTTGGGTGAAAGGTCACTAGTCTGTCCTCTTCCAGCAGGATATCTTGGCATGGCTTACATGGTAATCACAAGGGTCCCAAGAGAGCCAAGCCTAAACTTGGCATGGAACATCACTGCTTCTGCTCCATTCAGCGTTTAATGCATGTGACACTGTCACACCAGATCCATGACATAAGGAAAGAAAATTTACCTCTTGATGGTAGGAGCAGTCAAGTCATATCGAAAATGGTGTGAGTATAAGAAGTAAATAATTGCGGTCATTGTTGAAACTGATCAACTATAAACCTTGCTCATATTCATAATTATGGAATCAAAACCCCCATGGGATCACACTTCTGTAGTCTAAATATGAATGGTATTAACATAGCAGGGTAGCAGTTTGTAGGGACAGTGTTCTGTATCAGCATTGAAGGTGTAAAACCTCTAAGAAGCAAAGAAAAACTCATTTCTTGTATACTCACTTTTCCATGTTCATGGCAATGGGAAATATCACACTTTTGCTTCAAAAATGTTTCAAAAAACAAAAACAAAAAGCAGTTGTTTAGAAGGTCCTGTTCTTCTGCATGACTTTAATGTACAACTCCCCAACCAAGATCAGCAATGTTTTCTCTTTTGTCAGAAAAGTAGAATCAGACTGCAAGTCTCCTACATGTTCACGATTTTACTCAATAACAGCTGAAAACAGAAGTTGGGTATTTTTTTTTGTTTGGTTGTTTATTTGCTTTTTTCTTTTTAGGGCCGCACCAGCAACATATGGAAGTTCCCAGGCTAGGGGTCGAATCAGAGCTACAGCTGCTGGCCTATGACACAGCCACAGCCACAGCTGCTGACCTACACCACAGCTCATGGCAATGCCAGATCCCCAACCCTCTGAACAAGGCCTGGGATCGAACCCACATCTTCATGTATACCCCTCGGATTTGTCTCCACTGCGCCACAATGGGAACTCCCAGGAGTTGCATTTGATTTTTTGGTTTTGTTTGTTTTTTTACTGTGCCCATGGCATGCAGAAGTTTCTTGGGCCAGGGAATGAACCCGTGCTACAGCATCCATCTGAGTCACAGCAATAACAATGTTAGATCCTTTACTCGTTGAGCCACCAGGGAACTCCAGAAGTTGTATTTTGATGGAGAAAATTAGTGCTATGCTTTGAATTCATGCAAATTAAGTGAGTGGCAATGGCTATGAATTGGGCAAAATTTTTTTGTGAGGGAGAAATAAGTTTTCCCTACTGAGTAATACAGTAAGAAATTAGGAAATGTATTTTCTTTAGGTGAAACTAAGTTTATGTACTAGGCAAAGTTTATTCTAGTATAAGCTGAACCAGTTAAATATTACAGATTTATAACTGTGTGATCTTAAGCAAGTAACTCAATTCTTCAATACCTGTATTTCCTCATCTGTCAATGGGATATACCTATCTCATAAGGTTATTGAGACAGTTACTGCGTTAATATGTCCAAAATACTCAGAAACAAAGCTCAGTAGAGGTTAGTAATTGTTGTTATTATCCATAATATATTAAAGAATTCCTATAGGTGAGTAGAAAAATACAAAAAAAATCTCAGTTTTAACACGGTCAAGGCATGTGAATATGCAGTTCACAGAAGACAAAAATCAAATGGCCATAGACATAGGAATATCCTCAAGCCTCCATAATCAGGCAAATACAAGTTGAAAGAACATTTATTTTCCAATTGATAGCTCTTAGATTGAATTAAAAACTTAGGTCTGACAATACCAAGTGCTGGCCCAGTAGATACTGAGAGAGATATTCATTGTAGAGGACATGTACATTGATACAATGTCTCTGGAAATGATTTTGAACATATATAGTTAGCTGGAGATATACATTATTGATAACCAAGAAATTCCACATCTAGGTCTGTAACATAGAAAATCTCATGATGTGCTAAAAACGATATATACAAGTGTACAAAATCAGACTGAAGACCATCAGGGGGAAAATAGGTAAATAAATTTTGAAATATTCAAATAGTAGAATTCCCAGTCATGACGGAAATAAATGAAATATAACGCAGCCACTTTGGAAAACAATTTGGCAGTTTCTTACAACACTAAACATACTTTAGCCGTACAATCCAGCAATCACTCTCCTTGGTATTTACCCAAAGATGTTGAAAATTTATGTCTACACAAAAATGTGCACATGGATGTTTATCGCAGCTTTATTCATAATTGCCAAAACTTGGGAACAACCAAGATGTCCTTCAGTAAATGAATGGATAAATAAACTGTAGTACATCCAGACAATGGAATATTATTCAGTGCTAAAAAGAAATGAGCTGTTAAGCCATGAAAAGACATGGAGGAAACTTAAATTCCTATTACCAAGTGAAAGAAGCCAATCTTAAAAGGCTACTATAGGATTCCAACTAGATGGCATTCTGGAAAAGGCAAAACAATGGAGATGTGAAAAAGTCACTGGTTGCTATGAATTTGGTGGGAGAGCTGGAGGGATGAATAGGATTTTTTTCTGTCAGTGAAACTATTCATATGATATTGTAATGGAGGATATATGACATTATTCATTTGTTAAAACCTGTGGGACCTACAACATAAAGAGTGAATTTAATATAATCTATGGACTTCAGGTGAAAATAACATATCAAGAGTGGTTCATCAGTTGTGAGCATTGTACCACTCCAGTACTAGATGCTCATGGTGGGGGAGGATGAGCATGTGAGGGGCAGGAGGTGTGTAGGAACATATTTATTGTTTTAAAGTATACTTACAGATTATAGCAATATGAAATAATGCAAGGGCTAAAGAAATATCAGGTACAACCAGTCAGAATGGCCATCATTAATAAGTCCACAAATAACAAGTGCTGGAGGGGGTGTGGAGAAAAGGGAACCCTCCTGCACTGTTGGTGGGAATGTAAACTGGTACAGCCACTATGGAGAACAGTTTGGAGATACCTTAGAAATCTATACATAGAACTTCCATATGACCCCACAATCCCACTCTTGGGCATCTATCCAGACAAAACTCTACTTAAAAGAGACACATGCACCCACATGTTCATTGCAGCCCTATTCACAATAGCCAGGACATGGAAACAACCCAAATG
Organism: Phacochoerus africanus; assembly: GCF_016906955.1. NCBI lineage: Eukaryota > Metazoa > Chordata > Mammalia > Artiodactyla > Suidae > Phacochoerus > Phacochoerus africanus. The sequence continues at coordinate 100,752,226 of NC_062544.1, read as the reverse complement.
TCCATCCACAGATGATTGGATTAGGAAGATGTGGTATATATACACCATGGAATAATACTCAGCCATAAAAAAGAATGGCATAATGCCATTTGCAGCAACATGGGTGGAACTAGAGAATCTCATACTGAGTGAAATGAGTGAGAAAGACAAAGACAAATACCATATGATATCACTTATAACCGGAATCTAATATCCAGCACAAATGAACATCTCCACAGAAAAGAAAATCATGGACTTGGAGAAGAGACTTATGGCTGCCTGATGGGAGAGGAAGGGAGTGGGAGGGATCGGGAGCTTGGGTTTATCTGACACAACTTGGAATAGATTTACAAGGAGATCCTGCTGAGTAGCATTGAGAACTATGTCTAGATATTTATATTGCAACAGAACAAAGGGTGGGAAAAAAATGTATACATGTAAGAGTAACTTGATCCCAAGATCCTATGTTGTACAGTGGGAAAAAAAAAAAGAAAAAAAGAAAAAAAAGGAAATATCAGGTACAAAATGGAGGGTTTTTTCCCCAGGCAAAAAAAAAAAAAAAAGGGATATAGGTTGAGGATGCGTACCCCGGAGACTTTAATTAATATACATATTATTTTCAATGTTTGAAAAAAATCAGAAGGTACTAAACCATAAAACTTTACTTAAATGGTTGTTATGAAGACAAAGTAAGACAATAAATGTGGAAATCCTGGAATTGTGCCTGACAAAAGGTGGCCCCTTATTAAATGCTCTCTCCTGCCTCTATCTAGTCCTGTTTCTTCAAGGTCATGAGGCCTGTGACTACCTGAGGCAAAGTGAAAATATGGTTTAATGCAAACAAAAGGGAATCAAGAGGCAGCCAGTCTAGATTTGAGCATCAGGCCTGCCACCAACTCTCTGTGTACCCTTGAGCAAGCCACTTAACCCCACAAACTGCTCTGAAATGAGGAGGCTCCATCAGGTCATTGATTCCATCTTTAATAGTCTACAGCTCTGTTAAAAGAATCCCATAGCTTTACTAAGAGATCCCCAATTGCAGGAGGTTAGAGATGCAAAGACTATTTGACAATATTTCAAAATAGTTTCTATTAACTAACTCAGAAGCACCCAGTGGCGTTCTCTACAATAAATTAAACAACTTTCTTAAAGATTGGCTCAGTGATCAAGACAAGCATCTGCACTGTCCTGAGAACCAGCATTTCTGAGCTGCAGGCTCCTCTGACCTGACACAGACGGTCTAGTCCATGGCCCACATCACTCACCACTGACACTCCATCCTCTTACCTGGCTTTATCCTTTTTTCTCTTTAGCACTTGATACCATCTAATATGTCTTAATTTTTTGGTCTTATTTACTGTCTGTTTTTTTCCTACTATAATATAAGCTTCATGGAAATAGCCTTTTTGTCTATTATAATCTCCCTGGAGATCTAGAAAAGTATCTGGCACAATCAGATGCTCAGTAATTATTTGTTTAAGGAATAATAATCTTTGTGGCTGACTTCAACTTAAGAACGGTCCCCAGACTAACCACCATCTACACTCCAAAGATCGTTCTAAATTCTATCCACTATTCCCTCCCCCCTTATGTTAATCCATAAGCAAAATATTAATTCCCCTTCAATTGTGGTCCCAAAATATCATGCATGTACCTCTTACGACATTTATAACTTCCCAGTTTATACCGTAGCTCCATCATCTTTCCCTGGGTAGAGAGAAGTTAAACTTGGGTCATCTAAGCAGTCTTTTTTCCTATGTAGCATGTACTTCACAATACATATTTTTAACTATGGTATTATTATTGGCATCCCTGTCCTCCCTCACTATTTCTTTCTCTCTCAACATCTCATTCTTGTTTTTTTCATCTCTTACCTACACTCAAAGGGACTCCATCTTGAATCAATCCAATAACTCTCTCTTCTATTTCAGTTTTTATGTTTTAGTAAACAAGATATCATAAGCATGTAGAGTGTGGCCTTTAAATAAATAGCTCTCCCCTGTAATCAGGTAGTGGTTTTTTTTTACAATTCCCTGCTTCTACACCAACTCACCCTAAACATGCTTTTCAAATCTTTTATGAAGGCTAGGTTGGTAAGGGGTGAAAGTTTAAATGTAGACATTATTGGTGAAGAAAATAGAAACAGAGTCTCATGGATTGCCGCTAACAAAATTACCAACTAATATTTATCAAGTGTCTTTGATGTGATACATAGTACCTTATTATAGTAAGGTACTATGTATAATATGATATATACCTTATATAATAGTACCTTCTTATAGTAAGTCCCTAGATGGTGTATTTGGGGTCTATTAAAAAGTAATTTTGCTCATGTTTTTATTCTAAGAAAGAAGGTGACATTCTCCATTTTATTTTTTTTTAATTTTTTATTTTATTTTCCCACTGTACAGCAAGGGGATCAAGTTATCCTTACATGTATACATTACAATTACATTTTTTCCCACCCTTTGTTCTGTTGCAATATGAGTATCTAGACAAAGTTCTCAATGCTACTCAGCAGGATCTCCTTGTAAATCTATTCTAAGTTGTGTCTGATAAGCCCAAGCTCCCAATCCCTCCCACTCCCTTCCTCTCCCATCAGGCAGCCACAAGTCTTTTCTCCAAGTCCATTCTCCATTTTAGAGCCAAGGACGTCAAAGTAGAGGTGGTGGGACCCTAAGGGAGAAAGGTAGAAGGAAAACAACTGCGGCTTGATTTTGCATCTACAAAGAGGTGAAGCCCAAATCCATCATCATTCTGTCCCTAGGTCAAGAGAAACTGCCCAACCACACACACAAGAAGATGCTGGATGCCAAAGTGGACAAAGAGCAAATACTGTGTGGCCTGAAATTGGAAAAGTACTTTTAATACCTTCTCTTGCCCATATCTCTTTCTCTCAAAGTTGCAATGCAAAACTCCTTAGTAGAATTGGACCTCAAGCTCTCCTCTTTTGAGAAGATTTAGGAAGAAGCTAGAGGAGTGCCACCAATGATCTGAGGTTCATTGTTAAGCTTTTAGGGAAGATTTTCCCATAGAAACTCTGCAGCCTACTCAGAAAAAATACCCAGTTTTGAAAACCACTTGAGTTTAATTATGGAGGCAATTCCAATAAGGAGTGTTCATTTTTGTCTCTTTCACAAAATAAACAGAGAATCTATGGTTAGAGCCTTAATCAGGAGAACCCCATGTAACCTAAATCCTTTCATCTTTCATTCTGCCCTAATCCATCTCTCAATTCTATCACAGATAGGAACTGAATTTAAAAACCCTGCATATGCCTAACTAACTGTACTCTCAAACTTTTCCACAGAGCTGGAGTTGGGGCTAACAGGAAAATAACCTTTAAATTATTTCAGCAACTTTAATCTCATTTTTCAAATTCTTACTGAATTTTACAGTGTCAGGAGGTCCACAGTAATCAGGAAATATGAGTTCCTCTAAAAACAGACACTTTACCACATATCTTTGGACATTAATTTTCTTTTCTCCAGGTAATAGAAAGCCCTATCATAGATAAAAATGTGTGTTATTGATACTGGCTGAGCACAAAAGATGTCAGAGAGATACCTTGATCATCTTTGAAAGGGAAAATCACTATGAGATACAAAAAGGGTAAATATCAAGAAGGAGAGACTCGAGGGGGTTCCATTTTAAATAATGGGGTATTTAGATAGATCATTTGGAATGACTTTCCCAAGGCAGACAACTTAAGACCTGGGCCAAAAACATCTGCTTACAAATACTTAGATGGTGTCAGCTGCAGGGTTTGCTTTTCTTCTGGGGACATTTGCCAATTCTGAAAGAGGCAATTTAGATGACAAATTTGATTATAGAGGGCATTGAAAGGGTTTCTGGGCTACAAAAATGTCCTGTGTCTTAACCTGAATCATAATATATGGGTGTTTGAGACACAATAATTAATTAATCTCTTCGTTTACATATTATGTATTTTTCTCTATATATGCTCTATCTTAAATATTTTTAAATAGTCTTTGGTGTTTCATTAGCCAAAAACCCCTTTAAGGCAACCTATCTCCATGGGAAAGATAATGTGGAATAATTTGCTTTTATGAGATGAGAAAACAGTAAGAAGCCTCCAACCAATCTTCCTCCTCTAGACATTTTGTGTCATGGATATCAAGTCCTTTAAAAGGTAATTTTGATTGTGTTTTCTTCTTTTTCTGAGAAAGAAGATGGTTTTGTCCATTACCAAGTCAAGGACTTAAAAGAAGAAGGAAGGAGAAAGAGCATGAGAGTTTGGGGTTAGTAGATGCAAACTATTACATTTAGAATGGCTAAGCAATGAGGTCCTATTGTACAGCACAGGGAGCTATATCCAATGTCCTGGGATAGACCCTAATGGAAAAGAATATGAGAAAGGGAATACACACACACACACACACACACACACACACATATATATGAGAATACAAGAAAGGGAGCACACACACACATATACACATACACGTATATATGAAACTGGGTCACTTTGGTGTACAGCATAAATTGGTCCAATATTATAAATCAACTATAGTTTATTTTGTTTAAAAAATACAGTTTAAAAAAGTAAAAATGGTAAGTTCCTATAGTGGCTCAGGGTTAACGAACCCAAATAGCATCTATGAGGATGCAGGTTTGATCCCTGACTGCACCCAGTGGATTAAGGATCTGGAGTTGCTGTGAGCTGTGGTATATGTTACAGACACATCTCAGATCCTGCATTGTTGTGGGTGTGGCTGTGGACAGTGGTCGTAGCTCTGATTTGACCCCTAGCCTGGGGAGTTCCACATGCCGCAGGTATGGCTCTAAGAAGATAACAACAAAAAAGTAAAAATAAAAGCAGAGGTGATACAGACATAGAGAACAAACTTCTGGTTGCCAAGAGGCCTGGGTTTAAGGGGAGAGATGAACTGGGAGGTTGCGGTTAGCAAACGTAAGCTATAATACATGGAGGGGATAATCAATACCAATAACCCCAACAGCAAAGTAGAGGTGATAGAACCTTAAAAGGGGAATTTGGAAGGAAGGAAGCTAAGCTCAATTTTTGCTTCCAGAGAGGAATAATGCTAGAGCTCATAACCACCCTGTCTTTAGGTTAGATGAAATTAGCCTGAGGAAAAAAAAAATGCCTGCTGCCAAAATGGGTGCTGTGCTTTATCCCAGCTCCTGGAAGAGAAGATGCAGTCAGCACCCACCCAGGTGCAGTCTGCCTTGGCCACTGGCAAAACTGTCCTCCATGTCCCACTGCCTCTTCAGCTGGTTAGCTGAGCATCCTCTGAGAGGGAGCCTCATTCCTTCGAAACTGCCTTTTACCAGTTCTCCTGGCTGTTTTGAATGGAGACTTGAGCTCTGTACTCTACAGATGGACATTGATGGACCCCAAACTTGGGATTGGGAGAAGGCAAGCTGAAAGATGACTGGCCCTCTTAAAATGTACATATTGTGGGGAGAACCAGATGTTTTCCAAGTTCTCTTCCTTATAACTTGATAACTTTTCAGAGCCCTGGGTTCTTCCTATCACTTTTCCTTCCCTTTCAGCACTTTTCTTTTTTCTTCTCAATGTTCTTTATTGCATGTGAGGTTAAAGCTGGGGAGCTTCAGTGAAATTTGACAGTTTTGATTCATTAACAAATATTTAGTTTTTCCCCTACTTCAGCCTTTTTAAATTTTTTATGTTTTTATTTGTTTTATTTCTCTAATACATAATTTTTTCCTACTGTACAGCATGGTGACCCAGTTACACATACACTGTATTTTTTTTTCTCACATTATCATGCTCTATCATAAGTGACTGAGTTCCCAGTGCTACACAGCAGGATCTCATTGCTAACCCATTCCAAAGGCAACAGTCTGTATCTATTAACCCCAAGCTCCCAATCCATCCCACTCCCTCCCCCTCCCACTTGGCAAACACAAGTCTATTCTCCAAGTCCATTATTTTCTTTTCTGTGAAAAGGTTCACTTGTACCATATCTTAGATTCCAGATATAAGTGATTTCATATGGTATTTGTCTTTCTTTTTCTGACTTACTTCACACAGTATGAGAGTCTCTAGTTCCATCCATGCTGCTGCAAATGGCATTATGTTGTTCTTTTTATGCCTGAGTAGTATTCCATTGTGTATGTATACCACATTTTCATAATCCAATTATCTGTCAATGGACAATCAGGTTGTTTCCATGTCTTGGCTACTGTGAATAGAGCTACAATGAACATGTGGGTGCAAGTGTCTATTTTAAGGAAAGTTTTGTCTGTATATAAGCCCAAGAGTGGGACTGCTGAGGTTTTTGTTACTCTAAATTTAAGGGACTCTTTCTAAGACATAGTTGGCAGACTGATCTAGTCCCCACAAAATGTCAAATGATTCATTTCTAAGTGGTAACCTTTCCAAATAATTAAATTCCTAGAACTATAAATCATTAGAGGTGGATTATTTGTGGTTGTCTTTATTAAATTTTTTTGTCTTTTTTTTTAGGGCTGCACCTGTGGTACATGCAACTTCCCAGGCTAGGGGTCAAATTAGAGCTATAGAAGTTGGCCAAGGCCACAACCACAGCAATGCCAGATCTGAGCCATGTCTGTAACCCATACTGCAGCTCACATCAATGCTGGATCCTTAATCCACTGAGTAGGGCTGGGATCAACCCCACATCCTCATGGGTACTAGTCATGGGTACCACTAAGCTAAAACAGGAATTCCTATTAATTTAACTTTAACCTTTGAAAAAATAGCAATAATTGGTAGGAGATTAGAGAGGATGTCTAATATTTACCATTGAAAGTAATTCTACAGTTATTTCCCTGCATTGGTCAGATCTGTCTCTGAAGATAATTACATGAGCTCTGAAAATTAACAATAATGCTATGAGTCAATCAGAGTTATACATCACCATTGTTGCATAGTTATGGAAGATGAAGATTCATTTTAACAAATATCCATCTAGTAGCTGCTATGGCACTATGCTAGACACTGCCACAAGATAAATGACTCTCCTCTCGCCTTTTTTTTTTAAGTTAAAGTATAGTTGATTTACAATGTTGTGCCAATATAGAACTTCCCTTTTGAGGAGAGAAACACATATACATTTAACAACAAAATAAAGTGATAAATATATGCTATATAAGCTATATGAGGAAAACAGTAAGAAAGGCTGGAGAATGGAAAGATTGAGCCTTCTCTATGTATATGTTGCAGAAGGCATGGCTCAGCCTCAGTGTTGGTTGTCAATATATATATATGTAGGAGGGTAAATTGATTAAGTTTTGATTGAACAAATAACAATTATTTAATGACTTATGAAGAAATATTAAAGGAAATACAAATGTTGTTAGTCAAACAGGAGCTGGAGAGGGATGGTATAAATTTACAAATATTTGGAGAGTCTAAAAATTTGGTAGACATTTTAAAAGAAAAATTTTAGAGTTACAAGTTGAAATATAGCAAAGAATAATATTCCCTGCATATCTGAAACAAATATCTAAACATGGTGTCATCAAACCACAGTACTTCAGAACAACAAAACTTTGAGTTTAGCTTAACCAAATTTTATGTTTTACACAGAGGACACTAATACCCAGAGAGAATAAATAATAAGTATAGGAATTAAGCCACAGAGAGAAGTAGAAAAATACATTGTCATAAATTATTTTAAATTAGATCAAGGTGATTTTTGCTTTTTTCTTCCCTTTGCATTGCTGATAACACTTTTGCAAATGCCTTATGATATTCCCAGCAAAAAAAAAGAAAAAAAGAAAAGAAAAAACTACTATTAAAGGCATTTATTTGACAATATTTCATGGGTGATCAGTGGAGCACTGATGTTGGTATCTAAAATTCCCATTCTCTTTTACAAATATATATCTTATTAGCTTTTGCATTCAGAATCATATAATTGGGGGAGCATAGCTTAGAAGTAGAGCATTTGACTGCAGAATCATATAATTGGCATGAAGGTCACAAAAGTCCCAAGAAAAATACCATCTACCCCCTCAGCAGACTTCTACAATTTTGGAAGAAAAATGAATAAATGAGAGGAAGAAAGAAACTTCTAGTTGCCAGGTTATATAACAAGAGAGATAATATCTTTGTTTTGTTTTGCATGTAATTCTGCTGTCATCAGATGGAAATTTGATTCCAAGTGCTCTATTAGCACCAGATTTTGTGATGGTCTGTCTGATAACTGGGAACAAACCTCAACAATATCTTTCTCTAAAGACGGTTACTCTATCTATACACCTAATAGAATGATACACCACCCCAGGCCCATTTCTATGCACTGATGGTTTTTTAGAAAGAGGGCTCATAAAGCACAGTATCAGTTATGTATCATGGTCTCCAGAATGACCTTAACATGTGTCTCTATCTGTAAGACAACTTCTCCCACAAAAGAAGACCATGTCTCCAATTAATGTCTTTTACAAATCACCAACAAAACATTTGCCATTGTATGAATACAACACATGCATTTTTAAATAAACACAAAAATAGAAATGTGAAAAATTAGATAAAAATAAATACTAGTAGAAATGCATTTCTCACTGCATCCTGTCAGAGAATCTCATAAACCCCTGGGGAGTAGGTTCTTCTCCTTGTACCTGCTGTTAAAAAAAAAAAAAGAAAAGAAAGAATTGACTCTCCAACAATGTGAGTTTTTTGGCTGATGAGGCCTCATTTCATTTTGATATTTTTCTCCTCATTTCCTTAAAATATCTAGCACAGATAACTGTGCCTCAGAGGTATTTAGTTTTGCCGAGAAGAAATTTCAGGTATATATTTACTTTACATTGATGGACAAGAGGATGTGTTGTGAAGAGAAGGTCTTGAAGACTCAAGCACTATGTGGGGGCCGGCCTTTTATAGAGAAGACATATACTTAGATTCCTGATGTTGGGTGAGGGAATTGTTTTAGTTTCAGAATACTGTAATGTGTGTTGCCTTTCTATGGGTACAATTTGCTTTCCTCAGAAAAATTTCAACCACAGTTCCTTTTAAAATGTGCTGTAACTTCAAAATCCAGGGAATTATATTTCAGAAAACACCATTTGTCAGTCTAGTAGTTAAAGAAGGCTGTTAAATCTGCCATATTTTTTTATTCTCTTGCTCTCTCAAAAAGAAGGGAAGGGATTATACAGTAAAGACACTTCAAATTGGCAATAATTCATAAGATCTTTCTTCAGCAGGAAATAGTTTTGTGGCTTTCTAGATTATTTTTAGTCCTATAAATAATTTCTCGTTTTATTAAGGCAGACATTTATTTTAGTCATCTGTGACAAACTATGACATCTCTGCTTCATCACCCCATAAAGACAGGCTTCTCTGCTGTTCAGTCCTAGAGGCGACAAACCTAGATAGATGTCTTTAGCAGAATAAAGACTACAAAAAAAAGAAAGCCCAAACCTCATATGTATTGTCCCTGCATTAGCTTATTCATTAACATATTGATTTATAATTTTAAGCACCACCTGTGGGTCGAACTTTGGACTACTTTCCAATTAACCATTAACCTTTGAGCATGAGGATAAGAACAGTCTAGCTCTAAAAGAAGCAATGTACCCAAATAAGAAAAAGGAAAATGCAAACAGAAATCTAAATATCTACCATGACCTTCTCTCTGTATGTGCCAGATATGTTTCCCTTTATCGTTACAGCAGAGGAAGCCTTTTAGGCACAGGCCCACCTCCGCTCCAATCTCCTTTCCAAGGAAACAGTGGAAGACTGGACAAGCAGAGGGTGAGAACAGTAAACTTGAAAGGGTCATAAAGTGGAGGCTCCATTTTTATGCTCTATAAAATGAACTCTTTTTTCATCTGTGGAATGGAGCTCATGGGAGGATTTCCTCTCTATGATCAGCTGGCAAAAGATGGCCTCGATGCAATAGCTTCATTCTCTTTCCATTGGTTCTCTGCATATTTTACCAAATCTGTCTTATCTCCATGAGGTTCAATTTCCCAAAAAAAAAAAAATTCACAGAAAATTGGGAGCAAACAATCTATCTGTATATATACCACATCTTCCTAATCCAATTGTCTGTCGATGGACCCATTTGGGTTGTTTCCATGTCTTGGCTATTGCGAATAGAGCTGCAATGAACATGCGCATGCATGTGTCTTTTTCAAGGAAATTTTATCCGGCTATATGACCAAGAGTGGGATTGCTGGGTCATATGGTAGTTCTGTGAATAGATTTCTAAGGTATCGCCATATTGTTCTACATAGTGGTTATATCAGCTTACATTCCCACCAACAGTGCAGGAGAGTTCCCTTTTCTCCATGCCCCTTCCAGCATTTGTTATCTGGGCTCTTACTAATGATGTCCATTCTGACTGGTGTAAGGTGGTATCTCATGGTAGTTTTGATTTGCATGTCTCTAATAATCAGGGATGTTGAGCATTTTTTCATGTGCTTGTAGGCCATCTGTACATCTTCTCTGGAGAAATGTCTATTCAGGTCTTTTGCCCATTTTTCAATTGGGTTGCTGGCTTTTTTTGTTGTTGAGTTGTATAAGTTGTTTGCAAATTTTAGAGATCAAGCTCTTAGTTGCATCGTTTGAAACTATTTTGTCCTATTCTGTAAGCTGTCTTTTTGTTTTCTTTTTGGTTTCCTTGGCTGTGCAAAAGCTTGTCAGTTTGAATAGGTCCCATTGGTTTATTTTTGCTCTTATTTCTGTTGCTTCAGGGGACTGACCTGAGAAAACATTTGTAAGGTTGATGTCAGAGAATGTTTTGCCTATGTTCTCTTCCAGGATTTTGATGGTATCTTGTCTTATATTTAGGTCTTTCAGCCATTTTGAGTTTATTTTTGTGCATGGTGTGAGGGTGTGTTCTAGTTTCATTGATTTGCATGCAGCTGTCCAGGTTTCCCAGCAATTCTTGCTGAATAGACTGTCTCTTTTCCATTTTACGTTCTTGCCTCCTTTGTCAAAGATTAATTGACCATAGGTGTCTGGGTTTATTTCTGGGTTTTCTATTCTGATCTATCAGTCTGTCTGTCTGTTTTGGTACCAGTACCACACTGTCTTGATGACTGTGGATTTGTAGTATTTCTTGAAGTCTGGGAGGGTTATGCCTCCTGCTTGGTTTTTGTTTCTCAGGATTGCTTTGGCAATTCGGGGTCTTTTGTGGTTCCATATAAATTTTGGGGTTGTATGTTCTAGTTCTGTGAAAAATGTCATGGGTAATTTGATAGGGATTGCATCGAATCTGTAGATTGCTTTGGGTACTATGACCATTTTTACAATGTAGAAAGGTGTGGTATACATACACAATGGAATACTACTCAGCCATAAAAAGAATGAAATAATACCATTTGCAGCAATATGGATGGAACTAGAGACTCTCATACTGAATGAAGTAAATCAGAAAGAGAAAGATAAATACCATATGATATCACTTATCTGATATCTAATAAACAGCACAAATGAACCTTTCCACAGAAAAGAAAATCATCAACTTGGAGAAAAGACTTGTGTTTGCCAAGTAGGAGGGGGAGGGAGTGGGATGGATTTGGAGCTTGGGGTTAATGGATGCAAAATATTGCTTTTAGAATGGATTAAGAATGAGATCCTACCATGTAGCACTGGGAACTATGTCTAGTTATGACAGAGCATGATAATGGGAGAAAAAAGTATGCATACATGTATGTGTAAATGGGTCCCCATGCTGTACAGTGGAAAAGAAAAAATTGTTTTGGGGAAATAACAATAAAAAAACCAATCTATCTGACCCCTAACTTATTCATTCTACACATATGGAATGCATATTTAGTGCATGAACTGTATGAGGCCCTAAATATATGCTATCCTCAACATGTTCATACTTTATGGAGGAGCTGCATATCACATTTAAGGAAGAAGAATGATGTTTATTATACTTTATTTTAAAATACACACTTTAGGGGTTTTTAAAATTTTTCTAAATCAGAAAGCATTCAAAACAAATAGAGAAAATCCAAAAGAACTGACAAAAAGCAAAAAATCCTCCTGAAACTAATAAGCAATTATAGAAAGGTTGTGGGATATGGAGTATATTACTTTGCTCTGGCTGCCCTAACAAAATGCCACAGACTGCATAGCTTAAACTACAGGCATTTGTTTTCTACAGTTCTGGAGGCTGGAAGTCCAAGATCAAGGTGCCAGCAAGACTGGTTTCTTCTGAGACTGCTCTGTTTAACTTACATGCAGCCAGCCCCTTGCTGCATCCTCATGGTTTTCCTCTTTGCACACCACACCACGGTGTCTGTCAGCATGTCCACATTTGTTCCATTAAGGGCCATTAAAAAGTTAAGTCAAAATGAAGTCTTTACAAATATCATTTGATAATCACTTATATGTGGAATCTTAAAAAATTATACAAATGAATTTATTTGTAAAACAGAAATAGACTCACAGACATAGATAACAAACTTACGATTACCAAAAGGAAGAAGGATGGGGGGAATACCTTAGGAGTTAGGGATTAGCAGATACATACCACTATACATAAAATAGATAAACAATAAGAACCTACAGGGAACTATATTCAATATTTTATAACCTATAATAGAAAATAATCTGAAAAAGAACAGATATACAGATATATACATTGGTATAACTGAGTCATTTTACTATACACCTGAAACCAACACAACATTGTAAATTAACTATACTTCAATGTAAAAAAGAAAAATAAATAAATAAAATGAAATTTTCACAGTTGGTCTCATTCCCCTCTGACTGGTATCTTTATAAGAGGAGATGAGGGCATACAGAGAAACACCAGGATGTACATTCACTGACAGAAGACCATGAGAAGAGGTAGCAAAATGTTGTCCATTTGCAAGCCAAGGTGAGATGTCTCAAAGGGAGCCAATCTTACTGGCACCTTGATCTTGGACTTCCAGCCTTCAAAACTGTGAGATCATAAATATCTGCATGCTAAGCCACCCAGTCTGTGGTATTTTGTTAGGGTAGCCATGGTAAAGTATCACAATAGCCCACATAATACTGAAGAAGTAAAACAAGTTTGGAGGACTAACTACCTGACTTCAAGACACACTCTAAAGTTACAGCAGGAAAGACAGTGTGGTATTGGTGAAAGAATGGGCAAACAGACCCATGGAACAAAACAGAAAGCCCCCAAATCAATAAACATGGCTATAGTAAACTGATCTCTGACAGAAGAGCAAAGAGAATTAAGTGGAGAAAATACAGTCTCTCCAACAAACGGTACTGGAAAAACTCGACATCCATATGCAAAAAAAAATAATCCAGTCACAGACCTTACACTCTTCATAAAAATTAACTCAAAATGGATTAAATGTAAAGTGCAAAACTATAAAACTCCTAGAAGATTATGCAGGAGAAAATCTAGATGACCTTGGGTTTGATGATGACTTTTTAGATACAGCGCCAAAGGCTTGAGCCATGAAAGAAGAGTTGATAAGTTGAACTTCATTAAAATTTAAAACTTAAGCTCTATGAAAGATACTGTCACAAGAATAAGAAGATCAGCCACAGACTAGGAGAAAATATTTGCAAAAGGCATACTGATAAATGACTACTATCCAAACTATTCAAAGAACTCTTAAAACTCCAAAATAAGAAAATGGATGACATGATTTTAAAATGAGAAAAAGATTTGAATGGAAAGAAAATAATCTCAGGAGAGTACACACTGTTTGCTTCCACCCAGAAGACATTCTGGAAGAGGTAAAACTATGAAGACAGTAAAAAAGATTTGTAGTTGCCAAGGGTTTGGGGAAGGAATGTATGAATAGGTGGAGCACAGGAGATTTTCACAGCAGTGAGACTACTCTCTATGACACTATAGTTGTGGATAAATGTCATTGTATATTTGTAAAATTCATAGAACACCGGACACTAAAAGTGAAACTTGATATAAACTAAGGACTTTGGCTGATAGTGTGTCCTAATTGGTTCCACAATTGTAACAAATGTATCACTCTGATGTGGGATAATGATGATGGAGGAGATTGTGTGTATTGGGGGTAAATGGGGCATCTCTATACTTTTCATTCAGATTTGCTATGAACCTAAAAGTGCCATAAAAAATAAAGTCTAAATATTTTTTGCAAGTTAGTTTCTCATTCCTCCAATCCTCACTAACATTTGAAGCATAAACAAATAGCTCCAAAATTTTCTTGAATCTTCTTCCAATTAAATATGAAAGTCTTAAACATACACATACACACAGTTTATCTACACAAATGGGTCAGTCAATGCAACTCATCTGCACATTGCTTTAATCATTTATTGTATTGATATATTTTGAAAATTAATAATATTAGATACCAATGTAGTGCACTTCTGAAAACTGTATAGAATTTTGTAGTTTGGATACATTTACTTAACCAACAACCCATAGATTATATTTGTGCTGGGTTTTTTTAACTGTTAAAAACTGTATTTCATATCATGGTGTAGTTTAGAAACTGGGGCAAATTTCAGGTAATGAAACTGCTAGGTAAAAGAGTGTGTATATTTAAAATTGTTTTAGAGGAGTCCCACTGTGGCTCAGCAAGATAAGGACCTGACGTAGTCTCTGTGAGGATGCAGGTTCGATCCCTGGCCTTGCTCAGTGGGTTAAGGACCTGGCATTTCAACAAGCTGTGGTGTAGGTCACAAATGCAACTCAGATTTGGTGTTACCATGGTTGTGGCATGGGCCTCAGTGGCAGCTCTAATTCAACCCCTAGCCCAGGAACTTCCATATGCTGAAGGTGCAGCCATCAGAAAAATAAAATTGTTTTAGATACTGCCAAATCACTTTCTGAAATGGTATAGTTTGGACTTCAATCAAATGAGAGAGCCTATATTCCAAGATCTTCGTTAGAGTTAATATTATCATGTTCACTTTTGTCAATTATATAAGGATAAATGCTAATTTTATTTTTATTTGTTCAATACAAGTGCAACATTTTTTATTGGTGTATTAGTAGTTTGTTTAGTTTTCTTCAAAATAGTTACTTAATTCATGTATTTATGTAATATTTTATAATTATTGTTATCTATTTTAATAATTTTTATAAGACTATTGGATATACTAGAAATACTTTGTGCTGTGTATTTTGATTTTCCAATATTACCATGTTTTTGTCGTGATCTAGTTTTCAATTTTAAGTAGCCATTTTTATCAACATTTCCTTTATAAATTCAGTGACATTTTTTTTACCACCCATGTTTCATCATAATATTTTTAAGGTTTTAGTTTTTACATTTATACAATTAATATACCTCATATTCATAATAACACTAAAGCAGCCATCCAGGTTTATTTTTTCCACAGATATTAATGTCATTTTCATAACACTATTTTCTAGCTAATTCATCTTTTTCCACTGAATAAAATATTATTTTTATTATATATAACATGTACACATATGCAGTTGAATATTTTCTAGACTCTAGATTTTGTTCACTGAAACTATTTTTTCTTTTTCTTCAAAATCAGCATTGTAATTTTTTACATGTATTGCTCAGAAAACATCATTTTGCAAAGTTTTACTATATAACATCTCATTGGTATTCTAATTTGGAATGCCATAGGCTTCACAGATTACTTTTAGAAGAAAAAAAAGTCTTTATGATATTGAAACTATTTATCTAAGAAAAAGTTATGACTTATTTTTCTAAGACTTTTTTGTAGTCCTCATAAGAGTTTTAAAGTTTCCTTCATGTAAACCTTGAATATTTCTTGTTCCTAGTTTTTTAAAAAATCTTTTTCTTGGTATTTTAAATGGGATATTTCCTTCATTAAGTTTTCTGTTTATATTTGGGATATAAGAAAACTAATGATTTTGATATAAATTTTGTAACCAGGGAATTTTTGGAATTCTCTTTTTTATTTCTAATAGTTTTCCAGAGATTTCTCATGAGTTCCAATAGTATGCCATAATATCATCTGCAAATAACAATAATTTAATGTCCTCCGTTCTCACTTTTATAGTTCTCTTCCTCCCAATAACTGCAGTAACATTCTCAGAGTTATGATAGTGATAATATTGACCTCTTGACCCCCTCTCGACTTTAATTTCCTTTTTACTTAGAGCATATGGGCAATATTTTTCAGGATTTGTCATCTCCCTACCTTTCCCTTTGCAATGCTTATGGGGTAGAAATAGTTTAGGAACATCTCCAATCCTTGGATAATTTTGCATTCCTCTTTCTTTGGCTTACACTTTTCTTTCTTTCTTTTTTCCTTTTTAAGGCCACACCTGTGGCATAGGGAAGTTCCCAGGCCTGGGGTCAAATCAGAGCTGCAAATGCCGGCCTGTACCATAGCCACAACAACACAAGATCTGAGCTGCATCTGTGACCTACACTGCAGCTTGCAGTAATGCCAGATCTTTAACTCACTGATCAAGGCCAGGGATCGAACCTTCATCCTCATGAAGATTACCTGGCGTCCTTAACCTGATGAGCCACATTGGGAACTCCTGGCTTACACTTTTCAAAGATTGTTGTGTGAAGCTGTGCCATTCCCTGTGTTTGATTGTGGCCAATGCAGCAGTAGGGTATCTATTTTTATTAGAGTTTTTAGGCTACATCATTGGAGGCTGTGATCCAACTTCTATCTTATTCATTCCCTGCCAGACATTGCCATCCTGTTATTGACTGTATGCCTATCAGGTGTCAGACACTTTGCTGAGAAATTTACATTCAGTGGTACATCTAACAATCCCAAAAAGGAGTTCCCTGGTGGTGTAGCAGTTAAGGATCTGGTGTTTTCACTGCTGTGGCACAGGTTTGATTTATGGCCCCAAGAATTTCCACATGCCATATGCGTGTCAAAAAATAAATAAACAAAATAAAAATTTTTTAAAAATCACAACAACCCCAAGAGATCATTATCATTATCTCTAATCTATCAAAGAAGCCTAGACAACTTGCCTTCGGTTATATGGTTAATTAATAGCAGAAGCAGGACTTGAAGTCCTTTTTCTGTCTCCAAGGCCCACCATCTTTGTGCTACATGTCCTTGAATCTCAAGAAGGCAGAATCAAGGGATGTTCAAAGTTCCAGGTAAATGTGGACAAAGGAAAGATCAATTCTGCTTAGGGAGCATGAAGAAGTGATGCTTCTGCTAAGGATTGGCACTGAAAGGGATGAGCAAAAAAAAAAATTGATCTCCCTCCATGATTCAGAAAATTCTCTCTATACCCCATAGGAGAAGTAAACACATCAAAACTTCACAATAGCCCTTGATTGATTTCCCCCTGGGGTCTCAGCAGTTCCTCATTTAATGACTTGGTCAATTATTTTCAAGTCCAGCTTACGTGCTTTGTGAGTGGGCCCCTGTTCAATGAGGTTCTTTAGGGAGGGGAAAAAAAACTTGTTTTTACCTGAGAAAATTTAATTCAAGTTTTGGACTCATTTATTCTTTCAAGCTGTTTCTATTGTAAACCTAATTCTGTGCTGGGATTTACTGAAGCACAGAATAGAAAAGACATTTGCTCAGAAGTAACTCAAGGATATGATGTGGATTAGAACCTGGGAAAAATCATAAATCATAAAGCTACTGAGTCCTGAAAACACCAAACCATACTTGAAAGAAGATGGGGATTTGAACAGGTGAGCTATTGTTAAATGAACATGAGTATGCCCTATACCGAGAATTACATCTGAATTACTTCCCATTTCAGAGGTTTTATTTAGCCTCTAATTTTTCTTTTAACTCTTTTTAACACTATTAAAGGAAACATTAGCATCTCCTTTCACTCTTTTATAGATGAATAAATAAAAGAATAATTGAATTTCCAGGAGTTAGGGGATAACTAAGACCTTTAATTGGAATGGATAGTTTTGATCAAAGGGTTCTCAACTTATTGGTTGAAGGTGTATTTTGTCATTCTTCATTAAGAGAGTCCTGGAAATCTGAGATTCCTCCTGGCCATTTTGCTTGTTTTTTTCTATATCATCCACCCTGTGGAGCTGCTGCTCTTCTGAGTTTAGTTACATTCACAAGAGGTCAAGTCAAAAGCCCTATGGTAGAGGGAGGCAGCTGGAGAACTTCACCTTGATGCTCACAAATGGTGACATAATCAATTGCCCATTTACTGGAAAGAAAATCCAGTGGTTACATATTGATCATTCACAAGGTCTGACATAGGTATAATCTTGTTGAGAATGCTCAAGAGAAAGTTTGGCACATGGTTTTCTCTTACAGAATGTCTAATCTAGTGTGGAGACCAATGTTATCCATAGAGTATGGTTGGTGAACTACCAATAGAGACTAATAAGAGTATAAATCTTTCATAGTGTCAGAATGTAATTGAGAGCTAAAATAGGAGAAGATGTCAAGGTGTCCACTATAACAGTTACAAAGAATATATTCAAGGTTGGAACTTGTCTCTAAAACATCAGGATTTTTTATTTTACTTTGGTTCCAGGAAAAGTCAAACTCTGAATTATCAGTTTATTTCTTATATTTCTATCATGAGGTCAAGTTTTCTTAATGATGGGGACATAAGATTCATATTTTCATCTCTATTGCAAAGAAGAGAATATTTGATGTCCAATGGTTTAGGTAGTCTTATCAGGAGACTGTTATGGAAATACCAAAAGCATCATATTTTGAATAAACTCAAAAATATAACATAAGTGAATAAAACACATAAATAAATATTTAATTAAATATTTTAATAAATTTTATTTATTTAAATATTTAGTAATAAGTATTTATTTAATAAGCTAATGCATAAAACATCTATGTATCAATATATTTAAAGCTGCACCTGTGGCATGCATAAGTTCCCAGGCCAGGGATTAGATGGGAGCCACAGCAGTGACAGCACTGGATCCTTAGCTGCTAGCTCACCAGGGATCTCCAAGAAATTATATTTATTACAGAAAATATTTTGGGGACAGGCCTTATTAAGCAAGGTCTTAGGAGAAAATATTAAGTTTAATTTCATAAAAGTCATAAAATTCTTTCCACTACAGACATCATAAGCAATATTAAGATAAAATTGGCAGGTGTGAGAAAATAATTGCAACATATGTAACAATGAACACATATAAAGACAATCTGAGAAAAAACTATTAGTGAGTAAGAAATAAAAAACCTAAATCCCTGGCAAAGTACCTTAAGGAACTTAAGAAGAAAAATACAACCTCACAAATACCCCAGCAAATAAAATGAAAAAAATGAGATAAGATTTTTTCACCCTCTTGATTAACAGTAAGAACTAACAGAACTTTTGTTTCTGTTTTGTTTATTTAGCTCCTGATACTCAAGGAAATCTCTCTCAAAACACAAGCAAAAGTTAAAAGAGGTCAGTGACCTCAAATAACAAGGAATACAGTCTTTCCAAAATAGTTTGCTAAAGTCAGTTAATAAATGTATTGCTGCAGCCTTCAACAATTCATTCTTCGAGAAGATATGACAATTATAAACATATATAGGCTCCAAACAACTCAGCCCCCAAATATATGAAGCACATATTGACAGAATTAAAATAGAATTTAAAAAGAGGTATTTCTAAAATAATATTTGTAGACTTCAACAACCTTACTTTCAATAATGGGTTGATGTTCTGGACAAGAAACCAATAAGAAATATAAATCTCGGAGTTCCCGTCGTGGCGCAGTGGTTAACGAATCCGACTAGGAACCATGAGGTTGCGGGTTGGGTCCCTGCCCTTGCTCAGTGGGTTAACGATCCGGCGTTGCCGTGAGCTGTGGTGTAGGTTGCAGACGAGGCTCAGATCCAGCGTTGCTGTGGCTCTGGCGTAGGCCGGTGGCTGCAGCTCTGATTAAACCCCTCTCCTGGGAACCTCCATATGCCATGGGAGCGGCCCAAGAAATACCAAAAAAAAAAAAAGAAAAAGAAATATAAATCTTGATACCATATTATAAACCACTAGACCTCATCAACATATTTAGAATACTTTCATCAACAATAGCAGAATATACATTCTCAAGTTCACATAGAATATTATTAGGGATAGATCATATGTAATAGAAAAAGAAGCACAAACAAAATCAAAGTCAGTAGAATGAAGGAAAAGTAAAAATTAGAAATGAATAAAAAAATAAAAAAGCAGTAGAGATAACTAACAAAATCCAAAACTGATTCTTTGAAAAAAAGTCAATAATTTGAAATGCAAGGAAAACACAAGACACCCACTTCAAACACACTAGGATGACTAAAATTTAAAAAATGAAAATTAAATGTTGGTTAATTAAATGTGGAGAAATTGAAACCCTGTCCTTTGCTGGTGGGAATGGAAAATGGAAAATAGTTTGGCAATTCCTCAAAAAGCTAAACACAGAATTACCACATAACCAAGCAATTATTCTCCTAAAGATGGACCAAAGAATTGAAATCAGGGATTCAAAATGTATATAAATATTCATTGCAGCACTATTCACTATAGCCAAAAAGTGAAACAACCCAGGTGTCCATCACAGCTGAACAGATAATAAAATATGATACATACGAATAATGGAAAAATTTTGGGCACATCTGCAGCAGAAGTTCCCAGGCCAGTGACAATGCTTGATCCTTAGCCCTCTGTGTCACAAGGGAATCCCTATAATTTTATTTTCTCCCTGTTTGCAAATATTTGCCCTTTAATATTATACATCCATAAAAAGGAATGAAGTTGTGATACACGCTACAACACCAAGGAAACCTGAAAATTTATGCTAAGTGAAATAAGCCAGACACAGGACAAATATTGCAGGATTCACTTGTATTAAATATCTACAATGCATAAATTCATGCAGAGAGAAAGTAGGCTGGAAGTTGTCAGGAGCTGGGGTAGTGTAAGAATGAGAAGCACTGCTTAACAGTTATAGAGGTTCTGTTTGTGGTGCTGAAAAAATTTTGGAAACAGATAATGGTGATAGTGGTATGACATTGTAAATGTAATTAATGCCACTAAGCTGTACATTTAAAATGGTTAAAATGGCAAGTTTTATGTTATACATATTTTAGCACAATAAAAATGAGAAAAAAAAAAGGTGAGGAAATTAGTACTCATCCTTAGGAAGGTAATTCTTCATACTTCCTGGAGGACAATTTGTCACTATCAATATTTAAAATATTTGTGGATGGATGCAATGTATTTTTCCTTTTTAAAAATGGATTTGTAGGACCTAAAGCATATCAACTTACTTTCATACTGAAAAAGCACAACCTTGAGTGTAAAATTAAATGATTCACCACAACCTCTTCCTACTTACTGGTTAGGACTGGGGGCGGCAAAGAAAGCAGAACCATGTTAAATGAAAACCACTCTCCTCTAATAACTCTAAATTTTATACTAAGGGTAGAATGTGACAAGTAGGAATTTTATCGCTTACCCCATTGCCTTCCTAGAATAAGACATATTTTACCAACTCCTCCTGGGGCAAAATATGCAAATCCAGCCAGAATAACAGTTGCAATGCAACAGAAAGCCAAGAATTGGGAAGTTTGTTACTGTTGGTGTTTTACTTTGGTTTCTTTTCTGTTTTTTAGCATAAAACACTTGGCAATGATAAAGGTAGTCTTGTGTTTATTTGGCCCAGTAAAGTCAGCTTTCATTTATCTCCCTCACATTCTAATAAACTGGAAACCCTCAATGACAATGTACAAGGAGAGAAAAAACACAATTTATACACAATAGAGGGACTTCCCATCGTGTCATTGTGGCTCAGCAGTTAATGATTCTGACTAGGATCCATGAGGATGCAGGTTGGATCCCTGGCCTCGCTCAGTGAGTTAAGGATCCAGTGTTGCTGTAAGCTGTGGTATAGGTCACAGATGGGGCTTGGACCTGGCATTGTTGTGCCTGTAGTGTAGGCCAGCAGCTATAGCTCCAGTTGGACCCCTAGCCTGGGAACTTCCATATGCCGTGGGTGTGGCCCTAAAAAGCAAAATTAATTAATTAATTTTTAAAAATGAACTAAAACACAGTAGAGAACACAAGCAAAAAGCTAAAATGGAGGTTGAAGATCAAAGAAGCAGAGAGGTTTAAGAAACCAAATATTCTCTTCAAAAGAAAAGAAAGAGGGAACAATTCATAAAGCTTAGGACCCAGGAAATACTTGATCAGCCTGAAAGTCCAAAAAAATCTCCAGGATCCATCTCATGTAGCAACAGACCAACATTTGTGTATTTGACTACTTATATCAGTTAATTTTTTCTGGAGTACAAACCATCTCAAAACATAGTGACTTAAATCAACAATCATTTATTTAGTTGACAACTCAGTGGACAAGCAATTTGGGTTGGGATCAGCTGAATGGTTTCTCCAGTCTCATTTGCATTAATCATGCATCTGTGTTCAGCTCTAAGATCATCTCCAGGGCTGACCGGCTGACCAGACTCAGATGGCTCTAGCTGAGATGGCTTGTTTCTGGTCTATGTGGTCCCTTGTCTTTTGGTAAACTAGCTCAAGATAGTTCACAGAAAAGCTGGGCAACTTCCCAAGAGAGTAAGCGTAAGAATTCAAGTTCTTCCACTGTGTCTTATTGGTGAAGCAAGTTTCAAACTCAATCTAGATTCAGAAAGTGGGGAAATAAACTTCACCTCTTATTAAGAGAAATGCAGTATCACATGGCAAAGGGATGTTGCTATGGGACAGGAATAATTGTAGCCATCTTTGTAATCAATATACCACCTTACTCCATCAGTCAAGAAGCAGAATCTTAACTTACAGTCTGTATGTAAGACTGTCCCAGGAATTATGATAACAAATAAGGATTTTTGGTTCCTTTTTGGTTCCTTTTTGTTCTCTGTACAAATTTTGTCTCTATTTACCTAATGGATAAAAAGAAAAAACAAAACAAACAACCAAAAAATACTGATGGTTTGAGATTTAGAGAAGTGGCACATGTTCCTCTTAATTTACTCCAAACAGCTGTGATTTTGGAGCTCAAACTAGAGTATTAATGGCCCAGTTGTTGCCTTTTAGGCTTGGAGTCTACTGGGAATCCCAGACATAAAATGTGCCTGGGAAACAGAAGTGAAGCAGGGATTCATTCTCCTTTGGTAAAGGAATGATTTGATTAGGACATTCAAGATGAGCAGGATTTTGCCAGACTAAGTAATTCTGGAAAGACAGTCCCAAAGAAAGGACAACATGGTGAAAAGATAAGTAAGTCTGACATACTCGGCAAAGTGTGAGCAATTCAGAGTGAAAGGCTCAGCTAGAAGAATACAAGCAGCAGAGGATAGGCTATAGATTCCCATCTAAAGCAGAGCACAGAAATCCTGCACCAAATGCAAAAGTGTCGGTGAAGCTCCCACATCTTACTCTGATCACCTGTTTTATCAATGGCATAGTTCTAGACTGAAGCTACATTTAAAATTTCCCCTTGTAGCAGAACACCTAACATCTTCATGTGTCTGTGAAGTCAGAAACCCTGTTGTTACATTGTTCTATTTACCCCGTATTTGTTACCTTCTGCAGAACAGGAATATGGTTGGCTCTCGATTTGTCTCTCAATATTAGACACTCCAAAATTGACTGATCAGCTTTGAATTGGGATGATCCTCTTTTGTCGAACTTCCCACAGTCACTTCACATCAGAAAAGTTCCTTTTCTTCAGAGATTTGTTTTTAGTATAAAATCGGATCCTGGCATGGTCTTGATTCTTATTGACAAGCTTCCTTGTTTACTGCTGTTCATCCTTAAGACTTTGCCTCGTTAGAGACTGAAAGGTTAACAACTGAACCCTGTTTGCTTCGAGCAAATCAGACTCAATTTTCTGGAGCTCATTGTAAACAATCTGCTCCAAAAGAGCTAATTAGGACTGAAGTTATGAAATGTGAGTCTAGACGGCACCATTTGTATCATCTCAATTGCAGGCTTCTTTTTCTCCTTCACATCAACAGATCCATTCTTTGGAAGTCAATCTTTTTTTTTTTTCCTCAAAAGGAAAATGTGCATTGAAGATGGGGACCCGTGCTCTGTAGCTTTCTGATGACAAGGATGACTACAGCAGCAGAAAGTAAACTATAAAATATATGAAAAATCTTGTCAGCTTCCTAGAGCTGAGTTACTGGCAAGCTCCAAAAGGCACCAGGGCTGCCATTCATTTGAGAACCACAGAGTGGGGTTTCTGGATGCAGCTCAGGTAGTAATAATCGTGTGTGTGTGTGTGTGTGTGTGTGTGTGTGTGTGAAGGAAGGGAGGGACCTGTCAATAGATAAAAATGGTTCCTAGGAGTTCTTTGGTGGCTCAGTGGGTTAAGGATCCAATGTTGTCTCTACTGTGGTGCGAGTTTGATCCCTGGCCTGGGAACTTCCACATGCCTCTGGCACAGCCAAAAACACCAAACCAAATCAAACCAAACAAAACAATTTTAAAAAAAGTTGTTCTTGCCTTGTGCGTCAGATTTTGTGGCATAACAGACCCATTCAAACATACTGGCTTCACACAGACAAAAAAACTTTTTTTGCAACATGCGTGGCATGTGGAAGTTCTTAGGGCAGTGATTGAATCTGTGCCACAGCTGTAGCCAGAGCCACAGCAATGACAATGCCAGATCCTTAACTCACTGAGCTACATGGAATAGCAACACTTTATTCATGTTCTGATGTGTCTGAGGTGACTGAGTAATTCTGCTCATCTGAGCCTGGCTCAGCTAATTAGAGCTGGGCATACTCATGAGTTTGCAGACAGCTACTAGTCAAGTGGAGACGGGGACTCAGCTTGGATGGCTCATCTCATTCATAAGGTATTTCATGTTCCTGCAGTCTGGCTGAAACTTATTAGCATGGTGCCCAGCAGGGTTCCCTGGGAGTGAGCAGAAGCATGCAAGGCTTCTAGGCCCAGACTAAGAATAAGCAAGTCATTCCATTCACCACATTCTATGGGCCAATTCAAGTCCTAGATCCAGGCCAGATTTCAATAGTAGGAAAAGAGACTTCATCTCTTGAGGAGTCACACAGACATTGAAAAAGTGCATAGAGATAAAGAAAGGTGGGAATTTGCACCATTTTTTTTTTTTGCACTCCACCACAAGTCATAAGGGATTGAGAGCTTGCTTATGAACAAAATCTGAAGCTAAACCAAATTATGTATTCTTCAGTTATTTTATAAATAAACTGGGTGGGTTGTGTTGAAGAATGAAATAGGGTAGGTTGATTTTCTACCCACTTCTCCAACTTATTCTTGTTTGCTGGTTTGGGAAGCTCTTTGTTAGATGGTTGATGTATCAAGTTGTGATGGATAACTTTAGTTAAGTGTGAATAAAGGGCTTCTCTATGTAATAGCACTTAATATTTTCTTTGTATTCTATCAGACATAAAATGGCTCAGAGAAGCAGGTTAGGACAATCATGAGAGACAAGGCATGTGGGTGTGCAGTCACTCAGGTAGAATTGGTTCTCTGCCTCTATCTCATTCTATTAGACAAAGAAGTGGTGGGGTCCCAAAAGTTTTGATTCCAGGGATTCCAAAAGAATGCATAAGTACAGCTAAAAGCTGATGTTACTGAGTAATTGTGACAGATTCTAGGAAATTCAACATTGAATATTTAAAAGACCTGAAGGATTATGGGTGGGTTTCACTGAAATGAGGAAGGGGATCTTTGTCCACAGTAGCTTTGAAAAAAAGCATCATGGCACAATGGCAAAAAGAATAGGACACCAGTTTAGAGTCTAATCAGGTGATTTGATCAGTTTTAACTCCAGGGAAGACGGAACAATAACACTATACCTGGACAGGAGGCTTGAGGTTCTAAAAAACAAATTATTGGAGCCAAATTGAACAAGGAAAACATATTCCAAAATATCCTTGAAGCTAGAGTGAGTTTACCATCCCTCCCTGACTGGTGTTCCCTGGCTTGGATCCAAAGTAGCCTCTGTATACATGTATGTGTGACTGGGTCACCTTGCTGTGCAGCATAAAATTGACAGAACACTGTAAATCAGAAATAATGGAAAAAATAAAAATCATTATTAAATAAATACATAAATACATAAATAAAAACAAAGTGACCTCAAATGCAGGAATGGTCATCAATAGGAACAGACAGTGGTCCAGGAACAGTCTTCTAGTTTTGCTCTCAACTGAAGTACCTATGTTAACTCCAAAAGAGTTCTGCTACCCGTACTTCATTATCATTTTGATGTTCCTTCTTTCATCACTGATGTTCCTAATTTCCTTCTTTCTGATGTCATTTACCTTCTGTCTGAAGAAATTCCTTTTGTCATCCTTTTTAGAATAGGTCTGAGACAATAACTTCTTTTAGTTTTCCTCCCACTGAGAATGCATTTATTTCAGTTTTATTCCTGAAGCATTTTTTTATATAAAATTGTGGGTAAACCCTTCTTTTCTTTTAGCATCTTAAAAACACTATTTAACTTTCTTCCAGACTCCATCATTTTTTATGGGAATTCTGTAGTCATTGGAATCATTATTCTTCTATAACTGAAGCATTTTTTTTCTGGCTTATTTCTATAATTTTTCTTTGTCTCTGACCTTTGATCATTTTTAAGTTATGTATCTTGGTATTGATTTCTTTACATTTTTCCTGTTTGAAGTTTCCTGAGCCTTTGAATCTTCTAAATTATATCTTTCAAAAATTTGGGAGAATTTAGCCATTATTTCTTCAAATAGTTTTTTTAATGTTCAGTCCACCTTTCTTTCCCTTTCTTGGGATATGAATATCACTTCAAAATGATTTAGGTTGATTATTATCTTCTGTATTTTTTTTTTTGTCTATTTGCCATTTCTTGGGCCACTCCCGTGGCATATGGAGGTTCCCAGGCTAGGGGTCTAATCGGAGCTGTAGCTGCCAGCCTACGCCAGAGCCACAGCAACTCGGGATCCGAGCCGCGTCTGCAACCTACACCACAGCTCACGTCAACGCCCGATCGTTAACCCACTGAGCAAGGGCAGGGACCAAACCCGCCACCTCATGGTTCCTAGTCGGATTCGTTAACCACTACGCCATGATGGGAACTCCTGTATATTTTAATAATGCTACCAGATTATGTCTTATCTGTCAACACATATTTTGAGTTTTCGTTATCATTTTCCTCTTTTAATGATTTTTATTTTTTCCACTAGAGTTGGTTTACAATGTTCTGTCAGTCTCTGCTGTACAGCAAAGTGATCCAGTCACACACATATATACATTCTTTTTCTCACATTATTCCCTATCATGTTCCACCATAAGTGACTAGATAGAGTTCCCTGTGCTATACAGCAGGATTTCACTGCTTATCCACTCCAAATGCAATAGTTTGCATCTATTAACCCCAGATTCCCAGTCCATCCTACTCCCTCCCCATTGGCAACCACAGGTCTATTCTCCATGTCCATGAGTTTCTTTTGTGTGGAAAGTTCATTTGTGCCATATATTAGTTAGTTTCCGGACATAAGTGATTTCATATGGTATTTGGCTTTCTCTATCTGACTTACTTCACTTAGCATGAGAGTCTCTAGTCCCATATATGTTGCTGCAAAGGGCATTATGTTGTTCTTTTTATGGCTGAGGAGTATTCCATTGTGTAGATATACCACATCTTCTTATTCCATTCATATGTCAATGGACATTTAGGTTGTTTCCAGGTGTTGGCTATTGTGAATAATGCTGCAGTGAACATATGGGTGCATGTATCTTTTTCATGGAAAGTTTTGTCTGGGTATATGCCCAAGAGTGAGATTGCTATATCACACCATAGTTCTATGTATAGATTTCTAAGTTATCTCCATACTGATCTCCATAGTGGTTGTTATCAGCTTACATTCCCACCAACAGTGCAAGAGGGTTCCCTTTTCTCCACACCCTCTCCGGCATTTCTTATTTGTTGACTTGTTAATGATGGCCATTTGCAGCCAAATTGTTTATTTTAGTTTAGAAAAACTAAGTTCTAAGCTGAGGGCAAGAGAACAGAAGCTGTGGAAGCTACTCAAAAATTGAGTATTAAATGAGAAAAAAGGTAACCCCTTTCATATGGTGTCTGTCACTGAAGGGTGTCTCCATAAGTGAGAAAATGTGAGAGTCTCTTCTGTGTGTCCCCATATATAACTCTCCAACCTGGTAAAACCAATATCTACCTTATTATGAAGAACACCAATATCCATACTGTTATTTTTAGTAACATAGCATTAGTATTGAACAATGAGTAACCAGTAAACACTGAGAATAAATTAGATGTATTCATATGATAAAATACTGCCAAGTCATTGAAAAAATTTTACTCTTTGAGACTAAAGATATGAGACCAGGCTACCATTCATTGTAATTAAGCAAGACATGAAATTTTATATCACATAATTACAATTTGGTAAAATTTTGTAGGGGATTTCTATAGGGAAATATCTCTTTGGTTACAGGATAATCAATCCTCTTTTTCTTACTTTTAGTACTTTCAAATGTTATATGTTGAACATATATTACATTATAGTCAAGAAAATATAACATCAATACATTAGTGTCTGATATGATTAGGGTCCTCTGATGCGTACTGTTTCTTGTGCTGGTTTCTTGCAGGTAATACATGGACCATTGTAGATTGACAGATTTATTCAGCTGGAGGGCCCCTAGTGGTGGGAATTCTCACAGAAAAAAAAATTTGAAGATTTCAGAAATGTCTTTTGTCATCTGTCTAGTGGGGCACTTAGATAGACTCTTGGCTCAGTGTCCAAGAGGGTACAAGCAGACTGCCTCCTCTGAGATTTCCCAAGTTTATAATCTAAAGGAGTTGGTAAAAACAGCTAGTCCCAGATCTGGAGACAAGTAATTTGTTGCCCTAAGATAATAACGACCGTGCAGACCACACCCCTGCACTGATTTCTATATACACCATATAAAGTAGCTCTTTATATACTAGGAGGTTGGTCCTTTGCTGTGATGTGAGTTGTATATATATTTTCCAATTTGACATTTATCGTTTGATGTGATTTAGTATGATTTCTTTCTGCAGTCAAGGTAATCAGTCATTTCTGTGTTGACTTCTGGTTTATGAGTCAGTTTAAAAAAGACTCTCATTCTGAGAAGAATGTGTCTATGTTCACATATGATACCATTATGCTTTCGTTTTTGTGTTTAAATTGTTGAACTTTTTATTGAGGAATATAATACCTACCTAAATGTATATAAACCCTAATTATAAAGCTGACTGAATGTTACAAATGGAACACACCTACGTGATCAGCACCCAAATCAGGAATCAGGACATTAGCAGGATACCAGAAGCTCCCTGAGACCTCTCCAGTCACAAGTACCCACTCCCCAAAGTTAAATGCCATCTTGGCTTAGGAGACAACAATCAAGTTCCTTACAAAACTCCCTCTGCTTCACGCCTAGAAAATTATTCAATTCTGGATGATAGTTTATTGAGCAGAACCGTTTATAGTCGTCAAAATAATTACCCATTTTGCCAACAGACTTGACTTTGTAGATGCAGAGGAAAGGATATAGAAGGAATTTATGGATGAATCAGACATTAATATAAAATGCTTTGGACACTATGACACAAAAACTATATACACTTAAAGATTAAAATAAAATCCTGGAGTTCCCATTGTGGTGTAGAGGTAATGAACCTGACTAGCACCCATGAGAATGCAGGTTCGATCCCTGGCCCCACTCAGTGGGTTAAAGATCCAGCTGCCAGTGCAGGTCAAAGATGTGGCTCAGATCTGGCATTGCTGTGGCTGTAGTTATGATTCGACCCCTAGCCTGGGAACTTCCATACACCACAGGTGTGGCCCTAAAAGATAAAATAAAATAAAATCTTGAAGAGACCATTTTTCCCATCCCTGCAATATCATTTTTATTGTTACTGAGTGTTTTGTTTCTGGACCCTTTCCTTTGATGAATGCCAAGATTTTCACTATTACCATTGATACCAAAATGAACCAAAACCATCAGTAATGTATTTTTTTTCCTTTAATATCCCTCTAACATGAACATCAAACTCCAGAATTTAGAGAGGCTTACTAGTGATATCTTTAAGAGAGGCATGGTTTGCATGCTTAAAGAAAGACAGAGAAAAAATTTTGATGAGGAGGGAAGTAAATCATTGTTCATTGTTTAAAGTTAGAGGAATCAAATAATAAGGGGATCATAGATAAATGAAATAGGAAGGGAAAACAGGGTAAGGTTAGAGAAATGGAATAGGGCAACTCCTGAAGAAGTGGGATTTTTGTCAAAAATGCAAAATAAAATGCAGGAGACAAAAAGGATAGAGTAAAACTGTATATCATAATTATTGAAAGAGTAAGAAGATTATTTCTCCAAGTAAATCAGAAATACTAAAGTTTATATCCTGTAGATTTAAGATAAGCAAGTTTGTAGCTCAAAACCAGAGAAACAGAGGCTTTGAACAAATTTCAACAATAGAAGAAAAATCTATCTTCTTCATTGCATTGACAGTTCTATTCCAAGATTCCCTGTAACCTTCCAATTGCTAAATTTGATTCTTTTCAATTCTCTTCTCACTTGACCTCTCTATGTTTTTTGATGCTATTGATCCCTGTCTCTTTCTTGAAACTTGTCTGCTCTTTGGCTTCTGCGAAATCACTTCCTCCTGTCTCTCCTTTCACTTTTATCACTTCTGCTCAATCCCTGTTCAAGTCTGGGCTCCCGTCAATGGCTGAGCCTGAGCAAGAATTTGTGTCCAGAATTAGTCAGGTGACCCCAGGGAGGAAGAGTGAGAACAGGGGAAGGTGAAGGAAGAGGGAGAAGTTATAAAAAGAAGTTATTTCGTTCACTACTCAGATACTAGCCTAAATTCCATTTCTAGGGCCACACCTGACACTAACTATCATAATCAGGTTTTCCTAAAAGAGAGTTGCAGATAAGGATTTGTGGACAGGTATTTTATTTTGGAGTTATATCAGTATATAGGAATGAAAGACCCAAAAGACAGAGAGAAAGAGAAAATCTCCATATGTAGGTCACCACTGAGCATAACTTAGGCTGGATTCTCCCTGGAATTCTCTAAGAACATATACAACACCTCTTAGAACTTCCCACCTGAGGAGTGGGCAGAAGAATTTTTAACCATCAGCTCCTATCCCATTACCTATTCATTGAAGGTTGCCCTGAGCTCATTAACTCCTTGCATGTCCAGACTGTGCACAGATGCCTGGCTGACAGACTCCTACCAGTATCTGAAGTGTTAGAGAAACCTGGGACACAAAGTGGAAAACAGGTGGCACACACTGAAGATGAAATACTGTCCACATGTGGTGCATCAAATATCACAAGGGACTGTCTGCTAGAGCACAGCTGAAATCAGAGATTAGGCTATGATTTGCTGCCCCGAGTTGTGTCTGGTATGTATTATATATTATCTGGTATATATACACCAGTCAATCAAAGACAAGTGTGCTAAGGATTCTATCCATGGTCCAGACCCACATCTATCTCAGAGGAATTATTTCATTAAGCAACTTTATGCTTCTGTGATGAAGAAACGTATTAATAATACTATAATGTAACTGTTTCGCTGGACTATCTCTACCAATTCTATTGATCTTCTGCAAACTGACGGGACTGGACTAACTCATCTTGCAAATGGAAAAGAAAACACTTCTATCACAATTATTAAGAGTTGACAACCATAAAAATATACCTATAAGCTCGTAATCTTCTTGCTTTTGAAGGACGGATGCTAAAGTGGTCTAGACAGCATGTTAGCAGTTAGAAAAATGGAATCTGAAAATCTGTATTTGTTTTAATTCTTGAGTAGTGGTCACTGGGGTAATGACTGGCTGAAGTTTCCTGCTTCTCGCTATCTGCCAGGTTCTGAACCTCTGCCTTCTTTTCTCTTTCCCACACATCTTTCCTCCAGAGGGTCCTTGCCCCAAATCATACCTTATGGCATCTTTTCTTGATTTTTTTTTTACTCTGGGTTTTTTCTTATCATCCCCTGTTTTCTAATAGGGAAGGTAGCATAAAGATTTGTATGTGAATTCTGAACTAACTGATGTCTCTTAAACCATATGTACACTGATTAATTAGGTTCCCTCAATGACCTATCAAGTTACAGTTGGCACAAAGGCTTTTTAATTCTTCTTACTACAACATACTTAGGAAAGACCAAATAAATGCAAGGGTAAGGACTATAAAACTCAAATAATATTTTAGGAAGGGCTTAAAATGGAATAATCCAGATGCAAAGAGCATTTTGTTTGGAAGCAGAGAAAGATGAAGGAAAGAGATCAATAAAAATCTAATAAGAAGAACTGCCTAGCTTAAAGGATCAGTATGATTTGTGGAGATATGAAGGGATCCACAATAAATAATAACCTAAGACAATATCACCCTGCCATGCCTCACGTAAAAGGAATTGTGATATATTTTTATCTGTAAGGGGCTGTGCATCTTCCCTGTCTATAAGAAGCCTTTCTCTATATTTCACTTTGGGCTCTTATTCTCTCAGAATTGATATCTTTCAGAATAGCTCATAATTGTGTTTGATTATTCTCTAGACTTATCAACAAAGATTTGTCTACTTTATTGTCTTTTTGTTGCTCTTGATAATAAAGAATGTCTGTTTAATCTCTTCTCCAGACTTTTCCATGTGGTCTCTGAAGATTAGCTTGTACTTGAGTTTGGGTTGGTCTGAACCAGATGCCTCCTGAGGGGACTAGATCTGACCCAGAGGAAAGATAAGATCACAACTACTGGACCACCTCCAAGAGAAATGTGGTATTCAAAGCTATGGTAGAAGAAAAGACATGTGCTCCAAGGCTGGAGAAGGTAGCTGTTGTCAGTAGTGCCAAGGATGTGGTGTTTAGGAGGACTCCTTAGAAAGCAGAGCCTGATGAAAGAACTTGAGTTCATAGGATTTACTGAGGATGTGTCCTTCAGGACAAATTTTAAGAGAGTGATAGGAAAAGACTTGTATGGATAAAGAATAAAATAAGCTTGTGATCTCAGATAAGGTCCTAAGAGACTCTGAAGCATAAATCACAAGACAGAATCATCTCTACTTGAGGTAAGTAGGCTTGGATTGTGTCCCTCCATATCACTCAGTCATGCCCACTGGCCACCCCTATGTTTGAGGGCCAGCACATTACCTCCAGCAGTAAGCTAGCTTTCCATCAGCAAGGTCAGTTTACCATAGAGGGGAGGCAGCTGTAAGTCATTAGCAGCCCACATTTACATGGCTGGAGGATGGTAGCAACAGCCAGCTTCAGGGATCTAGTACTTTCTCAGATGCAACTCCACATGAGAAGTCGAAATTCCCTCTAAAGTCCCTGACCATGCCATCTTCATTGCAACACTTAGGTAAATGAAATGATCTATGGAACTATATTAAGCTCAGTACCGGGACTCAGAGTTCTTCCTTGCTCCATTTATCTACCCACAAAAGGATAGTCACAGGGGTTCTTCATGTTGCCCCAACAGTGTTCTGCCTATAGGAGAGCCCTTGACTGAAGCTTCTTGTGAATAATTATGCTAGATCTCAGATAAGGCATTATTCCTAAAAAATTCAAGTAGTATCCAAGACAGGGTAGCAAAGGTCTCGCTGGGTATGAGCAGAAAATGCTTCTGAGATCGGGTTGCCTAGGATTGGTGATGTATAGGCAGCAGAAGGAGGCAGAAGGGGGCATAGTGTGAACCACAATCACAAGACGAGAGCCTGAAGCCAATGAAAGAGAAGGACATCTGTGTAGAACTCCCTGTTAGGGAAGAATATATCTCAAGTCTGGTCCAACTTCATGGACATCCTGAAAAGCCTCCAGGCTGGAGCTGAGCCAGCATACTGAAGATACCAAAGAGCTTACCTGGGCTCCACCTCTGCCAGGACTGCTCACAGAAAAGGTGGGAAGAGGCACAGGTCATGTCTCCATGGCAATAAGCCCTGCACTTGCCAGCCTAAGGGAGGGTTTATCACTTCTGTTTGTACTCACTGCCTTTGGGGAGCGAGGAGTGGAAAGGAGAGGGATGGAAGGCATAGCTCATTTTGACACCTCAAGCAACCTGGCTTCTCCACCCAATTTTCAATTCCAAATTATTCTAATTAATTCAAATGATCATCTTGGAGTCTTTGGTTATCATTAGGGGAGCCAAAAATTATTCCATGGCAACAGGAGCTGATGTTTGGTAGAAACTTTTAATCAATATCAATGTCCATAATGAAAAAAGCCTTGAAATCCAGCAAAGCAGTAATACATATACTGGCTTTTGGACTGAACACGCTAATGGTTTCAGAAAAAAAATACACCACTCTTCAGAAATGCAGCTAATGAGCTCCATCAGGGCTGGAAAGTTGTATTTAATAGACCTAACACTCCCTTGCCAGTGGCTCCCAAATACCAAGCTACTCCCACTATTCCTTGGATGTTCTCTGATTATGACTTGCTTGTGGGCTTAGGGTGGAATTCTGTTATTTAAGCATAATTGATCTCTTGCTACAAACTCTTATCCTTCTTGCTAATTTGTGCTTATGGCCCAGAAGGGAAGGCTGTGGTCACTGGCAGAATGGGGTCCTTCTCTGACAAAGATGTGTCTATTTTTTCAAGAATTACAGTTGTGAGACTTAGCTACACACAAGGGAATCTAGAATGGCTGGAGGTCTCTATCTCTCTAGAAGTGATGCACAGGTCACAATATCTGTTAAAATGTTTGCCTGTTATTTTCATTGGGTTCTATGTTTTCTTATTACGGAGCTTTGAGTTTGTTATGTAATAAGTCCCATTTTAGATAACTGAGTTGAGAGTGTCCTTTCCCTACTTGTAATTTGGCTTTTCATTCCCTTAACATTATCTTTCATAGAGCAAACATTTTACATTTTGATGATGTCCAATTTATCATTTTTTATTAGGTTGTATTGTTTGGTATCAGATCTAAGTACTTTTGGCCTAACCAAAGGTCATGAAGATATCTTCTAGAAGTTGTGCACTTTTATGATTTGCAATTAGTCTATGAAGAAAGAGATTATCACATCAAAGTTTCCCAAAACTGAGTCTATTTTTTTGGCCACACCCACTGCATGTGGAAGGTTCCTGGCCAGGGTTGAGACCCGTGCACAGCAGTAATAATGCCAGATCCTTAATCCACTGAACTCCTAGGCCTATTTTAAATGGCTAGGTTATGTACATCATTAAAAATACTGACACAATGTGTAGCACCACAACGTTTTAGATGATAATGCCACAATAAAAAAAAATGTAATGATTAGAGATGTGAATAGGAAGTCCTTTAACATTGACTACACACACAATGCACACACAGGCCACTTTATCTGTCCAAAGGACTTCTTCCAAGCATAAATCTAGTCACAATACTAATGTCACCGTGGATTTACTCTCCATCCTGCTGCCCAGGATCATTTCAGATGACATTCTATAATCTGATCTAACCTAGCTCAACATATATGTTCTTTTACATGACAGGTTAAAATAAAGCAGGATTTTGAAACATTTTATAGAGATTAGGAAGGATTTGTTCCATACCCAGTCTACTCTGTCAATATGTCATCTCTCCTTTGAGTTATTTTAACCCTTTCCATTGCTCGTCCCAGGCAGAAATGCATTGTCTGTGGTCAAAATTAAAGAATATGTACATAATTCAGATTAAGTTGCAAAATAAAAGTTCAATTCCATTAAATGGCACAAACATTCATTGAAGCTCTGTCATTTTCCAGGTTTTAAACAAGGCTATGTGAGTAATAATCACAAGTAAAACTCTAGCCCTGCTTTGACAGAGCTAGTGAACTAAGAGAAGAGACAGATACTTTATGGCAGAGATAAGTTAGGGCTTCATTGCATTTATTTCCTCTTCTTCCTAATACAGAGCAAACAGCTAAAATTTAAATTAAGAAACATTCCCAAAATAGTAGTTCCTGTTGTGTCAGCAGATTAAGAATCCAGCTAGTTTTCATGAGGATGTGGGTTCAATCCCTGGCCTTGCTCAGTGGGTTAAGGATCTGGCATTGATGCAAGCTGCAGCTTAGGTCACAGATGTGGCTCAGATCTGTTGTTGCTGTGGCTATGGCATAGGCTGGCAGCTGTAGCTCCGATTTGACCCCTAGCCCAGGAACTTCCATATGCCATAGATGTGGCCCTAAAAAGGAAGGAAAAAAAAAGAAAACTTTTCTTAAATAAAGGGAAATTCTAATATACATATTGTAGGAATATACTATATTCTAAAGAAAACTGTTGCCGCAAAAGTCAACACAAAAATAATTCCAATAATGCCATTTGCAGCAACATGGATGGAATTAGAGACTCATACTGAGTGAAGGAAGTCACAAAGAGAAAGACAAACACCATATGATATCACTTATATCTGGAATCTAATATATGGCACAAATGAACCTTTCCACAGAAAAGAAAATCATGGACTTGGAAATTAGACTTGTGGTTGCCAAGGGGGAGAGGGAGGGAGGGGGATGGACTGGGAGCATGGGATTAATAGATCCAAACTGTTGCCTTTGGAATGGATAGGCAATGAGACCCTGCTGTGTAGCACTGGGAACTATGTCTAGTCACTTATAATGGAACACGATAATGTGAGAAAAAAGAACGTATGCATGTATGTGTAACTGGGTCACCATGCTGTACAGTAGAAAAAATTTATATTGGGGAAATAACTTAAAAAAATTAAAAAATAAAATAATTTTTTTTAAAAAAGCAGCTGAAATGGTACATTCCTATGGACAGTGTAGGAGGGTTCCTTTCACAGATGTGGCTCAGATCTGGTTTTGCTGTTGCTCTGATTTGCCCCCTACCCTGAGAACTTCCATTCACTGTGGGTGCAGTCCCCCCCCAAAAAAAAAGAATTGTATATTCTGCCAAGTAGTAAGAGCTACTGGCAATTTGGCTTTGCAAAGTGCCAGGAAATATGGTGCCAATGTGCTATTTTGAGGAATGTGCTAGATGATTAGAAAATCTTCAGCAAGATGACTGATGGTGAACATTGCTTGTATTTATCTATACAGAGAATTAAGAATTAACCAAAGGATTACAAACATAAAATGCAAATGCACATTTATAAATATCAGAAAATACAGTGACAGTTTTATCTCTTCTTTTCCTACTTGGATGCCTTTTATTTCTTTCTTTTTTTTTTTTTGTCTAATTGCTATGGCTAGGACTTCCAAAACTATGTTGGATAGCAGTGGTGAGAGTGGGTATCCCTGTCTTGTTCCATATTTGAGTGAGAAGGCTTTCAGTTTTTCTCCATTGAGTATTATATTTGCTGTAGGTTTGTCATAAATGGCTTTGATTATGTTCAGGAATGTTTCCTCTATACCCACTTTGGTGAGAGTTTTTATCATAAATGGATGTTGGACTTTGTCACTATGGAGAAAAGTATGGAGGTACCTTAGAAATCTATACATAGAACTACCATATGACCCAGCAATCCCACTCTTGGGCATATATCCAGACAAAACGTTCCTTGAAAAAGACACATGCACCCACTTGTTCATTGCAGCTCTACTCACAATAGTCAAGACATGGAAACAACCCAAAAGTCCACTGACAAACAATTGGATTAGGAAGATGTGGTCTATGTACACAATGGAATTCTACTCAGCCATAAAAAGAATGACATAACGCCATTTGCAGCAACATGGATGGAACTAGAGAGTCTCACACTGAGTGAAATAAGTCAGAAAGAGAAAGATAAATACCATATGATATCACTTATAACTGGAATCTAATATACAGCACAAATGAACATTTCCACAGAAATGAAAATAATAGCCTTGGAGAATAGACTTGTGGCTTCCTGGGGGGAGAGGGAGGGAGTAGGAGGGATCGGGAGCTTGGGGTTAATGGATGCAAAATATTGCTCTTGGAATGGATTTACAATGAGATCCTGCTGAGTAGTATTGAGAACTATGTCTAGATACTTACATCGCAACACAACAATGGGAGGAAAAATTATGTATACATGTATGTGCAACTTGGTCCTCATGCCGTACAGTGGAAAATTTTAAAAAAAATAAATAAAATAAATAAAAATATCGGAAAAAAATAAATATCAGAAAAAAAGAAAGAAAATAGATGATATTGAGAATGTCTTAATGGGCTCTTAAAGAAAATAAATTTTTAGATGCAGTTAAGAGCAAACCACAACTCTAGGTGCTGTATATAAGAGACTTAAACCAAATGATTAGACAGGATAAAAATGAAAAGATAGAAAAGATATAAGGGCAATGACAAACCAAAAAGGAAAGCAGGGGGCATGATCTTGATTCTAAACAAGGTAAATTGAGGCAAAAACACATTAAATTTATCAGAAAAGGGGATTACATTGCTACAAGTAACATACTGTGATATCTGAATAACCCTTTCCCCAAAGATGTCCCTTCCTCATCCTGGGAACCTGTGAATATGTGACTGTATATATATAGTATATATGTGTATTATATATATATATATATATATATATATATATATAATTTGTTTTTTGCCTTTCAGGGCCGTACCTGTGGCATTTGGAGGTTTCCAGACTGGGGTCCAATTGTAGCTACAGCTGCCAGCCTGCACCACAGCCACAGCAACGCAAGATCCGCACCACAACTGCGACCTACATTGCAGCTCACAGCAATGCCAGATCCTCAACCCACTGAGCAAGGCCAGGGATGGAACCTGTGTCCTCATGGATGCTAGTTGGGTTCGCTAACTGCTGAGCCACAACAGAAACTCCTGACCTTTTATTTTTAAGACTTTGCAGATAAGGATAATGAGATGGGAAGATTATCCTGAATTTTCTGGGTGTGTCCAGTGTAATCACGAGGGTTCTTGGAGGAGTGAGGCAGTCGGTACATATTCAGAGAGAGATGTGAGGATGGAGCAGAGGTCAGAGGGGAGATGCTTTGAAGATGGAGAAAGGGGCCATGAGCCAAAAAAGGTGACTATTGGAAGATGAAAAAGGTAAGGACATGGAAAGAGCCTTCAGAAGGAACTAACCCTGCTAGCACTTTGATTTTAGCACCATTAGGTTTATTTGAGACTTTTGACCTTCACATCTGTAAGAAATAAATTGTTTTTTAAGCCACCAGGGCTATGGTAATTTGTTACAGCAGCCAAAGAAAATAAAGATGATAGCAATATATAATAAAGGGCCTACAAGAAGGGCAACTAGCAATCATGAACATTTCATCCACTCAAAAATATATTCACATTTTTAAAAATATGTCTGCTGTAAAGGAGGGGTAAGTTTCTGGTAAATTTCGGCTTGACTTATGTATCTACTGTTGACTTACACAGTTGCTTACTCTGTGCAATGTACAATAATAAATAACATTTATCACTAACAACAGTACTAAAAGATATGGATTATCACCCTTTAGAGTAGAATAAGGTCACATACTGCTGTTCATGAAGGGAAAGTAATTTTTCCCCAACAAAAAGCTAGCAATAAGTAGAGCTAGATTTTTAAACCTTTCTCTGCCTGGCACCAAACTTCATGCTCTC
The DNA here is from genome assembly GCF_016906955.1 of Phacochoerus africanus. Taxonomy (NCBI): domain Eukaryota; kingdom Metazoa; phylum Chordata; class Mammalia; order Artiodactyla; family Suidae; genus Phacochoerus; species Phacochoerus africanus. The sequence continues at coordinate 100,712,916 of NC_062544.1, read as the reverse complement.
CAATATTTTATATTTTAAGAATTTGATTTTTTTTCTATTATGATGCTCACATCCTGAATAAGGACAATGGGGTGGGAGAGGGGGTGAAGGAAAATTAGGACTCATTGACCAGTAAGGGATGTCTTAGGTTCTCTCACACACATATAATTGTATTCATTTACCTAATTCCAAAAGCAGCCTCAACAATAACAAAAGGACTCTGGCTTGAGAGGAATGTCAACCTAAATACAAATCTTTAACTCACAGCTCCTAAAGTCCCCCGAAGTAAATTCAATCTATCACATATTACTATACAACTAGTGAAAGGTGTTAGCTACTCACCTGATGCTTAAATGAGTTTCATCAAGGAAAGAAGAAGGGACTATCCCTCTCAGCTTCCATTCACCTCCACTGTGGAGGAGAAGAGCACATAGAGAGGGCAGGAAGGGACTGCAAGGAGACATGGCTAATGCTCCAGGCTTGGCATACCAGGAACCACAGGGAAAGTGTTTGAGGGACAAATCTCAGAGTTCGTTAGAGCCTCTAGTTTAGGTGCCAAGATTCACCTGGCACAAAAACCCAAGAATACTCACAGTCTGCCTCAGGCAGATCACCAAGTGCAGGGAAGAGGCTCTGCTTTGAACTTGGCTTCTTCCAAGTAACAGGGCTTTTGGAAAGACAGTGACAGCTCCAGGGAGCTCGGCAATGTCAAGGTAGACCAGATGTAGCAGTTAGACCATTGAGCAGCCACCCTCCAAACACAGCTATGTCCTGGATTTCTACACTGGCAACAAAAATTATAATGAATTTAAACTTCTTAAAACTATAAAGCGATGCCCCCAATAGCAAGCTAGAAATTAGTGGAGCTAGAATTTAAATCTGGTTCGGCATAGTTCTTAAGTCTATGGTCTTTCCAATATTCTTCATTTTAAACATTCCTATTTCTTCTTCTATTCTGATACTCACAGGTAAGGACTCTAGGAGAAAGAAAGAAAAGAGAAAGAAGAAAAAGGAAGGGAAGGGAAGAAACAGATATTTTCATAGAGTTTGAAAGAAACTGTATCAGATTCTGGTGCATGAGATGACTAGTGTCACTTCCTGCACACAGATGAAAAGAATAGGCAGGGAAAAATCATCAAATATGTGTAAAGACTCAACATGTCAAAAAAAAGTTAAGTATGAGCAATGAAAATTTTCTTCCAAGGAGTCATCCCTGATTCCACTGCTAAAAAGAAAGTCCTTGAATTGGGGTATAACCAGGAATATATTTTATTAATTCACATAAAAGGAAATGGTTGGGGAATGGAGTGGATGCAAGTTTGAATTCAGTCTCTATCACTAAGTGACTTGTCTTGGACAAAAGATTTAATTTAATTGAACCTCAGTTTGCTCAAATTAAAATAGAATAATAACCCTTGGCATTATTTTTGGTTCTGACTGATATAAGCAGGAATAGACACTTGTTAGAAGGATACCAATAATTAACAGAATGAACAAAGGAGCACAGAAAACAAAATAACATTGTGGACAAGTTAGCAGGAACACTATAGCCTCATGGAGACATCCACAAAGCAGAAAGATTCTAGCAATTTTCAGTAACTTTAAAACTCAGCTGAAGATTTATTGACCCAGGGTTAACTGTGAATGGTATGATTTGGTTCACATTCCCACTATGGCTAGAGCATCTTAATTTACTGTCTAACTGGATAGTATAAGATGGGGAAAAGGTAATTTCCTAAAAGGAAGTCAAAAGCTATTGTCCAAAAAAAGGTGGAATGGATGTTTAGTGGGCCAGGGTCTAGCATACATCCTCATAAGATGGTTAGAAGGAGTTAAAAAGAGATTGTCGGCAGAGCAGTCAATTAATGAAAGCTAAAATAAGACAGGGAAGGACATGGTCCTATGAGTTAGAAGACTTGGCCACCCTGACTCTAAAAGGGCCACAGGACCGTGAGCTTTTGTTTTTAACTAAATGCCTTCTCAGGGACCAGACTCAATTCAGCCATTTTCCTTAAACTGATCTGAAAAGAATCAAAGAATCTGTTTCAGAAATTTCCCCCCTTTTCTCCTAACATATATTTAGCAAGAAAAAAATATCCCCCATCCTTTCCCTTTCTAGGGTTTTGTTTTAATGTCCTCTGAAAAGTAAAAGAAAAGTTGACTGGCAGATGACAATTCTAATTGTGGCTGTATCCTTGGAAACCACAGAAAATTGGCTATTTTAGGCTAATTTGTTATTGTGATTTTCATGACAACAGCCAAGGGTAGATTTTAACTACTGTTGTTACACTAATTCAATTAGAAGATAAAAAATGTTTAAAGCCAAACAACCCTTAGACTCTCTAAGGCTGTTTCTGTTTCTTTATATGCCTCAGTGGTGAGTGTAATAGGAGCCAGGGGATGAAGCCAGTACATACACCACTTGCTTTCCTGGGTTTAGCTGCAAGAAGGACATCTAGACTATTCAGTGAGAGCAAAGTGATTTATGACTAATAATGTGTTCAAGGCCTATGTGGGAGATTCAAGGCCATGGACCCAGGCCTGCCCTGGCCAGTTACCTTTCTTTGGAGGGTGTATATAACTAAAAGAGACCCAATTCCTCTCAAAGTTTAAATTTGGAGTCACTATCAAGTTATTCCAGGCAGGAAATCTGTAACTATTGCCCAATACCAGCTGAAAACCATCTTTCTCAATCTAAGATGGCAATGTGACCAGGGCTGGAGGGGTAGACCCCATATATTCTCAGGGTTCACACTAATTCATCAGCACAGGGAATAGAGGTTAATAACCATCGAATCTCAATTAATTATTCTTCACATTTCTACCTAGCCAGTGGGAAAAGTGGGAAGAAAGAAGAGGAATGAAGTTTTGCTTTTACTGGGAATATATATTATTACCCTCTATGGGAATGAATATGCATATGTACAGCTGAATTACTTTGCTGTATAGCAGAAATTAACACAACATTGTAAATCAAGTATACTTCAATAAAATTAAATATTCAAAAATATATACATCATTACATTATTGCTTCCCAGCTAGTAGTACCTCAAGATAAATTAAAAGCAGGGTCCATTCATCTAGGTTATAAGTTCCAGAAAACACACATTCTTTTTAACACCCCCAAGCATAGGAAGTGTAGACACTTTTCCTAAACCTGGACTGTCTGAAGTTCTCATCCATGAACCTGAGTCTCTAGGGTAGAAGGTAAAAGCACAGGGTCAGTTAGAGATGAATCACCTAGACTACCATATGTAGTTGAAAGTCAAATAGCAAAGCAGCAATTACCTTCTCCAGCAGAGCTCAGCAGTGCACAGAGACTGTGGCCATCGCTCCTGTGGTGTTTTCAGCCATGGTGATGTGGCTCCAGGGGCAACTGCCTGGCATGGCTTGCTAAGCAGTGTATTCCTGTAGGCATATGGGGGCTTCAAAACTTGAAAAGATTATTTTATCCTGAAAAGAGAAGAAATAAAGAGTAGGCAGAGGTGAGACAAAGAAGAGCTAATTTTTGTCATAAGCACTTTGTACTATTTGGATGTTAACATTTCTATACATACAGCTTTAATAATATTCACATTTAGTTATCAAAAAAAGATTTGGGAAACATAAATGTTGGACTAAGTTTCTTTTACACCAACTAACTGTTCATTCCTAAATGCATCCGACAAAATCCTACAAAAGAAACCAAGAGAAACTCCCTTCGTCACGTACCCAAGAAACTGGAGGAGAAAGAAACAAGCATTGCTACCGAATAGTCCCTGGAGTTGTTGGTAAGAGATGCAGAATTTCAAATTGACCTCTTGACTTCCAGGAGGGCTGGAGGATGCTAGAATGGTCTGACCATTTAGCAAGTCATAATTGTCTAAGGGAAAAAGTGTGCAGGAAAATGATGATGACAATGGTCCAAACCATAGGGCTTTATGACTTCTGCTAATTCGTAGTGGTGTTCTGTATGACAAGAGAGGATGGGTAGTTCACTGAGGTTTATAACTTCACTGCCAGAGATTTATAACTTCCCAAATTCTGTGCCTAACAAAGGCAATACCTGAGACATCATGATTGGACCCTTTTATATTTGAGCTACTTCCTGGAATCAGAACTCTCTGAGCTAAGACAAAGCTGGATGTCCTTGAGAAAGGATTCCTCAATAACACAACTTGTACTTACCATGAGACTTCCTCCTTGCCTTCCCCAAAGGGCCTCATGGTCATTAGCCAAACTAAGTGGGCATTGAGTAAAGAGTTTTACCCATATGTAGACACTATGGGAAGTTCAATTTAAATCAAAGCTTTCCCCCTTACCTTGGGGACCCAGAATGTCATCATGACTCATAGGAAATAGTGAGGGCTTTACAGAGGTCAAGTATTAAATAGATTGTGACTTGAGTCTACCTCAGAGTAGTTCTAACTAGTTCTTCATCAATATCAAGTATATTTCCTTGGTTCTCAAGTGTATTTTAGACTATATATCTCCAGCAACTAGGATAATCACAGCTGTAATTTGATCCATGGGAGGAAGGTTAATTTTCTTAGGAAGATGAAAGGTTTTGGAATCCCTTCTGTACCAAAACAGTTAACCAAAAATATAGTGAACCAAAATTCTCTGGGGAAATCTCAAAAGTGCCACTGTTTAAAATTTGAGAGATTTAAAGTGTTGGTCCTTCCCATCTTGCCATTTGACTCACCAATTTGGCTAGTACAAAAGATGGATGAGTCCTTGAGGGTGACAGTTAATGGTCATATGTTTAATTAGGTAAAATTCCTTTTATAGCCAGTTCACTAGACATGATCTGCTTGCTGGAAGAAATATTCTACAGTGGCCAGTATGCTGCTATTAATCTAATTAATTATTTATTTTTATCCCTAAAGGAAGAGACACCAGGATCCACTGCTTTACTCTAGCAGAAAGAGCTATACAATTCTACCTTTCAGACTTAAAATCATTTCAATATTCTGTATCTGTTTTACAATTTAATTTTTAGGGACATGATCTTTGTACCATCTCAAAATGTATCATGCTGGTTCATCATATAAGTGAGACTAGGAAGCTAAAAGTCGCAACTACAGCTAACGCCTTGGAAACACTTGCATGATAGTGCTGAGAAGGTAAACCCCTTACAAACACAGAATGCTTTTAATTTCTGGGGATTCAGTGACCTGGAGAATATCAGCATATACCTTCATAAGGGGGAAAGGCCTGAATCTTGCATTCCCTATGATTACTAGTAAGGAGGCATAGTAGTCTTTAAGGGTTTTACAGGCAACATAGACATATTTGGTTGTGCTCTTCCAATCTATTTACCAGATTATTAAAAAACATTTTCAGCTTTGAGTGAGTTCAAGGGCAAGAGGAATCTTCCAGCTGGTCCAAGTAACAGTGCAAAGAGCTCTGCCACTTGGCTCACAACTCAGCCGAATCCATGATGCTTGAAATCTGGGGTAAGTGGGATGCTGTCTGGAGTTTGTGACAACCCTGATGGGAAAAGCGCATTTCTTAGGATTTGATGGATAAAAATCCTATACATTCTTTACAAAGTAATTATTATTAAAAAAAATACTCTTGCTTCATATTAAACTCCGGGTGATGCTTAATCCATGTGCCACTGCAAACTGAAACAGATGTCACAGGCTGTATATTATCTAAAACCGCCAAGCCATGAAGTCAGATGCACACTCCAGCATACTTTATCAAATGGAAAAGGCGTATGTGGGCTTGGACCAAAGCCGTTCCTGAAGCATGAGAGAGGTGAAAGAGTAGATGGCTCCACACACAGCATGCATTCTCTTGGCACACAATCACCCCTCCATCAACCCACAGTTTTGAACTCTTGGGGAGTCACTTATAACTAGAGCAACTAGAGTTTATCATATAAAAAGGGACATGTTTGAGCTAAAAAGTAGGCCAGGGAGGACAATAGGCCTAAGATGGGACTATTCTAGTCAAATAAATTTGCATTGTCACCCTACCTTAGTGGTTTACAACTGGAGGTAATCTTTCTCCCCAGGAATGTTTGGTGATATTGTTGGTTGTCAAAACTAGAGGGAAGGTATTCTATGGGCATCTAGTGAGTAGAACTCAGGGATGCTGCTAGACATCCTAAAATACACAGAAACATCTCATGACAAAAATGAATTATCCAACTTAGAATACCAATAGTGCTGAGATTAAGAAACTTATTTATAACTACTTAAGAGGAAAAATTAATTTATTGCAAGTTCTACATGACAGGCTTGTACCAGGTGAAAGTGGCATTATAACCACACTCAGAGTGGACTGGATGTGAACAAGTTTAGGAAAGAGCAATATCCCAAGAAGGCAGAAATGTAAGGTTTACAATGTAAGAAGATATACTGGAGCGATGACCCACAGAGATCTGTAAACACAGGGTTCATTCCTTGGAATAAATGTGCTAAGACTGCTGGCAAGAAGATGTGGGGTAAATACAGGTTAATGTACCACATGTAAATGGGCCTCAAGACCTCATTGAAGAAAAGGTCCTTAAATTAACAAGGTCTCCTCTGGGTCTTCCCATTGACCAAGGTCCCCAGTGAAGTTCTATGTGACTATGTGACCATAGAGTCAGGTGATGATTGTACATAGGCTTTCAAAAAATAATCTTTTTCCATTGCTTATATGTACACCACTTTTGGTTGAGCATCTGGTTCACTCTTAATTAATCAACAGCAGGGACCACTTGGAGTCCCAAACATGGTACCTTACTCTAAGAAACTCAGCCACTCTCCTGGTAGCAAGATGATTAAATTGGATCCCTTTATTGGTAACATGGGTGACACTGGTGACATTGGTGACTGGCTCATAGAAGAGCCAGTAATTCATCCTCAATTTCAATAACACCTGTGTTAGATTCAAGCTTTCTTTATCTGCTAAACATGCTTCTGTTGGCATGATTCAAAAGTCTTATAACATCAACAAGGAATTATGTACAATGATGTTATCAATTCAAAACATAATGAAACAAATAGAAAAACAACTGATGTCCCTGGGATTTAATTTAATTACACGTACCCCATCTTCTGGAAAAACCTTGCATCATACAATATCGCCTGCTGAAAAGTCAGCTGCAATACCAGCTAGGAAGTAATGCCTTGCAATTTCGGGGCAGTGCCCTAGAGGAAATGGTATATATTCTGAACTAAAGATAAACATATGGTGATTTTTTTATAAAGCCAGAATAAACAGGTCCATGAACCAGAGATTACAAGAAAAAATGTCAATTCAAAATATTACATTTAATATTTTATCTATGTATTTTTGTTGTCCACAAGCTGATTTAACCTCTTGCTCAAATAATGTTATATTTGATTATTTTTTATTGTACTTATCATACATAATAATGTATCCTATGCCATTCTACAACTGATTTTCTATAGGCACTATATCATACTTCGCTTTGTCTTACCAACACTTAGTGGAGATTGCAGACACTCAGTAAATATTTATTTAATAAATGCATGAATAAAAAAAGCTAAGTCAATAAATAATAAATAAAGTCAAATCAGATATTCCCCTTTTTTTAAAATGACTTCATAGGAAATTTGTCTTCATTTGTAAATGTTCTTACCCAAGCCAGAAGCATTACTAAGTCAAGGATATAGTCACTTGTATTCATTGATTTTACTGCCCAGTTTTAGAGAAACAATTGAAAAATAGCAATGCACCGTGAGGGCTTTTATCATATCACCTTTTCAATGTGATTTGCTGTTGCATAAAAATATAAATAATTTTGGTATAATCAGAATATCAGTGATTGTACAACTATATGACCTAGTGCAGTTAGAATGAAATTTACCACATCTGAAGCTACATTGTTTATCTATCTATCTAGCCATCCATCCATCCACCCATCCATCCATCTTGCTGTCTATGTATCACCCTTCTATCTATCTGTCGTTTTAGGTAGTGACCAGCACAGGGCAAGCAGGCAATAATCGCATAATATTACTTCCAAACACATTCTTCTGTGACACTTAAGTCACCCTTTACTTCCTCTATGACCTCTCTTCCTTCAAAGAATCCCATTATCACTGCAGCTTGACATGATTGGCAAATCAGAATAGTGGAAATGGACACTACCTAACCTTTAGCTGAGCAGAATTTCAAGTAAAAGAGACTCAAAACTTGGATATTCCTCTGCTCCAAAATTATTTTCAGTGAGACACTCCGAACACATTTGAGGTAAGATCAAATTTTAATGGATACCTCTGAAAGAACAGGAGTTCTTCAGTAATCACAGTGAAAGATGAAAGAGGAATCAAACACATGGATGCCAAGCAAATTAATAGACAATATTTAGCACCCTGATGGGTTACTTAACTTTTAATGTACAGTAAACCAGCCCCAAACTGAGTGGCTCAAAAATATAAGGTTTTATTTAGCTCGCACTTCTACAGGTCAGCAGTTTGGGCTGGGTCTAATCTGAATGGTTCCCCTGGTGTTAATTCCTCTGCAATCCCGTGCCAGATTGACTGGTTACTAGCTGCCCTAGGATGCCCTCAGCAGGGTGCCTTGGGAGTCCCTCAGCAGACTAGCTCTGACTTGTTCACATGGCAACTAGAAAGAGTTCCAAGAGAGCTATTACAAGTATGCAAAGTCCCTTTACACCTAAGTTACAAAATCACTTTCCTGCATTCTGTTGGTCAAAACAAGTCACATAGTCAGTTTGGGCTGAAGAGGAGGAAAAATACATTTCATACTTTGATTGGAGGAGCTGTAAAGTTATGAGGTGAACTGCAAGGATGTAGGCAGGGATGGAGGACTCTGATTATTTTTGCAATCTATTGCCACAGAATTCAGAGAGAAAGCTGACTGATTTACAGAGCATGCTGGTCCATCTATGCCTAGTGACATAAAGTCACATTGTGATGAATTCATAGGTAATAGAGTTCTCTGGCAGTCCAGGAGTTAGGATTCTGTGCATCCACCACTGTGGCCTGAGTTCTACCCCTGGTCTGGCAACTGAGATATCACATCTAGTTGCTGCACCAAAAAAAAAAAAAAAAAAGGAAGAAAAGAAGAGAAAAAGGTTAATGGGTAGAATCAGGACTTTAGAGTAAAAAGCAAAGAAGAGTCCAATGAGGCAAGATGATTGATCTTGGACAAGACACTTAACCTCCTAGAGCTTCCATGTCCTCATAGTTAAATGGGGATAATGATAATATTTAACTCACAGAGTTACTAAGGAGGTCAGGTAAGTTAACTTAAGAGAAAGTACTTGAAATATGTTAAACATCAAGTCAAATATTAGCACAAGCAGTGAAGTGTGTGAGTTAAGTAGAACACTGGCCCTGGAGCCAGACTGTCTAGAATGAAATGTTGGGCACAGCACTGATTAGCTTCTTACCATTAGGCTAGGTCTTATGCTCTCTGGGACTTATTTTCCTCATCTGTAATTGATAATTATTATAATTTTTACTGTTGGAATTGTCAGTGAGGCACTCTGCTAAAATGTGAGAACAAGGAATGCTAAGACTTGGTATAACACTTGACATATTTCTCTTATAAACCAAAGGCATTATGCAGATTTTAGGCAGGTCACTGAGACTTTGTTTCCTTATGTGTTAATAGGAATGTTTCAACTTCACTTCTTGTGGATCTATAGTGAGAAGTAATTAACACATGGTAGTTACAGATGTTGAGTGATGGCAACAAGCTCCTTTAGGTAAAGGTCTAAGAAAAGACTGTTCATAGAAACATAGCCTACTCCAGGGGGACTCTTTTGCCACCAATTTAAGAGGCTCCCAATTTCTGAAAACTCTCAGTGATAAGAATAGAGCTTTAGTCTGGATGCACCCTCACCATTTTAATAAAGGCAGTAAATGAAAATGGGAGAAGTCTGGCTTTAAGAGTCTGATGGAGCTGGATTCAAACTCTCAATCTTACCTGGCTCTATGTGCCTTCTGCCACATGCTAAAAACTCCCAGATCTTGAATTTCTTCATTTGAAAAATGAGTTCTGGGACCCTGGGTATTAATTCAGTCTCTCTAACTGGTCCCACCTTTCCTGATACTTATATCCTAGCTTCTTAAGCAGGTCCTAGGACTGAAAATTTTATAGGTTTTCAACTGGCAGGTTGAACTCCTTGATTAAAAACATGCCATCACAATTTACCAAATATCAACCTCTCAGCCAAATGACACAGCTCTTGCAGTGAGGGCCCTTCTGACACATCATTTTTGTGGTTCATGAGAGAGAAGACAGATGCCACTGCTGATGTGACTGAAGCCCCATGGAGATATTAATTACTGAACTTCATTAGGTCTCCACCCAACCTGAGCTACTTGCCAGTGTGTTAGTCTCAAGGGCCATTTTCTGTTAACTTATGACTTAATCAAATATTCTATCTCCTTCAGCCCTTAACACCTCCTATCCCATTCAAAACCTACTTCTCATGGCTCCTACAACAGAGGCCTATGACTCAACTTTCCTAACAAGTTTAAAAGTCACGAGAGACATCAGACAGACCTAAGGGGCTACAGCAGCCCCTGACACACCTTTCCTTTCATTGCTGTGTTTTCCCAGACTGGAGGGAAAACAGGGCTGCTGAGGAATATCCCTCTAAAACTCTATCCCCTTCTCTATAGCATAAAATCTTGTTTCAGAGTTCTGCTATTATTTTCTGCCTGTAGACAGGGGTTCAAAAAAAAAAAAACAGATTCAGAATCAGAATTATCTATATTTGGAAAAAAACTGGGTAAGATGACATTACACAATTATTTACTTCTATTCAAAGAGCTCTATGATAACGATAACATTTTATGAATAATAAAGAAAAAAAGAAGTTCCAACGGGGTAGATTATGGGGCAAACTCTGTAAGTGCAGTATTAAGGGGAAGCAATAAATCTAGTACTGTCTAATTGTCATTATCTCTTTAGAAGAAGCTTCAGGTCCAATCTCCTTTGCACAGGCTCTTGATTCCGTGCTCCTAACTGTCCACATTTGCTTTTCTCAATAATTATATTAAATTAGATAAATTAGAGTCTAACCACAACTAATTTTGCATAATATCCCAGTCCATTTGTGCAATCTCTAAAAGCCTCTAAGCTATTTCTCTAGGCAGTAGGGTAGCTAATTATTTACCCTCCCAGCAGCCTCCAAGGCACTTCTGATCCTATGTTTAGGACACAGAATGATCCCATTCGATTAGGAGAAAAAAAAATACCCACAGCTTTCCTAAGATAACATGAAAATTCCATCTATCCAAGGGGACTAAGTAACTTACTCTCTGCAGATTCCTTTGGATCCTTAGATAATGCACAGAGAGGCACAGGCACGTGATCATTATGGCCCAGATTTCCTCATTTAGGAAATCAATTCTTAGACATTGGGGATATGCAAATTCAATTAGTCCTGAGCTGCAGAATGATAATCATGCACTGAAATCTATATTAGCATATCCACGTGGATCAGGCTGCTCCCTCCCACCCCTCAGGGTCCTCTGCCACCTGTTGAATTAATTTGGTCTTATCCCTTGACATCCATCCACTTCTGCATCTGATAGGGGCAGACTAACTTAACCTATTGTCAGAGGAAACTGCCAAGTTACAAGAGAGTCATATCTCAGCAGAATACTACAGAGAAGATGCAAAAACTGGAACAAATGCTTACCCAATCATTCACCAGGTACCCTGAACAATGCACCTTGGCAAACAAGGACCATTGAAATCTAATTAAGAAGTTTCTCTCTGGACCCCTGGGGAGCTGCACAATGACAGGAGAACAGTGCTTAACTGGCATGGTGCTCGCTAAGCAAGGGCTTTCTTCAATTCTTTCTCATTATTCTTTTTAAATATTTCCCAACCACAGGGAAATTCTGTTGTCATGATTCTAGAGAGGCAGAAATAAATTTCATTCTCAATCTGATTTTAATCAACACACAGAGGAAAACATCTTGCATTGTTTTCATCACTCTCTCTCTCTCTGACTCAAAATCTTCCAAAGGTTTGAAACACTTGTTATGTACAAAAAAAAAGGATAGATAGATAGACAGACAGACAGACAGACATGCAACATAACATTTCCTGCCCCAAAGAGTTATCACATGACATACTGTTTTGACTCATTTTTGAAAAAAAAAAATTTAGTTGCCTAATATTTACTTCCAAATGAAGTATCTCTTTGCTTCTCTGAGAAACAAGTTCCCTGCTCATCACCCTCTTCCCTGGCTCCCCACCTGTAAGGCTCCTCCCTTGACCAATGATGAGCCCCACATAAATAGCTACTTCTGTATTTCAAGTGCTGAATAGTAATAAGAACAGGAGTTCTGTGTTTCCCATATGGATGGAGAATCTCTATGAACTCCCATTGCTATTTAATATTGAACTTAGCCATACCCTATCTAGAAATCTTCTACAACATCATAGCTCTTAGCATAGCATTTTACTGTTGACCAGTTATGTTACAGAGCTACTCACTAAACTGTGAGCTTCTTGAAGTAAGTTGTAAGTTTCTTACTGATCTTTGTATCTCACAAGGGTTGGACATATAAATGGACCTTATTTCTAGAATGAAGGAAGCTGAATGTTCACTTGATAAAAATAAATATATTGTCCATGACCATAATCATCTTAGCCGGTTTCTATATAAATAAATAGCCCTATATTATATTGTAGCACTATAATGTTTTCTGGAGCTATAAACAAATATAACTTTAACATCATCAACATTTGAGATATCAGAAGAGAATATGAAAACTTCATTTAGGTTGATTTCAGAGAAGAAATAACATTTCTGGCTTCTTCTAACCTATCCCTTGGTTTTTCTGTCTTATATTCACACTAATGTCTTCATTCAAGTATTAAACTATTATTTTGCCTTTTCTACCCCAATCCTGTCAGGACTGATTTCCTTTTCTCCTTTCTTCCAATATAGCCTTAGTTCTCCCAGCTATAGCCTCCACTCCCACAGTGGGTTTCTATCCACCATGTTTTTTTGTTTGTTTGTTTTTTGGTAACACCTGCAGCATGCAAAAGTTCCCAGGACAGGGATAAAACCCATGCCACAGCAGTGACAACAGCTGATCCTTAACCACAAGGCCACCAGGGAATTCTTGCACTCTAACATTTGAAGTCATCAATGGATCGGCTTGCTTGGGTTCAAGCCATGATCTACAACTCCCCAGAGTATTATATGAGTAAGTTACATCACTTTCCAAACTGCAGTTTCCTCATCTAATGTGGAGGGGTTATATAAATATACTTATACCATAAACTTAAGTAATAAGAGTTCCTGGCATATATTATGTGCTCAATAAATAATCAACATTAAATATTCTACTATGGTACAATAAGCTTACCATGGAGGGAGATTAAAATAAGATTGGATGGTTTGGAAGGTGTCCCAAAGAAAGTGGCATAAATTAAATACTGAAAGCCCTGTGGCAAGTGATGAGAGTAAGTGGTTGTATGGCAAACTGTATGAAATGGATTACATAGGCTGGATGCATGTGCACCTAAATACTGCCAGGTGATGGGACCACATCACAGAAAGCTTTGTGTACTGGAAGATTTTGATTGTATAGTGTGCAGTATGATTTAGGATGATAACTGGCTAGTATATACAGTAATATTTTTAAAATACTAGACCTTAACCTGATCAATGGAGTAGATCCTAATTGACATAGTTTTAAAACAAAATAGAATAAATTGGAAAAAAAGGGAAGTATAGACCATCTAGATCTTGATGCAAATAAAGTGTGAAAAAAATAAATAGAATGGAATAGACTATATCAAACTGGGTCACATACTATAAGCTTAAGTATCATTCTGTGAATTTTGTTTCAGTATGTACATTAAAAGTATGCATGTGTATATGTTGGTGGTTCATTAAAATATAAAATGTATTTCTTAATATAGATCAATCATAGTGAATGGAAAAGAGAATAGAGAGAGACAGTGCCTACGATCTCAGAATCTGGAAAAAGTGGCTATATATATTTTTAATTAAATGAGATGAAACATTTTACTTTGATTTCTTTCCAGGCCAGCACCAGCTTTAAAGTGCTGGAATTTGCAATTCTATTCAACATCAATCAATATTCCCCAAGAAATTAAACTTTAGCCCACATATAAATGTGCTTTTCCCCAAGATGCTTACAAAAGCATTGTTCCTCCATAGCTAAAATATTTAGAGAATACGACCCAGGAAGGCGAAGCCTCAGATCCTGAACCCGGCTCCCAACCCGCAAGCCATGTGAACTTGGGCAGCACAGTCAGCCTATCTGGACTTCAAGGAGGAGACTGAACTGTGTGATCTGTTAGGTCCCTTCCAATCCAACAGGTGATTTTTCTAGGCCAGTTTATTCATGAATGCAAAATATATTTTTACGAGAGCTCAGATTAGAACTCAGGGCTTTGGGTTGCTCGTCCATGGCATCCATCAAGCTAAGCAGCCATTACCATACAGCATGCAAAGACTTATAAATGTATGGATAATTTATCCCAACAAGGGTGCCCAGGGGAGTGACTGAAGCCTCTAATCTCTGCTTGCAATTTCTTGCATGTAATGTATTTTATTATGTCTCTGACACCCCACTGGATAATAACTTTCTAGAAAGTGGGAGAATTCCTTTTTCTTTGACTATTCATTCACAGTATATAACACAATGGTGTATTTATAGTAGAAGTATATATAACTATCTATTACATAAAACAGTGTGGTTTACTTTTAGCTCTAAACATCCAGACAATGGAGGAGCTGGATTTTAAAGACTCTGGAAGGGATTTGAGAAAACCAAGGCATCGAAGATTTAAGGGAGTCAAGATGCCAGAGGAAGGAAACCACATTGATGAAAACCTAAAGTTCTGTTCATTGTTTCCCCAAGGAACTCCCTTCAGTGATTTCTACTTAGGGACAGAATACGATTCTAAGTCCAGAAGAGAATTGCAGCTAAATGACTGAGACAGTATGTCCAGGTTTCAGTAGTCTCAAAAAATTGAGAACATTATTGAAAATATAGAGTTCAAGGCCCGGTAAGGAGGAGCAGTCTTTCTCCATTTCCAGATTTCTAGTCAGAGAATTTATTGTTTGATGCCTCAAGAGTAAGGAAAATTGAAAAGAGACCAGTACTTACTAAGAACGAAACCTTAGATTAGTTCTTATTAAAACCTCTAAACAGACTAGCAATGCAAGGGAAGGGACTTCATTAATATGAAAAAAGTTGAAGGTGTTTACCAAAAAACAAACAACAAAAAAAAAGCTGACATATAGAAAACACACTTAAAGGTAAAATACCTAGGAATTTCCTTCTGATCCATAATGAAACAAAAATGTCCTCTCTAAATACCCCTATTCAATATTGTACTGAATGTCCTAGCCAATACTGAAGGCAAAACATATATACACACATATATGTATATTTACATATATACACATAATGCTTACAATTATAATACATACACATATACATAAGTCTGTGAATGAATTGAAAAGGAAAAAAACTGTCCCTTTCACACCACACGGTTATACACATAAAACATGTTTAAATACATAGAGAAATTTGGGAATATGGAAGTGCATTTAACAAGCTCAGTGTTTTCAAAGTCAACATAAAATGCATATTTTTATCTACTAGTGATAGAAAATACAAAATGAAAATCTTGGGTGTTCCTACTGTGGTAGGTACAGTGGCCTGTAGCATATGGTTAAGAATCCAGTGTTGTCTCTGAGGCAGTGTAGGTTCAATCCCCTGTCTGGCCAGTGGGTTAAGGATCTGGCATTACCACAGCTGTGGTATAGCTCACAGCTGCAGATTGGCTTTGATCCCTGGCCCAGGAACTTCCAAGTGCCACTGATGTGGCTTAAAAAGAGAATATAAATAAAATGAAAATCTTAAGTAAGCTAGACAGAGAAAGACAAATACATGGTATTGCTTATATGCAGAATCTAAAAAAAAAAAAAAGATACAAAGGAACTTACTTATAAAACAAAAAGACTCACCAAGGTAGAAAACAAGCTCATGATTACCAAAGAGGAAAAGGTTGGGGGGCAAGATAAAATTATGAGGTTGGTATTAACACATAAACGCTACTATATATAAAATAGATAAACAGCAATTGAAACAAACACAACATTGTAAATCAACTATAGTCCAATTTAAAAAAAAAAGTGAAAGCTATATAAAAAAAAGAAAAATCTTATGATACTGACCTTAAAAATAGCAAATACCTATAAACTCAATCTATAAAAATACATGCAATATCCCTACAGAGAAAATTAAAAAACACTTTTATGATGTCTTTTTTAAAAAATGAAGAACTATGCCATGTTCATAGAAAAGAAGGAAAAATATTTAAATGTGAAAACTCACCAAATTGACCTATAGATCTGATGCAATCCTAATCAATATTTCAGTATATGTTTGCATAAATTTACAAGCTGATTCTAAAATTTCTAAGAAAATACAAAGGGCCAAAAACAGCCAAGACAATTTTGGAGTGGAGGAACAAATGCAGAATACCACCAGACATCATGTCTTATTATTAAGTCTTATAGAAAAGCAAAATTTACCAATCCAAAGTATGTCTCATTGGCATATTAATTATTTCAAGCTGGTTATTTTCTAAGAAATAGCAAAAATGGGGAAAATCTGAAAACCAAATAGAAATTACTCTTGTGTAAGAAATATTTTCATTTACAAAAGAAACCTCTATTTGCAAGGGGGTTTCCCTCTAGGTACCTGGAAGAGTTGGAGGAACCAAATCTCTAGAAACTCTCTGAATGGGGAAATATTGACTCCAATTTGCATAACAACTTTTTCCTTGTTTATTGTGTTTTCCTGGTCACCTCCCATAATTGACTCTTCCCACCCTCAACTTCCTCTTCTGACTTTAGTTGAAGATAGGATTCAAGACGAAGACTTTGGCCATTCTGGCGAGTTATTCAGTTCTCCTGGGTCTCTCTCACGTATACATTATGAACTGGAGATTGGCACTTGCCATCTGTCTCTACATGGATTGAAACATGAGCCACTCCAGCTACTGACCATCCACACCCTCTGAAAGGAGCTCAGGGTGGTGATCAGGAGTGAGGCACTCTTAGCTCTGGGAAAACTGGCAGAACAGGTCTTCAGATAGTTAGATATTTTCAGAAGAATATTTTATGCGCCCAATTCTTACATCTCCTTGTATACAGAAAAGCACTAAAATCCTTCATGGTGACATCTGCTCCTTATTTCTAGCAGCAACGTTCTGCAAAATGTGTACTTGGTTGCATGTACCTCCCCCCTTCGCCAAAATCACATACATACTGACATTACCTGCTAAGTCTTTAGAGCAGTTTCTCAGCGCTGTCTGAAATGCTACCTCCCAGGCTATAGCCTCATTTTGCCCCAAATAAAACTTAACTCATGACTCTCACATTGTGCATTTTTTTAAAGTCAACAATATGTTATTAAAATTTGTTTGATTTTCTCTGGTTGATCTGTGTCATGTCAATTTAATTCTTAGGCCAGCCAGAAAAATATAGAAGGGGAGAGGAAAATGTCTTCTGCCCCAACAATTCCAATAATTAAGATTGAAGACTGGCATTTCTGTGATGGCTCAGTGGTAATGAACCTGACTAGTATCCATGCGGACTTGGGTTCAATTCCTGGCCTCACTCAGTGGGTTAAGGATCTGGCATTGCCATGAGCTGTGGTATAGGTTGCAGACACAGCTCAGATCTCATGTTGCTATGGCTGTGGAGTAAGCCAGCAGCTGCAGCTCTTATTTGACCCCTAGCCTGGGAATTTCCATATGCCGTGGGTACAGCCCTTAAAAAAAAAAAAAAAAAAGATTGAAAACTAACACAACATTGGAAATTAACTATACTTCAATATAAAAAAAAAAGATTGAATGCCTGTAGCATATGTTTAAGCAAAAAGCTGAGAAGAACAAAATATAGAGTACTGACCTGGACCATTCACATATGGTCACTTGATTTATGAGAAAGCCACCCAGCAAGGCAGTGAGAGAAAAATACACATCAAACATAGGACACAAATCCAGGTAATAATTACACCTACAGATCATAACACAAAAGGAAAAAAACTACAATAAAAATGAATGAGAGTATCTAACTGTTTAAAAGTACATGTAAAAGTGCTCACTTTACCTATGCCAAAGGGAATGAAACAAGTAAGGAAGGCTTTATGTGAGACTATGATAAAAAGAGGTCAGGACAGTGGCAGTAGGGGATAGAGACTGGACACAACCCTGCTGAAACAAAAGGCTGGAGAGTTTCTAAGCATGGGAGAGAGCAGTGGAAAAATACTGGAGGATTTGAGGAGGGAGGTTGGTCAAGGTGATTAGAGTATCTGTGTCTGTTAATTGGTGCTTATCCGGTTAAGGCTCCTACCCTCCCAAAGAGACCAGGAGACAGGGGCCCTATCTTCTACTTTTTAAAAATTTTATTGGGGTATAGTTGATTTACAGTGTGGTATTAAGTTTCAGGTGTATAGCAAAGTGAATCAGTTATGGATATACACACATCCACTCTTTCTTCCGAATATAGGTTATTATATAGAACATTGAGTAAACCTCCCTGTGCTATACAAGAGGTCCACGTTGGTTACCTATTTTATTTTTATTTTTATTTTTTTTATTTTACCACTGTATAGCAAGGGGGTCAGGTTATCCTTACATGTATACATTACAATTACATTTTTTCCCCCACCCTTTCTTCTGTTGCAACATGAGTATCTAGACAAAGTTCTCACTGCTACTTCAGCAGGATCTCCTTGTAAATCTATTCTAAGTTGTGTCTGATAAGCCCAAGCTCCGATCCCTCCCACTCCCTCCCCCCACCCATCAGGCAGCCACAAGTCTATTCTCCAAGTCCATGATTTCTGTGCTGAGGAGATGTTCATTTGTGCTGGATATTAGATTCCAGTTATGAGTGATATCATATGGTATTTGTCTTTGTCTTTCTGGCTCATTTCACTCAGTATGAGATTCTCTAGCTCCATCCATGTTGCTGCAAATGGCATTATGTCATTCTTTTTTATGGCTGAGTAGTATTCCATGGTGTATATATACCACCTCTTCCGAATCCAATCATCTGTCGATGGACATTTGGGTTGTTTCCATGTCCTGGCTATTGTGAATAGGCTGCAATGAACATGCGGGTGCATGTGTCTCTTTTAAGTAGAGTTTTGTCTGGATAGATGCCCAAGAGTGGGATTGTGGGGTCATATGGAAGTTCTATGCATAGATTTCTAAGGTATCTCCAAACTGTTCTCCATAGTGGCTGTACCAGTTTACATTCCCACCAACAGTGTAGGAAGGTTCCCTTTTCTCCACACCCCCTCCAGCACTTGTTATTTGTGGATTTATTAATCATGGCCATTCTGACAGGTGTGAGGTGGTATCTCATGGTAGTTTTGATTTGCATTTCTCTTATAATCAGCGATGTTGAGCATTTTCTCATGTGTTTGTTGGCCATCTGTGTATCTTCTTTGGAGAAATGTCTATTCAGGTCTTTTGCCCATTTTTCCATTGATTGATTGGCTTTTTTGCGGTTGGGTTGTATAAGTTGTTTAGATATTCTAGAGATTAAGCCCTTGTCGGTTGCATCATTTGAAACTATTTTCTCCCATTCTGTAAGTTGTCTTTTTGTTTTCTTTTTGGTTTCCTTTGCTGTGCAAAAGCTTTTCAGTTTGATGAAGTCCCATGGGTTTATTTTTGCTCTAATTTCTATTGCTTTGGGAGACTGACCTGAGAAAATACTCATGATGTTGATGTCAGAGAATATTTTGCCTATGTTTTCTTCTAGGAGTTTGATGGTGTCCTGTTGTATATTTAAGTCTTTCAGCCATTTGGAGTTTATTTTGGTGCATGGTGTGAGGGTGTGTTCTAGTTTCATTGCTTTGCATGCAGCTGTCCAGGTTTCCCAGCAATGCTTGCTGAATAGACTTTCTTTTTCCCATTTGATGTTCTTGCCTCCCTTGTCAAAGATTAATTGACCATAGGTGTCAGGGTTTATTTCCAGATTCTCTATTCTGTTCCACTGGTCTGTCTGTCTGTTTTGATACCAGTACCACACTGTTTTGATGACTGTGGCTTTGTAGTATTTCTTGAAGTACTGGGAGAGTTATGCCTCCTGCTTGGTTTTTGTTTCTCAGGATTGCTTTGGCGATTCTGGGTCTTTTGTGGTTCCATATAAATGTTTGGATTGTTTGTTCTAGTTCTGTGAAAAATGTCATGGGTAATTTGATAGGGATTGCATTGAATCTGTAGATTACTTTGGGTAGTATGGCCATTTTTACAATATTGATTTTCCCAATCCAGGAACATGGAATATCTTTCCATTTCTTTATATCTTCTTTGATTTCTTTGATTAAAGTTTTATAGTTCTCAGCATATAGGTCCTTTACCTCCTTGGTCAGGTGTATTCCGAGGTATTTGATTTTGTGAGGTGCAATTTTAAAAGGTATCGTGTTTTTGTATTCCTTTTCTAATAGTTCATTGCTGGTATACAGAAATGCAACTGACTTCTGAATGTTAATCTTATATCCTGATACTTTGTTGAATGTATGAATCAGTTCAAGTAGTTTTGGGGTTGAGTCCTTCGGGTTTTCTATGTATAGTATCATGTCATCTGCATACAGTGACAGTTTGATCTCTTCTCTTCCTATATGGATGCCTTTTATTTCTTTGGTTTGTCTAATTGCTGTGGCTAGGACTTCCACAACTATGTTGAAGAGCAGTGGTGAGAGTGGGCATCCCTGTCTTGTTCCAGATTTGAGTGAGAAGGCTTTCAGTTTTTCCCCATTGAGGATTATATTTGCTGTGGGTTTAATCATAAATGGCTTTGATTATAGTTCAGGAACGTTCCCTCTATACCCAGTTTGGCGAGGGTCTTGATCATGAATGGATGTTGGACTTTGTCAAATGCTTTTTCTGCATCTATTGAGATGATCATATGATTTTTGACTTTTCTTTTGTTAATGTGGTGTATGATGCTGATTGATTTGTGTATGTTGAACCATCCTTGTGAACCTGGGATGAACCCAACCTGGTCATGGTGTATAATTTTTTTGGTATGATGTTGGATTCGGTTGGCTAAGATTTTGTTGAGAATTTTTGCATCTATATTCATCAATGATATTGGGCGATAGTTTTCTTTTTTGGTGGTATCTCTGTCTGGTTTTGGAATGAGGGTGATGGTGGCATCATAGAATGTCTTTGGGAGTATTCCTTCTTCTTCAACCTTTTGAAAGAGTTTAAGGAGGATGGGCACCAGTTCCTCTTTATATGTTTGATAGAATTCACCTGTGAAGCCATCTGGTCCTGTTCCCTGTACTTTTATTTGTAGGGAGTGATTTTTGACCTCTTCATTCATTTCTAGTGATCGGTCTGTTCAGAGTTGGTCTGTTTCTCTTTGATTCAGTTTTGGCAGGCTGTAAGATTCTAGAAAATTGTCCATTTCTTCCAGATTGTCCAACTTGTTGCCATATAGTTGTTCATAGTATTCTCTTGTTTTTTTGTATTTCTGCTTACGTGTGATTTCTCCTCTTTTTCATTTATAATTTTGTTATTTGGGTTCTTTCTCTCCTCTTTTTAGTGAGTCTGGCCGGGGTTTGTCAATTTGTTTACCTTTTCAAAGACCCAGCTCTTGGTTTTATTATTTTTCTATTGTTTTTTGAGTCTCTATTTTATTGATTTCTTCTTTGATCTTTATAATTTCCTTCCTTCGGCTGACTTTAGGACTTTTTTGTTCTTCTTTTCTAATTATTGGTGGAGGGTTAAGTTGTCCATTTGGGATCTTTCTTCTTTTTTGAGAAAGCCTGTATTGCTATAAATTTCCCTCTGAGCACTGCTTTCGCAGCATCCCATAGATTTTGAGGGTTGTGTCTCATTTCATTTGTTTCAAGGTAGTTTTTATTTAATTTCCTTTGATTTCCTCATTGACCCATTGGTATTTTAGTAGCATGTTGTTTAGTCCTCTGTAGTGGTATTTTTCTCTTATTCCTTTCCCATGGTTGATTCTAATTTCATGGCATTGTGGTCCGAAAGATACTTGAGATATTTCTATGCTCCTAATTTATTGAGATTAGCTTTGTGTCCCAATATTGGTCATTCTCTTGAGATGTTCCATGAGCATTTAGAAGAATGTGTATTCTGCTTTTTTTGGATTAGTGTCCTGAAGATATCATGAAGTCTCCTTTTCTATTGTTCCTTTAGGATCTCTGTTGCTTTATTGGTTTTCTGTCTAGAGGATCTGTCCATTGATGTGAGGGGGGTATTAGGTCTCCTACTTGATTGTATTCTCATCATATCTCCCTTTATGTCTGTTATATTTGTTGTATGTATCTGGGTGCTCCTGTATTTGGGGCATATATGTTGACGATAGTAACATCCTCTCCTTGGATGGATCCCTTAATCCTTAAGTAGTGTCCTTCTTTGTCTTTCTTTTCTATGTTTTTGTTTTAAAGTCTATTTTGTCTGATATGAGTGTTTGCGACTCCTGCTTTTCTGTCTGTCTGTCTATTGGCTGAAATATTTTTCCCCACCTTTCACTTTCAATCTAATGTATCTTTGTCCTAAGTTATTTTCTTGTAGGCAGCAATATGAAGGTTTTTTGCCTTTTTATCCACTCAGCCCATCTGTGTCTTTTGATTGGGGCTTTCATCCATGCATTTAAGGTGATATTGATAGATGTATTTATGCCATTTGAACCTCGTGTTCCAGTTGATTCTATGGTTCTCCATTCTTCCTTTCTTTTTTTTTTTTTTTTTGGTTGGATGGTCTCCTGTTATATCTGCTTGATTGTATTTTTTTTCATTTTTGCAATTCAATATTTGGTTTTGGCTTGTTTTGCCCTGTTTTTTAAGTATGCTAACCCCTTCCCTATTGTGTGTTTTAGCCTGATGGTCCTGTAAGTTCAAACACTCATTACTATTTAAAATTAAGAAGAGAAACATACAACAAACAAACAAAAAGGGTTATTTATTTCCTAACATCCCTTGCCCACATTTTATTGTTTGGATGACTTTTTATTTTTTTCTTTTAATTTTATTTGTGTTTGAGCTGTTCGTAATTAAATCTGTTGCTGCTTATTTGAGTGACTGCTCTCTGATTGCGGTTTCTCTCAGTCTAGTTCTTCCTTTCTTCTTTTTTTTTTTTCCTTTTCTTTTCTTTTTTCTTCTCCTTTCTTCTTTTCTTTTTTCTTCTTTTTTGGTTTCTTTTTAGAGAAGCCCTTTCAATATTTTCCTTTAACCTGGGTTTTGTGTTGCAGTATTCTTTAAGTTTTTTGTTGTTTGAAAATTTTTATTTCCCCTTCTATTAAAAAATGAATTTTCTTGCTGGATAGAGTATTCTAGGTTGCATATTTTTTCCTTTTACACTTTAAATATCTCTTGCCATTCCCCTCCTGGCCTGTAAGTTTTCTGTGAGAAGTCAGCTGATAATCTTATGGGGGTTCCCTTGTAGGTACCATTCTGTTTTTCTCTTGCTGCTTTAGGATCCTCTCTTTACTCTATCACATTTTGCCATTTTATTATTATGATATGTCTCTGCTGTGGGTTTTTATTTGGGTTCAGTTTGTTTGGGGCCCTCTTGTGCTTCTTGTATCTTGAACCCAGCTCCTTTAATTTGGGAAGTTTCCCAGCGATATTTCTTCATATATATTTCCATTCCTCTCCATCTTATCTTTTTCTACTCCTTCTTCTGGAATTCCTATTATGTCGTAGATTGGCCCACTTTATATTATCCCATAGTCTCTTTTATTTGCTTTCCAGTTTTTTTGATTCAGTTTTCTGTCGTTGACCGGATTGAGTGATTTCCATATTTCTATTTTCCATATCACTGATTCGTCTTTCTGCATTATTCATTCTGGTTTTTACTGCGCCCTTAGTTCAGTTTGTATCTCTGCAAATGAATGTTCTAGTTTTTTCTTGGGCTCCTCCTTCTATTTTCTAGTTTCCTTTCTGAGGGTATCTGCATTACTGTTCATATCTTCTCTTAATTCCTTCAGTATTTTTCACTATTTCTCTTTTGAATCCAGGTCTCTGTCAGACTGCCGAGATCTGTTTCATTGTTGACTGTTTTAGGTGAGTTCTCCTGTTGGTTTGACTGGGTTGGTTTCTCAGCTTCTTCATCTTGCTTGTTGTTTTCTTCTCTTCCTCCGAGGAGTTTGTACTCTCCGTTATCGGGCAGTGTTTTCCTTTTCCTGTCACTGCCGTGGAATATTTCCTGGGCTGGCTTGTTTCAATCTTTTTTGAGCACTGTTTTTATTTTGATGGGGCTAACAGTGTTTCTTTTGAAGCAAAGGAGGGCTTCCTGAGGGCAGACAGACTGGGAGTTCCAACCACTATGGTAGCAGATTTTCACTTGGTCATGCAAGCTTTGCTCTGGTGTTTTTTAGGCTGTGGGTTCTTGCAGGGGGTTGGCGGGTGTTGGGCAGCTCTTTCCTCAGGAGTGCAGCACCCCTGGGGGCTGGAGCAGCTATCTGGGTCACTGAGAACCTAATAGGCTCTTCCTAGGGCAGCCAACACCTCAGAAGGATGGCCTGAGAATGTAGGCAGATCTTTTCACAGTCTGGCCAAGCTTGTTGCAGCTTTTCTGGGCTGCGGGTCTCTTCTACTCTGGGGGCTGGTGGTGCTGAGCAGCTATTCCGCGGGAAGTGGGGCA